>NC_045429.1:6077500-8477500 GCF_902635505.1 Sarcophilus harrisii
GAAACTGAGACTCAGGACACCCAAGTGATTTATTTGACAAAGCCCTTCAGGCTTTGCTTGGGGATAATAGGAAGAGACACATGCTGGATCACTTTATGGTCAACTCCTTTGCTGCTCTACCAACCTTTAAATAATGGCTCCTTACTATCTCTCCCTTTTGGCTTTGACACTATATTTTATTTTGTTTTGTTTTGTTTTTCATGCCCAAGGCCTCCCAGCTAGGAGGCAAGATTCCCAGAATTATAAAATGTTAGACTTAGAAAATTCAGAGACACGGCATCAGATCTATACCAAATAGGATCTATATTCAAATCCAGGTTCTCCGTGCCCATTCCATGGCTTTGGGTGCTTTTATTTTCCATTCCTCACTCAGCTAGGAAATTCTTTTCTATTAGTATTCCATCCTTGATCCCCTGTGTTAGACAGTCACCTCCCAAATTTATGTATTCTTTAGAAACAACACCCTGTAATATCAAAAATTTTATTTATATAATGAGTGTATCCACTTCCCTTTAAAGTCTCACTTGTCTTTTCTGTCAGAGTAAGTTCAGAAATTATCTATCATTGACCTATTTGATATTAACCTATAATCAATCTCTCAGCCTTTCTCATAGCTAGCCCTACCTTGGCACGCCCCATTGAACACAGTCAGTGTGGAGACTTTATACTTTTTATAAACCTTCATAATGTAGACTCATTGTCTTGTGAAGGAAGCCAGAGCCTTATTTCCAGAGAAATGGAGAAAGACAATTCTAGCTGAATAAGCTAGTTATTACATTTTAAAAAGGTATTGTTTTCTGTCTCTTCTCCATTATCAAAGGTTCAACAATTGCCAAGCCTACAAGGAAGTTGCCTTCTCTGTGATAAATGCTCTCCATTAATAAGTATGGGTTTGTTTAGTAAATGACACTTGACCAAAATGTGATGTGACTAGGAATCAGGTAAGTGTATAGAAACTATTGAGAAAGCCACGAGAGGGGAGAAAGTGGGAAAGGCAAATGATTGAGTAAATAAGCATTCAAAAAGTAAAAGTATATAAAGCCTTCATGAGGAGGGATCTCTGCAATAGAAGAATATAGTGAATACAATGCTGCACTTAGAGTCTGGAAAATCTGGGTTCAAATAGTACTTCAAACTCCAAGGGGAATCCCAAGGGTTCTTGGGCCTAAGGTTATTTCCAGTTCAATATCTTGGATCCTAAGATCTGTCTAGTCAAAGAAAATCTGAATAAAAATTTGAGTATAACAACCCCAATAAATGACCGTCCAATCTTTCTTGTAGATACCCAACAAAGTTGGGTCTACTATCTCTATGCAGTTAACCAATAAGCATCCATTGAGCACCAACTATGTACAAGGAATTGTTAAATATTAAACATACAAATAGAAAAGGAGGACAGCCTCTGGAGAGCGCTTCCTGTTAGAATATAGTTCCCTTTCTTATTTTAAGGTTAAACTTCCTCTTTGAAACTTTCATCCATTGTCCAAACTTTTAATCTTTGAGGTCAAATGGAACTAAACAAATCCCTTCATTCTTCTTCTTCATCTGAATGAGAAAATTGCTCATTTGTAGAATGCAAATTTTCATATTGAAGAAAGCTATGGTACAAAAGAGGATCCCAGACTTGTAGATCCCTTCAGAGTTGCTTAGTATGAAGAAGATATAAGGAATCACATTGTATCCAGATGGAAATATCTGTACATTGTGGAAAGAACATGAAGTCCACAGCAGAAAAAGCTGATCAGCCTCCCCCCACCCAACTGTGTCTTGTAGCAGGCAAAGGGATCATTTTTTTTTCATTGTCTTAGGGCTTTTTGTTAATAGTTACAGTGGGCTGGGAACTGAAGGAAGAAGGGTTTCGAATGAAAGGAGGGGAAAAAAGACTCCGTCCTTGGAGAAGAGTGAAAAATACTCCTGAATGAAGGGACTAGATGGACTTGGACATGCAGTTTCATATTACTCAAGACTTAGAAAGATTTTTTTTTAATTGTTGCCAAGGTGAATTGATTTTATGCAAGAATGATAATGAATTCATGTTCTCTGATGATGCATTTAAAGTGTTGAGTTCACTGAGAATGAGGTGAGTTTTGTTAGACAGAACAATGAGCTAAAAAATATCATGTTGCCTTAGAGAAAAGAGAAAGGGAAAGTCATTTACCAGGAAATATTTATTAATTCCACTACTTGGACTGAAATAGTTAATCAAATTATAGACCTCAAGAGTTAGATTGATAAAATCACAGTGTGGAAAATGATAAAGCTTAATAGGCTGGTGTATCACAAATGCTGGTGGATTATAAATGAAAGAAGGGTTCTGGAACAGGGGTCTGACCAGGGAAAGTAGAACAAACTTGGGTTAACAGGCCAAAAAGCTGAAGTTGCATCCTTCATGGACATGGAAGGAACCAGGGGCACTGAAAACTGACTGTGATTTAAGTGTGGAAAGAGCCAGGAGGTGGAAGTCCAAGAGTATTGTTATTGTTGTTCATTTCAGTCTGGTCTAATTCTTCATGATCTTGTTTTGGGTTTTCTTGGCAAAGATATTGGAGGGATTTGCTATTTTCTTTTCCGGTTCATTTTACAGATGAGGAAACTGAGGAAACAGTGAGTTGTCCAGAGTGACAAAGTATCTGAGACCAGATTAGACCTTATTACTACCCTCCACCCAGCTCCTCATCACTGATTCTTATCCTTTTCTTTCCTTTTTTTTTTTTTTTTTTTTTTAATTTTGGTTCCTTCTGTCAGATCCTCCATTCAGTTTGTTTATTTGGTTTGTAAAGCTTTCATTCTCCCCTTGCCTTTCCCTGGCTGTTTCCTGTTAAATTTAATGAATTTCTTCACCAAACTCTGAATGTTTAAATGTCTGTGTGTTCACCCCTACTTTGTCCAATTCCTGCAATTGTGAGGTTTTTGTCCTATCTACTTTCCCCTTTTCATGTCTGAGTATTCTTCTCTTTCTGCAACCTGATTGTGAGAAATGGAAAGTTCTGCCCACTTCCTCCTCATTTCTTCCCTAGTGGATTTCCTTTTCCCTCCCCTTTCTTTCCACTGCAGATCCCATGTGGTTCCCTTTACCACCTTTTATATTCCTTGAAGACATTTGTATTCTTTAGGGAGAATTATTCCTTTTCTTCCTCTTAGAAGGTAAGGGCTCCATCATTACTTACTCTCATTATTTAGTCTTTACCTTTCTTGGTTTCTCTATCTCTATTGGTACTTAAAAGTTTCTGCCCCAGTTTGGTTTTCTGATTGCAATGCTTAAAATTTCCCTAATTCCATTAAAGGTTAATTCTCTTCCCTTCCCCTTCCTCCCCCTATTATTACACACAATCTTGAAGGATGTTATTCTTGAATGTTGTTTAAATGGGGGTTATATCACAAGATAATTGCTGTCATTTATATTAATGGCTAGGTCAGTGTTATGTGGTTCTAATCATGGCTCTCTAGTACAGGAACTATTTCTTTGTGGCTGCATGAATAAGCTGTTGTTTAGTTGTAGTTTTTTGTTTACCTGTAAGCTTTGGACTTTGAATATGACATTCTTAGGAATTTTCATTTTGGCACTTTGATGATTAGTGGTTGTTGCCCTTCCCATCCCCACCTCTTGCCCCCCATATTTTCATTTAGTCTTATGGTTTTAATATTTCTATTTATAATTATAGAAATATAATATTTAGATTCTATGGACAAAATATACCCTTCTCTCCTCTGTTTTCAAGGTTAGATGCTTGCTAGCTGTGTGCTCCTGGGCAAGTCAGTTAATTCTACCTCAGTTACTACATCTGTAAAATGAGGTGAAGAAGAAAATAAAATGGCAAATCACTCTAATAATTTTATCGAGAAAACTCAAAATGGAGTCACAATGAGTTGGACGTGATTGGGTTCACTTCACATGATGCTGAAAAGGTAAAATTGTAGTCAGAACAAATCTGAGAATAAAGTATCCAAAATTCTGGCTAATAACAAATTATTTATATTTGGTAGAATTTAATTTTGCCAATTAGTTGCAAAGCCCAAAGTGGTTTTTTTTAGTTGTTCCCATTCTTTTCATCACCTTCTTTCCCATGTAAGGATCTGGCAAAAATACAGGGAAAAGTGCAACACACGCTGATAGAAGGAAATACACAAGTAACAATCACAACCATAAACCAAAATAGGCTCAATTGACAAGGATTTATTCAGCACTTACTAGAATAGCAACAAATGTTAAAAACCTTAACTAAAGGCAAAAATAGACACCCTGAAAATCAAAGAGAGAAACATAAGCTTTTAAATAATTGTATTGATAGGTATAAGTAGCAACTGTTTGAGAAAAGGAAAAAAACTGAAAATTTGAATAAATCCTGGACTTACTAGAATAGCAGCAAATGTAAAAACTTTAACTGAAGGCAAAAATAGACATCCTGCAAATCAAAGAGAAAAACAAAAGCATTTTAACAATTGCATTGATAGGCATAAGTAGGAACTGTTTCAGAAAAGAAAAAAATCAGAAAATTTGATAATTTGATTTGAAAATATAGGAGAAAAAATGAAATTACCAATACCAAAAATGACTGGACCATGCGGACAAAACAAAAATGATGATACTCATTAATGTAGGCTTACTCTGAGCCTAGCAAATTACCAAAAACAATTCCTTATAGAGCAAGACAAAAGAATAACAAAGTGGCTAAGGAGGGGGAAATGATCACAGATTTCAAAGGAGAAAATAGGGAAATATGGGAAGGAAGGGAGATTAGGTATATGAGATCTAGGTATATGAGATATTAAAAAGCAGTACTTGAAGCTAGTGATCAGGTTGATCAATGAACCCAGAATAGGGAGTTCTTGATCAGAAGCAAATAATCATAGGAACAGGGTTTGATAAGTCCATGACCCCCAAGTATGAGAGTAAGGATTGTGCATCTGGCTTTAAAAAAAGCTGCTGCAAAAACTGAAAATATTTTGGAAGAAATCTGATTCAGGATAATGTCTCATATCATTGAGCACAATAATCTCCAAATACATGACACAGATATGAAATGTCAGAGCAAAAGCAATTTAAGGAACAGGGAAGGAAATACCACCCATACCTACACAAAGAGGAGTAGTTTTTTTTTTTCTTTACCAAGAAAAGAATAGAGAACATCACAAGAAATAACAAATTTTATTCCATATAATGGAATAGCTTTTGCACAAACAAAATCAATAAAACTTAAATCAGAAGGGAAGGAGTTAATAGTCTTGCTTTGGGCACTTCCAACTATATCACTCTGAACCAGTCACTTAATTACTCTTTGTTTCAATTTGCTCACCTGTAAAATGGAGATAATAATAGCATGCACTTACAAGAATCATTGTGACTATCAAAGGAAAGGATAGATAGGTAGCTAGCTAGATAGACAAAGATAGATTATACCCATACACACACAAATATATAATGTATATATATACATATATATACTTTAAGATTTAAATTGTTAACTGAGGGGAAAGATTAGACACAAATTTTTCTGATAAATATCTACTATCCTAGCTTTATAAAAATAAATTTAAATATATGAGAAAAAGAACTATTTCTTCAAAAGATACTGTATACATATACACATCTACGTGTGCATATATATGTATATGTATGTGTATAGGTAGATAGATAGATAGAAAGAAAGAAAGAAAGAGTGATAGATTTGCTTGCACAGAGCACCAGACCTAAAGTCAGGAAGACTCATCTTTATGAATTCAGATCCAACTTTAGACGTGATCCTGGACAAGTCCCATAACCTCTGTCTGTCTCAGTTTCCTTGACTGCAAAATGGGGGTAATAATATCTATCTTCCAAGGTTATTGTGTGGATCAAATCGTTGCACATCACCTGGAACATAATAATCATAATATAAAAATTTATCTTGGTCTTCATTTGATTATTATATTAAATCAAACCTATTTTAATCCTTCACATCCCCAACAGATTGCCAAAGCATGACAAAAAGGAAAATGGCAGCTGTTGGAAGGGATCCCAAGAGGAGGGATGAGGAAGTAGACCACAGGAATAATAATCAGGCCCTGCAGAGGACTGCAGGTAGCACAGGGAATTCTAGGTCTGCCTCTGTCCAGAGGAAGCTGGCCAATTGGACTAGGGCATTGAATGTCCATGGAAGAGCAATACTCCATCAGCCTTGATGGTGGCCTGGGGCCAGATCATAAAAGGCTTTAAATGCTCAACAGAGGAGTTCTCATTTTGCACTGGAGGCAATTGGGAGCCACCAGAGCTCCTTGAGGCAAGGAGGGGCAGGGGCAGACCTGTGCTTTAGGAATATTGACTTGGCATCTCTGAGGAGGATGAATCAATGAAAAGCAATCAACAAGCATTTATTAAGTGCCTCCCTGAGACAAATGGTTTTCAGGCACTCCACCTCTGCCTTCTGAAACAGGAATTAAATCTTAAAAACTATTTTTCGGTCCTGAGGGAAGAGAATATTATAGTAACATTAAAATTTCTTATTGAGAGAGCTCATTGCTTTTTAATATGTCTTTAACCCAGTGATGGGAAATGACACAATATTTGGAGACGAGAAAAATAAAACTGGTCACCAAAAAGTCACTCAAAGGAAAAATGAGCCTTCTAAATATTTTTTTTATACCTTTCAAAGACTTTTTTTTTCCTTTTGTACTAAAAATAACAATTTATTCTATGTATACAAGACTATATCTTTATGTTCCTTAAGAGAAATACATTAAAAAAATACAAACTGAAGACTAGAACATTATTGGTAAGTTAAAAATAAGGGGAAACCAGTATAGTCAGAAGAAAGCCATATGTGATATTGTTATTGTTGTTGACATTTCCTTCAGCAATAGACAAAGACAAATGGGAAATGTTTTAGAACAAGTGAAAGGACTAATTTTATTTTTAAAAATTACATTTCTGTCTTTAAATCTTCATAGAAAAAAATATATGACAGATGTACTTTGGCTTTTAAAACCATGCTTTTTTACTTGAGGCAGAATTGTATGCTAGTAACTATGATGAGGCTATTTAGGAGGAAATCTGGATTCAAATCCTATCAATGGTATGACCCATTGGGTGACCCTGGAGCACTCCCATAAAGCTCCAGTGCCTCAGATAACTCCATTGAGTCACTGAGGAGATGGTCAGCAGTTTCCACTCTGGGAAGCCTTCAGTATGAGGAAATCACCAAGCCTTCCCTTATCCTCCTGTTTGATATTCAGCAGATACAAACCTTGAGGCCGAATTGGGGTTCTTAGGAAGAAAGTTGGAATATGCATTTTGAAAGAATCTATGATTCAAAGGAATAGATTCAATGATATCATAGCCCTTCTAGCCCTCAGAGAAACTTTAAAGACCATCCAGCTCAGGGGAGCATAGTCTTTATGTGCATCAGAAATCTCTTTGGCCCATTGGCAAATCCTGTAGGTCTTTTCTCAGAATAACATTTTATACAATAATGGAAATATTAAATTTCTGTTAGAGGTTAGTGAAAATAAAGATCTATTTTTTTATTCTCTTCAAGTTCACAAAGCCCCCGAAATATAATCATATTCCTCTAGTCTGTGGCCTCCAAGTCAGGAAGTTCTGATTTCTACAAAACCCCTCATTTTTTTGAGACAAGGAAACTAAAGGTTAAGTGTCCATATGGGTCTAGAGCTAGAGGGGATCCAGAAATCATCTAGTCCAATCTCCTTACTTATAGGCAAGGAAATGGAAAGCAAGGGAAATTGGTCCACCTTTCTGTGAGCACTAGAAATAAAGTAGGATCCCAGACCTCCTGGGTCTAGGATCAGGTCTTTCCTTGTTCATACACTGCTTCCAAGTTAATACAAATAACTACCAGTGGCATAGTGATGTTACAAAGTACTTAAAGACCCAGTCAATAACCAAGCATTTATGAAGCATTTACTTTGTACCAGGCATTGCACTACAGACTTTACATTCACATTTCACTTGATATCATTGTCCTTTGAGACTATGACTATTGGGATGATTTTCTCAATTTTATATAAAATAAAAGGACTTGAATTGTTAAATGAGTTTATTGCAGTCGCATGACTAGGTAGGATTTATGAAGACTTTCCTAATCCAGCAGCCCCTCAATAGAACTCAGGTCTCCTGCTTGTTGGTCTATTTGTTCAGTGAATATTCTAAAGCATGGTGTCTTGATTTTAAAATCTAATGGAAGAGTTTCTTTTGTGTAGAAGGTCAATTTCTATTCAAAACATACATGTTCCATGCTATCTTAATATTGGGATGGAGATACAGATAGATAGAAAGATAGCATAAAATCTATATAACTATATCTATACATATAAAACATATATGCACATAGATACATACATATATGCAACGATATGTATGTATGCAGAATCTAAATGTCAAAAGCTGGCTATACCACTTGCTTTATATTTTTTTTCAGGATATTTGAGTAATATTTTCTTCCCTACAGTCAAATGTTTCAGCTAAATCAGTTTTTTTTTTTAAATAGACTTTTCTCCACAAAATTGTTTCTAAGATAAGATGAAATATGAGATATTTCAGCACCCAAAGCATTGTTTTAAGAACATTAAAAACCATTGGAAATAGGAACAATACCAATTGACCGCATAGCTTTCTGATTTTAGAGAAGCAGGTGAGAGGCAAAATATATTTCATATCACTGGGATAAAAAGCTCCAAAGATTCTTGTCTTCTCCTGTCTGTCTCTGTATACTGTCTTTTATTACTATGTCTTTTGGCCCAGGTCTCGAAGTGATCTCATGTTAAGTGCAGGAAAATGGATGAAAAGAAAAATGGTTGAACAAAAGAATGGCTCGGTCCAAATGGAATTCGTCCATTACCTCCCACATCTCTGAAAGATTTTCTTGATAATGTATAGTACGACTTTGCCATCTTCCTCTTGTCTTCGTCAATACCCGCTTCCGATCCACAATTCACATTTATCAGGCAAAGAGTAATCTCTTAGGACTGGTTCAGAGATGAGGGTTCGACTAAGGGTAGATTTTCTATTGTCTAACAAAAATTTAAGTGATCTAGTTAGGATCAGACACAACGTCCACGTGGTTTCTGATTGATCCCCAGATGTACAATGAATTCTCTCCCAAATTAAAGTTTATTTCACATCCCTAACTCCTCTGGCTTGGATAACCTAAGGCATCCCTATCCCTTCTTTGGGGGACACTCCAGAATTCCATGATATTATTTGCTGTCAATGCAAAACATTCCTGGAGACAGCAAAGTTTGCTTTTCCACAGATCCTTAACTGCTTCTGCCTATAAAAATTAGAACCACTAGATGGGGCTCAATCTTATTATGTAAGTAAAATCTGTACTTTTAAGTCTCTAAGGTAGGAAAACGAAATCAGAAAGTTTTAAAAAAAAAAAAAAGACACTATTAAAAAAAAAATTCGATGAAATTATCATGACCTGAAGGAAGAAAGGAAAAAAGGAAGAAAGAAAGGATATATAATGAAGATTTTGAGATTTCATTTGAAGCAAAATTTTTATTTTTATTTTTTTTTTAATTTAATAGCCTTTAATTTACAGGATATATACATGGGTAACTTTACAGCATTAACAATTGCCAAACCTCTTGTTCCAATTTTTCACCTCTTACCCCCCCCACCCCCTCCCCTAAATGGCAGGATGACCAGTAGATGTTAAATATATTAAAATATAACTTAGATACACAATAAGTATACATGACCAAAACATTATTTTGCTGTACAAAAAGAATCAGACTCTGAATTATTGTACAATTAGCTTGTGAAGGAAATCAAAGATGCAGGTGTGCATAAATATAGGGACTGGGAATTCAATGTAATGGTTTTTAGTCATCTCCCAGAGTTCTTTTTCTGGGTATAGCTAGTTCAGTTCATTACTGCTCCATTAGAAATGATTTGGTTGATCTCGTTGCTGAGGATGGCCTGATCCATCAGAACTGGTCATCATCTAGTATTGTTGTTGAAGTATATAATGATCTCCTGGTCCTGCTCATTTCACTCAGCATCAGTTCGTGTAAGTCTCTCCAGGCCTTTCTGAAATCATCCTGTTGGTCATTTCTTACAGAACAGTAATATTCCATAATTTTCATATACCACAATTTATTCAGCCATTCTCCAACTGATGGACATCCATTCAGTTTCCAGTTTCTAGCCACTACAAAAAGGGCTGCCACAAACATTCGTGCACATACAGGTCCCTTTCCCTTCTTTATAATCTCTTTGGGATATAATCCCAGTAGTAACACTGCTGGATCAAAGGGTATGCACAGTTTGATAACTTTTTGAGCATAGTTCCAAACTACTCTCCAAAATGGTTGGATTCGTTCACAACTCCACCAACAATGAATCAATGTCCCAGTTCCCACATCCCCTCCAACAATCATCATTATTTTTTCCTGTCATCTTAGCCAATCTGACAGGTGTGTAGTGGTATCTTAGAGTTGTCTTAATTTGCATTTCTCTGATTTGAAGCAAAATTTAAAGGAAGACACCATCTAGATACAATAGGCACCTTGACTTAACATATGTTATCACTGTTCAATCATTTCCAACTCTTTGTGAGCCCAATTGGGGACTTCTTTGCAGAGATACTGGTATTATTTGCCATTTCCTTCTCCAGCTCATCTTATAAATGAGTAACTGGGGCACACAGAGTTAAATTATTTTCCAGGCTCATACAACTAGTAAATAACTAGTTGAATTCAAGAAGATAAGTCTCCCTGCCTTTGGATCCAGCCTTCTCTATCTATCTCCTGTGGTACTTAGCTACCCTAGAAAATAATTCTCTTAAATGAGGAGGTTGGATTGGATTATCCCTAAAGTTTCTTTTAATTCTAAGGCTCTATGATCTTGTGAAGTTTCTTCTTGATTGCTATTTTCTAATCAAACTGGTAGACATTCATTTTCTACTTATAATTATGTCAAGAGTTCTCATTTCAACTTTCAATCTCTTTCATCTCTATTTGGTACCATTCATTGTAAGTGTTTGCTCGTTGGCTTGTCACTTCATAATGCAGACAGGGAATTAGTTGTGTGTAGGAATAAGATAGATGTTGAAACTTGTAGTCTCTATGTTAATGACATTTAATCATTTAATTAAAAAAAAGCATGCATTAATCACTTACCTATATGCTAAGTGCTGTGTTAGAAGCTAACAGTTGACAATAATAAATTAATCCCTGCCCTTGCTTAGCAGGGGGAGCTTATGTGGCTAACAACAGACATGTGTAAGGTCAAACATGATATACCAAGGAAATTCAAAGTAAAAACTGGAGGACAAGATCTGACTGACTGGGGGGGAACAGGACAGATCCTGTTGGAAACCACACTTGGGTGGATTCTTCAAGGAAGGCTGGACAAGACTTCAGCTCTTCTAACTGAGAAGAGAAGCTTTTTTGTCAGACGTTCTTTGGGGAAGAAGATCAACAATATACCCTTTTCTGATTAGTTGTTTCTACACATAAGGGACTTTTTCATCTTTTTTTTTTAATCAGACTAATGATTAGAAGCATACTTTAAATCCTTTGGTTTTACTTTCTTTTATAACTATATGCAATATGATCTGTGTTGTTTATCTTTTTTGTTTGTTTGTTTCTTACAAATATACTAAGCATATCAGACTGTAAGATCCTTGAAGACAGCCTGTATGGTCAATAAACTTTGTATATTTCCAATACCGAGCCTACTGAACTCAGTCTAATAATGTATTGAAGACAAAATTGCCTAATGATCACTTGTGTTATTAAGAATAATCACTGGGACAATGTTTTTTGTTTGTTGTGTTTTGTTATCGATGCTTTTTTTGTTTGTTTGTTTGTTTAAATGAGATTATTTTGGGAAGAAGCAGGAAAGTTGTTGGGGAGTGGAGAACATAGATTGTTACTGGGCAGAGATTGTTGTTAGGTCAGATGTCATTAAGTAAGCAAAGTAAAAAGAGGCTTGTTTGCTGCAGAAGTAACAGAAGGCTGCAACAACTCAAAAGGCACCAACTCTTAAGAGGAATTCGGAATCTATTTGGATGAAGGGGTCCCATGCAGCAAGTTTCTCTGCCCTGTGTAACATCTCTGCTCAGTCATGCTAGTCTTTGAACCAGTCAAAAAGTAAACTTTGGGGAGCATATCTCTGGTTAGCTCAAAAATTGAAGAAATGCCAGATAATTCTCCTTTTTTTTTCATTTTAGTGGGCTGAGAATTCTTGCTTTCTTCACTCGAATTCCCTCAGGAGTCCAGAGCCCAATAGTGAAAGTCCTGGGGCTATGCAGAGCTTCAAGAAGTCCTGTCTACACCCCCTACACACTTTTTCCTCTGGAGCCATCTGGGTCCAGTGGCAAGATATGTCAGGATGAATGAAAATAGCCCCAAATGCAGACACATACTCTTTAAGCCATTGTTCCAATAAGATCCCTCATGTATATATCATTTAACAGTTTGTAGACACTTTCGATCTTTAACCCGAGATACTGGATTATATAGATTTAAGTAATTCCCTTTTATATCTTGAGAAAATTGAGCCATGAGAAGTTGGGAATTGTGCTAAGTGACATGGCTGGAGTGAAGTCTCACTAGAACTCAACACCAAATCATAATTTCTGAGTTCTAGGGTTTCTGGAGAAAGGCGGTCCAAACTATACCTGAATACCTGCCCAGGTTCTGCTTGAAGACCTACCATGGTGGAAAGAGGGCACAAACTGGTGAAATTCAAGCTTTCTCTCTGTCATTTGTTACCCACATGATCTAACACAAGTTAATCAAATTAACCAATAATTACCGAGTGTGTACTATGTACAGAGCACTGTAGTGAACACCAGAGATCCAAATAAAAGTAAAAAGCAAAACAAAAGGATCACTATCTTTAAGGGGCTTAGAGTCCAAAGATACCAGAACAAGTGTTGTCAGGGACTTCATAAACTTGTCCTCCAAAGGAGCACCCTGAGGTGGAGACATTAAAGAGTAAGCCCAGTGTCACAGAGCTGGGAAGCATCTCAAAGAGGTGACTTTGGGTTTTCTAATGGCTGAGCACCAGACTTTGGCCACCAGCCCTGTCACTGCTGCTCTAATAGATACAAGAAAAAAGGAGATTGGATGGAAGGTCACTCTCCCTGATTCATTTTCCTCTTGTGAAAAATGAGAAAGTTTAGACTAGAGAATGACCAAATCTATGCTCTGTGATCCAGGAGTTCCAGAGACAGACCTAGCCTTTTTCTGCAAGAGTGACCTTGTCGACTATTGAGAAACCATGTCTCTCATTATGCTTTTTGTCCCTTTGAGACTTCAGGAAGGGACTCTGAGCTCCCCCCCTTTCATTAAGCAGAGCAAACATCCATATTCAGAGTTTTTGTTTCAGCTTCTATTCTCTACAAAAAGGGCTTTGTGCCTGGTACTTAAGCTTAACAGCTAGTAGAATTACCTTAAATTAGAACTTAATAAAGTGATTCTATTGACTCCAATTTCACATTATGTTTTTTTTTTAATTTTGATAATAATTCACGTAACATTAAAAACGTACGTGCTGTGTAAGAAAGCACCGTATAAGGTACTGCAGATACAAAGTGACTACATGCCAGGAATCTTGATGTAGGATTTTTATTCAGACTAAAGATGAACTCCACAATCCCAGGGGTTTCTTCCTTCTCTGAGATCCTGGGAAATTGTGCTAAGTACCAGTACAGGTGGAGTCAACACTAATGAGATAAACACTTCTCCAAAGAAAGTTGCTGACCAATTGCAGTCAATGGATAGGGATGTGGTTTTGTTCCTCTCTGATTACACTTTTGTAGGAAATCACCCAATGCAAGCATTAAGAAATTATTACTATGTCCTAGACATGGTCCTGAATGAGAGTGATATAGAAACAAAGCATTTAATGGAGGAGACAACACCTACATACATTGTTGTCTGTCCTTCATTCTAGTACCATGAATCAGGGTGAATGATCCATGAATCACCAGGACTTACAAGTGAATTGGATTTAAATAAGGGAGAATTGGTCAAAGTCACCAGCTTCACTCTTTCCTCTGGAGCCAATTGGGGCCAGTGGCAAGATATGGATCAGGATGATTGGAAATGGTCCCAGATGTGGTGGGAAACATGTACATACATAGGCATACAGGGAACACATGAGACTTAGGCACTGATCCTTGAGTGACTGTGAAAGGCTCGGTCAAATAAGGCTCTTGTTTCCAGGAGGCAGAGCCCAGGATGGGGAGCATGGGAAACATTCCCAGCATATATTGGGTGTCTACCATAGTTGAGTTCTGTGCTAGGTGCAAGAATCTGTAAAAAGACAAAATCAAAATAGTCTTTGACCCTAAAGAGCTAGCAACCTAAAGCAAATAGTTTTTAGGAAACAACATATAACCATATAATTAGATACAAAAAATATATCAAATAAATTCAAAGTAATAATCTACTCTTTCAAAACTTTTCTTATTCCCATAGTTTTTAGTACTGTTATTATTAATGGACTCCCTTTGGCCCTATGTAACTACTTCAAGGACACTGTGAAGAGAGAACTTGAATTGCTGTCCTTCCCCTCAGAGGAAAAACAAAACAAAACAAATAAGCAAAGACAATAAAAACTTATTTGTATCTTTAAAATGAGAAAATTTAATGGCTAGACATTAATCTTATAATTTTCAAATGGAATAATTCAATCGGTAGATACTGCTACTAACAACCAAATATGTCCATGGATTAGTGGTCTCAAAATTTTGAATAACCCCCTAAATAGAATTGCTAAATTAATGCGCTCTCTACTGCCCATTCTGAGTGAACATCTTCCTTCTGGAGGGTCCCCACATAGTGCCCACCCATTGTAATGGATAACTTTTTTTTTCTTCTACAATTGGGGTTAAGTTGCCCATGGTCACACAGCTAGGAAGTATTAAGTATCTGAGATCAGATTTGAACTCAGGTTTTCCTGACTTCAAGGCTGGTGCTCTACCCACTGTGCCACCTAGTTGCCCCAATGGGTCACTTCTTAAAACCAAAGCTCCCCTAAAGAAGAGGTTTTTAAGCAGAAACTGGTGGATTTGTTTATCATGGAGATTCCTTTCAATTACTGGTTGTACTTCATAAACTCAGAGGATCTTTCTAACTCCCAAATTCTATCACTATTAATTCCTTGAGTTCTCTTAACATTGCATGAATAGTAATGGAGGAAGCAAGTTACCCACTGGTTATCTCATGATTTCCTTATCAGCATCATGCAACAAGCCTTGATAGAGAATCAAAGTAATGCAGTGACCAGAGTCCTGAGAAGAGCAGAGTGAAAATTTCTCCTCTGACATTTATTATCTGTGTGACTTTCATCAACGTCACTTCATCTCAATTTCCTCATCTGCAAAATGGGGAGAAACAATGAAATAGCTTCTAAGATCACTTTATGCTATGGTTCTGATTCCATGATCTTATTAAGTGGTTGCAAAGTGTAGACCAATAGGCAAGATTTTAAGATCCTCAGAGCTTTTCTGACATACATGATGTCACTTCATCTTATACCAATAACATGTGAAAAGTACTTTACAAATTATGAGATAAGTGGGAGGGACTGAAGCATGGAACGGAGTCAGGATGATGTAAACACAAAGCCTACATCAGATTCTTAGTAGCTACATGACCCTGAACAAATCATTTCTCTCAGCCTCAGTTTACTCATCTGGAAAATGAGGATAAATAATAATAATACCACAAAATCTTACTATGAGGATAAAAAAATTAATATACAAAGCACATTGCAAACTTTAAGAGACTATATAAATATTAAACTATTGAGTAAACAGGCTCTCCATTGATTGCCTTACTCTCACAATATTAATTCATAAATACATTGAGAAGGCATTTCAGTTATCATCATTATCATCAACCTCTTCATTTCTCAGATGATGAAAGTAAAACCTAGGTAAGGAAAGTTGCAAGTCAAGGGTAACAATATCAGCACCTGGCAATGGCAAAATTTAAACCAAGGTTGTCCCCCATATTATATATATATATATATATATATATATATATATATATATATATAGCTTTGAGTTCTAATTCTATCTCCCCCTCTTCCCTCCCTGAGGTGGTAAATAATCAGATACAGGTTGTATATTGTTATGTAAAATATTTCCATATTCTTCATTTCATACAAAAAGATTCAAATGAAAGAAAAAAAATAAAAGAAAGTAAAAAGTGATATACTGAAGTCTATATTCAATCAATTCTCTGGAGGCTGATAGCATGTTTCATTGTTAGTCCTTTGGTATTGTCTTGGATAAATGTTTGCTGAGAATAACTAAGTCATTCACAATTGTTCAATGAACAATATTGCAATTACCATGGAGAACAATCTTCTGGTTCTTTTCATTTCACAGTGCATCAGTTCATGCAAGTCTTTCTAGGTTTTTCTAAAATCCTGCTGCTTCTCATTTCTTATAGCCTGATAATATTCCATTACACCCTTATGCTGCAGCCGAATTGATGGGCATCATTTTGATTTCCAATTCTCAGTCAATATCAAAATAAAAGAATTGCTATAAGTATTTTTGTACAAATAAATCATTTTCCCTTTTTTGAATGTGTTTTTAGGGGGCAAGAGGGATATATACATGCCAGTAGCATTACCAGATCAAAGGGTATGCACAGTTTTATAGTTCTTTGGGTACAGTTTCAAATTGCTCCTCAGAATATTTGGATCAATTCAAAATTCCACCAAAGTACATTAGAGTTCTAGTTTAGCCACATCCCCTCCAAAATCAACATTTTTGCTATTTATCATATTAGCCAATCCAATAGGTATGACATGAGACCTCAGAACTGTTTTAATTTATATTTTTCAAGTAACTTAGAACACTGTTTTTTTCATTTAACAATAGATAACTTTGATTTCTTTGTCGGAAAACTGACTGTTCATATCCTTTGACAACTTATTTTTCAATTTGGAAATGACTTCTTTTTCATAAATTTGATTTCATCTTTCATATATATATATTTGGGAAATGAGATTTTTATTAGAAATATCTATTGAATTTTTTTCTACAGATTTCTGCTTTCCTTATAATTTTGGTTGCATTTGCTTTGTTTCTGCAAAAACTTTTTTAATCTTAGATGATCAAACTTATCTATTTTACATGTTGCATTGCTTTCAGTAGCTTCTTTGGTAATAAGTTCTTCCTTTATCCATACATCTTACAGATGAACCATTCCATCCTCTCTTAATTTACTTATAGTATCACCCTTTGTGTAAATTAGGTACCCATTTTGACTTTATCTTAGTATATAGAGTGAGATGCTGGTTTATACCTAGTTCCTGCCACATTATTTTCCCATTGTTTTAGCAGTTTTTCCCCAAAGTTTTTATCTTTGAGTTTATCATATACTAAATTCCTATGATCATTTAATGTAATATAATTTGTACCTAATCTATTCTACTGACCTCTATTTCTTACCCAGCATCAGATTATTTTGATGATTAAAACTTTATAATACAGTTTGAGATGTGGTTCCGCTAGATCATCTTCCTTTCCATTTTCCTCATTAATAATCATATTTTTTATTCTTCCAGATAAACTTTTTCTTGTTTATTTTTCCTCTAGCTCCATAAAATATTTTTCCTAGTTTGGTTGGTTTGACATTAAATAAATTAATTAATTGAGGTAGAACTATCTTTATAATATTGGCTCAGTTTACCCATGAATATTTTTTTCAGTTGTTTAGATCAGACTTTATTGGTATGAAAAGTATTAATATAGTTCCTAGATTTGTCTTGACAGGTAGATTCCCAAGTATTTTAGATTGTCTATAATTATTTTAAATGGAATTTCTCTTTCTCGTGCTGCTGAAAGTTGTTGGTAATATATAGGAATACTAAATGATTTATTTGGGTTTATTTTGTATTCTGAAACCTTTCTTAAGTTGTTAATAATTTCAAGTATTTATTTTTACCTGCTTCTCTAGGTTATTCTAAGTATAGCCTCATATCATCTACAAAGAATGATAGTTTTATTTCCTCATTGCCTATTCTAATTCCTTTTATCTATTTTTATTTTCTTATTGGTACAGCTAACATTTATAGTACAATACTAAATAATAGAGGTGATAACGGATAGTCTTGCTTCACCACTCATCATATTGGGAAAGTTTCTAGCTTATCTCCCCATTATAGATAATGTTTGCTGTTGGTTTTAGATAAAGACTAGTTTTCTTTTAAGGAAGCTTCCATTTATCACCATGCTTTCTAGTAGTGTGTATGTCTGTTTGTTTGTTTGTTTTTAGATAGGACTGATTGTTGTATTTTTCCAAAAGCTTTTTGCTTCTGTGTCTATTGAGATTATCTTCTGATTTCTGATAATTTTGTTATTGATATGGTCAATTATGCTGATAGTTTTCCTCATATTGAACCAATTTCACCTTTCAGGTATAAATCCCCCCTGGTTATAGTATATGATCTTTATAATATATTGTTGTAATCTCTTTATTAATATTTTGATTAAAATTTTTTTCAATATTCATTAGGAAAATTGGTCTATTATTTTCTTTCTCTGTATTGGCTCTTCCTTGGGTATCAGCACTATATTTACGTCACAAAAGGAATTTGGTAGGACCCTTCTTTTGCATATTTTTCCCCAAATAGTTTGTAATATAATTGAAATTAATTGCTCTTTAAATGTCTGCTAGAATTCACCTGTGAATCCATGTGGTCCTGGGGATTTTTCTTTAGGAAGGATATTGATGGCTTATTCACTTTCTTTTTTAAAGAATGAGTTATTTAAGTGTTTTATTTTTTCTATTCCTCTGGGTAATTTATATTTTGATATATTTGATATCATATTGATATTTGATATTTTGATAGTATACTAGCTCATTCATGTGGATAATTTTTTTTGCCATTCAATCTCCCCCTTTCTTTTTCCAGTACAATTCTTATTCTCACAACTTTATTTTGCTTTTGGGGTATCACCCCATCAAAATCCTTTTATATCCACACCCTTCTAATTGCTGTCATAGTAATAAATTTGTTGAGTTATAAATATCACCTTGCCATATAGAAATATAAACAGTTTAAACCTTTCTCATGTTTTCTCTTTCTTGTTTCTTTTTTATGTTTCCCTTGAGTTGTATTTGGACAATCAAACTTTTTATTCAACTCTGGGCTTTTAATTAAAAACACCTTAAATTCCTCTACTTCATTAAATATCCACCCCTTGAAAGATTATATTCCATTTTGCTGACTAACTAACTCCTTTGACTTCTGGTATATCATATTCTAAGTCCTCCAGTTCTTTAATATGGAAGCTACCAAATCCTATGTCATCCTGACTGTAGTGCCAAAATATTTGAATTATTTCTTTTTGGTTGTGTGCAATACTTTCTTTTTGGTCCATGGCCTCTGGAATGTGGCTACAATGTTTGTAGGAGTTTGCATTTTGGGATCTCTTTCAGGCAGTGATTGGTGTTTTTTTTTTTTTTTTTTTTCAATTTTTGTCTTGTTCTCTGATCCCAATATATCAGGGCAGTTTTCTTTGATAATTTCTTGAAAGATGTTAGCTAGACTTTTTTTTTTCCTTTTGCTCATGACTTTCAAATACTCCAATAATTCTTATATTATCTCTCCTTGGTCTATTTTCTAGATGAGTTGTTTTTCCAATAAGATATTTCCATTTTTTCTTCTTTTTTTAAAATTTTGTTTTATCATATCTTTATATCTCATGAAGTCATTAGTTTCCACGTGTTCAATTCTATTTTGTTGTTGTTGTTGTTGTTAACTGAGGCAGTTGAGGTTAAGTGACTTGCCCAGGGTCACACAGTTAGGAAGTGTTAAATATCTGCTACCAGATTTGAACTCAGGTCCTCCTGACTTAAGGGCTGGTGCTCCATCCACTGCGCCACCTATCTGCCCCCAATTCTAATTTTTAAAGAACTATTTTCTTTAGTTAGATTTTGTACTTCCTTTCCCATTTGATCAATTCTATTTATTAGAGTTATTTTTCTTGTGAAATTTTTGTATATTTTTCTTATGCCATTGACTCTTTGTTCATAATACTCTTGTATTCTCATTTCTTTTCTCAATTTTTCTACTACTTCTATAATGTACTTTTACAAACCATTTCTAAATTTGTCCAGGAATTCTTTTGGGGCCTGAGCCCAAATTGTAATTTTCTTTGGCTTCACATGTGTCACTATTGTGACACTGTTATCCTTATCTAAGTTTATTCTTTGATCCTCCCTATCACATAGTAACTTTTTTATGATCAAGCTCTTTCTTAGTTTTTGTTGTCGCTGTTGCTGTTGTTTTGTTTTGTTTTTTTCTTTTGTTCTGCCTCTTTTATGCACTTAGTATTTTATGTGAGAGTTGGGCTCTGATTCTGTGCTGCCTCAAGCTTTTGTGCTAGGGCTCTGGGACTTACTACTGAAGTCAGTGATGGACTCTAGATCTTGTGCCTTAACTGGAGCTTTTCTGTGCTGCACAGACTGCTCCCTTGCCCAGGGGGCTGCTGGTCTGCAGGTAGATGGTAAAAGGTGGAACCCATGGCACCAGGTGTGGAGTCTTGCTGCAGACTCTTGCTGCACATTCCCTGCTGTGATGCTGGCTGCTACTCTTAGTTCTTGCTTCCCAGTGAGACAGACCTTTAACACCAAACTGTTATGCAGCTTCCCTGATCCTAGATCAATTCTGAGGTAGTTTTCTAGATGTTTACAGGCGAATTTGGAAGGGCTTTATAGCATTTCTTCCTCATCCTGCCATCTTGACATAAGAAGTCTGCTTGTGATTTTTTAAGATTAGAAAATTGAATGATTCTAGATCCATTTTATTGGAGAAAGGTGTGGACAAATTTCTGTGGTCTAATTGTTCTGATGATAAAAAAAATTCTTCTGAATATGATTTCTACTTGACTTTTGACTCAGGGATTTTGCCTGCCCTCCTAAACCAATAACGAATGGAAGCTTCTATCTGCAGGAGATACAGCTACACTTTCATGATTCACCTTCTAGCAATACAACTGGGATGATGATTAAGATGCCGAAAAATGTCTGGTGGCCTCTATGACTTTGGCAGCCGGCCCTATTTGGAAAGGTGCTTTTTACTCAGTATCGATGCACCCAAATGCAAGCCTACTTGCATCTCACAATTCATCCATTTAAGCATGCTGTTACAAGGACCAAGAATATCCTCAGGTAATTTGCCATCGACCTTGCAATTATGGCACCGATCTTGAGTTTTGCTGCCAAGGGAGTCCTGAGGATTACTTAGTGTCAGGTGATGTGAAAGGCTATGATAGTTTCTGTGATTTAATCTGTCAGATTTTGACTGACATATCCTCTCCACGGTAACAGCTTCTTGCAGAGTCTACATTTGAGGACCATTGATGTAACCCTAAGCAGCCTGAGCAGACAGACATCATGTGTCTGATCTATAGACATTAGGAAGTGGGGACATAGTTGGGAAGAATTATTTGTCTAGCTGTTGGGGACATCATTAATTTTATAAGCTGCTTCTTTCATTTGTGTCAGACATGTTGGTCCAGTCTTGTTGGCAAAGGTCATTACTGAGCAATTCAAAAAGCATGATCAATGCCTTTGTCCCATGTCCAGAAACTGGAAATGAATACATGAAAACAAAAATGTCAACAGACATTTATTAAGCACTTATTATGTACCAGGCACTATTAAATAATGTGGCTACAAAGAAAGGCAAAAGTGTGTGATCACTGCCCTAAAAGAGCTCATATTCTCATGGAGGAGACAAGAAAGGACTCTCCCTCTCTCTCTATGTATAAATGTGTGTATACATATATATATATATATATATATATATATATATATACACATATACATAGATGTGTGTATGTATATATAATATGTATACATATATGTGTATATATTTATATATAAAATATGTATGTATGTGTGCTTATACACATATATATTTGAGATACAGACATGGAGGATAATCTCAGAGAGAAAACACTAGCATTGGGGGAGATGGAAAAGGCTCAGTGAAAGGTCAAATTTGGGTTGACTCTTGAAAGACTAGATCCCATCTTTATTTTTTCCCTCAGGACTCAATGGTATTCCTTTTAACTTTGTCTTGATCCCTGTGCTTTATGGGGATAATCTCGGGGAAATAGAACCTGTGCCTAGATAAACAAATATAGGGTCAAAAAAAATATTGGGTCATAAGAGGAAGAGCGAGCATCCCAGTTAGGAGATGGTGGAAGTCCCCTTTTTGAGGAGGTTTCTGAGTCATTTGTACCCATGAAGCTCAGGATTTAGGGTTAAAAATCTAAATTAAAATCCCAATTCTAGCGTTTTCTAGCTATGTAACCCCAGTCTAGTCATTTAATCTCTCAAAGTCTCAGCTTTCTCCCCAGCAAAATCAGAGAACCAAACTTAGTAATATCTAAGGTCCCTTTGCTGATCCTATAATCCCCATGTCTGTAAAGTTAGGTTGGAGTCAGATAATGGAGGATTTTACACAGGACGCTAAAGAGCCTGGTTCTTTTCTTAGAGGTTTCTGGGTAGAGGTCAGACCTGTGTGTTAGGATGATGACTTTGGTCACGGTGTGGAAGACAGAGCAAGAAGACCTGGAAGGCTTTTGCAATGATTTATATGGAGATGATAAGGGTTCCAGCAAGGAGAGTGATCTCTAGGGAGCAGAAAATGGCCAGCAAGAGAAATGTAAAAGTATAATCAGCATAATTTGGAAATTTTTGGACATAATAGTCAGAGTGAGGAAAGAGGTGATTGAGACTGTAAATCCAGATGATCCCAAAAGCAGATGTCCACTCAACTTGAATAGGGAGCCTGTAGGTGATATGGCTTTGAGATGGTCTGGAATACGTTGGCTTAAATTTGGGGTGTCAGCTGCTCCCTGGTGGAAAATCCAACAGAGTGAGACTGTAGGCCAGGAAGAAATAAGACTTGGACATAGAGATTCTGTAAATGTTTATTTTGCTTCAGCCAACGGGTTTGTGTCATTTACATTGGCTGTCAATCTTCTGATAATGGAAATGTTTGTGTTTCCTTTAATGGGTCTGTGATTTACTATGTTAAAATGGAGATCAGTACCTGCTTTACAACACTGGGCCTCAAAGAACTGTCTGGGATCCTGAGAAGGATCCTGACTTCATGATACACAATTCCAAGTCAGAAACAGGGCTTTTTAACCCCTCCATGCAGTTAAATATGCTTCCATTCTGTATTCATTATCCCCATCTTTCAAATGAGAAAAATGAGACTTAAGTTTCTTTGTAAACTCTACCTGTAACTCAATGAGTGCTAATCTAAGACCTCCAAAATGCCATTGTTGATACAGATGGGATACAGATGTCCAATGAAAGCATCAACACCTTCTATAAGTTATTGGTTTCAAATATATAATTTAAATTATTGAACAGTGTCCAATAGTGCTGGCGAAAAATACACTATGAGTAAATGTGCAAATGCATGGATTGTCTTTGTTGCACATGAAATGGGATAAGGAGAGAACTTATATAATTGTCCAGAGCTCCATTTTTTTTTCCTTGAATAGATGTGAAGTCTTAGCACATAATAGCCCCAGGAATTTGAATATATGGCATCAAACTTCCTCTTTGCCCTAGAACAGCTACAATATACACAGGTCAGCTCAGACACCGGGAAGGGGGGGGTATTAATTGCTCACTATGAGGGCTTAAGGGAGTTTTAAATTCCTTTCTGGAACCAATTCTAATTAACAGAAATGTTGTGAGTAGTTATAATAGAGAGTTATTACAGTACAATGGAAAGAGGGCTGACCTTGATGTCAAAAGTGTTGACTTTAAGCTCCATCAATAACATGATGGGCAAGTCAACTCTAGCTGGGTTTCTGTTTTCTCATCTATACTATGGGAATTAGAACATTTTCATTATTTTATCTAACAGCCTGTTCTGAGCATCCCAAACGATAATGGGGCATTCAGCACCACTAGTCTTACCTAAATGCGAATTGTTTTGATTGGATGTCAGTGTATGGACAAGGGACAGGCAGGGCCCTCACAGAAAGTCATTTATTTTTTGTCTGTCTTCACATGGGCAAACCACACTCTAAAAATCACTAGAGCTTCAAGGAT
Source organism: Sarcophilus harrisii (assembly GCF_902635505.1). Classification (NCBI taxonomy): domain Eukaryota; kingdom Metazoa; phylum Chordata; class Mammalia; order Dasyuromorphia; family Dasyuridae; genus Sarcophilus; species Sarcophilus harrisii. The sequence goes on from NC_045429.1 coordinate 6,101,567, forward strand.
TTAAAAATGAGCCAAGAGCCCAGAGGGATTTATTTGTTTGTCCTGTTTTATTTGTTCTGGGCTGGACTTATGATTCCATCATGGTGGACATGACAGTCCAAAGGCCCTTCCTGAAGGAAGCAAAATGGAGATTTGTTTATAATTTTTAGGCTTTGATCATTCCTAAGTCTCTGAAAAGTAAAGGGGCTTATCCAAGTCACATCCTATGGGACAGGGGTCTACTGAGCCTTTCCCAAGAAAGTCAGAGAAATACAGGAAAAGTATTCCAAGTGAAGCCCACATAAATGGGAATTTTCCACATGCTGACTTCTGTAATTCCTCAGATACTGGATCTAACCCTAACCCTAAAAAATGTTCTGTCTTAGATTAGTTTGAAATGATGTCCATATGTGATTCATAAATCAATGTGTATTAAAAATAACTTACCACAATAAAATAAAATAAAAATTTGAATAAAATAAAATCTTCTCCATGTTTCATAGCACCAGTTCAGTAAACCAATGCTCATTCAGATGAGCTCAAAATCTAGAAAATTTATTGAAGATCACACACACACACACACACACACACACACACATACATTTATATAAAATCCATAATTAAGGAGAAACCTAGCTATGCTCTTTCAGTTTTCATTTATTTATCTTGTACTTCCTACTAGACATGTTTATTTGAAATATGCAAAATATCTTGAAGACTAAATAAAAAATTAAATTAAAAAAAAAGAAATGATGTCCATATGGCCAAAGACTTTGGGTAAAACCACCCACTCACCCACTCCCCATGCCCAGATTAATTGTGGATTGAACAAGAACACTGATCAGACAACTGCTATTTAGTCAAGAATTCTAGGTCCAAGTCTTGTCCCTGAAACACTTAAACCTGGACAAGTCACTTGCCTAGCAGGGCTTTCAGCCAACATTCTAAAAAAGTAAATTTTGAGAGTCCCCAGTCTGCCTTCGGTGGAAAGTGTTCTCACATTGGGGGTGCCTTATGCAATCAAGGCCTGGCCTTCCACCAGGGATAAATCCTTAGTTGCCAGCTGTCCATGTCACCAGTTAGTTCGCTTTCCAATTTACGGGAGCCAGGACGAGCCAGAACCTTTGAAGGTTCTGACCGAAGGTCTCTCTTTCTGAAGTGACGGCCATTTCCTAATGTTCTGGCCCTTTCAGAAAGATAGCAGCCAATTCCTGGATTTTTCTGGCTGCTTCTTCCTAGTGATGATCCCTCAGGTCAGTCTCTGCCCACTACACCAGCATTGCAGACCACGTGGGATCTCATAGCATCCTCATCCATCTCTTTAGGATACCCAGGTGCAGGCGCAGAGGATGCAACCTGTGCCTTTTGAAATGTCTGTGGATTACTGACCAGTCCCATCTTTCCAGTGTAGATGGGACTGAGAGAAGTCACAGAGCCTGGTGCCATGTCTGGATGAGGCTGCAGGACGGGCTTTTCTCATCTCTGGAGAAACTCAAACATGGCTGCCAGTTCTGTGAGCTAAGGTGACCGGTTACCAGAGGAGAAGATTCTCAGAAGCCATTTTTCTTCCAGGAGTGTGTGTTCAGAACTAGAATTACCCAGCAGTTCATGACCCATAGAGCTCAAGTCTTGCCAAAGAGTTATAAAATATATAATCTTCTAATCATCATTAAGCTTCTCCACTGCTGGCTGCATGTCAGGTGATTAATGCTGATTGAAATTTAATTCTACTCCAGCTAATCCGTCAAAGAACTACAGACAATGATAGAAACAAATGTGGGTCTTGAGCTTCTGGTCTTTTCTGGACTTGGCCTGGCACATAGTGTTTTAACCAGTGTTCGTGGCCTGATTTCATGACATGTCCCAAGACCTGTGTAATTATTTGCTAATATTGATGGCTAGCATTTATATGGTGATTTAAGAATTACAAAAGCTTCTCATTTTGGTTTTATTATAACTCTGGGAGGTAGATGTTGTTATTTCCCCCATTTAACATAGAGGTAACTGAGGCAGGCAGTGAAGTTAAGTGACTTGATTAGGATCATATAGCTAATAGGTTTTGAACTCAGGTGTCCTGATTCCAGTACTTTATCCACTGGAGCCTTTACCTGTCACCTTAAGTGGTCCCACTGGAGAATATATGAAGCAGTAGAACACAGTTCATTTGTGTTATCATTTGCTGAAGCATTTACCGATAGTGAGCCAACCATACCCCTAAGTGTCTTAGATGGAACAAATATAAAGCATCAGTGATTCGGTGCTTGGATTCAGAAGGAGCCCATCTCAGAAAGTACAAGCTGGACACCTCTAGATATGTCACTTCCTCTCTGTATTTCAGTTTTCTCAATTGTAAATGATAGGTCAGATTCATTGGCCTCCAAAGTCCCACGGCCTCTCCATTCAGGATGCTCTAGAACTCCCCTTTGTCAGACCACTTCTGAAGCCCCGGGGGACAGATTATCATGCTGTGGTCCAGGATGGCCATTGATAAGACAATGAACCCTAAAGGAAAGTAACCAGAGTTATAGGGTTCAATACTCCACTATCAGAAGATCAGATTGGTAGCTATTGGAAGAGACACCATGATAGAGACACTGGCCTTCTTCTTCTTGGCTCCAGACTCGGAACTCAAAGGAAAAGGTGCTGAGATAGATGGAAGGGGGTGTGAAGGATGCCCTCAAGTACTAGGGACTATTTTGGGGGTTCAGAGAGACCTGACAGGGGGTCTTCAAGCAGAGACTAAACATCCACAACAAAGGTCTTGGTCAGGTGTGAGAAGGAAGAGATGGGCTATTCTAGTTCAGTTCAGTCTGTGATTCTAGATCTTGAGAGTAGATTCTTATTTGCAGCTTTTCTTCCCTAATAATATATTATCTTCTTAAGGGCAGGGCCTGCTTTCTTCCATTTTTGCATCCTTAGAGCTTACCTCTGAGCCTAGCACATAGTAAGCATTTAGCTGATATTTGCTGGCTGCGATATTTATAATCAACCTGGGCAAAGAATATATATATACAGGCTTATTTGTTTGTTTACATTTAATACAACTAAAGACAGCACACAGAAATTAGTATAATAGGACTTTGAACCAAAGGGACTAAAGATCACCTATTCTGACCCCCTCAGTTAATAGATGAGAAAACTGGGGAAGAGAAAGGCTGAATGGTTTGTGGAAGGTCACAGAGAGTGTGAGCAGCAAAAGCTGCAATGCAGCCTGCTCTGCCTTCCCACTCTCCCAAGACAGGAGTATTTCTAGCTATTCTGTTGCCAAGAAGGCTGATTCTCATGGGATCTAGGGCAATGCTAATGGTCTGAATAGCCATTAGGTATGGGGTTTTCCTCTCTTCCATGTATGCTGGATATTTTAATTGTTTCAATTAAGAGTCAATAATTGTTGAAAACTTCCCAGATGAAGATGACAAAGATAGATAGATAGAGATAGAAGATAGATAGATAAATAAGTAGATAGACGACAAAGAATGTTAGGTGATAGATGCTAGAGAAAATAGGTATAGAAGATGAAGATAGATGATAGAAATAAATGATGGCTGGATGGATGAATGGATGATAGAAATAAATGATCGATAGATAGATGATAGATGGAAGTAGGAAAGAAAAAGAAGGAAGAAAGGGAGGGAGGGATGAAGGAAGGAAGGAAGGAAGGAAGGAAGAAAGGAAGGAAGGAAGGAAGGAAGGAAAGGAAGGAAGGAAAGAAAGAAAGAAAGAAAGAAAGAAAGAAAGAAAGAAAGAAAGAAAGAAAGAAAGAAAGAAAGAAAGAAGGAAAGAAGGAAGGAAGGAAAGAAAGGAAGGAAGGAAAGAAAGAAAGAAAGAAAGAAAGAAAGGAAGGAAGGAAGGAAGGAAGGAAGGAAGGAAGGAAGGAAGGAAGGAAGGAAGGAAGGGAGGAAAGAAAGAAAAGAAAGAAAGTACCTCTTTAGGCTATTCTATTCCCCAGCTTTGACAATTAAATGCATTGCTCCCCTCACCAAAGACCAGGCTCTGGAGATTGGCATCCTTTCATCCCCCGATTCTGCCCTGGGATTCTGAGGTGCTAGCTAATTAGCTTACCAGGTCCATTATTTCAGGAAGTATTCTACCCTACTTCTCATCACTCCCCAGCTGTCTTTTCAATAACCTTGCCAGATATCTTGCTCATCTACTACATATTCCAAAATATACCTGTCTTCACCAACCCATCTCCTGCTCTGGAGGTCTGGAACCAGAATCCCACCAACTCTGCTTTTATTCCAGAAAGAGCAGAGCAATCTACTTCATAGCTCCACACATAATACTTCCCAGTCCTCAAAGACTGGGGTTTTCTTCTCTTATACTCTAAGTTCTTTGAAGATAGGGATTGTTTTTGAGTTCTTATTTTTTTTTCTGAGCTTGACACACATAGCATTAAATAACTTAGATAAATAGGTAGATAGAGGAATAGAGAAAATTTCTGTTTAATATTTTATTTCCCAGTTATGTGTCAAATACATTTAACAATTATTTTTAAAACTTTGAATTTCAAATTCTTTCTCTTCCTCCTTCTTTATCCCCAATGCCCTCATTGAGAATGTGAAGTTATATAAAACATTTCCATAAAAGTCATGTTGTGAAAAAAATATACAACCCCTCCAAAAAATCCTTAAAAAATATACTTTAATCTGTATTCAGACATAATCAGTCCTTTCCCTGAGTATGGATAGCATTTTGCAGATAAATAGATTTTTTTTTTAAAAATCATTTTGGTGAATAGTCAATCTGTACACAGCAAGGGCTTCTTAAATCAATGAAATCACAATTCTAACCCAATTACTAATTTTTAGAAAATGGAGCATACACTTAAAAGAGCATAAGCTTATTAATAAAATCCTCATTTCCTTCCTTTTTTCCTCTTTCTAATTCTAATTTTTCAGTGATGGTTTTTGTCTATTGGATTCTAGTGAAACTTGACTTTAAAGAATGCACGATGAGAATGAGTTTCCTATAATTAATAGCCAAGTAACCCTAACCTGCTTCCTAGTTATAAAGTTACCTTCATTGTAGTAATCAGCAAGAGGGGAGAGAGAAGGAAAGAAGGGATGGAAAGAGAGACAGAGAGTCACAAAGACACAGACCTACAGAGACAGTGAGAGACAGAGATACAAAGAGAGACACAGACATACAGAGAGATAGCAAGAGACAGAAAGATAAAAACACAGAGACAGAGATCAAGAGACAGATTCAGACAGAAAGAGATGAGACTTAGGGAAAGACTAAAAGAGAAAGAGACAGAGACAAAAGCAGAGACACACCCACAGAGAGAGACAGAGAGACACACACAGACAGAGACTCAGAGAGAGACCAAGAGACAGATTCTGACAGACATAAAGAGACTTAGAGAAAGACTAAGAGAGGAAAAGGGAGAGAAAGAGAGAGAAACAGAGACAGAGAGTGAGAGAGACAGACAGACACACACACACATACACACACAAGAGACAGAGACAGAGAGAGACCATGAGACAGATTCAGACAGACAGATATAAAGAGACTTAGAGAAAAACTAAGAGAGAGAGAGAAACAGAGACAGAGATAAAGAGACTTAGGAAAAAAATGAGAAAGAGAGGGAGAGAAGATAGAGGTTTAATTACCTCCCCCCAAAAAAACCCTAGAACAGGATAAAGTCAAGAGGACTATCAGTGGGTGAGAGGCTTTCCCTTTCCACACATTCTTTGGAAATCTGCCAGGGTACTTCTGGATGTCAGGAGCAGGTCCCCGAGGGGTGCAGGTTGCCCCCTTGCATGGACCTCTCTTTATGGAATAGGAATGGGGATCACTAAAAATTCCAGCCAAAGGCAATAGCTGGCCCCCTTATGAGAGTCGGGAATCCCTGGGTCCTCACACTGTCTCTGGGTTTCAGGCAGCTCATCTCTAACAGGAAGTCCTTGGTCTCAGTGCTTTATGAACTCCTTTCTAGCTGGAACTGACTGTGCTTGACCCCAGTCTACACACTGATCTGTGTATTGTGAATAATCCCCTACTGAATGGCTGGGTGAGTGCCCTCCGGATTATCCTCCTCCTTCTTTCTCCCCCACTTGCAGAAACCAAGCCATAGAGAAATGGGGTTGGTGATGGCTATTCAGATCACAAGCTCCATAAAGCTGCTCTGCAGCTCTCAAGAAGACTGCAGGGAGATTGTCCTCTTCCCAGGGGCAGGTTAATGTTCTTCCCAGCAAGTCTAGATTCTATTCCCATAAGGGAATTACCCTCAACCCACTTGTTCATTTAAGCCATGTTTGATTGTTTCCCTCTAGAATCCATAAGAAGGCTAATTAATGACTTCTGTCCAGGGTCTATAATTCGGAATAATATCAAATACTAATTCTGAAGGCAGTGGGCATTGGGAATTGGGCAGCTCAATTTCCAGGGTCCTTTCGATTGGATTTAGAAGGATTCCTATATTCCAGAGAGCCCCAACTTTCAGTCTTGGGGCTTGCAAATCTTGGCAATGTCCACAAATGTGTGATCAATGTTGGTGTCATGATCAGAGCTGCTCTCTCTCCTCCAAGTTCTCTGTTATCCAGTGTTCCTCCTCATACAACTCAATCAATTAAGTCCTGTTCTCATCATATATTGGGGGAGACAATATCATGGGGTCAACTTTGCACAGGTTAAATATGGATTATTTTCCCAGATTAAGTGGAGTCAATAAAATAAAAGCCTGAGAAAGGCTTCTCTGATTTCTCACTTCTTACAAATCTCAGCTAAGGTCTCACCTTGTACAAGAACACTTTACCCATTCATTCTACCTTGGCACTGGCTCTCAAAGCTTATTGCCAATTCATCCTTTCTTTCTCATCACGGTTTGCATGTTGGCTCCCCCATTAGATGGACTTTTCCCTGAGAGAAGACATTTTTCTTTTCATCGCAACTCCAGTAACTTGACGTAGTGCTTGACATATCATAGGTGTTTAATGAATGCTTATTATTGACTTATTGACTTTCATAGACTTATATCTATGTTGATGTAGCTATAAATATGTCTATATCTGGATAGCTAGGAAGATACAGAGATAAAGATGTAGCCCTTTAAGGTTTATTAACAAATTGCAAACATTAACTTAACCCTAACCCTAACCCTAACCCTAAATTCACAACACCCTAGGAAATAAGTGCCATTATTTCTCCCTTTATACACATGAAGAAACTGAGGCAGAAGAATGCTAAATGCTTCGTCACACAGCTAGTATCTGAGGAAGAATTTGAAATTGTCTCATTGACGGCTTACCCAGCCTTGAAAAGGTGCCTACTGAGCAATAACTAAACCCCTGGTTTTCGCCTTTGCTGAATGTGTGTAGACCGAGTCCCTACACATTGAACCTAATCATCCCTTTTGAGTCTATAAAAAAAGAGATTTTATTTCCACAAGGTTATTTCTAAAATGTGTCTATGGTTCTCTCAAATAAGGGAAAGTCTGTAGAATTATATTGAGGATGCATCTTTAATATACAAAAAAATATTCATTGATGGGCAGGTGGAGTGTATAGATTATCTTTACTAGATTCTCTATTTAAATATACTATATATAGGACATATATGTCCTGTATATCACCATACTGGTGATATATACGCTGATTCCTCTCACACACCCCTGCTATTAAGAAATCCAGCTGTTCTCAGTCCAGCTGATGCTAATAATGATTTTCATCATAGTGGGGAGAATGGAAGCCTTTGGGCCCAATGATAACATGTTTTAGGAAATTATGGTTACATGGTTATAGACTTAATATGCCATCTTCTATAGTCTCTAGACTCTAGATTATATTGGTACAGTCACTTAACTTTTCTAGTTTTCTTTTTCCTCAACTGTAAATCATGTGATTAATGATTTGACTTTCAGAGGTCTTTCAGCTGCACATTCAGGACCCTCTGACCTAAGTATCTAAGGCAAGATTCAGATCCTCATCTCCCTGGCTTCGGATTTAATTTGCTCTGCACAGCCTAGAACCATGATCGCGTCCCAGCTAAAAGCAGCAAGGTCGCATAGTGGAAAGGGGTGGGCTTGGAATCATGGAGATAAAGGTCGAAATTCCATCTCATACCCTTGGTCCACATGTGGCACTGGGCAGGTCATCAAAACGATCTGGGCCTTGCTTTCTCTAATTACATACTAAAGAAGGGACAGGGCTCAAGGGCTTCCTGTGTCCTTTCCAGAACTAAAGTTTTGTTCTTATGAATTTTCTCACCTTGTCTGGTGATTTAAGGGCCCCAGAAGGAACTCTAGCCCCTTCCACTTTCCAACTGCCTTTAATGTTTTCCTGCCTATTTGCACAAAGCTCACGTTCTCTACCTCATGTTTGTTCTTGCTTCCCTAAGTGAATTGCCCTGGACCTGTCTCTGTTCATCTGAATAACTTTGTAATTTATCTTAATTTCCTAAAACATTTTATCATTGGGCCCAAAGGCCTCCATTCTCCCCACTATGATGAAAATCATTATTAGCATCAGCTGGACTGAGAACAGCTGGATTTCTTAATAGCAGTGGTGTGCGAGAGGAACCAGCACCATCCAGCTTCCTTGCATAATTCCACCAATGTAGGTTGCTCCTGACCTGCATGAATCTCCATCATTCCAATTCTGTCTGCCGCTTGCCCAGAGACCAGAAATGGTGCCAAAATGTGTGATGATGACAAATGGGGACTCAGGCAAAGCCATCAGGTCAGTGCATTAACCCTCTGTACTTTCAAAGCCCCAAGCATATGGATCTTCATAAGGAAGTGTGCAGAGAGCATCAATTAACTGCATTTAGAAATCCTCATCAGGAACTCTAAACAGGAAAATCTGAAGCTGCACACTCCAGTGGGATGGCAGCCCTGACACTTTTCAAATAACTTCAGAAAATGGGAACTCTTCTTATTCCCACCTCTCTGCCGCCTTTGCTACAGCAGGGACCCCAAACTGCTGAAGTTCCTTGTCAAACTTGTATTAGGTAAAAAGCAGACACTGTTTGCAAATGGCGGCACCCTTCCCTCTCAGCTCATTGGAATTCTATGTCCAAATTCAAAATGGAAACTGATTTTCCTTTTTTTCTTCCCATCAAATAGTAGGAGACTGAAATGCTGTATATTTCCTAAGTTCTCTCTCTTTCTCTCCTTCTTTATCTCTCTGTCTCTCTATATATATCTGTCTTTCTGTCTCTGTCTCTCTTTCTCTCTCTTTTTTCTCCCTTTTCCTCTCTTTGTCTCTATCTCTGCCTCCCTCCCTCCCTTCATCTCTCTCTGTCTTTCTCTCTCTTTCTCTGTCTGTCTGTCTATATGTGTGTGTGTGTGTCTCTTTCTCTTTCTGTGTGTGTGTGTGTGTTTGTGTCTGTGTTTCTATTGGACCCAATAAAAGTCACATGGTTTCATCATATAGGGCAATGAATACAGAGGCTTTGTAGACAATGAACATGGCTTAAATTCCACTTCTGAGTTGTAACTGTATGACTTCTGCCAAGTCACTGAATTTCCTTGATCTTCAACTTTTATAAAGTTTATAAAATGAGAGGTGTGGATGTTATGACCTCTGGGTCACTTCTACCTCTTCATCTATGATCCTATGCTGGTAAGGTCAATCTAAAGAAATACAAGAATCCGTAGTACTTGGGAGAGGTCTATACTAATAAAAATTAATATATGTATATGTATAGTTAAAGAGAAAAAGAAAGAAGGAAGAAAAGATGAAAGGAAAGGAAGGAAGGAAGGAGAGAAGAAAATAAATTATAGTAAAGATACTTAGAAGGAAACAAAAATAGTCCAAAATGGAGCATAAACAAGATAATTTTGTTATAATTTTTTTCAGATTTAGTATAAAAATGTAAACAAGTAATTAAACAGTTTCATATAAATCTTCCTTTTGTTTTTCTTTGCTTACTGACATGTGTGCACTTGTTGATGATTGCTAAATCTAGAATCAATGAGCAGGAACCCATTCCTGCATCAGTTTCCCACATACTATTTTATTTTTTAGATCATGGTGTACGTTTTTTGGCATCGATCTACCTGACATTACTTACCCCAAAAGCTTTATGGAAATTTGATCTTTTTTTTTTAATAGAGCTCATAAAGCTGTATGTTCAGAACATTTTATAGGTCTTCAGCAACTATCTCATTTTTCATGAGCTACATATGTAGATCAGCTATAACACACTGTCAGTGAACAGTGGTTTTCCATCACAGAGGCTGTCAGTAAAGCTGATTCCCTAACAAGAAAGCTGTCAAACTGTGACAGCTGCTGTCTTTGCAGCCCAAACAATCTGCTCTCTGCTAATGGTGACTTGTGCTCTCCCATTTATTATACAGTAGTAATGAGCAGGGGCCTTGGAAATACAGCTGGAGTCAATGGATTTACATACCTTATGATGTGGGCTTTACCCAACCAACAACAATGGGGGAAAGAACGGCTCTCTTCAGAAAGTTTTCGGGTGAATGTCGTTTCAGACCTTACTGGTTAATTGGACAAAAAATGACTGGAGGTCGGGAGGATGTCCTGCCTTAATTTCACATCAGGAAGTGACCAAATCACAGACCTAGACCTGAAGGAGATCTCAGAAGCCATCTGGGCCAACCCCTTCATTTTAGAAATGAGGAAACCAAATCCCCAGGAGTGGAAGTGACTTGCCCTCAGCTAAATCACAGGCAGGATTTCAATCCACCACTAACTCAAGGCTGAGATTTTTCCTCTCTAATTTGGGGCTTCCCACAGTGATTCAAACAAACAAACAAACAAACAAACAAACACAGAGGATTGTGCTTAAGATAACATTTGATACTTCTAAAAGATAAATGACCACTTCTTACATTGTTTGATTAATATTTGGTGTGGGGATGAGTAGAGCTCTCGCTAGGAATATTTTAATAGCTTCACGAAGAACAGAGCGATTTGTTGTTATTTGGGGGATGGAGGTAGCAGTGTTAAGACAGAGCAGAAGATAATAAAGTCACAGTTGTTCAGGGCAGAGAGAAATCCAACCCAGCCATCACCCCCACCTCATGGGAGACTGGAGAAGAGGTGCCATTAACTGAAGTGAAGACCCTTTGGAGGGAAGTCTCCTGGAATGTTTGTACCACCTGAGAAAGCCATCTGGTGAGAGACTCAAAGCCAAGTGAAGGGACTGAGGCTGCCATATGGAGGAACACTAAACCATTAAGAGAGCAGTGCCCTGAAGGAAAGGCCTATTCACCCTTTTTAGTTATGTTTCTGCTCCTCATGTGAGTTATCATGTGCTAGTCAATTAAGTGCCTGGTGGGTGATTTTTGGTATAGTCACTCTAGTCTCGGCCTTGGAAGCAAGACACTTGGTTTTGATGTTGCCTCGACAACTTAATTAGTTATATGACCCTGCTAAAACCATTTATTCTCTTGGAAACTCCACTTCCCCATCCATGAAAATAGAAATAATAATCCCTTGCTCCACCTAACTAATGGATTGTGTAAGGAAAATACTTTGTATTAGAATGGTCGCTATTTCCTTTCTCGGTTCATTTTATAGATGAGAAAATTGAGGGAAACAAGGTTCACTTACTTGTCCAGGGTCATACAGCTAAGAAGTATCTCATTTAATACTTGTGAAGAGAGCTTTGCTGAATCCAAGCCCAAAGCTCTCTCCACTGTGCTACTGAGCTACTTAAGGCATCATGGTCTTAGGGATTGACAGCCAGTTTTGGATTCAGAAAGACCTGCCCTTCTCTTGGACCCCAACAAGCTCTGTGTAACCCTCAGCAGGTCCCTTATCTTCTCAGGGCCCCAGCCAAAGATTTCTTGTATTGGGAGAATCTCCATATTCTGGCTATTTCTTCTACCTACAAAGCATTGCTCTCCGCCAAAGCCAAAAGCAGTCTAGCATCTTACAGAGCTTTTGAGTTTTCAGAGTCCTTAAGATTTCTTATTTCATGTGATGCTCACAAAAACCTTGGGAGATATATCTGTTTTTCTCCCCATTTTATGGATGAAGAAATGGGCCCTCAGAGAGCTTAAATGATGAAATGAAAGCAAGGCCCTTTGCTGAGAATGCAGCTAGACATGAGCCATCTGGGCTGGACAGTGGATACCATCCTGTCTTCATCCATCCCTTCCTTTCACTCCCCTCTTTGAGTGCACATCTCTGTGAGACAGTATAGATCAGTCCAGGAAGAATATTTTATTGCATTCTAATTAATACAGAATGTGTTTCAGCCTTGGAGAAACTGCCCTGGATTGCAGGGTGGCCACATCTGCAGCCAGTCCTGCTGCCTGTCCTTGGGACCTCAATGACAGAAATAACACGGGGCTGTCACTGATCTTTTGTATCAATCTGGGACCTCGAGGACAGGAGCTAGGGGACAGTGAAGAGGGCCCAGGATCAGTGATCTTGAGCTGGAAGGGGCTCAGGTATTACCTGCTAAAAGCTTCTTGTCTGACAGATGAAAGAATGGACAGCGGGAGCCTGAAGAACTACCAAGGAAGGGATATTGGCTCGGAAGTCAGAAGGCCAATGTCCACTGTGATATTTGTAACCTGTGGCTCCTTGGCCAAGTTCTTCACTCCCCCTCAGCTTCTGCACCCTCATCTGTGGAAGGAGAAACTTAGAATGGAGTGTTCCTGAAGTCCCTTCTGACCCAAGAGCTCTGAGAACATGAAATGGAATGGAGAAGGGTTTTTTGAACACTTACTGCATGCATTGAAGAGTTTAAAGTGCTGGGGCCAACAAAGAAAAGAAAAGCAGTCCCTTTGATCAGTGCTGATCACTAAGACTCTCCTCTTTGGGCAAGAAAACCCATGGGTGTGGGATGGCAACTTAGGGTGTAGTTTAGGTGCATCTATGAGATAGATGGCAAGGTCCTTGGCAAGTAGGGTGAGATCTGTGGTGGGGATTTTCATCCTTTGTGAAAAGTGGGCCCAGCCCCAAGAGGTCTTGACTGAGGAGCTGGCAAAGTGGTCATTTGGAGCCCGATCTATGTCCAATTCAGGGCACAGTGAGGTGGTCCAAAAGGCTGATCAGAGAGATGGCAGAGAAGGGACATCTGCCAAGAAGGAAGGAAATGGGCATTTATTAAGTGCCTTCTATGTGCTGGGCTAAACACTTTCCCCAGTAAGGGACAAATGACATGTTAAATCCTCCCAATTCATGCCATTACAAGGCTGTTGCCTTTGGACTCTAGTTTTGATGTAGACCCTAGACTTTGGGATATGTTCACACTGTGGCGGTATTGTATGATTGGACTGGATTGGGGATGGGGGGACCCTTTAGTCCAGGCAAATCAGTAGCTGCAGAGCAGGCATTAACCTGCATTGACCGAGGGAGTTTCCCTATTCAGGTCTTCCCAATATCAACGAAACTCCAGATCCTCTCCCTGTGGGACCTCAGGGCCACCCCCACATCCAACCTGCCAGTGAACAGAAAATACTCCTCAGAAAAGTCACTGATTTACTCCTTCACTTGCATAAGATTATGAAGCACAAAGCTGAAAGCAGATTTGGGAAGACAGAGTTTCCAATGTAGATCTAACAAGAAGGCTCGACCATAATGAGCAGGAATCACAGGAAAAAACAGAGGGTTCATAAGGGAAGTGGGGTCGACACAAGTTGGGGATGGAGGAGGCAGGGCTTCCCAGTAAGGGAGGAGGCTAGAGGTGAATGAGGGTCTACTGAGATAGGAGCCAGGCTGGACTTGAAGGGGAAGGGGGGGCTCCTAACATGGGAGCTGAACTGAGATGAAGGGGGGGGGGCTCCTGACATGGGAGCTGGGCCCAGAGGATAGGGGCAGGGAGGGCCATGTCTCTCCTTCCAGGGCCCAGATGAATTCTCACTTCCTCTTCCCTTCCCTCAGCCCTCCTCCATGCATCATCCAGTCACTGCAAATGAAATTTGTGCTTCCATTCTTCCTGCCTGTGGTCCTCAGGTGCATTCATGAAATACGGCCTGGTGTGAGCGCACGGCCTTACCTGGCAGATCGCAGATGCCCCAGGCCCAAACAAATGTGAGCTATGATGGGCTATTCTGTCTCTTGCCCCCCTCCCTGCCGGCAGTGAAGTATTTGTTTGGAGAAAGGGCTTAATAAACCGGCTGTCCAAAACCAACCTCTACTCCCCATTTCCAAACCCCTTCCCCAACCATTATTTAAGCTTAAATGGAGAAAAGGAGAAAAGAAAACATTTTCTGAGCCCTCCTCATTCCCAGAGGGGGGAGCAGCAGCAAGCAAGGAAGCCAGAGCACATGTTACAGGGATGATGAAAAAGAGCCCCGGCTTAGAGCCCCTCACTTTCCTGTAGTTTGGCCGATAATTGGGGAAACGCTCCACAATCACTCTGATCTACTGGCAAAAATCACCCAGGATCAGCTCAGCTCATCTGACAAAGGGAAGGATACGGCTTTGTTTTCTCTTACAACCGGTCCTGCACATCTGTACATCCTCAGATGGACGCAAGATTTCTCCCAAGCAAAGATGCTGTATTATTCTGTTTCCTGGTTCTCTGCACTGACCAGTAGCATGAGCATCAGTGTGGGGGAGGAAACAGGCCAGCCCTGAGCTCCCCTGGATCCCTCTGTGCTTGCACCTTAAGCAGATTTAATTCCAATGCTGTGGGGTGGGGTTGGGGAGCAGAATTATTCTCTCCAGACACTGTGGTTAATCAGCTTTATAATAACTGGAACACAGCAGCCAGCAGCCACAGGGTGGCCCTTCCTGCTCACCCTATATTTGACAGAGGTAAAGCTCTTCTGATCCATACTGGGGTCCTCGCCAGGATCCCACAGATCTAGAAAAGAAGGAGCTTGAATGGCTGAAAGGATCAGGTGAGGAAGCAGCTGTCATCCACTGTACCAGCTAGCCGCCTCCTTAGAATGCCATAAAGCCCTCTGTGTCATAGAGACAGGAGCTGCTACAGTGGAATAAGAGTCCTAGTGTCATAACTTTGGAGCAAGATGGCACCCCAGAGGTCCTTCCATACAATAGCCTTGTGGACAGATGAGGAAAAAAAGGCCCAGCAAATATAAGTGCCCTTGTTCAAGATTACCCAGGTAGCAAGCAGAGGACAGAAGATTTGAACTGAGATTAGAGGAGATCTGATGTCAAATTATTTCCATGGCACTTGGGCTTTTTCCTAAGGGTTGCCTAGGAGTCTATCTTCTAATGAAGAAAGAGCTTCAAAAAAAGTGACAATTAAAGCAAATTGATGAAATTACACAGATAGATATCATGTGTATACATATATATATATATATATATATATATATATATATATATACATCAATGACAGATGATAGGGAGAGATAGTGTAGACATATATATATATATATATATATATAAAGAGAGAGATGATAGCTAGATATATAGAGATATAATATGTATGCATATATATTCACAGAGAGATGGATAGCTGAATGATAGGTAGAGATAATGTTTATACATATATATATATAGATGATAGATATATAGAGATACAGTATGTATACATATATATTCACAGATAGATGGATAGATAGCTGGATGATAGGTAGAGATAATGTGTATACATATATATTCACAGAGAGAGATAGACAGATAGACAGATGATGGATGGATAGATATAAATAGGTAGGTAGAAAGATAAATAGCTAGATCTTAGTGGGACAAAGAGTTTGGACATAATTTCCATGTATCGACTGATTGATTGATTCATTCTCCCTCCAAATAACCTATTTATAAAGCAAATCTTTTACGGGTAGCAAGAATCTATCTTAGAAAATACAGAAGTAAGGCATTTCAATAATTGTGTCTCTATTACTAACATTGCTGAGCATGTTTCTCTTTAGGAAATGGTAAATAGATATAAATGTTTGATCAGAGCTTATGTAACATTGATCATTACATGGACACGGGGAAGTTCTTAAGTCTTCTCTAGCAGCATTTACAATTTTCAGTCGGTTCTCAATATTTAAAGATTCTTTGCCCCATGGCTAATTTTGTTTTTTGCAGATATAATATTTAAACTTATCTGGTGATAGTAGCTAAAATATAGATTTAAGAAAATGTACCACCTACCTATTTCTACCTCAAAGACAGAAAGCCTTGCCTTCCTTCAAATTCTTCTCTTCCCCCCCTTTGCCCTCCCCACTAAATATATAAGCTCACATTTATGGAACATTTATAATTTCACCAAATGCTCTATGTATGTTATCACTTAATTGTCCCTCTCCAGTTATTAGTATATGCCCCAAAAATTCCTTTGAAATTACTTTATATTTTGCATGTGTGTTGTTGTCCCTTTTCCCCAGGAGAATGGAAGCTTTTTAAGAGAGGAAGGGAATAAACATTCATTTAGTGCTCTCTATGTGTCAAGCATTGTGCTAAATGTTTTAGCCATATTATCTCATGGTATCCTCACCACAACTATGAGCAGTATTTTTATCTCCATTTTACAGTTGTAAAATTCAAGTCAAAGAGAGATTAAGTAAATAGCTGCATGGCCACACAACTATAAGTGCCTTCCACTGAATTTGAATTTAGGTTTTTTGTGATTCCAATGCTGGCACTCTATGCACTATGGTGCCCCAGCTACCTTAAGAATTGTTTTATCTGCTTCTCTGGAATATAGTATAATCAGTTAAAACAAGTTCAAGTGACTGACTTAAAGTTACCAAGTAATGAACACTGAATATTTACAAATTCTTTTACAATATTTAACAAATGGGTGTGATTTGCTCTTTAGAGTTATTTCAAATGTAGAATCTGTTAGCAAGAGTTAACTAAAGTCACCCATCAATCAGTCAATCAATGTGTTTAATAAATATCTCCTATGTGATACATGGGCAGTGGTGCCACAATGAAAAAGGAAAAAAGAAAAAGAATGACACAAAGAACTCCAAAATTCATGTAATTAGTAGAGGAACAGAACATTTTGGCACTTTGGAAAATAGAATACAAATAGGCAAACTAGGATGCTATGAAGAACAACTATCACTTGCTGTAATTATCTATCCATTGGGAATAAGGGAACAATCAATGAGGGACAGAAGCAGCTACACCCAAAGAAAGAACACTGGGAAATGAATGTAAACTGTTTGCATTTTGGTTCTTCTTCCCAGATTATTTTTATCTTCTGAATCCAATTCTCCCTGTGCAACAAGAGAACTGTTCGGTTCTGCACACATATGTTGTATCTAGGATATACTGTGACATATTTAACATGTATAAGACTGCTTGCCATCTGGGGGATGGGGTGGAAGGAAGGAGGGGAAAAGTTGGAACAGAAGTGAATGCAAGGAATAATGTTGTAAAAAATTATCCAGGCATTGCTCAATAAAAAGTTATAATTATTTTTTTAAAAAAGGAACAATCTGTATTTTCTTTAATTATGGAACTCCAGTAATACTAATCATGAAGACAATGACTTAGTAGATCGATTAATTATCTGATACAATCAGTCCTCAACTTCAGGGGTAACATTCCTAGAAAACAGTGAAATTCAAAAAATGTGAATGTTGACAATTAAACTTATGGAAAATGTTGATTGGGTTTCTGTGACTACCTAATATTGTTATCTTTTGTAGGAAATAGCAGAAAATATACTTAAGCACATCCATTCATTGCTTTTTAGGTCATCTTACTACTCATCTTGACACTTTCTTTGCAACTGGACTTCATTGAGTCTGGAAGAAAGTATGAGATTGATGAATTTGCATAAATCCAATCCACACACAAGTCAAGATGTCATATCATAATGTCACTTTGAAAATGAAGGTCAAACAGAGCAGAATAAATTATTAATTGTAATAACATACTTTTCCTAACACAGTAACTAAGAAATAACATGTAAAATTCAGTACACAAAATAAAATTGGTAACATGTAAAACATTTTCCCCTATAATAATTACTTAGATTTCTATATCTTTTTGGCTTAGCTCTCAGTTTTTAAACTCCATTTTTTATAAAAAGTACCATAAATGCCTTTCTCATTGTTTTGTGGCTATAACAAATCCTCTATTCATTAGCACAAAACTCGGCAACAGCATCACCAGGCATTTCTGGCTTGAAATTTGGCAAATGCTTTTTTTTTTCCCACTAAGCCACATCACTGACTTGTACAGTTGTGCTTAGAGTCCAAAGAACTTGCATTATTCTTTGGGAACATAAGTGCAACACAAAATTTCAGTTTTAAAGGCAAACAATGAAAACATACAACAAATGCAAGGCAAGCATTTTACAAAGGGTGAACCAAGACTAGTGAAGCTTCCCAGTATAGAAAAGAACAGAGGATCTGTACTATCCAATCTCTTTATCACTTCACCTCCACCCCTACTTTCAAGATCTAGTACTGAATAGGAATTTATTTATATACATGGTGATTTCTGTACCATTACTCCCATTAGTATGTAAGCTCCATGAAGGGAGGAACTTTTTGCCTTTAAATCCTATCATATAGTTCCTGGCACATAGTCATTAATTAATAAATGTTTGTTAACTGAAAAAAAAATTAAATGAATATAGAGTTACTTGAAATAAAATCAAATTTAAAAAAAAAAGAAAAGAAAAAAAACTTTCCCAGTCAATTGAGAATATAAATACACAAAAGACCAGGACCCCTAAAACTAACTAATCATTTAAACAAAACACTAATTAATCCAAACCCATAGATAACAGTGGAATGGGAAAGTTTGTATTTATTCTTATATTTCTATACATGACAGTATAGCTAATTAAAAAGGAAACAAAAACTACATTACAACACTAGGCAATTTCCAAAGGACAAATGAATTGAGCCTCATAGAATAGGATCTCAGTAAAAATAATTAAAAATAGTAACCTGTGTTTACTTCAGGCCAAAACATTTCACATTTATCAATTCATGCAATTAATTATTTTTTTTTTGTTTTATTTCCTCTTTTGGGGAGAGTTACATTGTGCATAGAAAACAATTAAATAATTGACTAACTTTTTCATCTTTCAACTAATTTTTCTGGGCCCACAAACATTGCCAATAAAAATATCATGGAAAGCATTTTATTGGGAAGGTATAGGATTTAATAAATAAGTCTTGGCTTAATTCAAAGCTTTAATTCAACCATTGACATATTTATTGAAGTTTCTATGTGCAAGACATAACTGTAGGTTCTGAGTAAAGATATTAAGTTGAATAAGATTAAAAGAAAAGTAGCTTCATATGGGAGAAAACCCCATCACAATCAGTCAGAAAACCACATTTTGAGTTCCAGTTATGGTGCTGAGAAAACAATGTAATACTGGAGAATTAAGTCACTTTTCCTATCAGTCTTCAGTTTCCTCAAAGATAAAATTAAAACAATTATAAGGAATTATTTTGCCCAATTACGTGCCTATAAATGTGATAATTTAAATGAAATAGAAGAATATTTACAAAAATACAAATTGCTTAGATTAGCAACAGAGTAAATAGAATATTTAAATAGACGTATTTTAGAATAAGAAATTAAAATAAGCTTCCTAAAAGAAAAGTATCAGGACCAGATGGATTTACAAGTGGATTTTCAAACATTTAAAGATCAACTAATTCCATATTAAATAAATGAATTAGAATAATGGGTGAAAGAAGGAATTCTTCCAAACGTCATTTATGAAAGAAACAGAATGCTGACATCTAAGCCAGAAAAAAAAAAAAAAAAAAAACAGGCCAATTGCATTAATTAATATGGATGCTAAAATGGTAAATAAAATACTAGCTGAAACATTACAATACTGTATCACAAAGATTATATATTATAGTCAAGATAGTCAAGTTGGATTAATATTAGTAATACAGAGATGCTTTAATCTAAGGAAAACTATTAACATAATTGATTATATCAATAATAAAAGTTTCTTAAATCATTACTATTTCAATGAATTCAGAAAAAAAGCTTTTGATAAAGATTAAGACTAATTTTTATTTAAAATTAGTCTTAATCTTTATTAAAAGTATTGGTATAAATGCATTTTTCCTTAAGTTGAAAAAAATTATTTAAAATCATCAGCAAGAATTATTTGCCTTAGAGAAAAGCTAAAAATCTTCCCAGTAATATGAAATACGAAAATATCCACTGTAACCAATATTATTCAATATTATATTTCAAACCCTAGCAATATCAATAGGAGGGGTAAAAAGAAATAGAAGATATCAGACTAGAGAATGAGATGATAAGACTATCTCTTTTTGTAGGTGATATAATGACACATTGGAAAATCCCTAAGTCTCAACTAAAAATTAGTTGAAACAATAATTTTAGTAAAATAGCAGGATATAAAGTACATCTCCATAAATCCTCTGTCTTCTATATGTCACAAACAAAACTTTCCAAGAAGAAAGAGTAAAAAATATCTCACTTAAAATAACTCTAGACAACATTAAAATATGTGGGAGTACACCTGCCCCAAAACAATAACAACCCAGAAATTATATGAATAAAATTATTTTTAAAAGTTTTATACAAATAAAATCATATTTAAATAGCTGGAGAAATCTTAATTATTAATGGGTAGGGAAAACAATATTATAAAATGACAATTTTACTCAAAATATGTATACATTCAATATCCAATTAAATTACTATTTTAATTGAATTAAAATTTATAACAAAATTCATTTGGAAGAATATCAAAGGAAATAATGGGAAAATTTAAAGAAAGGAGATTTAGCAGTATTAGATCTTAAATTATATTATAAGATTGCAATTTTCAAAACAATGTGATATTTGCTAAAATACTATTTAATTAATGTATGCATGTATGCATCATATGTGTATGCACACACATATGCATATCTATATATGTGTGTGTACATATTTGAGGATATATTTCATTTTTATTGGCCTCATGCATGTTTTGTGAAGCTTATGCAATGAAAAAAAATATTAATTTTGATTCCCCAGTAGATGGTCACATTAATAGGAGTTCATCTATCTAGAAGCATTTACCTCCTGTTTTTCATTATATATTTGTCTTTGAAATATCCTTTGATTCCATGTGGATATATATTGAGGAGATGAGAAAGGGGCTTGAAGCCTTCAAATTTGGTTGAGAAACACTTTCTTTGTGTGGAGTTGTTCTGGTCATATAAAAATTGATTCAAAGCCAAGAAATGTTTCCAGGACTGACCAATCTTAACAACTTTTATCCCTTGAACCTATGTTCAGTTCTTCCCATTGGTACCCTTTGTCGTGCTCAAGAAAGCTCTAGTCATTTCTTATTTTCAGAAATGAACGTGAATTTTGACCAAAAACAAAACAAAACAAAACAATATTATGATGCTCATTATGAATGAACAAAAATGAAGAATTCCAAGGATATGGGGCCTCATTTACATGGTCAGAAAATGTATCTGTAGTGCTTTTATTTCCATAATATAAACAGTCCAACAAACAACTCATTCCTACATCTGGGAGAGATGTACCATGCTAATGGGGGAAACATTTCTTTTTGATGGAGACAGAAACATGGGGAAATGCTTACAAATCTGAAGAATTGAAAAGAACATTTCCGTAGCTTTGGGCCTCCGATGTAAATAACCTGACATCTCTATGATGCAGTTAGGAATATTTATATTAGGAAGGAGAGAAGCTCTAAATAAGCTGCTATTTAGCTTCTAACTGAAATGAACCGTAGCACTCTTGGGAACTTATAAATAAATAAAAGAAAAGTTAAATAATCTTAACTTTAAACATTGAAGAGAATCTGGCTAGCAGAAGGATGAGGAAACCCCATATAACATTTGATGGAAATTGGCAGCAAGGAACTGGACACCTCTCTTTGACATTAGAAATAAATTCCCCCCAAATGTTTGCTTAATCAGACAATGTGGTTAATCACCAAGGTGAAATTGAAAGTTACCAACACTGAATGCTGGTGTAAAAGTTAATAAATTCAGTTCATAATCATTATGCCCAGGCTAGTTATAATAATTTACTGTCCACACCAAATCTTTATAAGCATTGTAATTAAATATAAAATGCACATTAGAATGATAATGAGTAATTAGGGCAACATAACTAATATGCATAAAAGTCCCAGAGCTCATTAAAATGTTAAAAGACAAAACCTGTTCTACCTAGCATGTTTGCATATTTTGTGGAGCTGGGAGAATGCCAGGGTGTTCTTTGCATTGTTTTGCTTTTTCCCCCTTACTTTTATGAATAATGCATTTTTCAAATACCAGAAATATTTGGTACCACAGACAGATTTGGGTTAATTTCCATTTGGAATGCTGGATATTTAGCAAGTATGGAAAATAACAACACCAGTAATAATGATAATAACATTAGTTTTCCTTATTATAATTATCATAACAATAGTAATGGCAATGGGACTGGATGTCTTATTTCACTGATTCCGGGAACTCTTAGAAAAGGAAACTCCCTCTCCGAGTGCACTTCTCAATTCCCTATAGGTCACATTAGCAACAAGAATTCATTTATTTATCTCTTTTCTTGTCTTTTTTTTAAGTTTACAAAGTATTCATTCTAACAACATGATGAAGTGCCTTTATTCCAATTTTATAGATAAGAAAACGGTAGCTCCTAGAGGCGGCTACTACTTTCAGCTAGTAAATAATGGGGGAATAATTCTTCAGGACATGGATAGGTCTACTTTGGAATCCCTGTCTTTAGCATTGCACTTTGGATATAGTGCAAGTATAGTAGGTATAGAAGTAACTGCTTATTGATTGAACAATTAAGTGATTATTACACCAGGAGAAAGAAGAGCTACTGCTATCTCTTGAGTTGATAAGGTCCAGGATACCCTGAGACATAAGCAAGTCACAGGCCATCTGCAGATGGATCTGAACATGCAAAGTGTGTCCTGGTCTTAGCCGCTCTCCCGTCCTAGAGCTCTGGCCACTTCTATCTATCGGGCTACCTCAGGAGCAGAAGTGAGGAGCGCTCCTGGACTAAACAGACAACAGATCTTCCGCCATCGAAAGAAAAGCTCATAGAGGGCCAGGGGCAGCTTGATTCAGGTTGCTGGACTGGTGGGGAAATTTCCCAGCATCTGAATACTTCAGCTGCTTCTCATTTGCATGACTGGAAGACACATGTGAGATATTCTTCCTTTAATTTGTATTCATATCTTGTGCTTTGCTCATAGAGGGAACAGAATTATTAGGACCCATAAATATGTACAGTGTCACCCTAATAACAGAGATTTCTAGCCAAATAAAATATGCTTATTCACTAAACAAACAAATCCATTTCTTAGATGAAAATACAGTTCCATAAGGCTGGAGTGAACACCTTTGGAGCAGAAACTTTACACTTTAATTTAAATTATAGAATATATTCATTCCTTTCCTCTCGTTATATTCATGTCCTTAAGCATGGTTAAAGTCTCTTATTGATGCTAAAGGAGAATGAATTTATGGGAAAGATATATATTTTAATACTTGCTGATATAGGTATACTATGTCAGTGTGCTTAGGGACTATAGCATCCACCTACAGAAACACACATTTTTTTTACATAATCTATGATTTTTTTTCTCTAGTCCACAAATTTGTCCTCAGTATTATTTATTCTGTGAAATACACATGTGAAATACATGTGGATGTGAAGTACATCCACATGGGAAAAAATATAAAAATAAACAAATAGCATCTGCTTTTGAGGAGCTGATACTTTTGTTGGGTATAGGGTGAAATACACACTTTGGTGTTGGTATGAGTTGGGGAAAGAAGACCAAACTTATGATTTCTGTGGGCTAGGGATACCTCTCCATTAGGAAATCCCTCTACCAATGAACATTGAAAGCTCTTCATCAATTTAAGAGTTTGGGAGATCTATCTGGTGCCCTCAAAGTTGAAGTGACTTCTCCAGAGTCACACAGACTTTTATGTCCCTTTCTCTTAGCTTCCATGGGCAACACCCTCATTGTATCCTGGGCCATGTGCAAATTTGACAGTGGTAAGACCCATCCACTGAGCATTCCTACTTTGTACCTTGCTACACTTCAATACAACCTCCATTTAGCTGCTGACTTTTTTCTGTCTTTTTGTTTTATTTTATTATATATTTTTATTTAACATTTTATAATCACTAAAAGACTATAAAAAAGAATTAGAAAGTGCATTGTATAAGAAATCCTGAGCTCTGATATAACAAGAGGTAAAGGCAGACCATGTGCATATGCATATGTGTATAGGTCTATGTGTAAATTCTTTCACACATACACATGTCTGACTCTCCAGTCAATCATATCTAGATCTTCTTTTAACATAGTTCTCTGCTTGTTGAATCCCCAATAGATTGTGAGTTCCTGGAGCTAGTAGATTGATTACTCTGGTCCTTTCTTTATACCCCCAGCACTTAGCATGCTACCAAGCACACAGTATATACTTGATATATCCTAGCTGACCGAGTAACTGCCATGCAATGTAGCCCAATTACTTATTTTGAAGTTATTTAAAAAATAAGTTTTTATTGATTTTTTGTTTCTTACATAATGTATACATACACACTTTAATTCATTATTTCCACTAATTTATTTTGTCCATTTATTTAATTATTCATTCATTTATTTATCACAAGTGTTTTTCCTCCTTCCTTTCCCAGAGAGAACTACCTATTTATCTATTTTGGTCAGAGTTCAATTATCTTTCAAAATTGTTTCCTCTCATGTTTCTTACATGGCTGTTATATATTGAGTTTTCGCTTAGTTTGTTCATTTTACTCTGCACTAATTCATTCAAGTTTTCCATTTTCACCAAAATTCAGTCAGCTTTAGAACTTCTTATAGGAAAATATATTTCCATTACATTTATATACCATAATTGGAGCAGTCATTCCCCAGATGATAACCATTTGGTCAGTTTCTAGTTATTGCTAAAAACACAACTAGCTTCTATAATATTCTTGTCCAGGTTGTCATTTTCTTCTGTTCTTTACCTTCATAGGGGCATTTGATTTCATAGAGTCTTTAGGTCAAAGGGTAGGCATACGTAGTCCAAATTATTTTATGGAATAGCTGAATCAATTCATAGATTGACCCACAGCATATTAGTGTTGATTCCTGTCCCAGAGCCACCTGGCAAGTGCTCAAGTCACCTATTAGTATTAGCAACCCATCACCTTGCAAGGATTCTCATTAAGGTGTGAACCAACAAGCACAGTATCAATTCTATTGAGGTAACACCAGGACCCTGACATCACCCTTGAGTTTTCACCTTGTTTCAAGTTGAGTTGACATTAGGATTCCAATAGATTTCCCCTATAATCTCTCTAATAATTGCAAATTTCCACTTTTGTCCTATTTGCTATAATAGTTTTTCTAAATTGTACATGTGTGATCATATGACTTCTTCCTTAATAAACTGAGCCAGTACCCTATTAACTTCAGGATCCCATTTAAAGTTATCTGACTGGCACTTAAGGTCCTTGCTAGCCTATTCTCTTTCTGCTTTTCCAGTCTTCTTACTCCTTAGTCTCCACCAAACCCTCAACTCACCAGTTATACTGCATCCATTGCTTTTCCTCATCTTCACACCATTCCATTTGCTCTTCCCTTGTATTTTTCCTTGGCTGTCCTTCCTACTAGCTTCTTCAGCTTGACCTCTTGAAATCCCTAGTTTTTTTCAAGATACAGCTCAAATATGACCTTCTAACATGAAATCTTTTCTGGTCACCTCAACTGTTATCTTCCCTTCCCAAATCACCTTGGATTGATTTATATATATATATATATATATATATATATATATATATACATATATTCTCTGCATATACACACACATGTACACACAACAGATAAAATATTTATTTCAATGGATGGATGGATGGACAGAGAGACAGACGGATAGATAGCAGTTAGGTGGCACAATAGATAGATTATCAGACCTGGAGTCAGGAGGAAGTACATTCAAATGTGTCCTAAGACACATACCTGCTGTGTGTCAAGGCATTTAACTCTTTTTGCCTTAGTTTCCTCATCTATAAAATAAACTGGAGAGGAAAATGACAAACTACTGCAGTATCTTTGCCAAGAAATCCCTAAATGGGGTCAAGGATAATTGGACATGACTAAACCTTAAAATGACTCAACAACTACTATATACATATATGTGTGGATGGATGGATGGATATGTATATGTGTTCATACATACATGTCCATATTGTCTCCCTGATTAGAATCTAAGTTCTTTGAAGGCAGGGTCTTTTTTTTCCTAATGTCTTAGTGCTCTGGCACTTGTTGCATTACTTAGTTCAGAATAAATGCTTAAAATTTTTGTGAATTGATTAATAAGTCCCTCCAATCATTTTTTTTATCTTGATCTTTTCACTTTTGCTTTCAATAACTTTCCCAGGGAATTGGGGATTTGGAATATCCTTTTTTCACAGTCTATTTCCCAATTTTCCTTTTTAGTTATCTTTAAATAGATAGTATGACAGCCATTTTTCTTATTGTTCATGCTATTGATCCAGTGTCCCAGTGTCTATCAGTAAGTCTTCAGGAGCTTTTTTTTATCATGGCAGTGTTTGATATCATCCTAAGTGAGCATTTGTTGCTAGATCAGCTTTTTCACTCTCTGGTTATTACCATAGCAATACCCACCACATATACTGTTGTGGACATATACTGATGTGTTTGTTAGACTTCAAGTCAAATGTCATGGGAGAATGTATTCTTTCATCCATGATGATTATCCTGAGTCCCTCCTTTTACAATTATGTTTTTTGCTTATTTGTTCTGTAGCTTGAATTTGTATCATTAAGTTAAAAAAAACTTCTGAAATTCCAAAGTATGGAATTTTTTCTTTAAAATTCTTTGGGACATTAGCATTGCCATTGTCATCCACTGTGTTATTGGGCTGAATTTCTGGAGCTTAATTGAAGATTTTCAGTGACTTCAAGTTCTTTATATTTTCCTTTTCTTTTTTTTTTTTTCTCTTCAGACTTGAATAGCTCTTTTTTTTCTTTATAGTTATCATTTCATCTAATCTAGTTTTAAGAATGAAGTAATTTCTTACAATTGCCCTGATTTGATCTGTTGAATGAGTTAGAATATAACAATGACATTTTTTTAATTGTATGAGAGCCTTAAAGTTCATTTCCAATTTCATTATATTATAATACTACTATATATGCTATAGCAAGGTTTCTTAAACTTTTTTTCACTCATGACCCCCTTTTTGCATAAGAAATTTGTATGCAACCCTGGGTATATAATCATATAAAATTGGCGTGAAAATCAAACATTTACTATATGATAATAAATCATAATTTGACAACCCACACATTCAGTTATGTGACCCTATATGGTGTTGCAATCCACAATTTAAGAAGCTTTGTGCTGTAGTATATATAGTATTTTATGTTCATATCTTCAGACCATACATGTGTGCTCAAGGTTCGTCCACCTTAAAAATCCACATCATTTGCTGTAAGAATTTTAGAAAGGGGAAACTATTTTTTTAGGTTCTTCTAATATAGTTTGTCTTCTTATGGTAGCAGAACAGCAACTTCACACACATACACACACACACACACACACACACACACACTCTTCGTCATGTTCAGTTGCTCATCAGAATGGTTTTGATTAGCAACTTGCAACCCTATCTATTTCTTTCATAGGTGGGAGTTGTATTCTGCTTACTAGACTGCTAACCCAGCCAGTTAAGTTTATAGAACACAATTTTTCCAAGGGTCAGGGCTTCTGACAGATTTTTACAGCTCTGTTTATCATCTCAGAACAGGCAATGTCCCTTTTCTATATCATATTGACTGTCAGTCCCCTACTTTTTTCTTCCTTCTCTATTATAATATGAGTTGTGGCTTGAGGAGATGAGGATGATGATGAAAGAACCGTATTATTTTAGAGTTGAAAATGACCTTATAGATAACATATTTCAGGGCCTTCACTTTTTAGACATGCAACCTGAAATGTTGACAATGTAGCTCTTTCTTAAGATGACATATCCCTGGTAGAATTTGGATTTGAGGTAGGATTTTAATAAGTGGAAAAAAGAAAAAGAAGCCTCATAGGAAATCAGAGCAATTAAAATGATGAAGAAAGAACTACAACTCTATAAATTCATGTTATTAGTGCAATGGCATTTTGACACATGCCCTGACACCTAATATGATATTACCACAGGGAAGACATAATGAGAACCTGTTTCTGAAAGACTGGAGGCCTGGAACACTCATGGAATTCTATGTTTCTCTACCACACAGTTAGGAATTGCCTTTGCATTGATTGCACGGAACTCTGTTTTATTGTAATTGCCCAAATCAGCACAGCTGCAGCTTCACCTTCAGACAGGAATACAAGAGAAGCCTCAGCCAGTCTCAATTAGACAGATTCAAAGACAGAAACAGTCCAGCTACACAGCCAATAGAAAAAGACTTCTACCAACCCCATAGTATGTCAGTGCAGAATGTCCATTGAAGTTCTGATCCTCCAGTCTCCTGAAATCAGGTCCCCTAGCACCATACACTTAAGGGATACCATTTTATGAAAACCAGACTTGTGACAAACCCCCATTACATTAGTAATATTAGGGATTTGATTTGTCTATCTAAATTTATTCTGATCCTAAATTAATGTCAAGAAACATGAGGGCATTGAAGAGAGAAATAAGCACTCATGAGTCAGAAAGAAGTTATCAAACATAAAAGACACGATCCTGAGAGAAAGCAGAAAATTAGAGAAGAAGATAACAGTAAGTAACTCTCATGAGAAGACCAATTTGAAGAACTTTTATTGAATATAAATTATAAAAACTATAAATAAATAAAAATCGTATGAAGAGGAAGAGCAAATCGCCATAACTGGCTTGAGAAGAAAATGGAGTGGGCATTGGAAATAAATCAGGGAAAGAGACTTTGGGTTTCGCAAGACCTCAGATTTAAAGCTGGAAGGAATTTCAGATACTGTCTAGTCCAGTGCCTTTATTTTACTGATGAGGAATGTGAATCCAGAAAGAATATAGGAGTTGCCCAAGATCTTCTAGATGTATCAGTTCTTATAAATCCTTTCATGTTTCTCTGAATTCCTCCAATTTGTCATCTCTCACTGCACAATAACCCCTCCCATCACATTTACATGCCAGAGTTTAATCAGCTAGTCCATTATCAAGGAGAACACATACAATTTTGAGTTCAAGTTCAGAGGGATTTGTTAAGTTTCTTGAAAATATAATATCTCTAAGACCATCTAATAAGTAGAAGGGAGATTGTGGTATATATTGGTGGAGAGAGATTCCAATTGTAGAAATCACAAACTCTTGAAGAAGTCTTGACATAAAGAGATAAGTATCTGTTCGAACTGGATACCAGGATGGTCATTCAAATTTTGATGCTTTAGATCCCCAACACTACACACACAGAGTTAAGAAAGTGAAAAAAAATGTATTTTCTTTCTTGTTTACTGTCATTTGGCTGTCAGTTCTTATGTGGTTTCTCTACCAAAAGATTCTGAGTAAAGAATTAAATGAATTTTAAAAATCAATAAATTTCTTTTCTGTCCTCTTCTAGATGCTCAACAAATTGGGTGACTTGTAAAATGGAATGTCAAAAACTAAATTCAATAAGCTATATATGATCTCACTAGGACAGGGTATGACAGTATTGCTCCTTATTTCAAGAATCTCTGCTTTTAGGCAACATAAAATATCTTTGACTCAGTTCAATTCAACACTGTCAGTATCTGCTCTATAGGGAAAATCATGCTCTTAATGACTTTTCATTGCTGCCTTTAAGGAATTTATGTTCTACTGGGGGGTTGACAATAGTAGTCACTCATAAGATGCCCAGGTCAGCTCTCCAGGTTGGAAGCAGAAATAGATGGGGATGGACAAGTTGACTTGTGAACAAATACGACAAGATTATTGGATGAAAAGGAGCTATATTTTCCAATTATTTTCATTTTCTCTGCTAGACCGGGCAAAGTCCTGATCTAGCTCTATCTTGTCAGTTGGAGCCTGCTGCTCCAGCTTCTTCTGAAAAGATGAGAAATAATAATTGCAACCATCAGAAAAGGATGAGCTGCTATGGAGTCTCTTTTTTGTCACTCAATTTTTTTTTTCATTTCTTGACCTATTATCAGATGGCTTTTGCCATCAAGAGGAGCCTCTTCCTCATTCTCTTATAAAATCCCTTTTTAAAAGACAATAATTTCATTTTTTAATTTTTTTTGGTAAAATACCTTTGGTCTAATGGTGTGCATTCTAAGAGATTACACCTCTTTACTTTCATTGATTTCATTAAGGCATAAAATTGGTCAGTGACTCTCCCTCCCCCCCTCCTCCTCTTTCTCTCTTTCTCCCTCTCTCTCTCTCTTTGTCTCTCTGTCTGTCTGTCTCCATCTCTGTCTCTTTGTCTCTCTCTGTCACTCTCTGATTTTATCACTTCTAGTTCTTCATTTCTTTGGATAATAAGATATTGTGATCATAAATTTAGAACTTGAAAGGTTCCTTTTCTTTTAATATTTTTTCTTGATTTCTTAAAACTTTTAGATACCTCCCACCAGTTATCCTTTCTCTCCCTAAGTCATCATTTGTAACATTTTTAATAAAGAAAAAACAGTTAAGTAAATATAATAGAGGTCTCAGTCAAATATGATGGTATGTGAAGTGTTTCATGAAGCAGGCACTGGGGAGTGCTTAGGGCTTGGTCAGACAGAAGACAATGAGATCATCCACTGCATGCTGGTCCATTGCCAATCACCTGGATTTTTGTCTTATCACTGGATGTAGAGGGCTGGAACTATGGAAAAATAGACTTGAAACAAGGTTTTAACTCAGTGGCATTGATGAGATAATGATTCACTAGTTCACACATACCCAGTATGATATAATGATATAATTACTTTTGTTTGATATAATGATATAATCAATCTAGTTTGATATAATGCTATAATCAATCTAGTTTGGCTTATACTCAGTATACTGTGATGATGTAATTGTAATAGGGTATTTAAACTGGGGACAAAGTCAGACAGACTGAGACTAATTGAGACTGGCAGACTGACAGACTGCTGGAGGAGACTGGCTCAGACCGAGACTGGATCAGACTATGACAGACACAGACTGTGAAGGAGACAATAAAGACTTTGGACTCTATTCTTGTCCATTCTCGTGATGACTCTCCTGCTCAGACCAAGGCCTGTCTGAGGACCTCTAGAAAGCTAGCCCAGACAATACAACTGGACTGGGATGACTGGAGGAGAGAGTGAAGTTGGTGACTTTGTGTGTCACTTAAATCCAGTTCACTCACAATTCACTCCCTGGTTCCCCTCAAAACAAAGGACAATCCACAACCAAAAGTTTCATGACCAAACTTGCTCATCACAATTATATACTATTCCGTTGAGTTCTGTTGGTGGTAATGATATTCATTTCATTTACATCATTCTAGTCTTTGTTGGGGCAGCTAAGTGGCTCAGTAGATAAAGTAATGGCTCCAGAGTGAGGAGGACTTGAGTTCAAATCCTGTCTCAGGTACTTATTAGGTGTGTGACCCTTGGCATGTCATTGAATCCTATTTACCTCAGTTCCTCATCTCTAAACCGAACCTGAAGAAGGAAATGGCAAACCATTTCAGTATCTTTGTCAAGGAAACACCAAAAAAATGGGGTTGGGGAGAATCAGACCTGATTGAAATACCTCACCTAAAGAAGTCTTGGTGTACATTGATTAAATAGTTCTCCTTACCTTATTTTGCATCAAATCATAGATATCTTATCAGGATTCTCAGGATTATTTATATTGATCTTTCTTAAAGTACTTTAATATTCTGTGCTTATCAATGTACCACAATGTGCTTAGTCATCCCCTAGTCAATGGGTCTCCATTTTGTTTCCTGCTTTTTTTTTTGTTACTATTAGAAAAAAAACGAAAAAAAAACAAACAAAAAAAAAAAACCCTATATTAATAGCTCAGAGAATTCTCTTTGACCTCCCAGGATTATGTGTCTAGCCCCAAATTTTATTTTTTTTTCAAATGACAGAAAAAAGATTTCTATCTAACTTCCCATTATATCCTCTACTTTTTTTTTTTTCTATTCTGTATTTTCTTCCCTGGCAAAAACAGGAGAGAGATGGGATTACAGTGCATACATGTCACGGACCTTTAAAAATAATTCTGTGAAACTGGGTGGGGAGATTCTATATAAAGCTAAAACCTTGGGTATGTGGAAGTTTGTTGCCTCAAAATATGTGGAAAACTAGAAAAGATGCTAGATACGTGTCTTCTTCTTCACCAGAAATTAACCTGGAGTATTGGGGAATTTTTCATCTCTAAGTCACTTTTGTTCTCATCCAGTCAGATTATCTGGATAACCCTTAAAGACATTTTTCTCTGTTCTCCCATCACACATTTACATTTGTCTCTACCATCTTATTAGCTGTTTCCCTTTATCATAAATCATTCCTCATGATTGAAATCATTCCCTCAATGAAGTGTTTGTCTTTTTTTTTTTTTAACTAACTGAGAAATAATAAAGATTTTTTAAAAATATTTATTTGGAAAACCATTGAAAGCTATGACATGCCACCAAAATAAATAACTTATTCAGTCACCAAGAAATCTGATCTGATGGTTTTGCAGAGAGAGGGCAGATGCTAGCACAGTCCAGAACTCCCAATGCTTTAAGATAGATCCCTAGGAAAAGCAGACCCTGAGGCCAAGAGAAACAGGAAAAATGAGGAGAAATCCCTGCAGTCCTTCACCCATCTCTATCTAGCTAGGGTTTTATTTATGTGCTTTTAAAGGCAGTTTATCACACATGCATAGCATGTATGTGGGCAGGGTTATATACATGTATTTATATATGTATGCTTATGTTTTGATACATGTCTATATAAATATGGTGAGGAAAAAGAGAGAGAGAGAGAGGGAGAGAAAGGGAGGGATTGAGAGAGGAGTGGATGACAGAGAGGCAGAGACAGAAAATGACAGAGAATGAAAGAAAGGGAGGAGGAGTGAAGGAGAAGAAGGAGGAAAAAGTAAAAGGAGAAAGAGGAATAAATAGATAGAGATAGCAACTTGTACATCAGGACAGATAGAGATAGAGATTCTTTCTAGGTAAGGAAATGTTCTCCACCAATGCAGATCACCATACTTTATAACTTATAGAGATATATTGAGTATTGAGACATTTGGTTACTTACCTAGAGTCACACAGCCAGTATATGTCACAGGACTTAAAGCTGGGAATTCCTGGCTGCAAGATCAATTCACCACCCACTTTACTAAGTCTTTCTTTTCTTTCTTTCCTTTCCTCCTTCCTCCCTCCCTTCCTTCCTTCCTTCCTCTCTTTCTTGTTCCTTCCTTCTTTCCCTCCTTATTTTTTTATTTCTTTTTCTTTTTAATTTTCTTTCAATGTATATGTGTGTGCATATATATACATATAGATGTGTGTGTATTATATTACCTTTATCTGTATAGTTTGTATTATACTTGCAAACTACATCAATTTCTCTATATATATATAGATATATAGATATAGATATAGATACACACACTCATATATATATATATATATATATATATATATATATATATGATATATGTCTTTTGAGTATGTAAATGCCCTGACATATATCCACCCAGATCCTATAATCTCATGTATGTTCCTGCGTTTCTCTTTGCACTAAAAAGCTCTTTCTCTGATGAGCTTTGTGGTTATGCCACAAGACCAGGGGCTCAGTGGGAGTTTGATCAATACCAGTTGACTGATTCACACAATATGCCATTAGTCATATTTTCTTCCCATGAGAAAATATATCAAGAATTATTCTAATGGCCTCAAAGGTAACCTACAAAAAGGCAGTTGGAATATTCCAAGATTTGGGGAACTTAGTAAAACAAATAGTTCTTACCTCAGGAAATTGGTAACAACTTCAATATGAGAAGAATTAATTCATGTGCTTATGGATTTTTAAGTGTTTGCACTGAAGGGCAATCTCCCTTACGAAAGTGTACGTGGACAGCATGGTGATGCTTTCAATGGAGTAGGCTTGCTTATAGATAGACACAGTTCCACAATCCTCAAAAACAGGCTTGCTGGAATTTCCCAGGCTCTGTCTGTTGAATCCAAGTCAATCAAATGAAGGCTGAATTTCAACATGACTGACAAGAGTGAAGAGATCAGATCACAAATTGTTTCTTCAGAAACAAGTTTTCTGGGAATAGCTTCGAAAACAGTGGACCGTTTAATTCTTATTGATGCAGTTGGTGGCCCAATAAATCCCAAACATATTTTCCAGTGGATGCGTCACTGGAGTGAGCATTTGTGAACTACAAGGAACCAACCATCACGGGGTCTGAGTTGGAAGAGGTCTCAGTCACTTTCTAGTCTAGCTCACCACCCAAGGGAATTCCCACAAGAACTTACTCAACAGATGGTTTTTAGGGAAGCTCCCACCTCTTGCAGTTGC
This sequence comes from Sarcophilus harrisii, assembly GCF_902635505.1. Classification (NCBI taxonomy): domain Eukaryota; kingdom Metazoa; phylum Chordata; class Mammalia; order Dasyuromorphia; family Dasyuridae; genus Sarcophilus; species Sarcophilus harrisii. Next base: position 6,135,884 of record NC_045429.1, read on the forward strand.
CAGTTAAGAGGAGTTACCATTTCTTAAGGTTAAAGGGGAGCCAGTTCTTCTTGGGATTGTCCATTTTCTGCCTGCTCCAACTTTGGATAATTCAAGTTAGAAAGTTTCTCCTCAGTTCAAGCCTAAATTTGCCTCTTTACAGCATCTACTTGTGGCTCCTGCTTCTGCTCTCTGCAAATAATTAAACCAAGTCTGATCCATAATTTGCATGACAAACATTGAATTCTTGAAGGTGCTTAACACACCCCCATCGAATCTAACACCCTTTCTTCCTCATCCTGGCTCCTTAACTAATGCCATCAAAATTTCCAAACTTCCAAAAATTAAATGAAATCACTCAAATCCAACCCCTCCCTTCACCCCACTCATCTCTTAAGTTGTGATCCTACATCTCTCCTCCCTTTCTCAGATACACTCCTGATCAGGTGATGAGCTGGGTGGAGAAGTAGTCTAAGCTTGGGCACTCCACTTATGCTTTTCCTTCTCAAGGATCCTCAATAAACTAGCTTCCAAATGAATTTTTTTAAGGACCCAAATTTCTCCAAAGTTACCAATGATCTCTTTATTGCTGAATCTGAAAGTTTTATCTCAGTCTTTTTGTTTACCTTTCTCTCTTTTCTCTGAGTTATCAGGACACTGCTCTCCTTTGGCTTTTCTCCTAAAAGAACACTTCTTTGCCGGATTTTTATCTTCATCATCTTCCATCTCCAAAGGTGTGGGTCTTCCATAAGATGCTACCCTGATTGCCTTTTTTGCTTGTTTTGCCTACTTCTTTATTAGTTTCTATGTACTAATTGTTTATTTCAATGAAGATAACTAATGGCTTATAGACACTAGTATCCAACCCCAGTCTCTCTCTTGAATTTTAGGCCCATCAATTGCCTATTGGACTTTTAAAATAGAAATTACCAGAAAGATCACAAATTCAAATCTATTACTTTTTTCATCTTTCCTTCAATAATCTTCCATTTTATTTTTTTTCCATAAAAGGCAATAATTGTTTTGTTTTGGTTTTTTTTCAGCTTCCAGGGTCCATCGCTTTAGCATCACCTGCACGTCTTTACTGTTCCACAGTTCCCTTATCAAATCAGTTATCAAATCTCACCATTATTATCTCTACAATATTTCTTAAATTCATTCCAATCCAATAAATATCATTAAAAGCTTATTCTGTATCAGTCACTGTGCTAAGTCCTGGGGATATCACTAATAACAAGAATGATAGCTGTTGCCCTCAATGAACTTGTATTGTAAAAAAGAGATCTCATATTGAAAGAAAACAGGAGTAGGGGAGAATGAGTAGACCAAGGGGTATCCAGCTCAGAGACATCATATTCTGTGGAACTGAAGCCAGGCAGAATGGCAGATGCAGTGGATGCATTTGTCTGACTACTTTCTTCTAGTCATATAATGTTCCACCCTAATTTGTCTTTTCATTATCCCTCACCTAAATTATTGAAACAAATTTTTGATTGGTCCCCCTACTCTCATCCTCCAAGCAGATTTGAAAGTGATTTTTCTTAATCAAAGGTTTAACTATAATTGATAAACTCCATTGGTTCTCTGTTATTTTTAGGTTAAGATCCCCATCATTTATTCACTCCAGCCATTAAAGCAATTCAGAGCCTATCTTTTCAGACTCATTATGAATAAATTACTTCTTTTTCTTTGTTAAAAAATCCAAGTGGCCTTCTCTTTGTCATCCCCACATGACCGTCTCCTATCTTCTCAACTTTGCCCATAATTTGTTCTCTAATTGCCTCTATTTTATAGAATCCCCCTTCTTTCAAGAAACAGCTCAGGTTCCATCTTCTATATGGAACCTTCTTTGACTCTTCCTCATAATTACCTTGTATTTATTTGTATTTATTCTCTCTCTCTCTCTCTCTCTCTCTCTCTCTTTGCATATATATATATATATATATATATATATATATTACATATGAAGATATATATTCAATCTTGATATTGATATGAGTATATAAGAAAAGTAGCATTGAGTGTGGGTCTTTGAATCAGGGAGAGTAGCTTCAAATCCTATTCTACCATTTACTATGGGGCCATGGGCTACTCAAATATTCTCTATTGGCCTCTTAGGGATGGTCTCCTTTGAGAGGGAACCTGGTATGGTACCAATAAAAATAGTTGGAAGACTAGAATTTAAGGTTTGATTTCCCACTTCTGAGGGTTTGACTTTGCACAAATCTTTTCACTCCTTCCATAAAAACATGGGATTCTACCAGACAATTGCCCTCTCCCAGGTCTCTGATGATCTGAATCTATGATCTAAATCCTTTTTTGTCTATGGCGGCTGACCTGAATATCAGATGTTATTCTTTTGTTCCATCACCCCACTGAACACAGCAGGAGTTTTAAGTTCTAGGTTGAGTGCATTGTCCTCTTGGATAGGAAAAAAGTTGAACAAATCCATTAAGGTCAAATTTGTAAGTAAATTTGCAGTACTTGATTGCTTTTTATGCAAAAGATAGAATGCAATTTCAGCTTCTGACTGATTTAATCGGCTCGCATCAACCAGAGATCTTTTCTTGACCCCATCATTCAGGGAGCTTCCCCAGTACTTTGTCTTCCTAACACACACTCAGGCATCCCAGGACTGCTCAGTCACCATAGTTGAACCCAATTCTCTCCCGTCAAGGGCAATGAGAAGCCAAGTAGGAGGCCTGGCACTTGTGCATATCAAAGGAGATTAACTTGATTAACAACATTAGAGAAGGCAGTTGTGTGGAAGGAATTCTGGGAGATCAGAGAGCAATGATGAAAGACTGTTTAAATCAACTTGTACCCTGGTGGGGGTTAATGAAGCAGGAAGAGGAGCAGACCAGTTTTTACCGCTTTAACTTAAGAGTCACCATGGCTCCCAATTCTTAAAAGGGGAATCAAGCTATGATATGCTAATCACTTCTCAAGGTTCAGGAGGAGAATTTTGGAAGCTATCTTGGAGTAGGGGAGAGAGGGTTGACCTTGCATTGAAAAGACTTGGACTCAAACACTTCCTTTGACACCTACTAGTTGTATCCCCATAGGCACATCACGGCAAGTCTAAGAACCTCATTTTCTTCTGTGATAAAATGGGTATATAATTTAAAATTATATATATATATGTGCATATATATAATATATATATGCAAATATATATACATGTGCATACATATACATACATATATGTACATATGCATATACACACATATAAGCATACACACAAACACATGCGCACACACACACAAAAACATACACACACACACACACATACACACACACATATATGTATATATAATTCTTACCATGCCAGCTGTGCAGTGTGTCTGTATCACTCAATTACCATATCCCAGCTAAAGATGTCTTATTTGTTGAAGGTACTCTAAGTATTATTTGTCATCACCATTAGTAGTGATAATAGGTAAGCTTGAATTATTTCAACAATTCCTTAAAAACTCAGCCTCCCTTTTAAATTTTGTTCTGTGGTTCAGTGTGAAGACTACTTATAACCAAGTGTTTAGAAAATAAAGAATGATATTCAACAGAGATTTAGAGTTGGCTTTTTAGCAGCTTGGTTTAATACATATGGTTGATCCTCAAATTGGGTGCTTCAAGATAACACTTGATTTGTCTTGAAGGTAGAAATTAATTCCCAGTATATGTTTCCTGTTTTTTCCCCTTAAACTTGAGCATGTGTCCTATTTTGACATATAGATGAAGTCCTATCTCTCTGCTCTCTTGAGTGCAGTCAACATGTTTTCCCACTCAGGCCCTAAAAGCAGAGTTTATTAAATCATTAACATCATCATTGAGGAATATTATCTCTCAAGGTTCTGAGCTCAAAACCTACTTTTTTTTTTAATAAGGCTAGTTGTGTAACCAATGGCTCTTTGCCACTCTTTCTCATGGCAAGATGTCTTCTGAGGATTCCTCCAGGTCCAGATATTTTATGGAAAGTCAACCATCTAATCAATCAAGGGCATTTATTAAGCACCTATTATGGGCCACACATTTTCCTAGGTCTTGGGAATATAGAAAATTAATTAAACAAACCTCATCATAAGGGGTTCTAATAGGGGAAACAACAAATACACATAAATATATACTGAATAAATATAAACTGAGCAAATACAAACATGTAAAGACAGTTAAATATAAGAGAGTTTGAGAGGATGAGTTCTCTCAATTGGAAATAGGTAGCCTTGAGGAAAGGCTTTATCAGAATAAGTTGTCCAAAGGGGCATGTATTAAATTGCTACAATTAGCAAAGGCAAATCTGACATAATGAATGAAAAAAGGTCCACCTAGGAGCCTGAAAAACCTGAACTGAAGTCATATGTCAGACATATGGGAACTTGGGCAGGTCACAATTATATAGTATGCCCTGAAAATGTTTTGGAACTATTCTGGAGCTGAATTTCTTTTTCATCGGTTCATGTCCAATTCCTAACACAGAGCTGGGTATAGAGAAGTGCTTAATTCCTTGTCAAGCTGTTTAATTTGCCTTAGTAGAAGAGGTTTGCCAACTGAGAGTCCTTCCTTCTAAAGAAATCACCAAGAGCTAGATACTAGGAATTGCTTATTTTCTAGCATCAGTTCTGGACAGGGATGATTGCACACACCCCATTCAAACCCATCCAAATGCTAAGTAAATGCACATTTTTTGCAAAAGAACTTTTTACTTCAGTTCAGTAAAGGGGGTATTTTCTTTCCTGAGATCCTCCCCACTGGGCTCTCTGCCTGATTCATGGGACCAAAATATAGCCACCTGGAATAAAGTCTTCAAAAACAATTATGTAAAATCACAAGCCGCTAAAAGTGAAGCTCAAACCAGCTGTCTCACAGGCAGCAGATTCATGACATCCTAATAAAGGGTTTTTTTGTTAGCTTGCCTCGGCCATCAGAGGAGGATCACTCCTCTGCAAGGCTGGTGGAGAGTCCTCAGATGTGTTCATTCTCAGCTCTCAGGACTTTACATGGGGAATCAAAAAAGTAGAGGAAGTTCTTTCTGGCTATTGTCAAGGAGCAAAAAAATCCTACATCTGGATTGGGTTCGTTGGGTGCCAAGTTGCAAAGGCTCTGTAGCTAGCACCTGCAGAGCCTGGAGTTTTGGCTGAAGAACCCTTAATTATCTCCATCCCAAAATGCCTGGTTTAACAATGAAAGGAAATAATCCCACTGAGCAAATGAAAAAAAAAGGATCCTCTTTTATGAGCAGCTAATCACACAGGTGCTAAATACCTCTCATTGACCCTTTCACTGCTGGCTCAGCCCAACATCTGTTTTGTTATCTTCAGTACATCTACCTACTAACATTTTGGTAGAATCAACAGCATTGTCCCCATGAAATTACCTTAGGGCTACACTATATGAGGCTCACCTCACCTGCCATGGGACATTCACATCGCAGCTTCAAGCACCCTGCAATCTGGTCTACAAGATGTCACTGACCTCTTGAGTTGATGGACTTAGCCAGTCACATTCTCTATTGCTTTGGGATTCTCTATGGAGGGGTAAATGTAATGTTATCTTCTCTAAAATATAATGTTCTCTGGGAGTAGGTTTCTTTGGGGGCTTCTGGGAGCAGCCTTCCTTTCAGTTCAGAGTAATAATCACCTCAAATGCAGCTAGGAGTTAAAGTGCAGTCCTTTATTGTCTCTTCCAAAATAGCCTGGTTAGCTTTCTTAGAGGCCTATCTCTCTCGTTGGTTCCGAGAGCTCCTGTTGCTAGTCCTATGCCTCTGCCAGCTTCAGCCTCTAGCTCTCTCTCAATCCAAAGCCTCCAGCTAGCACAAAGGTGGAAGTTGGAATGAATCTTGACTCTTCCTCCGAGAGTGAGCTTGTGGGCTTCTGACTTGTGAATCTCCCAGAGTCTCTAGTGGGCTTGTTCTTTTATATGCTCTTTTAGAGGTGTGAACTCTAATGTGTGAACTCTCTTAAAGGTGTAAATTCTAATGTGTGAACTCTCTTAGAGGTGTGAACTCCAAAGGTGTGAACCAAGTACATAAGCATTGTCTCTATCAATTCCAGCAACTTAGCACTTTGTTTCAAGTTCTGGCCCATAATAGTTATGCAAACAGAAGGAGAAGGAAAAAAGTATCTAGAAGTGAAATGTAGATTTAGATGATATATATATATATATATATATATATATATATATATATATTCTACAACATGTGTATTTATCTATTAATTTAACTAGGTTGAAGGTCTACTTATAGGATACTGAATAATTGAATAGAGATACTTATATCTATATTACAAAACAATCAAAATTACCAAGATTTGATTACCTTCATAACTATACTAAATCATATGTTGATAATATTGATGGACCCATGATGACCATACTGGTATAAAAAAATACTCCCTCCAAAGTTGCCATCTGTTATTCAGTCTATCCAATTGATAAGCCTTTATTAAATGCTTACTATATGCAAGATACTATGTTAGGAACTGGATTTCAGATGGCAACCCATTCCTACCACTTCAACCTGCATAATTCAAGTGTTCGTGCCTCTGTAAACATTCCAGACAAGGGCAACTCTCTGCTGCATCTCCTTTTCAAAAGGGACAGTTGGACAAAATGAGTAAAGAAAAAATGCTATTCCCATAGGATCAAGTTTCTTTAACTTAACCTTGATATTATTTTGGTTTCTCCGTGCACAGGCCAATGGCAATCAGATAACAGCCTTGACTTGTTTTGCAAGCTTCTGCAACAATCACCTGGTACTAGGGTAGGTCACAAAGAAAGCCTAGTACTCAGTCCCTGAAAAATACACATAGAATAGTCACTTTAGAATGTGAAATTTCAGTCCTTCCATATGTCCTCATCCATGAAATCAAAGCCATGTTTCCAGGCTTGCTGCCTTCCCATCTCAGGCTAGTTTGTATCTTCACAGAACATACTGATTTTCCCTTAAAATTTAAGTTCCTTCAGGTCAGGGAATTATTTTTGTCTTTCTTCCTCTCCCTAATATTTACCATAGTGCCTAGCACATAGTGAGGGCTTAATAAACCTTGTTGATTGACTGATCACAGTTTCTTGTTATCTATGTAAACCACTCTCAACTCTTGCTCTACTTTTTCTTCTAAATCATACACCTCTCCTAAGTCCCTCCTCACTTATAGTCCTACTAAGTGTCCTTAGTGTTTGAAAGTCTCTAAAATATTGGTGTTTTAGATTTTTTTTTTGTAAAATGTAACTGTTAATTTAATTTCTGTAATGTCTTAGTTGATTTTTGATTAATATAATCTCTGAGAGGTTGGAAACCTGGTACATATTGGCATTTAATCAAAATTTCTCTTGTTTCACCAGTATAAAGCTTTGGGTTCCCTCATTCCAACTCACATTGATGGGACAGGGCTCCCAGAACAAGGCTCATGGCTAGAAACTTCCTGCCTTGGGGTTCAAAGGTATGGCCCAAAGGCTTGGACATTGCTGCTATGTATACTTTCTGTTCCAGTCTCCTTCCACATGGGTTTTCTCCAGTGTCAATCATACTGATATTTAATTTCTACCTTACGTCATCAATAATGTCTAATGCTCAGCACCTGCGCTCCATGTACCATAAATTGGCTCTTATTTTCTTTGAAGTTATAGCGAGAACAGATGTTTCAAACTGTTTCTTCCAGAACTCTGAGATCTTCCTCTCTTATTCTTTACCTCAGTTCCAGGAAGGAGAAGGCTGACAGGAAACTCCTGCTTAAAAGGATCTGTCCCACCAAGTTTACATCCAAATTCAGCATAGCCCACAAATGGGGCTCTGTCTCTGCTACAGCTGTATTGAACCAAGCAGAGCACTCAAGGCTTCTACTGCATTTTCTCTTCAGCATCTCCCATGGATTTGTTATTTCCTCCATGTTGATGATTATTTAGCTGCTTATTCAGATTTTATTTCTCTGCTGTCCATTAGTGTCCCATCTTCCTCTGGCTTTCAGGTATCTCATACAAGGAATCCATTGGACATCTTACACTCAACTTGTCCAAAGCAGAATTAATTGTCTTCCTCCAAAAATCCTTCCTACTATCTCCACTACAATAGAGAACAACACAATGTTCTCAGTCCCTCGGACTCAGAATGTAGGAGTGAGCCAGATTTGTCACTACCCATCACTCCTGCCTCCATGCCCAATCCCTTACCAAAGTCTATCAATTTTGCCTACTTTGCTTCTCTTGTATGTTCCCTTCCTCTCCTCTGACTCTCCCCCACTCTAGTACAGGTCCCCATCTCCTCTCACGTAGACTAGTGGTCTAGACTGCCGGCCAGCCTTTGATCTCTCTCTACTACAATTCATCCTCCTTTCAGTCACCAGTGATCTTCCTAAAGTGAAGGATCAAGTCACCTATCGAATAAACTCCAAGAGTTTCCTGTTACCTCCAGAGTCATATGTACCTTTGGCATATGAAATCCTTTACAGCTTGATCTCCCCTTATCTTTTTGGTCATTTTGTACCTAATACCTTGCGAGGTCCTCTGAAATCCAAAGGCTCTTGGACTTGCTGTTCCTTGCACAAGGTAGTCCAAATCCAGGCTTTTTCACTGACTCTCTCCCATTCATGTAGTATTCTCCCTCATCATCTCTTCCTCTCTGGTTTCCTACAAGTTCTACCTTATATCTAAAGTCCCACCTTCTATGAGCAACCTTTCCTGACCCCATCCTCCCAATATCTTTCCATCTCCAATTTATCCTCAAGATGGCTGTTTTGTACATAGTCACATGAATGTTTTAGACTAGGACCTCTTTGAGGGCAGGGTCTATTTCTGTATCCCCAATATTTAGCAGAGTGCCTGATACACAGTGACCACTTCCTGATTATTTTTGACTGATCTCATGACCTTACTTGTGGTCCCCCTTTTGGTCCCCCAGCTCTTGTCATTCTAATCTTTCAGTGACCTTGACATCTCTAGCACTTTTTCATGTAAAAACAAGATAAAAGTCAATAATAGAACAAGGACATGTCCTCAAAGGACCTGGATGACAGAGCAGGTGGGTGGGGAAGCAGCAGGTAGAAGGAGTCTCTCCCCTAACAGCTTCCCTGGGTGTTATCTGGGTTATTCCATAGCAGGGGAGATGGGACAGAAGTCACTCCTCCAGCCAGAGGCTTTCTCACTCAAACTTTAACAGACAGAAAAGCCGTGGACACCCACTCCAGATTTGCAGCTGAAACCTCCTCTATTTGTGAAATGCCTTTTATTTTTTACCATGTGAGCACCTGAAGAGCAGGAATTGTCTGGTTTTTCTATATATGTCCCCATTATTTGGTAGCAACTTGTACATGTTAAGTGCTTATTAAATGCTTTTTTCATCTCTTTATTCATTCACTCCTTGGTTCATTCATCATAAGATGCTTTTAAAAAGTGGATTCGATTTTCATTTCAGGCCGTCGTACTTGCCTTTTCAGCCAATGTCAACTTCATGGTTTTGTTTGTAATGAGTCATGGTACTCCTGACAATATGAAGTAATTAAACTAACCAATAATTAAACCAACTTTTGTTGCAAGTGATTATTGCATCTTCAATAATAGCTAGAAATCATAAAAAAGACATAGCCTCTTTGTGTGATTAGGAGAAAGATGTGTGAAAAAGAGAAATTATCCTTCTAGAATTCATGGAACTCAAATCTAAAAAGAATTGAAATTGAAGGTCACCCAGAGAGCAACAGAGAGGGAGAATAGAGATTGGGAACATACGGAAAGAGGCTACAAACAAAAATAGAGCATCACCCAACCCACCAAATATTAAACTCCTAATATTTACCAGGTATTGAGGATTCAAACAAAATAAAAGAATGTCCTCCCCTTAGCTTCCATATATTTAAGGTAACATAGGATGCTGGAAAGATCACTAGGAGCTGGGTCAAATCCCATCTTAGCTTCCCATTGCTTGTGTGACTTTGAACATGTGACTTAATCATCTGTGGCTCCAGCTTCCTCATTTAATCAATGAGAGGATTTTACTAAATGACCTCAGAGATTTGTTTCAGCTTCAAATCTATTGTCCCATTTTCTCTGACTGTAATTGAAGTTAAACAAGAAAATAAAAAAGGTGCAGTAGACATATAGAAAGAGTAAGGGATGGCCATAGCCCAGCCCTCAAGTTCCACTGATACCTTCATGATATCAAGAGAAGGCAAAGGCAGTTCATGGACTGTTTGGAGGACCCCTTGTGGGAAATTCATAGGGAGGAAAGCATAAATTGCCCTGATAAGTCGCCATCTGCATCACTGGAGAGAGTACTAACATTAATGAAATCCTAAATCCATGAGAGTATTTCAGTGATCGAAAGGGAGAGAATGCATGTGCACAGTCTGTTCATAGCTCAAGATAATTGTCAGGGTATTATGTAAGTATTTGGGGCTTTGTTTTAGTGAATTTTAGGAACACATGAAATGTTTTAAATAGAAACTACATAAGCAATTTCTAATTTATTTTAATCCTCCTTTTTTCATCCTTAACCCTTTTAGATTTGTAATCCTGCCTTATTTTTCACTTTGTTCTAAAGAGGGACTTAATGATCACTTCTCTGCCCCCACCTTTGAGACCTTCTCCTCTGCCCTAGCCTCAGCAAAACTTCCAACCCCTATTGTGGAAAAAAAGACATATAAAATGAGCTTGGAGGTGGGATAATTTAGAAGGCAAGTACCACCCTTCACAGAACCTGATGAACCATCAACAATCTGCTTCACAATAAAGGCCACATCCTGTCGGAAGAATGCTTATGCTGCTATGTCTCTCTTCACATTTTCTCCATATAGAAGGAGTATTATACCCCATGGTGTTTTATGACTTCCTAAAGACATCCTAAAGAGATCCAGATCACTTGGCTATTTTTAGATTCCCAACATGTCTAACTGAGTAAGTCCTTTGCCTAAGGACGATAATCCCCTAGAGTGTCAACCTCCCTCTTGTTTTATTAGTAGTGTTCATGGCTTTCACACATTTTTAGAATAACATTTTTTTTTCCTTAAGAGGAAAGACACATTATAAAGTGTTTGTCTGGTACGCTCCTCACACCCTCTCCATCCTCCCCCCTCCCACCTCCCATCTCACTTCTCAACACAGAGAGGAAAATGGATTACCTTTACACTGCACTCCCAGGAAACATCTATTTGCTGTTCAACTTGAAAAATGCAGCTGAAAATGACTGGTTTTGTATTAGCAACATAAAACATAGAAAATGTGATGTATTAGCCTATCAGGTATAAGATTACTTTGAATATAGAAAGAATAAAAATATATACGTGCGATATTTCTGCAGTTGATTTTGTTGCTTACAAATACCTTTCCCCCCACAGTTGCCCCCACAATCCAGGAAATAAAATCCGGCACAGTGGCCCCTGGACGCAGCGGATTGATCAGATGCGAAGGTGCAGGTGTGCCTCCTCCGGCCTTCGAGTGGTACAAAGGAGAAAAGAAGTAAGTGCTTGATCTTGGGGTTTGGGGTTTGGCTTGTTTGAGATCTGAGAACGAGGAGCTGATGTGTTTGGGTTAATGAGCCACCAAGTGGTCTCTTAAATTGGTCTGTACTCCTCTTCTAGGCAGATTGTTGTAGTCTGGCCTGGACCCCATGGGAGAGACTAAGGAGCCAATTCTACCCAAAGGAACTGTCCAGTTGGTTTCTAGGACACTGGATATGATTGTCATGTTTTTTTAACCTCATTTCTGAACCTACAGTCTTATATACTCTCTCAAATACTCACAAAGACTCAAATACTCACATACTTCACAAAGAAATAACTTTGAATGGCCTGTTCCTTATGATGCAATCCATCAATGTTCATTGAAACCATTCTAGTTCTTTGTCATTTAAAATTTTTTATCTAAAAGTTGACTAACTGTGTACTTATATACTCTGGAATTTACTACAAATTGAGTAAAACTGACAGACCTACAGTTGGAAAACTTCTATTTTCTTGGTTCTTTAAAAATCAAGGTATTTGCCCTTCTCCATTCCTCTTCTGATCATCAACATTTGCAGTGGTGGCTCAAGAATCCCATCTGCTCGTTCTTTCAGGAACCAAAAATATAGTTCATCTGGTCTAAGCAACTTGGATTCATCTGCTTCTTGTTGGATTTTTCCAAAATGTATAAAATCAGATAATATTTGGAAAGTTTTTAGCATATTATCTATAGTCATGTAGTAATCCTTATTCCTATTGGATGGTTTTCCTTTGGGTTTGTCTGCCTAGCCATGGCCAATAAGGCAGCACAAGTGAGAGACCAAATTGCCGTGGCTTCTTCACTCAGAATGAAACACACTCTACCACTAGACTTACAATTAGGCTGGTAATATTTATATCTTACATGAGACAAAGAAAAAAAAATGCCCACTCATTAGAGAGCTAGTTATACAAAGAAAAAGCGTATGCTTGTTAAGAGGAACGTAAAGCATTAGTTACGGAAAATAGAAAGAACGTGTCCTTAGGACAGCTAGTTCAACTAAATCAAAGGGGACCATGTATCACTTGTGAAACCACATAAAGAAGGAGACTCCATGTCCTTGGGCCCATGAAATCCTTCTTTTTGTAGCAATTAAATTTTAGTTGCAATTAGAAGAGGAAAGAAGACATGGAAGAAATCCAGCCATTCATTATAAACTGGTACCAAAGTACATGAGGGAGACATACCTAGCAAAAACGTAGAATACAAAATTAAGTGGAGTCTGTTATGTCAAGTCAACATACCACATTTAGCCCTTAAAAATACACTTTAAACTTTTCCTTAGGCAAGTGCTTATCTCCTTATCCTGAGCATCAAGTCCCTATTCATCATTTTTGTTCAATCCTTTTCTACTCCAAAGATAATTCTTTTTGGTGAAGATGCTCAGAATTTGGGCTTTTTTGTTTTGTTTTGTTTTGGTTTTCATGTGAATCTCCAATAACCACAAGGCCTCTTCTCTGTATAGTAACTGGCAGTTTATAGATAATCATCCTAAAATCACAGCTTGATTTATTTTTCTGCTAAATGTATTTCTTTATACATATCTCCCTTGAAGCTCATCTACAGTATTTTTCCTACTCAGCCAGGCTCCTAAGAGTCCTTTGCAATAATCTGTCAGCTCAGTATCTGAACACCCAGAAGAGTTTCAAGAATTGTGTTTAAATTTACTCTTCTCTTTCCAAAAGTAATTGGTGTTTGTTTAGGAAAATCATTTTTGTGGTAATTATAATTCTAAGGGAAAATGTTGATTGAGCCTTCTTTCTTAGGCCTGAAATGCAAACATGCTTGTGAAATACAAGTCTTCTTTAGGCAATTACCACTGAAAAGAGAAGTGAGAATTTATGCACAATTCAGGAATTTTTTTTTTCATTTTCCCTCTTTTTTTCCTTAACATTAGCAATTTCGCCTTTTCCTTAAAACTTGGAGTAGATGAACTGAGCCAATTTATGTCATAGGAAAGGTGAGAAAAGATGTTTGAGAGCATCTGAAATATTCTGATGGAAGGTATCTGGGTAGCTTTTTTTTTTTTTTTTTTTTTTTTTTAGTGAGGATTATTTTTTAATTGTTTTTTTCAATTGGAAAATATGTATTTTTTCCATTACTCTCCCCAAGAAAAAATGAAAAAAAAAGAGCCTTGAAAAATTATGTTCTTTAGTCATAGTGTAAGGAGATTATGTGTTAAAAGGGAAATTCTTTATTCAGACTTTTGCCCTGATTAATGAGATTTTCCCAAAACCCTAATTAATATTACCCGGAAAACAAGTCAGACTAGAAACAATAGAGATAACTACATAAATTTGATTCTAACTATATATTTATGGTAAAGCACCCATTTCATCTTAAATAGAACTCTATTCTCAACAGCATCATTCTAATCTCTGCTATTTATGTCAAATCAATTTGAGTAAATTTTGGCTATAAACTGCCAGATTTAAATTCATAATGGGAAACAAGTGTACTGTGGTCATAAGTATGACAAAACAAAACAAAACAAAAAATCTACTTCAACAATAGTAAATATATTAATTCATTGCAATCACAAATTTTGGTCTTCAAGTAGTAATGTTATAAATTTCTACTGGTGGGCAACAGGTGGGAAGACTTATAAACATCATTAAAGAAGCCCCTTTTCCAGAAAAAAAAATATGTTGTCATTATCCTCCATTCTCAAAGAGGCTCATGACGTCAGGGAGGTGATATCATCATATGCAAGAGAAATGGGTTTATGTGAGGGAGGGATGGGCAAGGTCATCTGGGTCCAGTGGCCAGATCAGGATGACTGAAGATAGCCCTGGATGCCAAGAGAGGCTGTGGCATTTTTAAGCAAAAGGCTCAGGTCTTCAACAAGCCTTCAGTTTACTAAGGTGATTAATCACCTATTCAGTGATTAAGGCTAAGGAGCAACTGAGGTGAAGATTCCCCTTTTTCACTTAATCAAAAGAAAATCTAAAAAAAAATTGCTGTAGGGGGGACCCTCGTTAATCAGAGGATGGTCCTCTTCTAAAAGGAAGGATAAACAACAGCCAATCAAAGGAAAGCTGAAGGGAGAGAAGGATCACCAGGATGAGAAAAAAAAAAGAAAAGAGAAGAGGGAAAGGGGGAAAGAGAAGGCTCTCAGCAGAAAGGAAATTGGAAGAAAGACACATATAGGTGGATTGTGTTGGCAAGGAGAGTGTGGTTAAGGCCAGTTCAAACCTGTTTAGAAAAGTGAATTGTTAACTATTAAGTATGAGTATTGTTGCCATTCAGTTATGTTCAATTCTCTGTGACCCCAGTTGGGGTTTTCTTGCAAAGGCACTGGTTTATCATTTCTGTTTCCTCTCATTTTCCAGATGAGAAAACTGAAACAAATAGAATCACACAAGTAGTTAGTGTCAAAGGCTGAATTTGAACTCAGGAAAATGAGTGTTTTTGACTCTCCGGCAAGTACTCTATCTACTGTGAAACTGAACTGCCCCCCCCCCCCCAGTCTAAACAATATATCTCAGAAATTGGAAAATATTGCTTAGAAAATTGAGACTTTTTAATTGTCTAGATTTAAGCAATCAAAGTGCTAGTAATTCATAATAAACCTAAAAATATATATCATATGTTAATTTTTTCCTCCAAAAGTCAGTTGTTAAATATTTCAACACAGTTTATTGTGGAGCACAGCAGTGGAGAAGGACCGCCTTTTTTCTCAGTCACTGGAACAAAAAAGAAATGATGGGTAATAATGCAGGTTTTGAAGTATGGAAAAGCAGTGTTCAAGGATTTCTAGAGAAATGCCTTTGTTTCTCTCTGTTAAGTAACAGGAAAGCTTGGGAAGGTATGAACCAAGCCATTGAGACAGATGTTAATCAAGAAAGAATACAAGTATGACT
Source organism: Sarcophilus harrisii (assembly GCF_902635505.1). Classification (NCBI taxonomy): domain Eukaryota; kingdom Metazoa; phylum Chordata; class Mammalia; order Dasyuromorphia; family Dasyuridae; genus Sarcophilus; species Sarcophilus harrisii. Next base: position 6,151,186 of record NC_045429.1, read on the forward strand.
ATGGAGATCAGGTGATCAGGATGAGATTGGAAAAGATGGATTTGTATTAATGACACTGAAGACTTTTGCTAAATGTAAAATAAATGCTGGATGCCCAGACACCAAAACCCACAAGGACTGTGGGTGCCTTCAGGGGTAGGATTTTAAATGGCTGTGGAGGATCCCTTCCCCCAGGTCTTTGCTGGTAACTATTTAAAGTCTTTATCCTTTCCAATTTGTTTGGATGAAGAAACACATGAAATGCTTATCAAATTTGCAGTTGAAATAAGACAGGGAGGTTGAGCAAATAGAATGGAATATTTTTTTAACAAATAGTCCTTGTCGATCTGGAGCAGTGACACGCAAACAAATTAGATTAAATGAAATAAGGAGGCACACGAAAGACACAAGCTAGTTTTTGAAAGACAACAACATAAATCTAGGATTCTGTAGACTTTACAGCTGGCCAGCCAGAGGTATGGAGGAGGGAACAAACAATGAGTGTTTAGTTTCCAGGAAGTTCAATCAATTTTAATGACTTCCAAAGAAGTCATCATGAGCAGCAGCTCTGTCAAGTTCAATCTACAATTAGAGGGTTAACTTCAGTTCTAGGTGCCCCATGAAGGATGAAGGATGATGACAAAATGGAATCTACCTTTCCAGGAGAGGGGAACCGCCAAAGATGATTATTATTAGGTTATTATTAACATATATTATATATTAGTATTATAATATTATTTATTAGACCACTAGAATGGTCTAATAAAAATAAAAAGATTTAATAAAAATATAGCAACTGATCACATTTTGAAAGGTATCCTCTGGATAAAGGATGGATTGGCTGTTAAAGAGAGAGAGAGAGAGAGAGAGAGTATATCCATGTGCCTTTATCTTGGCAAACCTGCAGAACTCTGCCTGTTATTGTTATTATTGTTTAGACTCTCTAACCTGGTCTCCAAGGATGACCTTTGTGGTTGGATTCTACCCTAAACTTCCTCTGTTTAAATCTCTCCCTTACTTCCAGGTCTAACTCGGGGACAATGTTCTCTCTCCAGTTTTGCCTGAGCCTCTGAGTCCACCTTGCCCCTTTCCTTTGCCCATATTTCATCTCTTTTGCACTCTTTATTTGTATGTGACTTTATAATACCAGATTAACTAAGACAAGATAGAGATTGGTTTTTACTCTTTAATGTAGAATTTAAGCTAGTTGATTGGATGAGACTCTTGTCCAAAACATTCACTACAGAGAAACCAAGGTAAGGAACCTATATAGGGTTTTAGCTAAGTAAAGTTTGCAAACAGAATACATAATCTGAGTATACAATCTTATAGGGGAAACAAAGGCAGAGAAGGGGGGAGAGGAAGATGGAAGAGCCATAATTCCAGGAAAGGATTATAACTTAATTCTAACAGGATAGGGGCCAAGATAAGAAGGTCAAGGACAAGAGACAGTGAGGTGAGGTGCAATACTCAAAAGGAGGAGGAATTATCCTAGGTAATGCACCTGGAGTTTATGATACAATGGTATGTAAAGGTGTTCAGAGCTCCAAGATTTTCCTGGGGTCTTTTTAAACTCAAGTTTCCAGTCCTAATGGCCAGGAAGTGTTGAGGTCTGGAACCGAATGTTGAGGTGTAGACCACATGTTGAGGTCTACATTTGGGGTACCTAAATGAAATTAGGGTTTAGTTAAGGTCTAGTGGCAGGTTTGGGGTACAGGGAGTCAAACAGAGTTCCCCTGCAACCCCCTTAGATTCGGCGCAAGGATAAGGCGGTATATGAGGTCTAGAAGCGGCGCGGATTCCCAATAAAAGCATGTATTAGCCCAGAGAGCTAGATTAATAAAAGAGGTTTATTATTGAGTCTAGAAGTAGGAGATAGGTGAAGGTAGAGATAAAGAGGGCACTGGAGTGGACAGAGGGTCCTCACATGGCGACCATGTTTGGAATCTCTACAAAGAGGGGTTCCCAGTGTGGTCCTTTTAAGTCGGAGACTTAGCTCGAGAGGCTTTGGGGTGTAGCCCCAGACTCAGATCCGGGTGGGGCTGGGACAGGTCCTTCTATTGGAATTCAAAGGGACCAGGATTTGTGAGTCAAAGGGTAATTTACATTAGCTAGGGGGGTTGGGAATCAAAGATTGGAATCTTTCCCGCATCAGAAGGGGGATGTAGCTATGATTTTTTTATTCTGAGCTCAACATTTTTCCTCCCTTTAGATACCAAGAGACTTGAAAGTAGGGTCTATTTTGGGTCTGACGTTCAAATCCTCATGTTTAATTTAGGATTATGTTCCCCAGAACAGGCACTTCTATGTTATGTTAAATCAATGATTGATTGTTGAACCAGATTTCTCCAGAACTGGACTGAAGTACCTAAGGAGTAGCCACTTCCCCAAATGGCATGAGCTGCCTTGCAAGGTCCCCCCCCTCAAGTGGATGTTTTCAGCATCTGGATATTAGAATGGGAATTCTTGAATTGAGGGGGCCATTGGACTAGATTATGTTGGGTTCTTCTAAAGCTGAGATTCTAGGCTTCTAGAAAGACAAAATGACAACAGTAATCCTCCTGGGGAAAGTAACTATTCTCATTTTAAAGGTACTAGGATATCACAGCACCTTTCAGCAAATGCAGTCTTTTAAAATACAAAATGGCAACCCGCTGTAAGAGAACCGGCAATTTCCTTAGAGAATTGGGCTCTCAAAGATAAACTAACTTGGAATATGCTATGCTGATGTCGGAATAACTAGTGGAAAAATGTAGGGTTTCTATTTCTGTGTTAAAAAATGCAATCACCAACCTGCTTTTAGATCAGAGCTAGCTAGAATGTGCCTGCTTGGGTGGATATCAGTGTCTTTGTAGACATCCAAGCCTGGGGCCCAGGAAGATGCAACTTCTGATTACTTGTGATGAATAGAACTGCTCCCAGCTTTGAAAACAATGCTTTTCTTACTCTGCCTGGATTTGGGCAAAGGGCCAATTATCCCCATGCTTTGTGTTCCGTTTTAATGAAGAATTGTTCTCCCACAGTCTATCTCCCTCTCATTTTTTCCTAAAGACTCTCTTTTACTCCCTCCCTCCTCACTCCTCCCACTGCTCCTATCCCTCCTTCGCATATTTTGGTTCCCCCTTCTTTTTACTCCTTCCCCATGCTTTTTCCTCTCCTTTCGTCTCTTCTATTTCTTTACTCCCTCCTAGAGTCAGCTTACCTCTCTGTAACAAAAGGTGTCACAAATGTGAAAATTAATTAGAATATTAATATTAGAACATTAATAAATTTAAAAAATCCTAATGGAGTTATCTTGTACCTACATGGAAAAAAAAAAAGATAAAAAAAAAATATGTATACTCTTTACCTCCCCTCTCACACACAAATACTACACACCTACACACACACACACACACACTGTACCCCTTCAGAACTGATGGAGATCTCAATGTTTAAATGGCTTTTTAAAAATAATATATTTCAATTTGATTCTGGTTTTTTTTTTAATATATATTAACATATAGTCTCCAAAGAAAATCTCCCAGAACATTTCAGCTGCTTGGAATCCCCAGAAGTATCCATTGCCATGTATCTATCCTATTCTACTTGTAATGCTGGAGAAACTGAGGCAAGATAGAGATTAGAGAGTATTTAATAATGTGTTAAATGGGAGAGATTTACTGGGTTGGATCCACAGTTTGGTCCCAGGGCTGAATGAGATTATTGTCTCCAAGAATCAAGCAAACTAGGTGAGTTCTCAATGACCTATATATACACGTGGCTCAGACTCAGGGGGTAGACTGAGGCAGGTGTAGAGTCAGGGTTTGGAGAGTGGGAGGGTGGGATGAGCCTCCAGAGAGGGATGACATAATAGGGGAGGCACCCAGCCATGGGGAAAGGCATCTTGAAAAGACCATATCTGATGATAGCTTGGGATGGGGAGAGGCATTCTGATATTCTAAAACATAAGATCTTTTATCCTTATCAAGTATTTTGATAAAGAGGGAGGAACGTTTTGGGGTTTTTTTTGTTTTGTTTTGTTTTGTTTTTTGTTTTGTTTTGTTTGTTTGTTTGTTTGTTTGTTTTTTGCAAGACTGAGCTTTGAGCTGATAATTATAGACTGAAGCAGAGAAACTGAGTCAGGACTGGGTCAGGATAATTAGGGAAACCGAGTCAGGACAATAAAAGAGAACTGTGGCATAACATACTCATACTCAACTAATCAGCATTAATTAAGTGTCTGTCTACTATGTGCCATGGCTGTGCTGTGTGCTATTTAAATGCCTTTTTTTAAAGTAATATTTTTCCATTTAACTGTTTTTTGCATTACATTTAGTCTCCAAAGAAAATGTTCTTCCAGCAGATTTCAGCTGCTTGGAATCCCCTTAAATGTCCATTGTCATGTATCCATCCTATTCTAATCAATCAATCCACATTAATTAAGTGTCTACCTACTGTGTGTCAAGGCTGAGCTATGTGTTGGGAATGCTAAGGCAGAAATGGGGAGTGGGTTTTAGGAAATGTTACAGCCAAAGAATCACATCACTCAGCACCTTGTCATCTTGGGAAGAACCTCTCCTCCCTCAGTGAGACTACTCCCTTGCAGAGGAGACCTGCAGGTACCATGTGTTGGCCAGGTCACCTAGGGGGAGTTTGGCCGGTAGATGATGTGTTTCTCTGGCAGCAGCAACTTCTAAAACCAGCTACAGACCATAAATGTTAATAGGGCAAACCCTGGGTGAGGATTCCCATCGGCCCTTCCCCTGCCCCTTAGGGCTAGGGCCAATGGACCACTCCCACTAGGAACTGAGGTACATTTCGGCACCTGCTCTCCCAGCCTGTGAGTCCCAGCCACAAGGTGAGTGTCTACCCTGAGAAAATCAAGGTTGTCTGAAGAAGTAAAGCGCTGCACAAGGATGGGTTTGAGACTTGGAATATCTGGGATCGCATTTATATAGCAGACTCAGCTAGAAACCCACTCTAGCTTGGGATAGCAGCAGACCCTGGACTGGCATTCTGGGGAGCTCCATGATGGAAAGACCCAGCCAGTGGAGGCCAGGCTCTTCTCTTAGAGTTGTCTTCATCACAGGATCACCAGTTACTCTGGTCAGCAGCCAGCTAGACACCAGGTCTTCCAGGGTTTGAGAGAAGCTCTCCATCTCCTATGAGATGATGCCAGATGAAGGTCATGGATATCAGATGACTGGCCAATGGCCATGTAGTCTTGGGCAGCGAGGGATCCCCTTAGTGCCCAAATCTGGAGTCTAGCAGACTCATCTTCTGAGTTCAAATCTCCTCTCAGATACTTCCTAGCTATATGATCCTGGACAAGTCACTTTATCCTGATTGGCCCCAGTTTCCACAGCTGTAAAATGAAGGAAGTGACAAAGCACTACACTATCTCTACCAAGAAAACCTGAAATGTGGCAAAAAGAAGTCAGATGTGACTGAAAAATAATGGAACAATAGCATAAAAGTATCGTGACCAAGACAGACCAACTTGTCTGTAATTCCATCCCCAAGTGCTCCTCCCAGGCTCATTTATATAATTCTCAAAATGTTATGAAGCAATTTATACAAATTATCCCAGCTGATTCTGACAGCACACTGTAACAATATTTATAAGTACTTTAAGGTTTCAAAGCATTTCACATGCTACTCCACTTGATCTTTTTTCAAAATAAGTTTTCATTGATGTGTTTTTTCATATGACAAATATAGAGATATTAGGCTCAGTCCTTGAGAAGTCTTTTAATTCACCATAGAACAATTGAGCTTTCAGTCCAGGAGAAATCAGCCTGAAAGCAATACAGCAATCCACACTCGGAGCATTCCCATCTTTCAAATTTAAGCATTCATAAAATAAGAATATCAGAAGCAATTTACCTCCTTATAACAAACACCCTATTGGAAGAAATGGGAAGGGGCAAAGAATGAGGGAGTCAGGCAGAGAGGGCAGAGAGAGAGAGATCCAGATAATTTCCTATTTTCTTCAATTTTTCATTCAGATGTTTTGGGATTGCTTGGAACTAATTGAAGAGATAGAAAGAGAGTGGGAGAGACAGAGACAGAGAGACCAAGAGAGAAGGAAGAAAACAAAATGAGGGAGGGAGGAAGAGAGAGAGAAAGGGATTAAGAGAGAGAGAGAGAGAGAGAGCGAATGAGAATGAATGGAAAATTTGCAGTATAATTTATTGAAGGGACTAAGTTAAAGATAGAGAAAAGAAGAAGAAATTCCTTGGGAAAAATATGTACAATCATGAATAAAAAAAAGGAAAACAAAAGAAATCCCCTATTGACTGTATAAAAATATATTTCATTTTGTACCCTAAATCTTTTATATCTCTGCCATGAGTTTGAATAGGATGTTTCACCATTAATCCTCTAAAATAATAGAATTAATGCTTTATAATCATGTTTCTTACAGTTCTAAGATTTGTTTATCTTTATGATGTTGTTGTTCTTGTCTAAATTATTTTCCTCGTTCTGTTCCTTCATTAGATCCTCTTAAGAGCTCGGGGAGTTAAGATGCTATTTTTATGCTATGCTTATGTTAAGGTATTTTTAAAAATCTTACAAAGGAGGATATTGAGGCTGAAAAAATTTAAGTGAGGGTCACACAGCTGTCTGTGTTTCAATCAAGCATGGGAGACATTGGGTATTCAGCTGACTAGATAGAGTCCCAGATTTGGAGTCAAAAAGATCTGAGTTCAAATGCCATTTCAGACACTACTTGTGTGACTCTAGGCAAGTCACTTATCCCTGCTTGCCTCAGGTTCCTCGTCGGTAAAACGAGCTGGAGAAAGAAATGGCCTACTTCTCCAGTGTCTCTACCAAGAAAACTCCAAATGGGTCATGAAGAGCTGGACACGAATGAAATGACAGAACAACAATGGAGGAGATTAGTGTAAAAAACAAATTATGACTCTTTAAATCAATTTAAAAGGAGTGTTTCTGCCAGAACTGTTGTTGTTTTTCATTGTTTGAAAGGGACAGAATGGCAGTGTCTGAAGAACTGGTCTCAGTCAGGGAAAACTGAGTTCCCATCTTGTCTCTCTCTGATAAAAGCTGGGGGGCCTTGGAGAGTTCAGCTATTTCAGTGTTGCTGGTCACTCTCCCAGATTTAGCACAGAAGGTGTTGACCACCCTTGGTATATGGAGCTTCCTCAGTGAATTCCCATCTCTGTTCCCAATCTAACCCATCCTCTATTTTGTTGTCAGAGTGATCTTCCTAAAATCCTACTCAGTCCTCTACTCGATATATTGAAGAGACTCCCTTCTAACTCCAGAATAAAATAGAAAATCCTCAGTTTGGCTTTTGAAACCTTAATGCCTCTTCCTAACTTTTTACTCCTTTCATCCCTCCCCAGACTCTGGTCCAATGACACTGAGTTCCAACATGTTCCTGGTGCTAGATATTCCACTTTCCCAGTGAGCTCCTTTTCTCTGATTCCTCCCATCCTGGTATGTTCTCCTTTCCTATTTAACTCCTCACTTCCCTCAGCCTCTCTCAGGCTTCCTCAATCCCTCTGAGATGAGTCTCCATCTGCCCTGTATTTATTTTATGTGAACAGGGTTAATAGGTATTTTCCCCCACTAAACTCAAGGACTGATTTTGCTTCCTTGGTAACCCCAGCATTGTTATGGTGCCAGGTACATGAGGGGTACTTAAGTCCCACTTTCTTCAAGGAGCCTCTCCCAAGCGTCTTCAATCCTTCCCTCAGAGATGAGCTTCCAGCTGCCCTGTATTTATCTTGAGTGTGCAGAGTTGTTGGGTATTTCTCCCCCATTAAACTATGATTTCCTCAAGACCCAGGACTGATTTTACTTCATTGATATCTCCAGGATTTGTTATGGTGCCAGGTACATGAGAGCTACTTAAGAAATGCTCAATGACTCATGACTCCTAATCCTTTGTTTCCAAGGGAGGAGATGAACTGGAGAAATTCTTCTCATGTGGAGCTAACATCCTCATCACTCGCTCCATTCTCCTCTCTTCTCCCTCTGTCACTCATCCAGATATGCTTTTATTCATTCTATAAACATTTATTGCAAGTCTCCCACGGAGGAGACATTGTGCTAAATACCATGGGCTGGAATGATAAATCAAGAGATCTCTGTCCTAGAGATCTTATGATCAATAAGGACAGACAAGATATTACCACAAATCACTGTAGCACATGAATCAGTTGACATTTTGGTACAGATGAATAGATGAATTTATTGGATTAAAAATCTTTTCATTGCACTGATGCTACCTAGCAGGGAACAAGACCTAAAGTGAATAGGAACAAGAATGAGGTTCTTAATCATTTCAGAATCTTTAACATTTAACAACAGTCTAGTGAAATCTATGGGGACCTTCTCAGAATAATGATTTTAAATGAAGAAGATAACAATAGCTATTTTTATTGTTATAATCAACATTTACATAATATTTTACATTTTCAAAGTGCTTTACGAATGTCATTTCATTTTATCCTCACAACAACCAGGGGAGATGGGAAATATTACCCCTATTTTATAAATGAGGAAAGTGACGCTGAGAAGGTGGGTTGTTATCCTTTACTCCCTAAGAGGACCAAGATAACATCACTATGTTGAGTCAAGGTACAAGCATGTCTGACTTTGGCTGATCAGACCAATATGAACTTGGAGTGCTCCATCATAGGTCAGGAACAAATAATCCATGTGAACTTCTGAGGTGGAGATGACTCTAAATTTGTGCATCCCACAGTTCTTTTGGGCTACCCCAATTCTGCTTCTCTCAAAGAGCCCAGCACTTTCTTTGATGTGGACATGCCATGATGGGCAGTCTCCTATCATGCACTGAGAAGGTTAAATGACTTGTCAAAAGTCTTATACCTAATACAAGTCTGAGGTTTGACTTGAACCCAGGTTTCCTCACTCCATCTCCATCAATCTAGCTAGTGTACAACCTCTCTGTCTATGAAAAAACCGATTTCATTGAAATCTAGCTATTTTTTTTAAATCCCCAGTTAAGAATCCTGAATTAGAGGGAAATTATAATTGGACAAGAAAGAGAAAAAAATGTCCAAACCTATGGCCTTATGGTTATAAAGTGAGGAACCAGAAAAGCCCAAGTGCTGGGTGCCCAAAGCAAGATGCCTCAAGAGACAAGATGAAAGATACCAGAGTTAGGATCCATCTTTAGACACGCTTTCTTTTTTCTAGTACAGGTACAATTAAATATTTGTCAGAATTTCCAGATACATTTTTCCACTCGATTTGAAAAAGTAATATTTTATTTTTCATAATTACATGTAAAACCTTTTAGCATTTAAAAAAATCCCCCCCTTCCTTCCCTCTCATTGAAAAGGCAAGCTATTTGATAGAGGTGATACATGTGCAGTCATATAAAACATTAAGTTATGTCATGAAAGAAAATAGACTCCCTACAAAAAAACAAGAGAAATAAAGGCTGGTTTGTTTTTTAAAAAATATGCATTAAACTTCATTCAGACTCTAATAATTCTTCTTGCAACAATGGATAGTATCCTTTAGCGTAAGTCCTCCAGAGTTGTCTTAAATCATTGCACTGCTGATAATAGCTGTCATTCACAATTAAACATTGTGAAATATGTCTGCTATTACACGTAGTGCTCTCCTACTGCTATTCTCTCTGTGTCAGTTCATGTAAGTCTTCCCAGGTTTTTCTTTTCTTTTTTTTTTAATTTTTTTATTGACTATTTATTGACAGTACATATGCATGGGTAATTTTTTTTTACAACATTATCCCTTGCACTCACGTCGGTTCTGATTTTTCCCTTCCCTCCCTCTCCGAGATGGCAGGCAGTCTTATACATGTTAAATATGTTATAGTATATCCTAATACAATATATGTGTGCAAAACCAAACAGTTCTCTTGTTGCACAGGGAGAATTAGATTCAGAAGGTAAAAATAATCTTTCCCAGGTTTTTCTAAAACTATTCTGTTCATCATTTCTTATATCACAATAACATTCCATGACAATCATATACCATTCAGCAGCCATTCAGCAATTAATGGACATTCTCTCAATTTCCAATTCTTTGCCCCCACAAAAATAGCTGCTGTAAATATTTTTGTACATATAGTTCATTTACCTCTTTGTTTTTTATCTCTTTGGGATAGACCTCGTAGTGGTATTGTTGGGTCAAAGGATATACATGATTTTACACCCTTTTGGGGATAGTTCCAAATTGTTCTATGGAATGGTTGAGTCAGTTTACCACTCTACCAGCAGTATATTAATGTCTCAAGTTTCCCACATTCCCTCCAGCATTTGTCTTTATTCCTCTCAATAGCATTTTATTTTTCTAAAGATATGTAAATATAGTTTTAGCAATCATTTTTTGGAAGAATTTAGAACACAAAATCTTCCAATTTTTTTTCTCCCACCCTTCCTTACCTCTTCTCTTCCCAAGAAAGCAAGTAATCTGATATAGATTACATATGTGCAGTTTTTAAAAACTTATTTCCATATTTGTTTTACCATGCAAGAAAAATCAGACAAAAGGGGGGAAATGTCAATTTCTTTTATTCTCATTTTGGCCAATCTGATAGATATAAGACAGTATCTCAAAATTGTTTTAATTTTTCTTTTTCTAATCAATAGTTATCAAAAAAACATTTTTCATAGATATAAGTATCTTTGATTATTTCATATGGAATTTTCTATTCATGTCCTTTGACCATTTATCAATTGGGAAATAGCTCTTATTTTTAGAAATTTAACTCAATTTCCTATATATTGGAGAAATGAGTCCTTTATCTAAGAAACTTGCTTCAGAATTTTTTTTCAGTTACAATTGTTAACTATATTATTTTCCATCTTTTTTTCTTCCTGATCAGTCTACTGTTTCTCAATCTGTCCACCCTCAAAAATATTTTGCTTCTCAGCACCACCTCTCCAAAACTGCCTATTTTTATTCTCCTAGTATCCTATAGGATAAGATAGATTTCTATAACCAACTGAGTGTGTATCTTATTTTCTCTTTAAGCCAATTCTGATGAAAGTAAAATTCAAGCATTACACCACTACAACCCACCTCCACCATTTTCTCTTCTACTGTAAAAGCTATTTTGCTCCTCTTTTATTTTTAAATCATATTTTATTTTTCCAAATAGTTTTCAACATTCACCTTTGCAAAACTATGTGCTCCTATTTTTTTTTCCTTCTCTACCCCCCTTTTCTAGACAGCAAGCAATTCAATATAGCTTAAATATGTATTAGATCTTCTAAACATATTTCCGTATTCATTATACTTTGTGTAAGATAATTTATCCCATTCCACCTCTGCATTTCTCCTTCTACTGCACTTCTCTTTTTTACCTCTTACTTTATTTATTTATTTTTGTTTTTTTTAGCTATCATCCCATCATATTCAATGCATACCTATGCCTCTATTTTTGCATACTCCATCTAACTGTTCTAATAATGAGAAAGTTCTTAGGCACTACAAATATCACCTTCCCACATAGGAATATAAAGTTTAACTTTATTGAGTCATTTGTTATTTTTCTTTCCTGTCTACTATTTTATATTTCTCTTGAGTCCCATATTTGAAAGTTAAAATTTCTATTCAGTTCTGGTATTTTCATCAGGAATATTTGAAAGTTCTCTATGTCACTGAATAACTATTTTCCCCCCTGAAGGATTATACTTAGGTTTTCTGGGTAGGTAATTCTTTGTTATAATTGTAGCTTCTTTCCTTTTTGGAATATTCTTCTCATTATACTTTAATCCTTTAAAGGAGAAGCTGATAAATCTTATCTTATCCTAATATCTAAATTGTTTCTTTCTGGCTGCTTGTACTATTTTCTTCTTGACCTAAGAGCTCTAGGATTTGGCTATCATATTTCTCAAAGTTTTCACTGGGGATCTTTTTCCAGAAAGTGAACTATGGTTAATTTCTAGCTTACCCCCTGATTCTAAGATATTAGGACAGTTTTCTTTGATAATTATGTGGAATGTGATGCTTCTGCATGCTTCCCAGAGTTATTACTTTCTAATCACTACTTACATTGCTAAGGAATGATTTTCTTTAGTTAGCTTTTATGCTTTCCCCCCATATTTGTGTAATTTTACTTTTAAAGATGTTCTTTTCTTCTGTGAGTTTTTTATATCGTTTTCCATTTGTCCAGTTCTCCTTTTTCAGGAGTTTTTCTCTCAATTGATTTTGTGTGTCTTTTTATCATTTGGCCTATTCTGTTTTTAAAGATGTTATTTTCTCCACTATCATTTTGTGACTCCTCTAAGTAGTTAGTGATGCTTTCCTTTCATTATTCTCTTAAAATTTTTCTTGAGCTCTTTTAAAAAATTTGGACCTCAGACAGAGGCACTTTTTTTCTTTATGCTTTGTGTGTAGTATTTTGCATTTTTATCTCCTCCTTAGTTTGTGTTTTGATTTTCTCTTTTATCATGATAATTTTCTAGGGTCAGATACTCTTTTATTGTTTGCTGATTTTTCTAACCTATTTCTTGACTTTCAGTTTTAAGTTAAAGTTAGACTCTGTAACTGAAATTTAGGGGACATTGCCCCAAGCTTTGGGACAGTGATCAGAGCTGTTTCTGAGGATATGTAAATTTTCAGTTATTCCAAGGTAGTTTGATTTAAGGAGAGGTATGGTTACTGCTCTCTTGATATGTGCTCTAGTCTGTAAATGATCAAAAGCACTCTTTTTCATCTTGGCAATGTTTCCAGGATTCTAATTCCTGGTGGTACTCTCTTCAATCTCGAATTTTAATCTGGAATTAGGTATGAGTAACAAAACATATTCTGGTTCCCAGTGCCAGCAAATGATTACCAATTATCTCCATCTGATCAGTTGTCTAACTCCCTTACTGTCTGTAGGCTAAGAACTCTGAAAATCTATGTTGCCTATTCCATCACCCCAACTGCCCACTGCTGGTGTGCTGGGGTCCAATCTGCATTCGACTGAATATCATTCTTATGCCAATGACACAGACCTTTCTTGGTGACCTTCTAAATTGTCTTGCATTGGAAAGTTATTTTACCACATCCTTTTATTGATTCTGACACTTTGGAATTCATTTTGAGGAATTATTTTAACATTGCTTGGAGAGGAATTTCAGAGAGGTCAAGTGAATCCTGCCTTTACTCTTCTTTCTTGGCTCTACGCCCAGGAATAAACAATTTTAAGTAAGTACTATGTGCTTCACACTGTGCTGGTTATGGGAAATACAAATAGAGAAAAGTGAAATAGCTACCACTCTCAAAGGGCCAATATTCCCTTGTTGGGAAATAATGTTTACATAGAGAAGTCAATTATGTATGAATATGTGTGTATATATTGCATATATATTTAGTTTTTCATTCATTCGGCCACTTCTAACTCTTTATGACTCGTTGAGCCATTGCACACCAGCCCTTCTGACCTCCACTATCTCCCAAAGTCTATCCAAGTTCATGGTCACTGCTTACATTTCACTATCAATCCATGATCTTCTGCTCTCCCCTTCTCCTTTTGTCTTCAGTCTTTCCCAATATCAGGGTCTTTTCCAGTGAATGCTGTTTTCTCATTATGTGGCCAAAGCATTTAAGCTTCAGCTTTGGCCTTCCAGCAAATAGCCAGAAGTAATTTCTTTAAATATTGATTGATTTCATCTCTTTGTGGTTCAAGGGACTCTCAAAAGTCTTCTCTAGCACCACAGTTCCAAAGCATTAATTCTGTGCTGCTCAGCTTTCTTTAAATCCAACTCTCACGGAGAGAGACAGAGACACAGAGAAAGACACACAGAGAAAGATAGACACAGAAAGAAAGAGAGAGGAAGAGGGAGGGAGAGAGGGATAGACAGGAATGTAAATAACTAATTTGATATATGATCATTATTCTCATTACACTTGGAGAAAGAAAGAAAAAGAGGGAGAGAGAGAGAGGAAGAGAGAGATGGAGAGAGACAAAACAAGAAATTGTTGAAGAGAGGAGAGGAGAAAGAAAGATATGTACAAATTAAGTGTATATATATATATATATATCTTATATACATAAGAAAATAATTTTAAGAAAGTATTAGCAGCTGGGGAATCAAGAACTGTTTCCCATAGCTATGAAGGAAGACTGGGTTTTAGGAGACAAAGCGTGGAAGGAGAGGGCCACCCTGCACAAAGAGGGGGAATGGAATACTGTATCCACTGAAAATCAAGAAGGTCAGAAAGTGGTGATGTGGAATAATGGAATGAGACTAGAATGGTGGAGAAACACTACTGTAATAGACAGCCTTTAACTTCAGCATTTCCTAAACATTAATTGAGCATCTCCTATGCACCAAAACATTTCATTAGGCATGGGGAACAACACTTACGGTGAAGCAGGAGAGAAAAAAAATGGAAACAACTAAAATTTGGAAATAGCATAAAGGCATGGGGAGAAATGCAGGCAAATGACTTTAGTGCCCATGCCCTCCTTGGGTTCATGGAACGCCCCACCAGGATAATGCCTTCAATGTCATCAAGTCCAAAGTCGTCCTTTGACTCACCGGGCACTGAGGCTCACAGAAAGAACTAGATTTGTTCAAGGTTGCCGAGGCTGAAGGACACAGTCAGGAACGAAGCTCCAGCCTCTTAACACCAGGCCCTTTACTCTTGCTTCCCTGTCTCTAGCTATTTTCTTCCAGTAGAGAAAATCACTAGAGTTAAGCTATTATAAGGATTATTTAACTCGGCACACAATAGATTTTTTTTTCTCCTGCAGTTTTAGGATGATCCTAGGCTGGCTTCTCTTACAGACTGAACTTTCCTTTATTTCCCCACTTAAATCATTTAAAAATTAACTTGAACATAACCTCTTTTGAATAGTTAGGTAGTAATTTTCCCACAGAAACCTTAGAAAATGTCTAAACAAAGGCACACAGGCTGGCCTAATTTCTACTGCAGGTTTTATCTATAGGAATGGTATCAAAAAAATGAAATATAAAAAAGTCATTTTCCAGAGCTTTATTTCACTCAAGGAAAGAGAGATCTGACCACTCTGTCAACTCCTGGGGGCTGCTCAGGGACTGAGGTAAAGGAGGACATAGGAGAAAATAGGAAGGAACATTTTCCTTTCATAGACATGGTATTTATCAGACGTGGCATTTCTTGTACTGTGCGTGCTCCTTGAAGGCAGGGATTACATCATTTTTATCTTTGCATCTCCCTGATTATACATAAAGTAGGTACTTGATAAGTGTTTTATTCAGGATATATCCTTGTCCAATGGAAACTTTCAGAACTGACCTTTTAATGCTCTCTCTTAAATTATTACACAACTACTATCTTTTTCACACACTCAAAGAATTCTTGAGATGTGAGGGACTTTGGAAGACTTCTCATCCAAGCCATGAGCATGAAATACTCCCCATGTTAACTGATAAATAGACATTCACCCTCCAAGGAGAGAGAAATCCTTCCTTCCCATGGTGGCCCATTTTATTTTAGTCCAGTATTTGTTCAAAAATTTCTCTTTCTCCAAGTATAATTATTGTCCACATGATATCAGTCCAAATGCTTGAATGTGTTTCTCATGTCCTCCCTTAGAGTTCTCTTCTCCACCTCATCTTCATACATATACATTGTAAATTCTGAGCTCTCTCCTCTGAACTGTTCTCATCCTTCCTAAATGTGTCCCTCAAAAAGAAACATCGTGTTCTTGGTGTGAGATGCAAAAGATTTCAGCAGCTCCGTGGTGCAGTGTTCAGAGCACTAGACTTGAAATTGAGTCTATGTATTTGCTTGTGTATATTTTTTTTCAGATGCTTAATGCCTATAGAATTATGGGTAAATCATTTACCTTCAGCCTTGGTTTTTCCATCTGTGAAATAGTGATAATAATGGCACCTATCACTCGGGACTATTGTAATAGAGAAATTGTAAATAGTTAATAGATAGGCAAACAGAAATGTAAATAACTAATTTAATATCTGTGTTTCACTGTTTGGGAAACTTTAAAAGATTATTTGAATATATTATCATTATTCTTAATATATTTAGTGAAATTTACCCTGGAATTATTCCTAGAAATTATGTGTCTCTCAAGGCAAAGCAATATTGTGGATAGTGTTTAGCGGCCAAATGTGTTGACTCATATTAAAGTCCCAGTTTCTTAAGAGTCCCAGATTTGGGGAAGAGAAAGAGTCCAAAATTTCAATACAAATACATTAGCAAAAAATATCTCTACTTTGCTTCCTCAAAAGATGACATCACGGCCCTACCTTTAAATTATGATGCCTCGGGCTCTGTTATAGCATGATGCCCATGGTTGGTCCCATAAATGTCATTTCTGCAAAATGGAGTGCGTTGGAACCGCCCGGGCTGAAGCACTCAGTTAAAATCCTGAGCAGATTAATTTTTGAATAGCTTCATGCCAGAAATAGTCCTGGAAGTTGCAAATCGTAGCTGGCACGGGCCAGGTTGACAGGGATCCCTTCCTCTTGGTTTGTACTGTGTAGGGTTAAGCCAGAGATGCTTTCTATGCGAAGCAACCTTCCTGAGCAAGCCGGCCCAAAGGTCCCTAATCTAAGAATATTAATTTCATTAAAATTGATAAAGCAAACAAGACATACATTTCAAATAACCTAATAAAGTCTGAAATCATTAAAGTGTTCTAATATATTATAATAACATTAATTTATTCAAATGTGAAACTAAAGATAGATATCCCTTGGGGCTAAGAAGTGATGCATGATATAGTTCAGTCTGTTTCTAGGAATAATCTCAAGAATAAAATGTTATCATATTGTTTTAGAGCCTCGAGTCCCAAGTAGCAGAGTAAACTACAGGTTGCTATAGCAGCCAACTCATCTAATTCCCATTCCTCTCTTGTTTGGAACCGTTCCTCCTCCTGCTCTCCTTCCTCCAGCCGCCACATCTGGGAGAAGTCTAAATGAGCCTGATACCTTGCATGGAATCAACATTGCCTTTGGTGAATCATGAAATTGTCAGGCTATGTTCTCTTCCAGTCCATCTTCCAGACTCTTGTTTTGAAAATAATTTCCTGCCTGTTCAATATTTAATCTTTTTTTTTTCTTCTGGCATCTGAGAGGGATTATATTTGGACTTTCCAAGAAACAGTCCACATAATCAAATGGGTTTAGGAAATGGTTAAGCCAAGTCCATATATACATTATTGAGAGAGATCCATTGGGATTCTGGTATTCTGTGACCTTAGGAAGGGACGAGAAATTGATGCTGATCTGGAACAGAGAGTTTTCATCTCTTTCCGGCTCCTACCTCAGGGCAACAGAGCAGCTTTTGCAGCTGCTTGCCTTTGAAATCAAAGGCTGCTGAGACAAAAAGCCCAATTGTTCTAAAAAGCTGAGCCCAGAAGAAGCAAATTGTTGAGAGGTCTTTGGCCATGGGGAGTTTGTTATTATTATTATTTTTTATTTTATTAGTATGATTTAGTAGTATTATTATTTTGTTACTTTTTTTATTCTTTTATTACTATTTATTACCCACTTGGTTTGGGGGGCCCCCCTTCCTGGACTCCCCAGCTCTGACTAGACTAGCATGGCCTGTACCACAAAGGCCTACTTGTTTGTCCAAACCTGTGGATAATTTGCTAGAACCACCCATACATACATGGAGGTCTGACTTCTGATCTCTCTTACTCTGCAGACTCCTGGTGTCGAACCTGAATGGAAGTCTCCCTTCTCTGTCCCACACGATCCCTGATGCTTCCTTTAAAGCACAGTCAATCAAAGCATTGATGTGCTTAAACCTACTATGGGGCAGGGATTATGCTAAATGCTGAGAATACCAAAAAAGGTATAAATAATCCCTGCTCTGAAAGAGCATAAATAGGGCAGAGCATGTAGCTCATCGGCTTAGTCCCTCAACAAGAACTTATTAAGCACCTACTGTGTGGCGAGCATTGCGATCAGCATAGAAAAAGGCAAAAGACAGTTCTTGTCCTTAGAGATCTCAGTTGTAAAAAGGAGCCAAAATCTAAACAACTACATACAAACTCTGTTTGTCTCTGTGTGTGTATGCATACATACATATATAAATGCACAAATATAAGTGTGTGTGTAAAGATAATCAGTAGAAGAAAGGATTGTATTGGGAGGATGATGAGAGTTTTGGGGTTTTATGGGGTTTTTGTTTTTGTTTTTATTTTATTTTTTGCAAAAGGAGAGATTTTAGCTGAGACTTAAAGGTAACCGGGGAAGTTAGGAAGCAGGATTGTACACAGGAATCTGGAAAACAGTCTGGGAAGGGAAAGGATCAGCCGGTGAGGGAAGCAGGAGAAAGGCTAAAATTGGAATTAGGATTAGTGCGAGCCTCAGAGCTGTAACGCGATTGCTTAAAATGTGAACCACAGAGCTGAATGCAACGTCCTAGCAGGGAGGTGCCCAGAACAGAAGGAAGCAGAGCTCTTACTTTTCCATTCAGACCCTAGAGTCTATGTTAATGTTTCAATGTAGCCTGTGACTATTTTATGGCTACATTTTGTTCTGCCATATCATACTTCTGGTTCATACTGAGTTTATAATCCACTGAAACCTTAGGGTCTTTTTCAAGTTTCTATCTAGCCACATACTCTCCATCCGATTCCTGCAAAGTGTTGTTTCTATTTGTTTTGCTTTTTCCATTGAAGTATTTCTATGAATCTCTATTCAGTGTCTCCTTATTAGCTTTGACCTCATGGTCTGTCCTGTCAGGAACATTCGTGTTCTGTGTCTACCATACAGTAGATTAACTGTAGCTCTTAGCTTTGTTTCATTGGCATAGCACGTGCTATCTATGCCTTTATCCAAGTCACTTCTAGAAATGACAAAGAACTTAGGACTAAGATCATATCCCCTAGTCATCCCACTGCCGAGTTGGCATTAAATTATTGGTGAGTGTTCTTCGTGTCTGATCGTTTGGCTGGTTTTAAATTCCCCTAAGTAGCCTTTCTTCTATTCACATGTTTCTATATTTTCTACAAATTTAGCTTGAGAGATTTTATTAAATGCCTTGCTAAACACAAGGTTTATATATTTATTTATTTATACATATGTGTATATATGTATATATATATATATATATATAATGTCAATTATATACTCATCATTCTTTGAATCTAATTTTGTAACCCTGTCAAAAAAGCAAGTACAGAAGCTTAATCTGACATCAGATGTTCAGGAGTTCAGTTCAGTTCAAGCCAAGAAAATGTATTACACATTAATAGTGATGAGGGTGATGAGGATGTTCAGTCATTTCAGTCATGAGCCCATTTTGAAATTTTTTGACAAAGATACTGGAATGGTCCACCGTTTCCTTCTCCAGTTTCTTCCACAGATGGGGAAACTGAGGCCGACAGAGCGAAATGACTTGCTCAGGGTCCCACAGCTAGGATGTGTCTGAGGCCAGATTTGATCCCTGTGTGTAGCAGGATCACAGAGACAGATGCAAAAAATGAAAGAGTCCTTTATCTTGAGGAAATCTCTTTCTTCTAAGCTAGGGATGGCATAACACGTACACAATTATAATGTTCTTTATACAAAGCACTTTCAAGAGGGTGGTCATCCCAAGGGTTTGGAGGAAGAGGAGCCATCTGTGCCTTGTCTTCCAGAAAATGAGGGATTCTGGGAGGTCAGAGGATTGAAATATAGAAGAAAAGTTTGGTAAAGGCACAAAAATGAAAGCTGCCTTGTGGAGGTTGGAAAACAGAGAGCAGACCATCTGATTGGAGTAGGTAGGGTCAGAATGAGCCTCGAGATGAAACAGCTGGTTCAGGAGGCAGGAGGGGCCCCATGAGGGAAAAGGATTCTCTAGTTTGCCCTGGAGCCAGCTGCCCTACTGGCTCTCTGGGACCAACCACTGTTTCATGTTCTCTTTAACAAAATTCACTTGAATTTTTATCAGATTTGAGGTGAAACTTAGTTTGCAGATTTCATTCCTTTTTTCCATCACAGAGGGGAAAAAAATCACCGTTCTTCCAGTTTCGAGCTATCTGTCACATTCTCCACATTCTACAAATAACAGGAACAGTGGGCCTGAAATCATATCCACCAGCTATTTCAGGACATAAAGAGCGCATTTATTTTGGCTGGAAGACTCCAACCAATTAAGGACAGCTAGGTGCTCTCTTATGGCCTCCCTTTTTATCTTGGATGCTGTCTCTGTCTTTCCTCGCCTCCTTTGTTCTGTATTTTCCAGCCCAAAGATCATCCTCATTTGCAGAGACACAGAAGTAAAATAATAGTTGAATAGCTTTGACTTCTCTCAATGACCCATTATTGTCTTCCCATCTCTCTTTCCCTCCCCAACCCAGTAGTCATTTTCCTTCTCTGACACGGTTATTTGCTGGGATTTCTTAAATTGAGTTAGTGTGCCTTAGCTTGCTTTGTATCCTCACATTGCCATGTAGAATTAGTGGTGGCAGGATTATACGGTGAGAATGAGTGAAGTTGGCAGGCTGGATGTGGGTGGTACAGGACCCGGAGAGTGGGAGGGCCTGGAACTCTGATCATTCTTTCCAGCTTCATAATGAATCCCAGTGGAACAAGTTGTCAGCCCGGAGAGTCCTGGAGCATCCAGTCACAAGGCCTAAGAAGAGCTCAGTTCTGTAAATACAAATGAATGCAATGGATGATCCACTAGGGCTGGATGAAATTCAAGGAAATCCCCGTTCATCTTATATTAGATGACTTTTGAGTTTCTAATTCTGCAATTCTTTACTAGGGTTAGAAAACTCTGAGTGGGAACTACTGGGGGTGGGGAGTGGAAGAGAAAAGGCAGCTAGAGGGGCAAGCAAGGTTAAGGACTAGCAGAATATAAACAGTGGCTGGCCAAGAAGGTTGGAATTTCAAGGGGAGAAAATAGCATCTTGTTCAACTGTCTAACTGTGGGGTCCAAGTAGTAAATAAACACATGTTCATTGACCTGTTGAAGAGAAGATGGGGGAATATGGGCAAAGATTTAAAAAAATGAATGACTGAAGGAGGCAAAGGAGCTTCTGTGCTCAAGATCTTGCAGAAATCCAATTTGGAGAAAACCTAGAATGGAAGGATGTTGTGAAGTAAAAAAATCCAATAAAGGGTTTATTTACTTATGTGGCCTAAGATGATGACTGAAATCTTGTGATCAATTATTCTCCCTACGGTCAAGGGAGTACTGAAAAGCAAGAGACTTGTAGATAAAATGAGTCCCCAAATTCTGATCAGAATGTTGGTGTGAGGGAGCCTTCATTTCTAAGTGTCCCCAGGTGGGCTTCCCTTAATTAATTGCAATGGGAAAGAGGACAACTGCAAGGTAATGTTGATCCAGGAAGCAGCCTTGGATAAATTCTCCTGTAGGGGTTCTCCTAATGAGAAGGCATCAAAGTACCCCATTGAAAGCCAGGTCATCATTGGCCCATTGATTCAAGACATCTTTCTATGAGATGGTCCCCTTCTGATCCCCTCAGTGACGATTCAGAATTCCATATTTCCCTGAGATATATTGGCTCTCCTGGCTGCAACATCCTGCCAGTCCTAAAGCTCTGCACTTATGTAGGAGACTCAGATTACTAGGGAGGGAAACAGAGAAAACTCCTTTCCTGCCTGAATTATTTCAGAGGAAGGGATTTCAGGATGCCATGGGTTGTTTGGAAATGGATGCATTTTATGTCAAATTAACTAGAGACTTATAGAGGATAAGATATCGGGGAACTCTGAGAAAAGTATCCTTAAAGCAAAGATACTTACAGCAGGGTGTTTACTCAGAGTGATTGATGAGATCATGGTTCTCTAGTTCACATTATACTTAGTACTTGGTGTGAAATGGTGATGTAATGGTTCTACTGTTGGCACATGCTCAGTGTGCTATAGTGATGTAATTGTACTAAGATATTTAAAAGCTTGAGAGAACTAGAGACAATGTATGAGTGTGTGCTCCAGCTCGATCTCAGACTCCAGACTCCATCCTTGACCATCCTCCTGATGGATTTCCTGCCTTCATCACTTCTCCACTTAAGACCAAGGCCCATCCAGAGATCCTCCAGAAAGCTAGTGGAGACATTAGAGAGACTGGCTATGGCCTTACTTGTGCAGATTTTGAGAACTCTTGGGCTTTCATGTATGTATGTGTGTGTATGTAAAGATATATAGATATATATGATAGAGAAAGAGAGAGATTTAGATCCAGATAGATAGATAGATAGATAGATACACACACACACACACACACACACACACACATACATGTTATGCTTTCCACTAGACTATCAGCCTCCAGGGAGCAAGAACTGTTTCATTTTTGTCTTGTCTTCTCTAGCACTTTGTATAGAGCCTGTGGTTCTTACTGAATGTTTGCTGATTGATTGATTATTCACACCACGAACAAATGAATGAAAGAATGAGGCGATTATTTGGATGATGTGCCCAGTCTATGCTAAGCACTAGGGATAAAATAGCCCCTGCTCTCCTCAAGCTAACCTTAATTAGGAGAGACATGTTAGAGTTTCAGCTAGGAACTCCAAGTGTGCGGCATCAGTCCAATGGAGGTGCCTAGAACAACAGAGGGCACATTAAATAAGTAAAATATCAGTGGCTGGAGGTCAGCAGGGCTTAAATCAGGGGAATTTAATGGGGGATCTATGGACCCCAATTTGTCTCTGGGTAGAATCCTTCATTTGCATGGGGGAAAGTATATCTTTACTTTCACTAACCTCTAGATGAATTTTAGCAATGACCTCGATCATTTGAAAGCACTGTCACGAGAAGGGATTTGTAGAGGTCCACTCTACCCCCCCCAAAAAAACACTCTTGGTTTACATGGAGGGCAGATGTCCCTCTATCACTCAGGAAGAATCATGGTTGTTTCCCATTTGTGCAGTGGATAGAGGAGTGAATTTAAAATAAGAAAACCTCATGGCAGACCTGCCTCTGCTACCATGAGCCACATGGCCAGAGGCCACCAGGATTGAGTCCATTAGTCTGTAACTTTCCAAGACATTGAGTTACCTCTAGGTTACAATCCAGTAAGCACTGGTAGTATCCACACCATGCAAATGAAACCACAGGTTTAGACACCCCTGTTGCCCTATTCTTCCTCCTAAGTAATATCACAAAGGTCTTTTTTTCTTTAAAATTAGCAAAAACCATAAATGATTTTTTAAAAGCATCAGTATTCTCGGATGAAGAATTATACCCTACCTGCCACCTCTTTTCTAAATGCAATTTCTGAATCCCGGCCCTGCCACTTATTTCCTTTGTGACCTTGGAAGAGACCTTTCTATCTTTAGGCCTCAATTGTCTCATCTGTAAAACAGTGAAGTGACCTCCAAGGTCCTTTGAAACACCAAATCTATAATCCTCTGACAAAGAATTCTCAGGCACTGAGGAAGCAGGGAGTCCCGCCCGTTCTGTGGGGGATGTGAGGATGCCCTTTGATTTCCTCCCCTTCTCTGGAGAATTTCCCCCTAGAGACCGGTCTACCCCACCAGAGATCCTGCGTAATTCCTTCTGCATTTTCTAGTTGCCATTGCAGACGTGCCCTTGGCAGTGAGGCTCAATGGGGTTCTCTCTCCAGGGAGTGGCAGTCCTCCAGAGAATGTATCTGAGATATACAGACAGGCAGAATTGATTTGGGCTGTAACTATAAAGCTTCCAGTGAAATGAAACTGTCATTTTTTATGCAGCAACATAAACTAATTAGTTGAAAATAAAGTCATTAATGGGATGCAGAAAGATATCCAATAATCACTATGGAAATGTAGTGCTAATGACAATAGATTTGCACTTGGAGGCAGAAAGGAAAAAGACACCCAGCTTCCTCTCCATGTTTCATGTCTGACTCTCTTGTAGCTGAGCGAAAGATCATTCAGATTATTGCTCAGGTTAAAGTTGGTTCAATGTTTATTCAAGCCAAGCTTTTATTAATAAGATTAAAGTTTATTTAGGGCCTGGATGAGCCCAAATTCTGTTTTTACATGACATGTAAGTAATTCCCAGCATAATCAAGCGGAGATGCCTATTTTAATCTTGCACTTAAAAACAGTATATTGTGTCTTAGATTAGATGCAAGCCACGTTACGCAACGCATTGCAGTTCAAAATGAATTCTCCGTGGAATGCCCTTTATTAGCATTTTTGGTACTTTAAAAATAAAACTATAGTACTAAACCTTGGGAAATTTACCAAAGAGGAAAATCTTAATATACAATTCAGGCTGTGAGCTTCAATAGCCCGACTCTGGTGGGCATCTCTGAAATGGAATATTACCTCCTTGGAGAAGCTCATGTTGGAAAGAGAGAGACAACATAGGATCATCAGTTTGAAACTAGAGGGAGCTTGAAAAGTTTAAAATCAAACCCTCCCATTTAACAGATGAAGATACTGAGGTCCAAAGAGATTGTCACTTTCCACCCATCACATAGTAAGGTTCTGAGGTAGAATTTGAAACAGACTCCAAGTCAAGCACACTCTCTACACTGAATAAATAAATGTACAGTAAACATACATACATAATTCCAAAATAATTCCAGCATAACCTTTGGGAGAAGACCTTAATTCTGTTATTGTAAGTAGTGATATACTCAATTTACACTTGAAGAAATTGAGTTTCAATTTTTATTGTTCAGCCGTATCTGATTGGATTTTTTTAGATCCCATTTGGAGTTTTCTTGGCAAAGATACTAAAGGTGTATGCAATTTCCTTCTCTAGCTCATTTTGCAGATCAAAAAACTTAGGCAAATAGGGTTATATGAGTTGCTTAGGGCAATACAGATAGTATGTCTCTGAGGCCAGAATTGCACTCAGCTTATCCTGGCTCCAGGTCTGGCACTTTATCCACCACACCACCTAGTTTTAGTTATTCCATGATTATAATTACTGAATCCTGGAGGTAGAAGTTGATCTCAGGTCTCCTGCCTTCTAATTTGATTCTTTTCCCTTCGTGGTTTTCTTCTTCTAAGAGTCATCATTATCATTTTCCTTTTCTTTCTTCTTCTTCTTCTTCCTTTTCTTCTTCTTCTTCTTCTTCTTCTTCTTCTTCTTCTTCTCCTCCTTCTTCTTCTTCTTCTTCTTCTTCTTCTTCTCCTCCTCCTCCTCCTCCTCCTCCTCCTCCTCCTCCTCCTCCTCCTCCTCCTTCTCCTTCTTCTTCTTTCATTATTCAATGAGTCCCTGACTTAGGGTTTTAATGAACTCTGCTGGGTCCTGAGGAGCAGACATCAAATCCCCTTTCATGGGACTTACAGTCCAGGCAAAAGCAGAAGGTTGAAACACAAGAAAAAGAAAATAATGCAAAATAGTATAATGAGTGACCCATCTGAAGTGTTGATTCAAGAGTCTTGACTTTTCATGTAATAGCAATTTTGGGAAGGGAGAGATCTATGGACAATGCACTTTCAGGAAGAGCACAAACCAGGTCCTCCAACAGAGGGCAGGATTGAAATTGAAATAGAACTGAGGAGAGAATATCTTCAGGCAATAGACACAGTAAATGTAGCAGCTGTCTTTTGCCTTTTTGAGGGATTTCTAGTGCTTTGCTCATGACTGGATCTTAGTAGGGACTTACTTAAAAATGTGGATTGAGTGGTTGGTTGTTCTACTATGAGACAGATGAGTAATTATGGTGATATTACAAAGTCATAGATCTGGAGCTTAAAGGGACTTCAGAGACCATCAGCCCTCTCATTTTCTGATGAGAAACTGGAGTTGTATAGTGAAAAGGATCTGAATCCAAGTATTGTGATCAAAATCAATGGCAGCCCTTGAATGCCATGAAACGGCAAGCATAAATGAAATCTGGACGTGATCCAGTGGGAGGGTGGGGAAGGAAGGTTCTTGACAAAAATAGTAACACCATAAATATAAGGTTTGGGTTTTTGTTTATATATTTGTTATGTTTCATTTTGGAGGGGATAAAGGGGGACTTGAGAGTATAAATAAAGTATAATAAAATATAATAAATAATAAAGTAAGTACTTAATAAATATATATTTTATCATATTAAATATTGTCCAACAGGATCTATAGTTATAAGACTTGAGAGACAGTTAGGCGTGCCCCTTTATTTAACTGTCTTGATGAAAAAAACAATATTATATGAATTGAAGGCCACCCAAGTAAGATAAAGCAAGATTCAAATCCCGAAATCCAGGGCTCCAAACCTTGGACTCTCAACACTCTGAGATGTTGTCTTAAATGAGAACAGCTCCGGGAGGTCTTTTAGAATTGACATTAGAGATAAGGTTCACCCTAGCCAAACCTTGAGCCACCTTACTTAGAAATTCCCATTCTTTCTATGACTCCCCAATGGGTAATCATAACTTAAACTTTCCTTTCTTATTTCTATTGACTTCAATGGCCACTATGCAATTTTCATTAGTGTTCAACTTTCTTAAAAGCAAAATAATGCCATAGTGAGACACAAAAGAATCCGAGCAAAGTTTATTTCATAATCTTAGTTTAACGAACAGTTATATTCATGATTCTATTACACAGCTAGGAATCTATTGATTATCCCCATCTACAAAGGTAGCTAGCTAGGTGGCACATTGAATACAAGGCTTGGTTTGGAGTAGGGAAGACTTGAATTCAAATCTGCCCTCAAATATGAGCTGTGGAACCTCTGTTTGCCTTGTTTTTCTCATCTTTAAAATTGGAATAATAATAGCAATAGTATATGATAGTAATAAAATATATAATAGTGATAAAATAATAATCCTTTCAGGATTGTTGTGAAGATGAAATGAGGCATTCTTTGTAATTAGCATATTGCCTGGCACATAGTAGATGCTATATAATTGCTCATCCCCATCTTTCCTTCCCTTCTCATTGATAACTATTGTAAAAAACTCAATAATAATGTCATTGTGTCTGCTTACATTGTGATCAATACTTGGTATGTCTACGTTGGAGCTTCCCAGCAAATTCCTTAAAGAAAGAACCTATTTTTTCTCCCTTTTTTTATAAAAAAATAATACTTTATAGGTAGTAGACATTTAAATAGATGTTTTTGAAATTGAATTGAATTTAAATGGATTAAATTGATGGACTATTATTACGTTACCATAGCAACACCATCCTACAAAAGCTCAAATTATATATAAAACATAGATTGATCTAGGGTTCGCTTTTGTCTTCCAGGCTCTTCAATGGTCAACAAGGAATCGTCATTCAAAACTTCAGTACAAGATCCATCCTCACCGTCACCAATGTTACACAGGAGCACTTTGGAAACTATACATGTGTGGCTGCCAATAAGCTAGGCACAACCAATGCTAGCTTGCCTCTTAACCGTAAGTAACAAAAATGGGCCATCTGTGTATTTTCAGATGGTCCAATGTATCAATTTCCATGGTTGAAGGACAGAGCATAGAGACTAAATGTTTGTTCTTTATGAGCCTCTTACCCAGGGTATACAATTTTGGGGGCCCATTTTTCTGAATATTGTTCACCTTATCTACGAAGGAGCTGAGCTCTGAGGAAAGTGTGATTCTTGTAAAGTTGAAATGTTGCTACTTAGGAAGATGTTTGATAGCTTATGAAGGAAAAAGCATGTCAACAAAGTCACTACTGAAATCTCTCTTCAGATTGAATAGGGCTGGCATGGTGTTCATTTATGATACTCTATAGGATGGTGAAAGTAGACTAGTGTGCATGGGATTTGCTTATGGTTGTTTTCTGTCAGAATTATTTGGGAATATTCTACATTTAACACATGATGTAAGCAGCAAGACATAAGACAGCTGTTCCAAACATGGACTTTGTGTGGAAACCCTGTTATTAATACTCTTTTTTGGAAACAAAAGCTGGATTTTACTAATATGTTTCCAACACAGACATGGAAAATCCCAAAGGAATATTTTCAGAGTTTTGAAAATAAGCAAAGAAGGATAAACTTAAAGAGGAGTCAAAGAGTGAAGGGTTAGGATTGATTTGGGCAAATTTTTCAAAGTTGTTTCCCAATATGGTATCAGAATCATAAAGTAGAGTTGAATCAGAGTTTGGGTTTTTTCCCAAAGGTTGAAAGGCATTTTTGAAAAAGTATCTTGCTTGTGCCAAAATAATCAAGAACAACCTTTTTGTCGTGATAGGATATATATATATTTTTTTTGACATTTTTTTGGGGGTGGAGTCAGTTGTGCATCTTTGAGCCAACTAGTTATATATGTGGATATATTGCTATATTTGTGTGAGCATCACAGCTTTGAGTGTTGTTAAATAGAGGGGGAAAGGTGGGATCCACTAGATTCTTCCTACTTAAGATTAGAATTATTTAAACCATTACATGAGTTCTCCAGATTGAATTGCCATAAATTTCTGTATTTCTGATTTCAAAGAACAGAATGAATAATTTAGGCCAATGTAGATTTTTCAGATGGCTCTGCCTCCATTGCTAAGTGAAAGATTCCATGATTTAGAGGGTTGATCAAATATTGGTCAATATTTCTTATTACCACACTCAGAAGAAAGGCAGCATGGCATGGTGGGTAGAATAAGACGTTGGAATTAGGAAGACCCGGATTCAAATCCTGTTTCTGACTCATACTCACAATGGCTGGTGATCCAGGGAAAGTCTTTTAACTTCTCAGGCACTGGGTAACTCTCTAAGATTATGAATAGTGTGACAAGATACTAATCTGCTTAGGTGGAGGGAATTTCCACCATGGGAATTCCCTACACTGATAGAAATCAGAAGGGAACACTTACCCCAACCTAAATTCTGAAAGAGTTAGGTGTTTTTGGTTGTCCCTAAATCACATTGGGTTTTTTCTGCTTTTTCAATAAGGGGCAGAGGGAGTTTTTATGTGTAATTATTGACTGTACAAAACACCTGATACTGGAAAACAATTGGTCTCAACTTAAATCACATAAATAATATGTGGAAATTAAGCATTAATATGTTAAGATAAATAGATCAGAAAAGATAAGCAATGGAATATTTAAGACAGTGATCATCTGAAATTTCAAATCATGATTTATAATAAAAGAGTGCAGTTAAATTATATCAATTGGCAACAAAGATAATGATGTGGACCTCATCCAGATTTCCATGTAAACCAATAGCATTTTAACATTATTTCTGGGGAGTAATATCCACTGAGGAAGACTACTGGAAGAAAATAGCTGAGTTTTTTTTTTCCTCTTTATCCTTTGAGTTTCTACACTTAGACAGATATCAGTATGCCGACTTAGTTTCTTTATTTCACTAGAGATTGTAGAAATCCCAAATGTTGACTCCTTGTGCTACTGTCCCCAGTTAAATAATGTGTGTCTGTGTGTGTGTGTTTATGTGACTTCTGGACGAGTAGGTTAAACAATTATAGAACTGCAAATCCATCAATATGATGGAAAATGGGAACTTGTGATATGCAATATGCTCACAGTTTCCTTGAAAGATCAGTAATTAGCTGCTTCAGCATGGCTGTCTGGAAATGGAATCTTTGCACAATAGTCCCTTTCTTGGGTGCCATCAATTTTGCCACAATGTGTTTTCTGCTGCTATCAAGACAGGGAGAACCTTTATTGAAAGTCTCTATGAGGAAACTATAGAAATAATTTAAATGGCAATGAGTAAGAAAGGGGGACGGGTGTCACATTGGGGAGGCGATGCTTGCTACCAGCATGAATGCAAAAAGGAGGCTCAAATCAAGTAAAGACAACAAACATTTATTAAATGCGCATTTGGTGCCCCAGGTCGCTGGTTCAAATCCCAACTCTGCTATCCATCACCTTTGTGACCATTTGTCTTCCATAGGAAGTTAGACACCTAAGGCAAATTAGAGACCTATGTAGAATTCCTGGTACAAATAGCTATTAAAGTATCCCTTGAGTGACTGATTGATGCTTTCCAGGCCTTCAATTTCAGTACTGCCAGGTCACATGAGTGGCGATGACAAGTCAACTCAACAGACCTTTATCAATTAAGCATTTCCTATGGGAAGGGCAAGACGATGGGCACTTGGATACAAAGACAAAAATGATATCTGCTTTCAAGTATTCTTGGAGGGAATTGATTGGAGGAAAAGAACATGATCAACACAACATAGCATTTTCATTCTTTTTTGTAGTTGTTTGCTTTTATTTTCTTTGTCATTTTTTCTTTTTGATCTGATTTTTCTTGTGCAGCAAGATAATTGCATAAATATGTATGCATATATTGGGTTTAACATATATTTTACCATGTTTAACATATATTGTATTACTTGCCATTTATGGGGGGCTTTGGGGAAGGCGGGGAAATTGGAATACAAGGTTTTGCAAGGGTCAATGTTGAATAATTATCTATGCATATGTTTTAAAAATAAAAAGCTTTAGTTAAAAAAAAAACACGATCAAGACATCATAGTGACATAAAAAGAATGCTGTATTAATACCTAGAAGACCTTAATTCAGTTTCCTGTTCTGCCATTTGTCATGTTTCTGGCCATGGACGAGTTGCTTAATTTTTCTTGGTGGAACTCACTTTCCTCCTCTATTAAAAGAAAGGGTCAGATCCCATCCAGCTCAACATGTATGATAATATGGTCTCATGATTGGCTGTCTCTGAGGTTCCTGGTAGGACTAAATCTATGATCTTGTAAACTGAGGCTTGGTTTTGAAATCATAGAAACATGGCCTCAAATTACTTCGAAGAAACCAACATATGACAACTGAGTGGACCACTTTGGCCATCAGCTTCTTCATCCATAAAATGAGGAGGTGGGGTTATATAATCCCTAAGAATTCTTCTAGCCCTACAGTCTAGGGATTATTTTATTCTTGGGATCTCTCTCCTTATACCTTCTCTGGCTCCGGGCACAGTGACTGGTTGATTGATCTAAAACCTTGCTTTCTGCTTTCGTATCCTCCAGTACCAAGTGGGAAAATGGAAACCTATCAGGAAAATGAAACTGAATTATGTCCTCAAAATCTTAGTCTAAGTTTAAATGACCTAACCTTGGAAACCAGATCAGAAGACTTTAGATGTAAAGCAGCCCCGAGTATGGCATGGGAGAGTTTGCTATGATAAGGCTTCTGCCTGAAACCCATTGTCACCCATTCACCTTCTCATCACTTATTGCCTCAAGACAAATGTTTGCTTTAATTCATCTTAGAGCATCCTTTTCCATCCCCAGCTACTGCAGAGCAGTAGACAACTCGAGCTGTTGCGACTGATAACTTATATATTTCTGTGAATCACAGGCCCAAGGAAACTCTAAATTGTTGAGGGCAGGGGTCATGACTTCAGTCTCCCGTCCATACATTTGCTTTTGGACTTTTGTTATTGGCATAGTAAAGGACCAATAGATATGCATTAGCTGATTAACAACAGTTTTCTAAGAATTTCAGCCCCAAAGAATTGATTCCCCTTTGGATTATAGCAACAACAACCATTGCAATTCTATGTAGACTGCCTCAAGTCTCTCCCCACTTCATTCTGCTCTCCCCAGAGATGCCAAAATGGTTTTCTTGAACATAAGAACTAAATAGGCTGCACTAGTTCCCTCAATTTTTAGGATAAAATAGCAACTTTGGAATTAGGAGCTCATAGCAGAATTGGAGGATTTTACTATTTGAAATGAGTAGCTCTTAGTGACCTGGGTTTATTCTCCCTTTCCAATCTTGTAATGTATTACTCCCCAACATACACGCCACAGTCTGCCTGAGGAAACCTTATGTATTGTGCTGTTCAAGGTGCTTTTTTATTGGTTGTCCTCCAAGATTCATATGCTCTTCTTTCTAACTCTCAAGATCTCCTTTGTGGACATGTTTCTTTATCCTTTTAACTGCAAGGACCTTCCTTTCTCTTCAAATCTCCACCCTTATTTGCCGAGATATTTCTTGGTCCTTTTGACCACAAGGACCTTCCTTTCTCTCAGGATCTCCAGCCTCCTTTGTGAAGATGTTTCTTGGACCTTCTGACTGCAAGGACCTTCCTTTCTAAGTATACTTCTGTCTACTTTATATGTATCTCATTTATTCCAATTGATATATTTATTGGCTCCCTCATTAGAGGGAAGGAGGGATGTTCTTCAGGCAGGGACAATCTCAGTTTTTTCTTTGTGTTCCTAGACTTGGAACAAACCCTGGAAAATAGCCAGTGCTAAATAAAAGGAAACTTATTATAGTGAAATAAAATAATCAAAATATATATTTTTAAATTTCTTAAAGCCCAGGTTAAGAACCTTTTCCCCAAAGATAGCCCAGGTGGATCTTCAAGTCCAGTTATATCATCCATCAATTTCCATGTCACCAAGGATCTGAATGATGGGATGATGAGTTGGATTTTACAATGTACTCACATCTGGCAACCTCAATAAGGTTGGGGTTTTTATGACTAATCTTTACCAGGTCTTCTAAGCTCCTGGTGTAACCTACCCATGTATGCCAATCTTTTGTGATTGTTGATTCCTCACACTCAAATTGAACTATGGGTATGATGTAGCATGGACACAGCATTTTACTTTGTTATTTCCCCTGTACTGTGAACCCGATTTAAAGACTAAGAGTCCATGAGACCCTTTGGCTGTGTGCATTCTCCCAACCTCTCAGATGCAGCTTAAAAACAGTGGTGCAGCCTATTATGAGCCAGAGCGTTGGCTTGTAGTCAGGAAAAATTGGGATCAAAATCTGCCTCATACGTTTTCTAATTGTATGACCTTGGTTGGGCTGCTTGAGTCTCTCTGTGATGCTGTTCATTCATTTGTAAAATATGAATAAGGATATTATCATCACAGGGCTACTGTGCCCATCAAATGTGTATGAAAAGTACTATGTGAAACTTCAAGCTCTTTGCAAATGGCTTCAGTTATTATTACCTTGAAATCTTTGACAGATCATTGAGAGAAATAAATATTATATTAATGATCGATTATTAATTTGTGATCCACCCTTTTCTTCCTCTTTCTATTGAGGCTCATCTCCTGAAAACTTCAGTCAGCTTCTGGAGGGGATAGCTGACCGATGAGATTTTATCCTGATCCTCATCCCTACCCAACTGGGAGATCTGATTTTTGTTCAGAGTATAAAGAGAAGCTGGTCTCGGTGAGCCTTTTACTGGAGGAAGAACCCCCTATCCTTGATCCTCATAATTAGAGTTTAAGACAACCCAGCCCATGAAGGAGAAAACTAGCAGGAGAGGTCCAGATGGAACCAGCTTCCCCTGACCAGATGCCTTGAGGCTGCAGAGTCTCATAACAAGTCACATTCTCAATAGGAAAAGCTAAAAATTTTTACTCTACCTTCTCATTAAACGGCTCCCCCTCAGGGGTGATTTTCACTTGTTGTAGGAGCTCCATTTCAGAGAAAATAGAAGGCATTGCCAGGTCTCTCTTGGTGAGAAACCACTGACCATTGATTTATTGATGAATAGCTAAACTAATTAATAAATTGATCCTTAGTTACCCAGAACCTGTTTCTCAGGGGTCTTATTCATCATATCATTTAACTTCTATTAGTCTCTGTTTCCTCATCCAAAAAATGAGGAGAATTGACTCACAGACTAAGCTAAATTCCTAGTTTTACAAGAGAACTGACTTCCTACTTTCAGGTAGGTTTTTACTCTCAACATGAATATGTGAAGTCACCACATCTTCCTAAAAGCACAACAGCATATAAAAACAACAATAAAAGCAGGACATTATGTCTCATCCAGAGTGGAAGGGTCAGGGCCATTCACAGGCCTGAAACTTTGAACTGTTCCACTATTGATCCGGCTGGTTTGCACCGTCTTAAACTGGTTGTAGCTTCTGATGGGCCGCCATATTGGTACCTACCTTTATGTAGACAGCCTAGTTCCTTTAGCCCAAGTGCAGTTCAGGATTTCTCCATCCAAGCTATCCATGAATCAACTGTACTCTTCCCAGCAGAAGGGATAATAGGGAGGTCCAGCCATGCCCATATTTCTTCCTATCTCTTTCATTAAAAGTGACTCTAGTGAAATTCCATCCTGGTATTTATCTGCATCTCTGATTCTCCTCATAAAATTTCTCCTTCATCCCCTTCCTGGCTGACAGATCATTATTCAGATTTCTGCAAAACACTGGGCTAAGCAGAGCCACAAGGTCCAATGTCTTACTTCTTTCTGGACCCAGCTCCAATGGCCCAGTGTTCTGGACCCCAAGTGTCTCTCTGACTATTCCCTCCTGCCTTCCCTCAGGCTCAGGAATGGTCCTTTATGCCTTGACTTGAAGGCGGGGCTATCTCCAACCAACACTTTCTTCCAAGTCCTCTAGAGTGAAAAAACTCTTATTTAGAGAAAACTAAATCAAAGTGGTGAGGATGATGTAAATAAGACCCTGCCCAAGTAGAGCGCAAACCAATGGAAAGTGAGATTTTTAGTAATTGAGCTTCAGTGAAGAGCATTTCTAAAGAGAGCACATAGATGTATACACACAGATTCTTTGAGGGAATGAGATGCATTGACTGCAGAAGCTCCACCATGAAAAGGGTCAAAGGGCTGACAAAAAGCTCTTCCTTTCTGAGTCCTGCCTCCTTCCCAGGCCACCAGGACCACCACTGAAATCTGCTCTATCAAATCATGGTCCCTGCAGGAGCAATTGTTGAACATCCAGGAGATCTCACAGGCCAAGCAGGAGCCCATTTGCAATTTGTCTTTTAATTTGGGAAGAGCCTTTCATTTCCTAAAGGGAAAGAATCACCAGTAGCCAGAGTTCCAGAAAAGAACTTTGCATCCCCTAAAATGGACCAAGATGGTGGAATGTGGCCAGGCCTCCCATGGGCATACCCTCACTCCTCGAACGATGACTCTTTGCTGACTTGCCAAATGGGGACCCAGCTGGGCCCTTGCCAGAAAGGTTCCAGTTCACTGCTTGCTTCCAGTGGTTCCACAGGCCAGTAAGCCATTGCTTGGGCCCTTCGTCTATAATCTCAAACCCAGGATTCACATGCAAAGAATCGCCTGATGCAGACAGGATTCGGACTTTTGTTAGATGGTGGGCTCCCCTCCAGGAACTTAAAATGCTGGTGGAAATAGTCATCAATTTTTGTCTCGGGGATTCTGCGAGATGCAGCAGAGTCCTGCTTGCAGCTCCCTCCCATCATCCTCTGGGCTCCAGGAGGCAAATAACAAGCCCCTCCGGCCTGCACCCATTAGTCATTTGGAGGGCTGGATGGTTTAGAATTAGCATGCAGAGGGAGCAGCCAGCCAAAACCGGACAGGGATGGAGGGCCTGCAATTCAGTCCCTGGAGCAGGGTGGCCATGGGAGGGCTCAGAGGCCCTGTGCAGCCTTCCTGAGGGCTGGGGATGTTTCCTGTGTTTGATTGTGTATGGAATGGAACACAGCTGGGGAGGGTGGGACCCAGAGGGGCCCTCATTCATTCCTCAACCATAGAAATCAGTGAGAGGCAGGATCAATCAGAGCCCAGGGAGGAGGAGCAAGATCAGTATGAGCCCAAATGGAGCCATAACTGAGCATGGAGGAAGCCTATGGATGGTTCCAGGTGGCCAGCAGTGACAGCCTCAGCTCAAAAGCCATTTGGAGGGCTCAAGTATGGGCTTTGGGGTGCCAGAGCCACAGACTCACAACCTGCCTTCAGATTTAGTGGTGGTTTCATGGGGTGACACAGTAACCCACTGGGGCTTACTGTTCTTACTCAAATAAAGGGGAGCAACTACAGACCCTTTGAAATTTCAGTTTAATCTAGAAATAAAAGTCTGAGCTCACTCTAAAAACAGAAGTCCAAGCTCTCTCTAAAAATAGAAGTTCCAGCTCTTTCTTGAAAGAGAAGTTTGGGCTCTTCCTAGAAATAGAAGTTCAAGCTCTCTCTAGAAAAAGAACCTCCAGCTTGCTCTAGAAACAGAAGTTCCAGCTCTCTCTAGAAACAGGAGTTCGAGTTTACTCTAGAAAAATAAGCTCTTGCTCACTCTAGAAACAGAAGTTCCAGCTCTCTCTACAAATAGTAGTCTGAGCTCACTCCAGAAAAAAGAAGCTCCAGCTCACTTTAGAAATAGAAGTCCAGACTCTCTCTAGAAACAGAAGTTCCAGCTCTCTCTAGAAAGAGAAGTCCAAGTTCACTCTAGAAAAAGATGCTCAGGAAGGAAGGAAGGAAGGAAGGAAGGAAGGAAGGAAGGAAGGAAGGAAGGAAGAAAGAAAGAAAGAAAGAAAGAAAGAAAGAAAGAAAGAAAGAAAGAAAGAAAGAAAGAAAGAAAGAAAGAAAGAAAGAAAGAAAGAAAGAAAGAAAGAAAATACTAATGGTAATCAGAATTTTGAGCTCTACTGGAAATGTGATATTGGATGCAGATTAAAATACAGTATGAAATATGAGGAATTGAAAGGCTTTGAAAACCTTACTATGATCAGGCTGTGCTGCCTTATTGCCCAACCCTAAATCTAGAGTGATAAAAGCCATCAGAGGACATTGATTCCAACCATCTCATTTTTAAATGAAGACTCTTGGGTCTAGGTTATTAAAGTGATTTGGCCAAGGTCATACCGAGAACGTGGCATGAATCAATATTGGTAAGATTGTAGAATTAGACCTGGAAGCAAATTTGCAGGCCATTGAGTTGACCATCCCTAGACTCCTCCCTGAATTTTCATACATGAGGAAATGGATCCTCAGGTGGGTTGATGGTCTTCAGGTGCTAAGAATCGAGAGCCAGCACTTGCACCCATGATTTCTGTCTTTAAATCCCCTCCTGTTCCCCATGTGCCATGTCACTTTGTAAACATTAATTCAAATATTATTGAATGAGTGCTTATTAAAAACATCTTTACTTACCTTTCAAAGAAGCAGAAATACTCGAGGAGCAGCCCCCTTCCCATACTCTGTGCCTTTTGTCATTGAACTCTAAATTATTTTTATATTGACATAAAAATTGTTTTTTAATGTGTTTGCCTCTGTGGTGAGTTTCCATAAAGTTTAGCTCAATAGCTCCGCTGGCCTAATCATTTTGTCATCTGGAAAAAGAAATGTATTCTCTGGGGAAATTTCCTTTATGTTCACAGTTTCAATTCTGTTGGACCAATAACTGATGAAAACCACCAGAGTAGACCTTTTGTTGTGTTATTTTATTTCACAAGACTCTAACCCCACAATAAATTGGATTAGAATCTGAAGGGGAAATTCGTGTGTGTGTGTGTGTGTGTGTGTGTGTGTGTGTGTGGCTACCAAAGCTTGTCAAATTAAAACATGCTACTCATTCAAGACAAATTCAATAAACAATTCAACATTGATTAAGTTCCTCTGGGCCATCAAGACAAAAAATGGAGGTGGTCTAGTCCTCCAGGAACTTGCATTCTACAGAGGGGATAGAAAGGCCTTCCCACCAAGACATAGTCTTGTGAATGATATTAGTCCATTTTTTTTTTGTAAGGAACATCCATGGACACTGTCCATTGATGAAAGGGATCTTGATGTGATTTAGAGCATTCCTTATCTCTTAGGACTAGGTACAGCGTAAGATGTTGGGGACTGAGAAAAGTCGAGCTAAAAAAGACCTCAAGGAGCTTCTAATTCATTTCCTCTTTTAATAGATGAGAAAACTGAGGCCCAAAGAAGGGGTGTCTTGCCCAAAATCAGATAGGAAAAAAGAAACAAAGGCAGGATTCAGTCTGAAATCCATGACACAGAATCATAGTTGGGGAGCTGGAAGGACTCGAGAGAATATCCCCTTCAACTTCAGCCTTTTGAGGGGAAAAAACTGAGTCTAAAAGAATGGAAGGGACTTCCCCAAATCAAGCACTCTCTCCCCTGAGCTCTGACCCACCTTTCTACCCGGCTCAATATTGTACGATTTCCTTCTTTGAAAAATGGAAATGTGACCACTAATGTATTCTGCATGGGGATATGTGAGAACTAAATGATTATAAAGTGCTGAGAAGCACATTATTAAATTTCCTATTTCTCCCCCATCAGTATGAAGAATAATTAGAAGAATGGTCCATAACAGGGGAAAAAATGAGAAAAAGAAAATTACATATATAAAAATATATATGC
This sequence comes from Sarcophilus harrisii, assembly GCF_902635505.1. NCBI lineage: Eukaryota > Metazoa > Chordata > Mammalia > Dasyuromorphia > Dasyuridae > Sarcophilus > Sarcophilus harrisii. Next base: position 6,189,013 of record NC_045429.1, read on the forward strand.
ATGTGTGTACGTGTGTGGTATGTGGATATACACATGTGTACATAGATACATATAGATACATAGACATAGACCTAGAGATAAATATATAATATATATCTTTGCTTCCCTGATCTTTCACATGACACAAAATACATTTCAGAAAAACTGAAAAATTAACTGAAAACAATATTAAAAAAAACTCACTTTCTCCAAAACAAGTTTAATTTTTGAAATTTTAAAGCAATTGAGAAAATGTATGAAAATTACATCTCCCTATGTAATGTGTTAACTCAGTTGGCTGGTTTCCATGACTTTTATAAATTGAATTCAAGTGGACTTTTCACTAGAGGTAAAAGGGAAGCTCCCTGGGGTGTTGTTCAGGGTAGCACTTTTCTTCCCATTGAATTTTTGATTGTTCTTGACCTTCTGCCCATAGCAGGGAAACCATGGACCATCTATTAAGGGCAGCCAAGTTTGAACTCTGGTTTGTCAGCTGACTTTGATCCATGAGGTCACAGAATTCGATCCAGAAGAAATCTCCCAAATCATCTAATCTCACCCCTTTCATATTACAGAGCCGGGCAAGGATTTTTTCCAAGATCACACAGGAAATAAGTAGCAAAATTTTCATTCAAACCCAGATCTTCTGACTCCAGTTTAGTGTTTAATTTTTTTGGATCTCAGTTTCTCATCAAAGTGAAACAACTGAATTTGATCGTATATAATCCTGTTCATGTCTAAAAATCTCTGTTGCTCCAGGGCCACGAGGGAATGAAGGAAACTTCATCTCCCTGAGTTCAAATTTAGCCTCAGACACTTATTAGTTATGGGACCCTGGGCTAGCCACTTAACCCTATTTACCTCAGTTTCCTCATATCTGTAAAATGTAAAATGAAAAATGGAGAAGGAAACAGCAAACCACTCCAGATTCTCTGCCAAGAAAATCCTAAATGGGCTCACCAAAAATACGACACAACTGAAACTACTCACAACAGTAATTGATACTTCACTGGTTCCAGAAAGGTTTTAGAAAAGTCCCATTGAGGTCCCTTTGAGTGATATTATCTTATTAGCATGGAAACTCCATGTAGCCGGGGATCATTTTCATTGTCTTTATAGTCAATCAGTGAGTTAACAAGTAATTAGTAAGGACTTACAATATGGTAGACACCATGAACATAAAAGGCAAAAACAACATGTACTTGCACATGTCCATCTGAGTATCAAGGTTTTTTTTTTTTTATTTAAAAACAATTATTATGTTTTTTGTTCTCTGTTGTTTATTGAGGTCTTTGGAATTAAGTGATTTGTCCAGGGTCGTGCAGTTAGTAAGTGTCAAGTGTCTGAGATCTTTAAACTGAGATCCTCCTGATTCCAAGACCAGTGCTCTAACAAGTATCAAGTGTTAGAAACATCCTAACGCCTCATTCTTTAAGACTAAGAAATAAAACATTAAGTAACTACTCTATGCTATTCTCTGTACTTAGTAGTGCTTGATCCTTAATAAATGTTTAATGAATTGATTTAACACAGAAGAGAAATTGATACATGTGGCTTTTATTTTGAACAATTGTTGAATTAACAAAGCAGGGCTTGTGAGATTGAACATTCAACTTGGCCTCCAGTTAAGCTCTGAGAACTATTTGCAAAGTTAGACTATTCAAACTTTTACTGAAAACAAGTTATGTGGTGTTTTTTTTTTCCTTGCTAGCACCAAAAAGTGAATTTCAGCATTAATATGGGTACCCCTCATTATCTTTTCAGTGAAAACATATGTGAGATGTTGTGTATTTTTTAAAATATCCATCCAATTAGTACATTTGTTGCTGCCTAATTAAGAAAGCAGATCATCACAACACTATTGAAAGATGTTTTGGGTCAATTAACAAATTCATGGGCATTTGTAAATTTTTCTAAAAAGAAATTCAAAATATATTTTTAATAGAGCAAGCCTGAAATAATCACTTTCCTTACAAAGAAAAAACTAGTGGCAGTAACAATCACGAAAATACAGTCCTTCCTTTTGGAATTGGTGTTTGGACCTACATCTAAATACATATTTTCTCAAAATATCATCACAATTTCCTCGGTGAACCGTGGTTTGTGATACAAATAATACGATTGCCAAAATATGGGTAACACCTGTAATCAGGGAATTTAACTGAGTAAATGCCTTTTTAGAAATGACTTGTGTGAGTTAAGGATGTGTGATGACTCCACAGACTCAACTCAGCTGGAGAAAGATGAATTAAAAGCCTTCATGTCTCAGAAGTAAACACATTGCGAGTGTCTACTTGGACCCGTTCCGTTTTCTAATTCAGTGCACCCTCCATCTTGCCCACATTCACGATGCCTGCAGCCCTGGAAGGATGCATCCAACAGGCCAAGAGAGACTCTGGGGCTGCTCCAGGGCTCATTAGAAATAACCCCCCACACTTATCTGTTCTGGGCCTGTGCACCCTGGTTTCGATGTTCTTGACTAACTTGCTTTCTTCCATATTTTAGCATCTGAAATTCATCATTTTAGCTCAGTCTCAAGTCTCTTCTCTTTCATTTGGGATTGATTCTTCTGTTCTGAACTATATCCTACCCTTTCTTTATGCTTTCCTTTCCCTCGGCTCTTCCTCTATGCCCACGTTTTCATTGCCCAAATAGATACCTTCCAATTGAGGGGGCATCACAAAGGGAGAAGACCCACTGGCCTTTGAATGCCCCCATTTGAAATCTTCTGAAAGCTTCATTACAGAAAATGTAATAAAAACTCAGCTTTTCCCAAATTGATTTAGTTGCAGCTCAAGGGCCAACCCTTGACCAGGGCACCCTTTCACAAGGCTTTGATTCTGCCTGCAATTGAATTACTCAGGCAAGGCTGAATGCCCGCGGCTGGGGCTGGGCTCTGGCACTCCAGTGCAAATGGGCCAGCTGGGAAACCACGGAGCTGCTTTTGAAATTTGCAATATTCTCTCATAATAACTGACATGAGCTGGGGAGAACAGCCACTCACCTCTATTGGAAATCAAGCTTTTACCACAGAAGTTAGTGTTTAGGGGGACTTTTGAACCTGTTTGAGAAAACTTTTCTCATTTTGAAATATCACCTATGACTTGAAAAGCCATACTTTTAGGGATAAATGACAGTTGATGAAGGGGAAACAAAATGAGACATTTTAAATTCAAAGTTTCATAATGAGGAGGTCATTCAAATCAAATACCACCCTGGACATCTAGAGACAAATGCAGATAGATAGATAGATAGATAGATAGATAGATAGACAGACAGATAGATAAATACATGGAAGGATGGATAGATGGATGGATATGGACAGACAGAAAGACAGAAAGACAGACAGGAAAACAAACAGGCAGGCAGGCAAGCAGACATACAGAGAGATAGGCAGAAAGAGATATGCTGGAGCCAAGTCTTGCCCCATTGAGAAACTTATTGTTAAGTTTTTAGTGTGAGGAAGCATACCTCAGAAATCAAGAAACACTACAAATCAATGATTCCTCAGTTTTACTGGTTGTTTCATAGGTAAAATATAAAAATAAAGAGTGTGTCCTATGTACTCTTTTTGGATGCCAATTGTTAATATTTATCAATGTGATATATATATACAGAGAGAGAGAGAGATGGACAGACAGACAGACAGATGAATGGATGGATGGATGATAAACATAAATGTATAATGTACTAATATATAATTCTTATATGTATATAGAACACAACAATTATTTCTACATGAGAAAACGAAGCATAATGATTGGAGAGGCAAACTGGGAGCAAGTTTAAGTTTTGCTTTTCACATATATTGGTTTCATCATCCTCGGCCAGTGATTAAAATTGTCCATGTTCCAAGCAAGTCTCTAAGATTAATAGATTGGTATTTCTGATCAGCATCAGAAGCATCAGTTAAGGAAGATTTCTATCTGAGGAGTTTCCTGCACTGATGGAGTCTAACATCCAGACTAGTGGTTCTCAAACTTTTGTTTTCAGTATCTTTATCCTATTAAAAATGATTGAGGATCTCTCCAAAGCGTTTTTGTTGATCTGGCTTATATTTATAGACATTTACCATATCGGAAATAAAAATTACTTTTGAATTTGTAGACCCTCCAAAAGGGTTTCAGAGATCCCCAGGATTCTCTAGACTATACTCTAAGAACCAATGGGACTCTAGAAAATAAAATATGTGAGTACTTGAATTCATACACCCACACATAGAGATGCTTCTTTGTGGAGATAGATGGCAGATTAATAGATAGATAGTGGTAGTAAATATGTGTGGTGTGTCTATGTGTATGTATGTACATATATATGTGATTAATTAATACTGAACTATTTTCTGCTCAGGGAATCCCATCACTAGAAGGTGGATCATTGGGCAATGACACTTTGAGATCACTACAATTAATAAAGACTCAGTTATGAGGTGCAGAGGGTGATTGCCCCTGTGGAAGAATGACATGATGATGAAATGAAGATCCATTCCATGTTTTGATAATTTATCATTTTGTTCATGCCCTTGGGCTAGACTGCTAATTTTAGACAGCCATCTTGCCAATAAATGGCGCCCTCAGTCATAAGATCCCATCTCCATTTGTTTGCTCCTGCCACTCTCTGTACCTGAAGTACAATAGATGGTGAGCTCCTTGAGGACAGGGGCTATCTTTTGCTTAGTTTTGTCCCCAGTGCTTAGAACAGTGCCCAGGAAACAGTAAGCATTTAACAAATATTTATTGACCAGCTGATGGAAATACTCACCTGCTTCCCTGGATCTCTGCTCTTGAAAGCCACTAGGGTAAATGGCACCTTCTCTTGGTCACCGCTTTTGCTCCCTCAGTCCACAATTATCTTTGCTTCCTCTGATGACATGTTTTAATGTGTATACTTCTTTAAAACGTCAGTGCTTCAATAGATAGGGGAAATCACAGATTTTACTTTCCCAACTATTCAGATTGTAACCCCATGGGACTTTCCTAATACTCATTGTCTTTGTTCTTCTGTATACCCCAGTGCAGGGGGTGGAGCACATAGTGGGCAAGAGGTTTTCTTTCACAAGAATCTCTTGTTCATTCCTTTAAATCTCAACCCACTAATTGCAGGATGGGCCAGATTTGCATATGTCACATCTGTTCCTAATTGACTAGAAGTTCTGTGGGGGTGGGCACAATCTCATGGTCATCTTTACAGCTTCCCCCAGACGTGCCTGGCTCTTTTTGCTCCTAGTAAACATTCCCTTTACCAACAGCACCTCAAATGGGTTTGTAGAATGTCAGACCCAACATCAGATAATCTACATCAACTTCTTGATAAGTGGGTTTCAAATAAATGAAAAATTTGCATTAAGATTCATAAAGCACTTTCCTCTCCACAAACCATGAGGGGGGGTATATAAACACCATTATCCCCTTTTTACTGATGAGGAAACTGAGCCTCAGAGAAGTAAGCAACTTGCCCAAATTTCAGGGCTAATAAATCTCAGCCCTGAGATGGAAACCTACTGCTCTCCGAGACCCGAGCCAGCACTATTTCCAATCAACATGCTGTCTGCCCAAAATACTAAAGCTGGGGCTTCTGATGCTTAGCCATCTGGTTAATAAGGGGGGTTAGCAAGAGTGATACTATTAATCATTACAGGAAGCACCTCAGTATGAATGAGGTATCCAATGCTGCCCTCAAAGTGCTGAGAATCTAGTTGGAGATGCCAGATCTACAGTAAGTTTGGTTCAGAATCTTTATTGACATGATTATAAGCCAATCAATTTGTGTGGTGACCTGAATTCAATTGGAGAATGACCTCTGTAGTATCTCTTTATATCTATTCTACCTATACTTCTATATGTCTTTGTTATCTTTCCTCATAAAATGCAAAAGGACTTTGAGAAGAGGGATGCTTTCCTTCTATTTCTTTGTATCCTGAGCAGCTCACAGGGCCAGGTCCATAATGGATGGTTAATAAATGTCTGTTGGTATAAATCTGGCCTGAATTGTGATATGTGAGATATAATTGTAATAGATCAGAGAATCCAGAAATCATTTCTGGAAAAGGAGCTTGAGGCACATGTCCACCAAGGACAGGTTTGCCCAGAGTTCTAAGGAAAGCATTAATATTAAGGATCATTTCAAAATCTTTCAGGACCATCATGATTGCGAGTACTTTCTCTGACGGTATAATTGCCAGTACTTAACAAGGGCCTGGAATACACATTGGTTATGTAAGCTGGTTAATTGATAAACTACCAAATGTGTATACCAGTCTCTCTTATGGGAAGGGAAGGGAAGGAAAGCAGGAGGAAAAGAAGGAAGATAAAAAGAAAAGAAGGAAGAAAGGAAGGTTGAGAGAGAAGAAAGAAGAAGGAAAGGAGGAAAGAAGGAAGGCAGAGATGAGGGGGGAAAGGAAGAAGGGAATGAGAGAAGGAATAAAGGAGAAAATAAAGGAAAGAGGAAAGAAAGGGAGGGAGGGAGGAAGTTATAAGTAACAAAATTACTCATGAACCAAGTGTCATATGAGGTCCAAGATGGGAAAAGAATTCTGGTTATTTAGCAAAAAAAAAAAAAAAAAAAAAAAAGCACAATTTCATTATTAAAATCAAAAATGAAATCTGCATGTGCATTCTGAGATCATTTCCTCTCACATCCTCTATATCACCAAAGCAAATTAGACACTGAACCTAGAAGAGCCACTTGTCTCTTTCATTAGCAGCAGAATTAAAAAATGCATTTCTGGATTATTAAATAAACCAAGAAAGAAAAAAGCTCTCTCTTCACTAAGTAAACATTAATTAGCTTTTCATAAAATCATTGAGTCTAAAAGACAAGATCTCAAGGGATTTCATCAGGACACGGAGGGGAAAGATCCAAGTGGATCTGCTGGGGAATGTTCATGCTTCATTGCTAGTCCCACACGAGAGCTTTCTGAGCCAGTCTCTCAGGGGTTTTTAACTCTTTCTATAACAATCAAAGATTTCTAAACGATGATAGGGTTAATGTTAAAATGAAGAAATTCTTATAAATGATCACATGATTTATATACCATATAACCCATTTTAAGTGCAAAATGTAGAATCTGATTTTGATCTGGAAGGTACCTTGGAGTCCTAGGACAAATCACTTATTTAACTTTAGAGAAGCTGAAGACTCAAGAATTTGGTGATTTTTGCAAGATCAAATAGATGGTAAGCATCAGGGGTAAAATTTGAACCTAAGATATCCAATTCCAAATCCACCCTCGTTACTACAGGGCCGTGACATGATGCTTCGTTGGAGGAATGTGCTTTCCCAAATTACTCTAAAGCACTCACAATTCTGTCTTTATTTATCCTTGTCCTACACTGAAAGCTTGGGAATACCTAACTATATGTTTCTTTCAAATTGAATGACAACATTAGCTCACACTTTACAAAAAGAACACCACCTGGACAAGAATTTCATGGTGACTCTTAAAACCAAGCCTATTTTTTTGCATCCAAAGGGGAGTGTGATAAGGACCAGGACTCCATTCACTCTCATGATGATGAGCCAGGGAAGGGAGCCACATTGAATAGATTTGAAATGTCATCAATTTTACCTCTAGGGATTTCTCAGAGCAAAAGTCATTAAAATGTCATCGTGTTTCACTTATTGAGCCCCAAGCCCAGTACTCTGTACATGTAGGTCTTAGTGTCAATTGAACTCTCTTTTGGATGTGCTGTCTTTAGGCTCAGTAGTCTTATAAACACATAAGCTATGTCTATATGTAACCAATCAACAAGCATTCATTAAGTGATGACTATATTCCAGGTATAGTGTTAGGCAACAGGGAGATAAAAGCTAAAGACAATCAGGCCCTGCTATCAGAAGCTTGCAATCTATTAGAGATGGCATATATGTGTATATATAGTACATCGTGTAAGCTTTGTGCTAAATGGATACAAGGTGAGGAGTGGTATTGGGAGATAGGAAGGGCTAGGAGGAGGCATTAGCAACTGGGGGATCCAGAAAAGTCTGAAATAAGAGATAATGATTAAGTTGAGTCTTGAAGGAAATGTGAGACTGATGAAAAGTTGGAGATGAGGAAGGAGTAAATTCTAGGCAGAAGGAAGAGTCAATGGCAAAAATAAAGGAGATATAGTAATTATGTGTGAGAAACAATTATGAGGTCAGACGGACTGGTCCACACAATGTGTGTGAAAGGAGCTTGGGAATATAGGAAGGAGCACAATTGTGAAATGATTTAAAAGAGTTGTTTTCTCCAAGAGGCAATAGGGAGCCAGTAGAGTTTGCCGAGTACAAGAGTAGCATAGTGAGAACATACAAGCTCTCAGAATCTTGGAGCTGGAGGGGACTTTTGATACTATCTGGTCCCACCAATACCTGAATGGAAATTTCTTCCACCTCCATGCCCAAGATCCTCTATGATTTCTATATGTGTTCTTTAAGCCAATTCTGAAAGAGTTCTAGGGAAGGGAATCCAATCTCATTAGTAGCTGAGGTTTATAAGTATATAATACATACATTGAAAATAAAAGATATTTTTGAGGCACCCTAAAGCACCTAAGTAGCATAGGGGAGAGAGTGTTGGAGATGGAGTTAGAAAGATCTGAGTTCAAATACTGCCTCAGACAGTTATTAGCTGTGGCTCACTGACCAAGTCACATCATCTGTCTGCCTCATTTTTCTTGTTTTCTACCTCAAAGGGTTGTTTTTTAGGATAGATAAGTTAGCCAGTAAGCATCTTTTGAAACCCTAGAGTACTATTGAAATGCTAGCAGTTATTATTTGCTAAATTAATATTAATAAAGTCTAAATTCCTCATTTTGTAGTTGAGGAAAAGAAGTTCCAGAAAATGATGGCATCTTGTGGAAAGTCACAAGGAGACAGCCTGGAATAGTAAGTCAAGAGCTGATCTCTGAGCTAAGAAGACCAGGGTTCAAATCCTACTTCTAATGCCTACTTGACCCTGGGCAAGTCAAGTCATTTAACCATCTTTCAGTGCTCTAGAAAAGAAGCAGGATGATATAGTGGGCAGAATGCTAGCTCTGGGGTCAGGAGACAGGAGGAAATCCTATTTTTACTGCTTCTTATCAGTACATCCTTGGTCAGGTCATTGAGACTTACCTCTTCCTCGGTAGAATGAGGTTGTTAGTGTATAGATGGTTGCTGAGGTTCATTACAGCTCTTAATTGATGATTCCAATGATAGATTCACAGAGAGTTTTCTTCCCCAGAATCTGGGGAGGTCAGCAGTGAAGACTGCATTGTCCTCATTTTTATAATGAAAAAACAGAGACTCAGGAATATAACTGTGAATGTGCACATGGATCACATAATGATGATGGTTGTGATGATGGAGCAATAGTGATGATTTACTATTTTGGATTTGGTTGCATGCACTTATGGAAGTTTTAGCCCTAACTACAAGCAAATGATTTCCTTTGAAAAGGTTTAATGCAAAGTCTAGCTAATTCATTCAGGTATAGGAGTCCAACAGAAGTCTACGTGCACCTCGAACAAGGAAAATAAAGATGGACCATGTTGGATTTACCCAAGCTCATTTCAGGCACATAATCTTATCCAGCCAGCAATGAGGATGAAATAGTCTCAGAATAGGACCTGAATTTTCAGCTGTTTATTTGGCTTCTTCCTGGGAGCAATTAGAATTTCTCAGAATCTCCACAGTCCCATTTTCAGCCTTTGTTTGGACTTGCCACAGGTCTGTTGGCCTAATGGGCACTTTCAGGAGTTGTGATGAAATATATAGGATAGAGATCAGGGAGGTCACAAGTACTTAGATGGCTTGTTAGAGTTTTACACTCTAATGAGGCCCTGGCTACAGAGCCAACATAAAAGCCCATTTTCACCTAGAAAGTTACTGGCATTCGAATAAAAGAGCCAAATGGGGCAATTTTTTAAATCCAAAATTAATTAGAAAAAGGAAAGCATGATATTATGACCTATACTTGGGGTAATTTGGGGGTTTGTAGTCATACCTAACGTTAAGTTTAAAATCTTCACAGGGGATTGGGGAGAAGGAAATTAATACTTGTGATAAAATAGAAATTTTGAATACTGTTGTCATTCTTTCCTACTCATTCTCCATGTTCCAGTTAGGTTTATGCTATGTAATGTGAGATTGAAGTCTCTATTTGCTTCTGAAGTTTGCTATGATTCTACATCATAAATGTTTGATCAATGAGTCTTGAATCCTTGCCAAATGGGCAGCAATTGAAGGGATTTGGGATATTTAGGGTTAGAAAAAGTAAAGAAGGTGGAGAGGAGATATAATTGCTCTCTTCAACTATCTAAAGGACTGTTATGCAGGAGTTAGATAGTCTTTCCTTGGTCCCAAAGAAAAGAACCAGGAACCATGAGTGGAACACAAAAAATAGTGTGGGGTGTCTAGAAAAAGTTCCTTATATTAAAAGCTGACCAGAAATGGAAAGGATTGCACCAGCAGGCAAGATGATGAGTCCCCTCTCAATGGAGGGCTTCAGGCAAAAGCTGGAGGAGCACTTCTCAAGAATGATGGGAAAAGAAACTTGTTAAATTGTCCCAGGAGATGCTCTCCAAGGTCCTTTCCAATTTTGTGTTTCTGTAAGGCTCATTCTTTGATTTGGTGAAGAGCTACATAATGCTTATGGAAAGATATAATGAACAATCTGCATTTGGCACAGAGTTGTGTTTAGTGTGTATCCCTTTGGGGCTTTAGTAGAATTACTTTCCTGGTTTATTCAATCCTTTATTTACAATGAGATGTTGTACTTACCTTGGAATTCCTCACCAGTGTAATTGGGAGATTTTTCCTGATTCTCACTACTAATTGGGAGAATCAGGAAAAATCTCCCAATTAGTGTTCTCTCCTTATTGAAATTACTTTTCTTCCTTTTTGTAGTTTCTATATCTTCTGCCTCTTATACCCTCCCAGCAGGATGTAAGCTCCTTGAAGGAAAAATGAGTTCATTTTTTTCGTGTCCTAAACATCTTGGAGAGTGTATTGCATGTAGCATGAACTAAATGTACATCTATTGAATTTCACCTTGTTAGCAATTAAATTATATTAATTATAATCTAGGTAGGATTATAGAATGTCTAGAGAGTCGAGAGGTAGGGTCAAGTTTTACTTCTAACCTAGAATTCGCAAGTCATTATATCTCTTAGTTCTCTAGACAACTCTCTAAAACTCTAAATTCAAGAAAAAGTGCAAACTTGCACTCATGATCCAGAGAGATGGACTTAAAATTAAAAATCTCTGATTTTAACTCTTGCCTCAGTAATTTGACTAGTCTCTCTGACCCTGGCAATTTAACCAGTTTCGTTTTAATTTCCTCAACTATAAAGTGATAATAAGAACAACAAACTCATGAATTGTTGCAAGGATCAAATTAAGAAGTATAAACAAAGCACTTTACAAACTATAAATCACTTTAATGCATTATTGTTGTTGTTGTTATTGATTTTCCTCACCTGAGACTTCCCATGCCAATGAATCCCTATGTGGCCTGTCCCAGTCCCCATTCTAAGCTAAAAGACAAAAGTGGAAATCATGGCAATATTTTTTTTCTGTATTTTTTTTATCATTGATTGATTTGTCAATAAAAGGAACTGGTGAATATATGTGGAAGGAAAAGATCTTGGAAATCATCTGGTACAATTAACCCCCTTTCTATAGATGAGAAAATTGAGGCTCAGGAAAGGGAAATTACTGGCAGAAAGTCACATGGGTAATGAAGTAATAGAGTTGGAATCTTTGAAAATTGGAAAGTTAAATTTCTGATATATTCTAGAGGTCACCTCAGCTTACATTAAGGTCAAGTGTTTTTACTTGAACTTGAAAGTAGTTGAAACCATGGGACAATTCTTTCTTGAGGAAAAAAAAAATCCATTTGCCAAAACATTAATGATAGAAGTACATTAAAAAAAAATAATTACATGGCATATGAAAAAAGAGCCGTGGGTCAGAGAGAGGAGGAGAAAGAAAGAGGGAGAGAGAGAGAGAAAGAAGAGGAGGGGGAGGAGGAGATGAGGAGGAGGAGGAGGAGGAAGAAGAGAGGACAGGAGAGGAGGGAAAGAGAGGAGAGAAAGAGAGGGGAGAGGAGGAGGGGAAGGAAGGGGAGGGGAGGGGAGGGGAGAGCAAGGTAGGGGAAGGAAGGGAAGAGGAGACAGAGACAAAGACAGAAAGATTTACATCACATATCTACTGATGAATAATAAGCTCTAAAAGAGCAGGAGCCATGAATATTTATTTTTAATCTCCTCCCTTACCTGGCTCCTATACAATACACTATAGCCAAATAAATTTACCATGTAAAATTTGAGATTCCTCAAAATTAGGACTAAAATTTCAGAGATGGTTCATAACTTGCCTGGAAGCACACAGCTTCTAAGTTTCAAATGGGAAAGTCAAAAAGCAGTCAGGTCTGTGTCATCACTGATACCACCTTGCCTATGATTTATAATAACTTAGAGGATTAGAAATACATTTAAAAATGTATACTAAGTCCTTTATTAACCTGAAATACTATTTAAAGATGTGTCATTGTTGTCTTCCTCTTTCTCTTCTTCTTGTTCTTGTTTTTCATTTTCATCATCTTCTTCTTCCACTTCCTCTTCTTCTTTTTGTTCTTGTTCTTGTTCTTCTTGTTCTTGTTTTCCTCCTCCTCGTCCTCCTTCTTCTTCTCCTTCTTCCACTTCCTCTTCTTTTTGTTCTTGTTCTTCTTCTTGTTCTTCTTGTTCTTGTTTTTCTTCTTGTTCTTCTTCTTTTTGTTCTTCTTGTTCTTGTTCTTCTTGTTCTTCTTCTTCTTCTTCTTCTTCTTCTTCTTCTTCTTCTTCTTCTTCTTCTTCTTCTTCTTCTTCTTCTTCTTCTTCTTCTTCTTCTTCATGTGGTACTAATGGAAGGGAGGGCAGAGACCTAACTCTTCTCCCACAGAATGAAAGATGGAGTGGGGAAGGGGGAGAAACCAGCATTTATTAAGCACCTGTTATGTGCCAAGCATTGTGCTAAGCACTTTCCAAGCATCTTCTTGTTCAATCTTAAGAACAAGCCTAGGAAATAGGGGTTATAGATAGTTGTGGAAACTGAGGCAGCCAGAGGTGAAGCATCGATGGCTGAGTCTTGCTGACCTCAGGGTCAGCACTCTCTATACTGTACCTCTTAGCTGCTATGAGGCAAAAGTGAATTTTCTTAGAACTAAGTATAGTCTGAAAACAGAAAGATTCTTTTCCCCTTGGTGTTCAAGAATGTATTCCTCTCTAAGAAAAGAATAAGCCTCTGCTGCTTTTATAGATAGATAAATGCAATGGTTTGCCTAAGGCAGGAAAGGGAAGGTCAGTGGTCCAAGCAGAGCACTCCTGACTGCCAACAGAGACCCCGTTCCTTTCTTACTACAGAAAGTGAAGTGAGAGGGCTTGATGAAAGAAAGCAATTTCATTTTATGAAGCCTTTCCCTTTACATTGCAGTCCCTTCAGACTTTTTTTTTTAGTCAGCTGAACCACGGCAGGAAATTGATGATAATATCCAGTCCGGAGTGATTCGGATTCATAGCAAGATTGTAAATTTCTGAGTGACTACATCAAGTGAGAAACAAAGACCGATCACACGGTTCCCTTGAATTTGGTGTTTCATGTCTAGAAACTAGCAAAGCAGTTAAACATAAACAACTATTACCGAGAAATGCCAGCAACTAGTCAGAGAGCATCAAGGCAATTAGATCCAAATGCAGGTAACCACGTGTGGCAAGTACTTATCAGCTCCAGTATTATCTCTACTTTCCACTTAGAATAGAGCTTTTAAGACAGTCTTCCCTAAAGTCATTTTGGTATATTCAGATAGCACTAGATGCGAGAGAAAACAAGTTTTTTTTTGTTTTTTTTTTTGGAAACACATTAAGATCTGCAATATTTAGTCAATTTTATTTTCTCACCAGTAGACTCGTGGTCTGTGAAGGACGAGAAATAGCCCAGAGAGGATATCTGTGGGTACATACTGATCAAAATCAAATCTCAACATTCCCTTCCTTCTTTTCCTTTCAGCTTCCTCCTCCATTGATATTTAAATAATCTAAGCAGCTTCTTTTAAACTTTAATAATAGTCCAAATGCCTCCCCCTTTTCTTCATGATATTTCAAGATGATTCCATCCCATTGTCTCAACCCCAATGCAACAAGTTTTTAAAATATAGTAACTTGATCATTTGGATATTAAGGAAAAGTAGTTATGGGAAGAGGGGCTAAATTAAAGTTTTAAAATATTATCTTAGTTCTAATATAATCATCTTGATATGTATCTTGCCACTGAAATCATTTAGCTCTTGAGGGAAAAGTGAGGCAGGTGACGGCCTGCACAGCTCTCCCTCACTTAAATCCAATTCACCTGTATGTCTTGGCATCCCCTCGCTGATACCACGTACTTCTTGGAGAGCGAAGGAATAAAGAACAACAGTGATGTAGGTCCTATCTATGTTCCCCGCTTGTGATTTCTTTCTAAAACAAGGGTCAATGTTGAAAAATTACCCATGCTTATGTTTTGTAAATAAAAAGCTATTATAATAAAAATAAATTTCAAAAAGAATTAAATGATAGAGGATATGGACTATAATTCCCCAATCTTAAGTCCTAGAGTAAATGTTATTTTTATATATTATTATGATGACAATGACTTAAAAACAGTATGAAACATATTTACTTGCTTACTACAATGATCATTCAACAGTGGGGATCATATATTAAACTCTAGAGTGGTTCCTTCCCCTCATCTATAACAATAATATGTGTGAGACAGAATTTAAATCTAGATGTTCTTGAATTCAAGTCAGTATCGGAGATGAAAGAGGAAAATATCCTACAAAAATTTTTATACCAGCTTTTTTGTTATTGTTTTATGGCAGAAAAAGGAAAGTAAAGGGATATCCATCAATTGGGGAATGGCTGAACAAATTGTAGTATATGGATGTAGCAATATCATTGTGCTAGAAGAAAAGAAGAAAAAAAGGAGATTTCAAAGAAACATGGAAAGATTTGCATGAACTGATGGAGAATGAAATGAGTAGACCCAGGAGAATAGTTATACAAAAAGAATGATCCTATTAAAGCAAACAGCTCTGATCAAGGCAGTGGCGATCCATTATCCCAGAGATCCAGAGTACATAATGAAGGGTGCTTCCTACCTCCTGACAGAGAGATACTGACACAGAGGAGGCAAAATGAGATGTACATTTATGGATACAACCAGTGGGAGATTTTGTTTTGCTTGACTGCATATATTATAAGGATTTTGTTTTTATTTTTATTTTTTTCCCAGTGGGATAAGTGGCAGGAGAGAGGAAGTATGAATTTTGTCAATTAAAAATAATAAAGACAGGGCAGCTAGGAGGCACAGTGGATAGGGCACCAGCCCTGAAGTCAGTAGGACCAGAGTTCAAATCAGGTCCCAGACAATTAATGTGTCCTAGCTGTGTGAGCCTGGGCAAGTCACTTAACCCCAATTGCCTCAGCATAAAAAATAAATAAATAAATAATGGGGAAATTTTAAATGTCCAGATATTTTTAGGATTAAAGAGCAAGATGAGAACTTCAATTTAGAAATGAATTTCAATTAAATTCAACAAATATTTTATTAAGCTCTTATGTCCCCGGCACTGTGTCAAACATTGGAAATACAATATCAATCAATTTGTCAATGAGCATTTATTATGAATTTAATGTATTAATTATCCTTCCAGGAAGTTTATCTTCTGTTGGGAAACAAGGAAAAGTGATAAGGGAGTCCAGGCATAATAATGATTTTGAAAAAAAATAGTAATAAATAAAAGAATATACATAGATGTTTTCAGTAGGAGTAAAATTATACAAATAAATTTATATATTTATATAAATATATAAAAATATATTTATTTATATAAATATATAAAGAATATAAGTATATTCTTTATATATTTAAATTTCTGTTCTTTATTTTTGCCTAAGATTTCATCAATATAAAGAACTCCTAGACACGAGCAACTTCTCCCTAACTTAAAGTTTTGGTGTTGTCTGGGAAAACTGATCGTTTAAGCTACTTGCCCCTGGTCATGAAGCCAATATGTTTCAATGACAGCACTTGAAGTCAGGTCTTTCTGACTCCAAGGTTATTTTACCACAAGTTTAGGGAATATATTCTAAGTTTAAAAAAAGTATTCTAAATAAATCTCATACTTTATCTGCAGTTTCAATTTGAAGCCTTTTATGTAATCATCAGCCCGCACAAGTCATCCATGTATTGTTCAGGACAAGTGACTCCAGTGGATGTATTCTTGAGTTATCTCTGGTCAGCCTATTAGGACGAGTAGCATCCCTGCCAAGATCTCAAGAACACAGGATAATTCTGCCCTTCCAATTGCATACCACTATCACCACTGAAGATTTCTAAATCATTAAAGGAATTGTTTTCCTATTGTGTTCCCTCCCAGTCATGTGTTCATCTACTTATTTATTTAGATTTTGGGGGACTATGAAAGAGGAGATTCTTTGCCCCAATTTCTCCCCATCTTTAATCACTGAATGGGTGTTGTCTCAGGCCAACTGGGAACGGTTGAAAATCTTAGCTTGAAAAATCTGAGGTCTCCCATTCCATCCAGGGCCAGTTCCAGTCATCTCAATCTACATCTTGCCACTGTACCCAGATAGTTCTCGAGATGAAAGTGAGGCAGCTAACCATGCCCAGCCCTCTCTTATTCAAACCCAATTCACCTTCCTGATGTCATGGTCCTCCTTGAGAATGAAGGACAAATAACAATAATTTTTGCTTATTTTAGACTACTTAATGATGATAAAAGATGATGTAGAGTGAGGGACAATAAACAAAGGAGAGAGAGAGAGAGAGAGAGAGAGAGAGAGAGAGAGAGAGAGAGAGAGAGAGAGAGAGAGAGAGAGAGAGAGAGAGAGAGAGAGAGAGAGATTAAAGATAATATAGCTAGCACTGATCCCAAATTCTTAATATCTTATACTTTTCCTCTCTAAATGATAACAAAAGACTCAGTCATCACTTGCAAGCCTCTCAAGTCTTTTTAGCACATAATAGAAGATAATTTACTCTTCATCCATATGATTGGAGCAGATTTTAAATTATCCATTTAACCTGAGTTTGTAATTAAAATTATGTGGGCATTTAGAACATTATTCTCCAAATGTACTCTGTGGGAGTCCTCTAATCTATAGTCATGGAGTCCAGGTGCACAACAATACAAAATGGGAAAAGGGAGGGAAATCCAGCCTGTGTAGGGGATAAAGCCTGAAATGGCCATTCAGCCACTAGCTTGGGGATAAGAGCTGGAGATCTGTCTGGAAAATTAAGTGATTTTCAGTGACCTCAAGAATGCAGAGCTCTTTCTCTCTGCCCTTCTATCAAGTGAAGGCTTTTCTTTATTTGGTTGTTGAGTCAGTTCCCAAGGACCAGAGAGATTCTAGTCTGAAAAATCTGTTTTTAGTGAAATAGTTTGGAAGAGACGAGGTTGGAGAGGAAATATCCCTGAACGTAGACATAGATGAGCTTATCACTGGGGAAAGGAAAAGGTTAGAGATGGGGACACTTTATAAGTGGTAAAAGCTTTCAGAGTTGAGTAATTGCTTAAAGGCTTAACTTGGGATTCCTGGTTAGAGGTGCTCTGCCCACAGGAAAGGAATCTTCTTGAGTTCCTTCAATGATTAGGCTGATTTTTACCCAATCATAAAATCAGAGTTAAGGCACTCAGCAGTCATGTAGCTCAGTCTGTACATGGCACAAATCCCAATGATAACACATCCAAAAGTGATTTTCTATCGCTTGAAGACTTCCAAAGAGAGGGAAGCAGCCACCTCTCAATTTTGTGAGAAAGGAAGCCAGATTTGGACCATTGTAATCAATTGAGTCGCCTGTCTCAAGTCTGTCTCACCTGGAGGCTATCTTCATCACATCTGCCAAAGTGATATTTGTAAACAGAGATTTGACTGTGACCTTCCCTTGCTCAAGAATCATCACTGATTCCCTCTAGAATCAAGCACAAACTCCTATGTTTGGCATGGAAAACCATTAACAATGTGGATTTGTTATGTTGTTCATTCTTTTGAGTCACATCTGACTCTCTGTGTCCCTTTTGGTCCATTTTTTGGCAAAAATACTGGAGTGGTTGGCCATTTTTTTTCTCATTTCATTTTATAGATGAGGAAATGGGCAAATAGCGTTAGGTGACTTGTCCAGGATTACAGGCCTAGTGTTTTAGGTCAGCATTTGACCTCACTGAAAATGGTTCTACCTTAATTTTATAGTTTAATTTATGTATTATTCTCTTTTATACATAGAAAACTTGGATATATTCCTTAACCTCTCTGAGTCTCAGTTTGTTGATGTGGTAAGTGAGGCAATTGGATAATTTTTGACCACTTAATTTGCATCTTTTAGCACCTGCTGTTGAGCCTTGTTCATTGAAGCTACTTGATAGAGATTTGTTGATTTCAATTGGACTCCAAATCCAATGATTCTGAATGAATACTGGACTTGGAAGTCAGCAGAGATCTGGTCTTAAATCTCCCTAGTTGGAAGACTCCAGGCAAATCAGAGCCTCTTTGAGCACTAAATCAAAGAATTTCCTACAAAGTTAGAACTTTAGGCAAATCGTTCCCCTTGACTGGTGTTTCAGTATGTTTATATTAAAAATGAAGGCAAGAGTGGGCTAAATGATCTCCCCAATCCCTACCAGTTCTAAATCTATGATCCTATTATCTATAAAATGGAGATGTTAATAATATCTGCAGTGCCCACCTCCTAAGGTGGCTGTGAGACTAGAATGAGATAATGTATGTAAAACACTCAATAAATCCCACAATCCTATATAAATGCCAGCTATTATTATTCTCCTTAACACATAGTTTTGCCTTCACATAAACTAACAGCTGAGCTAATTCAAAAAAATGACCTCTGAAGGAGGATGTATAATTGCTTGGAGTCAAAAGCAGAGCTAATCATATGTTTTTTTAAACTCTGGCAAAAATGCTGTTTAATAGTCTTCTACATCTCCATGATTCATGAACATCATATTTATGCATATTCATGAAAGAAATCGCTAAAAAGAATACGTTGTCACTTTTTTCCCTTTTTTGATGTAGGCAGAACCATTTCGGAAATGACACCTAAGCCATCTGTTCCCTCTGAAAAATTGAATGCTGGATTCTGTGGGCCAGACACAATTCTGTGTCCAGAGGGCTCAAATCCCAACCCCAATTCCTCTATGTATTTTCCCTGTGGAGGGAGAACACAAGTTGCCTAGAGAAGAACGAAGGGAGGGAGCAAAGGAGAGAGGGAGAAAGGAATAAAAGAAGGAAAGGAGGGAAGGAAGGAAAGGAAGAAAGGAAGGAAAGGAGGAAGGAAGGGTGAGGGAGAAAGGGAGGAAGGGAAGAAAAGAAGAGAGGCAGGGAGGGAGGAAAAGAGGAAGGGAAGAAGGAAGGAAGGAAGGAACAAAGGAAGGAAGGAAAGAAGGAAGGAAGGAAGGAAGGAAGGAAGGAAGGAAGGAAGGAAGGAAGGAAGTGAAGGAGGAAAGGAGGAAGGCAGGGGGAGGGAGAAAGGGAGGAAGGGAAGAAAGGAAGAGAGGGAGGGAGGGAGGAAAGGAGAAAGGGAGGAAGGAAGGAAGGAAGGAAGGAAGGAAGGAAGGAAGGAAGGAAGGAAAGAAGGGAAAGGAATGAGTAAAGGGGAAGGAAGTAAAGTGGGAAAGAGTATGGAAAAGAAGGAAGGAGGAAGGAAGCACAGAGTAAAGGAGGAGAGGATGAAGGAAGAGGAAGAAAAAAGCCAATTATACAAGAGGCACAAAAAGGACTGAGACTTGGAAGATTTGGATTTGAAACTTGAATTTTTTACTGGCTGAATGGCTTTGGGGGTGGATGACATGATTCCTAACTTTCCTTATGAATCTATAAAGAGATATATGGAGTCCAATCTGTACCTGAAGAAAAGCCTCAATATAATATCCTTGAGAAGTAGACACCTTCCTATGCTTTAAAAATTCTTTGATTTCATAATAACAATTTGGAATTTTGATGGAAGAACTATCAAATACAGAGACTTTTGAGTCAACATTGTTGATATAATTTCTTTATTGGAGGCATTTGCTTACTTGTTTTAATGAAAATGTGGAGAGGTAGCATGTCCTAATGAATAGAGTTCTTTCTTCAGAACTGATTTAACTGCTCTGTTTTTTTTTCCCCCTCATTTGTGGATGGAAGAAGGTTGATCAAGTGTTCTTTTTAGATACCTCCCAATTCCAACTCTATTAATCTATGAGATTATGATGTGGATTCAGATCCTGCCTAAAGCTCTAGTTATATGTCCATGGACAATTTATTAAACCTCTCAATACTTTGTTTTTCTACTATTTCTGACCAAATAGGACTATTCTGAAGAAGATATTTGCAAGCTTTAAGTTGTTTTATGAATGGGAATTTTCTTTATAACAATATATATATATATATATATATATATATATATATATACACACTTTCCTATGAATATATACATATAAATACACATATACACTGGGAATGCATGATAATAGAAGCTGATAACAGTGACCCCAAGTTTGTCATGCAGAACTCCATAAAGGAGTTGCAATTTGTTAGCTATCTTCTATCCATTCTCATTCCCATTTGCTACCTTCATTCCATCCTGCACAAGATCCTGTCCTGTGGTGCCCTCTAGAAATCCTGATTTATAAATTTATAATTTCCTTTCATTTTAGACCTGTTTTTTCCTTCTCCTGACCCTCCCCATAACACAGTATCAGTAGCCTCCCTCCTCCTGAATTTCTTTCTAGCCTTTGACACTATTGCTCACTCTTTCTCCTTGATATTTTTTTCTTTCTAGTTTTTCTACATATCACTCTCTCCTGGTTCTTCTCCTCCCTCATTCCTTCTTTGTCTCTTTCACTGAATACCCCTATAGTTCATACTCTCTAACTATAATTGTCCCATAGGGTTCTTTCCTGGGCCCTTTTCTCTTCTATATTACTTCACTTGGTGATCTGACCAACTCCCATGGATTTATTGAATATTAATCATATCTCAATGCTGATGATTCTCAAGTTTACCTTTCCTGCCCCAGTCTCTCAGCTGAACTCCAGCCTCACATCTACAACAGTTTTCTCAAACTGGATGTTCAGTGGACACCTGAAACTCAATATGTTCAAAGCAGAACTCATTCTATATGTCCCTGAACCCTCTCTTCCTCCTACTTTCCCTATTATTGCAGAGGTCATAACCATGCCCCCAGTCTCTCAGGCTTACAAGTTGGGAATGATCTGGATTCCTCAGCATCTCTCACTGTCCCCATATCTAATGTGTTGTTGAGATCTATTGATTTCACTTTTACAGCATCTCTCAAATTCATTCCCTTGTCTTCTCGGATACTTCAACCTCTCACTACCGGTACTCATGAACTCACTCCTCTGTTATTGCAATAGCTTGCTGGTGGGTCTGCCCACCCTAATCCATCCCTGATTCAGTCGCTAAAGTCACTTTCCTAAGCACCAGTGTAATCACATCACCTCCTCTACTTAACAAACTCCAGTTTGTTTTTTTTTGCCCCTAGTATTAAATACAGAATATTTTGTTTGGGATTCAAAGTATTTTATAGCTTAATTCCCTCCTACCTTTCTGGTCTTCTTCCATATTTTTTTTAAATGTAGTTTATTATAGATTTTATTTTTACAAAACATATGCATAGGTAATTTTTCAACATTGACTCTTGCAAAACCTTCTGTTCCAAATTTTCCCCTCCTTTCCCCAGATGGCAGATAGTCCAATGCATGTTAAATACATTAAATTATGTTTTAAATCCAATATATGTATACATATTTATACAGTTATCTTGCTGCACAAGAAAAATCAGATCTAGCAAGAAAAAAAAACCTTAGAAGGAAAACAAAAACACAAGCCAACAATAACAGAAAGAATGGAAATGCTATGTTGTGATGTAAAGTCCGAATTAGTCCCCTGGAGGCTCCAGAATCAGTCTGAGTCAGGAAAAGCAAAAGTCTTTGGTCTTTAGCGGGAGAAGTGAAGGAGACTGATAAACTGCCACACCCTCTCCACCAATTGACCTCCCTTCTCTTTGTCCACCTACAAAGTGACTCTAGTTTGTCTTACTCCACCCCCTAATCCCTCCTACAATTATCTGTATACACCAAAAGATCAAGCCAGCACAGAATAATGAGAAGGGCCATTTTCCAAGCATATGTTAATAGGGTATTGTCCAATTGGTAATTAGCCTTAAGTGCTCAGTTGTCTGATTCCAGTGTACCTATTCAGAATTTCAACCCTTTACTTCCTGATCTATACCCAGTTACCACAGTCCTTTTTCTGGGTGTGGATGGTTCTCATTGTTATTGAATAATTGGAACTGGTTTGAATCATGTCATTGTTGAAGAGAACCACGTCCATCAGAATTGAACATCAGAAAGTTTTCTTGTTGCTGTATATAATTATCTCCTGGTTCTGCTCATTTCACTTATATCAATTCATGTAAGACTCTCCAGGTCTCTCTAAAATCATCCTGTTGGTTATTTCTTACAGAATAATAATATTCCATAACATCTGCATACTACAATTTATTCAGCCATACTTCAATTGATGGGCATCCACTCACTTTCCAGTTTTTTGCCACTACAAAAAGGGCTGCCACAAACAGTTTTTGCACATGTGGGTCCCTTTTCCTCCTTTAAGAGCTCTTTGGGATATATAAGTCCCATAGTGGCACTGCTGGGTCAAAGTGTATGCACAGTTTGATAATTTTTTGAGCATAGTTCCAAATTGCTCTCCAGAATGGTTGGATTCATTTACAGTCCCACCAACAATGTATCAATGTCCCAGTCTTCCCACATCCCCCCCCAACATTCATCATTATCTTTTCCTGTCATCTTAGCAAATTTGAGAAGAGTGTAATTGTATTTTAGAGTTGTCTTAATTTGCATTTCTCTTATCAACTGTGATTTGGAGCACCTTTTGATATGACTAGAAATAGTTTCAATTTCTTTGTCTGAAAATTATCTGTTCATATCCTTTGACCATTTATCAATTGGAGAATGGCTTGATTTCTTATAAATTTGAGTCAATTCTTATATATTTTAGAAATGAGTGCTTTATCAGAACCATTGAATGTAAAAAAAGTTTTCCAACTTTATTGCGCCCCTTCTAATCTTTTCTGCATTAGTTTTGTTTGTACAAAAACTTTTTAACAATATAATCAAAATTATCTATTTTGTGATCAATAATAATCTTTAGTTTTTCTT
This sequence comes from Sarcophilus harrisii, assembly GCF_902635505.1. NCBI lineage: Eukaryota > Metazoa > Chordata > Mammalia > Dasyuromorphia > Dasyuridae > Sarcophilus > Sarcophilus harrisii. The sequence goes on from NC_045429.1 coordinate 6,212,252, forward strand.
TGGTCACAAATTCCTTCCTCCTCTACACATCTGAGAGGTAACCTGTCCTGTGTTCTTTTAACTTATTTATAATCTCATTCTTTATGTCTAGATCATGAACCCATTTTGACCTTATCTTGATATATGGTGATAAGTATGGTTCAATGCCTAGTTTCTGCCATACGAGTTTTCAATTTCTCCAGCAGTTTTTGTCAAATCGTGAATTCTTATCCAAAAGCTGGGCTCTTTGGGTTTGTCAAACATTAGATTGCTATAGTTATTGACTATTTTGTTCTGTGAACCTAACCTATTCCACTGATCAATTAGTCTATTTCTTAGCCAGTATCAAATGGTTTTAATGACTACTGCTTTATAATATAATTTTAGATCTGGTACAGCTAGGTCCCCTTTATTTGATTTTTTTTTTTCATTAATTCCCTTGAAATACTCAGCCTTTTTTTTCCAGATGAATTTTGTTGTTATTTTTTCCAGGTCAATAAAATACTTTCTTGGGAGTTTGATTGGTATAACACTAAATAAATAATTAGTTTAGGTAATATTGTCATCTTTATTATGTTCACTTGACTAATCCAAGAGCACTTGATATATTTTTTTTTTCCAATTGCTTAGATCTGACTTCATTTGTGTGGAAAGTGTTTTGTAGTTTTGCTCATATAGTTCCTGAGTTTTCATTTGCAGATAGATTCCCAAATATTTTATACTATTGACAGTTATTTTAAATGGAATTTCTCTTTGTATCTCTTGCTGTTGGATTTTGTTAATGATGTATAAAAATCCTGATGATTTATATGGGTTTATTTTATATCTTGCAACTTTGCTAAAGTTGTGGATTGTTTCTAATAGCTTTTTAGTAGATTCTCTGGAGTTCTTTAAGTATACCATCATATCTGCAAAAAGTGATAATTTGGTTTCCTCATTACCTACTCTAATTCCTTTAATCTCTTTTTCTTCTCTTATTGCCAAAGCCAGCATTTCTAATACAAAATTGAATAACAATGGTGATAGTGGGAAACTTTGTTTCACCCTGATCTTACCAGAAATAGTTCTAGTTACATATGATGCTTGCTGATGGTTTTAAATAGCTGCTACTGCATCTATTTTTATTTTTTTAGGAAAAGCCCATTTATTCCTATACTGTCTAGTGTTTTTAATAGGAATGGATGTTGAAATTTTATCAAATGCTTTTTTCTGCATCTATTGAGATAATCCTATTGTTTTTGTTAATTTGATTATTGATATAGTCAATTATGTTAATAGTTTTGCTAATATTGAACTAGTTCTGCATTCCTGGTATAAATCTACTTGGTCATGGTATATTTCCTGGTATGATTTTCTGTAATCTCTTTGCTAATATTTTATTTAAGATTTTAGCATCGATATTCATTAGGGAAATTGGTCTATAATTTTCTTTCTTTGTTTTTGTCCTATCTGGTTTAGGTATCAATACCATGTCTGTGTCACAAAAGGAATTTGGTAGGACTCCTTCAATCCCTATTTTTTTCAAATAGTTTATATAGTATTATAGTTGATTGTTCTTTAAATATTTGGTAGAATTTATATGTAAAGCCATCTGGTCCTGAGAGTTTTTACTTAGGGAGTTGATTAATAGCTTGTTCTATTTCTTTTTTCTAAAATGAGACTATTTAAGCAATTTCTTTCCTCCTCTGTTAATCTGGGGAATCTATATTTTTCTAGGTATTCCTTCATTTCACTTAGATTATCAAATTTATTGGCATAAAGTTGAGCAAAGTAATTCTTAATTATTGCTCTAATTTCCTCTTCATTGATGGAAAGTTCTCCCTTTTCATTTTCAAGACTAACAATTTGATTTTCTTCTTTCCTTTTTCTAATCAAATTTACTAAAGGTTTCTATTTTGTTCTTTTTTTATAAAACCAACTCTTAGTTTTATTTATTCAATAGTTTTTTTTTACTTTTAATTTTATTAATCTCTTTATTAATTAATTAATTTTTTTAAATTAAATAAATTAAATTTATTTTTAGAATTTCATGTTTGGAATTTGATTGGGGTTTTTTAATTCGGTCTTTTTCTTGCTTTTTTAGTTGCTATTTCACCCATTTATTCTTTAAGATAAGATTAATTAATTTTAATTACTTTTGGGGTTATTTTCCCCTGTCTTTTCATTGAATGTAATTTTTATTGCATAGTGATCTGAAAAAGTGCATTTACTATTTCTGCCTTTCTGCATTTGATTTTTAGGTCCTTATATCCCAATATATGTGCATTTTTTGTATGAACTGTTGTGAAGAAAGCATACTCCTTTGTGTCTCCATTCAATTTTCTCCAAAGATCTATATACCTAACTTTCCTAGTATTCTATTTACCTCTTTAACTTATTTCTCCCACTGTTATAGTTTTGCTGTCTATTTCTTCTTGCATCTCTCTTACTTCTCCTTTAGGAATTCCCATGCTATACCACTTGGTGCATACATATTTAATAATTATATTGCTTCATTATCTATGCTACCCTTTAGCAAGATATAGTTTCCTTCCTTATCTCTTTTAATTAGATTAATTTTTGCTTTTGCTTGATCTGAGATAAGGATGGCTACCCCTGCTTTTTTGACTTCACCTGAAGCATAATAGGTTCTGCTCCAGCCTTTTACCTTTACTCTATATGTATCATTCTTCTTTAAATGTGTTTCTTGTTAAAAAAACAAAACAAAACAAAACAAAATCATATTATAGGATTCTGGCTGTTAATCCAGTCTGCTATTCACCTGTGCTTTATGGGAAAGTTCACCTTATTCACATTTGGTTAAAACTACTATTTATGTATTTCCTGCCATCTTATTATCCCTAGATTATACTTTTTGCTTTCCTTTTCTCCTTTCCCCTTTCCCTCCTCTCCAGTATTTAACTTATGAGCACCACTTGCCTCAAACAGCCCTCCCCCTTTAGAGTCCCTCTCCCTTTCTTATACCTTTTCCCTACTATTTCTGTTTTCCCTTCTATTTAGCCTTCTCATTCCCTTTTTGCCTTTCCCCTTCCACTTTTCAGTAAGATGAGGGATGTTTCTCTGTAAACCAAATATTTCTAATATTTTCTCTTTGAACCAAATCTGATGAGAGTAAGATTCACACAATGTTCATCTGTACTACTCCATGGAGTCTGCACCCTGCCTCGGGTCTGCACACCATATACTGGCATCTGTGCTCAGCCTGCTTGTGCCTGGCCACTTCCCTCCATGCATGACCAAAACAGACTTTTTCTGGTGATCTTCAAAATTATCTTCTGTTGGTAATTTGTGGCACTCAATAATCCGTTGACTCTGATGGTCCAGAACTAATTCAGAGACTGGATTTGGTAATTATCTGAGAGTCATGGGAGAAGATCAGAAGAAGCATGTGACCTCTCCACCATCTTGGCTCCCCCACCACCACTTTTTTCCATCTCACTCCCCAACACATGCTCTTTGTTCTATTGACTTTTACTTTTTCCCAAAAGAGCCATTTCATCTCTCAGTTCTGAGCATCCTCTCTGGCCTTCCCTCATGCATGAAATGCTCTTGCTATTCCACTTCAACTCCTGATCTCCCTGGCTTCTTTAAATCCCAGGCCCTCTTATTCCCAGCGCTTCCCCTCTGTTCATTATTTCCTATTTCTCCTGCACAGATCTTCCTTGCTATCTCTGTGTGATATGTCCCCCAGAAGACTGTGATCTCCTTGAGGGAAGAGGATTTTCTTTTTTCTCTTTTTTTAATCCCAGAATTTATCACAGTCCCTGGCATATAATGAGTGCTTACTAAATGTATGATGATGATGATAGCGGTGGTGGTGATGATGATGGCCATTCTTTCCAGGCCTGATTGTACTTTTTCTTATACTCCATGATTCACTTCTCTCAGTCTAGAAATCAGAATACTCTTTGATCTCCAGTGCTACTTCCAGTTAGTTTCTCTTGATCACCACTCAACCAAAAAATATTTTTCATTTGATTTTATGCAGGTGTGTATGTATATACATATATGTGCATATACACATATATGTGTGTCATGCATAAAATCTTTCTCCTTGTTATCATGTACATTTGGAGATTCACAGGATGTTTTCCATTTTATATCCCAATTTATCATCCAACCCATATCCTACCGGCCATTAAATATCAACAGTCTGTCTCCTTTCTCAGCAAACTCAATGCCTGGCTGTCAGCCTCCTCCATTACAGCAAGTGAATTTCAAAATGCATATCCCTTAAATACTTAAACTTCCCAATTTTAAGTCTCCTCCATTTCCACGACCTATTCCTTCTCACTCAACTACAACTCACTCACTCCCCCTCAACTACAAATATGAAAGGTCATCTTCTTGGACTTTCCATCATCCACACAACTTATGATTATTGTCATTGTTGTTAGTCACTCAGTTTTTGATTTCATGGATCACAGCACTCCAGGCCCTTCTGATCTTTTCTGTCTCTCAAAATCTGTTCAAGTTCACATTCATGGTAACCCACATATATTATTTTCAAGGACTCCCAAATCATTTTCATTATTAGCAATTTTGAATTTACATCTTTTTAAATACCTTCTTAGTCCCAAACTCATTCTTTGTTCTCACCATTCACTCTAGTAACTCTACTCCTAAATAACTTCCTAGTTCATCATCCTTGCTCTGACTACTATTTATACTAATACTAATCTCTTATGGTGACTCAGTTCAACTCTATCCTGTCTTCTAACTGCCCCTTGTCTTGCTGATACCTTAATTTAATTCTTGAATTCCACCATTACCCTTTTCCACTTCTTCTTTTTTTCCTATTAAAGGAAATGATCAGGCAACTTTCTCACCCTTATCTCTCACAACAGCAATACAGTTCTTTTTTTTTAATAATTATAACTTTTTATTGACAGAACCCATGCCTGGGTAATTTTTTTTACAACATTATCCCTTGTATTCACTTCTGTTCCAACTTTTCCCCTCCCTCCCTCCACCCCCACCCCCAGATGGCAAGCAGTCTTATCCATGTTAAATATGTCACAATATATCCTAGGTGCAATCTATGTGTGCAGAACAGAATAGTTCTCTTGTTTCACAAGAAGAATTGGATTCAGAAGGTAGAAATAACCCGAGAAGAAAAACAAAAATGCAAGTAGTCCACATTCATTTCCCAGTGTTCCTTCTCTGGGTATAGCTGCTTCTGTCCATCTTTGATCAATTGAAACTGAGTTAGATCTTTTCTTTGTCGAAGAAATCCACTTCTGTCAGAATATATCCTCATACAGTATCATTGTTGAGGTATATAATGATCTCCTGGTTCTGCTCATTTCACTCAGCATCAGTTCATGTCAGTCTCTCCAAGCCTCTCTGTATTCATCCTGATGGTCATTTCTTACAGAACAATAATATACCATAACATTCATATACCACAAGTTACCCAACCATTCTCCAATTGATGAGCATCCATTCATTTTCCAGTTTCTAGCCACTACAAACAGGGTTACTACAAACATTTTGACACATACAGATCCCTTTCCTTTCTTTAGTATCTCTTTGGGGTATAAGCCCAGTAGAAACACTGCTGGATCAAAGGGTATGAACAGTTTGATAACTTTTTAGGCATAATTCCAGATTGTTCTTCAGAATGCTTGGATCACTTCACAACTCCACCAACAATGCATCAGTGTCCCAGTTTTCCCACATCCCTTCCAACTTTCATCATTATTTTTTTTTTCCTGTCATCTTAGCCAATCTGACAGGTGTGTGTAGTGGTATCACAGAGTTGTCTTAATTTGCATTTCTCTGATCAATAGTGATTTGGAACACTCTTTCATATGAATGGGAATAGTTTCAATTTCATCCGCTAAAAATAGTCTATTCATATCCTTTGACCACTTATCAATTGGAGACTGGCTTGATTTCTTATAGAGTCAATTCTCTATATATTTTTGAAATGAGACCTTTATCAGAACCTTTAATCGTGAAAATGTTTTCCCAGTTTGAGCAATACAGTTCTAATTTTCTATAATTAATTTTTACTTTGGCAATTAATACATCATTGGTAACTTATGTGTAAATGGACACATATGTATATGTATACACATTTGAAACTTATTTAAAATATAAGCTCTATTTCTTCATCATTATAGTTCCCTCATCACCTAGAAGTGTGCCTTGCTCCTAATAGGTACATTGAATGGTTGACAAATTAACATAATTCCTGTGTTTTGAATGAAAGATAAGTAAGTGAATGAAAATCTTAAATTAAACTTTGAATAAGTCATAATATTCTAATATGTTACTTTTCTTGGAGTCTTGTGCATTTATCCAATAGGATGTTTGGGAAAAATGCTTATTCCCAAAGCAAAGAATTTCTAATGTCATAATGCTGAGTTTTGCCTAATTGGGTGTGGAAGCTAGTGATAGGAGGGACCTAGACTTTAACCAAGGCCTCTTAGGTTAAGTATGTTTGACACTTCAATCTATCCTGATTTTGAGTTCATAAACTGTAATTAAAAAAAAAACTTTTAAAAAGTAGAGTTCCCACCTTCTAACTCCTTCCATGTATCATAAGAATCAGACATGTTGAGATGTTTCTATTAAGCTATTTTCCATATATACTACTGTTGGATCCAAATATGACATGAAAAAAAAAAACTGTTTAACTGAACAATTGTATATTACCTTCAAAACAGACCAACTTTTCCTCTTTTCTTGATATACTAGAGTATATTCTGTCATTCTTTTCATTTCCTCTCTTAATGCTCACTATCTCTCTCTCTCTGTGTCTCTCCCTCTGTCTCTCTCTGTGTCTCTCTGTCTCTGTCTCTGTCTCTGTCTCTCTCTCTCTCTCTCTGTACACATTCATGAAATCACAGAAATGATAAACATGATTTTAAATTATTGTTACAGCCAGGATCTCCATTAGAGATTGTTCCACATTAATGTATTTCCTTTAGAATTTTCTGTATTTCAGAGATAACTTCTGTATCAAGATATACAATCATCACAATAAATGCCTCTAGAATTGCTAAGTAAATCATAGCATTCAGATTGACATAAACAGCCAGGTTATATTAATTCTCCTGCCTTTCAGGAAATTTGCTCATCTCAACTGACTGAGCCTTGAACACTTCCCTTTTTATTTTTCTTTTAGCAAATTGGGCCCCACTTTATGTCTTGCGTATCTCTTGACATGGTAATGATCAAATTGTCTCAGACAAATAATGCTGAAAGGTCCTAAGGATATTTTACCTGGAAATGTGTATTCCATACTCCAAGCAATGAAACCCTCAGGGAAACCCCAGTTTTCTCTGAAACACAAAGAATTCTATGGTGCATAAAACTTTTATGAAGCCAGGCTCTTGGCATTTGTTGGAAAACTGGTCCTTATTGATATTATTTTGATTTAAAAAGAAAAGATCTAGAGAATAGCACCTAACAGTGAATTAATCTTTTTTAAACATGTATGTCAAGCTCAGAAGAATTAGGTCATTATTTGTTAACCAAATTTGTCACCATATGTGTATCTATGTGTGTATGATTATATATGTATATGTGTGTGTGTATATATATATATATATATATATATCTGTGTGTGGATTTATATTTATGAGTGAACAGGTCCAGCAACTTTCTAAGATTATATATCACAAAGAAAGCATTGACCTAGATCAACTAAACTGATTATTTATCCATCTATTTGAGGGATAGGATAGGCACAGAGAGATGGACAGAGACTTGTGTATGTGTGTGTGTGCATGGAGATAGAAAAAAATTGAGTCAGGAAACTTATAATTTCATGAATACAGAGATCTCCCAGTGAGAATACCATCTACTAAAGAAAGTTAGCCCTTTCCTTTCAGTCTTAAATAGTTACCTAGGGACTTGAAAGATTAAATTACTTGGCTAAGAAAGATCTGGGATTAAATTAAATGTACCTTTACTTACTATTTCTCTCTCTCTCTCTCTCTCTCTCTCTCTCTCTCCCCCCTCACTATTTCTCTCTCTTCTTTTCTTTCTCTCCTTTTCAATTCTTTTTCTCTTCTCTTTCATTGTTTGTTTCTTTTTTCTCTCCTTTCTTTCTTTCTTTGTCTCTTTTCATATCTGTATGTATACACATACACATAGGACATATATAGATTTATACAGAAATGCATATTTATGTAGATGTGAATGCATTCACTCATATGTGGATACTGGGAAGACATCTCCATTAATCAAAACATCAGTCTGTCAAACATTTGTGTATGCATACAGATTCACATAGAACTAAATAATTCTCTCCACTGGTATCTGTATTATACACCTAAAAAAGACCTTCCATTATGCTTCTACCTAAATGATTAGATTTGCTCCTGTTGAAGATCTTGACAGAACTTTCAAGCAATCAGACAGGTCTGAAAAGGGCAGTTTGATTATAATCTATACCATTGGAGGACCTGTGCAAAGTGATGAGAGCCTCTTTTGAAGTAGTCATTGTCTTCCACCCTTTAAGGATTCATCATTTCAGTCACTAACCATTATTTCTACTACCCCACATAATAAGCCATATGATCTTTGGGGGTTGTCATAACTATAAAGGACATCTCCATAGTGACCAGTCACCCTGACATAATTAAGCTGATCTTCAGAAAGCCGATGCAGAATTTCATCCTGGGGATGTATTTGAAAGAAGTCTTCTTACTTTTGGAAGAAGGATAAAAACTGATACACATTGGGATAACCTTTGAGAACCCAGAGTTACAAAGATACTATCTCAAAGTGTGATCATCATAATCATTTGGTATCATTTTTATAAAACAGGAAAACTTGATTAATGAAATAAATAATCTAACCAAGTAAGATTCAGAAGCCACCATTGAATATATAGCCTAGAGTCAGTAAGCCAAGGATCATAACTAGAGAAAAATTTCCAATTGAACAATACACTATAGTGAAAACTAGGAAGTAATTTGTTGGAGTTTTGAGTTAGAACAATGTTGCATTTATCTATATCTCAATATATGTATCCATGTAATTATATGCATATACACATGGCCATTCATATATATATATATATATATATATATATATAAACACATATACTCATATCTGGATATACATACATAATATGTATGTGTATAGACACACACACACACCCAAATATTGTATCACAATAAATTCCAAATGCATTCTAAACTAAATATAAGAAATCACATACTAAAATAAAATTAAGAGGAAATTAAGAGGAAGCAGAACAATAAACATCCTTAACATAATGAGGATGAAAGGGTAATTCTGATTACATAGTTTTAAATTAATGAGCAAAATCAATGCAGCTAGAATTAAAAGAGAAGCAACAAATTGGGAAAATGCACCTCTGTAGTAAGTATTCTTGATAAAGATTTGAAATTAACAACATGCATTTTAAAAGCTATTTTCCAGATAATCATGATATATTGTAGGAATAAAAAAAATATCTCTACTTTCATAGAGTTTACAATCTCTCAGGAGAGATAATGTATATGCAAATAAGTTTGTAAGAATAAATACAAAATCAATAAGTAGGGAGGGAGAACAATAATAGTTGAAAGGAATATGAAAAATTTAGTGTAGAATGTTCTACTTGAAGGGGAGAGAGAGAGAGAGAGAGAGAGAGAGAGAGAGAGAGAGAGATTCTATAGGAAAGACCTAAGAAGGAAATGATTTTAGCAGTGGAAGATGGATGACTAGTGCAAAGCCCAGAGAGAAGAAATGAAATATTGTGCTGGAAGATAAAGGAAAAAGCAAGTGTGACTAGACCATGAAGTACAAAAAGAACAATAATATATTATCAGCTTCTGAGTATATTGTGGACAGGTTATGACAAGTTTTGAAAGCCAAACAGAGGAGTTTCTAATTTGTTCTTCAGTGAATAGGAAACCATTTGAGTTTCTGGAGTAGAATACTGTCAGAGTTAGTTCTGTACTTAAAAAAAAAATACTTTACAATGTTCTGGACATTTTGAATTTTGGATATTTTTGGGACGACAAATATTTATCTATCTATATATTTATACATCAATTAATCTATGTACTTAAAATAAGTGGAAACAATCAATAACTATGAAATGATATTCCAAGTAACTAATAACAAACTCAATTTTAAAACTTTAGTTTTATGTCACATTCATAAAGTGATAAAAGAATACAAAAATCAAAATGATAAATGTTGGTGGTATGTGGGAAATGTTACAATACTACTAAACTCTTGTTGAAGTGGTAAATTTGTCCAACCAATCTATAAAGTCTTGAATTACACTTTTCAAAAGCCACATGCATGTGGGTTTTTATGTGGGTGTGTGGTATTATTCTTCAACTTTCTGATATCAATTCTAGTTGTACATCCCCCAACTGACAAAAGATAGAAGAAAGTATAAGATTTTCAGCAAGCATTTTGGACAATATTTTTTTCAGTGAACATAAATCTATTTTCCCTTCCTCCCTTTGATTTCCATTTGGAAAAAAATCATACAAATCATTTTGTAATAAATATACAAATCTAAGTAGCAAACTGCATTGCACATGTCAAAAATATCTAGTTTTCCACCTAATTTGATCCTTTCTGTGAGGAAATGAATAGATATTTTTTCATGGTTCCTATGGAATGATTTTTGTTCATTGTGTTGCTCATAGTTTTTCCATCTTTCAATTCAAGAAGTTTTTATTAAATGTCCATTTCTTGCCAAGTCTTATACTGTATCGGGAGGACGGGTTTTATAACAACAAAAACAAAATAATCCTTGCCCTCAAAGTGCTTTTATTCTATCAAGGTAAACATTATTCATATGAATAAGAAAATACAAACTAGTTACTAAATAAATACAAAATAATTCAAGTAAGAATTGACAAGAGCAAGAAAATCATCATAAAAGAGCTAACCCTTCAAAACTGTCCTAAATTTTTTCCTAGCTGTGTGATCCTGAGCAAGTCATGGGACCTATATGACCCATATGGGCCTCAAGTTCCCTAAAATCTCACTACTATGATACAGATAGGATAATATCTTTGTGGATGGAGAAATTTTGGATGAGAGCATTCCCAGAAAGCTTTCCCTTATCTTGAATTGGGCTAGCTATTTTAGGGTACCATGATTGATTATCTCCTAAAAAAGGACTCAAAGTCTCTCTACCAGTTTAGGCCATTGTCATTTCTATATGTTTAAGCACACTACTTCTTCCAGAAGATCTGAGAGAACACTGGCATTGTTTGGTTTTTCTCTCATATTCCAGTATAAAAATAATGCTGTATTAAATTAAGAAAAATATATTTTTATTTAAAAATAGCAAAATAAATGACCAATACCTGTGCTTACTAAATTTGTGTGGTAAATGAATGACCATCTTCTTTTCAATAGCGCAAACATTTTAGTATCCTCCAATGTGAAGTTAATTCAACAATCATTTATTAATTATCTATAATATATAAGATACAGTTATAAGATACAGAACGAAAAGAACCTTTGTTTTTAAAGATTTGACATCCTAGGAAAAAATTAATCTAAGACAAACTTAAAGGCAAAGGGAAATCATTTACATAACAGTCAGCAATATCATTTTCCTTTTTTTTTTTTTAGTGTCTAATATGTCTTGAAGGCATAAGATAGAAGCTAAACAACCAAAAATTATTTTCATTAATTCTTAAATGTATTCATTAAATCTTTGAATCTTCATTTAGGATGCTGAGTTATTTATTGTAATACAGAGACTTTTCTGCAAGTCTAATTTGCTATTAAATCTTACTTTTTAATGTTTAGTGATGAAGTCATATAATATTAACATAAAGAAATATGCCAGATAGAAGTTAGTACGTAATTGAATATAATTATTAATGGAAAGATAAACAATAGAAAAGTCATAGAGGTCATTCTCGTACCCATAAGTCAGTTTGGGAGAGAAAATGGATAGAATTTTGTCAAGTAAACAGTTATTTTGAAAACAACCAATTTGCTAATCAATAGCTAAAATTGCACCATTTTCCATCCAGATTGGTTTGCCTCCAGTGAAACAAATCAACTATGGATGAAACAGATGTGATTTCTCTTCTTTGTTTAATTCCTGGAAAAAGGAGGGAGACGGGAGGGGGGAGATGAACATATTATTTCAGGTGAGTTAAGACTCAATGGTGAATTAAAAACATCTCTAGTGTCTCATTCCATTTAAACCTTTTCATCTAAAAGGTTTATCTTCGAGTCCGATTATTTTTTTTTCCCTCTCTCCCACTTATGACACATTTAGATAGCATCTGGCCTACTTCCACAGCTGAAAAGAGCTTCATTAAAACCAAATGCATTAACATATAAGCCACAAACTGGTAGAGATGAAATTGCCTTAAATAACTACCAAGGAAGTAGGTGTAAATGAAAACAGTTATAAGTTGAAAATTAATTCAGGCATTAATACTTTGATACCAGATGGATTTTAGGCAAGGGAATTAATTACACATTCTGAAATGCTAGCGATAGTCCCATTACTTAGTGGTGAAAAGGAGGCTGGTAAAGCAGAGTCGGGGAAGACTGGCCAGTTAATATGTCACCTTGAAAGAATGAGTTAACATTTGTACTTCCTTGAGATACAAGGTCATATGCTATGAGAAAATAGATGGAAGGGAGTGAATACTCTTGAAGTATTTTATTCTCTATGAAAATAAGCCAATAGCTTGAGTGGAAGATGTATCAAATGAGGGAAAAATGGAATGAATCAAAGAATTCTATTGTGAACATATATAAATATCTATGATGCGAAAATTTAGAATAGAAAGGTCATACACTGCCATGCTATTTAGGTCGAATGCAGTGAAAACATCTTTTCCTGATGATGCTAATTCATTCTGCTGTGTGCCTTTTTTTTTCTTCAGCTGCTTAGCTCTCTAGAGAATAAGCTATTAATCAGAAGACATTTTTACTTACTCCTACACAAAGCATTCTTTAAAAAACAGTATTTAGCAACATAGAACTTTTTATACTTATTTTATTATGGACACGATTTAGGTAGTGTTTCCATAATTTGAAAACACATATATAAGGTTTTGTTGTTATTGGTGTTTATTTTGTGTAAATCTACACATATCCTTTCAACTCAGCTCTCATTTTAAAAATAAGAAAACCGAGGGAGAGAGACTAATGGCTAAGGACATTAAAATAATTAGTAATTAAAGGAGGGTCCAAACCCCATTTTGTTGGTTCCAAGCCCTGAACACTTTGCATATGGAATTTTCCCATGAATTTGTGCCTTCTATGAATCTATTCAGAGTATATATCTATGTGTTTGAATGTGTTACATTTTAAGATACAATAACACTTATAATCACTAAAAAAATATATTTCTGGAATATTTTGCCTCATTTTTCTTTTGTATAATTAATGTGCCAAACAAGTGGCTGTTGGTTTAATTTGCTTCTCGTGATCTTCTTTATTAAAATCTGACCTTTGTTCAGAAACTTTCATTTCCCACATTTTAAAAAGGAGGAAACCATCCAGAAAAATCAATGCTGACATTCTTAAGAGTTGTTATTCTGATCATTATGGTTTTGTTGTCATTCTCATTAACAAGCACTTAGTATCAGGCTTGGTGCTGCTTAATAAGATTCACAAAGGTCAAAAAATGGGTCCTTCCCTCAAGGAGCTGGCCCTCCAAAGGTAGAGACAACATACAACCAAGTACATCCAAGATGTAGACAATATATATGGATCCAGTGTAAATGGTTGGCAATCTCAGAGGGAAGGTACTAATCGGAAGGAGTAGTAGAAAATCTGGACAAGTCTTTTAGAGAATGTGGGATTTGAGCTAAGTCTTGAAGGAAATTGTATTGTGGAGTTCAGAAGGCAAGGCAAATGTGATTTAATTAAGGACATATACATAAGACCCATGTGTCTATAGTTTATAAATTGGAGAACACCATGTGGTCACATAGTAAATAATAATGAAACTAATAATCCCAAGCTTACTGAAGATGAGCTCAAATCTTAGTACTTTTATTCAATTACAAAAAGCAATTCTTTTATCCGCTTGGGCAATTGCCCTCGGAACATCACATTACAAAAAATTGCAGATGGTGATTTGTTCTGTGATAATTTTATCTGAATATCATCAAAAATAATGAGAATTAGATTATGACAATATCAATGATGATGATCATGATCATAGTATTAATGAATGATTTTCTGTAAAATCATTTTACACATGTGATTGTCCTTGACCCTTATAACAACTCTTGGAGGCAGCTTCTTGGGGTATTCTTATTCCAATTTTTTTAAGGCAAAGACACCAAGACTTAATGACTGCTAGAAGTCACAAATCCTGTAAATGGCAGGGGGGAGAATTTGAGCCCAACTCTGTCTTCCTTCAAAACCAGTACCTAATACAATCCATAACACTATCACAATATTAGGAAGCTCATGGCATAGGCTTTCTGTGTTGCAATGAGAGAAATACACAAGGTATATGATACATATGAGGATCATATGCTCAGATTTCCTAGTACACTTCTAATTCAAGGAGTTGACTTTCAAGAAATTGAATTTTTAATGAGCCAATAAGATATACATATTCTATGGTAGCTTGTATATACTCATTCTAGGTTCTGCAGATAGTCACCACAATAATATATTACCATAGACTGAACTTAATCATAAATCAAGTTGGAAATTTATTTCTGGTATGATTTTAGGGCCCCTAAAATGGCGCTCATTTCCCATCACCTTTGGGCTGATAGCCAGAATATTTATCAATGTAAATATTCAAAGACCTCTGGTAATTCATGGGAAAGAGCACAACCCATCCCTTGAGAGAGAGCACAACCTGTGTATAACCTAGGAGGTCCTCGACCTCTCTGGAATAAACCCCCCAGCCTGAGACCACGTGACTTATAAGTATCAGAGACAGGATTTGAAACAAGTTCTTGATTGTAGATATAATGTGTCATATTGCTTCTCTAAAAGTCCCATTGATACAATTCAATTCCAATAAGATCAGGCCCTGAATAGCAATCATATGCAGCAAATAGGAGCCTAAATGTGGAAGGCACCTCAGAGCCTTCCTTGTGGCACATAAAAGCTGATATCCTAGAAGTAGGATGGCTTGCCCAAGATCACACCATCATTAAAACCCAGGTCCTCTGCCTTCAGAGTTGGTGCTCTTTCTGATGAACATCATTGTCTCCATGGATAACACCTTAACACCCAAATAAGCATCATTTATTTCAGTATGAAAAAACATCAGAGAGTTGTTGAGGCATGGGGAGAATGGCACGACATCACTATGATGAAAAAAGTTGAGATCCTGAGGACACCAAGAACAGACATTATCTATTTGCTTTATGGATCCAGTGGGACGATGGATAGAGTAAGATCTGGAGTCTGTAAGACTCATCTTCCCAAGTTCAATTATGTTCTCAGTCACTTACTAGCTGTGTGACCCTGGGAAAGTCACTGTACTTTGTTTGCCTCAGTTTCCTCATCAGTTAAAATGAGGTAGAGAAGGAAATGGCAAACTAGTTTAATATTTTTGCCAATAAAAACCTGATTGTGGCCATGAAGAGTCAGACTCAAACCACCTGAACAGATTTATTTGCCCTACAATTCTGGGGATGTTTCTGTATTCTCAGAACTGAACAATGGTTCTTGTAGGCTGTAGGCTTAATTACTGTTTGTACATTTAAATGGAAGTTTTTCATGACATTGGAAGCAAGAAGCAATGGCGGGAGTGATCACAAATGGCCCATTGGTTCCAGAGACAGCATCAAGCAAACATGTGGTGAATATGTGTTAGCATTGAGAGTTGGGACGAGGGAGAAAAGGCCCCATCCACTACCTTAAGTTTCAGCCTGCATGACTTGGATCACTTAACCTTGGAAGCCTCCTTTTCCTCATCTATTAAATAAAAAGGTTGCACTAAATAGTCTCTGAAATCCCTCCTCTCTAGTTCCCAGGTCCTATAGAGATTTGGGGATAATTATGAAGGTTAAATCAAAAGGTCTTAAAGCCTCAAGTCAGAGTAAAACATTCCCTCCCCATCTTAGTGCAGAACATGTCCTTAATAAATGTTTAATAAATGGGTTTTTTTCATCCATTCTTTTTCCAGCCATTTCTCCCTGTGCCCACCAATGAAACCTCCCAGACCTTCTTTGTGGTTCAATCCCACCCAAGTGGAATAAAATGTCACAGCCGACACTATAAAAGCACTTTCTATATATTGTCTCAGTTGTATCTCACATAAACCTTGCACAGTAGCTACTGTAACCACAATTATACAGATGAGGAAACTGAGGCTCAGAGAGATTATATCATTTGCCCATGGCTTCTTAGTTAAAAAATACTGGAGGCAGGAATTTTCTCCCATGTCTTCCTGAAGCCAGATCCCACATGGTTTCTCCTCAATCAAAAGTTGTCTCTACTAATCAGCAAATTCTTCCTTTGAACATGAGAATGATCCCAAACTAGCTCTAGAATAGATAACACCTTCCTCCCGGAGTCATCTGGAGCTACTAGCTCCTGAATTTGTTTAAATTCTTATACATTGACAAAAATGGCTTTTCTACAGAGCTCATGTTATTCCTCTCTATGAAGTCCCAAATAATATATATTTGAAAACAACTAGTAGCTGATGTAAGCACCAGATGGCTGTAACATGGAATCAAGGGAGCTGCTTTTAGCTCTCCCCCCAGGCTCTCGAAGCTGCCTTCTCGGGGATCCTTGCGATGTTGTCATTTATTTCCGAAGTGACAATAGAAGTGGGAGCGGCAAGAGGGAACATGCACCAGGCTGTGGGCATCCTTTCCCAGCCCGCTTTGCATAAGAGATGAAACATTGCCATCAGCACGCCAACAACATCTTGACACTCATTTGGAACATCAGAGATATCGAGGAACCGTAAGGAGAAACTCCACTGCAAATTTGGGTGGGAGTTTGGCACCTGGAGTCGTGGCCTTCTGTTGTCCTAAAATATGGCCAGACCACAACCCCTTCAGCTTGGAAGTTTTCTGCCATTGCCCAGGACCTCTGGGATACAATGGGAACTAAAGCTTACAAGTGGCTCAGATCCATGGGAGCCCAGGGATTACACTCCACTGCTCTTATACTCTGCTTTTCCATCATGATAGGCAACTCCAGATCTCCTGAAAAAGATATTCCAGCCCTACCTCTTGGTCTTCAACAGGGTTGTCTCCTTCACTCACCCAATCACAATGCTCTCTCCTCTCTCTCCCTCCCAGAAGCCCTAAGCTTCCTGGGAAATGCAGTTCAAGTATGACATCCTGCAAAAGGCATCTCCCAATTCCCCTGGTTCTTTAAGGTTGCCCAATCCCAAGATTTCTTTGTATTTATACCTATAACAGTGAATCAAGAACCAGCCTTAGGAACAGTTGGGCTCAAGTCCTGCCTTACCACCCATTGGTTGTAGGAGCCAGTTTCTTGGCACTCCAGGTAAGCTGTTAAGATATTAAAGTGAAGAGAAGTTGTCAACTTACATCAACAGAAGAACTTTCCTGTAAGAAGGAAACAAAGAGATGGAGACAAAGGCAGAACATGTTGATCTCTCTTTGTCCATGTTTTCCACAGAGACCGTAGAATATAAAGTGTCTTTGATAAATGTTATTTAAATTGAATTGAATCTGGTCATTTAATTGAAGGTGATTTGAAGCTTGACTCTGACTCAGGTCTTAGACTTAAGGAATCAACAGGTAAAGCATTTTTTAATAATGAAAAATATATTGGGCCCTCCATTGTCTGAGTACAGGAACTGGTATTTTCCTGAACTTTCCTTTGGATCTGTCTCTCAGAAGAAGTGGGATGAGAAGGCAGATGAGAATGGAAAGAGCCCACATGGGCAATCCTGAGTTAAGGGATGGGAGCAGCCAGGGATGGAGCACATCTGGAGTTGAGCCCGGAGTCAAAAAGACCTGAATCCAAACCAGGTATCCCTCACTGATCTTGGGCAAGTCATCTGCCTCATTTTCCTTCATTGTACAATGATGACCCTATTCAACCTCCCTCACAGAATGGGAAAGATTTAATAATATTTGTAAGATGCTTGCACAGCACATTACTGGTGCTTATTAAAGGAAAATTTTCTTCTTTTCTGCATTGAGTTGATGTGAGAATCAAATGAAATAATATATGGAAAGAGCTATTTTAAACCTTACAAGGGAGTCATTTTCACATCAGCCATTATTGGTTTTACTTGAAAAGTTCTTGGTTCAACACTTCTCATGGCAAAGCTATGTTACAGATCTGTGAAAAGGTGCAGAAATTGCCTATATGTCCATTACTGTTAGACATTGGTTATGTCTTCCTACATAATAGGAAAAGTGTGAATAGAGAATGAGTGATAGAAGCAATGGATCCATTTTCCAGTTTAGTAACCTATGAAATTTCAAAATACATGTGTTCTCATTCCCAATTAATTACCCCAAAAGAAATAATCTCTCATCCATTGTCTACCTCTTTTAAAATGGATGAAAGAATGAGGGTTATGACACTAAAAGGAGAAGAGATTTGTTGAAATAGTAGAGTAAGAAAGAAGATGTGGTTCAAAAAACTTAAAAGTTGAAGAGAATGACCATTATAGGTTTAAGGCATTCAGTTGGAATAGGTCTAATGGAAATAGCGTAGAGTTGGAGGTTCTGCTTGAAATACTGCCCTGAGGTACTTATTATTGATATAAATTTGAGCAAGTCAATTAGATTTGTTCAGTTTTATGTTTCTTTAACTTTTCAACTAAAAATAAAACTGTTAGGCTAGATTTCTGAGACTTCTCATGTAGGTTTAGGTCTGAGACTATAAATATTCCCTAATTATTTAGAAAAAAAATACTATGTATAGTTATTTATTTATTTAATGCATAGATAGTGATTTTCTGAGGCATCTTTGTGGAAGACTAACATCCAGTTCTGTTAATTCAACCTATGTATGAGTATGGGTCATAGGATTTATACTTATGTCAGATTTTATGTTGCCAAGTCTAATTTTACCATTTTATAGTTGAAGAAAATCAAGTTTAGAAGACAGAATTTACTTGACCATTGTCACACAGGTATAATGAAGGGAAGCCTGGATTTGGAGCAAGGTTTGGGGGGCCAAATATAGTGTTCTTTCCAGCATAGCAATGCAGATTCCCTCTCTGGCTCCATCAGTGCCCAACAGCTCAGAGCTGGAGCTTATTAATAATATGACAAATTGTTATAGAGGAAATGGAAATCTTAGCCATAAATATACATAAGCTGCCATGGGCATACATCAATCAGTCAGCAAGCATTTATTAGACTCCGATAATATGCCAGAATTTTTTTACTAGGTGTTAAACAGGCAGAGGCAGAATGACATAATCGTTGTCCCCAGGGAGATTATAGTCCATAGATGGAAAAAATATCTACACATACAAGTTCTATATATATGTGTGTGTGTGTATGTATGTGTGTGAATCTATATGTATATTATATCTAATGACACACGCTATATTACTCTATATTATAAAGGGACAATTTGGGGGCATAGTGGATAGAGTGCCAGCCCTGAAGTCAGAAGAACCTGAATTCAATGTGACCTCATACACAAGTTGTGGGACCCTAAGCAAGTCATTTAACCAAGTTTGCCTCAGTTTTCTCATCTGTAAAATGAACTGGAAAAGGAAATGATAAAATATTCCAATACCTTAGCCAAGAAAAACCCCAAATGGAATCACAATGAGTCAGACGTGATTGAACAATAAAACAATAACAACCATACTGGATTATTGTGAGGATCAAACAGTACACTATTAAACTCTCTTTCTCCCCCCACCCCACTCCATGTACTACAAACCTTTTACTTACATTTGTATATATGGTTATCTTGTAATTAGATTATGAGCTCCTTGAGGGGAAAACATTTTTATGCCTTTTCTGTATCTCCAGTTCTTAGCACGATGCTATTCATATAGTAAGTATTCAATACAAACCAGTATTAAGATTGTCACAAAAGTCTTAGTGTAATTTAAAGCTTTAATACTTTATTATTCAATAGCTTATTATTAAAATAATGGCTAACATATGCAGAATATCCCAGAACTCACAGTGTAGCATTAATCTATAAAAGCTTAAAATGGGGGATTTTAAAATCTTAGTGTAACTTTTAAGAATCTAAAGTTTAAAGATGCACTAAGACTTTGGGGACACCTTGCATAATTAGTCCACACTGGCTCTAAGAAATAAAAGGTAACTTGTCATGGATCAAAGGTAAGAGAAAATTAGTGGACCTATAGCCCTGACACAAACATGTTGTCAGAGGGCAATCAGAGCACTGGGCAAATTCACTCCAACCCAACTGAATTTTCCTTTGAAGATGAAATTACTGATGAATTGAAGTTAGAAGTACAATGAATAGAATATTGGGTTAAACCTGTGAAATGGGTGAAACAACAGTATCTATCTCATAAAGTTATAGAAGGAAAGAAAAAAGAGTGAGATGGGAAGAAGGAGAGAAGGAGAAAGAATAGAAATAAAGTTTTGTTGACCATACCAGACCCCAGTCTCTAAAGCTCAGCACAGTGGGTGCCACATAGTAGGCACTTAATAAATACTTATTCCATTCTTCTTTCCTCCATAATTTTCTATGCTTTGGTCTTCTAGTATTGCAACCAGAGTTCTAATCCAATCTGATTCAGTCCAATAAGCACTCACTAAGTACATACCATGTCAACTTATACTTATTAGACACCTACTATGTGCCAGGTAGCCAAACTATATCTGAATAGGAATTCCTTTTACAACAAAATGAAAAATGAATATCCACTCTCTAGCTAAAGGTTTGTAATGAAGGAGAACCGTCACTACTAAAGCAGCCCATTATACATTTAAATAGCTCTAATTCTTAGGAAGTTTTATTTTCCCCTCATTTCTATTGTCTATATGTTCCTTTTTGAAACTTCTGTTCATTATTTCTAATTTTAACCTCTGGGGACAAGTAGAACAGATCTAATCCCTCTTCTATGACCAGTGATTGATAATGGCAGCTAAGTCTCCCTTAAGTCTTCTCTTCTAGTTAAACTTTACCAGTTTCCTTCGATTAATCTTCTTAAGGCATGAATTAGAAATCTTTACTTATTATCCTTGTCAACAACTTCTATACAATCTTCAGTTTATCAGTATCTTAAACTATGGTGTGAAAAACAAATCATGAAACTCCAGAGGGATCTGACCAGACCAGAGTGCCAAGGATTTATCACCCTCTTTTATCTCGATATTATGTCTATCATATTTAAGTCAGGTGATAAACATATTTCAATCACCTACCATGTGAGACATTATACCAAGCATTGGAGAAAGACAAAAACCAATCCATACTCTTGAAAATCTCATAGTCTACTGGAGGAGACAATAAGCAAATAACCATGTACCCACAGTACACCAGGCATAAGCAACAGGAGTAAAATATTAAGAGAGGGAAGAACTTCCTTGCCTGTTTATCACTAGAATGAACTCCAATTTGATTGTCTGCCCATTCAGTATCCCAGTAAAAAGAGAACTAGTTTCCTTTCTGAAAGGCTGAATAATTCTTGAACCTATTCCTGTTTGCAGATCTCACATCATGCTGACTATTCTCATTTCCCATTTGGCAGCAGACTTGGCCAACCACTTGGACAAACATGGTAAACTTATCCCAAGGTTCTAGTCACTAGAAATATGTGCCATTCCCATTTGGCTTTCTATTCCCCTTTCTGTCCATGAGTTGTGTGTCAATGGACTGCTAAATTGGTAGAATGAGTGGACTCTGTATCATCAACAAAAGCCCAGGATGTGACCCTCAGATTGAGATTTTTAGATCACATGAACAAAAGGCTAAAGAAGAGGACACTGAAAATACCCGGAAACCCGACTGTCTCTATAAGAGAACTGATGTCAACTGGCTCATACACATACAGAAGTTAGTCAACAAGCACTGGCATCTTGCATTTGCCAAACATTCTGATAAATTCTGGGGATCCAAAGACAGAGCTAAACTTCAAGGAAATTACATGGTAATAAGGAAGATGGCACATACATATATCAATATGAACCAGATGTTTGCAATGTGAATGTAAAGTAATTTGAGAAAGAAAGAGATGGGCAGTAGAGGTGGGAATGGTTATGGGGAAAGATTTCATGTAGATGGTGGAATTGAAGGGATTACAGGAGAAGTTTCAGGGTAGTCTCTAAGACCATGTTAATCAGTGTTGCTGAGTTATTGTGTGTCTACTGTTCTGGGAATTCTAAAGGATGGAAAAATCTTTCTTATGGAAATATTTGTTCATTTATTGCTTGAAAGCTTTTCCACAATTTTAAATGCTAGTTCAGTCAGATGGAGGATGGTAGATTAACTATTGCCCATAATTTGATCCACAGATCTCCTCTTCCTTTAATAACAACAACAAAACTATCTCCAGAGGCCATAATGAGATGGTCTCCAAACTTCTAAGGCCATGGCATCTTGCCTTTGATAATGATATAGTCTCTAGTAGCAGATAACCGAGTCATTTGAATACAAAGAGCATTATAGAAATGAATAATCTGTTTTCAAAGGCCTTATGTTCATAAACAGGCCCAGTTTTCTCAGGCAAATGAATTGTTTAGAGTTTTTTTTTTTGTTGTTGTTGTTGTTGTTGTTGTTTTGTTTTGTTTTGTTTTAATCCTTCCTTCTCAATCACATTCACTGAGACAAGAGAGAAGGGAATGCTTTCTTGGAGGAAGGGTAGCCATACAAAGAGGAGGCAATGGAAGAAGAAATCTTGTATAGGCAGAATAATGAGCAGGCCAGGATTTCCATATCATAGAAATATGGAGCAAAATCAAATGTAAAAGCAATAAAATGTAGGATGGGACTAGGTTGCAAAGAGTTTTAAAATGACAGCATGGGAAATATTCAATTCAAAAGGCAATAGGGAGCTGGTGGAATTTTTTAAGCAAAGGGGATAGGATGATCAGTTCAGTTAAGTGGGAGTATACAGTGAAGTATAATCATAGTCATTTTCTAATCCCATGAGATCTGAAGGCCTAAGGACCATTGCCTTTCTTCAGTTTAATTCTTCAATGGAATTCAAATACAGATGTAGATAATCCTTTCATCCCTTGCATCCAAACCTCTAGAAAATCCTTTCTAGCAATTATCATCTATCTAAGAAAGCCATACAACCTTTGTCCTAAATCCTATACAAAGCATTTGTTAAATGCCTATAAATCTACTTCTCCCGTGATATTTTGCAACTTTGTTTTATTTAGAGAATATAAGGAAAAATGTGTTATGAAGGAACATTTCACTCACTCAAAAAATCATGTCATGCAGAAAACTGCATCTTGAGAGGTTTGCTTAGAAGACTTCCTAAGAGAATAAAAAAATATTGGAATTTTCTCTCCTAGTTTAGGTTGGATCAGAAATAGCACAAACTGTATTCAGCATAATGGTTCACTGCCTCTATTACTCTTATTTCACAAGCATCTTTTTACTCTCTGATGTAGAATTGTGAAATTATTAATGAGTAGTGGCCAAATGTGTGTGTGTGTGTGTCTGTGTGTGTCAGAGGAAGGAGAGTTGATATTACTATTTAGACAAGTAGCTACTAATGGAGTAGGGAATTATCACCAGAAGTAGATACAATTTATACTATAGATTCAGCTTTCATTCATTTCAACTTCAGAAGAGGGTTTTTATGTTTTGGTTTTGTTTTGGTTTATAGTAATATTTGAAAGAGTCTGCTCATATTCTAAGTAACACATCAATTCTTCTGGGCTCCATGAAATGCAATATCCTTCTAAACATGTGCAGAACGATTTTATTTCTTTGAAAAAAAAATAATCTTCCTTGGGATCAGGGCTGTAAAAGCAGTCTTCTCTTTGTGGTAGCTTTGGAGGCCTCAGAGTAGGTGCAGGCTAATTTTGAAATGTGAGTTTCCTCTTTAAAGATTAAAAAAGACATGTTTATAACTTTTTCATTAATAAAAATATATTTCTTGGGAGGATTTTAGGAGGAATGCTTTTATCCAACAGTTTTAGGTCTTAGATTTGATAAAGATGATTTTGATAATGACCAAAGTATTTCTATGATAATACTAAACTGTGAATATTTTGCTATTGTGGTTTTCTAGATTACTTGCCCATTTCTCATGTCTTTTTATTTTTGCAATAACCTCTGGAACTTTGGCAGAAATATGAGTTAACCTTAAGGACTATCAGATAGGAGAAAAATTAATCCCAAAGGATAGAAATCAGAAGTCATATAGAAATTTCAAAGAAGTAATCAGTTGTTGCAAAATAACACATTAACAATGGCTGTTATTGCCAAGTAAAACTGGCCTCCTTAGGTGATACTGAGTTGGCCATCAGTAGTTATTTTCAAGTAAAAGCCAAATGATCATTTGCCATGAGTTATGAAAGGGATTCTTCTTCAATTTGAGAATGACTGATGGACTTGGATGTCCCTTAAAATTGGAAAATTCTGTGATTCTATGAACCCTGTTTTTCAAATTTGGAAAGAGGCATTCACCCTTAATGGAGGCCTTTCAGCAGAATCCAGGAAGCCATTGAAAATATTGCCAAATGGATTCTTTTGGGGGCTTCAGTTGATAAAGAGCTTCTCTGAACTCTTGTTCACTTTTGAGGTTTTGTAAATCTCTACCAAAAGCCATACAATCAGTCCAGAAGCTTTTGTTAAAAACATGCTGAGACAATGTGTTAGGTGGGTTAAACAATTACAAAGAAATGGTCCCTTATCCTTGAAGACATTGATCTCAATGGGGGCAACAACAAATATAAAACCAAAGCACATACTGAATGTGTGTGTGTGTGTGTGTGTGTGTGTGTGTGTGTGTGTATCATAAAGAGCACAAAATACAGCTAGTTGGTAACGTAGTTTCTGGCGTCAGCATGATGGTTCGATAATTACAGAGCTCTTTTTACAAATAAATGAACAGATGACTGATGATGATACACTTCATTCATTCACAAAGTCTGTGATATTTGAAATCACTGGACTTACAAAGTATACACCCTCATTTGCCCATAGGATGAGAAAACACCTGAGCCAGAGGACTTTGGTCCAAATCCTTTCCTTGTCACTAATTACTTATGGACATTAGGTAAAGCACTAAACTTCTCTGCATGGTGAGACTGTCTGAAGAGGTGTCTGAAAGACAAAGTTCCAGGTAATAAAAATCAACTTATTAGCTAGGCTAGCCAATAAATAATAAATTAATGGTCAATAAGTTCTCTTGGTAATCAAAGGTGCTAAAGGGAAATGCCTTAAATCAGATGTGTTCCTTCTGACAGAAAACTCCCCTGAGGAATGAAACTCAGCCCTGATTGTTAGCAATTTAATGAGAAAGTAGCCTGAGTCCTCAGCCCTTCCCAATCATTTCATCAAAGATGGGGAGGGGGTAGCCAGCTGAAAATGTGGCTTGGTCTTATGGTAATAATGGGCACCATTAGCAATCTGAGCTTTCCTCCCCAATCAGGTTCTTTCTAGTTTGTTTTCTATTTTATGAGCTGGGGCACCCTAAACTCTAATGAAAGGAAACAAGGACAGAAGCTCATTCTTTCAGGGAAATTGTAATTCAAATTGGATCTTCTTTAACACATAAAGAGAAATCATATTCCCAGTTAAATGGGGTCCAGTCCAGAAGCATTAGGAAGAGCTGATTCTCTTTGGGTGAGGAAGGGCTGCTATTTAAGCTAGCCTTTTGACAGAGAAGGGAATTGTCCAAATTTGTAGTAATAATAAAATGGTACATCATTAAAATTAATTTTTCTCACCTGGAACTCAGTTTCCTCACTTATAGTATGAAGAAGTGGAGTTAAATAGTTTCTAAAGAGCCTTCAATCTCCAAAGCTAGAATCCTATGTATTTGTAAATTTTCTGGCCTAGGGAAAAAAAAAAAGGTTGGATATAGAAATTAGAAAGGGGAATACTATCTCACGCAAGATTCTCTGGGGTGTCCATCAACACTAACCTTGGATATCCCAAGGCAATGCCTTCTTTAAGCTTTTGTGAGAATGACATTGCATCCACTCCACAGTGATTAGAAGCCAGAGCTTTTCGAAGAAACCATAGCAACAAGAAGGATTAATTTCTGCAGCATCTCAAAAACACAATCATCTTATCTCACAACAGCCCAGAAGATAGCTCATACACATCACTGCTATGTAATTCTTTAATGTAAAAATGAAAACAACACCTTGGAAACCTCACACAATCCCCCCAAGTACACAAGTATGGAAGGGTTCGATACCAGGAGAAGCCAATCTCATAAAGTATAGTCAGAGCTATAAAATGGTAATTAATGGAATCAGGAGATGGCACCAGACTATACAATTGTGCCTTCCCATAATGCACCGTTTCCTAGATACCTTGTTTTAATAGAATTTCCTTCTTTCCTGGCCAAAATCACATTTCCTAAAGGAATATAATCTTGTTTTGCCCGACACCTCATTTTTTCCCCCAGACAACAGATGAAGCTGTCTGTCTTAGTGAACTTCTCCTCACCTCAACTTTATAGAAAATTCAACCTGACCCTCACTCAGGCCATTCCCGACTGGCAATGCAGGAGCCCAGAATGATCTATTCAGCCATTAGCCCTGGGATGCTCTTTCTGATTCTAAATATAATGAGACACATAAGGAGCTAACATTGTGCCTCTTTATAGAGGATATTTTGCCCCCTTCAAGTGATTCTTAAGATGACTAAAAATGACTCAAATCAGATCAACATAAAACAACTATGGTTTTAAAAGATAAGTGATTATTGATTCAACTGCTTTGTTAAGGGAGATTTGTTTATTTTTTTAGCATAGTCCATTGTTTTTTCCTAATCTTCTCATGGAGTTTGATTCTACAAACCATCTCTGGAAACATAGGGATTTTTTAAAACACATCAAAGATATTTATAGGAAATTAGAGAGCAAATAGAAGCAATTATTTTTGTGTTAGCTGACCTGCCAATGAGAGGCCATGTGGCAGAGTGGAGTGTTAGACTTGGGTTTAAGAAGACTTTGGTTCAGGGTTTACCTTTACTATATAACTATACAACAATTACTAAGTAATTAATAAGAGCTATTATTTATATAGCACTTGCTATGTGCCAGTCACTGAACTAAGAGCTTTACAATTATCTCATTTCATCTTCAGCATATCCCTAAGTGATAAGTGCTATTATTATCCCCATTCACAGATTAGGAAACAAGGGTAAGCATAGGGTAAGTGACTTGCCCAATGCCCCACAGCCTGTAAATATCTGATGTCGAATTGCATGTAGGATTTTGAATTCAATGCTCTACTGTCTCACTCCCAGAACCTCAAGCACCTTTCCATGATTTCAAATTATAAACGTTCTGCCATTTGCTTTGCTGGAGAAAGTTCCCACAGTGGGAATTCTCTTGCCATTTAAATTGCAACCCCTTGATGTATTGAGACACTTGCCAATGTAAGAGGAATTAGCCTTAGAAAATTGAATTCCATATTCTTCCTTTGTCCTTCCTAAAGCTTCTCTTTGAAAAGTCTCAGGTATTTATATTAGATCAATTATCTCCCCTAACTTTCTTGAGGGTGGAGAAGTAGTATTTTAACGTGGAAAAGACATATTAGAATGAAGTCAACATTGATAATGGGTATGAGTAATAATGGGTTTCCTTTTATGAATTATCCCCCATGTGTAATACTTGTCCAAATGACTGAAATGAATATTTTTAAATCATGGTGTCCCAGAAACATGTCAACTCATTAGCTTTATTTAATGTTAATTTTTCTTAGCATTAAACAAATCTAGAATGGGGAATATCTAAGGACTAAATCTGTGGATCCAAGTTCTCTGTCACACCTGAGTAGAGGCTGAGTGTCTTAGTCAAGGATGTCTGCTAGATATCAGAGGGAAAATTTGCCAAATCTAAAACTGCAAATATAGTTCTTTTGAGAAGTGTTTGTGTGATCACACTGATCTTGAAGTCAAAGGACATTGTGCTTTTTTTTCATTTTTTGAATTATTTCATTATTAATAACTATTAAGACCAAAAAAATTAAAAATATGTCAACAAGCAAGCATTAGATGATTACTAAATGCAAGACAGAGTTAAGAAGTGGAGATTTTTAAAAATGAATAAAGAGGTAGCTATATGGCTCAGTGGAGAGAGCTCTGACACTTGAGTCAAGAGAACCTGCTTGACAGTAACTATGTGACCTTGGGTGAGTCACTTAATACCAATTGCCTTATCCCCCCCCCAAAAAAAAAAAACACAATAATAACAATATGGATCAAGTTTCTGACTTCAAGAAACTCATATTCTAATGGAGATTTGCTTTATCACTAATGTACATATGAGAATACCACAATCTAACATTAAATATGTTTTAGGGTGTGTAGATGTTATCCTAGCTAAATGGTAGAACATTATTCAGAATAAGGCAAATTGTTTTGTTTCCACCAATTTTATATCTTCCTGCATGCATTCCTCTGTAGAAAAAAACTTTTCTATTGTATACAATGAAAATCCCAGTCTGTTGTACATAATCCAGTTCCATGCATTTCCATAAACCCTCTTATCAACTGCTCAATAAATATTTATTAACTGCCTACTAAGTGCTTGTCAATTCTTGATACCAGTGATACAAATTCAAATACAAAACAATTTATATTGTTAAGGTGCTTACAATTTGGATGAAGGAGCCAATAGATAATTATGTAAGTATCTGTTGAATACATATAAAGAAAATATGTAATGTCCTTCTGGAGGTCCCTGTTCAGGCGCCAAAATGTAGTGTCCAGACTAGCTCTCTCTGGAGGATCTGGGGACCAGCCTTGGTCTTTAGTGGAGGAGTGCAGGAGGCAGGAACACTACCAGGAGGATGGTCAAAGATTGGATATCTCTATTTCCAGACCTCTCAGCCCTTAAATAACTCAATATGATGACATCATTCCAGCACACTATGTATGTGTGAACTAGAGAACCATTACATCACCTTACTAAGTACTAAGTATATATGTGAACTAGAGAATCATTATCTCCAATCACACTGAGTAAGCACGCTGCTTTAAATATCTTTGCTTCAAGTATACTTTTCTCAGAGTTCCCCAATATCTGCAGTCCCCTACAAGAATAAATTCAAATCATCGCAAAATAGCTAAATTTAGAATGGTATGGTAGTATGAATAGATAAATTCAAAGCTAGGATGACCAGGAAGGGCTTCATGTAGAAAATGGTTTTTGAGATCCCTCTTGACGCTTCCTAATTTCAGAAAATTAGGGGAGGATGGAGTAAAATCCAAGCACTAGAAACAACCAAGGCAAAGAAACCAAAATGGGAGATGGAAAGCCATGTATGATAAAGTATAATAATAGAGTAATTTACAAAACTTAAAAATAACAAAACTCAATATGCTAATTTGGTTGAATTACATGGTACATGAGGCAGAATAATGTTGGATGTAGCCAGGGCCAGTTTATGAAACTAAACCAAGAAGTATGAAGTAAAGGAATGACATTTTAAGATACATGACTATGGAAAAGTGAGTATAGAGAATGGACTAGAATAAAGTGGCAATTGGGGTGAAGGAACTAGAATAGGGAGAGATTTGAAGAAGAGAGATCAATTAGGAAGCTATAGCAATAATACAGAGAAGTAATGAGGTTCTGGTTTCAGAGGTAACTATGTGAAGACAGAACAGAACTGGTATGAAAAATATTGTAGAGGTAGAAACAGCATTTGGTGACATTGAATTTATAAGGTAGAGTGAAGACACAAATATAATTCAAAGGTACAAATGTGGGTGACTAGTGTGTCTTTAATAAAAATTTGGAAGAGATGAGGGCATAGGCAGAAAGATAATGAATTTCACTTCAAACATATTGAACAAGAGGTGTTTCTAAGGCACCCACTTTGACATTCCTAATAGATAATAAGTGCTGAGGGTGGAAAGTGCAGGAGACAGACTGGGCTTAGAGTTCTGTGTCATCAGTTTTAACATGTTAGTTAAAGTCATGGGAACTGATGTCATCAATTGAAAGACAAAATAAAGTGAAAAAGGTCAAGGAGATACCCCATGGTTAGGAAGAAATGGTATAGATGATGAGATAGTAAAGCAGACTGAGAAAAATCAGTTAAATAAGAGATGAGAAAGAGTGGTATCATCAAGAGTTGTAAAAGAGAGAGTAACCAGAAGAGTATGGGCAGTGTCAAATACAACAAGGAGGTGAAAGTAATTTTAGTTGAGTGAAATTGGAAAAAAAGCTTAGTTAGGTATACGGTTCATTGATCAGTCATACCAGATTTTTCATGACCCCATTTGAAGTTTTCTTGGCAGAGATACTGAAGGGATTGGCCATTTCCTTTTTCAGCTCACTTTACAAATGAAAATCTATAGCAAACTGGGTTAAGTAACTTGACCAGGATCATGCAGTTAAGAAGTGTCTGAAACCAGATTTAAATTTATGAAGTTGAGTCTTCCTGTCTTCAGCCTGGCATTCTATCCACTGTGCATCATAGCTGCCCAAGCTGAAGTATGAGGGGAATTGAAAAGGCCATGGAAAGAAGAGGTAGCTATTTCTCAAAGTTTGAGAAAGGAGGAGAGAGATTTGGATGAAAGCTTGAGAGAATTAAGACATTGGAGAGGCTTTCCCTCTCCCAGGGCATCTATCCAACTCATTGAAAACTTTTCTCTGGTTGTTTCAATATGTCATAGGGACTAATGCTGTCCTTCAGCCACCAGCTCAAATCCCTGAGTCCCTGGAACACAATCAGAAGCTCCACACATTGTAATGGGTGGGTACTCTTGGCTCTTGAAGGCTGTGCCGATGGGAAACAAGTTTTTAATGGAGAGATATCGGCAAGAGAACTGACAGCAGACTGTCTCCAAATTGCTCTAGAAAGGACCTTCATTCCCAGAAGATTACCCAGTAGAATAATAAGATGATTACGTATTTTGGGGTATGAAGACCTGTGAAACAAGTTTAACACATAAAATAGATAAAATTGGATGCTTTTTTCTGTAACTGAAGAGGGAAAATCTTTCCTCATTTGTTTTTGTGAAACAGGGTGATAAACATTCCCTAACCCTATCTAAGCTGGTAAAAGGTTTATATTACTATAATAATACCACATTTATATATAAAAAAAAATCGCTAACCTAGTGATTTTGGAAGCCTGCAACAAACCTGAGAGTGAGAATGGAGCGTAGAGTTCATGTTATTTGATGCTTTCTTTTTCTGTACAAAAAAACCAAAGATTAGATAGGCTGACTTGCCCAAAGTGACACAGTAGGATTGTAGCAAAGCCAAGCCATACTTTGAAGTGGAAAGAGCACTGAACTTGGAATCAGGAAGATCTGAGTTCCAATCCTACCTTTGACAATATCTGGGTGATCTTGAGACAATCAACTACTTCTCTATGCCTTGGTTTTCTCATCTGTAAAGTAAATGTTCTAGAATTGATACTGTTCAAATCCCTTCCAAATCTAAATTTATGATCCAATGATCATGAGCTCTCTGCTTTTCCTACCACTGTGCTTTCCAATGCATTACATTGATCAAAAGAAAAAGTGTGATAGAGGAATATCTCTGTGATTCAGGGGTGATCTTGAAATAGCCTGAACTGGTTCAGGAGAGTCTGTTGTTAAGTTTTCAACCTGAGCATTTATACCCCAGAAACCAGCATAAGCAACAAATCAGATATTGATTTACTCTTTTATAGTTTGAATAAAAAAGTGATATGGCAATTGCTAATAAAGCAGATCAATCTGAAAAAATCATATGTATATGTTGTAAAGTCACTTGTTAAACATTTGACAGCACCTCCTTACATCCAGCATAGAGAAATAGGTACATTTTTATTTCATGGACACTTCTGACAATTTATTGAAACCTTTGGCCCCATCTTTCAGAACGATGTTTTTAAATCCTTATATAAAACATATGGAATTGAAAGGGAAATCAAAGAGTTAAAATTGTCTCTATATATAATATATACATATACACGAGTATTTATAAACATGATACATATGTGTGTATAAATATATCTGTATGTATATTTTGATAAATCCTCAACTCCTATTTTTGGTTTGCCTTTATATCCTTTGATTTCTTATTCATAAGAGATTTATTTGAATGTTCTTTTGCTCAAGATCATCCTTATTTAACTTTGAGCCATGACCCTCTAGTGTCATTTTTATTTCATTGATCTGAAGCTAAAAGACGTCACAGAGATTCTGCCTAATCAGCTCTCTCATTTTACAGATGGGGAAATCAAGGCTCTTAGTTTCAATCACTCACCTAAGCTCATAGAGAAAGATGTGGTATGTGGGCTCATGAAAACAAAACAAAATTCTATTAAAAGTTAAATAAAGGTTAAAATCTAAAATTTCCTCAAAATCATCCTGGCTTGAAAAATCAGTATTTAGATTAGATATATTGAAACCTCAACCACAGATTTGTCCCCATATCACTTACTCTGCTGTGCTGTCTTGAGCTATATCATACTAGTCAATAGACTCGATATTCTTTAAGTTGTAGCAATTTTTCACCTAGAAACATTAAGAAATCAAGATTGATAAAATGAGTTATATTCAACTTCTCTTTTGGAAAGTGGTCATGGGTGACATCCATTCTCCTTTGTGTTCTTGATGCTTCTAAGTAACAAAAAATCATGGCATCTCCTCTCAGGAGATGCAGTTCTCAGGAAGAGCTCTTCTTGCTCAAGAATTTTATGTAACTTCCCAAGAAAAGCACTGGGATTTTGTCCTAGGAATTGGGAGAAAGGATCTTAGCCCCGGTCAAGTTTGATCACAACAACCAGTGAAGGGAGATGCCTTCTAATTTCTAGCTATCACTTAAAAGTGATGTTTATATAGAGTTTGAAAGTCAGAGGTCATCTTTTCATTTGATCCTTTCAACAACCTTATGAGCACTCCTTTCCCTCATTTACAGGTGAGGAGAGGTTTAAGCGATTCTCCTTGGATCACCCCCAAATAACTGTCAGACGGGTTCTGGGTCTGCCAATCCAGCGCTCTATTCCTTATGCCCTACTGCCTCTCAGGGTTGTGGTTTTAAGAATTTCAGGCTTTGTCCCCATAAATGTTTCATGTTGTCAGTCTGTGGCCATCTCTGGCATTTTCAAATTAAAAGGCTCTTCTTATCCATGTCGCATGATTGTTGATTGTCTCATGGGTGTTTGTCTCTTATATGTGATTAATCTCCAAAATGTTCTTTCTTTTTGTTCTTTCTTTCCTCTTCCCTTTTTGTAGAAATTATAGAGCCTCCTACCTCTAGTCCTGTCACAAGTCCAGGTCAGTATCCACATACATTCACAAAGTATGTCTGGGTACTTCTGTCCATTTAATGAGATGTTCCCATTTCTGTCCATTTAATGAGATGTTCCCATCATCCTAGCCATAGGCAGGGGGCAATATATGGGCTATATTCTGGAACGATGTCAGCTCCCTGTCCTTGTGTGTTTGTTCTAAGGTGCCCTTTTGGGAGGGCTGATGATCTGAGGCTAAGATCTCACAATTTGCCCCATAGAGACAGTAAATCCAAGCCACATTGGGCAGCCCAAACAAGGTGATTAGCTTTTGCAATATCCTTGCAAACTAAGCGATGGAGAGTTTACTGGTTTTCTGTGCCGCTATTAAAAACCTATTTACTTTGGCCTGATGTTACATTATTGTAAAATCATTATGAAACAGGAAGGCATTTAGTGTTTCTAAAAGGAACAACAGCTGGGGGAAAACCTATACTTCCACTCCTGGCATATTATCATGGTGGATATTGGCTCTCTTGAAGCTGTCAAGTCAAAGCACTTATTTCAGTTGTTGTGCTTTATTTTCAGATGCTTTCTAATTCAACCTCAAATACTCACTCTGGAAAGATAGGCTATTGCTGTAAGAACATTTAAAGAGTCTTTTTTTTTTTAAACTGTGAATGTTTTTTTTGTCCTTATGTGATATAAATAAAACTAAGATAAAAGCTGGTCATATTAGAAACATCTTCGATCTTGTTGTACTAGGATTTGGCAGTTCATTTGGGCTGTTGGCTATTTAAAGCCAAAAAATAAAATGAAAAATGCTGAAGCTATTTAGCTTAGTAAAAAAGTTCATAAGGATTTCTAGTAACTGCTGAGCCAAGAGTTTGTAAATGTGATTCACCCAAAAGGAAAAGTGGGCAAAATTGCCTGGGTGGATCACCCATTTCTGGTGATAACATATTATTTTATTGTAAGCAGGATTTGGAAATTCAATTCAATTCAAAAAGCATCCACTAAGTACTGGTGCGATGTGCAAGGTGTTGGGAATACCAAGATCTAAAAAGGAAATCAAAGTCTCTTCCATCAAGGAGCTTGCATTCCTGTGGGAGAAGGAGGAAGAAGAACTCAATATCTATATAGATATATCAACATAAAATATATACAAAGTAAATGCAAAGCCATTTCAACAGGCGAGCAGGAGAGCAAGAGAGATCATTAGGAAAAACATCATGCAGCTGAACCTAAAAGTGAACTGGGGAATCTAAAAGGTGGAAGTGAGGAGGGAGCACATCAGGCAGGAGACATATCTTGTCCCAAAGCAAGATGGTCAAAGACTGAATGTTATATACAAGAAATAACAAAGAGAGCATTTTCTCTGGGAACCAAGTTTATGAAAAGCATTAATATGAAGTCAGTCTAGAACTAGAGCATTTAAAATTGAGATAGAAACTGCATTAACTAAAATCAATAAGAACTATGTTTAAGTGTTTCTACTCTGTCACCTGAATCACCCAGTCTTACATTCATTTTGGGGGGATTGTATAGACACAATCTAGAATTCTGAATTATTTCCAGAACAATTGACTTTAGGCTACACTAGAGCAATCTTTAGGGGGGACAGGGAGCATCATTAAGACCAGTTCCATTTTGAAGATGACACTCAAGGTCAAATGGGAAATCAATGAAACTAGAACTCTCGAGCACTAGAGTGTGATTCTTAATCATTAAGACCTGTAATTCATTACAGCCTGTTATCTCTGATTGCTCTGAAGAAGGCTTTGACAAATCAGAGAACTTCTTGACCCCAGTTTCTCTATTGAAAATAAAATAAATATGTACTTACGATATACTGAACTCCCTCTTGTAATATTATTGAGATTGAATAGTTTTAAGAAGTCATCTTAGGCTATTGCCTATTTTTTTTTTCTCTTTTAAGTATGATTTTTCTAGTGTAGAAGAATTTGACTTGATTCTTTTAAGGAATAGATTCAAATGAATCTATATTCACTGTAAATTCAAAATGTTGTGAAAAGGAAAGAGTTGGCATGGGTCACAATGGGATTTCATCCCATACATGGGGTCTTTTTTTCTGAGGAGATCCTCCTACCAATGAGCTTTTTTTATTATTTAGGGATCATTCCAATGAAGCACAAATGCTTTAAATGAAAAATTCACCATTGTGTATCATTCTTTTAGTCCGGACAACAAAGGATCCTGTCCAGAAGTAAAGCAAAGATTAGACAAGCTGTTTAAAAGAAAGAATCCTCTATTAAATATTATTGTTATTTTTTAGTCATGTCCAAGTCTTTATTAATCTATTTGGAGTTT
The DNA here is from genome assembly GCF_902635505.1 of Sarcophilus harrisii. Classification (NCBI taxonomy): domain Eukaryota; kingdom Metazoa; phylum Chordata; class Mammalia; order Dasyuromorphia; family Dasyuridae; genus Sarcophilus; species Sarcophilus harrisii. The sequence continues at coordinate 6,247,780 of NC_045429.1, forward strand.
TCCTGCCAAAATAGCAGAGTAGTTTACCACTTCCTTCTCCAGTTCATTTTACAAATGATGAAATTGAGGTAGAGTTATGAGACTTATCCAGGATCATACATCTAGTATGTTTCTGAGGCCAAATTTGAACTCAGGGAGATGAGTCTTCCTGACTCCAGACCTAGAACTTTATCTATTGTGCTATCTACTTACCACTTCTATTAAATGACCTCCTATGTATTCTTTTGCATGTCAAGATTGCAGTCATTTGAAATAATGGGTCATATTTTTGGGTTGAGGGGGAATAGTTATTTTCTAAAGTGCTACCTTTAATGAAATAGATAATCAAGAATAGGTTCTTTGAAATTTTACTATAATCAGTTCATTTGTTCCTTTTTGTGAATAGAGAAAGAGAATACAAAATGGTTGCAGCTGGATCTCATAGAGCCTAGCATTATGGCTGGAGAGTAAAGACAGAGATAAAGTGGGTACCGTGTCACAGAAAGATTGGAAACAGAAGAGAGATGGATTAAACTCTGTTCACACAATTTATGTTCATAAATTCTGAGGAAATGAGTACACTGAGTCCATAACTTATATTTTTGTATATTCCTGACAAGTCAGAATCTGTTTCAATTGGCAGGAAGGAAAATTGAATTATTAACATCATTATTCCAAAAAAGGTCCATGCAATATAGCAAGTAGTGAGATTAAAAGAAAACTCTGCTTTGATCAGCTCCAGAGTTTCAAAGTTTGAAAGGTAAGAGGCATTTTTCAATCCGAATGAAGTGTACAGGGCATTTTAAAATTCAAATCATTACTATTGCTATTCCTATTCTCCAAGTCTGCCAGTAATGACCGCCATATTTGAAAATGACTTCTATCATGTCAATGATACTGGCTAAATCTTATTTTCTTTGCCTCTGCCAAGATAAAAGATGGATGTCTTTTATTATGTTCCATATTTCAGTTGATTTTAGTGTTGTTGTTGGTCCAATATTAGAAAAGAAGGTCCAATCATTTAGAACAGAGTTATGAGAAAAAGCTATTAGCTTTGTTAAAGCTTGTCAAACTACAGAATTTTACATATTCAGTAATAATGAGATAATCCCCACAAAAATGACCTCCTTTGTTCCATCAAATTCATCAATTTAGCCTCAAGATTGAAGGGAATCATTATGGTGCTGGAAAAAAGCTACTGGTTTGGGAGAGATAACATATTGATCCAATCCCAACCTTAGTTTGAATCCCAGAATTTCCTTTTTTTTTGGCCTATGTGACATTGGGTGAATATTTTCATATTCCCCAGTTTCTTCTTTAAAATAATGTCATTAACTAGATTGTCTCTAATGAGCCTGGAGTTCTCAATCTGATCCTATCACTCATGCTTCCTCCATCTGCACAATACAAACACAATTGTCCAAAAAGCAAAATCTTATTCAGGCCATCATTACTTTGTGTTTCATAGTTTAAAAAATATTAACTATATAAAAGTTAGTTTAATTCAACAAGAATATATTTAGCATATGTTATATGCAAGACATTCTATTGGGGCTAGGAATGCAAAGCTAGAAAAAGAAACAGAAACAGAAATGGTCCCTAGTAGATAAGTAGAAAGTATAAACAATGTGATAATAATTTCAAAAAGAACATCCACAATTCAATTAGCAGAGATTTATTGAATGCCTATTAAGTGGCAGGCACTTTGCCAGACATATGGAATAGAGAGACAAAACAGGAATAGTATCTTGCCCCCAAGGAGCTTACATTCTGACTGCCAAGATAACGGAAACCATGGAGTACATAAAGCATATTAATGAACAGATACAATTTAGTTGGTGGTGATGAAATCATCATAGGTAATTATAGGGATTAAGAAAAATCTTGTGTAGAAGGTGGCAGGTAAACTTCCTTTGAAAACAGATTTGTCAGTGGATAACATAAATAGATTTAAAGTACCAGTACTTTCTAATTCACCATAAAAAAAGCTACTTTGCATTCATCATCTTAATCCCAGAAATCATCATTCACTGGTCATTGACAAATGTAATTTGAAAATAATTCGATTTCTTAATGCATGCCCTTGTTGTTCAGAGTAAGTGAGACTTCCCTCCATGTGTTTTTCAGACAATTGGAAACAGCTTTTTCTATTGTTGACTCATTTCAGAAAATTGAATTTCTTGAAGGTCATAGATAGGGAGTTGATGAATTGGAGAATGGTATTAATGATTACAGTTTCTGAGGCTTTAGGAAACCTTTTAGATTTCTAGGACTTAAAAATAACTTTCAGTCTTCCCAAAACTAATGTCTCCATTGTAGAGCTGAGGAAAGTGGGACAAAAGAAAGAAAATAAGTAGCTGAACATTGAAGGGCATTGTCAAGGTGAGAATTATCCAAACTTTAGATAGTTGTGCTTTACTTTATGCAATGAGGGTTTTCCTGAAGAGGCAAACGTAAATTGTAATATTGGTGAAATGGGCCTTAGCTAGTCCAACATGTATCTGAGGGAGAATTTCCTCTACAATGTACCTGACAAATGGATATCTGGGCTTTGCTTGACTCCATTCAATGAGCAGAAGCCAGTCAGCCATCCAGAATCAACCTTCTTGAAATGTACTAATGTACTAAGTACAGATCATCCAAAGCAAATATTCTATGAATCCTGTTGTCGAGTGAATAAGCCCTGCCAAATCACCCCATTTTGTAAATTCTGATTTTTATTCTCTGGACTTTCACAAAGGAGAAGGTGCTTGGCAGGCAAACTAAAATGACTTTCTGTCTCTGAAAAACCTTAAGCAAAAATCTCACTGGTTTAATCTCTTACTAAATGCATGATGCTATATCATAGAAAGTTTATGATTGTAAACATTTATCTGTGAACTGAGATATGAGATCCTGCAAAACAAGTAGTATTGTATAGCATTAATTTGAAATTTATTTTAAGGTTTGAGGGTTTTTGTTAAAAACAAAACAAAAAAAAAAACAAATCCTTCAAACAATCAAGCTCGCATTATTCTCTGATTGTGAGATTATAACTGTTTGGAAAGTTCAGAATATATTTCAGAATCCTAATTAATATGCTCACATATAATGGATTCAGATATTAATTATAATTATCCATAATTAGTTGATTAATTTTCCAGATAAAAGCATGGCAAAAACTATGATGCAATTTGGGATATAATGCCCTTTATTAAAATTTTTAAAAAAGAATTCTCTGTGCTCTGCTTCCTAAGTATTTATTCAGTTCATGCTTTTTCAACATGACTTTGGCTCTGCCTTAAACTTCTTATTTTCTTATTGATTTTAGTAGACTGGTTATACTAGTTCAGAATATATCACTAGTCCCAACTCAAAACCACAGTGAAGCAATAAGGTACAATTGAGAGAGTCACTAGAAAGCAGGAGTATTCAAATCAGTAACTATAAGAGTGCACTGTCCATCAAAATCCCCTTTATTGTTACAATTTTTATCATCTTCATCATCATCATCACCAATGTTTATTATATATCTATTTATTTTAAGTGATGATACACTGGATATATAAAGATTAAGAAATCTTTAGTCCCATGGAAATGATTTATGCTTATAGTGATGAGTCTCACTCAGTGATGATATGAAGGCTCCAGTGACACTTTCAAGGATTTCTCACTCCTGAATCAATGTTCATATCAGGATAATGTGTGAAATGTGTTCTTCAGCATCTCAGTTTTGTCATCTATGGCATTTGCAAGCACATGGTTTGCATATTGCATGAGCTCACTTATTTACCCTTCAAATATAATCAAGATCTCGTGGAAAGTAATGACATCTGCCCATGAGCAAATCTTCCAAGAAACCATTCTAGAGGCAGTCAGTCTCCCAGCCAATGTGACTCTTCAGTATGTTCCTTCTTCTAAGGCTTTCACCATTATTCCTCATTGATATTACCTGACATGATTCCTCTAGATGACTATCATGATTATTCAGTGCATCCATTGTGGTTTATTCTAGGACCCTACAAATGGGGGGGGGGGTTGGAATTATTTCTCCCCGATAAGCATTTCCCAATGCCATGGTTTCTTCTTTGCCATGCAATGTCACCCTTCTTGTAAATGGTGAAATTTTCCTACTTCCAGCCAAAGGTAGTCCCATCAAGGGTCAATCTCATGGCTATGAATCCAGAGCTCCTTTACTTTAGTAGTCACACCTGGCTTTTCTGTTTCCTGATGTTAATGCAAAGTGTCAAATTAAGCAGCCCACTCTGTATTTCTCACTGATATTACAGCAGTGTTGGGATGAATTGTCAGAGAAATATTTCACAAGGCAGAAGCACTTTGCCCCTCATAACTACCTAATGGATCTATATCCCCAATGTCAGATTTGGGGATACAATTTGATGTATCAGGAGCTTACATCAAATAATCTCGGCTTTCTCTCACATCCAATTTGCTTGTCTCCCAAGATAATAGCTCAATAACCACACCCTCTCCCCCATCAAGTCCTCCTCCACTCACCTATTTATCCCTTAAAGTTCTAAAAGTTTCCATGGATCCCACTGAACAGGATTATTTCAGTTCCTCATGACTGCTTCCCAACACATCCAAGTAGTGAAGTAAGGCAATAAGGTGATGTATGAGTGATAGGGTCAAGCATTTCTCCAATATTGTCACATATATTGGTATTTAAAAAAAAAGTTTTATTTGTTTTTGTCCTTTTCATATTGCAGACCATTAGTTATATCCAGTTTGTACAGAAACCACATCTACTCTGTCCCCAAATCAGGAAATCCTGTGTCTTATAAAAGTGGTTTTTTTTAAGTATTATTTAGAGAACTAACAAGTTCAGTGAATTATTACAATTAGTTAATTTAAACAATGTACATTTATTGAGTAAATTTGCAAAGTAAATACTCCGTAATTATGATGGGAGATGAGGTGTTAGCTGCTGGGGAGTGTTGAGTAAAATCTTCATTAAGTTGAGTGGACCTGAAGTCACCTAGCCATGCTGACTGTCGACAGTCTTTACCAAAACAGGCAAGTCATTTTATTTTTTCTATAATTGATTTTCGATCCTGTGGTACACTACAGATTTTCCAAGCCTTCTCTCCTGATGCTTCTCACACAATCTTTCCATCTCAATCTCAATTGAGAGCTTTACCTTTTGTGGCACTGAGAAAATTAAGGCCATTTGATGTGAGGTTCTGTTTCTCTTCTTCTTAAAACCCTTTGACATCACTTTTCACTTTTTCTGAAAATCAGATATTTCTTCTTCTTACCAAGACCAATTCATATCTGTTAACACAGTAAAAGCTCTATTATTCTCTCAGTCTCCTGAATCTTTAGTCTCTTTTCATTCCTTCAATATTGCTCTTAAATATACCTATCGTTCTAATTCTTGAAAGCTTGCAGCAGCAATCTCTTTTCCACTCCATTCAACCCTTTGCAGTTTGCCCAGTAACCTCATCATTCAACTGAAATTTCACTCTCTGAAGTTACCAATGAGATCTCAACTACCAAACATGATGTTATTTAAAAAAATCTCTCATGCATTTTTTGTAATCAACTGCTTTCTCCTCATTTACTTTCTCATCCTTGAATTTTTGTGGCAAGATTCTTTCCTTCTCTACTTGTCTGACCTCTTCTGAGATTCATGTCTCAGAATGATGGTTCATCATCCGTATCACATCCCCTATGAGGTTTTCCCCAAGACTCAACTTAAAGCTTCCTCTTCTGCTCTCTAGACTTGCCCTTGGCAATATTATTGGCTCCCATGGATTTAATTATTATCTCTACTCAGATGACTCATAGAATCATAAATCCAAACCAAATCTCCTCTCTGAGTTTCAATCTTGTATCGTGGAAAATTTTTGGACATTTGGAATCGGATGACCCTTAGACATCCATTATGTCTAAAGAGTACTCATTATCTGGGCTCCCAGAACCATGTCGCTTTCAAACTTCCCTATTTTTTTGGAGAGAGCATCTCCATCCTTCTCATTGCTTTGATTTTTAACCTTGGGCTTTTCCTTAACTGCTCATTCTTGCTCATCTCTCACATCTAATAAGTTGCAAAATCTTGACATTTTTACCTATACAGTACATCTCGCATCTGACTCTTCTCTCTAATCAGACAACTACTAACTTAGTTCAGGACCTCCTCACCTATTTCTTATTTTATTGCTATGGTCATCCAATTAGTCTCCCTGCCTCAAGCATTTCCCTATTTGAGTCCTTCCTCCATACTGCTATCAAAGGGATTTTTCTTAAGTACAGATCTGAACATGTTCAACCTTCACTCAAAAAGCTCCAGTGGCTTAGTATTATCCCTAGACTTTAAAAAAAAATCACTTCTCTGTTTAGCTTATAAAGTTTTTCACAGTCTTGTGCCAAACTATCATTCTAGCCTCATTGTGTGATACCAAAGAAACTAAGGCAAGAGAGATTGGTTTTTCATCTTTAATATGGCGTAAAAAAGCTAGTCGGCCAGATGGGACTCTTGTCCAAAGCATTTGGTACAGAGAAACCAAGGCAGGGGATGTATATAGGGTTTTAGCTAACTAAGATTTGCAAACAGAATACAGAATGTGAGTACACAATCTTATAGGGGAAGCAAAAGCAGATAAAGGAGGGGGGCAGCGAGGACATTGGGAAGATGGACAAGCCATAATTCCAGGGAAGGATCATAACTTAATCCTGAGAGAATAGGGGTCAAGATAAGAAGGTTGAGGGCAGGAGACAGCAAGGAGTGGGGCAATACTCAAAAAGAGGGGGAATTATCCCAGCAAGGATCAAGATGATGCACCTGGAGTTGATGACACAATGGTAAGTAAGGGTGGGCAGAGCTTCAAGATTTTTCCTGGGCTCTTTTTTGTTGTGATGCAGGAGCCACCTGACAATGGCTGCTGGAGATTCAACCCAGACCTGCAGAATAGGTTGTAAGAGGATGATACAAGGAAACTGAGAAGCAATTGCTGTTCTCTGATCTCTCCGACTGAGAAGCTGTTGAGCTGTCTGACCTCCATCCTCTTCCCTCTGCCTCCACTTTTATCTCATTCTCAGTTCGTAACTCCTGTGTCAGCAAAGGCTGCCCTGCAACTCCTTCAAATGTTATGATTCACAGCTGTGGAGGCTCTCGGAGAATTGACCTGTCCTTTAACACTTTTAAAAACTCAATTTCCAGTCCTAATGGCAAGGAAGGGGGATGACTATGATTTTTTTTTTATTCAGTGCTCAACAATTATAGATTACCCTTCCTCTCACATCCTGCAAACCAGTCAACCTGGTCTTCTCTCTGTTCACGAACATGACAAACCATTGCCCAATGCTGGAAGATATTCTTTCTTTATCTTCATTTCAGAGAATCCATGTTTTCCCCTGACATAGATCAACGCCTTCATAATGCTTTTCTTGATTCAACCAATTGTTAAGCCCTTCCCTCCTTAGTTTTCTTTTACTTAATGATTCTGCCTTTGTGTGTATTTATTCTCTTCTATTTGTTTGGTACACATGCACAGAGGCACCTGTTGTCTGCTCTGTTATAATGTGAGCTTTTTGCTAGAATGCATTATTTCATTTAGTAAATTTGTTTCCCCGGGGACTAGCACTGTAGGTAGGAGGCACCTAATACATACTTATTAATGGATTGTATAAGGTAGCAATAGAGGTGAACTCTGAAGGAAAGTAAATAAGCAGTAGAGATGACTAGGAACTGGAGTATTTTCTCCCTCATAGAGTCCATACAAGTGATGATGACAAGAGACAAAATGTCATTTGTGTGAATTATTAAGAAAGTCGATCTGGATGGGATGACAAGGTCCTGAAAGGAATCAAAGTATAAAGAACCTGGAAACATGAGGTAAAGCCAGATTTTGAAGGTCTTTAAATACAAAGCAGATTTGTGTATTATTGTTTGATCCTAGAAGCAATTGGGAACCACCAGGATTTATCAGAATAGATATTGACCTTCATATTCATCTGGAAGCTCTGTAGAGAGGTAAGACTTGATACAGGGATATTAAATAGGAGTCTGTTGCAATAGTCCCTGCAAGTGGTAGGCTGGAGGAGACATTTTCTTTTTCAGCTAGATACCTTAGATTATACTGTGGTAGATAGCCACTGCCCCAGATGTGCACAGCAGGGACATGCAGATAAATAGTGATTAAACAAACATATAAATTGTTGCACCACTTAACACTTCCTAGCTGAGTGACCCTGGCAAGTCACTTAAACCCAGCTGCCTCAGCCAAAAAAAGAAGAAAAAAAAAAACCTTAAGGAAAATGATAAAATGAGAATTTGCATTTTAATAGATTGGAGTATAAAGCATTTGATTAGCCAGGCAAGACTTCATAGATGATGGTCAATGTTTCTCCACCTTGAAACCTGCCTTCTTATTTTAGTTCTACATTATATTCATTTGGGATGTTAAAAATATTTGCTTCAGAATTAAAAACTTTAATCTGTACTTGAAGCCAAATGATCCTGGACCTTATTCTATTAACACACTCAACATTACAAGTATTTGTAAAGTACCTGCTATGTGCCAGACACTTCGTTACTCTTTGGAGATAAGAGACAAAAATAAATAACCTCTGATCTTATGGGGCTTCATGAAACCATGTTCAGGGGGAAATATGCAAATAGATGAGTCAATACAAAATGTATTTGAAACACATGAAAATATTAAGGAGTGCATTTAAAACAAGGGGTTGGGGAGGCAGATCTCATAAAGGAAGTGAAAAGTGAGCAGAATATTGAAGGAAGCCATCAATTCTAAATGGAAAAGATAGCTAAGAACTGTGTTTCAAGCCTCAACAGAGATAGAACAATGGAAAAGAGCCCATTGGCTGTGGAAAGGAAATTGAAGTTTCTAATTCTGGCTGAGGTTGAAAGGAAAAGGAAAAAAAAAAGGAAAGAAGGAAAGCATTCCATATTTTTAAAGAGTCTTTTTATAAATATTATGAAGCTATAAGCTACAAGTTCTACAGAACTGATCAACAATATTAATCAGATCAGAAGTAGGGATATTCTTTTTTACATGGAAATAAGTCTGAAGAGGCATTAAGGCAAGCACTGCCCCCGGGCCCACTTCACAAGGGAAAGCCTCTAGATGAATCTTGGAAATGTGTTTATATGCCCTGGAGCTGGGAGATGAAGTGGAAGGAAGATTCCTTTGGAGAATTCAGGAAAGATTCATCCATTTAAATGCAAATAGTTACTGTGCAAGTTTAATTAGTTGTATTGATCATCAGTGTTAAGTTTATAATAAATCATTTATTTAAAATAAGGAACTCTAGAAAGTATGTTTTCCTCTCCCAATCATTTCTAACTCCTTACAAAGAGGATGGGGAAGAGGGAAGGTTGGGTAGTATTCGGTTTTGTCACATTGACACCTTGTTATGACAAATCTGTTTTTGTTTTCAAAGTTGGAATCAGTTTTCCTGAAATTGTAATGCCCCGGGAAGATAAAACGATAATAGTTTTAGAGGTTAAAAGACCCTTTCATTTTATAGATGAGGAAACAGGCAAGAGAAATCACCTAAGTAACTCACTTAAAGTTCCCTGGGTAGTATCAGAGTTGTAACAGGATTCAGTGCCTCTGACCCTAAATCCCAGGTGATCTCCCTGTACCCATTCTACTTGTCATACAGTGCCTTGTCTTTCTGATTTTCTTAAACTAATGATCATGTTGAGATGATAATTAATAATTCTGGATGTCTCAACAGTGTTTTTTTCCTAATGCTGAATTTTATAGCAAATTGTTTATTGTAATGAGGATCAGAAAAAAAAAAAACTAACAAACTATATTTTAATTAGCCATCTTACTGAGGTGGAGAGAAATATAATGAGCTTAGCTATAGAAATAATTTGATAAACACAATGGAAATGGGAATATAAAAGATCCTAATATAATAGATACATTTTTAATTGATACCTATTGGCTGATTAGATCTGGGATCTATAAAGGAAAGAGCCAGAGATATGAGGAAAAGTTGAAATATTGAAATTAATAGCTTTCAGTCTATAAGGCTTTCAGTAATATAGTGCTATATGGTTCCCTCCTATTTGTGGACATAAGGTTCTGGAAGAGAATTCAAATAGATGGAATTGAAGTTTTTTGTTGTTGTTTTTAAGTTACAATAGTTAGGAATGTTTTAAATTAGTTTCAGTTCAGAATGTGGCATTTCACCCAGAAGACAAATTTCCACAGCAATTATTTTGGGGTGGGAGACATTGCTAGGTTCTTCTTCAATGATAATAATAACTATCCATCTTGCCTACGCAATGGTCTGCCCTGGGCAAGAAGACCCTCAGCTTTCAAGTTCAATTCAACAAACAGTTATTAAGGGACCAATATATGCAAAGTGCCACGCTAGTTAGTGATGATAAAAAATGAAAAAAATGGCAGAAGGTCAGCACCTAAGAGCCTTATAATCTAATGATAAATTCATACACAGATAAGTATAATATAGAAAATAATGAGAAGAACAAGGGATAATTTTGGGGGGTGGCACCTTAGATATATCTCTAAGAAAGAAAAAGAAACAGAATCTAGTTTATGATGAGGAGGAAAGAATATTTTCTATAAAAAAGGAGAAAAATTGCATGAATCTACCAGGGTAGGGGTTGCCATGATAACTTAGGGGATAGTTGAAAGGCTCATTTTATTGTATAGAGAATGCATGCATTCTACTGAACCAATACAGGTAAGGTTGATTACAACCAAATCATGCAAAGCGTAAAATGCCAGGTTAAGGAATTTGATGTTGTTCTGTGTTTGATAGGGAGCCATTGAAGACTGTTGAGAAAGTGAGTGAAATGTTTAGAATTGTGCATCAGAAAAAATGGTTTTCTTGGCAGCTCTTGAAAGATATATTGGAGAGGAAAGAAACTAGAGTGAAAACTCTTCCCAGAACTGTATTATTTTCTCAATGTTCTGGGGCAATGTTAAAAATGACACCCAGGTGTTTATAGAATTTTCTTTGTGGAGTAAAAGAAAACTTCACTCTGACATTGAAGTATTTGAGTGAATAAATTTATCATCGTTAAATCCAATAGCAGAACTTTCATTTTCATTTGAATAATAATAATTATTAATGATGATGATAATATTTCTATAGAATTAGTGTGGTGATACTTGGATTGGAATCAGGTCATCTTGGGTTGAAATTCTCCCTTTGTCACTTTTTATCTATATCATCTTAAGCAAATCTATAAACATCAAAAATACCCTAAGTCTCATCTGTTAGGTAATATATATGGATTGCAATCAGCTTCAGAGAAAGCTCATCACAATGACAAAAGTCACAATACTTTTTTTTTTTATTTAATAGCCTTTTATTTACAGGATATATGCATGGGTAACTTTACAGCATTAACAATTGCCAAACCTCTTGTTCCAATTTTTCACCTCTTATCCCCCCACCCCCTTCCCCAGATGGCAGGATGACCAGTAGATGTTAAATACATTAAAATATAAATTAGATACACAATAAGTATACATAACCAAACCATTATTTTGCTGTACAAAAAGAATCAGACTCTGAAATATTGTACAATTAGCTTGTGAAGGAAATCAAAAATGCAGGTGGGCATAAATATAGGGATTGGGAATTCAATGTAATGGTTTTTAGTCATCTCCCAGAGTTCTTTCTCTGGGCATAGCTAGTTCAGTTCATTACTGCTCCATTAGAAATGATTTGGTTGATCTCGTTGCTGAGGATGGCCTGATCCATCAGAACTGGTCATCATCTAGTATTGTTGTTGAAGTATATAATGATCTCCTGGTCCTGCTCATTTCACTCAGCATCAGTTCGTGTAAGTCTCTCCAGGCCTTTCTGAAATCATCCTGTTGGTCATTTCTTACGGAACAATAATATTCCATAATATTCATATACCACAATTTATTCAGCCATTCTCCAACTGATGGGCATCCACTCAGTTTCCAGTTTCTGGCCACTACAAAGAGGGCTGCCACAACCATTCGTGCACATACAGGTCCCTTTCCCTTCTTTATGATCTCTTTGAGATATAATCCCAGCAGTAACACGGCTGGATCAAAGGGTATGCACAGTTTGATAACTTTTTGAGCATAGTTCCAAACTACTCTCCAGAATGGTTGGATTCGTTCACAACTCCACCAACAATGAATGCATCAATGTCCCAATTTTCCCGCATCCCCTCCAACAATCATCATTATTTTTTCCTGTCATCTTAGCCAATCTGACAGGTGTGTAGTAGTATCTTAGAGTTGTCTTAATTTGCATTTCTCTGATTAATAATAAAAAGTCATAATACTTTTACATTCATATACTGATATACCTTGTGAAATGTAATTTAAATCACTGCAGAAGAAAAATTGCAAATATAGGTAAAGTTAAAAGAAACAAGCGAGTAGATAATATAATTCAAGAAGCATAAAGTCACTAAAGCTCTCTAAGCCTCAGTTTCCTTGTATATATAATGAGAAGTTTGGAAGAAATGACTCTGTAGCTAAAATGAGTTGTATCTTTAAAAGGGCCAAAGAAGTCAGGAAGATGTCTTCCCTAATTACTCTTTAATCTCTAGATCCTTCCTCTTATCCTTTATGCTCAATCTTCAAGTTGGACACTTTCAATAATTACTACAGTTCAAGAACTTTTTGGTTTGCCAGTTTCATGCCACGCTTCTCCAGAGTCCTTCAAGGGACCTCACTGGACAGTAGAGAGATCCCTCAATCTGAAGACTAAATACTAGAGTTCAAAGCCCAGTGTAATAAATTTTGCCCTGGCCCCATTCTCAGGGAAAGATCTGCTGGATCTCTTCCAAAGGCTTGAGAGCACTCAAGTTATTTGTAGGTCTTTTTTTTTTTTTCTCCGCAATTGACTCAAGCCTCCATTGGCTCTATTCTCTCCACTTCACAGGCCCAGTGACCATCTCCATAGTCATTTAACCACTTAACATTAAATATCTTTTACAAGAGAAAAGTTGTTTCAAAGACAGAACCAGAACAAAATATGAACATTTCCTCTAATACCTCAGAGGCATAAAACTCCCTCTGTTAATGGTGAAATTAGGTTCATAGTTTATCTCAGTTTCTCCATACCATTGGTCCCACCATTGGTCCCATGCAAAGCCAACATCATTTCTAGCATCTTCTGAGCTGAACCCTCAAACCTTTGCTCCTCAGGATGTGCTGCTAGGCTGCTTCAACACCCCAGATTCCTAGAGTCATAAATACCCATGGTTCTTGATCCAGATCAGGCTATATGTTCCCTGTCCCAAATGACAAAGAAAAACAATAAGGCTCAAGAAATGCATCCATTAGTGAGGGACCAAGTGGGTTTGAATATACAAAGGAATGGCCTGCATGGTTGTTTCTCCACAAGTTGCTGGTGAAGGAGTCTCTGTGTTCCCTCACATGTGAATGTGGATAAGATACATCATCCTGACTTCTTAGGCCCTTTGAAAGATAAAGATCATTCTAGCTACAGAGCCAGTGGAAAAATATTGCTTCCCATCAAGTATCAGACCAAGCAGAAAGAACAAAAGATTTTCCTAAAATGGTTCCCTAATCTATTCCATTTGGCTGACATGATCTGTGCAAACTAACAGAATCCACTCGTGACTCCCCTTCTTTTCCTGCTCGGTGACCTAGGCAAAGAAACATCAACTTGCTGAGCATCATGTTTAAAATGAGAAAATTGGATCAGACGATCTCTAAGGAATGGGGACAAATCTACTGATTCACTCTGGAAATCAGGCTTGTATAACTATGAGAAAGTAGACACTAGGTGGCAGCTCGCTGCCATAGTTCAGGCAACAGAATCTTTAAAAGAATTATTTTCACCTAAAGCCTTAAGTGGTGGTCTTATATTGATGTTGGTTTTCTTTTTTAGGGACCTCAGGCAAAGTTGACCAGATCGCCATTTCTTTAGAATAAGATGATCTCGGGGTTGGAAACATTTACAAGTGACTAAGTAGTCCAACCTTTCTGAGACCTCTTTCCTCCAACCTTGTCCACAAGTAGTCATATGCCTTTAGCTTAAATAAGTCCAGTGGGTACAAACCAGTGCTCCAACTTGCAGTTGTAGAACACAGCACTTCATCTTTCCTCTCCATGCCTCTGGACTGGTGGTCCCCTCATGAATGGAGTGAAGAAATTCCTCATGACTACTTCCATTCCCTTTGATTCTTACAAGACTCAGCTCAGAGTGCAGTTTCTGCAGGAGGCCTTTTTTTCCTAACCTCAGCAATCTCAAATGCTTTCCCTTTTTCAGATTACCTTTCCTCTGTTCTGTGTATATTGTCTGTGTACTTAGATATTGATATAGTTTATCCACATTTTGCTAACATGCACTTCTTTAGGTCGGGAACCAATTTTTATCTTTCTTATATCTCCATCTTACATATGATGCAGTAGTCACTTCATATATTATTATGTTCTTCGTCCTTCATTTTTGAAGAGAAATAGCACCCTCCTTGCTAATGAGAGAATAGATCATGTATACCACCAAGACATCACCACCTATTTTGGGACACCTAACCAAGTCACATAGTATATACTTGTTGATTGACTAGTCATAAGCAGTTAAGAGATAATAAGGGAGGAAACTTTTGATATTGGAAGTTAGAAGGACCAGAGTGTGAGCCCTTTGCTAGCTCTGGAAGCCTTGGCAAATCACTTTATTTAGCTTCAATTTCTTCATCACGATATGGGGGAAATTATAGTACTTTTTTCACTGAGTTGTAAAAAAAATTAAATAATGTATTTAAAGTACATTTAAAATATTAAAGCACTCCATGTTATTATCATCACTCTAGAATAGTACATTGAAAAGAAGCCTAGATTTGGGTTCAGAGGGCCTTGTATTGATTCCTGAATTCTAGCTATGAGAAGTTAGGGAAGGTCTTTAATCTCTCTGAGTCTGTTTCCTCATCTCAAAAATGAAGGTGGTGGAATAGGTGATCTCTGCTGTCCCTTATGTTTCAGATCTGTGATTCTTTGATTATTCTCTCTCATCAGCTTCTGTGGAAATAGGAGCAGAATTATTGATTACCTTGATCAGCCTGGACAGAAAACAGAGAGACCATAATCACACCAGGAGGGCCCAACCAACCTCAGAAAGCAACTAACCATGTGGGCAGAGGTCATTCTGCCTGAGGGTTTGGACCATCCCAAAGAGTGGCTGACTAATTAATAATCGTTGACCTTCACCTTATAATAATAATATAAAAAACATAAGAGACTGGTGAAGCATTTTGTGAAAAGTCTACATGTCCTTTGGGGTACTCCAAATATGTACCTATCAGCCCTTCCAGCTCAGCAAGATAAACAAGGGAAGGACAGGAAATTTCTAGTGGTTACTATGGGGAGGAGGATTGCTTGTTTGTTTGTTTTTTTCCTTCTATGCATCTTAGTATGATCTGAAGTAGGACTTGTCTGTTGAATTCTTTGATCCTTATAGGTACTTTAAAGTTTGCAATATTCTCTCCATACATTATCTCACTTGATTTTCACAATTACCCTGGATGGTATAGGTTCTTATTATTATTTTCTGCACATAAGGAAAGAAACAAATTGAGGATATAAGTGACTTTTCCAGGATCACATAGATAGTAACTGAAGCAGGATACAAAAATGGATGTTTCTGACTTTTAGTCTAGAACTCTTTCCAGAGAAAATATTCCCTGATCCTATGTATCCCCTTTTCATGTTTATTTATAATAGAAATAATGATAGTGAATCACAAAAATCATTATCAGGCTTCTCTTGTCCAGTCTTGTCAACACCTCCTGTGTGACTAATGGCATTGCTGTTTTTTTTTTTATTAATAGCTTTTTATTTTCAAAATACATGCAAAGATAGTTTTCAACATTCACCCCTGCAAAACCTTGTGTTCCAAATTTTTCTCTCTCCTTTCTGGACCCTCCTCCCCTAGACTGCAAGTAAACTAATGTATGTTAAACATATAGAATTTATATATATATATATATATATATATATATACATATATATTTCCACATTTGTTATTGCATCCCTATTTGATGCTGCATGAGATCCTCTTTGTATGTCTTCTGAAGGACCCCTTCTGAGAAGTTATTCACTCCTTACAAAGTAGTCAAGTTCATTTTCAGACAGATCCAAGGGTCAGGAAATTCTTCCTAATACTAAACAGAAATCTTGTGTCAGAGATGTCTAAAGATGAGAACGTTTTGGGAGAACTTTGAGGATGACAGCACACTTTATCCAAAACCATACAGACCATGATCAACCCAGATGATGATCTCTCCAAGTTTTTTCTTGAAGTTAATCATGCTCAGTTGTTTCTCTTTGGCTTTCACGTAACTCAACATTCTGATTATCACTTAATATCCATGGTCCACAGTTTCCTCATCTACAAAATGAACCAGATAGGTTAGATGACCTTTGAGATTCCTTCCCTAGCTTAAATCTGTGAACCTCTAATCTCCCTCTGGACATACTCCAACTTGTCAAAATCTCTGCCAAAATTGGGCACAATGTGTGCATAATATAGTGATTAGAAAAACTTTACTCTGCCAGTCAGCCTAAAACTAGCACACTTCCTTCCCCCTAGTCTCCCAGTGGCCTGGGACACACACACACACACACACACACACACACACACACACACGGTTTCCTACCTATCTCAACTGTAGCGATTCAGAGATCAGAGTTCCCTCTTCCTACTCTCCATGGTGCTGATGGTGTCCTCCATGATGTTACTGGATCATAGAAGCTCAAAATTGATTGTGGTCTTGGAAATTACCTAATACAACACCAGAGTAAATTAACTCTCTCTACAATGTAGTCAAAAAGTTGCCCTCCAGTCTCCACTTTAAAATATTTAGAGAAAAAGGAATCACTAGTGCTGGAGCTTCCCCGTTCTTCATGAGAAGTTGCCAATTATGTGGTAAAACCTAGAAATGTGCATTAATATTTGTGGCATTTCCCTAATCTGCAAGTTTGGTAAGTGTTTCAGAAAAGAAAATAAGAAGAGCTAACATGACTTGTTTTTAGAGACTCCCTCTTGATTTCTGGGACTCCCTACTGCTTTCACGAACTGATCACAAACAATTCACTTAAAAATCTGCTGTAGATTTTACTTTTTCCTGGAGTTAATATGAGACTCACTTGGCTATAATTTCCTGAATCCTTCTTCTCATTTGGGGAAAAATCAGGACATCTGTTAGTTCTCTGGTCTTTAAGTTCATCTCCCATTTTCCATGATGCCTCAAAGAGTATTGCCAACAGTCCAACAATCATCAGCAACTTGGATGCCAATTAAAATAATGGATTAACCTCTGTTCCATTTAATTCCTGTGGCTTGTTTTCCTTATATGCAGCATTCTCAGATCTTTATGTGTTGTTTTCCCCTAAGAACCATTTAGTTTAAGAATATCATAAATAGTTTCTTTCTCAACAGGTGATATGCAAAACTAGTGTCTCTCCACTGAGCTTTAATGCTTTCACACACAGTAAACTCAATCAAGGCTCTGCAACACTGAAAGTGTTAGGAAAATACCAAGACAATAAAGCAATCAGCTTATTTTTATCAAATGCAGTCTAGTTACTGCATGCAAATCTGTTCTTGTCTTCACTTTTTGGTAATAAAACATTATCTCTAAAATGCTTGCCTGTTGGCATGCTTCCAAAGCATTTTGAGGATAAAATTATGGGAAATATTTCTACATTTGATGTTCTGAGCAGAAAACATATTTTGTAATCAGGAAAAATCCATATTAGGTAATTGACAGTTCTTTTTTTTAAAAGAGGCAATGCTTTGTTCTATGGGGAGAAAAGATATTTCTTTTGTGAAGGAATAATATTGTTTAGAGGTTGACAATAAAGAGCGATAAAGGGACCTTAATTAAGAAGCTGAGTTGCTATTCTCTTAGCATGACAGTATGAAATCTGTTTGCATCTCAAATTCCCATACTTCCAACTCTTGCTTTCACATGTTTGCAATAAATTTACGTTGATTTGGGGACATAATTACGCTGGAGGTGTTATTATAAGGATTTCCAATTTCTATGTCTTCTTCAAAACTGTTGGATTTGATTATTTTCTGGATGGATGGATGTGTTTAATTCCTTAAAACCCGAAGTAGAATTTGCTGCTACCACAACATTAAAAATGTAAATGTAAAATAAGATGAATGGCTCTTTATATAAGCAATCAGGTTTGCTCATTGCCTGGTCATTTATATGAGTTCCTTGATAGCTGATATTTGTTTTTTAATCAATGGGTCTGATAAAGAAAGAGTTTGACTGATCATCTCATTGCAAATGCAGATACTGGTCACCTGAGAGTAGTTGTGTGTTAACAAGGGGCCATTTCTCCTGATAATACAGCTTCCTACATGCAATACAAAGGCAAAGGCATGGATTGGCTAGTCAGATGGTTTAGTTTACAATACCCATGTATTCATCTACAAATCAATAAGTATAAATACTGCTTCAGTTCTAACAAGGCCCTCAAAGCCTATAGAGGGTAAATTATTTTCCCTTTTAGTAGCCCAAATTATGGGGAAAGAATTGCATTTAAAAATGTCTAATTGGAACACCAAACATGGACAAGTATTTAACTTTCTTGGTTTGGTGAAGGTTAATCCATATAATTCCTAGCAATAAAGGCCAAACAGAACCCTGTGCTATAAATCAGGGGAAAGTGATCACAGTTCCCTGCCTGTCCTTGACTCTGTTGTACACATACCTCAAAGGAAGGACCTGCTTAATTTCTCTCTCCATATCTGCTGGGTATAGCTCAACACCTTACACATTTTTGGGTAATGAAAACAGAAATGAATGCACCTGTGATCTCATCAAGATAAGGTCCTTTCTCCATTGATGAAGATTAGCAACTTGTATTTAACTTAAAGCCTAAAAGATTGCATTAAACAATGAGAAACTGAGGGTTGTTCTCATCCTTACAGAACCAATCATATGTAAAGTCCAGTGCACTTCAAGGCTGCCTCACTGTGATAGGCTATTTCTCAGCCTTATGTATAGTCAGTGTTCATGATACGGTGATTCAATTGAATTGTTCCAGTGGACTGTATCTTTTAAAAAACAAAAAACAAAACAAAACAAAAAAAATGAGTATAAAATAAGTAGGACACTGTGACCATAATATTGTGATGATCAATATTTTATTTTTGCTTTTACAAATACTAAAATATTTCCATTGAGATTATTAATTCTTTGGAGGCAGAAACCATCACTTACTGGAATTTTCTATCTCCTCCATTAACTGATACAGTGAACATAGTTGGTTTTAGACAAATGTTTTATTTTACTTCTTTTAATTTAGTGGTGTTATGATTTATTTAGTAATGAACTACAATCTCTTTCCTGTCACATATACCCCAGGAAAAAGAAAAAATCCTTTTATTTGCCTTACTCCTCTTTTTCCTCAGTATTAAAATTCTGTGAAGGATATTACCATATGTTCATTTGTGAGTAGTTCTTTTTCACTCTGGTATTTGGGCAGGTCATTCAGAAATAGCTGACAATGTTCAGGAAAAATTTTTTAAAAATTCTACATACTTCAGAACTACTACTATTATTGAAACAAAATTGAGTTGCATTGGGAAGTAGCTTTTAAGCCTATTTCAACACAAATTTTGGGCCCCTTACTTCTTCATTGTAGAAAAGAACATGTACTAGAAAAATAAACTCTGTTACTCAGATATCTAAAATGGCTTGAGTAAAGCCAAGAAAAAGAGAATTTCAAATCGTTTTGGGGAGGGATCTCAGAAACCATTTGATCCAATCTCATCAGTAATGGATGAAGAATCCACATTATAACGGGCCCAACAAATGGTCGTCCAACCTTTGTTTGAAGACATCCAGTGAGAGGGCTGTCACTCCCTCCAGATGCTTCCTGTATTGTAAGAAGACTTAGTTGGTGGAGGGCCAGCTTTGGAGTCTCAAAGACACAGGTTCAATTTCTCCTTCTGACATGTACTAGCTATGTGACTATAAGCAAAGTCCTTCATCACTCACTGACCAGAGAAATTTTAGAAATAAAGTAATAAATGAGTCAGCTATCTGTATCTATGGAGGGAGTGTTGTCAGTGGTAATTCCCTATTCTATTGTATCACTTAATACTTTAAGTTGCAGACCAAATGCATCTCTGCATCCATGTAGGGTGTTTCCGCATTCTATGTGCTAAGTATTATGCTAAGCCGGCTCGTAGATCTCTACCAAAAAAGTGAAGATATCTTTCTTTGTATCTAAACTATTCTTCTGCACTTCAGCCATGATTTTTGGTTTTGTCTCTGACAATGGCAGACTCTCTTCTGCACAGTAATTTTTGGCAACATCCTATTGAAATATTGGATATCATGCTGGCACTGGAGTCCCAAATCCCTGAATGCCAGTCATGCCTCAGACTCTCAAGAATTCTTCTATCCTTGGCCAGTTACTAAAACTCCTTCAGCCTCAGTTTTCTCATTGATAAGAATGGGAATAATCACTCATCTCCCCTACCTCACAGGATTGTCAAGGAGATCAAACAGATCATATATGAACTTTGTAAATCATAAAAGGCAATATAAAGTTGTCTATCGAAAGTCATGTAGGTCCAAACCATTGCTCTGTCTGCCTAAGTATTCTTAATTCTCTCAACTTCTCTTCCTGTGACATGAACTCGAGGTCCTACTCTCTCTTGCATGCACTCCTCTGAACATTCCCCATTTTAGAATGGGAAAGATAACAGAGTTGCCTTAGAAGGGCCATGAATCTAAAACTGGAAAACAATTCAAATGCCTCCTACCCCATCTTACAAATAAGGCAAATGAAGCCCAGGGAGTTGAAGACATTTGGCAAAGGTAGAGATGACAATTGAATTCAGGTCCTCTGTTTCCAAAGTCTCTTGCCTCCTTAACAGAGAGGAAGCTCCCCATGACTAACTTTTTAAAAATCAGTGTAAGTCAGGACCTTTTCTACAATTTACAGTATTTGAGAATTGTCCCCTGTGAGTTGAAGTGATATGCCATGGAGTCACCCAGCCAGAATGGGCAACTAAAGGAATGATCTGAACCCAAAGTTTCCTAGCTCTGTGGCTAAATCCCTATCTATGACCCCAAGTCCAATCTAAATCGTGGTGCCCATGACTCACAACAAAATACTTTTGATGAAGTCTGACTACAGCAGAATATGGCTCCAGCCGCTGTGCTTCTCTCCATGCAGCTCAGCACTATATTTGGTTTCTTGGCTGTCCTACTACCCTGTGGGACAAAAAGTCAAATATATTCTGCAGTGTCCTTCAGGTCTTTTCACTGTTCTCATAACATCTCAGGCAGAATAGGCCTTCTTCCAATCAGAGCGGGACATTGGTTGAGGCTGGCTACATCCAAGAGACAAAAATGGTAGGAGCCAAAGGCCTGGCTGGCATGGGTCCTATGAGTGTTTTTGCAACCATCTATACCACATTGATTCCCTATGATGGAGGAAGGACCCAGAGGTCATCTGTAATTAAAAGGAAGGCTTTTATGGAGGAGCATGAGGATTTACATTGATTAGTCTTGGCAGCCACCATAATCAAGGGCAAATTAGCTTTGGAAATGATTGGCTGTAACCACTGAGTAGAAAGATGGCAGGGAGGCAGGCTGGCAAACAGAAGCAGGTACCAATACCAAGTGTCTGATCAACAATTACACAATGAACTTGCAAGAAGGCCCATTTCAAGATCTTTTATAGCTATGCTTTCCCAGGCCTGTTTTGGGGGAATCTGCAGAAAGAGGAGGGAGGAATACATACTGTGCACAGTATAATTGTATGCCAGGCTATCAGCAAGGCAGCATGAGCTGTTCCCACCCACTTTGGAAATGAAATAAACATCACTTTAGGCAAGATGCACACCTGTGGGAGCTTCATTCCCTTTATATCTGTCAGGAAAGCCTGATGCCAACTGTTCTGATGACAGCTGGATAGCAAGCGGTTCCAATCATATAGCTGGAGTTTTTACCTCATCAAATAACTGGCTCTAAAAAGCCCTAGAGAGGTCATCTATTCCATCCCCCTGCCTCTGTGATGGACAAAGCATGGATTGCTCTGAAATGACAGCAGATCCCATTCGATAAAAAAGTGCCATAGTCAAAAGAATCCTGTATTCTAGATTGCAGTAGGACTTTTAAAGCCTATAAAAACACTGCAAACCACAGTCAGGATAAAGGACAACAGAGTGTATCCTCTGATCAGAGATGGGGAGTGAAAGACATTCTGGGATAGGAGCTAAAATTTAGGAGATACTAGCTTCAAGTCACTGCTATGGAAGTTAATGAGAGATGAGGAGAGGAAGTAGAACAGGTTTGGTTAGGACTTTCCCCTCATATATTCACAATGTTCAAGGCAAGACAAAGCAGAAGTTCTCTTCAATCTGTCTTCTGGAAGCTTCCTGTTTTAACCAACTGTTCTTGCTAAGTAGCTGCTTAAATTCTATTACTTCTCTGCTCAAGAGGATTGTAAGGATTTTCAGTGTCTTCTAAATGGGAAGAAGTGTGCTGCAGTACAGAAGCATTAGAATTTACAGGCCTAGGATCTGGGTTCAGATCTAAGTTTTTCACTCAATATCTATGTGACTTTGTGCAAGCCACTCCTGGATCATAAATGACTCATGCACAAAATGAGAACATTGGCCTAGATCACTAGCACCATCCTTTCTACCTCTGAGTCTTTTTCATAAAAGACCATAGTTTTAAATTTGATGCTCTCTATATTTAATATCCTTTGATATTAAATATCAGTGAAATAATGAGGCAGAGAACAAAATGGAGGCTTGCTAAAATAACCCCAGGCAAAATAGTCAAGATCTAACAAAGCCCTGGATAAATGTATTTTTAACTAATTTGAATTAGGATATTTCAGAATACAGAGAGTCTATATATAACGCTATAGGCAAAGTATCAGGAGAATGGGTGCTGGCCATGGTGCTGGCCATGGTTCTGGAGCTGCACTATCTTATGTGGAGAGCTCATAGATGAATTAAATCTGATGAGTTGCTTTTTTAATACTGCATAGACTTTGAGGCTCCTTGTAGGTTTATGATGACCATAGTGATGATGAATTCATGAGTAAGAATGTGTTATATATCTACTACATAACAACTGAAAGCAGTCAATAAGCTTTGATTAAGTGTTTAGTATGTGTTGGGCACTTCACTAAGTGCTGAAGGTATAAAGAAAGAAGAACAAAAATATCTTCTTTTAATCACCATATAATTCAATGAGAAAAATAATATATAGATAAGTAAATCTATAGGAAAAATATGGAGAGCCTAAAAGTGATAAGGAATCTAAATGCTATCATACCCTATTTCATAACTGAGGAAACTAAGCCTTAGTGGGGTGAAGGTACTTGCTCAAGGCTCCACAAGTGGCAGAAATTAAAATCAGTTCAAAGGATAGTAAGTTTAGAGTTGAAAGGGACCTTAGAGATTACAGCAGCATGTAAACATGTGTAACATACCTACTATGTGCCAAACATAGTAATAAATACTGAAAATATGATTAAAATAAAAGAAATCCTCTCCACTCTCAAAGAGGATATATTTTAACAGGGAGACAACTGCATGTATTATCACAATATAAAGGGAAAGAATACAAACCAATATAAAGGAGCTAGATTGAGAGGAAGTGAGGAAAATATCATTAACAAGAAATCAGGAAAGATTCCTTATAAAAAAATAATGCTCGAATCATGTCTTGAAAGAAGAGAGGGATTGTGTGAGACACAGGTGAAGAGATATTGAATATAGCTAATGCAAAAGCGCAGAGATAGGTTTTAAAGTTGGAAGGGATTCTAGGGGTTCTTAAATTCAAGCTCACAACTTATTTCCACATAAGGAAACTGAGACACAGATCACATAGACTGAGATTGAACACAACATTGACTTCTAAACCAGTAATTTTGCTGCTACAAAACAATTTCTCTGATACATAATATATTTTAAATAACTCAACATTATCTTCCTATGAAACCACAAGGAAACAATAGTATTAAGCTAATGTCCAAGCAAGACTACAGAATTTATTTGATATCTGTGTTTTCAACTTCCTCTACATAAAATCTACTCAAATGTGTATGGTTATGAATATATGTCACTTTTCTGATTCTTTACTACTTTGCTTAGAATCATAGTATGATATAATTTTCACTCTATAAAGATATAGGTACTATAGAGATTGTCTAACTTCTGAAGGAACGATGCACTACATATTGTAATTTTTTTCCCAAAAAAGAACAAGTTCTTAAACCACTACAATTTATAGGAATAACAAACTCATTCTACATCGGGGAATCAGCTATCTTTAAAGTAATTTATTTATCTGATCCCATAAAAGAGATAAAAACTCTCAGTTTCAAAGGGGTTCTCAAATTGTCTTGGGAAAAACACATTTGAAAAATAAAATCTAGGGAATTTTAATAAATGTTTCTGTTTAAAAGAAAAATGCTTGTTTCAAGGAACTCACAGTGTGAAGTCAGTGCTAGTCTCCATCTCTATATAAAGATGCATTATTTTAGAAGCCTATTCAAACATAGCAACATCATAAGAATATTATTCACTGCTAGCTGAATAAATGCATCACTTATAATCAGGAAAGTTAGTTTCTTTCTTTGAAGAAAAGAAATAGAAACAGGTCATGATCTGTCCATTGATCAGCATTTGCTAACCTGGTATATGAAAAATAAGCACATGTTATAAAAAAAGAACATCTATTTGTTGGGGATTTCAATTTCACTGAGTTTCTCCCTCTGAAAAGTATACTCAAATCAAATTACATTGAAGTAATTATAGATGTTGTATTTTGCTTATTCAGTATAGAAGAGCTAGTGTCTATAACAAATCTGAAAATAGCCATAGATATTTTCATTCACGACTCATTGAATTTATTCCTTTAATTTTACAGCTGAGACAACTGAAGCCTAGGAAGGGGGGTATAGATTTGTTGATTCTAAGATAGAGATAAGAAAGGAACCTCAGAAAACATTTTATTTAACATTGCTATTTTACATGTAATTAAATTAGTTAAGTGATTACATACATGGTAAGTGGTTATGGCAAGATTTAAAGTCATATCCTGTGACTTTTTTGTGAGAAAATTGGAGTTAAGTGACTTTTGCCAGGGTCACACAACTGGAAAATGTTAAGTGTCTGAAGCCAGATTTGAATTCAGGTTCTCCTGACTTCAAGGCCAATGCTCTCTATTGTGCCATCAAGTTGCCCCTGGTCCTGTGAATTTTAAATTCACCATTCCCCCTCTTCATCCCATAGTTTCAAGTGCCACATTTTGGGAAAGGCATCCATTAGCTGGAGTGCTTCTATGGGGATGAAGAAAAATGATAAAGGGCCCCCAGATCAAACCATATTAAGATCAAGGATTGATTGAAAAATATGAGTGATTTTTAGTGCAAAGAGGCAAAGATGTAGAAGAATCATGAAAGCTCTTTTCAAATATATGAAAGAGAAACAAAACCATATTCTGTGGCAAAGAGTGGCAGGAAGAGGGAGAGTAGTGTTCTGTTAGGATCCAGAGGGAACAGCCAGGAATCACAGAACTTTTTATTCGAGATTAGGAAAAAATGTCTTAAGAATTTGAGCCAAGTAAGATTTCTGCCTATGAAGTGCAATAATTGGTTTTCTCCTTTTTGGAAGTTTTCAAGTAAAATATGGACAACCATTTGTGATGATGAGGTTCTTGTTTAGGTTTGAGTTGAACTAGATGCTTTTTATATTTTAATGTATTATTTCTATTTAACATGTTTTTCTTTTTAAATTTTGAATTCCAAATTTTCTCCCCTACCTCCCAAGAAGACAAGTGATATGATATCAATTATACATGTGAGATTATGCAAAACATATTTCCTTATTAGCCATATTTCAAAAAAAGCAAAAAAAATGAAGTAAAAAATTATATTTCAATTTGCACTTAGAGTTCATCAGTTCTCTTTTTGGAGTTGGATAGCATTCTATAACTCTTTAAGACTGCAAAGCATTTTTCAAAAAATTATCTTATTTTATTCTCACAACAATTTGAAACATGATTATTATTATATTCATCTTGTAGTTGAATAAACTGATAGAGGTAGTGGTCTTCACTGAGAATAAAGACTGACGATTTTCCCCTAACCTGAATTCCTGACTCCGGCTGATTTTAAAATACGGGATCTTCACATTAACTGGCTATTAAGTGTCTTGGATCAGATTTGAACTGTGATTTAAAAAAAAATGCCAGGTCACTCTCTCCTCTGAGTGATTTTGTTTCACATTGTAGTTCACGTTTAACAGGTGTCCAATTTTCATTTTGAAAATCTTTTCACCCTTGGAGGTAGGAAACTTGTATCTACTTGGTTCACATCTAGAGCTATGGAAGAAATGGGCTAACAGACTGGGTAAGGTGACTTGACATTTACAGAGCCCTGTAGGGTGAGGGAATGTGGCCTATTGTAATTTCTTGTTGGAGCCTTTAGGCAATCATGGAAATACTCAAATGTTTATCTTTCTCTTACTTCTACTCTCAGGCTGCTCTTATTTTATGGGCTAGAGATTATTAGGAAGTCTCCTTTCATGCTTCTCACCATAGACAATAAAATAAGACAGACCAGAGACAGTAGGAGGGTAAGAAAAAAAAATCACGCTAGTCATCCACTTGTTAAACTCCATTCTTGTGGTCATTTTTAAAATTATTTATCATATTTTTATTTACTTTTCTGTATGAATTTTGTATCTCCTCAATAGAATTTTTAAGTTCCCTAAAGCCAGAGGTGATTTTTTTTGCTGCTCTTTACCTTAAGGCTAGCATGCAATAATTATTTATGAATAAATGATTACTGAAGCAAAATCCTCTTTTGTTTCCATTTCCTATTTTTACACAAGTCACATCCTCTCATTGAGCCTCAGTTCCTATTTCTGTAAAAAGAAAAGATTGGACCAAGTGATCTCTATGATTCTTTTCAGATCTAAAATTCAAGGTCACAGCAGCATGCCCTCTGATACCAGAGGTAACCATGACAAAAGTTCAGATGTGGACGGACAGGCTGTGGCTTCCAATGCCAGCTTTGTTTTCAGCTACTTGGGCTATACAGATAGGACAAAGGGTTTTTCCTTCCTTTTCTATAAAATGAGAGGAATAGAGAAGCAGATATCTGTGTTCCCTTTTACTTTTAAATCCTGAGATCTACTTTTTACTCCTCCATAGTCGTTCTACCTCCCACACCCGGAATTGGGTAAAGAACTAAATCAAGTCAGGAACAAGCATTTTGATGATACTATATTTTTTTGAATGTTGGTTATTTAAAGCCTGTAATTAGCCATACTTAGGTAAAATGGGTTCCTTACCAAAGCACCCTATTGTCAGAAGCACTCTTTGAAATCAGAATAATGAGATATTTGCATTTATTCAACTCTGTCAACTGAATTTCACATTTGTTTTAGTTCTAAATTGTTAGTTTCAAAAATATATACAATAGAATCTTTGGGCTAATTTAACAGTATTTTCTTATAAGGAATAAAAACACATGCCTGGAAAAAGTTAATTTAGAAAATATTCTTATATTAAAAACCTTGTATTAACTTGTATATTAAATATATGATTCTATATTACATATGTATGTATTACATAATATTCTTTCTCATATATACATATACATCTGACAAGGAAATCCTCTTAATCCAATATCATAAAAAATACAAGTCCAATCATTCAAACTTTGAATCCTTTAATTGGCTTTAAAGAGCAATACAGGTTAGCAACTGGGTGAAAATGCAAATCACTTTACTTCATAGATTATTATTAGGCTTCTGTTTTACTTTTTGGAACTCCTCCTCCCCTTTTTTTGCAAGAGTGCTAATGTTCAGGCTTTCCGATACTGGTGCCAGGATGCAGTGAATTGAGAGCAATGTTGCAAAGCCTCTTTTATGGTTGGATATGGTTTTTGCTTGCAACCCTCCCTATTTTAAAACAACTCAGATGAACTTGAATGAAGCTTCCTGGGCATAGCAAAAGGAAGAATTCACTCTATAAAAGCAACTCAAGCAGAATGCAGCAGCAGCGGTAGTTAGGTGCTGTGATATTTTTGCATTGGACCGGCTTTGAGAAAGAATGAGACCCATGGAAATGTCTGCATTTTATAAGCACAATTATTCATCAGCTTGCCTGTAGACATGGACAGGAAGCAAGAGAGACTATGGTTTTACTTTGTGTGTGTGTGTGTGTGTGTGTGTGTGTGTGTATGAATTCTAGAAAGGTAGACATATTTCCCTCTCTAAACTTATTTCCTTTATTCCTGCAAGAGTGGCTACCAATATAAAGTAGGAGATTAAGAAAAATTTGTTGAATTAGAATGATATCAATTTCTAAAATATATAGAGAACTGACTCAAATTTATAAGAATTCAAGCCATTATCCAATTGAGAAAGAGTGAAAGGATATAAGCAGACAATTTTGAGATGAAGAAATTAAAATCATTTCTAGTCATATGAAAAAATGCTCTAAATCACTAGTGATCAGAGAGATGCAAATTAAGACAGCTTTGACTTATCACTAAGACCTCTCAAATTGGCTAGGATGACAGGAAAATATAATGACGAATGTTCGAGGGAATGTGGGAAAACTGGGACACTGATATATTGTTGGTAGAGTTGTGAAGTGATCCAACCATTCTGGAGAAAGAACAATTTGGAACTACACCCAAAGAGCTATCAAACTGTGCATACCCTTTAATCCAGCAGTTTCTCCACTGGACCTGGATCCCAAAGAGATTATAAAAAGGGAAAAGGCTCTTCTTATGCAAAAATGTTTGTAGCAGCCCTTTTGTAGGAGTTAGAACAGAAACAGCAGATGCCCATTAGTTGAAGAATGGCTGAATAAGTTATGGGATGTGGATGTTATGGAATATTATTGTTCTATAAGAAATGATCAGCAGAATGATTTCAGAGAGACTTACATGAACTGATGCTAAATGAAATGAGAAGAAACAGGAGATCATTGTAGGTGGCAACAATAAGATTATACAATGATCATTTCTGATGTATTTGACAATTTTCAACAATGCAGTAATTCAGACCGGTTCCAGTGGATTTATGGAGAGAGCTATCTGCATTCAGAAAGAGGACTATGGGTACTGAGTGTGGATTACAACATAGTGTTTTCATCTTTTTGTTGTTGTTTGCTTGCTATTTATTTTCTTTCTCATTTTTTTTCTTTTTGAACAGATTTTTCTTGTACAGAATGGTAATAATGGAAACATGTATAAAAGAATTGTACATGTTTAACATATAGTGGATTATGTGCTGTCTGGGGGAGTGGAAGGGATAAGGGAGGTAGAAAAAAAATTGAACACAAGGTTTTACAAAGGTAAATGTTGAAAATTATCTTTGCATATATTTTGCAAATAAAAGGCTTCTATTTGAAAATAATTGGAATGAGATGGTCACCAAGTGCCAAAAGTCATTTGGTAAATGACTTAAAGTTTTATCCCCAAAGCTTGGTCCCCGCATGATGTTGGAGAAGACTGTAGACTTTAGTATCCTCATCTTTAAAATGGAAGCTATCTTGGTTGAGAAATCTTCAGAGACCTTTTCCAGCACTAGCTCTATGTTCCTATAATGTATAGGAAGTGGTATAATTCTTGGGACATGCAAATAAAATATTGAATTCAGCAGGGATTGGGCTAGGGACTGGACATGTGATGTCATTTCCACCAATGCTAGTAGGCATTATCTGTACAAATTATAGTTTTAGTGCAAAAGTTCTTAATCCAACTGTGTGAGTTTTCCTTTTTTAAATTTATTTTAGCATTGTGAGAGCTGTATTTCAAGATAGCTGCTTTACTTTGTAATTGAATGCATTTTATTTGAGGAATTTCAAAAACATGATTCTCATCCATAGACTTCATCAGACTGCCAAAGGTGTCTAGGAGATGTGTGTATACACACACACACACACACACACACACACACACACACATTTTCAGTGACTTTCCTAAAGTCATGTACTCAGTAGATGAACCATGACTTTTTTACTGCTCTTCAATCAACTCTGTGAAGCTATCTTTAAAGTATACTAGGATAAGTGGGATGTATTATATTCTCAAAGAAGGAAGGCACTATGCTACAGTGGATAGAGATGCAGCATTCTGAAACATCTGATGTCAAGTCTTGTTTCTGAAATTATGCTAGCGGTGTGATCATGGGCTCTTCACTATGACTGCATGTTATGGAGAAGCTACCAATCTACATCAGCAGAGGGTGGGGGTGGGGTGGGGAAATTTTTCACTTTGGAAGTTTGCCACCCAAATATGGAGTTCATACCCAATAAAGAAAAGGATTAAATAACCGTGTCATTCATTAAATTCAGCTGAATAAGTAACTGGATATTTCTATTTCAAAATTTCAATGGATCCATGACATGTGGAGGATGTCCATATGTGGAGGATCTCCCCATTAGAAATTTCAGCTTCTTCCTGTGTAGTACTTGTCAGTCATATAAATACAGAGAATTTGCCCAGTATAGAATCTCAGATGCACTTAGTCCCAAAATTTTAGAGATGGACAAGATTTCAGTGGCTGTTTTTTTTTTCCATGAGTGGAAAAAGATTCCTTATTGACAAACTTTTGCTATTTTATGATCTTGGTGGATTTCTCACATTTTTCTTCAACTTTACTTCATTTTTCTAAGTCATCAGTCTACTTTCTTCACTAGTTACATTTAAGAGCCTAATAATTTCTTTTGCACCTCATCTTGTATGCAAATAATTCAATAAACAAACAACCATTAAACCAATATTTATGAAGTACTTACTCTGTGCTAGATGTTTTGCCTGGCTCAATAGTATAAGAAAAAAAAATGAAAATATCTTCTGCCTTCAAGGAGCTGATATTATTGTGAATAAAATTTTTGGTGATATTTTGAAGCCAAGGGTCACAATTTGTCACTTCTAGGATACTTGGATCAACTGAAATTTTCATTCTTTAGGACTGGTAGGCTATGATTTTTTTAATAAATACTATCACTTTGGAGCATATGGGTATTGAAAAGATAAATCTATCAGGGAATAATTTGGAGTTGTTCCCCAATATGTTGTAGCCAGATCTTTTTTCTCTGCAATTCTGGGCCCAGTCTGTTGTTTATCCTTTAATGAATATTCTGAAGGAAATACCTATGAACTAACTCAAGGAGTTAATTCCAATTGTCTGTCATAAGCTAGGTAATATGCAGTTCTTAACTCAATTATTGGTGTCTGGGACGATATCAAATAATGTTTTTGAAGACCTGTTCATTGTTAAGTTTGTTAATTTTAGCTGACCATGTAAATAATTTTAATGTGTGATTAGGGTAGCAGAGAGCAAAATGCTAGTATTCAATAAAATTCAACAAGCATTGAATAAGCATCTACTGAGTGTGTGACTTTGGGAAAGTCACTGAAAATGTGTGTGTGTGTGTGTGTGTGTGTGTGTGTGTGTGTATCTGCCTCCTAGACACCTTTGGCAGTCTGGTGAAGTCTATGGATGAGAATCATATTTTTGAGATTCCTCAAATAAAATGCATTAAGCACTCTGCCCTGAAGAAACTTTCATTATGACAAAAAAAAATGTACAAAGAAAACTGAACAGAGACTATATGCAGATTACTTTAAGGGAGCTAATAGAGTTGTAACAACTCCAGAATCAAGGAGGATGAAGCAGATTTCCTAGAGGAGGAAGCCATTGCCTAGCTCCTACATGAGGTAGAAGTGGGGAAAAAAAGCATCATAGGCATTGGGGACAGCCTGTGCAAAGGTACAGGGGTAAGAGAAAAACTGAGGCATATGAGGAGGAATATTATTAATAACTCCCTTTGATTACATACTGTTAAACTTCATGGGAAATGCCATGAATAGAGACACGAAATGACTATGCATGTGCTTCCAGCCACATAATCCTTCTGTTCAACAAAACTGTACTACTGGGTGAGGGATTGGAGCAAGATGGGACAGAACTCAAGATTAGGATTTGACTGGAGCACACTGTGTGAAGAATAGAAATTTGCATGTAACCTAAAAAAAGTGAACTGAAGTCTTAAAACAGAGGACTTTGTAGTGATTCTGAAGGCAATAGGGAGCCACTGGAACTTCTTGAGTAAAGTGACAACATCATACCTGTGGTTTAGAAAATCATTTTGACAGCTGAGTATATGATGGATTGGAGTAAAGTCATACTTGTAAAGTGGAGACTAATTTGAAGGCTACTGAAGAGTAACAATAAGAATAACAACGATAATAATAACTGATATTTATATATCACTTACTATGTGCCAGGAACTGTGCTAAATGCTTTATAATTATCTCATTTGATTGGTGCACCAACCCTGAGAGGTAGGTGTTACTATTACCCTCATTGCACAAATAAGAAAGCTTATTTAAGACTTTTTTTAAGTTCAAGAGAGTTTAGATCTGAACCAAAAGTCAAACAAAAAACTAATCTCCGGACATATGCCTTCAAAAAGGTACAAGAACTTGAGGTAGGATGTAACTTCATGGAGAATGACATCTGGCAGTAGAGAAGAGAGCCTCACATTAATTCAAATGAGATAATTCTACCTGAAAATGAGTTTCAGGCTCCAAAGTTTCTTGAGTAGGCAAGTAACAGTGTCAGATCTTGGCTTTAGAATATATAGACTTGCCTGTTGTGTTATAAATATCATATAGTAAAGAAAAAAGAGCAAACTGAAATCCACACATTTCAAGAGGTGCATTTCTACTCTTATAAAGAACCATCATAATTCATGTGTACCCCAGCTAGATTTTCCTTTTTAAATCCATGCTGGAGTGTGAATGTTTCACATCATCTTGTACCATCAGTGCCAGAATGCACCTTAAAAGATTAGCTGGACAAAACTCTGTCATTCATAAATCAGTATTATTTACTCATCACTAGCATTCTGGCTCATTATCTTCACTTTGGACCATTTTGGACCACTCTCGGAGTCACAGATTTGGCTAATGTTATAGAAATGTGGCAAATAGGGTGGAACAGATCATGCAAACTCTGGGTAGATAGGAGAGACTTGGGTTATGAGCTGATAAGTGGCATGTGGAATTTAGAATAACAGTGTGTAAAAGGCATAAAATTCAGGCACCAAAATAATCAAATGGGCTGCAGCTTAAAAGGTTCACAGAGTACCATGTAGCCTAAAATACAGCTCCTGAACAATAACAGGCATTATGCTGAAATCACCTGTCCACTACACAGTAGTTGGAATACAGGAAGCCATCAACCTGTGGTAGAAATATAATGTTGAGAATTTGCTAAGATCCTTCAGGCATTTTAAAGACATTAGTTATCCTGCTGTTTCAGTAAGATCGCAGGCTCATAGCTCAAGCAGGAAGGGACTTTAGTAACAATTAAATCCACCCTTCTTATTTTACAAATGAGCAAACTAGGGCTACAGAAGTTAAATAAATTACTCAGAGACACAAGGAGCAGAATTTAATTTTGAACTAAGGCCCTATGACTCCCAATCTGTTGCAAGAAGGCTTTGAGTACAGGTCCAGATATGGATTGTGTCAACCCAATGTCCATCTTTTTGATCTATAGATGGTAATTGTATTTGTAGATTTTGCTTAGGTCACCTGAAGGCCACCTCTTTAAGTACTGAGGGAATCATAGTTTATAGCAATGGAATAGCCACATTGGCAAATTGGGCATTTAGCCCTCTCATGCTCTCATATTGAAAATGGTCATGTTTAAAGCCATATACACAAACTGATTTTAAGGGATCTAAATGAGATGGCAGCTAATGGGATTAAGGTGAGAGAAGCTTAGCCTATTCTTACCTACTACTCACTGCCTCTTTGGAATATGCCTTTTCTTATCCTCCCTAATCTAGGAGTTAAGGAATGAGGGTACACCTATCCAAAGCCCTCTCTGCATTGCCTTAGGCTGCCATTTCAGGAATCATAATAAAATATTTCACTACACATCCACCCCATGCACAAACTTAATATCTAGCCAATGAATACTGCTGGTAAGTAATATTATTAATAACTCCCTTTGATTACATACTGTTAAACTTCATGGGAAATGCCATGAATAGAGACACGAAATGACTATGCATGTGCTTCCAGCCACATAATCCTTCTGTTCAACAAAACTATACTACTGGGTGTGGGATTGGAGCAAGATGGGACAGAACTCAAGATTAGGATAGAGATTGAACGATTACTTCTTTCATTTTGTAATACTGAAAAATTCTCATAGTAGAAGAAATAAACAGGAAAAAGGAAGGGAGAAGAAGAAAAGGAGTGGAGAAAGACAGAGAAACAGAGAGAGACAGAGAGACAGAGACAGAAAGACACACAGCAAGAGACAGAGACACACACAGAGAGAGACAGAGAGAGAGAGAGAGAGAGAGAGAGAGAGAGAGAGAGAGAGAGAAAGAACAGACAGAGAGACAGAGAGAGACAAACAGAGAGAGAAAGAGAGAGAGAGAGAAAAGAGAAGAAAGGAAGGAAGGAATGGAGGGAGGGAAAGAGGGAGTGAGGGAGAAAAGGAAAATGGAAGGAATCAAGCAAGCAAAAATGGAAAAGATGGGAATAAAGAAACAAGAAAAGCAAGAGGAAAGAAGAAAGAGATAAATCTCTCTCTTGACAAGTTTCCCATTCCTACTTTTTGACAAATGGTTATTTCTTGTATTGCCTTATTGTTTTGTTTTGTTTTTTAATTATAGCTTTTTTATTTACAAAACATATGCATGGGTAATTTTTCAACACTGGTCCTTGCAAAACCTTCTGTTCCAATTTTTCCCCTCCTTCCCCCATCCCCTCCCCTAGATGGCAGGAAATCCATGTATTGCATTATTTAAAAGAGTTTCTTAACCTTTTTTGCACAACAGACCTCTCTGGCAATTTGATGAAGTCTATGAAACCTTTCTCAGGATCACGTTTTAAGGCATATAATAAAATACAATATATGGAGTTACAAAAGAAACCAACTATATTGAAATAGTTATCTTTTTTTTATTCATAGACTGATTGTTAGGAGCCCCCAGCTTTAGGTAGGCACTCCATAACACTAAAAACCAAAGAGACTTTGGAAAACATGTACTTGTCTACTTTTAAAAGCAAACAAAGAAACAAACAAGCAAGCGAACACAATTCTCTAAAAGAGTTACTGAAAAATCTTGACAGTCTTTTCTTTGCCTTCTTCCTTTTTTATACATGTGATTGAATTGACTCAAGCTGTCTGGATTTAAAAGATACTTTCACTACATGTTTCTTTTCTTTTCCTCTTTATTCTTCTACAGCTGTGTGTATGTGTGTTGATTCATTGGTATCGGGAATCCCAATGTAGAAACTCTGGTTGCTGATATAGATCAGTACCTCAACTGAAACTCAGCACCATAGACAGTTGCCTGGGATACTGAAAGATTAAATGACAAGCCAGGGTCACATAGTTATTATGTGTCAAATAAGGATTTGGAGTCAAGCCTTTGCAACTTCAAATACATTTCCCCATCAGTTCTGCCATGCTGCCTCCTGTTTCTTAGGATTACAGCTCTTGAGTTAGAATGGAACTCAGACTCCAATTGTATTGGTTTTTTTTAGATGAAGAAACTGGTACAGAAGTAAGTTAATGAGTAACTCACTCAAGGTCTTATAACCATGACAAGCAAGATTTGATCCCAAGCCTTCTGAACATATCCCAAAAAATAATGTCTTTTTCCAGCTGCTTCACTTTTTCCTAGACAAAAGAGTCCCCTGTGTATGGAAGCTCATATTTGGTGCTGGATCCAAGACAGGTCCGACATACTCAGAAGGTGATGGAGATTAATAAGCATCCAGACAGTACAAGCTTATATTTTCTCAAGTCTCTTGGTGGTTTGATGCAGAGAAGTGCTCGCGGGAGGTATTAATGTGTTTGGGAAAAGCAAGGGGAGATTGCTTCTTCATTGTTGGAGCTACAGAATTCCATCAATATTCTTAGACTTAATTCTGTCAAAGACAGGTACATGTTACTTCTGGAACCCATTGGTCATGAGCACTGACTCTTAGATAGTAAGTTTCTATTCAGAAAATATTGCAAAAAGGAATCAAGAATCAATGTGGGGCATTTTAGGAATATATTAAATTTGGAATCACAAGAGCTGAGATTGAATCTCAATTCTACCACTTTCTACCATTTTCTATCACTATGACCATGAGTATGAAGATGGGGTGCTGAATTATGGTCAGAAAAATGGAGATTTGAATCCTGTCTCAGACACTTACTGGTTGCGTGTTCCTGAGCAAGTCATTTAATTTCTGTTTCCTCAGCTCTAAAATGATCAGGCATCAGCCTTCGAGTCTAAAGTGTCTTTTGACTCTCCATCTCTGATCTTGTGTTCTGTGACCTCTCTGGGATTCCATTTCCACATCTTTAAAATGAGAGAGTTGTACTAAATAATTTCTAAGGTTCCTTTTACCTTTAGTTCTATGATTGTGGTTAAGAAGATGAAAAGAAATGAGTGGAACATGTGGGAGAGGGATGGCATTTGAGTCGAATAATGACAAACCAGGCAGCTTTCAAGTGAATTCAGTTCAATTCATCATAGATCATACAATCAGATCATAGATTTGCATGTGCAAAGGAAAAACTAGTCCTATCACCACATTTTACAGATGAAGAAAATAAGATTCAATACATTCAATGCAACAGCTTTTATTCATCCCCTTTGTGTGAGGTTTTATACAAGATACTGAGAATACTGAGATGATAAGACAGCTCCTTTCCTCAAAGAAATGACAATGAGAAATCTGAGTGGCAGACTGGATAGAATACTTGGCCCAGAATTGGGAAGAGCTGAGTTCAAATTTGAGTTAAGATGCCTTCTGGCTCTAGTTTCCTCAACTATAAAATGGGATTAACCACAGCCATCTGTGAGGATCAATTTAACTAATATTTGTATTTGTAAAGTGCCTATTAGCTTGCCTGGGACATAAGTACTATATAAATGCTAGCTATTATTATTGATTACTCTGAATATTTGTTAAGTGCCTACTGTATGCCTAGCACCATATTGGGCATTAGGAGCAATAGGCAATTTAGATAAAGCCCAATCCCTACCTCATGAAGTTTACAATTTATAGCATGACATTGCAATAAAATGTGTACTGGGATTATGACCTAGGCTCACGTGCAAAAAATCTACATATTGCATATATAACTAGAATATAAAAATGTGTAGTATTATCACTAGAGACATATGACACAAAGCGCTGGGGAAAGTTCAAGGGGACAATGAGAATAGGAATGATAAATAAGAGATAAGACTAGATAGTCATTATATGGGGAAATAATTGAGGGCCTTAAATGCTTTGAATGGTGAAAGAGTTTGGTCTAAGTCACTCTCCCTTCTCCATACAAAGGTTTTAAAAAACAAAAGTTGATACTACTACAATAGCACTGAAAGAATGGTAAAAGGTTTTAAAAAATTCTCTCTTTTGAAATTATCACTGTCTTTATTTTACCATTAAGAGAACGGAGGCTTACAAAAGTTAAGTGAAAGGCCCATTGTCATGGAGCTCAGAGTTGACAGAAATTGAATTCCAACCCAGAGATTCCATGATTCTGGATCCAGGATTCTTCCCACTCTGCCACACCACTTATATCACAGTGATTAAACAACAGAAACAGAAACTATGACTTTTAAAGAGGCTTTAATATAAATGGTAAAAGAAAAACAAAGAAGAAATAAAAATGACTTTTTCACTAGCATCAGATTTTCCACAAGATGTTTCTAAAGAAGGTTCAGGCTTGGCTCAGCACAGACGTATATTTGTTAGAAATAGCTTTTCTATTGTTGGTATTACTATGACCTTTCCCATCAAATTGTGCTCGATGGTCTGCCAATAGTCTTGAAGTTTTTTTTAAATGTAACCTCAACATTTTTTTAAGATATTTTCATTATTTGTTTTGTTTTGTTTGTTTGTTTGTTTACAAAAGGAGAAAGGCAACCTAAGGTGAAGTGCACTTGTTGGCCCCCAGTCATAGATAGTCACCTTATCTATAGGCTACAGTAAGATCTTTCCAGCTTTCTATGTGTCTTCTTATTGGATATGAACCAATACTTACATATAAATTCAGACAAATCTTTTATCCATTATGAGCTTTACCTTCCTCAAAGATATAAAATAACAGGCTGATTGAAATGACTTTTGAAGTCCCAACTAGCTCTAAATTTATGAAACAAAACAAAAGTTGAAATTATTTAGATCAATCAGGCTAAAATTCAACTATTGAATGACAAAAAGAGAAAAAAATCAAATCAATAAGCATTTGCTAAATGGCTCTATCACAAGAAAAGATGTACATCCTTGAAAACAATGTGTAGTGTTTACTATATTGGTTTTCTTGAAATGGAAATTTATTGCTTTATATTAACTCCTTTCTTATTTTCTGATGTGTGCATGGCATTTTTTTCTTTGCTTATTTTGTATTTCAGTTTAAAATGAACTTAAAACTTAAAAAAAAGCACCATCATTAGTTCTGCATATCATACCTCCTTATATGTTCTAAGATTGTACTTGTTTTGTTGGCTGTTATATCACACTGTTATGTTAAATTAATTAGTTATTAAATATTTTAGTATCGTCTATGTTTCAGGTACTTGGGCTAGGCACTGGGGATATATGAAACCCTTACATGTGATCCTCTTCCAATATTCATAATAGATGTTTTCTATTTTCCCAGAAGCCAACAGAGAAACTTGATTACTTCCTCAATTAACTTTGCTTACTTATTTGAGCAGCATTGTTCAAATCAGAGAAGGTTTTCAGCAATTTCTCCTAGCCCCTAGCCCAACCTCAGGCTTTTACACAAATGTGTCTTCAGACAGACACTTGCCTAGAGGGACTGAAGGCAGTTTTGTACTTGGGGAGTGATAGCCACAGGAAGCCTATTTCTTCTGTCAGAATAATCACTGACAATGCCATATCATTATCCCACACATGAGCTGTCATTCTCGGTTTTAGAGTATGTGATAACATATCATCTGAAATTATGAAGTTCAGTTCCAAGTCTGATCACACCACAATTCAGTGATTTGTAGCAGAACACATCCTAAGTCAGATGCAAGTGGCAAACTTGGAGGTCAGTGTGCAGCATCCATCAAAGAAGAAGGGCGATGGATCCAAATACCCTATTCTACAAAGTCCATGGAGTAGAACTCCTGGTGATCATAGTCATCAACGTAAGAAAGTACAATGAGAATATAAGAACTTTCACTGGAAAATTTACCATTATGAACCGCAAATGGTGAAGTATTGTGCCAATTTTCCAATTCCCTTAGAGAGGGTAGAAAAAGAAATGAGCAGTTACAGGTAACAATAAGTGACTGCAGAAAGGCCAAGATTAGAAGAACCCATGATGGTCTATATTACATAGATTAAACATGCTGCATGTTTTGTTATTCTTTATCCAAATATGCATAAATAGGAATGAGGTGAAAGAGTGCAATAAGCTATATCCTCATGAAAGCAGACAAATACTTGAGAAAATTAACTGGTACACATAGAATGACAATTCATTTTCACCATCAGCACAGGAAACTCTCAGGGAAATGCTTCATCAGACTCTTTGACCCTTCATATTCTAGGCAGTCAAGGCAAAAGTTCCTATTTAAACTCCTTTGATTCAATTCAACCGACTTTGATTAATCCCCTGCTGTTTGCAAGGCACTGAGCTAGGTGCTCAAGATATAAATAATTATAACATATGTAAAGTGGTTTGTAGACCTTAAAGAGTGATATAAATGCTAGCTATTATTATTGTTAAAAATAATGCTAATGAATATTTATGTCACTTCAGAAGACTCTATTACAATTTCATATCTTTTCCAGATACAAAACTCTATTCCAATGGATGGATTAATTGAGCTTTACATCCTACCCGTCTTAAATATTTTCCCCCAGCTTTGTCATCTGTTTCTCAAGGTCAAGCATATTCATCTTTCCCTGTATATCTTTGTAATGGAATAACACATAATTTTATTTGTTGTTTGATAAATGTCTTTTATATTCTTAAAGAATTTTGATTTCATTGAGTAGAGTACTCTTTCCACTAGACTGATCATAGGTTGACACATTAGCTTGAAACAATGAGGAGGCAATGGAACTGATTGAATAGGGGAGTGATATGATCAGATATTCATTTAAGGAATAACTAGCAATAATATGTAAAATGGACTGGATAGATGAGCAATTTGAGTTAAAGGGAACAATTAGAAAACTGTTGCAATAATTTAATAGAAATGAGAGATGTGCTAATGACATATGAGTTTGAAATATATATGAGACAGTCTGAAATGTCTGCTGGGCAATTGGTGAAGATCAGGGGAAAGATGAGCTAGATGTACAGATTTGTAAGTCATCTGCAGAGAGATGACATTTGCACTCATGCCCATTATGAACCTGATGAAGTGAGTGAATGGAGAGCTTATCCTGAGGTTAATAATTTTTTAAATAACTGCATTTCAATATAATAAGCTTCCATTGTAATTCTATGTGTTTTATTTTATACATTCAAGATGATTACTCTGAGAAGGACTCCATAGTTTTTGTCAGATTGCCAAAAAGGTCCAAGACAAAAAAAATAGTTAGACGGAAAAGAGCAAAGTGACCAGGGAAAACCCTTGAGAACATCCACAGTAAAGGAGTTTGATATTGATAATGAATTGAAAAGGGAGAATGGGAAGAAATCTGATAGAAAAGAAAAGTTAAAAAAAAAAAAACTCAGATAAGTATACAGATAAAGTGGATGGTCAACAGAGTCGATTGAAGTGGATGTATTGAGAAAAACTAGGACTAAGAAAAAAATATCAAACCGGGCTATTAGGAAGATGAGTGGGAATTTTGGAGAGAATAGTTTTGACTTAATGATGAAATTGGAAACCAGTTTGTAAAGAACTAAGAAATGGGGGGGAGGAGGAGGAGGAAGAGGTGGAGGAGGGGAGGAGGAGGAGGAGGAGGAGGAAGAAGAAGAAGAAAGAAGAAAGAAGAAGAAGAAGAAGAAGAAGAAGAAGAAGAAGAAGAAGAAGAAGAAGAAAAGAAGAAGAAGAAGAAGAAGAAGAAGAAGAAGAAGAAGAAGAAGAAGAAGAAGAAGAAGAAGAAGAAGAAGAAAAGGAGAAGGAATGAGTAGATAAATTTTCCTAGAAGTCTTAATGGAAAACAAAAGAGAAAAGATGATATATTGTGTATGTCTAGCATAGACTAGACAAAAACTGAGAGGTAGGATAAAGTCTCATATATGTTTAAAGCTAATAGAGAAGGAACCATTAGCAAGAAGAAAGGAAACATATGGCAGAAGTGATGTCTTTGGTCAAAATAGGGAAAAAAAGAAAATAATGTTAGAGCAGGGCTGAATGAAACGAAGGGTGATTGGAGTGTGAGTTAGGCTTAGGAGAAGGTGAGATGGAATGATAGTGGGGTTTGATCAGATAAATTTCACTTTCTAATAAAGGTATGGGTTCTGGTGGGATCCAGTGTGGGACAGTCCCTTTGTGTGACTGAGATGATGTGAAAGAAGAGGTGAGAGGATTTAAGAAGCTCAGAGAATTGCATAGGGAGAATACCTTTGTGAATATTGAAGTCCTCTAGTATAAGACTAGGAGATGCTGAGAAGCAGGTAGGAACTCCTTGAGAAAGGAAGGAGAATGGCCTGAGGTTGAAGATATAGTATTTAACAGTCGTCATGATTTGGTTTGAATGGAAAACTGGGTGCCTGCCATGTTCCTCTGTTGGTTCCTTTCTCCACAGTCTCATTGACTCATGAATACTTGCCCACCAGTAGGATTACTCATCACTATCATAAACAGATACATCAGAAGGCTGAAGGAGCAATCCTAGCCCCAACATAGAGCACAAAAT
The DNA here is from genome assembly GCF_902635505.1 of Sarcophilus harrisii. Lineage (NCBI taxonomy): Eukaryota > Metazoa > Chordata > Mammalia > Dasyuromorphia > Dasyuridae > Sarcophilus > Sarcophilus harrisii. The sequence goes on from NC_045429.1 coordinate 6,289,626, forward strand.
CAATGACAGAAATAAGGGCACATTAGCAGGCCAAGAAAGCTCCCCACCAGCTAAAGTCTGTGATTTTCAGAAGAAATGTGGAACACAGAGTTTAAAGTTTATCTAATATCTATAAATAAAGATTGTACACAAAGGGGATTGAAATGATAACTCAAGTGGACTAGTGTTGGCATGGAAACATTTTCCCAGAAGTGACTATCCTCTTGACTGTGTGTACTTAGCTTAATTGTCCATCAACATGTAGGACTGGGCGTCAGCAGGGCCTAATAAAACAATAATAAATAACATCTGCTGCCCTATTAGACATTTAACATGCTCACAACAGAAAAGCAAAAGCAAGCCATTCTTTCATAATGCTTCTTTCCCCCCCACTGCTGATTGATTTCCAATAGGTAGCAGATCTATCTGGATTATATCCAATCTCCTTAAATGGAGAAGCCATTTGGGGATTACTATTTTAAACCCATATCAGGAGTTATTGCTGAAATGCTTAAGCAAACAGGAAGGATACATCAAGGAAAGCTCATGGTAGGCAAGAATAATTCAATTTATTTAGCAAGCATTTCTTAAGCATCTATGATTGCTCAAGTTCTGTGCTACACACAGCAGATAGAAATACAAAAAATATTAAAACGTCTCCCCTCAAGAAACTCACAATCTACTGGGATTAAACAGGCCAGATACACAAAGAGATTAATACAAAATATTCACAATATGGCTTAGGTGATGAAAGACTAAGTAATAAGTGGGGGAATCCATTAATCCTCTTAAAAGAACTAAAGATGATGACTCCTGAAAGCATATCTCAAAAAGTGTTAAGGGCATAATGAAGGAGACAGAGTTAAGGAGGAAATTCATTTAAAATTGAATTGTCCTCCTTGAAAATTCCATTCATTGCCCCAAGTTCTGCTCCCTCAGGCCAAGAGGAACAAGTATAAGAACTTTTCATCAATGAAATCCTCTCAATTCGGAAGATGAGCATCACTCATCCTCCCTTTTGCCTGAATCTTGCCTCTGGACAAAACATTCAGCTTTTCTGTGTCTCAAGTTCTTCATCTGTGAAATACTAGCACATTCTTCTCAGAGATGTTGTGAAGATCACAAGAGTTCACTTATGTAATGTTTTACAAACTTAAAGTAGCACATGAATCCTAGTTGTTTTTATTATTATTTTCATTATCATCTTCTCTGGACCACATATTACCAGTTCCTTTCATTGACTCCCATAGAATATGATCTAAAGATTTTTCACAATCTTTGTTGTCTTCTTTTGAATATTTTCCAGTTTATCAACATTCTTGCATAAAATTTGGCTACCAAAAGTATGCCCTCCATAAAGCCCTAGCAGGGCAGAGAACTACAGGACAGACTAGGTTTTGTGAAGGAGAAAATCTCCAAAAAGATAACTGAAATTATTCAGAACGTGGTATGTTGTGAAATGGTAGAAAGAGCTCAGGGTCAGCATCCCTGGATGTGAATCCTGGCCATTTTGTATACTAACTGTATGACTATGAGGCAGTCGTTTTATCTTGCACAAGCAAGGTAGCCTGTTGCATTTTTAAAATGTAATCTTTTGCAACTAGATCTTGAAGGTCCTTTTCATTTCTTTATTATACTTCTATTTCCCCATTTCTTTCAATAATTCCATTACTCGACTATTTGATCTGCATGAGTCATCATTCCTCTGAGTCGGACAAAGATCCATCCACATCTTTTTATCGGGATGGAATTTAATCCAGATGCTCCCATGTGGGAGCTGTCCAACATGTTAAAAGTCTCACAGAGGACTGAAATAATAGAAAGAGTGATCCATTGTGAATCAGAGCACCTGTGTTCCAATCCCAGCTTCACCACTAACTGTCTAGTGGGATTTTTGGCAAATCATATCACTTCTGAAGGCATAATGTCCTTGAGTTCCTTTTCAGATTGAAATCTCTGGGCCTCTGGACTTTGCGTTTATTGAGAGATTTTTTTTCAATTTCCTTTCTCATGCTAATTTATTCATTGTTGATGATATACTACAACCATCCTAGGGACTCCTGGTCTTTCTGAATCACCTTTTTATTTTATTTTTTTTTTTTGGCAACAATTTTGATTTTACAAAGAGCAACTTGGTTAATATGAAAGAATTCTATGAAAGAGTAATTGTTTTATTCTGTGATAGAAAAAAATGAAGTGTTGACTGTGGTACATGGTGATAGGGAGGAAAAGAAGTTTTCAATATTTTTTTTAAAAAATATGTTCCTATGTCTATGCTTTATTAATAATTGTTTATTATATCTTCCTACTATCCCTCAGTTGATAATGTACTAGCTTTCAAAACTGCTTTGTATTCATTTAGCATATTTTCTAGATCTGTCCTGAAATGTGTATTGCTATTTTCTTTATTAAAGTATAGGCTGCTTGAGGGCAGAAAGCATTTTAGTTTTGTCCTTACTGATTGGTTGATTGATTGAGTGTGCCAAGTTTAGATTCATTTCCCTTGTTTATACTGGTGACTATCTCTTATTTACATATTCTTTATTTCTTATCAAAATGAGATGACATTTGTAAAGTGTTTAGCACAGTGCCTGATGCCATGGGAGATACTGAATTAAAGTTTCTAGAATTTAATTTTGAGTCTGTAATTGATAGCAAAGAAAGGAAGAGAGGAAGGAAAACCACAAAGGTGTTCTAGCACTCCCTCACTCTGGTGGCTTCAATATTAGGTACTGGCTTCCAATACTCCTGCATCTAGCAAAAATAAGTATCATTGATTCACAATTTTTATTTTTATCAATCATTTTCTTCCCAACAGCACAATAAGGTACTTCTGTGGTTTTTTTTTAATCATTGATTGGACTATTTCATTTCTGGTTCCTTTTGGGGCCTGAGGGTCTATTAGGGTCTAGATCCCTTTTGGATTTTTAAGCTCTTTATTTTTAAAACACATGCATAGAGAGTTTTCAATATTCACCCTTGCAAAACCTTGTGTTCCAAATTTTTTCTCCCTTCCTTCCCCTGAACTCTCCCTTAGATGACAAGTAATCCAATATATGTTTAAAGTATGCAATTCTTCTATACATATTTTGACATTTATCATATTGCAGAAGAAAAATTAGATCAAAAAGGAAAAAAATGAGAAGGAAAACAAAATGCAAACAAATAAAAATGAGAAAGGAACTTCTGTGTTTTTAAAGCTCTATTATTATCCCATCAATATTGCTCTAAGGACTGTGACCCATCCATCCCATTTCATTCTGCCCAACTTCTGTCCATTATTTCCTGTAAATCTTCCATAGAGATATGTTGCAGTTTTTTATTTTGTTTGATTTTGGGGGAGGAGGAATATGTAATAAAGTTTGACTTTGTTGGGATACAAGTAAAGCTCGTGTCCTTTCTATAGTCATATGGCCAAACCTCTATATTTTCAATTATCAAAAACATTTATTAGATGGGGCAGCTAGATAGCATAATTGATAAGAGTTCTAGACCTGGAGTCAGGAATATATAACTTCAAAGTTGGCCTTAGGCACTTTCTTTCTGTGATCCTTAAAAATTAATTTAAACACTGTTTGCCCCAGTTTCCTCATCCATAAAATAGGGATAATGAAGGTACCTATCTTCCAGAGTTAATGTGAGGATCAAATTAAATATTTATAGAATATTTAGCAAAGTACATGACATATAGGAAGTGCTTAAAAAATACTAGTTATGATCATTGTTACTATTACTAACTATCCCATTTGGGATTTTCTTACCAAAAATACTGGAGTGCTTGGCCAATTTCTTTCTCCAATCCATTTTACAATTGAGGAAACAGAGGCAAACAACTATGTGTCACACACTGTGTTAAGAGCTGGGGTATAAATATAAAGAATAAAGTAATCCCTACTCTCAGGGGAAACCATGAATAAATATATAAATATTTTCATGGGAGATCATTATTACACATATAAAATATATAGAATAAATATGTTCAAAGCAAATACAAAATAAAGAAAAGGTGGGTAAGCTCAAAGTAATTAAGTAGGGAGGGTACTACCAATTGGGAGCATTTGGAAAGGTCTTCAAGAAAGTTTTTCAGGCATACAAAACTCTTCAATACTTTGGGTCACTTTTGTATCCCTTTTCATAACAATGTCTCACCATCTGCTCATGTCTACCATGCACCTATCCACTGGCTGACTTACACCTTGACTTCCTCAGAGATGTGGAGTTCCATACTTTATAACTATACAACATTACTGACAGAATCTTGATAATTAAAAAATGAACTTTTGTTTTAGGGCAAAGCTTAAGATCATGAAAAAGACTATCCAGTCAATTTCCCAAAAAGTCATCGAAAATGCTCACCTCTTCCAATACAGTTCTTACATTAACTCATCATCTATTCCCCAACTTCTTAAATTGTAGTTCATGACCCAGTATGGGGTCTTATAACTGAATGTGGGGGTCCCAAAATTATGATTTATTATCAGTCAATGTTTGATGTGTATATTTATTTTACATACTTATATACCCAAGGTCACATAAAAATTTCTCAGGTAAAAAAGGTTCATGAATGGAAAAATTTTAGAAGCTCCAAGCTATTCATAGTATTTATTCAAGATAGAAGTATTGAGATACAGGCTATTGTTTGTCTATCAAACTACATATCATTCCCTAGACTATAGGCATTTTTTATCCACTTGATTCTTCCCAAATAGGCCAAATTCGTCCATGTATTTATAGAATATAATTTAGGTATTTGTGTAGTATTTAGTTCTGGGTGCATCTTCTAGCATGGTCATTTATAGAAAGAACCTCACCCTCTAAAGAGAATCCCACTTCAGTTCAGACTCTGTCAAGGACAGCCTCCCTGAATCTGGCTGTCTTCCCTGGAGTACTTCCCCAAGTACATTTGTCCCTTTTTATGCCTTACTTTTTTGAGTCATAGGAGTCTTAAAATATTATTTTCATTTACTGAGGAAATGCAGGCTCAAAAAGGTTGAATGATATGCCAAGGATCACATCATTTTTAAAATGTCAGTCCATGTACCTACTTCTGCGACACACAATTTCTCTTAGGGAAAGGAAAAATCTATAAAACACACAGAACACTAGTGAAGTTCTTAATTTTAATCTGGTTCCCCAGATTTAATTATCTATGGAAATCCTAGGATTACAGATTTATAGTTTGAAGACATTATTTAGTCCAATCTCCCTATTTTACAACTGGGGAAATAAAGGCAGAGGTGTTGAGCAGGCTGCCCAAGATCACACAGGCAAGAAATGGCAGAACTAGACTCCAAGCCCCCAGACCACACACAACTAATTGGTAAGCCACTAGTGATCAACCTCTCAAATCACCTTGTATTTCCTTTGCTTTTATTCTAAATAGACTTACAGATGTTTCCCCCAAGCAGAAAGTAAGTACAGTGTTGACATTTTTGTTTTCTTTTCTCCAACAACTAACTCTATTCCTGTTACTCCTCTGCTGTCATTTTTTTTTTTTGTTCAGCTCACTGACTCCTAGGCAGCTTTAGAAAATTTCTCTCTCTATTCTTGCTGATACTCAGTTCTTGATGTCCCCAGTCCTTTTTCTCAGTCTGAGTCTAACAGATTATGTATTTGTCCCTTTAAGAATACCTGATTAGGACTGAAGATTGCCTTCGGGCTCAAAGATTACAATTTGTTGTTATTTAGTCCTTTTTCAGTCACAGCTGACTCTTCTTGGCCCCATTTGGGATTTTCTTAGCAAAAATACTGGAGTGGTTGGTCAATTTCCTACTCCAATCTATTTTACAGTTGAGGAAACAGAGGCAAATGGGTTTACATGATTTGTCTGTTCTCATACTGCTAGTAAGTGCCTAAGATCAAAGTTGAACTCAAGAAAGGAATTTTCCTGACTCTAGGTCTAAAACACTATCCACTGGGCCATCTAGCTATCCCTAAGATCAAAGTGATCCCATCAACCTCTCAGAACTGAGAGAGCAATATTGAACTAGTCCTGCTGAATTATAATTTCCTTTCTAGCCATTATGCTCTCAAATTCTCATGAATTCATTAATGCTTGTGGGTTAATTGGTTGATTGACTGATGCCCTCCACACCATGCTGAAGAAAAGGAACAATTGCCTGAGAACAAAATAGAATGAGGTAGATGGAAATTTTCTGATGAGAGCCCCTTTCAAGTTTTCCTGATTTATAGAGAAATAAGTTGAATGATTTTGGAGAGCAAATAAGAAAGAATCTCTTGGGAAATTCTTTTAGGGAGTGGTTTCCTCATTGATGTTTAACATCAGTACCACAGAATCATATTTAGAGTTGGAAAGGGCCTCAAAGGTCACTTGATTTTAAAAGATCCCACATGTCATCTACTCTGACCCCCCCTGAATCTGCAAATTAAGAAACTGAGGCTCAGGGAATATAAGTGACTTTACCAACATCATTCAGTTAGTAATAAACAGAGGTAATCTGATAGGGATTACCTAAGAAACTGGAGCAGCCCATTTCTTCGATTAGGAAATGAGATCATCCCAGATGCAACATCCCTATTTCATTGTACAAAAATCCCTGATGTTGTTTGAAAAATATTGAAAATGGATGCTGCAATAATAATAATGATGAAGTCCAAGTCACCTTGCCCAGGGCTTGAACAAGATGCCCCAAGGAAGAAGGTCATGGCATCTGGCAAGAGGGCTCCCAATGACTCCAGTCCTTCCTGCAATCCAGCCCTCCTTCTGTTCAGCATCTCCTGAAGGAGAATGGAAGCAAATAACGAGCATGGCCCCAAGAAAAGGGGAAAGAGAAAAGGCCGAGCTGGGAAGCCCCAGATTGGAGAGGAGAGACTCTAGCCTGGCTGCAGGCGATAGTGTGAGTAGGCTGCAGTGGCCTAGGCTGGCGAAGGGAGGAGAGAACAGATGGGGCTGAAGAAGCCGGCTTCAGAGCTGAAGCAGCCACCTGGGAGACAATTAGTGCAGTGTCGCAGACAGCGGGCCTCGTCCTTCGAGTGTTCCCGGAGAGAGATGGGGAAAATGTTCGGCACGAACATGTCAAGAAACCTGCCCAACAAAAGGTGCACCGGTGCCCTGCCCTAAAGAGAGTTTGCAGGGAAGATAAACAAAAGCTGCTGCTGCAAAACAAGGAGCAGCATTACTGGAAATGCCAGCCAATTAACCCTGAAGAATACTAAACAAGGCCTTCTGAAAAACCTTATCATCGCCAAAATTTCAGTCCAAACCTAAGTAAATAAGCACTTAAACAAGGAATCATGGCGCCAAATAAAGGCAAGGCAAGAAGAATATATTAAGTACTTGATAAGTGCCAGGTATTCTGAGACGGCAAAGAAAGACAGAAAGCTTTCACTGATGAACAGAATTGAAATGAAAGATCTAAAGCTTTGTGTTCATTGTAAAAGGCCTCCCCCATTCTCACCCTCCCTCAAATGCCCACTTCTTACTCTGATATTTACTCTATGTGCTACCATGGTCCTGAATTGGGAATGCATTCCATGTCCCTCTATTTCTAGGCTAGCTATAGCCTCACTTTATTTACTCATTGTCACCTACTTGCAAGCCCCACAATGCCCTCCACCCCATTTCTACCTGTATAACTATAGTCTACTAGTTTCAAAAACAAAGAGTACCCTCTGGTTGCCACTCCCTATGGGATGCCTGAAAAAAGTCTTAGAACATCTTAAAGCTTTAATAACTTAAAACTGACTAGCTAGGTTAGACCTACACTAATTCTTCCACTGGGCCAACTTTGCATTAGAATGGAAGCTTCTTGGAGGCAAGGAATAGCCCTGGTTTTGTTTTTGTATTCTCAAAGCTTGCCACACAGTGAAAAGATCATAAATTCATCTCAGTCATTCATTTACTTTCCAATTGTGGTTGATGTAGTGCTCAGATCTCCAGATCAAAATTAAAGGTGACATAAAAAACACAGAAAAGATCCATAGTGACCTTTTGGTTCAATCATTCCATTGCTAGAAATATGGCCAAAAAGTATAGTGAAAAAACAACAGAAAATGTCTCTATTTTAAGATTTTTCAAAGCAGAATTACACAAATTGCTACAAATAACTAAGTTTGTTTGTTGGTTGGATTTGTTGACTCCTAACCTCCTTCCCAACTCTAAATCTCTAAGGAATTATCAAAAATATATATGATTGGAAAATAATTCAAATAAATGTTTATCAAGTACCTTCTATGTATCAGGCACTGTGCTAAGTGCCGAGGATTAAAAAAAAAAGACAAAAAAGTCTTTGTCCTTTTCAAGGAACTTAGAATCAAATAGGAAAGATATCATACAAATATATATGAAGCAAGTGATATACAAAAGATAATTAATGGAAGAAAACATTAGAATTGAATGATTAAGGAAGCCTTCCTATAGAAAACAGAATTTTAGTTGAATGAATCCATCATTCCAAAAAAGTGATATTCACAGTATGTTTAGAATAAAACTTGAAGGAAGAAAAAGAGAAGGAGGGAATGGGAGAGAGGCAGACAGACAGAGACCAAGAAAGCCTCTTAGTTTACTGCATATGGAAGATTGTTATGTAAGAATGGACAAATTACTCAATCTCCTTGTGCTTCAATTCCCCATCTACAAAATGGGCAGGTTGGATGTGGTCTTCCATGTCTAGCTCTAAGATTCTGGAATTTATGAAAATTGGCAAGCAAGAATTGTGCAGGATAAGAACAAGTGGACCGTGGTTCTGTAGCCAGTATAAGCACTCATACAAATGCCATCTTCAATCCACAAAATATTGTATTTAGTCCCTGTTTCAAAGTGGAAGTAATTGATGAATCATAAGTCAACAATGCATAGTGGTTAGAGAATTGACCTAAAGATGAGATAAACCTTGCCTCTGATTCACACTGGCTGTGTGGCCCTGAACATCTCTCTTACCCTCTTAGCCCACCATGGAGGCACTAAAGAGAGACATTCCTGAAATGGTCCTATTTTTGGCAAATGTTACTTCCTCTCAATTTTCTATTACAAAAAATTGCAGGTCCCAACCAAAAGCAAGCTAAGTCCCGGGCACTTTTTTATCATGGAAGTCGGGATTCGACATCCTTGGACTGAAACTTTTCTTTTGTTCTGCTTTCTTGTTTCTTTTATGAACAAACTGTAAATAACCTCATGAACACCATTAGCCCCATTGCTCTTCCAAGTCATACTGTCAATTAGGAAGAGGAAATGAAAGTTCTGAGTCTAGAAATATAATGGGAAGGCAATGCTTTTGACCCAGCTTATGGGTTTCATTTTGTTTCCTATTTTAAATTGCACTATGAATCAGCCCAGAGGTTCATCCCCTCCACAGAGACCAAACTGAGCTCAGCACAGGCAACGCTAAACAAAACAGAAAAATGTACCAGTAAAATGTTTGTTAGAGAATTGTACATTTGGGGATACTAGAAGGGTAACTGGGTGGTGCAATGAATAGAGCACTGGTCCTGGACTCCAAAATCCCAAGATCAAATCCAGCCTGACACTTGACACTTCCTCGCTTCGAGGCCCTGGGCAAGTCATGTAATCCCAATTGCTTCACCAAAAATGAAAATAAATAAATAAAATAAAAAAAAAAAAAACAAATTCAGTAAATTCCAAGTAAGATAGCACAATCCTTCATTTTATCTCCTATTTAGAAGTCCAGAATAAAGCAGATTTGTATGAACACATTTCAGTTATTCTCACAAATATCCAGTTATTCAGTAAATCATAAGCTGAAGGACTTGGACAGACTTGAACACTCCATCATTCATTCATTCATTCATTCACTTACTCATTTATAAGTTCAAAGATTTCAAGATGGGCTTTAGAATCTATTGAGTTCTACATCCTAGTTTTTCAGATGATCCCATGTTGACTCAGAGAGTTTCAGGTCATACAGGTCAAGTGATTACTAGGTTTTTGGCACCTAGTCAAGCATTTCATGACTCAAAGTGAATACTTCATCAATCTTTTCCAATTAAGCAGACATGTTACTTATTTACTTAACATGCACATATTAAATACTGTGCTAATCTCTGGGGACAAAAATGACAAAAATAAAAGTGTCTGCCTCCAAGGAGCTTCTAGTTTGTTAGTTGAACAGGATGTCCACAGAAAAGTAGATGCAAAATACACACATAGTAGAGAGGGTTGGGGAGTGTATGACATTAGCAATATGGGAATGAGGAAAGAATAGGAATGGGAAGGGAATGGCTTCATGTGCCAAGGAGAGCTGGAGTGGAGGTCTGAAGGATTCCCTTTAGTGGTATTCCAATTAGTGAAGGCAAGAAAGGATGGGCCTTCTAGACAGAGGGGACACTGGAGCAAGGGCAAGTCCAATGCCAAGAACATCAATCTGGCTCCCATGTTGAGTGTGTGAAGGGGGAATCATCCAATGAGCCAGAAAAGCCAGGCTAAAGTCAAGTGGTGAAAGAGTTGGACTGTTTATCAGGAGCTGTATTTTATCTGAAACATTCAGAGATCTTTCAGGGTAAGTACAGAGAAGATTGATTCATGAGTTGGTCTAGAGAAAAGCACGAGGTAGGAGAAGCACCATAGGATTTAGGAGTCAGGAAGACCTGAGTTCAAATTCTATTATAAGACTCACACTGTTTGACCCTGGAAAAGTCATTGAAACTCTGAGCCTCAGGTTCTGCACCTGAATATGGATATAATGTTTGATACTGGTTTTTTAAATTATTACAAGAAACAGAGGAGAGCTTCAGTATAAAATACTCTGCAATTCTAAAAACTATGGATAAATAGAAATTATGAATTTTAAGAGGAAGCAGCACAGTGTAATAGGAAGAATTTGATTTGAACTCAGAGCACCTGACTTTGAATCCCAGCTCCTCCCTGTGTGATTTGTTTGATGGTGTATGATCCTCACATAAATTCTCAGGACCATTGTACTGGCTGCCCAGCTTGTTGCTCTAAATCTATGATTTTTAGTGAACAAAGGACAGCAGTGGAATGTTTTCATATTGAACTATCCAAGTAAAGATGATTAAAATGGGAAAGAAAAGGAAAGAAAGTACACTCTTCACTAAATCAGGAAAATGTGAATTCAATGGAATATTCAAATGACATTTAAATGGAAGAATGAATATTGATGTTTAATATCGCTCTATGGTAACAGCTTGGGTTTTAAAAAATTGGAAAGGATTTGTTTCCCCAATCTAAAAATAATGAAAAACAGTTGATGCTGTGACCTTTACTATCCTTGCCCAAAGCAAAGAAATCTGGACTCTCACCAGCTACTTCTGAACTTTCCCAATAAACACTGATCTGTGTGGAAGATGAGAGCTCTGCAATGATCTTTGAAAATGAACCCGTGTTGTTAAAGAATCCTTGTCAAGTTTTTCCCCATTTCGTAGGATGTGCATGGAAGAACATTATGAGTTTGATTTGCTACCCATGAATAGAAATTACACCTTTTTAACACACTGAATGTTAAACACATGGGGATCTCATAGCTTCATTCCCCATCGAGGTGGTTGCCCATTTTCTCTTTGATTGGAAGTCATCAAGTATGAGAGTGAAAACAGACCTCAGAGGGCATCTGGGTGAACCCACACCTGAACAGGAATCCCTTCTCCTTTACCACTATGAGAAGTCATTCAACCTTTTATATCCCAATAATGGAAAACTCACTATTGTCTAAAACAAGCTATTCCACCCTGTCTGGCAAGATGTTAGAAGAAAACTGACAGTTGATCTCTACAGTTCTTCCCACTGTTTATAGTTCTCATATTAGGGTAAGCAGGAAAAAGACCCATAAAAACTCTTTTAATATCGGTAGCTAGTTCTCTCATATTCCAACTTTTCTTTTTACCAAACCAAATATACTCATTGGCTTATGGAATCATCAATTGATCTAGAACTGGAAAGATCATTCGGGCTGCCTAATTTAACACCTTTATCTTACATATGAAGAAACTGAGTCTCAAAGAGGTTTGGACTTAATCCAAAAACACACAGGTTGAAAGGTTGAAAGCTGAACTAATATATTCATGACACAGCCCAAAATATTTTCATCATAATTTGGATTCTGGACATCCTATCAAGTTCTCTCTTAAAAGGAAGTGCTCCCAACTGAATAGAAATTCCACATATGATAAGATTGAATATGATGAAACTATTGTCTTTCTCAATCAGGTCCCCTTGCTGGTGTTGATGTATCTAAAATACTGAAGGGAACATTTTTTGATGAGTTCCTTGTCCAGTTGATTCATTTTCAGTTTATACTTAAATAAAATCCCCTAACAATTACTCACCTCTACCATATTTGTGCAGATGATTATTTCATCCCCAATTTGCATTTTTTCTTTTAAAATTAAAATCACTTAATTTTAGGCCTTTTCTATAGTTGTAAAGACTTTGGGGGGTGATTTATTCCATTTTGGCATGTGGAAAAGCTATGAGAAGGTAGTTCAGAGAGCTTCACCAATCAATTTGTTAAGGCAGTTGAGTGATACCGGCTTTAGAGTCAAGAAGATCTGAGTTCAAATCCAGATTTATGATTTGAGTGTTGCCCTTTCAGTCAAGAATATAAATTCAAAATTGGTCTTAGAAAATTATTATCTCTGTGATTCTGAACAAGTCACGAAACCCTATCTCTACCTCAATTTCCTCAACTGTAAAATGAGATTATATTATAAGGTCCCTGTCAGTTATATGAGCTGAAGGATTTTTTTAAAATATTTCTTCCTACAGAGGGTGGCTTTGCCCATTAACACTTTATTAAGGAGACCAACACCTTTGTGCTATATATAGTCTTAAGGATATTGTCCTCAAGGTGGATTGATGGGTTTGGAACTACTCCTTAAATGCCTTCTAGAGAATGGATTTCAAAACCTTGGGTGCTCCTGAGGTTTACCCAGTCTGTGGGATTCCAGGATTGGGGATTTATTTGTTTTAATTACCTTAATTTAATACACTTTTTAAAACATCCATTGAGTAATTAAAAGACTTTAGGAAATATATTTGAGTAACAATATAAAAATGTAATGAGGTCATTTTACATATTTCAAATGTTATTTTAAAGATTTTTTTTTCTTTTTATACTTTGAATTCCTGATTCTTTCCTCCCCTCCCATCCTTCCCTCACTTACTAAGAAGGTAAATGATATAGCAATCATACATGTAAAATCATATAAACTTATTTATATATTAACGATATAACACAATAATGAGAAAATTATGCTCAGTTTGTACTGTGAGCTCATCAGTTCTCTCTCTGGAGGTAGCTAGCATTATTTCATCATGAGGTCTTTAGAATTATCTTAAATCTCTGTATTGATCAGAGTAATCAAGACTTTCATGGTCCACCATCATTGCAACAGTATTATGATTGTGCACAGATATCTCCTAGTTCTTCTGTCTTTGTTTTGAATCAGGTGATATAGGTTACCATTTTTTTTCTGAAAATATCCCTCTATCATTTCTTACATCATCTATAGTATTCAATCATTATCATATGCCATAACTTCTTTAGACATCCCCCCATTGATGAACATTCCCTTAATTTCCAATTCTTCGGTCCCATGGAAAGAGCTGATATAAATATTTTTGTAGATTCAGGTTCTTTCCCTTCATTTTTGATCCCTTTGGGGCACAGACACAGTAGGGGGGTTTGCTGGATGAAATAAAGTACAGAATTTAATGGCCCTCTGGGTATGGTTACAGATTATGCTCTCCAATGGTTGGACCAATTTACTAATTCATCAAGAGTTCATTAACGTATCTATTTTCCCTCCTTTCTTTTAACATTTATCATTTCTGATAGATGTGAGGGGGTACCTCAGAATTGTTGTAATTTGCCTTTTTCTAATCAATAATGATTTAGTAGGTTTTTTCATATGACTATAAATAGCTTTGATTTCTTCTAAAAACTGTCTTTTCATACCCATTGACAACTTATCAATTGAGGAATGGCTCTTAGTTCTATAAATTTAACTTAGTTCCCCACTTATTTGAAAAATTGGGGTTTTATCAAAGAAACATTGTAAAATGTTTGAAATCACTTCAGTATCATACATTTTAGCAAAATATAGTTTTCCTGATTTTCTCTTCCATTAGACTAATTTTTCATTTGCTTTATCTGAGATCATTATGGCCACCAATGCTCTGAAGCAAAAATTGTTCCAACTCTTCATTTCAAATCTTTATGTGTCTTTCTGTTTCAAATGTGTTTCTCATACACAACTTATTGTTGAATTGTGGTTTCCAATCTACTTTGCTATCTATTTCCATACTATAGGTTAGGTCATCTATTCACATTCACAGTTATGATCACTAAATGTGCATTTTTCCTTCATCCTATTTTTTCTCCATTTATCCTTTTCTCTCTCTCTCTCTTCTCTCTCTCTCTCTTTCTCTCTCCCTCTTTCTCTCTCTCTCTCTCTCTCTCTCTCTCTCTCTCTCTCTCTCTCTCTCCCGCTCTCTCTGTCTGTCTCTGTCTGTCTCTCTGTCTCTTCTCAAAAGGTTTTTTGCTTCCAACCACTGCTTTCCTCAATTTTCCCTCTCCCCTATAATTTCCCAATTTCATTTATCCCTTTTTTTATCCCCTTCCTCTCCTGCCTCCTATTGGGAGACCCTGAAACTTCAATCTAGTACTGCTGAGCAATAAATTGCCAAGCAGCACCATATTTAGGTTGAGAGCTCCTAAAGGTACTGTTGCTACTGCCCAGGATGCCTTCAAGACCCATCCCTGGTGCTCTTGCTGTATCCTAGGTCTTTGCCCACACTGATGTTACAGATCTTTCCCGAGTATGGTATAACTTGTCTTAGTCTGAAAAAAAATCCTTTTGACTTTTTCTTATTTGATTTGAGGCATTTTTAAAATTGTTTAGAAGGACATGTAAAGACAGTTCATGTATAACCCAGCCTGTATTCTGCCATTTTGACTTTGACCCCCCAATGAGGTCATTTCAATGGTATATTCGGTAAGCACTGCTGAAATGCTTTACAAGGCTTACTGTCTTAAAAATTAGACATGGGGAGGTGGCTGTTTTTGACATTTTAGAGACATGAACAATAATTAACTTAGACAGGGTGTCCCAGAGTCTCAGGGTAGCTTTGATAGCTATTTATGAATATTATTTGTATATGCTATATAGATGTGTATGTGTGTATCTATATCTATTTATACATACTTATCTATTTATATTTCTATATATAAATATAAAGAGAGAGACACAGATAGTGATGGGATGGGATCATCAATATCATCTGATCCCATGCTTATTCCACAGATGTTACCAGTGTGGAAGGAAACAAGAGAGGAAATCCCTTTTTTGTGCATAATGACTTAAAATTGACCCTAATGCATTATGGTTTTCATTCAGTTTTGTTAGGCCACATATCAGGTTTCCCTGCTGTGTTATTTTGGTTATTTGGATTTAATATATGCACAAGGGCTGGAAAACAATGGATTCAATTAAATAATCCTTAATTAAGCATGTACTATGGGACAGACACTGTACTGTGGATACACGCAGAAAAATGAAGCAATTTTTTGCCCTGAAGGAGCTTACCTTCTCATGGGAGCTGGGCTATCTAATAGGAAAGAAAATACAAGGCAAAGAAAAACCTGGCACTTATTCCCTGCCAGTGCTATGGTTACAAAGAGAACAGACAAGTCCTGCTATCAAGGGAAGTTTATGGTTTGATATTACTCAGACAATCAATAAGCAACTTATGTACCAGGGACTTTGCTGATCAATGGAGATAAAAGGACAAAAGTCAGTACTTGCCCTCAAAAAGCTTAGAATCTAATTAGAAAGACAACATGCAAACAAATAATAATAATAATAGCATTTATATAGCATTTAATAAGTACCAGGAGTTATGCTAAATATTTTACAATTATTATCTCTTTTGATGATCAAAAGATAACCTTGTGGAAGAGGAATTCAATTTATTCTAGTTAGTCCAAGGACAAAATTGGATACAAGGGGGTTGTAGAAAAGCAGATTTCTGCCCAATCTAAATAGAGAATTATCCTTAAGAAATTAGTCCTTTCCAGTCAGACTTAGCAGGACCATTTCTGCTGTCTTTCTTCAAATATCAAGACATTTCTGTTGTTAGATGAGTTAGCTTCTTTTCACTTAGCCTCAGTGGGGGAAAAAACAAGAAGCAATCTATTGGAATTTTAAAGAAGCAAATTTAGATCTCATATAAGAAAAAATGTTATAACAAAGAGCTATCCTAAGAGGAATGGGACTACCTAGAGAGGTCATGGGGTTTCCCTCACTAGAGAGAGAAATAATTTGTTATTAAAAGAAACCACACTCATACAGAAGTAAGGTGACATGAGTTTTCTTCCGACTCTGAGATTTTAGGATCTCACAATGATCTATTCTGTTCTGTGGAGAACTCTAATTGTTAGAAACTGTTTTTAATTTAAACAGAATCCCTGCCTAGTAAAAATGAGGTCCACATTGTAATGTCGTTCCAACTAGTAACTACAAATCTTAATTCTTATGCCTTGTTTTCCCTTTTTGTAAAATTTCATTAGGTAGTTATAGACTTATATAAACCCTACAAAACTGATCAGCAGGTTCATCAATCTGACGTGATTACTAACCATTCTATGACTTCATGACTTCATAAAGTTCAGTAGAGTTGCCTAATATCTAATTAGATTAAGTAAATTGCAATACGTCATGCAGCTCATGAGTTTAGAAGACTTGCACCCAAGTCTTCCTAATTTCAAGCCCACCACTCTATCCATCATCCTATATCCATCATTCTTTCCTATAAAAATATAGCTGAGTATATATGAAATGGTCAAGAAACAACAACAATTTTTTGAAACACAAATAAAGTGATTATATAACGACAAATCATGGCTTACTTTGTCTTCAGAATTTTTAGCATTCAAAGTATAGCCTGGATGACTACTTACTGAATGTTACAATAGGGATTTTTTTTTCAGCCATGCATTGACCTGGATGGCCACTGAGACCTTTACCTATTCTGAAATTCCATGACGCTATGAAGTAGATAGTTTTCCACTTTCCTCTTGTAAGACTTGTGTGTTACAAGCAGCTGCTAAAGAAAATAGGAAGGCTTGCTCTTCTCAGAAAGTTAAATATCAGTTAATGAAAAATGACCAGAAATAAGGTAGTTATTAGAATTTAATTAAGAAACAAATTATGTTTTATAATAGTTTACAATGCTTACTATAAGTAGTGCTCTTCATTTTACAAATCCACAACTTTATTCCTATGCAAGAACCAAATTATCTTAATGGGCAGAGGAATGACAAATGAGATAAATGCCTTCCCCTGAGTCATTTTCGGTTAAAGACACATCGCTGAGCTGCTAGATGACAAACTATGTGTTCAAAGTGACAAATCATTTAATTAAAATTTACAAGCGGTTAAATACTGATTGACCCGAATAGAGGCTGTTATCATGAATCAATTTCAGAGAAGGAATTCGTCTTTTCAGAGGAATCGATCGAAGGCAGTTACCATACTGGAGTAGAGTGGACATCTCTTTCCAACCTTCCAGCAAGACCTCTCTGAGTCAAAGGTGATGGCTGCTGGAATCTGGCAGGGTTGCATCCAGTCAAGTGAAAAAGCACTTGAGGTGGTACTTTGGGCAGCATTTGAACTCTCTCTTCTTTCATGAATACTTAATATCACGTTCCATGTTCAAGTAAAATGCTCCCGGATCTTAAGAGAAAATAGCTCAAATTTTGATGAGTTATGGTTTTTTATTGCATATACAGGCCACTGGAAATTGCAATCATCTTTCATGAAAAGGCTGGGTAGTTTTTATTGTTTGAGGAGAAGGGTGGCCGCTGCATTTACTTACTAATACAGTAAATGTAAAATTACCCGAGTAACATGCTTTATTATTTATGCCGCCAACCACATAATGGGAGGATCGTTTCATAAAAAATATAAATTAGAGAAATTTCACATGCCAGCTGGCCATAGATCTGTTTTATGCCTCTTACTTATCCCAAACCCCTCCATTTTTGTCATGGCCAGTAATGACACATATTTAAATGGTGTAGAAATGCAGATTAAAATATGATACATGCATGGCAAGCTGGTTGCTTTCCTCGGTGATGGTCTACTTGGCAAGATCCATCACTAGTTCATGATCTAGGCTGAGGTTTTGTAGCCACTTGCTATAGTTCAGGCATTCTTTCTTGCTAGATAAGGTGAGAAGTTCTTTAGAAATAACAGGATTGGTTTTCATAATGAGAACCCTTAAGATATGAATGACTCCCCTGTGTAGGACATGATTTCAGAATTGGTTGAAGAGCTATTTGGCAAAATACTGGACTCTACCACAGCATGTGAATATAGACTTAGAGTTTAAAGGAACTTTATAGGAAGGAAGGAAGGAAGGAAGGAAGGAAGGAAGGAAGGAAGGAAGGAAGGAAGGAAGGAAGGAAAGAGGAAGGAATTGAGTACCTACTGTGTGCCTAAGTGGTAAGCACTTTACAAATAATAGTTGCTACTACTATCCACATAGTTGCTACTACTGTCCGCATTTTATGGTTGAAATAAGTAAGGCAGAAAAACAATCAGTGACTTATCCAGGATCATACAGATAGTAAGCCCTAAATTTGACTTCAGATCTTCCTGACCCCGGGCCCAGGATTCTAAGCATTGTACCATCTTACAGAGGACCTTTGCTCTCTGAGGCCAAAAAGTAGCCAGAAGATCTAATGCAGCTACTTCTTTTTGCAGATGTGAAAACTAGGGCCCATACTTGTCGAGTGAATTGTCAAGGCTACCTAAAGACCACCTCCACATCTATGAGGGGGGTTAAGTGTTGGGGAGGGGACTTGAATTGAGGTCCTCTGGCAGCAGTTCATGGTCACTTCATTGTACCACCAGTTGGAGGCCCAGAGAACTGAAAGGATTTTCTTATATTGCCAACTTTATAACTGGAAGAGCCA
Source organism: Sarcophilus harrisii (assembly GCF_902635505.1). Classification (NCBI taxonomy): domain Eukaryota; kingdom Metazoa; phylum Chordata; class Mammalia; order Dasyuromorphia; family Dasyuridae; genus Sarcophilus; species Sarcophilus harrisii. The sequence continues at coordinate 6,308,519 of NC_045429.1, forward strand.
AAACCCAAACCAGTTCCAGAGCCTCTAAAACCAGTGTCTTTTCTTATGCTGTAAGTAAGCACTTAAAGGAACACCTGTTGAATAGATGATCTCAAAGATCTCATTTTAACCTTGAAGTGCCCCAGTCAATTCCCTTAAGCTACAAGTTGCAGAGCAATAGCAAGTACCCCTTGAGAGAGATTCTGGAATGAAAGATCCTTTCCCAAATGAAAGTCCAATCCAGGCAAATCTCCCATTTGTTTGTCTCTTCCTCTCCCGATCTTTCTTTTGCTTCTCCCCATCTATTTTCTTTGTCTCTCTGTCACTTTGTCCATCTGTTTGTCCCTTACTCTCCACATAGATTGATAGATGTATAGATTGATCTATATTTATCTATATTAAGATTCTTATAAGGTACTAAGACAGTGGAATTGAGAGAGACAATAGTTATGTAATTCAGCATGGTTCAGTATGATTGAGCTGGTCCTACAAGGAGATGTTATGGGCCAGAACTTGAAACAAGGTACTAAGTGGAATTGAAGAGACAGTGGTTAAATCTAGTTTAGCGTTTATTTAATCCTACAATAAATAATGGTTTCCCAGTGATATAATGATTGGTGTGTACTCAGTGTACAGCATATAAGCTAGGAGCTCTCAGGGCCACACACACAAGCCCACTCTCAGAGTTGGAGACAGACTCATTTCATCTTCCACCTTTGTGCTGGCTGGAGGCTGAAGCTGGCAGAGGCAAAGGACTGGAGGCAGGAGCTCTTGGAACTAAGGAGAAAGATAGGCCTCTAAGAAAGCTAACCAGGCCCAAGGAAGGAGACAATAAAGGATTCAGACTTTAATCCCTGGCTGCATTTGGAGTGATTATTACACTGAACTGAAACAAAGGCGGCTCCCAGAAGTCCCCCAAGAAATCTGCTCCCAGAGAACATTATATTTTTAGAGAACATTACAATCTAAATATGTGTATGAGTGTATAATTCTACATATGTATGTATATTTACAGTATATTATATACATAAATAATAACCTAGATGGCTCACTGATCCTGGAACCAGGCAGACATCTCCCTGAGTCAAATCCATCCTCAAATACATGCTACGTGTGACTCTGACCAAGTCACTTAATTTTGTTTGCTTCAGTTTCCTCATCTGTAAAATGAGCTGGAGAAGGAAATGGCAACCACGCCAGTATCTCTGCCAAGAATAACCCAAACGGGGTCATGAAGAGTCAGTCACAATGAAAACAATGGAATAACAAAATATACGTAAATATTATGTATATAAACATAGATGTATTGATATAGATATGTATATTGAAGCATATTGAAAATAATGGATTATTATTACAGTTTTAACCGAACATTTACTGAATTTCAGCCAATTAGCTTTTGCTATTTTGAAGAACAATTTCACTTTGGAGAGGAGGGCAAGGGCACTGAAATACATTTTCTCTTTTTAATGACTTTTCAATTTTATAGGTAAGGGAAACATCTTAGAGTTATCACCCCCAGGAAAGGAATTTTTTTTCCCTTTCACTTGGCCAATTTCAGAATAGTGAGAGTTAAATAGGCTGAGGTGTACCAAATTTTCTGTTGAAACCTAATAATAATTCATTATTTACAATGTACTATATGATTCCACTTGAAATGTTCAAAGCCAAAGAAACCGAGTTGATTTATGAGCACAGCTATCAAAGGTTACCTGCTAACGCATAGATTGAATATGCTGTATAAGTCAAGCATTTGTTTCCAGTGCCAGGCGTCAATTGGATGGATAACTGTGAAATTGAAGTCATTTTTTTTTTAAAATGAGAACATTTTACAAAAGGTCAAAAGTATAAAGTTTTTACATTCTCTGACCAAATTAATGGTTCAACTAATGTCTGTAATGCTGTTTACAATATTCTGGCAAACGCACAACCCCTCATTACCTACCCTAGCCATAAATAATTGTCAGGAATGCAAATGAGCAAAATTCTATCAAATTAAAATAATTAGTTTTCCAGTTAAAATTTCCTCTTGCATTAAAATCCTCTTACTTTCTCAAATATGACACTGAAAAATGAAGGAATTGTTTAACCCGGCAGAGGCTGTGCTCATGGTAGGTCTGTGATACATGCACAGATGACAGATAACACAGGTAATGCAGATTATAGGATTTTCTGGACATTCATTCATCACCTTGTTTTCATGTTTAGACCCTGGTACTCGGGTGAGAAAACTAAATATCCTAATTACACTAAAAATTTCTTTTCCTTGCACTTTTACCACTGTTCACAGAATTAGAAAGACCACATTTGAGAATTGGAAGAGACCTCAGAGGCTATCCCTTCTGACTTGAATCTGTCCAAGACAAAGAATCTTCCCCTAAGGAGTCAGGGTAAATGGTGCCATTGGGGAAGTGTTTGACAGAAGAATGGGTGGTCCTATGGTGAGAGGGGATGGTCACCCACTGGACAGCCTCTGTGCTTTACTGGGAATCTCTTCACATTAGGACAAAGGGAGGAAGAGCCTTATTGTGGTGACTAAGATGAACTGAAGGAAGGTGACACAACTGGGTCTAGAGATTGGAAAATCTGAGTTCAAATCTAACCGCAGATATTTTCTAGTTGGGGGATCCCAAGCAAATCACAACCTTTATTTGTCTCATTATGTAAAATGAGAATGATGATATTTCCTACATCCCAAAGCTATTGTGAGGACCGAATGAAACAATCATTGTAAAGTGTTTGATGCAGTACCTGCATACAGTAAGCACCATATCAATGGTGATTATCAATATTATTAGATAGACCTACTGCTGGAGATATTCATTGAACTATTTGGGTTTTTACGTGTATCCCAATAGATATGATTGAGCTTTCTGCCTATCACAAGATGCTTCCTATGTACAGTCACCTGTCTTTCATCAAGTGGCCAAAAGTCTTATAAACCTTTCCAATTGACTAATCTACATATAAATGCTAATAGTGATAAGATTTTCTATTTTCTTTACTCTAATTGACTGAGTGGTCGATTCATTAGGAAGGGGCAAGGTGGGTATCCATTCTCACCCTGAAATGTAAACATTGTCTGAAAGAATTGCAACGTGGAGCTAGCATCTATCTGCTTATCCAGGTCTTTTTTATTCTAAGCATAACGTGCTATCCACCAGGGCAAAAGAAAACAACACAGATAGTTATAATGAGCAATACTACATGACAAGTATATTGGAAGGTTATAAAACAAAATGTTTTATGAGAGCTTAGCAGGGGAGGTCTATATCTTGAGCCCGTCAGCAAGGTCTGCTTCGGGAGGTAAAACTTCAGCTGGCCTTTAAATAATGGGTAAATGTTCTAAAGGCAAAGAAGTGGGAACGATTTCAGGTACAGATAACAATTTGAATAAATCACAGAGGTGTGAGCGCATTATATTTGTTAAGGGAAGGGGAAGAGGTATAGACAGTCGGCCTTTCACCTGATTGGTGACTGCCACCCTGGTCACTATTTCAAGTTCAAGCCATGCTGCATTTGAATCCCTACTTTCTGGTCATTGTTAAGCTTCATTAAACAAGCAGTGCTGTCTTACCTACTGGAATTGTGATCAAATCAACCTGCCATTACTCCTAGAGCAGGATGTGTCTACCTGCTCTTCCTTGGTCCCTCTCATGTTCACTGTAACTTTGCAGATTCAATTTCCCCTTGCTGGCCAATTCCTCTCTGTTTACTGTCTCCCCAGTTGGAATATAAGCTCCTTGAAGTCAAGCACTGTCACCATTTTGTGTTTGTATTTGAAGGGCTTAGAGGAGTCTTTGGCAGATGGTGAGCACTTGCATGGGCTGAATGATGGGGAGGATGTGGGAAGGGGAAGATTATAAAATAAATTTAGAAACAGGGATTGTGCCAATTAGGAAGGGCTTTGAATGTCAAGCAGAGCTGTGGAAACTATTCAACGTGCAACACAGAGCCACTGAAGATTTTAGTTTTGTTTTGTTTTGTTTTTGATGGGAAAGGGATGACATGAAGAAATGTATGGAGATATGGGACTTGAGAAGCACAGGAAGGATTGTTGAAGGGAGAGAAAGAGAAGGAGGAAAAAGGTTTAAAAGGAAAGTCTTGCAATGTAAGCTAGAGGCAAGGAGGGTCTGTATTAAGATTACAGAGATGGGAATATGGAAGGGGGAAAGGATTGGAGAGATGGGGTAAGAGAGAATTGAGGAAACCTGGGAAATTAGTAGATATGAGAAGTGCAAGAGAGAAAAGAGAGATACAGTCATGAGCAGATGCAACTGGTCCAAAGATGGAGGCACAATTAAAAACACTGAAGGCAGAGAAAGTGGCTGGTTTAGGAGAAAATATATTAACCTTTGTTTTTTTACACATAAAACACTGGGGAAAACAATGACATCCAGGTGAGATATTCCAGTTCTTTGTACGTGGTGAATGCATAAAACAAGTTTTATTCATTCATTGATTCATCCAGCAAGAGATTGTCTGCGGGGAATTCCAGATGTGAATAGGAAGCCGAGAGGAGGGATTTGGACCAAAAATGTTGTCTTGGAAGCAGAAGTAAGTCATCTACAGAGATGCTGTTTCTGAATCCTTAGGAGTGAATTGAAATCACTGTGGGTGGGTGGATGAAGGGGGAGTATAAACTAGCACAGGAGCAGCCTGCAATAAGGAGTCAGGAAGATGAAGCGAGAGGAAAAGGAGAAGTGCAAGATAAAGACTTGGGAGGACAAGCAAGCTCAGAAACTTCATGAGAAAGGAGTATCCGGAAGGAAGGAGTGGTCAACAGTGCCAAGAGGTGCCAAAAAGGACAATAACTGGATTTAGGACATTAGGAGGGATTAACCAAAAAGAAGTCTCATATTCACCAAAGAAGTCCCAAAAGGATTTTTTTCACATATCAAAGAATTAGAAATAAAGTAAATGTCCGTCAATGGGTATGACTCAATGATTGATAGAGAAATTTAATGAGATTATCACTGCACTGAAAGAAATGATGATTACGAGGAATTCAAAGAAATATAAGAAGATGTTTATGAAATGCTCCAGAGAAGTATAAAGAGAACCAAGAAAATAGTCTATTTAAGGACCGTAACTGTGTCAATAATAGGAAATATTAGGTATGGCCCACTGTGTGCAAAACATTTTACAAATATTATTTCATATGAATTTCGGTACAAACCTATGAGGAAGTACAATTTTATTTCCATTTTACAGATGAAGAAGCTGAAATGAAGAGAGATTACTTTACTTGTTCATAATCATACAGCAAATTGATGTCTGAAGCAAGATTGGGACTCTTTTCCCTGCTTCTAAGCTCAACTCGTTAGGTACCATGCCTTCTAGTTGGCTCAGAAGAAACCACCAACTCAATAAGCAAAATCTTGAACACTGGATAATGATAGTGACTGAATTTGATTCCTGCAAATACTTAATAAAACTTCCTTCCCCTCCTTTGATCACAAAGATGGGGACCATGAGGAGAGGATATATATATACTGAAAGGTTTGTTCATTTTGATGAACTGATTTTCTTCCCTTTGGATAAAAAAGGTACCTTTTTTCCCATTGGATAGGTAGGGAAGGGGTACATTATTAATTCAGAAATGAAAACAAAATGAAAACAAAAAAGCATTAATAACAATTTCTTCTTAGAACAATGTTACTGGTACCTTTGAAGGAACAGTTTCTATATTGTGCTGAAAGTGACCTCTTCCACGCTTCCCGCCCTTGAGTCCCACTCAGTACCAGCCTGGAAGGAACCCTGCTGCCAAAGCTTCTCATGTCTGAAGACAGCCAGAAGTGCAGTGGGATAGGTGTTGATTGGACCGAGCCAAATGAGCGGGCCAGTGGAGTGCAAAAAGCTGAGAAGAGGGAACTGCTGGTACTTAGCAAGAACACCATTCGATGTTTTATGTCCCATTCAGCACAGCTGCTTTAATGGCTTTTTTTTCTACTGGAAGTAAACCTACCTCCTAGAAAATGGCCTCCAGGACTTCCACAGGATTTTAAACACCAAAAATTGATAGAGGGAAAAAAATAAAGACATTAATCATGGGCAACCCCTTTCTGAATTCGTCACCACTGTATGAAGTCCAAAGTGTTAGGTCATTATGTTAATTGACTTGTGCCAATTTGTTGATTGCTGATTGGAAGTCCTTTTGTTTCTCCCAAGAAAGAATATAGGAATTCCCCATGGAGAGGCACAGTGATGTGTGGGAGTTATCATGAAGCAGACAAATGGAGAAGTCAACATGATCAGGTTGTCTAAAAAAGGCTTGGGGATATTAGTGGCCTATGCTGTGTGGTAACCATGGGATATGGCAACTAAAACACTGTGCTGTTATGTGAGTAGATCCCTGCAGGTCTACTAAACCTGAGCAAGGCATCCCACCTTTGTGGGCTTCAGGTTCCTCCATTTTTATAATGAGAGAATGGAAATGGAGCCCATCTGAGTTCTCCTTCAAGTCTAGACCAATGACCAGATGTAAAGGACTTTGTACAGGCTACATAACTGTCTATTATTTTTGTCATAATTGACATATCATTATACCCTCCCTTATTTTCATCCTATACTCAGGAAGTTCAGGTAGAAAGAACTCATCTTGGACCAATGAGTAGCTGAATGCCATTGTTGGTCTTGCTTAATGAGCAGTGAATTATTGAGCAGGTGGGTGAAATGATTGACCGGAGGGCATTGCAAGAAAATGTTTGTCGAGGCTCTGGCCCAGGATGAGTTTTCAGTTTTGCCTGGCATCCAAATGTGCCTTTCTTAGGCCTACTGAACATGACAAAGCATTCCTAGCTTGGAACCATTTTGCAAATGATCATAGTGCACAATAAATTCCCTCTGCACAGAAGCATTTTCAGAAGGAGGAAATAAGTATTTCTAATTTGTTTCATCATAATGGATCTTCTTGGAATAGGAAAAAAATAGAAGATCTTTGAGCTCTAAAATCCTCCAGGGCAATTGCAGCTTGCTATTCCACAAGTCTAGGCTGCCGCTTTTCTTTCTTAAAAATAGTTATATTATGCAGAGTAGAATACTATCCCATCAAGTGTTACTACCTGATCTCAGGTTTCTGACATTCAGTATTCTGTCGATCCTTCACCACAACCAAAACCATCATAGGAGATTCATGGTATATGCGGCCCCCACAATAATAATATCCTTCTTGCCATTGTCCATGTCCACAATTTAGGCAATGGTCTGGGCCCACCTTGGGTTCTGAAACACGAATTCTTCCTTTAGCTTGTCCCCATCCAAGCCAGTTTCACTTGCCAGTTGCCAGGGCCAAACCTCGCCTCCAAACTCCTGCACATGTATCCCTCCATGACCTTCCTTCAGATTTGTATAGATTGTCTTCCTCCACTAGAACATAAGTTCCTTAAGGGCAGAAACAATTTTCCCTGCTTGATTTTCGGTCTGCATTTCCTGGCATATATTAAGCCCTTGACAAATCCTGTATCTATCTAGGTGATACTGTGGATAAAATGCTGGGTTGGGGTCAGAAAGCCTTGAGCTTAAATTCTGCTTCAGATGCTTAATAGCTGTGTGAGCTAATTAACCCTTCTCAGTTTGCTCTTCTGTAAAGTGAGGGTATTGGACTCAAAGTTTCCTTCTAATGTTATATATATATATATATATATATATATATATATATATATATATATATATATATTCCCCATCTATCTTCCTATGAAAGGCATCATACTTAAGACAACTGACACAATATTCCTCATATTCTTTCAAAAGGTCAGACCATATCCAAAATACTGTGTTCCAATAGGGGAACCATGTTTTTAAGGAAGGATCATGGAAAAAATCAGTATTTAGAGAAAGGCAACCAGGATTGTCAGGGTCTGAAATGCTTGTCATATTAAAAGTAAGTTGAAGAAAATGGTGATGGAGAGAAAAGAAGGTTGAGCACGGGACATGGTATCTGTCACCAAATGTTTGAGAACTATAAGACAGAATGAGGTATTCAATTTATTCCACATGGCCCTAGAAGGCAAAATTAGGTAGAGTTCATGGGAATTACATGGAGGCAATTTTGTGCAAGCATCAGAATCCTTAGAACTATTCGAAAATGTAATGAGCTCCCTTATGAGGAAATGGTTTTCCCTTCCTCAGGGACTTTAACTAGAGGCTGGATGACTATTTATTGGGTATGTAGTAGAAATGCTTCTTCTTTAGATTATGCTTAGAATAATCAATTAAATCCTCTTAAAATCCTGGGGTTCTGCAATACTGTTTTATGATCCTGAACTGTTGGAGTAGAATGTATTGAATCAAAAGAAGGGGGATATAGTCAAACAATGTTATGTATATATAGACACATGTGTGTGTATGTATATATATATTTTATATATATATATATAAAACATATGTGTGTTTGTATATATACACATATGTGCATAATGCCAAAAATGGGGTCTTGGCCTAGTAAAATAGACATTTCAAAGGTAAGCAGAGAAGTATGTTTGCCCATATTGGCAAATGAGATTTTCCCTCATAGCCAAAATAGAATTTTAAATCATAAATAGATCGGGCTTCTGTAGACAGAATCAAGAAACCAGCAATAAATAACTCGGATTATTTATTGGAGTAAGCTGGATTTTATATCAATCAGTCAGCAAGGATTTATTAAATGCCTACACATGCCAGGGCTTGCATTAGGCATTAGAGATGCAAACACAAAAGGGAACCAATTCTAACCTTCAAGGATCTTACAGTCTCCTAGGAGGAAGAACTCATACATGTGTATATATATATTTATTTATACATGTGTGTATATAAATGTTACATTAATACAAATTACATGTGTGTGCATGTGTATATACAGATATGTATATGTGTGTATATAAATGTTACATTAATGCAAATTACATATGTATATGTGTGCATGTGTATATACATATATATATAAATGTTACATTAGTGAAAATTACATGTGTGTATGTGTGCATGTGTATATACATATATGTATAAATGTGCATGTCTATGTTTATAATTGTTACATTTAATACAAATTACATATATATGTATGTATGTGTATGTATATATATAATATACATACAAGATGACTTGGAGGAGTTGGGGAGAACCTAGGACAAGCTGAATATAATTGGTGACCTGTGAGCTTGGTCTTTGCCGGACTGTAGATAATTTCAGAAGTTTAAAGGAGGGGATGCAGGAAGGACATTCCAGGCACCGAATGTGGACATAAGACATGGAAGGCTGTGTTGGGGAACCACTGAGGTTAGAATGACTGGACTGTAGAATGCCTAACTACAGAATAAGCCTGGACACAGAAGTTGGAAGCAAGTTGCAGAAGGCTTTAAATTCCAACCAAAAGAGTTTCTATTTGCTCCTACATCTAAGAGTGAAACACTAGATGCTAGTGAGCATGGAAGCAACCTACCTGGCAGCTGAATGGAGTCTGTGTAATAGTGGGAAAAGGCTCAAAGGCAGAAGACCAATTAGAAATCAATTTCAATAGTCCAGGTGAGAAGTGATGAATCAGGGTAATGGCTGTAAATGGAGTTAAGGAAACTCATTCAAGAAATGTTAGAGAGAGAGAAATGACAGTATTTATCCACTGCTCAGATTTAGAAGGTGAAAGTAGGAAGTTGAAGATGACAGAAAGTTTGCATCCTATGCTTATGGTGGATAGGATGGCGATGTCCCAGACAGCCATAGAGATGTTTAGAAGAGTGCTAGATTTTGGAGGAAATAGAATCCACACTTCCTTTTGGAATTCTACTTTATAAATGTTGAGTTTGGGCTTCCTTTAGTAGTTATTTTGAAACATCAGTAGTAGGTGACAAGGAAGTTAATTTCAGAAAAGAGACAAATACTAAACATATATATAGTTGAGGCACGTACACTGACATGATGATTAATCCAGTGTTTAAGATCGCTGAGAGAGTATTTCCTTTATGGAAAAGAAAGGGAGCCTACATTGTTGTGGTTATTGTTCACTTATTTCAATCCTGGCCAACTCTTCGTGATCCCATTTAGGGTTTTCTTGGCAAAGATCCTGAAGTGACTTGCCATTTCCTTCTCCAGATTATTTTATGATTACTTTATATTTGAAGAAACTAAGACAAATGGGGTTAGCCAGGGTCATGTAGCTACTAAGTGTCTGGGGCCATTTTTGAACTCAGGCCCTTCCAACATCTGGTCTGGTCCTCTATCCACTGAATCGCTTAGCTACCCTGGAGCTGTTAGGATACCATGATTTGAATGGCCTCCTACAAAAGAGACTGAGGAGGAGAAACAAGATTAGAGGGAATATCCAAAAGGAGTGAGTGATAAATAATGTCCAATATCGCAGAGACAGCAAGTAGACTAAGGACTGAGAAAAAGCCTTCAGAATTTGCAATTTAAGAGATTACTGGAAAATTTGAAGAGATACTGATGCGGTCAGAAACCAGATTGCAACGGGTATAAAAGTATTTAAGAACCAATAAAACCCATGGTAAAACTTCCATGAGTTTTGGATTTGATCATTAGTTCCTTATTCTTTACCCAAATATAGTAATTACACTCTTTTCGTGAATAAAGAAGTCAATAAGTGAACCAATGAAGATGAATAAGTGAGTCAATGACTGAAAAATCACTTATTAAGTGCTAACTATATTTGAAAAAGTTGGAGAACCCAAAATCAGAGAATTGGAGAATTTCGGAATTGAAAGAGAGCTCAGCATTGACGTATCCCAGCCAATCCCTGGAAAAGAATCACCTCTGAAACAGACCTGACAAATGGTCATCCAGAATTTTCTTGAAATCCTGCACTTCCTAAGACAACCCACTCCATTTTGGAATAATGCTAGCTCTTAGGGAGTTGTTTTTACCCATAACAACAAGCCTGACATTGCCACTTTACAACTTTCTCTAGTGTTTCCTTCTGGGACCAAACAGAGCAATTGGAACAACTCTTCATGACAAATTGTCAAATAGTTGATGACAGCCATCATGTACCCACTGACTCTTCTCTTCCCCAGAATAAGCATATGGAAGCCCTTCAATCAATATTTTAATTTTTTTTCAATTAACAAGCATTTCTTTTTTCTCCTTCTCCATTCCAATTTGAAAACAAAAATTAAAAAACTCAAAACCCTTGAAACATATACACAAAAGCAAACCTCCTATGGACAAATGCATTTCTCACTCTGCAGCTTGAGTCCACCCCAGCTCTGGCAGGAAGCAGGCATCAGGCTAGGCTTTAGGATAAGCCCTCTTGAATACTGGATGGTCACTACACCGATAAGAATCCTTAAGTGCTTTGGCCTTCAATCCAATCAATCTTTGGATACCATGGACTTTTACCGCTCAAGTTGCCCTCCAAATCTGTGACGTAAGCAGTGTTTATTCTAAACACTGAAGCTAATTTATTACAAACATATCAATGCTAAAGTCAGGAAAGCTTTTTCCAAAACACAGAAGCACCCACTTGAACTTTTAATTTCTCATTGTAATGGGAGTCCGGCGCAAGTGCACATGCCATCAGTTTGCTCAGATGGCATCTCCACGGGGAGACAGTGAGGAAGAAAGGGCATTTGTCCACATGGAGGGCACCAGTGCGCTGGTTCCAAGAGAATCATGATAATGGATAATGGAAATGCTTTGGAGTGACTGGGGTATGTTTAGACATTGGTTCTGGTCAGCTAGCCACTTCATGTAGGGGAGGCACTTTGCCTCTAGAAGCATTAAGAGAGACCAGTTACTGCCTGTTTGCTTCATATGCTCGTGTGGGATGTAGGACTGATTCTGCATCTTATGCAGCATCAGTACCACGAGTGGAAAGCACAATCTATGAGTGATGTTCAGACCCTAACCAATGAAAGGACATTCTAAAGTGACTTGGGACTTAAATTTGGTGATATCAATAGTTAGTAGAGAGTTAAGTTTTTTTTTCTTTTTTTTTCTTTTTTTTTTTTTTTTGTCTTTTTTGTTTGTTTGTTTGCTGAGGCAATGGGGTTAAGTGACTTGCCCAGAGTCACACAGCCAGGACGTGTTAAGTGTCTGAAATCAGATTTGAACTCGGGTCCTCCTGAGTTAAGTTTTGAGCAAACATCTCTTCAGAAGCTCAAATAGTATGAATCCCCAGAAGTGTTGGGGGAAATGTCTGTATATTTGTTCTTGCTATATCTTTGAAGCAAAAAAAAATCTATTATTAAGTGGCCAAATAGAACCAGGGTTCTAGCCACAAACCCCCCAAAAGGGAAAAGCCCAAACAGTGGGGCTTAAGCCAGTGTCAGAGAAAAGAGACCCCCACAGATTTCTCAGAATAACCTGGATCCTGAAGGCCTATGGAGCCTGCCTGCCTGTGAGTGAGTGGGGCCAGGACATCCAGGTTAGATAATCCTGCTCCGATCACAGCCCATTCACCTCTTCACCAATGGGTCAATGCCGCTATCTCCTGCTGACTTAGCCGTGAACTGCTGGCTTTGAAGGGGCCGATGAGGCAGCAAGTTTCTAACTCTTCTCCGTATTATCTCCACCCCAAATCCATCCATCGGCAGGTCTCAGTGCCAGCCACTCTGTCTACTAGAGGATACGAGCAGGCTCCATGTGGCGGGTTTTGATTTAATTATGGGGAGTATATTTTTCCAGCCTGAGTTGCTCACAGGTGCACCTTTATTTTCTTCACACCGCTGTGAAGGCGGCCCTTCAATTTATAGACCTCCAGATTTTGTTTGGACTAAGTCTGCTGAACAGCCTACTCCTCGGAGGGATTTGGTTTCCTGCTAATCCAACCCAATCTCTCACTTTCCGTTTGTGCCAGACTTCTCGACTTTGCCTGCTTTCATTTGGCAGACAACGTTAAGCTACCACAGGGATGGGAGATGTAAAGATTGGGTGAGCTGCCATACAATCTAAATTTCCCTCGCCTTCTTCTGACCCCATCCTTCAGTGTGTGTTAGCAACCAGCTTCCCTGCGTTTTCTCTTAATTGTTCCCTCCTCCTTTTGTACTCAGCCATAATAATAACTAGCAGAAGGGATTATAGACCGTGGCCAATTCGTTGTCTTGGCCAGAATGAGACGGAGGTGACAGTTGCGACCCAAATGTGCCGCTGTGCCCCTCGATCCATTTAGAGCTTAAGAACCAATTTGGGAGCTTTCTTTCAAAGACAAGATCTGTAGACACAAAGTACACGGTTGGCATCTGTTTTTATTAAGCATGTGAAAAAGCACTAATCAGAGGGCTGGAAATGAAGGAGCTGTGAGAGGGAAATCAGCAGTGGCCCAGCAAGGGCCCCCTTCTTTGGGGATTCTCTCCTTCTACCCCAACAAACAGGACTCTCCTTGGCTGGATCTTCTATAATTATAATGGAGGGAGAGAATGGACTGGGATTCATTGACTTGGGGAACTTCCAGAGGTCAGCACCTCTCTTTCCCCAAACTTCTGTTGTCAAAATGTTGTCTAGTGTTCTGAGAGGTTGAAATGGCTTGCCAGGGTCACACAGCTATGAAACCTTACAAAATAAAATCAGAATTTATGTTTAGATGCAGATTTAAATTATCCAGAGTTTGGAGACTGCATTGGCGCATTTGAAGTTCACAGTGTCTTGAGATGGAAAGTATAGAAATAACAACCTCATTTTAAAGAAGACTCAGAAGAAGTAACTAGTTAATGGTCACATATCAACTTCCCATCTTCCTAGAACAGAGGTTCTTGTTGACATGAGTCTGTGGGTAGATTTTAGGGAATCCTTGATTGTGTTTCCAAGTATACTTTGATTACTGATTTTAAGAGAATCATTCTCCTTTGTCATCTTAGGGATTTTATTTTCTACATCTAAAAATGTGATTTTTAGAAAAGGACCATAGACTTCAATAGACTTCCAAATGTTTCTGTGAAACACACACAAAAGCCTGTTCTCCTCTACTGATTTCTACTGCTTCTCAGGGTCATTATTGGCCATCTCTCCAAGAGTCACGTGTGGGCTCTCTATGAAGTTAGGAAGTCCTGAATTAGGTCCCTCCTCTGACCAATGATGGCCAGACCATCCTGACTAACTCCCTTCACTTCTTGGGATGCTGGGTAATTCTCTGAGATTAATGCAGGAACAGCCTAAACTGCATTCATAGGAGTTCCCTCACTCAAGAGCTTGCTATATCCCTTAAGGCTCAGGTCAATGCCCTAGCCCTCGAAAGTATATTCTATAGATTTTCCTGGTAGAATAGAAGGTTTTTGAGGGCAGGGACAATTTTTGTATTTGTACACCCAGTGTCTGACATAATGCCTGGGGTTCACCGGGCACTTGACAGATGTTTCTTTATTGATTACAAACATTTCTCAGAGAATCCTGCTGCTACACTGAAACTTAGCAATTACTCCCCCAATGGTGCAAAAGCTGAGGTTCAGAAAAAGGTAGAGAGTACACTTTTAGTAATGTTTTTATTATATGTGTATATATGTATATTTGTACATGTTAGAGAGAAAAAATATGATAAATCAATATCAATATCAATGTAGATGTAGTTGTAAATGTATATTTAGATATATCTTCTGGGATTAGGGGCTAGCACAATAAATGGCACATAGTAAGAGCTTAATAAATGTGTTTTAATTGATGGATTATTCTATTCAATTCAACTTAATATTTATGTTCTGAGCATTTTACTAGGCTCTGAAGGTACAAGGATGAGGGGAGACAGTATCCTACCCTCAAAGAGTTTGTAATCTGGGGAGGAAGGTGTGATGGGGAGAAAACAGCCCTTTAAGAGAAATACAGGTTTCTCATTCTGATTTCAGACTCCACCAAGGACAAAATGTTGGAGGTCGCCGGGTAGGCTGGGTAGTTGTTTTCCACCTCTCTCTGCAGAGAGATTATATCCGAGTCCAAGTTTAAAAGCTACACTCTAATTGTGCTGCAGTCTACTGCCTGACGCATAAAACAATCTTGCAGGAAATATGAGCATAGAGATGAGTTCAGTGAAGTTATATGATTGGAGGCTCAAGAGTCAGCAAGAAAGGGGAACGATCATTTTCCATGAGCATCCTTCTCCCAAAGGTATGACCAGGCACCTTCATTCCACGTTCTGAAAAATCTGGCTCAATATTTCTGGCCTGTTGATGAATCAGGATCTTCAACTTGCAATGGACTTCAGCTGCCATTTAATCAATCCTCCCTCTCCGGAACTTCCCCAAAGCTGGTCTTCTGGCCTAAGCTGGAGGACCTTCAGTGAGAGGCAGGGCTTCTCTACTTGGAGATAACTCCGATGAGTGAGGGTGTGTGTGTGTGTGTGTGTGTGTCTGTGTGTCTGTGTGTGTGTGTCTGTGTGTGTGTGTCTGTGTGTGTGTTTTCTTACTCTCTTAAACTGAAGTTAACATTTGCTTTTGGCCGATATTTTGAAACAAAAAATATTTTGCATATACACTTAAACAAAAATCATAAGCTTTAAAAGTAGAAGAAAGGATTGATTGCAATTGCTGAATCAGGGGCTTCTTATCCTTTTGCATGACCCAGTCCCCTCTGATATTTTGGTAAATCCTATGGAACTCTTCCAGAATAGCATTTTTAAATACATAAAGAAATACAAGGAAAATTAATTGTTTTGAAATATATGAAAATGCATTGTATATATATATATATATGCATATATATAAAATATTGTGTGTGTGTACTTGTGTAAGGCTAAGAACTGAAAATCACCTCATTCCCTGCATCAGATTCAAAGAGGGAATATTGAGTAGTGCTCCCATGAGCCAAGAACTGTGGGATGAAGAAACTAAGGGCCAAGAAATGAAGGTCAGATAGTATCCCAGAAATAGAATTAGGAAATAGAATCTAGTCAAATTCTCTCATTTTATAATTGAGGAAATTGAGTCAAGGGAAAGCAAACCTGCCCAAGATTACAGACACTAAGTGTCAAAGCCAAGCCCTGCACCTCCCTCTCTCTCCTGACTCAGAAGCCAGGGAAATCCTCCTTGGCTCCCAGGTAGCAGAAGCAGTTAAATAGCAGGGGAAGGGGTGGATTTTGGTTCCCAGATGTTCCATGCTCTGTTCTTTCTACGGCAACATGCTGCCCTCATTTTGCTTATTGATTCCCCGCATCGCTGACGGAAATGTCAAAAGCAAAGAGACAGGAAAATCTATTCTCTCAAACATTCATCTTCCCTTTCCTGTGTCACTTAATGGGCTCCCTCGAAACCAAATCCCTTTGTGTTCTGCCTAGCCCTATGTGCAGGGTGCCTCGGCCTAGGGCCATCTTGTAGCTATTTGAGAAGGAATCTGTGCGGGGCTTCCTTTGTGGCAGTAATAGATAAGTCAGATGTGAAGGTTAGCCATGAGCAAACAATGTGTCCTCTATCAACATTTGCTTTGGCTTTCTCTGGGAACTACTGGGTAGAACTCCATCGAGCTCTCTGCAGAGTTGGGTGGGCCAAACTGTTTACTCAAATTAGAAAGTGATTACATACTCAAGCCTTAGGAGAGAATAAATGAGTTGAAACTTTCTCCACAAAAGAGGAAGACCTTCAGATTTGGCAATCGTGCCCAAGTTCAGAATGTTAATTTAGTTTAGATAATTATCTGAATCTGAAAGACAACCATTTGGGAGTGATCTGTCTTATAAGAAGACACACATTAGAAAAATGGATTGGTTTTGGCAGAAAATAAAAAAAAAATTCTCTGTATGTGTGTGTGTGTGTGTGTGTGTGTGTCTGCCTGTCTCTCTGTCTCTCTTTTTGTGCCTCTCTAGACTCTGTCTCCATCTCTCTGTCTCTGTCTTTCTGTTTTTCCTTCCCTATCTTTCTGTCTGTCTGCCTGACTCTCCTTTCTCTCTTTGCTCTCTTCCCCCTTCCTCCCTCTCTTCTATAATATGAGAATATCTAAACCTTCCCTATTTCTTGTTTGGCACATCCAGGTCTTGGGCCTGGAATAATGATGCTCATTTCTTGAATTTAATATTTAGGAGATTTACATGAGATTCATCGTTCTATTTTATAAATATCTGAAATCCAACATTGTGGTGAATGGGGGCTTACAAAATTTACAAAAAATGGGCCTTCACATAACCCTCCATCTATTCATGAGACGTTTTAGACTCAATGTCATTTATTCAGCCAGTATTTCCCATGCACATATGACATGACGGTGATGGTGCTGACCACGAGGAATCCATGGCACAAACTATATTGCACCTGCCTGCAAGGGATTTGTTCTCGATTGAGGGAAATAATATGTCCACATGTAAATAGCCCAAAGGAAATACAAGGTCATTTCAGGGAGGGGGAAATAGTAGCTTTGGGATCCTAATAATAGGAGGCAATACTGGAGCTGAATATTGAGGGAGGCTTGAGATTCTCACAGAAGGGGTGAGCAGGGAGGGGGTGCCCGGTTTGGAATGCTTATGCAAATGTGTGGAGGGAGGAGACAGGATGCCAGGTATGAGGGATAACAGATGACATATTCTAGACCTCTCTCTACCTTCTCCAAAACAAAACAAAATATACCTAATTCTCTTCAGGCTTGAAGAACATCTCAGTTAAATAACAATAGATCTTCCCCTAATTCATGTGAGTGTGATTTTCCTTTGGATTACACATGAATACATGGAAAAGCATCAAATAGTGATCATGATGCTGACTTGAGAGTAAGAAATGTTTCAGTTCAATTGCTGCCTCCTGACTTTAGTCTTGGTAGTACAATGGTTTTACCAGAATATAAACACCTTGAAAATAAGGACAGTCCCAGTCTCCATTATGGGGTCCTTAATGTCTGACCCAATGTCTTCTATGAAGTAAAAATTTAATCAATGTTGGTTGCTTGACTGACTGATGGATAAGAAAGCGGTGTAGTCCTCTGAAGCCTAGTCCTCTGACTTTGCTGTTTTCAATAAACTAAGGCTCTGGTGCTAATCATAAACCTAGATAACTGAAATCTAAGAACTTCACTGTGGTTGTGTGAATGCCTCTTTCCTTGAGGGACTCAAGATATGTTTCCTCAAAGAACTGGGATGAAAGAGAAGAGAAGAAGGAATTGTGGGAGGCACCAAAGAAGGGATAAAACAGTTTAAAGACTAAAAATGCCCAAGACCTAAGTGGCAGCTAAAAATGATAGGGGAAGTGAAGGAGTTTGAGCCCCATGCTCAAATCCCCATGGGGATTTGGAGTGAGGAGCAGGATTTTAGAAATTGGTTAGAAGATAGTTCTCTCAACTGTATAAATTTGTCTCTATATATTGTATTTAACATATACTTTAACATGTTTAACATGTATGGGAGTACCTGCCATCTAAGGGATGGGGTGGTGGAAGGAGGAGAATAGTTGGTACAGAAGTTTTTGCAAGGGTCAGTATTGAAAAATTGCCCATGCATATGTTCTGTCAATAAAAAGCTTTAAAAAAAAAGAAAATAGTTATCTCAAAGACATAGAAGACATAAAAGAGGTCTCATTCTGAAGTCTGCAGTGCATTAAATGGAAGTAGTTGATCATTAATCAAAAAATCTCTACTGCCAAAATAATGGTTTTGACAATGGGAACTAGTCCCCAACCCAAAAGGATTTTAGAACCTAAACGAGAAAGGCACTGAGAGGTGCAACCTGAGTGGACAGAAAAGCTGTCACGCCATTGCTGAGTGACAACAAAGCCTTTCCTTTTGCCACAATGGAAGAGCTGATCACATAACCAATTTGAGCAAAGAAAAGAGCAGCAGAATTTAAACAACAAATAATTCATGATTATCCAAGACCTAACCTATACTCCTTCAATAGGCACTTATTAATTATGGTGAAATGGCCAAAGCACCGGGGATACCTAGAGAAAAGCAAGCTTGTAGGCTGTCGTCAGAAGCTTATTGCCCGAGAGAGTTAACTCATTATGTGTACAGCACTACAGTAGACACCGAAGGCGGGGACACTCCAACATATACAAAAATTACTTTTCCTCAAGGACTTGATAGAGTCTATCTATATCTATATCTATATATATAGATATATATATATATATAAAGAGAGAGAGAGAGAGAGATACATATGTAGAGATATATAAAATAGATAAAATTGTAAAGGGAAACTCCAAGCTCTAATGCAATGCCTTCCATGGGAAGGTACTTGTAGAATTGACAATAGGAGAGTCTATGTTGAACATGTGATTAAAATGATGTTCTCGGCAGTTGCCTACAAGAAGGGTCAGCGTGATACAGCGAGGGGAGAGTGAACCTGGGATCGGGAAGGCACTGGTTCATTTCTGCTTCAGACACTCACTAGCTGTGTCATCCCGGGCACATCATTTAACCTCTCTGAACCCCAGTGTCTTTGCTTGTAAAAAGCAGGAGTTCAAATCAATGGCCCCTGAGGTTACCTTTAGCTCCAAATCTAAGTTCCTCTGAATAAGCGGAGGGATTGCAGGTACAGAAGAGCTCAGGAGCGAAGGTTCAGAGAAGGAACACAATGCAACTGTGGGAAGACAGCCGGTCAGTGGGGCCCACGGTTGAAATGTGAGTCTAACATTTGCGGCGTAATTGGGGTCCGGTTTAGAGGAAAGGAAAAGGGCAGAGGTGTTTGCTTTGGTGCGCACTTCAGCATTCTAACCTTTCTAACACTCCATTTGGGCCTCCCTACATTTTATCCCGTTCCCCCTCAGTGCACAATCTGTTCTGAGCCAGGCCCGCTTTCCTGCTGATCCTTATTAGCTTTTCATTTCCCTTGGAGATTCTCTCTGACAAGCACAATCCCTTCCTGGTTACAAACAGTTCCATAACATCAAATATCACGGAGGGCGATAGGATTTATTTTTGCTTCCCCCTTCCTGCCTCTCCTGGCAAAAGCTGCCGGTGTGAGGAGTCTAGGGCCTCGGTGGGACCTCGTCATTCCAGCACACGGCCATCTGGGTTATTTCCTAGAGCCCCGCGTGCTGGCCGGTCTCGCCATTGGCAACAGGCTGGGGACGGTGTTCTAGGCCACCCTGTTCCAGCCACTTTCCTTGAAGGAAAGGCTGCTATGTAGCATTTATCTTGTGGATTAATGTGGGCTCAGCCCAGCCCCATACGTCTGAAGGGTTTCAGCAGGTCAGTGCAGATGGAGTGCCCGGCTTGGGATCGGCAACCTGGGTCAGAATCCGGTCTTAGATAGGCCCCTATTTTTGTGGCCATGGGCGTGACCTCAGTGTCCCTTTCTGTAAGAGCTTGTCCTGGCGCTGGCAGGACTAGGGAGCCAGCTGCCCATGGAGTCCAGAGCACTGGATTTGAATCATGCTGGAAACCTTTCCTACTGGTCCCTGCCTTTCCAGCAAAGGCTGCCCCCATTCCTAGTATCTCCTCTTCTTCTCTCTGTCTCTCATACAAAACTTCCTTCCAAGAGCATAGGTCCCCTCCCCTCGGAAGCCTTCCCGACACCCTCGGTTCTTCAGCTCTGTCCTACCTTAAATCACATTGGCATTTTCTTGTGTCATGGGGAGAAGGGGAGCTCACTGAGGGCAGCCACCATTTCATTTCTGGGCTCCTCTCACCAATGGTGAGCCCAGTTCCTGGCGAAACAAGGTCTGGTTGGGTTGAAGAGCAAAGCTCTTCATCCCAAAGCCCCATCTTGTCAAGGCAACGGAGCCTTTCTATTGTTCCTGTTTACATATCTGACAATGGGCCCCATTCTCCCTGTGAATCTTGCAGAAGGCAAACTCCGTGAGGGCAGGGAAGAGTTTCCTTTCTGTCCTATTTTGAATGGCTGACAGCCAGTCAGGAGACACTGATTAAGCATTTACTTGTGACAAGTATTGTCCTAAAACTTGGGAATGGGAGGAAAGGCAAATACAACCCCGGCCCTTCAGGAGCTCCCCTTCCTAGTTAGTGCCTTGCTGGCAATTTGAAGTCCCCCATTCAAATCCTGCTCCAGACATTATTTGTCATCTAGACCACCTTTCTCAGTCTCAGTTTCCTCATCTGAAAATGGGGATAATAATAGCACCCACTAAACAGGGCTGTCGTGAGATGGGATAGCAAATGTAAAGGAAATTTTGAAGTGAAAAGTTAGCTGTAGTTTTATTCTAACATCTGAGACATTGGTTTGCCTTAATGAGAGTAAACACTTATGTACATAAAAGATATATGTGATAAAAAGGGGAGGTAAAATAATCTTAGAGTGAGACCTCTAAGTGGCATCATGATACATATAATGCTGGGCTTGGAGTCCAGAAGACTCATCTTCATGAGTTCAAATCCAACCTCAGACACTTACTAGCTGTATGACCCTGGGCAAATCACTTAAGCTTGTTTGCCTCAGTTTCCTCATTCCTAAAGTGATCTGGAGAAAGAAATGGTAAACCACTCTCTCCAAGAAAGCCCCAAATGGAGTCACCAAGAGTCCATTACGACTGAAACAATTGAACAACAGCAACAACAATCTCAGAGGGAAGGCAGTAGCAGAAACTAAAAAAGGCCCCCTGTAGCAGGTGGTGTTTGAGTGGATCTTGAAGGAATCCAGGAGGCAGAGTGATAAGGGAGAGTATTACACACTTGAGATCATGTCTTTAGCAATAGAAGAGATAGTAGAGATCATTGAGCTCAATTTCCTCAGGAAGCAAAGGGCCAGAAGGTGAAATCGCTGATCCAAGGTCACTCAGTCCAGGAATTAAGTCTCAGAGTCAAGATCTGAACTCAGGTCCTGTGAGGTTGTATCTAGTTTGCCCTATGCCACTTCTAGCTGAGATCCGGTCCTCTCTGCTGCTCTTGGGTTGCACAGTCCAGGTGAAAGTCCAGGATGACAGAGCCCGTAACAAAGCACCAGAGATCAGCTGGAGCCTCTGGCCAGCGGCCTCTCACAGTTCATGGGCCAAGTCCGTGTCAGGTACAGTTAAGGGTATATGGGCACTTTCATGTTCCAATCATCTCCGAATTTCTGCCTTTTCGAAGAGCTATGGAGACACCTGGAACATGAAAGATGCTCCATAAAACCAAATTTGACTCCATTCTATCTCAGTAATTTTCCTCATAAATACTTCGCAAAGTTGTGAAATATTCTTGGCAGTAGAAATAAAACTTGAGTATCCTGGGACTGTGTGATATTTCATCTTCTTCCAAGTGGAAAGATTTTCTAGCTTTTGTGTTACTGAGGCAATCTCCTGTAGCACTGTTTAAAGTTGCTACCAGATGTTCAGAGAGCTTTGTGCACCCCCACGTACATGTGTGCATACGTCCATCTTTGCAAACGTACACACAAGTCAGGGTCCACATGGAACCCGAGGTCTGGGAGGGTTTAAGTCTGGGCTCCCCTAACTTTTTCCGATCAGGAGTTCTTGCTAATTCTCTTGGGCAGCTGGTTGGAAGAGACCTTGGACATCATCTAGATAAACATCCTCATTTGGCATATGAGGAAACTGAGACCTAAATGGATTAAGTTATTTGTCTAAAGTCTCACTGGAGATGAGACTTGAACCCAGGGCCTTCTATTGAACCATACTCCCTCCTCCTTTGTTTTCACAACAAGTGCCCTTCCTGCTATCATACTGCAACTTCTCAGACTCTCAGAATTGTCAGATGCTGTTAAAAATATAAATCTCTGATTCAGTCTGGCAACACTCCCAGTTCATAGGATCATACACTTAGAGCTAGAAATGGCTTTAGAGGCCATTGAGTCCTACCTGCTTCCTCTTTTTTACAGATGGGGAAACTAAGGTACAGAAAAGTAAAAGGGCTTGCCAAAGTTAGATATAGCATCTAGGTATTTGAGGCAAAATTTGAACTCAAGTCTTCTTGACTCAAATCCAGCAAGGCACTCTAAGTAGACTTCCTCCTTCTAACACAGATTGGCTATGGGAACATGTACTTCCCTTACACTCCCTGAACATCAGTTTCTTCATCTATTAAATGGGAGTAATGAGTATGGACCACAATATAACATTTCCACTCTTTCTGTTATTTGCTTGCATTTTTCTTTTCTCTTCTCAGATTTTTTTTACCTTCTTTCTAAATCCAATTTTCTTGTGCAACAAGACAACTATATAAATATGTATACATATATTGTATTTAACATATACTTTAACATATTTAACATGTATGGGATTACCTGCCATATAGGAGAGGAGGTGAAGGGAAAGGGGGAAAGTTGGAACAGAAGTTTTTGTAAGGGTCAATGTTGAAAAATTACCCAGGCATGTGTTTTATATATAAAAAATTATAATAAAAATGAATTTACAAAATAAAAATAACTGAACAATCAAAAAATGGGAATAATTATGTATGCACCACTGATATGACAGGACTGTTATGAAGAGAGTACTTTGTAAATCTAAAGCGCTACATAAACCTGAAGTGGTGGTGTGCAAGTCTGGGAGGAATAGTGGAGGGAAGGCAATCATGTAGCAGAATGAGGGGATGCCATTTAGTCACAATGGAGGAGCCCTAGCCTAAGAAGAAAGGCTCTGTTGTTGAAACAGTTGGGATGACTCCATACATCATTCCGAGGGCCCTTTGCTGGATATTTAGGCCTAGCCTGGCAATTGCTGGGAGTTTTTGAATTGGATCTTTGATTCCTTTCACCAGTCTTCAGGAACCATTGGGTCTAACACAAAAGGGGGACAGAGTGATGCAAAGGGATTAAGCGATTGCCCAAGATCTATGGGCAGTAACAGAGATAGATTTGAGACCATGTCCTCAACATCCAGAGCCCCTGTTTGTCCACTCGGTAAGCCCTTCTACAACAAAACAAGTCACCAGGCAATTCCTCCATATTTCCAGCAGCAGGGACCTTCTACATAACAAACATGGCAAGACAATGGAAAGAATGTTATTGAACTAAGAGGCAAGAGACACTCAGATAGCATGTGATCTTGAAAAACTCACTCAGTTGAAGAACTACTCAGTTTCGTGAGCTTCACAATAAAGAGAATCTGCCTAAGATATCTTCCAGCTCCCTCCCAGCCCTAAAACACACTATCAGTGTCCTTTTCTCCCAATAGTTTCATTAGTGAGGAGTGAATATGTGTGCGTATACAAATTTGATGTGCATTTAATATTCTACTTTCTTTTGGCTTCCACTGGGGTCTCCAGTACATCCAAGACCAAACCCAAGGCTCATGAATTAAACTATAAAATATACCTGTAACATTATCATCATACCTGTGCTATCAACATCATCAAGATGATGTGCTTTGGGTAGAATGTCTGTGAAAAGATGCTATTTCCAGTTAATATCAAATCCTTTCAGCATATTCTTTTTTTTTTCAAAATCTTATGGAGGCATTTTTTTTAATTTAAGAATCATTTCCCTTTAATCTCTCTTTGGTCTTTTGACCTTTTTTGTATCAAAAGTAATAGCTAAGCCAAGATCCAGTCGCTACATATGACAATGTGTGCCAGATTTCACATGTGGAGTCCTCTTCCTCTTGTGAGAGAAGGGAGGTATGGCTCAGCAGCATCTTATTGGGATCCAAATTGATCATTACGGAGAATCGGTATTTGATGCGTTTTAGTGTTTTTTTTTCTTTTACATTAGTGAAGTATGTTATTATATACACATATCTGTATGCATTTATGCATATGTGTGTGTTCTGGTCTTACTGTACTCTTTACCAACTCCTGCACGTCTTTCTAAATCCTTCATAGTCATCATTTTTTAGAGCAGAAAAAAAAAAGGATTTCATTTATTTCGTGTAGCACAACATGCTCAGAGTCTCCCAGTGACAGGTACCTACTTTGCTTCTGGGATGTTGTTATTGTACTTACTTTTCCCATGAAAAATCCAGTATATTCAATAGCAGCAGTAAAAAGTATGATTGTATCTGTGTATGCTTCAGAATTGTAAACTGGGAAGTTGGAAGATGATTTAGAGCTCTTTTCTGTGCTTATATGGAAATAAAATCTTATTTTCTCGTCAAAAAAGTTGGTAGGCCCTTGTATCGGAATGTTAAATAGGATCGTTGCCATGGATAAACTAGTTCCTTGGCTGCAAAATCCCTGGGAGGAGATTAGTGTCAGAACAAACCACTGGAGGTTGGTTGTGGGTACATAGGAGGCAACAGCATGGTGAGACAGGGATATTATTCACTAGGAGATTTTTAATGTTTGACTTAACATAGTTGAAGTCTCCCATGCGATTCTAAGATGGACTTTTGCCCAGAATGGGTTCTGGGCTAATAAAAATAAATTTGTTGAGATCCATCCCACGCTTGACATGACAGCCATCGAGCAGTAAGGGATGATGCACTGTTAAAGATGGCTGGCCACAGGTAGTAAAACCCTCTTCTAAAATACTCCATTAAGCAAAAGAATTTGCCTTTGGCCCTGGAGCCAGAGCACGCCCACTGGAGGTTTACAATGCCTGCTTAGGGACAGCTGGAAGAGTAGGATGCTAGTAAGCCGCTTCCCTCGGACGCCAGTGTCAAGAGATTGTGTTTCTATCTTAAATCAAACACAATATATGACTCTGAACAGCAGAATGATGAGTCTCAAAGGTCTCTGGATTCCCACAACATAGCATTTTCACTCTTTTTTGTTGTTGTTTTCTTGCATTTTGTTCTCTCTCATTTTTTTTTTCTTTTTAATCTGATTTTTCTTGTGAAGCAAGATAATTGTATGAATATATATATACATATATAGGATTTAACATATATATTTAGCATCTTTAACATATATTGGATTACTTGCCATCTAGGGGAGGGGCTAGGAGGAAGGGGGGAAATTTGGAACATAAACTTTTACATGTTGAAAAATTATCCATGCATATGTTTTGAAAATAAAAACCTTTAATTAAAAAAAAAAAGGATGGATCCCAAATTTATGACAGGCAACTCAGGATGCCAAGATGACTAAAACCTGCACACACCATAGTTCAATTAGTCCTCCAGTACAGGGCAATGGTTAAATAGTTTGGATATGGTGTCTAGCATCCTTTGTACTAATGATGTTCCAACTCTATTGTGCCCTGGTCAAAACATTTGGAAACTTTGTCTTCCCTTCTGGGTCCAATTTTTAAGCAAAATATTAATGAGCAAGAGAGCATCTGGAGCATGCCATACAAGATTAAAGGGATTGGTGGGGTTTGGCCTAGAAATTAAATGATTTAAGATAAATATAGTAACATTCTTTGATTATGTGAAAGATTGTCATTCAGTTGGACACAACTTAAAACAATAACAACTGAACAATGGCCTATGGGAGAGGGATTAGACATGATTTGCTTGAGCCAAAAAAGGCAGAACTTGAGGAGAAAAGTTGTAGGGTTGATGTCAAAGAGTTTTCCTGTGATTAGAACACAAGCCACAAAAACTAACAAACTCTCCCGTGTCATTTTCAAGCAAAAAGTTAGATGGCCACTTTGGGGAATTCTTCCTCAGGGATGCTTGAACTAGCCTTTCCTGAAAGTCTTCCAAATTCTGAATTTCCATGGTCCATAGAGGTCATGAGTTTATGGGAGGTGGGGGAGAGAAGGGAGGAGGTGCCTACTCTGAGTTAGGTTGATCTGACTGCAAGGAGGTTAAAAACTGATTTGATGTCTCTTAGATGGATGAACCCCGACATACAGTACAAGCAAAAGTAGAAAACTTCTCATTCTACTTTCATATCATCTTCTGTATTATGTCACTATCAAAGTAGGTTTAATCTTTGACAATACAAAGTAATTTGATGGGTCCAAAAGGAAACATCATAGATACCCTGAATCTTCACATAAAACCCCCTGAACTTTTATATTTGTGTATATTGACATGGTCATTCATTGAACTGTGGGCATGGTGCATAATAATTAATTGGAATAATCATGATGTAACCTTTGCTATTCAAAAATAGCAAGCATTTATTAAGGTTTAAGGCTTCCGGTTTGAGGAAATACTGTAAATATGTGAATTCATGTGATCCTTTCAAGTACCCTCGGAGGTGAGTGATCATTTCCATTTTACAGAGGAGGGATCTGAGTCTAAGAGAGACTACATTAATTTCCCAGGATCTCCCAGCTAGTAGTGAGATAAGATTCAAATGCAGGTGTCCCTAATACAAAGTCCAGCATTCTACCTAATTTGTTATTGTTCGGTCATTTCAATTGTGATTCTCCATGATCCCATTTGGGATTTTCTTGAGATATTAGTCAATTGTCTTTTTCTTTTCCAGTTTGTTTTACAGATAGGAAACTGAGGCAAACACAGTAAATGACCTGTCCAGAGTCACACAGTTAGTAACTCTCGAAGGTTTCATTTGAACTCAGTTCTTCCTGACTTCAGATCCAACACTCTACCCACTATGGCACCTAATTGGCCCAATCCACTAGACCATATTTAATCCAGAATGATGAGATGCAGTTGCATAAATGAAGGATAAATCGGGAGCTGTAGCACCTCAACCTGCTTGGTATTTTGTCAATATATGTCAGTGAAGAGTGTACCCCCCCTTCTTTGGGAGACTCTGCCCTCCCACCCACTTCCTGCAAGTGAGATCAGCCTCTACTACCTCACTCAGAGCAAAGCCTGATCTCCGCCGACTGAGCTCCAGCAACAACAGCCTCTTTGCCTCAGTAGATCCAATGTTCTTTTAAACATCCCTTTATCTCCACTTCAAGCTGGTTCTTTGAACTGAGGCACCCATCAATAACATTTCTAAATAACTTCTTCAGTGATAGGGAAGTAGAATTTTTGTTGTTGTTGCTGGTTTAGCTTTGTCTTATTGGTTGGCCTGGCATAAGAGAAATGTCAACTTTCCTTTTTTCAGCATTTTTTTGTAATCATGTCATGTCTAGCCTTCCCCCAGAGGGTTATCAGCTCTGTGCTGTGTAACAATCACAAAATTGAATTTCTAGGAGAGCTCCATCGCTAACTTTGCTTCCCTTAATTTGTCCTTCACAATAGCAAGAGGAGAGAGGGCACTGTTTCTGAGGTGATACCCCATTGCTGTTTGGAAAGGATTACTCTCTACACTATAAAGACACTTCCAAGAAGGTCCTGGGCTCTTGTGGACTTGGAAGAATAGTCTGGAAAGGTTTGGATTTGGCCACTGAAGGGGGGAGAATTCTAATGTGTCTCGACAGGCTTGCTAGTTTTCCTGGAGAGGAAAAAAAACATCTATTTAGGAGTTTTCTTCCTCCCAATTCAATTCCTTTTTATTCAACAAACATTTATTAAATCTTTACTACCAGTAAGAGTTATGATAGGTTCTGGAAATGTGGACAAAAATGAAACATCTTGTCCTTAAGGAGTTTATATTCCACTGCAGAAAAATAATGTATACAAAAAGAATCTAATACAAAATACACTAATAAATTCAAAAGTTATTTTTGAGAAAATAATGAATATCTCTGAATGTTCCTGGTACTTTCAATCTAATAAATAAAGAAACAAATTCTGTCATTTCTATGATGGCTACTATGTGCCAGATACTGTGCTAAGTGGTTTTTATACCTTATCTCATTTGATCCTCACAAAATTCGTAGGGAGTATTATCATCTTCATTTCAAATGAGGAAACTGAGGCAGACAGAAGGTAGGCTACTTGCTCAGAATTCAGGTCTTCTTGATTCCAGACTTAGTGCTCCATAATTTGTGCAACAAAGATGTCCAACAAGCAAAGACTCATGAAATTATGGCAGGTTTTCCATCTTTTTTTGTTATCCTATGTTTGAGTAGTGATAGTTTGCTGAACTAAGTCAATATGAAGTTGACGTAATTGTTCATTCTATGTATTTTTTATTTTAAATCTTTCTACAAATATTATATTAATGCTTATCTTTGCTTCAATAGCTTGATTGTATAGATTATTACCTTGAATTTTATAAAAGAATGATGCTGTATCAGAACTGCCATTAGCTTTCCGTTAAAATATAATCAACTTCATTTGGTGATGTTGTTCAGTGCTTATTATGTCAATGATGCAGTATTCGTATAGTCTATAAGTATTTGATTTCTCTTATTCTTTTCTGATCCATCTCTTACCTATTCCATCATCTGCATTAAAGATGAGTTAATAGGGAAGGTATTATGTCTCACTAACCTGTGCCACAAATCTTGGTATAGAAGCTGAAATTTTTTTTACAGTGACCTTTTTTAAATAATATTTTCCCCAATGACATGTTAAGACAATTTTGAAACTATTTTTAGAGTTTTAAGATCGATTTTTTTTATTCCTCCCTCCACTTCCCCCTCTCTGAGGCAGTAAGCAATCTGACTTAATTTATACGTATGCAATTATGGAAAGTGTTTTCATATTAGTAATTTTACTCATGAAGACACAGAGAGAGAAAAAAAAAGAAAGAAAGAGAGAGAGAGAGAAAGAGAAAGAGAGAGAAATAGCATTCTGCTCTGTTTTCAAACAGTATTTTTTTTTCTGTAGAAGCAGATAATATGCTTCATCATGAATTCTTTGGGACTGTCTTGGATCACTCTTGCTGAGAATAGCTAAGTCAGTCACAGTTCTTCATTGTACTGTCTTGCTGTTACTATGTACAGCATTCTCCTGGTTCTGCTCACTTCACTTTGCATCAGTTCGTGCATCTTTCTTAATTCATCCTACTTGTCACTTACTATAGTATAATAATATTCCACCACAATTATATACCATGATTTATTTAAGATAGGGGTCTTCTTGCAAATACTTACTGTGAGTACTACAGTAATAGATGTCCAGATGTTTACATGAAATAGATCTTTTTGTAACCTTGCTAATTTTTTTTAGCTTTTTAAAATTACTTTGTTTTTGTTGAATGTCAACTTTGTTTTTGCTATTTATCAATCTAGAATTGATGAATTTTTTTCTTATGTCAATAACTTAAACTTTCCATTTCCAATTTAGGAATTAGTCAAAAATTACTTTTGTGATTTAAATAAACAAGGGATCTGGCCACAAATGATTCTAATTGTTTAGTCCTTCTTTGAAGAAAGCACCCAAGAGCAAATCAGGCTTTGTTGAGACTCTGAGTTCTGTTGAAACTTTAAATGAGAAGCTATCAAAAGTTATAGATAGCTGTTACTTTTGAATACATTTTAAAAATCTCTCCCTGCTTTCTAAAGATTCCCCACAAAATCCCCCCAGACCTGTTTCCTCAAGACATTTATCTCAACTGAACTAAACAAAAATCTGTTTGGCACACAACTGATGTTTCCTGATTCTTCCATGCTGTTCTCTCCAAAATGATTTTCAATGCTTTCATCACTAATAAAACAATATAGTTTCTGTCAGAGGAAAAAAAATCTCTACAAATATGGCCAAAAGGGGAGGGGAGAGTCATGCAGGGTACTCCTCATTCAAAACTACTTGACAACACCACAATAAATCTTTCTTCGATTCCCCACTTGCACTAAGATAAATCAACCATGGTTTTATTACATGCTGCTTTGGGCCAGCCACTATACTAACAGTTGAAGCTATAGAAACAATATCAAAGAAGTTTCTACCACTGAGAAGATGACATTCTACTGGGGGATAGTCACAGGCAATCCACAGTCAGTATGTAGAAAGTGATTTCAAGAAAGAAAGAAAATTAATATTTGAGTGCATAATGAAATCCCACAGCTGGGCTAGAGGTAGCATCTGAAGCTCCAAGGCTGAGGTTACAAAGGGGGGTGGGGGGGTGGAAGGCACATTCTAGATGTGGAAGTACATCTAAGCAAAGGTACAATCGCAAAATAAATATTATGGATGGCCAGTGACCAAAGTTCAATGTGACTGGAAAAGAAAGGGCACAAAGAAAAATAATATCAAATAAAATGGAAAGCTAAACTCAGCAATAGAAAAACCAAAGCAAGTCTTGAATGAATAGATCCAGGGTTCTTAAACTTTGTCCACTCCTGACCTCTTTTCAATCAAGAAATTTTTATACAACCATGGGCCTATAGATATACAAATCAAACATTTACTAATAATAAAGCATAAAGCAATTTATTTTAAAAACAATTCTGTGGTATACATATAATTTTATCATTTATTAAAGACAAAAGCATATTTGCATATTAATGAGAGGGCTTGCTACTTTATTTATATTATTTTTCATGACCCCTACAATTCAATTATGGGATGGTGACCCAGAGTTTAAAAAGCACTGGAATAGATAATGAAATGTGCTTCACAGTAGAAATGTTAGGAACCACCAGAGGAGGGGAAAAACATCTATGTTCTTATTCTAATACTTCTTTTCTTTTTTATAAAAAAAAATGCTTCTTTATTTTTTTGTTTTTTTCTTAATTTTTTTTTCTTTATCACAAGGTAGGGTTCACTGGGGTAGAGGGAAGGATGTAGTAAATGATTATGATATAAAAATGAACATAAATAAATATATCATTGCTATTATTGTTTCTAAGAAGTAACCAAGAGGGTTTGCAAAAACTAAAATGTGGACAACTTTAAATGGTAGTATGAAGATTTCCCACTTTTTCTTGAAGGCGATAGAGAAACATTAAATATTTTTAGCAGAATGACAGCTGGTTTTAAGGATATTAATATAGAAGAGTAAAAAGAGAAGAGATTGAAAGCAGGGAAACCAATTAGGAATCTCCTTAGATGGACTAGGGGAGAAATAATGAGGGCTTGAACTGGAATCGAGGTCACATGACTGTTATGAGAACCATCATGAAGGTGAAATAAACAAGACATGACAACTCATTAAACATCAAAGACAAGAAAGGGAAAAGACAATAATGATGAAGTTGAAAACTGACCCAATTCAAAAGATAAGGTATTCTTGGTGGAAAAAGGAAATCTTAAATCAAGAATATGATTCAATGATGATCTTGTTGAATTAATGCAAGACTAAAGTTCAGACTTGATTTACAGAATGGATAAATAGATTCGGGACAAATATTTATGTCTATGGACAACACACACACATACATATATTAGGCAGGTAGTTGAGTTTTTGAAAAGTTCAATTGATGTTCATGTCTGATTATAATTTTTATTCATTTAAGTGATATTTTCACTTTTTTACACAAAGTAGAAAATTAAATAGTATAATTGTAACCTCTCAAGTCATATTAAAGTACAGAATCTCAGGGTCATAGAGAGGGTCAGAAACTATATAGTCCAATATGAACCCAGTCAAAAGTCTATAATTCAAGTGAATTCAAATTGGGAGGGGGGTTTCTTTGTTTCCCCTGGACATAGTTCATCTTTAGGTGCTTAATAAATATATGTCAAATTGAATGAATCAGATCGACTACTTTCTACAATAGGTCATCCAGCTTAAATGAAATCTTCTAGTCCAAAATATTGGCCAGAGGGGGAATTTTTATGTTAATATACTTTAATTTCATGATTACGTGTATATAAATAATTATATGTATTTGCATATACATGGCCTTTGTTGAAAAAAAAACAAATATTAATGTATCATAGGAAAGAAAAGTTTCTAAATAAATAGAAACATGCTACCTTATTTTTTGGTAACTTATGCTTTCCCAGAGATTCCTGGAGGGAAAAATCATTGGGCATTTCAAATGGATTAGCTGTGGATGCTTGTATTGGCTCATCCATACTTTGTCACTGGCATTCTATATCCCAGAGGACACTGGGGAAAGACACCTCCCTGGGAGCTGTCCAAGGTTTCCATGAACTACTGTGTGAAAAAGTCATTCCTCTTCATCCCTGGGCAGTTATGCTTATACAGGGTTTCATAGTGTCATAGAATCCTAGAGTCATAAAATATTTTAAAGGTAATAGAGGAAAATGGTAAGGAGTCTGACACAGCTGTAGTTGTGCTGAAAGACTGGATTCACCTTAGGGGAAAAAGAGAGGGCCTGCAAAGGTGCAGAAGCATTCTAGAAATAATAGTGCAGGAGCTGGTGAGAGAGATTAGG
Organism: Sarcophilus harrisii; assembly: GCF_902635505.1. Lineage (NCBI taxonomy): Eukaryota > Metazoa > Chordata > Mammalia > Dasyuromorphia > Dasyuridae > Sarcophilus > Sarcophilus harrisii. The sequence goes on from NC_045429.1 coordinate 6,341,211, forward strand.
GTGAAGCTTTGCTGGACAGAGCACCAGAGGCCTGAAAGGTCCATGAATGCAAGCTTTAGGTAACTATAAGAGGAGATGTATTTTTTCAATCAGCAAGAAGTGTCTTGCCACACACACACAAATATTGGCCACCTTGCTCTCATTCCTATACCTCCATTTTGATTCTGCTCTTTTTTACCTGCTGCATCATAATCAGAGACCCTCAGAGCTGCTCATTGATCACCTGGACCAATCCATCCATGAATATAATATTCTCTTTACAAATCCCCTAAGATGTGGACATCTGTTCTTTACTTCAAGTCCTCGAGTGAAAGGAACTCACTGCCTTCAAAAAGGGTCAATTTCACTTCTGAGGTGTCCTCTCGTGGGGTAGCTCGGTGGCACAGCGGTCTGGAGTCAGGAAGATCTGAATTCAAATCCAACCTCAGACACAAGTAGACTGTGACTCTAGGCAAGTCATTTAAACTTGTTTGCCTCAGTTTCCTCATCTGTATAATGACGTAGAGAAGGAAATGTCCAGTATCAGACAAGAAAATTCTAAATGGAGTTTCAGTGAATTGAGCAGGACTGAATGAAACCTGTCAGAAAGTCTTTCCTTCCTTAGATAAAGCTGCCTCTTGACAGCTTCCATCTATTATAATATTCCCTGTGGGACCAAGGAAAACATCTCCTTTTTGCAAAAGTCATTCAGATACTTAAGAATGGTTTTCATAATTTCCAACCTCCATTTTTTCTTCTATGGGATTAATACTCCTAGTTTTTTCATGTGCTGTTTTTATGCCATAATCACATCACCACAACAATCACCTTCCACTGGATATTATGCAGCTTGGCAGACTTTTTAACCAGGCATGATTTTATAGATATTAGAATCTCTGGATGATGAATAGCCTCCACCAATTTAGGGAACTTTTCCCAAGTTAACAGTATATATCTGAGATAGGACTTGAACCTATGACTTCGAGACTGAGGCTATTCTCCATCCACCATAGTAGCCTTCATGAAATGTAGGTTGGATTTATTGTTATTCATTGTATGACTTTGTCCAAGTCAAAGCCGCTTTCTTCAGTGAGATAATCACTGCAATGCATGTTCTTCACTCAGGTTCCCATGAGGAAATATGCCATCTGAACAAACATGAGAATGTCCACACTGGAAGGTTCTCTTGTTTGAAAGTTGTCCACAATGCTTTGGTTTGCTTTTGCTCAAGGTCATATAGGCAGTCTTTCCCCAGTGTCCCCGGCTCACACCGTAGTTGCTTTTCTCTGAGGACTTTGCCACAATCAGAACACGGTCGAGTCAGATCCCAAGCAGATTACATACTCTCTAGCTCAAGTCACCACTTTCTCATTCAGTCTTTTTATGCACTGTCAACCTGCTCCTCTAGAGCCATAAATCTTCGATGAACCTCAAGTATAACGATATTTAGAGATTTTATCTTTAGGGCTCCATTGCAAGTGCCAAATCCCTCTAATGATACGGCCCGATTATCTACAATCTTCACTTAAAAACATTTTTGACGGTCTGAGCCTTAAAAGGAAAAAAAAATGCAGCTATGTGCTTTGACCTTGAGCTTTTTATTCTCTTTACTTTGCTGTACTTTCCAAGCAAACATGGTTTAAAGCTTTCCTGATGGAAAGTCATTAACCCCCGATAGAGTAAGCAGCTAGATGCATGAAATCTAGTTTATATTCTCCCAAAGAAAGTCTTCGCTGGTTTGCTCTCAGTTAATAAACATTTATTAAGAACCCACTATTTTCCAGTAATTGTGCTAATTATTGGATTCTTGTAAGATTTTCTGTAAATCAAAATCAAGTTTACTAATTAATAACAAGAGTGATAGCTGGCATTGCATAACACTTTGCTCATACTTCCTCAGGTGATGCTTAGAACAACAATGTCAAAAAAGTACTATTATTATCACCACTCTATAGATGAGGAAACTGGGACTGAGGGAAGTTAAATGACTTGTCTAAATTTATCCACTGAGTCAGTCTCTGAGGCAGAATTTGAATTCATGTATCCCTGACTCTGAATGCAAGACTCCATCCACTGTGCCACATAAACCCTGTGCCAATTGCTTTGGAGAAATAATCAAGGAAAATAAAATTTCCTGCCCCCAAATAGCTTATCATTTAATAAGATTAGAAGATTATAATAGGAATTCAAGCAAAATGGCAGAAAAACTCTAGGAAACATAGAACAATATCCCACGCTGAGGAAAAGTAAGCTGGAGATGGAAAGTGACCAATAATAGTACATGGAATAATACACCTTTGAGATGATTCACAGATCTTGGGGATGAGTGACTAGGAGAATAGTGACATCAGCGGTGATACTTTTACATGAAAATGGAGAAATTGAAAGATTTCTGACACTAACTAATGTATCACAGCATCCATGTATTAAGAAGGACCTTGGCAAGCAACTTGAAAACATAGCAAAACAAATCTCCTTTCTATAATATTCTTAACACATGATCATTTTTCTTAAAGATCTCCAGTGAGGTAGAGCTCAATACTTCCTTTCCTTTAAGGGTTAGAGTCGGGAGGCATTTAGGGTTAGGGTTAATGCGCATTCTACTTTGGGATATTTCTATTAGGAACGTTTCTAATTAAATTAAGCTAAATTAGCTTCATTGAAAATTCTATCCATTATTCCCTGGGATGGAGTTTCTTACCCTTATGTTTCATGGCTCTCTTTGCCAGGGCTCTTGCTCAGAATAATAGATTTAAGGCATAATTGAAGGAAAAGGTCAATCTCAGATAAAAGTGATGATAAAGAAGACTCAATATCAGGTAGTGTAGTGAAAATAAAGATGTATTTTTTCCATCCAAGTTCACAGACTCAGAAAACTCTCTGAAGAACTCAGATTTAGAACCCTAGGCCAGAATCAAGCAGAAGAAAGTTTATTCTATTTCCCACATGACAGTGCTTCTAATACCATAAACCATTTCTTCTTCTCACTTGGCCCTACCCCTTCCCTGGTCTTCTCTTCCTAAAACTTTATTTCCCTGATTCCTCGTTTGCTATTAACTCAAGGCCCCTTCAACATCCTAATTATTTTGCTCTCTTTAATCCTTAAGGTCATCAATGTCCTTTTTAAACCACTGTGCCCATAAGTGAGCACAATACCACAAATGAGGACCGATAAGTGCAAAGGACAGGGAGATTCTTATCTCTCTGTTCTGGAAAATCTCTCCCTCAAAAAAGGCTATGAAGGCATAATGAGGTATATCTTAATTCACAACAGCCCTGTGGGAATCTGAGCTTATACCCAGTTCTCTGAACCTCAGAAATTCCCTTATTTTGTGACTTAGTTTAATTCAAAAAAACCGTTAATACTATACACCATACAAAGAAAACCCTGAGCTAGGGACCAGGGATATAGCTTATCTATGCTCATAGTAGAGTGATTCTGGCATGACAATAAAGTTGGATTGAATGGGGGAGAAAGTGTAGATGGAAAAAACTCAAAGAAATCCATTGTCTTTCTGTACTCCAGGAATAACACTAGTGGATAGATAGGAGATATTGAAAAGGTAGAATTGATATAACCTGGGCACATCAAATATAATAAGTGAGGAGAGAGAGAAGATAAAAAGGTAAAGTCAAAACCTGGAAGAAGGATGACTAGGTACTATTGGCATATTGTGAAGTCAAAGAGTGGGAAAGATATTTAAAGGGAAAGATAAGAAATTCAATTCTTGATGCATTGATTTTGAGGGGCCAGTGTGATCACAAAGCAGAGATATCCTCTGAGAAGCTGGGGATGTGAGGCTGGAGCTCAGAAGAGAGCCTGGAGGTACACATGTCGCTCATATGCATCGAGGTGTAGCACTTGGGGTCGAAGAAATAAAATGGCATTGCCAAGGAAGAAAAGGCAGGAGAAGAAGAAAACAATAGTCTCAGGTAGAACTGGAGGAAATATTAGGCAGTAGCCTTGGATAGAACTGGAGGAAACATTAGGCAATAATCTCAGATAGAACTGGAGGAAACATTAGACAATAGCATCAGTTAGAACTGGAGGAGACATTAGGCAGTAGCTTTGGATAGAACTGGAGGAAACATTAGGCAATTACCTTGGATAGAACCAGAGGAAACATTATGCAGAGGCCTTGGATAGAACTGGAGGAAACATAAGCCAATAAGCTCTGCTAGAACTGGAGGAAACATTAGACAGTAACCTTGGATAGAACTGGAAGAAACATTATGCAGTGGCCTTGGATAGAACTGGAGGAAACATTAGGGAATAACCTCGGCTAGAACTGAAGAAAACATTCTTCTGAAGGGATTGGCAGGGAAGCCAGCCTTCCTCCTGTGTCTCAGTCTTTATTTTAGGGTATAATCACAAATTGTTCCCTCAAAGGGTTTGCAATCTAATAGCAAAAATAAAACACATGCACACCTAATTTTAATTCAAAGTAACAATATCCCCTAAGATATAGAGCTGAGTAGGACCCAGAAGGCCCCAGGTCCAGCCTAGGGATTTTACCTGGGATGTAACTGAGGTAAGGGAAGAATGCATGATTTACCTTAATTAGTAATTAATGAGTAGAAGCAACATTTGAACCCATGTCATCTGACTCCAAATCAAACACATTTTCTGGAAGCAAGGAAGGAAGGAAGGGAGGGAGGGAGGAGGGAAGAAAGGAAGGAAGGAGGGAAGAGAGGGAGGAAGGAAGGAAGAAAGGAAGGAAAGAAGGAAGAAAAAAAGGAAAAAAGGAAGGAAGGAAGGAAGGAAGGAAGGAAGGAAGGAAGGAAGGAAGGAAGGAAGGAAGGAAGGAAGGAAGGGAGGGAGGGAGGAAGAAAGGAAGGAAGAAAGGAAGGAAGGAAGGAAGGAAGGAAGGAAGGAAGGAAGGAAGGAAGGAAGGAAGGAAGGAAGGAAGGAAGGAAGGGGAGAATAATGATTAAGCACCTACTATGTGCCAGCACTGTACTACCTGATCTGCAAATATTGTCTTATCTGATCCTCACAACAGCCCTAGTAGGAAGATACCATTGCTATTGGCATTTTATAGCTGAAGAAACTGAGGGAGACAGAGGTTAAATGCCTTTCCCAGGATAACAAAGCTTTTGAATGTCCAAGGCTTGATTTGAAGTCAGGTCTTCCTCTCTCCCACACTTTCTCCAGTACATCATCAGCTGCTCCCAGGTAATTAGTGAAAGGCATCTAGCCACTGCTCTTGATCAGCCAGAGATAAGGATACTTACCTGTAAATGAACTTTCAAAAAGGAAGGTTTATTGCATCCTAGGACTAGAGCAAGAAGGGGTATCATAGGCCACCTTGTCTAATCATATTCATTTGGTCATTTCATAGGTCATCTTGTCATTTAGCAAATAAGGAAACGGAGCCCCAGGAAGTGGTATGCCTCAGATCACAAAGGCAATAAGCTTTAAAGGTCTTCCACAAATGTCCTCTCACTTCACAACTCATGTTTTTTTCAGAGAGCCTTGGTCAAAGGAGATGGGCCCAGTGGAAACTGGCCTGGAAATGGCCTAGGAGTCATATGCCAATCCCAGACTTTCTAGATGAGGAAACTGAAGCCAGAGGAATTGAGCGAATGAATTTGCCTGAGGCTACTCAGTGTCAGAGCTGGAATTTGAACCCAGATTCCCAAATGTTCTTTCCTCTGCACTGTGAACCTCTCCAAGGGGATGACAGCTTGCAGGTTGGCCTTTTGAAACCTGAAAGAGCCACATAGAAAAGAGTCCCTTCCTAAGCCCTGGAGCTACTGTGGGACAAAAAGAGCAGGATTAGGAACTGTGGTCCTTTGTCACTTTTCCCGCCCCAAAATAACCTAAGTACCCCCGTGAGACTGAGGATTGGCCAAACACTTGCTGCACTGGAATCTTGAGACTCCCGATTTAAAAATGGTGACTTGGAAATGTTTAAGAAAAAAGAACAAAATAAAAAGAATGAATCTGCTAAGGAAAAGAGAGAGAAGCTAGGATGAGCTTAACCAGAGGGAGCCGTGATCTTTGAGCAGATTGTGACCTCTCGTGCCAAGAATGGCAATCAGTTATTTTCCATTTCCAATGAGGTCAAAGCAAGGGGAAATGGATGCCGACCGAGCTCCAAAGTGGGCATTTTCCCATCTGACCACTGTGGGGGAGCCCTGGCCCCTAGCACTCATGCTCCTCCTGCCACTGCTTGTGAAAGTGAGGGCTCGGGCCAAGTTTCTGCTCCTCAGTAACAGCGGCCAGGAAGCCCAGCCAGCTTCCCAGCCCAGCATGTTCTGTTAAGTAGGAGGTAGCTCCAAATGGCTACCAGGTGCTCTCTCAAGAATATTTGGCCCCGTTCTCTTGTGCAGGTCAGCTTGACATTTCCAGGCAGTCCTGGCATCCAGAAGTCAAACCGATCCCCTTGTGGCGCCCCTTCCAATTATGCCATCACAGCGTGTTTCCTCAGGGTGTTCCGAACAACAATATGAAATCATATTGTCCTCATCATTTTTCTCATCCTATTCTTACAAAAGTGCCACCTTTGTGAAAGGCTCTCCTCTGGAATGCCTGTTGTCCCATCATTTCTCCTTCTCAGCTTAACAAGAAAGCAATTAAGCTTGATGATAAACCATTTCTTCTTCTCATTCGGCCCTACCCCTTCCCTGCTCTTCTCTTCCTAAAACTTAATTTCCCTGATTCCTCATTTGCTATTAACTCAAGGCCCTTCAGCACCCTAATTATTTTGCTCTCTTCAATCCTTAAGGTTGGACTTCCTGGTTCCACCATATCCTTAAAGATTCCCAGTCCAATAATTGTGTTCTGATTCATCACACCTGAAGGACCTTTGTAGGCTGATAAAACGCCTTAGAATTCGAACATTATGCAGATAAATTCGAAAGATTCTGCGGGCTGTGATCCAAACATAGGTTTGGCCCCTGAAAGGAACGGAAACCACCTTGGGGTTTCTTGCACAAAGGCCTGCTTCTTCGTGCTATATTTCAGGGAAGCCGGAGCCATCAGATCTTGCATAAATAAAGTGAAGCTCCACTAGTTCACTGTCCATTTTCCAAGGAGGACTGGTCCAGCTTGAGACTTCATTGTTCCCAAAATAATTAAACCACCCATTTCGCCTGAAAGTAATATATATGTACATATATATATATATATATATATATATATATATATATATATCTGGTTTATATCTGTGATGTGTATAAATATGTTTATTAGACAGCATAGATATAAAATAAAGGGATGTGCATACACGTATGGATATGTTTAAATTATCTAGAAAAACGTTTGTGTAATATAACATATCCCTATACATGTGTATGTAATAGATTCAAAATACAAGTATATGTTTATTCCTTGTACTTTGATCCCCAGCACCTACCATAGCATTGGTCTGGTACATGGTAGGAGGTTAATAAATGCTTGATTGATGGACTGATTGTATTTAAAGAAGGGGGTTCACCCTGTGGTATCTATGGATGAATTTCAAGGGGTCAGTCATGTTGGACGGGGAAATGGAGCTTTATTTACACTGATTTCTAATTGAAGTTTGGTTTTTCCTTCAATGCTTTACAACACTATTCTGAGACAGAGGTCCTTCTGCCAGAATGACAAAGGTGAAGAGAAAACTAACTGGGTTCACACAAGGTCAAAGGGCAGAAGCAACAAAGGATCTAGGAGCAATATTAGCCCCAAACTGAGAGCAGCAGGAAAGGGGTCCACAAGCAGGCTAACTTTTCTCCCCCAGACTGGGGGAGCATGTGCTGCCTCTTCCCCCAGAGGAATGACAAATAACAAAGAGGGATATTACCCAGAGTATAAGGTTGGGAGTAGCCAGAGAATTAGGCCATGGCTTCCTGTTACGCAGGACTCGGCACATACCTCTGGAGGTCAGTTGGGATTTTCCCAGTTTTGTCCAACTCTTCGTGACCCCATTTGGGGTCTTCTTGACAAAGATGCTGGAGGGTTTACTTCTTTCTCCAGCTCATTTAACAGGTGAGAAAACTGAGGCAAAGTTGAGGGACTAGCCCAGAGTCACACAGCCAGCAAATGCCCGAGGTCAGATTTGCATCCAACGCCTCTGGCCTCTGGCCAGATCTCTCTCCACCAGGCCACCCAGATATCCTTGACACATACCTACATCAAGATGTTCCTTCACGCTAGCTTTGATAATGACAGGGCCCGTTGTCATACATGCAAGAAAGCAGCTCAAAGGGAAGCATATGTACGGATATGGGGCCGGTCTCCAGCTGCCATGTTTCAGTGGCTTTGGACCTCAGATGTCCCAGAGCTGGAGCTGCCAAAGAAGCGGGAAGCTTCTGATGTAACTGGGTGAGAGGTATAAGAGAGAGGGAACAGACAGGCAGAGGGGGCACACGCTGGGATGTTTGTACCGCTGGACAGCAATCAACTAGGAAGTATTAATCAAGCAATCAGCATTTAGTAAGCGCTGGCTACGAGCTGGCATTGTGCAAAGTACCAAGGCTACAAAAGCAAGATGAGAAAAAGCTCGGCCATCAAAGAGCTTACATCCAAAGTGGGGAGAACGTGTGTGTGTGTGTGTGTGTGTGTGTGTGCGCGCACACATGTGAGTATTACAGGAGAGACCTAGTCATGGTGACTTTTCGGCACTGAGCAGCAGAATGAGGGAAGATAAGAGAGAGGGATACACCGTTAAAAGGTCAGAGTAAGTTAGAATTCTGTTGCCAGAACAAAAATTGTCCTTTTCATAGATAGGTTTGAGGAGTTATTTACGGAGCAAAAGTAGCTGCGATTCTAAAGGGAGCAGGGGGGATATCAGGGAGAGGTGAAGAACAGTTCCTTTGCTCTGTTGTCCCTCACTCAATCTCCTTTATGTTTGAGGAGATGGATCTCTGGGGAAATTTGCCTTAGCCAGGGGGCGTGATAAATTCTGAAATGAGCACCTAACCATCCACTGGGAGACATTAAACAGAGAGAGCCTGAGGGTTAGGCCAGGGAAGTAGAGGGTGAAGGAGAATCAAGCAGAATTGAGCAGAAAATTCTGAAGAAGAGCAGAAGTGAAAGGGGCAGGCTCAAAGGGCAAAGCTGCTCGCACCCAGGACTTTGGCAAAGAAAGCTTCCTGCCTGCTGGCTTCTGATGGGGGATTGCAGATGGACCGGCTTCCTCTCAGAGAAGCCTCACTGCAATAAATGCAGTCTCACTGGCATGGGAAAGGCTCACTAAGCAGAGCATCTTTGGGAGATGGAAGAGCACCTGGCAGCCGACTCCACCTCAGCTGAGAAATCTATCAGTAAGCACCTACTGTGTGCTAGGCACTATGCTAAGTGCTGAGGATAGAAAAAGAAGCAAAAGGCATTCTCTGTTCTTAAGAAGCTTATAATCCAATGGAGGAAAAAACAGAAAACAAATATATACAAAGCAAGTTATATACAAGGGAAATAGGAGCTAATTGACTGATGAGAGGCACTGGACATAGGAGGGCTTTGGGAAAACTTCCTATAGAAAGGGGATTTTAATCAAGAAACGAGGGAGGGAAACCAGGAAACTAAGGAAGATCATTCCAGCCATGGGGGAAAGCCAGAGAAAATGCCTGGAACCCAGACAGGGGAGGTCCTGTTCATGAAAATTTCAGGAGGCCTTTGTCATTGTTCTGAAGAATACATGGACAGAAGGGAGATATAAGTAGACTGGGGAGAGGCAAGATGGAGCTAGGTTATGAAGGACTTTGAAGGCCATACAGAGCATTTTAGAGTTGATGCTTAATGTAGTGCTCATTGGAGTTTATTGTTTGGCAGAGGTTTCTTGGACCAGAACATTAGGAAAATCACTTCAGTAGCTCAATGGAGGAGAGTTTGGATTGGAAAGAGATTTTTCAGCAAGTGGAGCCACCCACTGGCTACGGCAATAGTCCAGGAATGAGGTGATGAGGGCCCGCACCAGACTGGGAGCGAGTGTCCGAGGAGACAAGGAAACATATGAGAGATTGCAGAGGTGATACTGGCAGACCTTGACTTGAATGGGGAGGTGACAGATAATGAGGCATCCATAAGGGTTCCTGGGTTGTTAAGTCTGAGAATCTGGGAGAATCACAGTGCCCTCTGCAGCTTTGGGGAAGGTAAGAAAGGAGGACTTAGGGGGAAATTTATTAATATATTTAGTTGAACATGTCCTCCAGTCATCCAGTTTGAGATGTCTGAAGGGCAGTTAGAGATGCAACAGAGAGTTACAGGACTGGAGCAGTTAGTTTGAGAGTGATCAGCATAGAGCAAAAGCATGAATTCCCTGGGAGCTAGGAAACCACCAAGTGAAGACGTATAGCAGGAGAAGAGAAGAGGGTCCAAGACAGAGCCCTGGAAGATTTCTATTGTTTGAGAGTGATCTGGAAGAAGAGCTAGCAAAGGAGACAAAGAAGGGGTGATCAGATAGATAGGAGGCAAAGAAAGAGAGAGCAGAGGAAGGGAACCTGATTAATCCCAGCAAACCCCCCTCCCCAGTGAATGATGAAGGCAGCTGAAAAGAACTGGAAAAAAAACCTAAGGGCTCATATGTCAATGTCTGTGATCCCATGATCCTATAATCTCTGCAGGACCCAGGTTCTTCATCTTGAACGTGAGGAAGTTGGACTAAATCGCCTCTAAGTTCTCTCCTAGCTATAGAACCATTGTCCCATGACTGTCTAACCTCTGCAGACTTGTTAACATGTAGAACATGAAAGGCTTGGACTAAATGGCCTCCCAAGTCTTCCAGCTTTAGATCTCTCGTGTCTATAATCTCAGCAGTCTCAGTGGCCTCCTCTGTGACATAAGCTGCTTGAAGACTAGATGAGCCCTGAGGTCCCTTCAGCTTTAGATCCCTGACCTTGGGATGATTTCATGCAGGTGTCTTGGCCACATGGACTTCCCAGGAAGGCACGTCCCACCAGGGATCCTTACAAAGGCTCACTCTTTCCATGGAGCACAGTGCTTAGAAGAGAGTAAATGCTAAACAAATGTTCAATAACTTGCTGTTGACAATGACTTTGGACACATTCGTCGAGAAGGGATCTCAAGGTTTATAGAGAAGATGCTCTCATTCCTCTCCAAACTATGCCCCAGACTTTCCCTACTAAAGCCTAGAATTCACACATCAGAAGCACCCCCTATTTCTAGGCTCCTGCCTCTGATTGGACAGTGCCTTCTAGAGCCTCCAATTAAATAAGGGGCTCACATAATCTTCTCTTTTTTTTCCTTCATGCTCCCCCCAAGCTCACTACCCAAGGTATCTTCGTCCATTAGATGGCAAGGTTCTTGAAGGCAGTAGGCATCCTTCTCTCTGTTTGTTTTCGTATTCCCAGCTTCACATAGCACCTGGCATACTATAATGTTTAATAAATATTTGTTAACATTATTGATGCTCCATCTTAACAATATACTTCTTAAAATGAGTCACTGATCACAAAATGCAAGTCTTCATATCTAGAACCTGTGCTTGTTCTAGGTACTATTGTGTAAGAGGATTTTAATCCACAAGATAAGTAAAAACATGGATAACTAATGGAAAGAAGTAAGGGACAAGGGGCAGACAGAGGGGATCTAAGTTCTCTAATGCCAGATGATTCGAGTTATGGGAGAACAGAGAGATCAAATACCTCCTGGTAAGAAAAGTTAGAGGTTAAAAACCAGGGTGGATTTCCAGATGTCTCACAGGCTCCTGAATTGTATCGATGCTTCTGGAATAAGCCAAAAATATATAAATATAATAAGCCAAAAAGTCATGACAATCCCATCAGCATCCCTCATAAAGGGGAATTATGAGGGATGCTGATGGGATTGTCATTACTTTTTATTCTCCAGGATCATTGAAACTTTTTAGTGACATAACCTGAACCATCCATCTATCTGATTACCATTTACGACGGGCCATGTAGCATAAAGGAGAAAGACTCTTCAAGTAAAAGACATTGCTAATGGGAAATGAGAATTCTTCTAAGAGGCCCTGAATGGCAGCTTTGCTTCCTGAAGCATACATTCAGTGCAGTTCTCTATCCTCTTGGAAATGGTAGAAATCATTCAGCTCTTTCTGGCAGTCCAAGCCAGAGAGACTGGAGATGACTGAGGAGGTCTCAAGCAAAGCCTCCGAGATCTACCTGAATGAAATCACCTTGTAGAATTTATCTTTGATAGTGAGATAGGCAAAATAGGCAAACACTCATATTCCTACTTCAAGAGGACATTATTTATTTCTGTTTTTACAAAAAGAGTCAATATGATGCTCCATGACAATGGTAGAAAACATATAGAGCTGGAAGGGCCACCAGACAGCTACTAATCCCAACCCTTCACTTACACATTATGAAACTGAAGCTCCCAGAGGTCCAAATAGTTGGAAAGTAGATTTAAAGTTGGAAGGAACTTTCCAGGCAATAATATCCAAATCTTTCAGAGCTGTTTACTTGATCAGTTGACAAACACTCATTAAGTACCTACTATATATTGTGCTAAGTGCTAAAGATGTAAAGCCAAAAATCCAGTGACTGTTTTTAAGCAAATGGTGGAAATAACATGCAAACAACTGTATACACACAAGTTCTATAGAAGATATATTGGAAATAGTCAAGAAAGAGAAGGCACTGTGTTGTGATATAGGAGCCACCTTCCAGTGGCTGCTGGAGGTCCAAGTCAGACTTGTAGAATGGATCTCTTTATGTGAGAGAATGATGATTATACAAGGAGACTGAGAAGAAGTTGTGTCCTCTAAGCTCTCTCCTCTTCCCTCTACCTCCAATTTATTTCATTCCCAATCCACAAGGAACATCTATGAAGGCTGCCTTGCAACTCTTTAAGTTTATGATTCACAGCTGTGGAGGCTCAGGAATAATTGACCTGCCCCTTCACCTAGGCATAGTCCTTGACAGCACTAGTATTAAGAGACTTTGGGAAAGGCTTGCTAAAGAAAAAGGGGTTTTTAGTCAGGACTCAAAAAAGACCGCTGAAGTCTAGATTTAGAACTCAAAAGGACCATTGAGGCAATTTAGTCCAGATGAGAAAACTGAGGCTACATCACATATGTTGCCCATGGTCACACAGCTGGTAAGTGCCAAAGTGGGATTTTAGCCTAATTTTTTCCTATAATCATCTCCAAGACCCCACTTATTGCTCTATGTTCTCTCTTGTAGGATCTCTTAAAGTAGCCTTTTTAAAATTCCACTTATATCCCTGTTCTCAAGACATAATAAGCACTTAATAAATGTTTTAATTGAATAATTGAACTAATAAATTTAAAATATTAGTCAAACAATTCCAGCTTCTTCCAACTCCAGGCTTAATACACTTCCACTAGTATCACATTGACTATCCATAAATACGAATGAAAGGGATGACAGCCCCACTATATTGTACCTTAGTAACACCACATTTGAATGGTTGTCTGGATGTCTTTGGTTTGGGTATCTATACTTAAGGGGGAATGTTGAGAAGTTGGCATACCACCAGGGGATAATCAGCTCAGCAAGAACCCTTGACGCCATGCCATGGGAAACCATCTCATGTGAGGATCATTGGAAGGGATGAGGGCTAATTTGGCCTGGAGAAGGGAAGACTGAAGAGTACACAAGTCCTCTTCACACATCCAAAGGGCCATTTATGGAAGAGGAATGCTAGATTCTCTGGCTAACACCAGAAGGCAGAATTCAGACCAATGGGGATAAAGACTCATTTCTTCTTTTATAAAGTTCCTGCCTCTAATGATTCCCTCATATCTTCTTCCATAATGTGATCATCCCCATCTGTGAAATGAGGGCAAGGATAACCAAAATAATGGGCAGTTAAATTGAATTTTATAGAAATTTAATCTAAGCCTCAAGAGAATCCTTTAACTGAAGTATTATACGTGCCATTATCCCCATTATACAGATAAGAAACCAAGGCTCAAAGAATTAAGTGAATCCCCATGGATACAGAATTAGTAAATATCAGATGCAGGATTTCAACTGAGATTTACTTAATTCCCAGATTAGCATAATTCACTGTAGCATGCTGGCTAGATTGCCTCTAAGGTCTCTTCCAATACTAAATAAATCAACAACTTGTAACTCAGCTCCCACAAATGTCTTGTGCCTCAATTCTTTCTGAGTGATGGTCCTTGACTGCTTTCACCTTTGTCGTTTTTTTATTATGATTTTATTTTATTTTATTATGATTACTATTATGATGATGATGATGATGATTACTATTATTATTATTACTATTATTTTATTATGATTTAGACCAAAAGTTCTGTGAGGACAATAGAAGTCTTTGAAATATATAATCACATAAGTGCTGTAAAGCACCAGGTATGTTTTCACATGTAAATGAAATAGCAAAGCAATAATTATCCCAAATCTATTCAGCCACTGAAAAAGAAAGCCCATCTTTTCCATAGCTGGTCAGCTTCCTTTCTTGGTAGGAACAAAGGGGCAGCACCAGTGTTTTGATTGCTTTGCTGTTGCGTTGATTGTTAGTGTGGTTTCTAGTCTCATGGCAGAGATTATTCCATTCATGACATTGGCCAGAAGTATAGATAGGGAGCTCCTATGTTTACTGTTATTGGTAGAAATTCTCAGACATGCTCACTGCCCTTAATCTCAGCCCATTTTTTTTCCTCTCAATCTTTTTCTCTGTCTCTCTGTCTCTGTCTCTATCTCTCTCCCTTACTTTGTCTTTTTGTGTGTGTCTGTGTGTCTATGATAGACAGTTGATAGACAAATAGATAAGAAAGGCAGACAAGAATATGAGACTCAAGTCTGAGATTTTCCCCAGTCACACAGGTAATTAGTTTCATCCTCATCTCTGACCCCAGCTAGTACTTGTTCTACTTTTCTTTCCAGCAAACCATTCCATCTCCTTGATTTAATAATTCCATCTTTAAAGCTCCCAAAGAGCTTGAGCCCCAAAGCTTGTCTCTTCCTTTGCCTATTTCTCAGGAAATTGAGATACTGAAAGAAGAAAAAGAGACACTAAGTCTGGATGGGTGGATGGTCCCAAAGCTTGCCAGTCAGGGGCCTGGAATTTTGAAGAGGGAATTCCTATTTAGACATACATTGGACTAAATGTTCCTCCCAGATTTCTTCCAGTTCTGTGATTCTATAAATGCTGGGTGATAGTTAGATTAACTAAGATAGGAAAAGAAGAGCAAATAGCATTGAAGCAGATTTGGTGGACAAGCAAAGTGTTAAAGAGCAGAGGGCTCAGCCTGGCCAACAAGGAAAGGGATGGGAAATGGAGGAGGATGACAGTGGAGATTGATACTGGATGAGGTCACCAAGGTTCAGCTTCTCGGGGCTTCCTGTTCCATTGGCTATCTCTTGTTTTATACAGTACGTTCAGCATACTGAACCCAGAGAGCCCTTTTTTTTTTGTTTCATCCAACTTGATAGTTAAGTAACATTGAGCATTAAATGTGCCAAATCTCAGAGTTATGCACTCATCAGATTTTTCAGGTACATTTTTATAAGCATTCAAATCAGAATTTGTGAGCTTTAAATACATTTGCACAATGTCAGAGAATATGTATTTATTGTCTAATCACAGAAAAGAATACACCTGCCTTTATTTCTGCATGAGTACATCTATAAAAATGTCATGATGTAGTCCTCATTGCTTCAAAAAATTAGTAAAATATGGGAATTACACACTTTCCTTATTGCTAAGCTAAATGTATTCATATAGTTTATGCATAATTCTACATAATGAGATCTATGGAAAGTTTGAAGTTCATTTGAAAAGGTAGAAAGGAACTATGACATCATGTTTCTTTTTTTGTGCTATTATCCTAGCAAAGAGATAGAATTTTTTAGTTCAAAGACTTTTTGAAAGGCCAAGTAAGTAATCTCCAACCTCACACCCATCAAGATCATTTTCCAAATCACTTGAGTCACCTCTGGAATTCTCTCTCCTGGTCTCACATCTTGGCCTCCCTAATTCCTGTGAAAAAATCAGCTCTGCTGCCACTTCCTCCTGCAAGAGTTCCTCCTAGATTGTGGTACATGAATATAATGGAATACTATTAGACTATCAGAAATAATGAGCAGGTGGATTTCAGAAAATCCTGAAAAGACTTACATGAACGGATGCTGAGTGAAGTGAGCAGAACCAGGAGAACATTATACACAGTAAAAGCAACATTGTGTGATGATCAAGTATGGTAGACTTAGCTCCTCTCAGCAATATAGTGATTCAAGACAATTCCAAAAGACTTGTGATAGAAAACGCCATCCATATTCAGAGAAAGAATGATGGAGTCTGGTTGCAGATTGAAAAACACTCTTTTCACTTTTGTTGTTCTTTCTTTTGTGGTTTTCACCTTTTATTATGATTCTTATTTTTGCAACAAAAATAATATGGGAATATGTTTAATGTGATTGTATATGTATGATCCCTATCAGATTGCTCATTGTTTTTTAGGGAACAAGTTAAGAAGGGAGGAAAGGAGAAGTTTGGAACCCAAAATTTTGCAAAAATGAATATTAAAAGCTAGTTAACATGTAATTGGGGGAGAAATACTATTAAGTGGAGAGAAAAAAGATCCTCAAAAAATTCCTCTTTGATGTTCCAAGGAGCAGTGACTTGCCCCCTCTACAATATCTCAGCATTACTTTGAATATACTCATTGTTTACTTATATGGACAGGCTTTGGTCCTCAAGTAGAATATAAACTCCTTGAAGGCAGGATAGCTTTTACTTTTTACTCAATCTGTTGTTAACTAATATAATAAGATCTCCCTCTTGGTTTGACTTTTGCTTTAATAAGCTAAAAAATGTGGCTGGTAAATATTTACTTTAGCATAGCAGTTGCAATAAGTGAGAGAACTCCAGTAAATGTTTCAAGTGCAGTTAATATAACCAGCCCAATGAAGATAGGGCATCCTGTAACTATAACCAGTCCACTATCCATGACCTCTCCACTAACCACCCCAGGCAACTTCCCCACCCCACTGACTATGGCCCACCCAGTCACTACCACGTCTCCAATGATCCTACCCACACCAATGACATTAGCTACCCCATTAGATATATCAATGAGACTTGTTTGCCCACATCACCTCCTTGGTAAACAGTGCTATTTTTTTTAAAGTTAAAGTAAATAGTCATGGTCCTCTTCCAGAATGAAGAAAAAATAACACCAACAATCTAATGGGAGTGACATCAAGCACAAAACTATGTACAATCAAGCTTTAGATTCAATAAAAAAATTTTAACAGAAAGAAGGTACTAAAATTAAAAATGGTTGGGAAAGGCTTTCGCTAGCAGGTACAATGTTAATTCTTAAAGAAATCCAGGAAAAGCAAAAGGGAAAGATGAGAAAGAAAAGCATTTAAGATATGATAAGAGCCAGAAAAATATCCAGAAGTGAGACCAAAATTCTTGTGTGGAGGAGGCAAATGTCTATCTGTCTCTGTTTCTCTACCTCTCTATCTCTCTATTTCTTGTCTATTTGTTTCTGTCTCTCTGCCACTATCTCTCTGTGTCTCTCTGTATTTATCTGTCTATAACTCTGTCTCCATCTATCTCTTTCTCACTATCATCCAGACCTTACAATTGATATTGTAAGTAGAAATTCTACAAATAAAAACCTTTCTCCTGTACCTGGAATGAATCCCTTCAAGTCCCCAACTCGCTTAAGTCTCACTTCAAGAATTATCTCTTAGAAATGGTGTGTTCTGATTCTCCCAGTTGTTAATGATTTCCAAATTGCTTGGTATTTCTTTGATGGTATTTATTAATTTATTTGTATAGAAAGTAGAAAGTCAGCTCTTTAAAGAAAAAAAATATTTCAGTTCCATCTTCATATACCCAGAGCCTGCTAAAATATAGAGAATATGTTGTTGTTATTGTTTAGTTGTGTCTTATTCTTTGTGACCCTGTAAGAGGTTTTTGTATGAAAAATACTGGATTGGTTTATTATTTCCTTCTCTAATGGAATAAAGTGAACCAAAAATGTAATGACTTGCTCAGGATCACACAGATAGGGAGTGTTGGAGGCCAAATTTAAACTTGGGTTTCCTAATTCCAGACCCAACACTATAGGGCCATTGAACCACAGAGCAGAACAATGTAGTAGGTGCTCAATTAGTGCTTATTCAATTCAATCTCTATAGATTGGCAGTTGGTGTGAGACTTCACATCCTAAAGATCTTGCCAAGCTTGCACTATATACAAAACTACCTGGGGTGCTACAAGAAGAGGAAATGGTTTTCACACAAAAAAAAACCCACAAAAATGCTCCTGATGATTATGAGGCACTGATGATGGGGCACCCAGATTTTATTAATACCATAAAGAAAAAGAGCATGTCAGAAATGAAAGTATAGCAATCACTATAAAATAAGTATTGACTCATCAAAAGGAGTATTACTGATCTGTTTCCAAGGTGAATGTTCTTTTCTCAGTCTTTATCCTTTTTGATCTTTCTGTAGCTTTTGACAGCCTCGATCAGCCTTTCCTTCTTGACACTCTTCTCTCTCTGTTTTTTTTTTTTTGACACTATACCCTAGAAGTACTTCTTTGATCTTTCTGTCTGCTCCTTCTGTTCCTCCTTTGTTGCATCTTCATGTATGGCTGTCCCTCAAGGCTGTGTCCTAGATGCTCTTGTTTTCTCCTTCTATACTATTTCATCATCTCCATTGGTTTTGATCATCTGATATACTTGGCCATCCCTAACCACCTCCCTTGCATCATCCCTAACCTCTCTCCGGCCTATTTAAACTCAATCTGTCCAAAGCTAAACTCTTTCTCTTTTCCACCAACCCTCCTTCTTCCTAACTTCACTATTACTGTTAAGTATATCACTGCCATCTCAGTCACTCAGGCTTGAAAGTTCGATATCATCCTCGAGTCCTCCCTTTTTCTCAATCCCATCCCCAATTCTGTAGTTTCTACTTTCCCCAAACCTCTCAGGTGTTTGCCCTTCTCTCTGTGTGTCATCCCATCATTCTGGAACAGTTCCTCATCACCTCACACCTGAAACATTGTAATTCTAATAGTTGGATACCTCATGTCTCCCCAATCTACTCCAATCTAGCCTTCATTCAGCTGTCAAACTGGGAATGTTAGGTCACAACTAGGAGTATTTGAGTTTTTCCCCACTTTGCCGTGTTAAAATACTTAAGCTTTTGGTACCTCCCTTTTCTCTCTGAGAATCATAGAAATTACAAAAGCTGGCAAAGAACCGGGAAGCCCTCTATCAAACCTGTCCCATGGAGAGTTCAGGGACAGGAGTTCATCCAGGCTTTGCTTGAAGACCTCCTCTAGAGGGAGCCCATTTTATCCTGAGGCAACCCATTTTACTTTGGGACTGATTCACTGCAGGGAATCTTGCCTTATATTAAACTTGTAGATTATATCTCTGCTGTGTGGACTAAGACATTTCCTGTGAGGTGTTTATAAGTGTTCACAGCATCTCTCCTTGTGAACACAGCAAATGACTTTTCTTCAGTTTCTTAGAGTCCATTTTTGGGGAGGAGGGGGTTGCTTTAGTCGTTTCTTAATACAAAACTCAACTGTACAAAGTTCATCATTTCTGGCCTGAGAGCACATGAGGTGTTTCTATGTGAAGTCTTGTTTCTTCAGAGAGTTATAAGTTCTAGAAAACACAGCCTGGAAATGGCAGTGTTCCCATCATATATCATCATGACCACCATGTTATAATTGCTGCTATTTGTCAAGGGGAGGCTGTGAGAGCAGAGAAGATTTTTGGCTGGCTGGGATTTTCCCAAAAGAAAAAAGGGGGAAAAAACCCAAACATTTCTTAAGTACCTCCTATGTTCCAGGCACTGTGTTCAAGGCTTTAAAAATATTATTTCATTTCATCTTTCCAATAACCATGTGAAGTAGGGGTTTTTATACTCATTATGGAAACCGAGGCAGACAAAAGTTAAATAAACTTGCCAGAGCCCCAGAGGTAGGAGATGACTTCAGGTCTTTTTGGTTTAAGGCCCAGGGCCACCGAGGCATTTCTATAGATGAGGAAAGAGAAGAGCAAGATAAAAACCCCACAGATGTGGAATCCAAAAGATATGGGTTCAAATATGGCCTCTGACACTAACTCTGTCACCATTAACCTGTCTGAGCCTTAGGCTTGCAGCTTTGGGATTGTGATACCTGCAGTCCTTAGCCCATCAGATTGGCATGATATATGCAGAGGGTTTTGTAAATGTAATGCACTCTATATACCAATAAGCTATTTTGATTAATTCCATCTTAGAAAAGTGATCCGATCATGGCAGCTGTCATTCACATTGCATTTGCATTGTTGCCTCTTATTAAGAACAAGCAATTAAACTAATAATAAGTCTGAAGGTGATTTTTTTATTATTTTTTTCTGCTGCTTTTTAAAATCTCATATAAGTCTCGATTTGTCAGCTTTTGAAAACAGATAGGAATTTTTCAATTACTTACTCCAAAATACTCTTTTCTCACTCCAAGTATTTGAAAAGCCAATGAATCTTGGATCCATCGCCTTTTGTGTTTACAAATCTGGATATGATTTAGGAGGCTTTAAAAAGATAGCAAGCTCATAGGGAGGAAATCAGATTTACATAATTTTCTGCTTGCTTACAGAACACAGCAGTTCAGATTATCTTTTACGTTGGGAAGACTGTTTTAATATGATAAGATGAAAAACCTCCTCCGGTGTACTTGATCTTGCTCGTTTGGCTTTTTAAAATAAATTATGGGCTGATTTGTCAGAGCGACTTTTAACATAAATTGCTGTTTTAAGCTGAGGAGCGGATTCTGAAAGAGAATTTCCCCCTTTTCCCTCATCTACATAAAAAGATTTAGTCTAGTATTACATCAATTTCTTATTCCCAGGGATTTATTTGATGTCACTTTCACATGGCAGCCAAAAGCATTGTTTGGTTTATTTCACCCGTTCTTACACTTGCGCCTGAAAGTAACAAATGAAAAGGACGGAGAAAAACTGACATGGGCAGGGGACATGTGGCGACCTGTCCTTCAAGGGAAAATTTGTTTGAAAAGAAAGTTGTTCTTCTTCACCTTCTCCTTTATCCCCCCTATACCCCAGCAACACACACACACACACACACACACACACACACACACACACACACCGGGACCTCTGGGGACTGACTGAACAAGATGAGGTCAGAGCTTCTGTCTTTATGTACCACACACACCATCTTTTTCCTTTGACTTCTCTTGAAAGCTCCCAACTTCAGTAACTCCTGTAAATAATGAGTGTTATAGTCCAGAAATCTTTCATCTGAAACCGTGTGATTTTTCATAAAAGGAAGAGGAGTGTGCTAAACCAGAGACAAAGGTGCAAAGACCCTTGTGCAGTCCTGAATCTTTGGGGAACAGCTGGTATTTTTGTCATTATTTTTATTTCCAATTTTAGGAGTCCATACACTGTCCTTGGTAGATTTTTCCATGAACTTGGAATAGTGCTATGGAAAGAGGAATGGATTTATAATCAGAGGAGTTGGGTCCTGAAACACTTACTAGTTGTTATGATTCTGTGTAAGTCATTTTACCCTTTGTTTGTGCCTCTGTTTCCCCATCTGTAATATGACCTCTAAGGATTCTTCCAATTCCAAATATATGATCTGATGGCTAGATTCTGTTGAATTGAGTGCTGATCCTAACCCCTCTGCAGCTTAATAGATGTCAAGTTAGAGCCACTCGCTGCAAAAATTGGAGGACGCCATGAATTCAAGAAATTTAAAACTAAAGCAAAGCAAGATAAAGCAACAAGCATTTATTAAGCTTTTAATATTGCTAGGAATTATGCTAAATGTTGGAGATACAAATACCAGCTAAAGGAAAGACAGTCCCTATCCTAAAAAAGTTTACATCCTACTGAAAAAGTCAACACAGAAGAAGGATGTGAGAAGCTGGGAAGAGAAGGGAGCTGAAGCTGTTCTTCCATGCAGCTGAAATCCAGAAAGTCAGTAATCCAGCTGGCCAGAGAATCAAAGTTGACCAGCCTGGGGCCCTCCCCAAAATGGAGGCAATAGTAGGGACTCACCAACTGATGACACTTGATAAGTTTCTTTTACCTTTTAAAGTTCCTTTATTTGGTAGTAAAAGCCTCCAAATTAGTAATTATGCAATAACCCAAAAATCCACAATAGGAAGGAGAAAAAGAAAGCCACTTTCATGACTTAGGTGTCCAAATGAGATCTTGGAGAGTGGAATACTCTGGACTTCCAAATCTAAATCCGTCTTGGAGCAATGGTGGGTCACTTCCCCAAATTGGGCTCTTCAACAGCTCCAAAAATGATCATCCAGCTTTTTTGTGTGTAGGAAAAAATCCTATATCATAAATTATATGCATTCAAGATGTACCTTTCTTCACGAAGATACTAGGATAGTGATTGGTTGGGGAGCACAATCTATCAGGTGCTACTTTACTCCCAGAATCACACTCTGGGGGCAATTGTTTCAGGCAGAAGGGATTATGGGAATGAAACATTTCCCAATGTATCCAAGATTTACTGTCAAAAAGGATAGGGAAGATTTTCTCTATAATACAAGTCATCATTGGGCTTTCTGGGACCAGACAGGTTACTTTTTAAGGTGGCATTGAGGCGAATTTAGCAATCAGTTAATCAGATAGTTGCTAGAGATACAGAAAATGGTGAAAGCAGCCCTTATTCTCCAGAGTTTACAATCTAATGGGGAAACCCAATATGCAAACTATTCTGTGTAAATAAGTTTTATACAAAATAAATTGAAGAAGTCTCAATGAGAAGGTCATTAAGATGAATGCTGTGAAATACTTCTCAAGGGGCATCTAGGTGAATGGAATACATGCCTTAGATTCAAGAAGTTCTAAGTTCAAATCCAATCTCAGGAACTCGACCTTGGACAAATCACCAAAACCTGATTTTTCTGAACAACAGCTACAACAAAATATTGTTGTTCAAACAAATACTCTTGGCTAAAATATAACACAACTTATAGAAACTAGAGGAGTAAAGATGAGGAGGGAGAGCATTCTAGGCACAGGGGACAGCAAGGAAAAATTCTCAGTGTATGCTAAGCGTCAAGAGATCCAAAGAGCAGCAGAGATGTAAGCAAAGAGACCAAGCATATTTTAAGAACTGACACATGCTACTGAATCATAGTGAGCTCAAAATGTACTAAGATCTCTAGATTTAAAAAAAAAAACTACTCTCTAGTTATCCTTTCCCTATCTTTTATCACTTTTCCTGAATCATTCAAACATTCAAAACTTTTTTTAGTTATCTTTTTTTAAATGATCCCTAATTTTGTTTTTTATCATATTCATTTCCCTGATAAATAATAAATTTCCCCTTTAAGAGAGCTAACCTCCATATCAAGAAAGAATTATTTTTTTAAAAGAAAAAAAAAGTTTAGCAAAACCATCAGCCCCATTAAACATTCTGTTCAGTTTTCCATAAAGTACTCTCAATTTTTTAAAAAAAGAGAAACTTGCAAAATAGTCAACAAGCAACAAGTCAGAATATTGTATTCTAGGAATCAACTGGCATGCAAAAACTCAAAACAACTTCTTAGAAAATCCATAATTATAATGCAGTTCTGATATGTTCATTATTTAAAATATCACAAACCTCCAATCAGGAATTAAAATTATAAATTTAGTATTTTAGCCTAAATTTCCCAAAGCTTTATCTAGCCAAAGGAGCTATGTAAACACACATAAGAGTGAAATAAATAGAAGTTATCATTTTTAAATGTGTAGTCTATAATTATTCTTATAGCTAGTGCCTAAAACAAGCATGTAACAAATTCCCACTGTGTACCAGGTACTGTGCTCAGAACTTTACAAATATTTTCTCATTTAGTTTTCATAACAGTAATAGCCCATTCCTCCAAGACTAGTATTATCCCCCTTTTTTAAGGCAGGCAGAGCTTAAGTGATTTGTCCAGTCACACAACTAGATAGTGTCTGAGGTGAGATTTTCATTCTTTCTACTGTACCACATAGCTCCCTCCAGCTGTAGCTGATCTATCACAGTGATCTCTCTCAAATTAGGAAACAAAGTTCCCTAACAGTCCCTGATTTTTGTACTGTAACATAGCTGTTAAGCTATGGAACCTGGACCAGAACGTAGAGCCCACCTAACTTCTCTGTTTGAGCATCTTTTTTAATTTTTTTTATTTAACCTTTTTTTTATTTTCAAAACATATGCATGGATAATTTTTCAACATTGACCCTTGCAAAAGCTCATGTTCCAAATTTCCCCATTTTCCCTCATCCCCTCCCCTACACGGCAAGTAATCCAATATATGTTAAACATGTTAAAATATATATATGATAAATCCAATATCTATATACATATTTATACAATTGTCATCCTGCACAAGAAAAATCAGGCCAAAAAGGGAAAAAATGAGAAAGAATACAAAATGCAAGCAAACAACAACAAAAAGAGTTAAAACACCATGTTGTGATGCCCACTCAGTTCTCACAGTCCTCTTTCTAGGTGAATATGGCTCTCTTCACCACAAGATCATTGGAATAGGCATCAGTCACCTCATTGTTGAAGAGAGCTACATCCATCAGAATTCATCATATAATCTTGCTGTTGAAAGTATACAATGATCTCTGGGTTCTGCTCATTTCACTCAGCATCAGTTCATGTCAGTCTCTCCAAGCCTCTCTGTATTCATCCTGCTGGTCATTTCTTATAGAACAATAATATTCCACAACATTAACATACATATGAATTCATATACACAATTTATTCAGCCATTCTCCAGCTGATGGGCATCCACCCAGTTTTCAGTTTCTTCCCACTACAAAAAGGGCAACCATAAACATTTTTGCACACATGGGTCCCTTTCCCTCCTTTAAGATGTCTTTGAGATAGATATAAACCCAGTAGAAACACTGCTGAGTCAAAGGGTATGCACCCTTTGGGTTTGATACCTTTGGGGCATATTCCAAATTGCTCTCCAAAATGGTTGGATCAGTTCACAACTCTATCAACAAAGTATCAGTGTCCCAGTTTTCCCACATTCCCTCAAACATTTGTCATTATCTTTTCCTGTCATCTTAGCCAATCTGAGAGGTATATACTGGTATCTCAGAGTTGTCTTAATTTGTATTTCTCTGATCAATAGTGATTTAGAGCATGTTTTCATATGACTAGAAATGGTTTCAATTTCTTCATCAGATAATTGTCTATTCATATCCTCTGACCATTTGTCAATTGGAGAATGGCTTAAATTCTTATACATTTGAATCAATTCCCTATATATTTTAAAATAGTGGCCTTTATCAGAACCCTTGAATGTCAAAACTTTTCTTCTGTTCATTGCTTCCTTCCTAATCTTGTCTGCATTGATTTTGTTTGTACAAAAACTTTTTAATTTAATATAATCAACATTATCTATTTTGTGTTCAATAATGTACTTCAATTTTTCTTTGGCCACAGATTCCTTCCTTTTCCACAGATCTAAGAGTAAACTACCCTTTCCTTTGTCCTTCTAATTTGCTTATAATACCACCTTTTTTATAGCTTTTTATTGATAGAACGTATGCATGGGTAATTTTTCAACAATGACCCTTGCAAAACCTTCTGTTTCAACTTTCCCCCTCCTTCCTTCCAATCCCCTGCCTAGATGGCAGGTAGTGTCATACATGTTAAATATATTAAAATATATGTTAAATACAATATATGTGTACATAGAATATCACTTTTTATATCTAAATCATGAATCCATTTCAACCTTATCTTGATATACAGTGTTAGGTGTAGGCCATTGTTTCATTTCTGCCATACTACTTTCCAATTTTCCCAGCAGTTTTGTCAGGTATTGAGTTCTTCTCCCAAAGCTGGGGTTTTGGGGTTTGTCAAACACTAGATTATTATTTTAGCATTTTCAAAGAAAAAAGAGATGGAGGGCAGTTTTGAAGACAAGGTCTGTGTGCTTCCAGTTAAGCAAGGAAGTCAAAGGAAGCAAGTATTATTGAAAAGGTCAAAGGCTAAGATAGATTTCCAAGGTTTTACACTGCCATAATTAATGGACTTATTATTTATTCATTAAGTAACTACTATCTGCAAGGGCCTGTGCTAAACACTGATTGATAATGCAAACAAACAGAGATGCCACTGTCTTCAGACAGCTTACGTTCTAATGGGGGAAAACAACATTTAAAGGAAACTGAAGTACCCAAGGGAGAGCAGTTAGAAGAAGTTAGAGTTGGGAGTTGAACCCTGGGGGCATAAAGGAGCCATGGGTAGCTTGGGTGCCTTCCTTCCTTTAAGTGGATGTTATATCCTTCTCCTCTGACTATTATTCCTTGGGTATTTGCATCATGTAGCAGATATTCAATATGATGGATGGACCACTGGGCCAGGAGCCTGGAACACCTGAGTTCCAATGGGGCACTAGATCTTTTTTTTTTACATGACCAAGCTATTATTTTGCTGTACAAAAAGAATCAGACTCTGAAATATTGTACAATTAGCTTGTGAAGGAAATCCAAAATGCAGGTGGGCATAAATATAGGGATTGGGAATTCAATGTAATGGTTTTTAGTCATCACCCAGAGTTCTTTCTCTGGGTGTAGCTGGTTCAGTTCATTACTGCTCCATTACAAATGATTTGGTTGATCTCGTTGCTGAGGATGGCCAGGTCCATCAGAACTGGTCATCATATACTATTGTTGTTGAAGTATATAATGATCTCTTGGTCCTGCTCCTTTCACTCAGCATCAGTTCGTGTAAGTCTCTCCAGGCCTTTCTGAAATCATCCTGTTGGTCATTTCTTACAGAACAATAATATTAATTCATGAATTAATTAATGAATATTAATTCATAGACCACAATTTATTCAGCCATTCTCCAACTGATGGGCATCCACTCAGTTTCCAATTTCTAGCCACTACAAAAAGGGCTGCCACAAACATTTGTGCACATACAGGTCCCTTTCCCTTCTTTATGGGGCACTAGATCTTAAGTAGCTGTGTGACTCTGAGCAAGTAATTTAATCCTGTTTGCCCCAGTTTCCTCATCTATAAAATCAGCTTAGGAAAGGAATGGCAAAGTCTTCAGTGTCTCTGAAAAGAGAAAACCCCAAATAGGATCACAGAGAATCATGCATTGCTGAACAATTTGCTTACTTAGCCCTTACTTAGCTCAGTCTCTAATATATTGTAGGGGCTTAATAAATAAATTAGATTCTTAGAATATGAAGCAAAACCCAGCCACAAGTGCCGTCCCATCCAAGGTGACCTTGTGTCTGCTTCATATTACTCTGTATCTACATGTGGACATATGTGGCATCTTCCCATTAGAATGCAAGTCCTTTAAAGCACAGATTTGCCTTTTGACTTTGTATCCCCTAATGCAGTACCTGGGAAACTGGGAAGCCACTTAATAAATGATTGCTTCATTCATTGACTTTAGACCATGGGTTTCTCATCTTGTTTGTATCAGAGATCCCGTTGGAAGACTGGACCTATGGACATCTTTTTGGAATAATGCATGTATTTAATTTGATTTGGTTTTTCTTTTGTTAATTGAAGCCAATGCTAAGTTTCAATTGGTGGTAGATGAAACTAAAGCTATGTTTCCTTCCCTGTCCCTTGAAATCAGCCCATGGATCCCTTGGGGCCTATTGGACCCTATGAGTGCTGTTAGGACCAGAATATTTTAATATGGGGCAGAGAATGATAGAGTTGAGCCAGATCTTTGAGCAGAGGATGCAAGGCTCTTTAACTCCAAATTCAGTGTTTTTTCTACTGTATCCTTTTCTCCCTTTTTCCTTGTAAATGCTATATGGTTCATTAAAAAACAAAAATGGAAAAGGAGGGATTCTAGTTGCCTTTAATAGGAGAATCACACAAAATTGTGGAAAATGAAGAATCCTTGCTCATCTCACTAAACATTTTAAAATACAAATCCAAACAGAGTCCAGTGGCACAGACTCTGGACCTGTAACAAGAGCCCGTGGCACAAGAAAGCAGGCGCTAGCCACAGCGCAGCCAGCTGCATCAGGACGGGGGAGGGGGGGATTGGGATTTGTCTTCAACGTTAGACTGAAATTCAAAAAATCCACATACATTAGTATCCCCTTGCAATAAATGGGAATGTTGCTTAGAGAAAATACCTATTTGTATGATTAGTGGGCGTCTTGTTCCCAATTCAAACATTTAGATCGAGCCACTCAATTCCTCTTTGGGAGCTGCTACACTGTGCTTGAACTTTACAAAGGATCAGCTTTCCACATATGCAGAATATTAAAGGGGGATTTTAAATAAGATGAATGAAAGACAGTTTAATATAGGGAAAAAACTCCCTATGGTATTGGCAAAGATGGCGTGAACATGAGTTAGGTTTATTAAATCATGTGTGTCATATGTGTGTGTACATACATGTGTGTGAATGAGTGTGTATAGTCTTAATATCTTTAAATAGATTGGACCATGTATCTAGTATGTTAAATATAGTATAAGTAACTTATATATGAGTTATTGAAAAGACTCATGGAGTTGTGGCGACAGGACTGGCCTTCCCCATTAAGTAGAAACTTCTGCTCCCAAAGACAGCCCCTTTAGGTGGTGATAGCACTCACTATTAGGAAGCGTAACTAGAGCTTGACAGCTGGAGGACAGGTCTTGAAGTCAGAAATCTGGGTAGTCTAGTCTCTCCTTGGATGCTTGAACTATTCACCTCTCGATATCCCATGAAGCTGCCAAAGGCTTTAAGTTACTTAAGAATAAATGATGGACACTTCACACTTTCCTGGCTGTGTGACCTGGGCAAGTCACTTAATCCCAATTGCCTCAGGAAAAAAAAAATAAATGATGACCAATCATTATATATTTGTTAAGTACATACTATGTGTCAGGCACTATTTTTTGTTGTGGGGACAAAAAGGCAGAAATAGAAAAGGGAGGAGTGTGTGTTCTATACTCATTCATCAGAAAGGGAACTGCTTATACTGTTCATACACTGATAAAATAGGATAGAACCAACCAATCTTCCAGATGCCCCCTCTTTAAGAGCCTAGTGATGAGTCTAAGATTTTTCTCCATTTTTTAATTTTTTTTTCTCTTTAAAAAACAATAATAACTGAATTTCATAGTAGAGAGTTGGTCTTGTCATCATGAGAGCTATGCTTTTTTGTTTGTTTTTTGCTGAGGCAATTGGGCTTAAGTGACTTGCCCAGGGTCACTCAGATAGGAAGTGTTAAGTGTCTAAGATAGATTTGAACTCAGGTCCTCCTGCCTTTAGGACTGGTGCTCAATCTATTTTACCACCTAGCTACCCAGGAGAGCTATGTTTAAAAACTCCCTCTGGCATATCCTCACTGTATATCTCTGAGCAAGTCATTTAAACTCTTCAAAGCTTTGACAGTTCTAAAACTCCAAATTTGGACAAATATAACAACCTGCAGCAATCTAGGAGTTTTTTTCCACCCAGGAATACCAATAAAATCACAAGTTGGGTCCCTAAACATCCCTTGTCTAACTCCAAGTTGACATGTTCTACTTGAGTGGCCACTTGTGGACCTCAGTTTCCTCATCTATCAAGTGAAAAAGTAAAATTATATGGCCTCACATGTCCCTTCCAGTTCTAGCTCCATCATCTTAATTATACTCAACAGCAAATAGGATGTTAAGAAAAGCTCACAAAAAGATCCACAAAAAATGGAAATGACGATTATGGTTGCTATTATTTCAATTCTACTCTTTGTGCTTTTAGAGGAAAAGCAGTAATCATCCTGTGCAGAAGTTCCCCAGCATTAGAACGTGATACTTATCTTTCCTTGTCAATTGCAAGTATAATTAAACTCAGTATGAAATGGAAAATATGTATTAGAAAACATGTATTTAAATGTGGTCTTTAAAAGTCTGGAACAATTACTGAGAGATTAGAGAAGTGGGAATGAGGGAAAACTCTTACCCAGAAAAGCCAACTTGGGGAGTTCACTTTAAACTGGATACGTGGCCCTGGAGGCACCTGAGTATAACTGAAATCCCCTTTCTGGTTTTCAAGGGCTGGCCTCAAGAATGAATGATGAATTGAAGTTTCTGTCATTGGGTTGGAAGGAAAATCACATTTTTCCAGGAATATCTGGAATTCAGATTTCTTCCTGTTCCTCCCATTTGGGGGAGCCATGCTAGGAGATCTTGTAGAGGTACATAGGCAACACTTGGTCACCCCTCATTCAACTAAGACGACTTTTTCAATTATAGAAAAAAATTATCTGCAGGTGAGCTAGTTGCGTTTCATTGAGAAGAAAATTTCTCATGTAAAACATGCAAGTCATATACATGTGCTGAACACCTACTGTGTGTACAAAAGGGCAAAAGCTGGACACTAACACTGCGGGATGGAACAGGACATTGCTTCTTACCATGAGATATGATGTACAAGTTTTGATGATTTTAGAAAATGGAAAACACTTTCAGTAACCTTCGTGTTGCCTATTAATACCAAATAACAAGTCTATTTCTTAACTATAAGAAGCCTGCCTTGGAAGTCCCTTCAGTTGCCATTCAGTACTACCCTTTTGGTTCCAAAGGACTGACTGAGGTTATTTCTGACTACTTGATAATTCAAAGAACTATGGGTTTATGATGCTCAGGATGGATATGTAAACACATGGATTTATTATATGTCGTACATATAAAACTCAGACAATTATAGAAGTCCTAATAAATATAGCACTAGAAATTGCCATCATTGCTCATTTCTTGATACATCCAATGAGCATTTATGAAGTGCTTTATTATGTGTCAGTCATCATGCTGGGTCCTCAGAAAACAAAAAAGGAAAAATGCAACTCTCTGCCCTCAAAAATATTGCATTTCATTGAGGGTAAGGATTGGTAGCATATCATGACCTTGACTAAAATAAATAAATAATAATTTCTGGATGGATACTACAAGCAACTGGGTTGGGACAGGAGGTGAGAAAGATACTGAAAGGCTTCCTTTATATAGGTGTTGGCAAATGAATTATGCTTCAGAAGGATCATAAAAAGCAAAGGTAAAAAAAAGATGCAACTGAGGCACAGGAAAGAGCTGATAGAAAGGTCAATAAATGGGGGATAAAATCCAATTGATTTTGGATCCCCAAGGCAAAATTTGACTGAAAGGCTCAGGAGGTTTTTAACTCCTCAAGCACAATATCCAAAAAAACCTTAGAAAAATAGTCTGGCATCTGATCATATATGATTTTAATAGATAAGTCCTAGTATTATTCCCAAATTACAGATAAAGAAACTAAGTCAGAAAATAGTTAAGTGCCTTACTCAGGGTTACCCAGATAATTAGCATCTGAGCTGGAATTTGAATAACAATCTACTAAGATTCTTAGGACAAGGATTATCCTTGGATATGTTTTCATAAGAATACTGGGTTTCAAAGAGATTATAGGACTTGTCCCAAGTCACACAATTATGACATAATAGAGGCAGGACTCATATCAGAGATTCCAAATACACTAGCCTTTCTATGATACTACAGTTATTACAACTCTTTTCAGTAGTAAAACACCTAGACTTACATGGTTTTCTGTTAATTTTTTTTAAGTGGTTATATTTGAAAATCCAATAAATGTTTCTAAAATGCAGACTTTCCCCTCCGGACTAATTAGTTTTCCTTCTCAGAGATGATGGCAAAGTCCTCTCTTAGGAACACGAGACCAAAGGAGCATTGGATCCGGCCTTGCCAACTGCTGATATGACAGGTTGCTGGGACACATTTGGTTCCAAGGAGATTTTCACAGTTACATTCTAATTGTAAAATAGACAGGATTAGAAATGGGGAATGTGATGACATTCAGGGGGGACAGAAGTCCATACATGTCACAAGCAGCTAAGTAGCACAGTGGATAGAGTAGTTGGTCTAGAATCAGGATGACCTGAGTTTCCTCATATCTCAGACACCTACGTGACCCTCTGCAAACCACTTGGCTTTGGTCTCAATTTGCTCATCTACAAAATGGGGGTCATGATAGAACTTACTTCGCTGAGTTGGGTTGGAAGGATCAAAGGAGATAATTGTAAAAACAAACAAACAAACAAACAACAACAACAAAAAACAGCAACAACAACAACAAAAACTTAGCACAGAGCCTGACAAGTAGGAAGTATTATATAAAAGTTGTATTTATTATAATCATTTACTGTTATTAGCTGTTAAACATGAGATTTTCTAGTAAGGGTTTGGTTGTCTTTTATCACCTTTTATCCCAGGAGACCACAACTTTCCCATTTTCAAAGGTGAATGTGCTAAGAACAATCAAGATTTATATACAACTCGATGAGATCATAGAGGAAGTATGGGGAAGTCCCTTAGAAGTCATCCAATCCATGGTCATATAGTTGGTGAGAATCCAGGCTTAAATCTCGCTCCTCCTCCCTCTGAAGCTGGTTTTCTGTTCACTAGCAGTACCACCTTGTCCCAGCCACAAATGTCCTTCATGATGTTCCTATTTCTTTAAAATCAAATATTGTCTGGCTGGCTTTCATTTTACATTCCAGTCACGCCTGTTTAACATAATAGTCCCCCATAAGAATTGAATTATTTCTTGTAAGCAAACAATAACAAAAACAGTAAAAAAAAAATCTACTGCCTATGCAACATATCAAATATATATCCATACCTCCTAGTGAGAGGATAGAAAAATGTTTCTAAGTATGCAGAATGGAATGATGTCTTATGATACCACTTTTTAAAATTATATATAAATATATGTATGTAAGTTTTTCCCTTTTATTGTAAGATAAATTACATTTCTTAATGCATCTCCCCCTCTCACCCACAAAAGAATCAAGAAAGAGTATAGTCCTGCAAAACTAACAAAATGAATGATTCTGACACTATATTAATGTCCTATGTCCCAAATCTCCTACCTTTGTTAAAAAAAAAAGAAAGAAAGAAAAAGAAAAGAAAAGAAACATCTCTTCTTTGGTCTAAGTTCAGTCATTATAATTTTACAAAATTTATTTCCAGTTGATTGGTTGATGGTGCTATTGTTTACATCATCTTTATCTATATTTTTTTCCTGGTTCCACTTTATTTTGTGTCAAGTTATAAAACTTCCTGTATTTTTCTACATTCATTGTTTCTTATAAAATAGAAACATCCCATTTCATTCACACCCTACAACTTATTTATCCTTTCCCCAAACAGTGTGCTGCCATATCTGTTTTCTCACAACTCATTGTTAGTAGTATGCAAGTTACATCGACTCACTAGGTAGCTTTCGATTACTTGTAATTTTGATCTATCCAACAACCTGGTTCTCATGAGCTCACAGTTTCCTGTATTTGTACCCACGTAGCATCAGCAGAATATGAGTATTAACAAGATGGATATTTGTAATAAGGAATAGTCCATAATAGTCAATCTGCTTCAAACTCTTCTACCTAGTCAACTATGGAAACACTTCATCATTTAACTATAGCACTTGCTGTTGACTTATATGATGGAAGTCAGTCTGAGAAATGAGTGTTTTTCATCCATTGTTTTTGTAGAATAGAATTTCAACAACAAATTTTAAAAATGATGTTCAAAAATAAATTTATTTTTTTAATTGTGGTGGATTTGACCTAGGATATATTTTAGTATTGTAGATTCAAGTAATTGTTACATGGTTTTCTTTAAATTAGAACAGCTTATGAACTTTGATGGCAAATCTTCATTTGTGTGGATATTGTACAGAACTTTTGAAATTATATACTTTA
The DNA here is from genome assembly GCF_902635505.1 of Sarcophilus harrisii. Lineage (NCBI taxonomy): Eukaryota > Metazoa > Chordata > Mammalia > Dasyuromorphia > Dasyuridae > Sarcophilus > Sarcophilus harrisii. The sequence goes on from NC_045429.1 coordinate 6,374,830, forward strand.
CTAAAATGGCCAAATATAGAGTTTTATTTCTGTGTTTTTTAACCATTTTCCATCTCCCCCCCCAAAAAAATGTGCCCAACTTTTCTTCAAGAATACTTTATCTAGTTCCCATTTTATAAACCTTTTCACCCTAGGCAGAAACGAAAGTCATTCTGGCTCTATGATAACAAAGCATTTCAAGGTTATTTTGAAGAGCATATTCTGTAGCTGAAATTGCAATGAAAATAAAAATATCAGAACTTGTGAATGCTTTTAAATATTTAAGAAATACAATAGAATCCCAAAGTTTCATTAGGCAATGTTGCTGGTGTAGCAGAAATGAAAATGATGATCATGTAGCTCAGCAGGTGATATTCCTAGCACAGGAATCTATAAGAGAAGGCACCAACTCTAATTAGGCTTTTATGTTCTTTCTTTTAAAAATTATTATTGCTAAGGGCATTGCGGCTAACAACAAAAAACCGTTACCTAAGAGCTCCTGGAGCTGGGAGAGCTCAGGAAACTCTCCCGAGTCCTGCATGGAGGAGGCCGAGCTGTACACAAATATCCCCCAACAGGGCAGCTTTGTTTATTTTTACTGAAGCTGCACATATGATTCATTCATTCAACAAATGGCTAGGAGTCGCAAAGAGGTTTATTTGGATTTGATTTCAGGAAATACTTCTTGACAATTAGAGTTTCCAAAGGCAGAAATGGGCTGCCTCACAAGATGATTGATAGCAGAGCCTCTGAATTCTTCAGCAGAGGCTGGGGGACCATTCCATGGGTGCGTTTGTACCAGGTATTGGGTGGGGGAGGATTATGGGTCAGGCTAGGTGGCTGTTTAGATCCCTTCTAACTCTGAAATTATCTGCTGACTATGTTTAAGCCACAATGAGTACTTTGCAAGGTTCAAATACTATAGGATGCAGGCTACAGGGAATTTGTATGTTATTATTGTTAGTTTTCTAGAGAACCATTTACCGAGTCATAATATTGAAAGCAAAGGTCAAATGGTTATTACACAGACCACTATCTACGAATTCTAGCATCTTAAGAAAGCACCACAATACCCACCCAGGATAAGGAGGAACAGAGAGACTTTGGATAAATATTGTAAGCCCCAAGTCATAAGATCCATTGTGGGGAGAAATCCCATCTTGTTGCTGTCAGGATAAATACCATGGAATAAAAGGAGAGTGAAATGACTTGGATAGAGAATTTGCACCCCAAGATATAAGGACCCACATACAGAGAGAGCTGAGGCGCTATGTGGTAACTATCAAGGGAGAGGGGAAGCCTCGATGTACAGTGGGAACAATTCTGAATCTGGAATCAAAGGCCAGATTCATTTGGCACCTCTGCTGCTTGAGCCCCATCATTGAGGCCAGTCATTCAAGCTTCCCGGTCTTCAGACTTCAAATGAAAGGGGCTGGGTTTCAAAGTCCCCTGAGTTCCCTTGAACTTAGTTCCTGGGAGCCACGATGGGAAGGGAAGAGAAGAAAGGATTTTAGTAGGGCTGGTCTGAGAAGTTCCTCTAGAATACAAAGCATGTCCACAAAAGCCCCATCTGTGAGTTTCCTTTTTGCACAAGTGATTTTTGCTAATGAGGTGCAAAGTGCAGCTGTTTTTACCTGCTGAAGGCTGTACAGATGCTCTTAGAACCCTCTCAATGTTAGTGCTCAGGAGGAAAAAGCACGTCACCTTTCTCTAATTATGGCTCATCATTTGAGTGAAGGCTAAGCTTTAGACCCAGTGCCAACCTGCTTCGGGCTGCCCTTGCTTCTTCTGAATTTCCTAGAATTACTTTCTTTCCCCAAACTAACTTAAATAGAGAAACAAAAGGTCTTGAGGGAGCTCACTTCCAACTTCAGGTCTGTCACTCAGAATCCTCCACCAGGAAACCTCTGTCCTCTTATCTCCTGGTGGAAGGAGAAGATGGTTTAAGCTTTGCTAAGGGTCAGAATGACTGAATAAGGTGAGATTTGGACATGGGGGAGGGGATTCAAAATTCTATTTAGTCTCTTCCTAATCATCATGATTATATTTGTATACATCTCTTATTTCCAATCCTTGCTGACTCCTCTGCTTTACTTCTACCCGGTACCTTGCCTTGTTAGGATTTAACCTACCCCCCTTCAAGGATCTTGTTAATCTACACTTGTCTATATCCCCTCTTATCCTATTTCCCCATTCCTATCCCTTTCCCCTCTTATTGCTTTCTGAATTTAGGACCTTATAGTTCGTTCTCATATTCTCTCTCTCTCTCTCTCTCTCTCTCTCTCTCTCTCTCTCTCTCTCTCTCTCTCTCATATATATGTATGTGTGTGTATGTCTGTGTTTCCGTGTATATGTATGTCTGTGTGGGTGTGTATTGTTCCCTCTTTAACCCATTCCCAAGGAGAGCAAGGTTCCAAAACTACCAGCTTCCTCCCCCATCTAATTTCTCTGTGTTTTCTACTCAGTTTTGCTGTTTAGCATCACATCATATTCCGCTCTATTCCAATCTTTCTTTAAGCTACCCAATTACTAATGACAATGTTAAGCATACAGTTTATATTTCCATGTATAAAACATAAAATGTTTGTTTATTAAGTCTTTTTATATTTACTCTTTGGTGTTTATCTTATATTTTTCTTGGATCTTGTTTGTCAAATTTTCTATTGAGTTCGGATATTTTTGCAACAAAGCCCTGAAAGTTTAACAATCCATTAAATACCCTTTTGTTTTGTTTGTTTGCTTTTTCATTCAGGATTATGCTTACTTTGCTTGATATGATATTTTCAGCCACAACCCCAAATTTTTTGCTCTTGGGGGTCTTTAGAGAAATCATTGTGAGTGATTGCTAAACTAGGGCAGAATGCCCATGAATCCTATAACATGTCAGAACAGAAGAGTAGCAAGGAATAAATCAACATTTATTAAGCACCTACTATGTCTCAAGCATTGTGCTAAGTAATCTTAAATATTACTTCATGAATCCTCACAACCTCAAAGGGTAGTTATTATTATTCACCCCCATTTTGCAGTTGAGTAAACTGAAGCAGAGACAGTTAACTGACTTGCCTGGGATCATTCAGCTAGGATCTGAGGCTAGATTTGAACTCAGATCTTTCTGACTATATCTTCAGTGCTTGCTAAATAGTAAGCATTTAAATATCAGAGAAGGTAAAAGAGGAGGAAGAGGGTAAGAGGGAAGAGTTATAGGTCTCCCCAGCCTCCCAATGGATTGACCAGACATTTAGATTCCTTCCTGATTTCTACGACTAGGGTAAATGGCAGATCTATTCAGTCCCACGGTGATGGCCACATATGTCCTAACGCTTTGGTTACACCAGCACATGGAGATTGCTCTGTCCAGCACCTGAAGATATAAAAAGCCCTAATGTTGGAAATAATAACTTTCCTTCTCCACAGCATCTGATAAAGGGAAGGAGAGGAGCTAAAAATCAAAACAAAAAAAAAGCTGAATTAATGCTTTTGGAGCATTAATGGAGAGAGAAGTAGGAGGGTACAGTGGGTTAATCACTGAGCAGATATGACCTCAGCCAGCCCATGGATCAATTTCTATTATGGGCTTACTCGGACATACAACAGACATTTAATGAAGCAAAATGTCATTAGTTAAGATGGAATGGAAGTCTTAGAAACCCTGGCACATGGTGAGAGAAACTTAAATAACGAATAATGGCTTTTTATATACATTATGATGGGTCTCTGCAGTATTTATTTAGCCAGATCAACCTGGCCTGGCTGTCGTGCTCATGTAACACACTCAAGCTTTGTGCGGAGGAGATGTATTTATATGGCATTCTGCTACATCAACCCCAATCTAGAAAAGGATCTGCACAAAGCGCTTGGCTGACATTAAATGCTATTTAAATGTAAACTAATAATAAGAATAATAATCACAGTTGAATTCTGGGGAGCCTGAAAATTCCCAATGCATTTTATATCTGTTATTTTATTTGATCCTTAAATCAACCCTGTGAAGAAGGTGCTATTATTGGTCCAGGGTCATACACCTAGAAGATATCTGACCCCTCCCTCAAAGAGCTCGCATTCTAACAGTGGGAACAATATACAGGATGTACACAGTGGACGCAGGAAGAACAGCCTCACATAGTGGGCACTAGCAATTGCAAGGACCAAAAAAGGTTCCCTGAAGAAAACTGGGTTTGAGCTGAATCTTGGGGGGGAAAAAAGCCAGGTAGAAGTAAGGCACTGTTAGGTGGCCAACATCTGGACCACAAAAGGACTTCATGCATCAGTCCTTTCCATAGATAAATATTTCTGATGGTTATTATCCTGGATGTATACAATGCAGATTAGAATCAAACCCTGAAGCAGAGTATGATTTGAAATGATCCCAGAGATACATTCTCTAAGATAGTATTCCATGGATTTCCCAGTGATTAATCAGTTAACAAGCATTTATTGAGCATCAGTTAGATGCCAGGCACTTGACTCCATGTGGGGGATACCAAGGCAAAAATAAAACAGCCTTTTCCTTCAAGGAGTTTACATTTTTCAGGAGAATCAAATGTATTGAATATGATGAATGATTGGATGAAAAAAGCATTTATTAAGCACCTATTTTGTGGCCAGCATCAAAAGAAACACTTAAAATACAAACACAAAAAGGAAGAGAGGCCCTGTCCCAATGGTGCTTACATCCTAATTAGGAAGGTAGCATCCAGGGAGGGGATTGGTTAGTGAGGAACACTTTGAGAAAGGATTTGGGAAAGTAAAGTCAAAGGGGATTATATTGATATAACGCATTACGGAACAATGGTAGAATTGATTTGCTCATGGTTCCAGAACCAGAGAAGGAACTAGAAGAGGCAATAGGAACAGATTGTGGAAGAAGAGATCTAAAGAGAAAAGAGTGAAGTAAAGCATGGCTGGGGCTTTCTTAAAATTGTATTCTAGGAGAGGGAGGAGGAGAGCAGACTCCTGGGAAGAAAGTCCTCCAGGATATAGTTATTTACCATGAGGAGTAGCAATAGTGTTTGCCAATAAGAAAGCACTGATGGCAGCAAAAGCCAGATTTGAAGTTAATCTAATGGTTCAGATCTCATTGGAAGTCTAGGCCCTCTAGGGCTGCTAGTTTGAATGTCAAACAAGAATGCTAGGAGAAAAAAAAGAAGAAGAGGAGTTACAAAAAGAGTTTGTATTGAATGAGTGAGTGAATAATAGGGGAAGGGTGGTCAGTGAAAGTCTGTTATTTATCATAAGTGTAAAAACTCCTTCCATTGGTATAGATTGAATGCTCATGGGCTATTAGTCTGAGAGTTGCTTGGGGCATTGAGAAGGGAAGTAATTTGCTCATAGCCAGGATGTGTCTGAGGAGGGACTTGGTCTCCCTGTCTCAAAGGGCCAGCCCTCTCTTTTGGAGGGATACACTAGCTTTCAAGAAAATCCCACATGTGCTTTTATACATGCCAGCTGATAAGAGAACCAAAGCATAAGCAGGGAAAAAAAAGCCCAGATCTGAAGAACAAAGGTTAAGATTTAAATGTGTCTTTGGCTGCTTCCAGTCCCACCTGTGCATCCTTGAGTAGTTATTTCAGCTCCATATTCCTTATTTAGTCCATCAGCGAAATGAGGATGTTGGATAGGTGCCTCTGTAGCTCCTTCTATCTCTAAGTCTTGAGCTTATGATCTTAGCAGCTAATTATAAAAAGAAATTGGGCAATGAGTATATAGGAAAGTATTTTTAATGTATAAATAGATATTCAGATGTCCAAATATAGAATACTCCAGAATCCAACTCAATTGAAAATGCATTTCTTAAGCACCAGTCATGTGATGGGCAACATGTAGATATTGTGGATCTGGAAATATGCAAACAAAATGGCCAACTGCCCCTGCCCCCCAGTTTGTAGTCAACATATTCTTGTAATGACCTTTTTATTAAAAACAAAATCTAAACATAGTAAACATAATTAAAACAAGCATCCAAATAAACAAAAGGCCATATTCTTCATTAGTTATAATCTGTTGAAATAATTTGTGGGCCAACTTTGACAAAAGGTCAATTGGCCATTAGCTCCTGGGCCCCAATTCCTCTTTTCCAGCATTTCTAGGTTTTTGTGAGTTTGAAACAATTGACTCCACCCCTTTCACTGAGATTCTCACATCCTGTGACACAACCCTCAGAAATCAAGTGAATTCTCTTTGAATTTGTCCTGACTGAGGTATTATATCAGCACTATTCTTTTGTTTATAATAGGATTTTAGAGTCTGGATTTTTATTTCCCCTCACATTCAGCCCACTCACCAGCTGAACCCAATTCCAAGGCCCATTTCCTTACTGGCATTGTCACAGCCAAGCTTTAGGCTACTGTTCGTGGAGATGGATGTGGGTCAAAATTATAGAACTTAGGGGCCATTTAGTGGCTTTTCCGGGGACAGGGACATTTATGAAAATTTCCTATAAAGCAACAGCTGATCAGTCAGAGAGAAGTCAGATCAAATCACAAATACCACCCTCCTAAAAAAAGTCTCATTCAAAGCATTTGAAGTCGGTATCATTTGTAATTTCATACTACATACTCCCAACCTGCCAGTCCTGATATCCAATCAAAAAGTCTCTTGTGCTAAGCAAATCCAATAAGATTTAACCTCCTTAAAGGCAGGACCTATTTTATATTATCTTTGAATTCACAGTACCTAACACAGTGCCTGATACCTAAGTAGGTACCTAATAAATGTCAGATAAAATGAATTGAATATTCTGAAATGACAAAATGATTATGTCTGTCTCAAATCTGAACATGGGTCTTCCTGACCACAGGTGGGTCAGGCTATCCTCTATATCACCTAATGCAGTAGGTTATCACCTCTACTCCCTAGTGAAGCAGGCTATCCTTTACACCACATAGTGCAGTGCTATCAAACTCAAATAAAAGCAGGAGCCACCATTCTTTATGTCACGATCCCTAGAGGCTCCGTATTGACTTCATTTTTAAATGTGACATTATTGATGTTTATTTGTTAAATATTTCCCATTTAGATTTTCCTGTGGTCCAGGCTATACCTGAGTGCACTGTCACAGCTGGCAGTATGTAGCCTGTGTGTGGGTGGAGTTTTGGAAACCTCTACTCTGGGCAGCTCTCTAGGAGTAGAATCCCCTCTAGCAATCACAGTCCCAGCTGCTATCCTAGCTTTGGTGCTGCTAACTTTGATTGATTAAGTTTTGTTGCTGTTGTTCCAAGAAAAGTAAAATTGATGGAGATAAGTAAAGTAACTTAAGATTGCAGATCATTGTTTTAGGAAGAGTTCTCCAACTTGAATAAAACTAGTTCCATTAACTCGTGAGTAATTGAGGGGAATTACGAGAAAAGTAATTGGTATTGTACCAAAATTCAATATTTCACACTTTCAGCACTTGCCTAAAAATAAAAAATTATAGCAAGACAAGGGAAACCCGCCAAGATAGAAATCACATGCTGCAGCAGCTGCAAATTATTGGGAAACATAATCAGCCTCCAATGAGATGTAAGATCAGTGTTAAAGTCCAGATTGGATTGTTCTCTTGAGGCCTGGAAGAAATCCCACCTGCCTGAACTTCATTTTAACTGACCCCCTGCTCAGTAACCCACATCAATGCCCAGATCACTTCCTATATTTCTTTCCCAAGAAACACTAAGATTCTAAGTTTCAGAATGGAGGCGCATACCTTCAGTCCTTCCTATCAGAGAGCCAGAGTCTGGCAGAGTCTAGAATGAAGGAGTTCTGATAGGTAATGGCCTCGGCAGGTTGGATGACTGACAAAGACCGGCAGTGGAGTAGTGAGCCTCTGGGAGAGGGGAGTATCAGACTGCTGAGGGTGGGATGAACTGGGAATGGAGCAAGTTAAGCTTCTGTGAAATCAGTCTAGTGAATGGCTATTGCACTTCCAGTCTAGAGGGGATAAGAAGCTAAGAAAGAGAGAAGGAAGGAAGGAAGGAAGGAAGGAAGGAAGGAAGGAAGGAAGGAAGGAAGGAAGGAAGGAAGGAAGGAAGGAAGGAAGGAGAAAACATAATATATAATATAGATATATTATCCTACTAATATATATCCCTTATATGCCTAATGCTGGGCTAAGGGATGGAGATACAAAATGCAAAGAATAATTATTCCTATCCCCACTAATATTCTAATGAGTAAGAAAAATCCCTATATAAATGTAAATAAACATAAAGAATCAATATGTAATAAACATGTAAATAAATACAAAGAATAAATATAAAGAGAATCCAAAAAAGATAAAGTACTTTCAAACAAGTAAGTAGTTGGGGGAATTTGGAAAAGCCCCACATAGATGATGCTTGAGCTGCTTCTCAAAGAAAGTGAGGGAATCCAGAAGGTAGGAGTGAGAGCCCACTGTATTCTGGGCATGGGGGACATCTGGCGCAAAGGCACAGAAATGACAGATTAGTATTAAATATGAATTGATAGGAGGTGTCCTTGAAGGACACTGAGCTAGATAAACTCCATGGCCTCTTTGAACATTTTTTAGCATTCTATAATCTTCTCATTGGACTTTTCTTCTTGCATCTCGATCTCTTGGCTCTGGAAACCTACTCATAGATGGATTCTTGTCAAATCAAAAAGCATGGGAGACTGTACCTGGTTGCCTCGTTTTATGCTTGAACCTCTACTAAGAATAGTAGAAAAATCTCCTTGAGGTACTTACCATGGTCTCTTTAACCCACTAAAGGGACTGCTTACACACAAAACATAAAACACATATAAAATATATTTGTATTTTTGTTTACTAATGTAAACAATGTATTTTTTTGTATTTTCGTTTACTAATAAAGCAGAATTTTTAATTATTGACAAATTAACAATGTTATTTTTCATGTAGTAAAGTATTGTGGACAATTCTGTGTGAAGCCCATGCATGAAAAATAAGATAGAGGGGCACAATAGATAGAGCCCAGGCCTGAAGGAAGACCTTGTTGTGCCACAGTTCCCTTTTAGTGTCCTGCCTCAGTTTCCCTAAATTGTCCTGCCTCAGTTTCCCTGAATTATTCTGCATTAATTCCTAACTGTTCTGCTCAATCCTACAACAACATCCCTCCCTCCTAATTATCATGATCCAGATAAGGAGAAAGACCTGGACATCATGACCCCAGACCTTCCCCTACTTATCAGAATGTCTGCCTCTCCCACCCTGTCAGAACCAGATTGATAGTCCCTTCTGCTCTCAGTGCTCTGACTCTGCCCCTGCCTCAGTCTACCCCCTGGTAGCTTAGAGCCACGTGTCATTGAGAACTCTCATTATATCAGTGAGAACTCACATTGGCTATGGCTGGATTCTTGGAGACAATAGCCTCATTCAATCCTAGGACCAAACCATGAATCCATTTGGTCCCAGTAAATCTCTCCCTTTCGAATAAAATATTAAAAACTCTCTCATCTCTATCTTGCCTCAGTTTCTCCGGCATTACAGCCTGAGTTCAAATGTTACCTCACATGGTTATCAACTGTGTTCTTGAACAAGTCATTTAGCTTGTTTGCTTCAATTTCATCATCTATATAATGGGGGTAATAATAGCACCAACTTCCCAAGACTATTGTGAGAATTTAATAAGATACTATCTATAAACAATTCACAAACCTTCAAGTGCTCTATAAATTCTGGTTTATTGATGCTAGTATGAAGAGGCATAATTAGAGATTAGAAAGGGGTTCTATATTTTCTCTCCTAAATGTCACCTCCTAAGAAAAAAAGAAAGAAAACCCCACTTGAACTTTCAGACAAGAATCAAGCTATTTGGGTAACTTGAGGTCTGAGCCTTAGCATGCCATCAGTCCAGACAATCTATCTGACCAACTCAAAGTGTTCCCCAGTTTCTTTTCCAAACCAAGGCCAAACTCAGCTCAGCAGGGCCCCTTCCCAGTGACCTTTGCTCACTCAGGAACACCAAAGAGAATCCCTCTGTATTTTGCTGCTATTGAAAGGGAGATGCCCAAACTCCACAAAAGGCTAATTAAGATAGAGAGGCCAGAAAGTAGGGAGTCGCCCATTTTCCATAGTCTCATGTGATTGCTTAATCACAAAATTTCATGGTTCCTCCTCTTAGCAGTGATCAATGCACCCATATCAGAAAAGTCTTGCTGCCAGGAAATGGAATTAGACTTTTATTTGGTCAAAGGTCAGGGAAGGAATAGAGGCAGAAGTAGGAGGATTTGGAAATTGGATAGATCAAGATAGACTCAATTGAGGAATGGATGGGGCAAATGTTATCCAAAAGTAGAATGGCCTACCTAAAAAACAATGGGCTCCTCATCAATACAGGCCTTTGAGAAAAGGATGAATAAACTGCCTGTTCAGAATGGTATAGAGAGTTTCATGATCAGAGATGAGCTGAACTAGACAGCTACTAATGTGACTTTCAAGTCTGACATTTTGCAATTGTGAAAGTACAGCAAATGTTGATTAAATATTTTAAAAGAAAAACAGGAGAAAAAGAAGAAGGAAGGGAGGAAGGAAGGAAGGAAGGAAAGAAGAAGGAAGGAAGAAAGGAAGGAAGGAAAAAAAGAGAGAGAGGAAGGAAGAAAAGGAAGGAAGGGAGAGAAGGAAGAAAGGAAGAAGGGAGAGAAGGAGGGATAGAAGAGAGAGAAGTAAGAAAGAAGAGAAAAAGGTAGGAAAGGAAAAGGGAGGGAGAAAGAGGGAAGAGGGAAAGGGAGGAGGGAGAGCTATATCTCTAGGTCATAAGTAAAAAGTTGAAGTTGTTCATTTCTTGTTTTGTTCATTCATTTAGTTTAGCATTTTCAAACTCTGAACCTTGATGTCTATTAAACCAGGCCTTGGAAAGCTATTTCCCCAGCAATAGAACTTCTTTTATCATCTTTCCCCCCCTTAATTTGTGATGAAAATAAGGACACTAAACATTTAATTTGATTTTGTGTATGTTGCAGAGTAATATACCTAGAAGTCAAATCACGTTCCACTACAATACCCAGTTTGCATATATACTGTCAATGAAATTCTCTGTTGGTGGGAACAAGTGTAGTTTTCCTCTTCCCTAATTCCTGAATCGACATAAACAAACCAATTTATTTTTTCCTGCTGCCAGGCAATATATCCATTTGTGAAAGTCCTGTTAGAAACAACCTGAAGGTAATTCATAGGCTGAGGATCTAAGAGTATACCTGGTTTCCATTTATAGATTGGGGTAAAAGGAAAGAATTAAGAGGTTTCTATGGGTCATTAGTCATTTTCTTATTAAGTAAAGGAACTTGAAATACAACCATCAATAAGAATACTCATATTTATTTATGCATTTTTAAAAACTATGTTTTGTTTTGTTTTGTTTTAAGTATGTCATATTTCATTAATAGAGAAAATCCAGAATGGCTCCTGCCATTAAATCATTGAGAGATGAGAGAAGCCAGTATGTATCTGAGTAAAACTCGAGCCCAGGACTTCCACCTTGAAGGCCAGATCTCTTCCCAGTGGCCCATGCTGCTGATCATATATCCTAAGGAGAGGGAGAATAGCCAGCTAGATAGGTCTCATTCTCCTCTCAAGCACCCCAGTGCACAGCTAAGATTATGCTTCCTACAATACACATTTTGGTTAGGGTGAATCTAGCTGCCCTGATGAAAATCCAACTTCATGATGTTTGCTAAAATTCTGTTTTACCTGTAGCTTCATTGGCAAATATTGGAAAAATCAATAGAAAAGCAAATGGATGAACAGTAGGTTGCTTTTTATATTAGACTTGTAAAGAACTTGACGGAGCATGTCCCCAAGTCTTTGTGCTTTTTTCAGCTTTGATAGTTTAAAACCAAACTAATTTTTTAAAGAATCTCTCTATTGGGGATTGAGTTGATCCTTGAAATGACCAGGGAGGTGGATGCTATTATTAGTCCCATTTTAGAGATGAGGAAGCTGAGATTGAAAAATGTGAAATATCACATATCTTGTATGTCAGAGGCAGAATGTCTTGCTGATTATGGACCAAAGTGGTAGGAGAACACTGTACTTCCAATAAGATAGCAAAGGCTAGTTGAAAGCACTCTGGCTTGGGAATCTGCTTCTGATATTTCAAGGTGAACTTAGGGAATCATTTCACCACCTTGGGCCTCAGTTTCCCCATCTGCAAGATGAAGATTTGAACCAGATGACCCCCCAAGGTCTCTTTAGCTCTCATGTTACATTTTAACTTGGGGAATCTTTAATCACCTTGGTGAAATTGCAGCTCTGTGGTGCTTGCCCAAAACCAAAAAAAAGTTTTATTGACCTTAGTCAATAAGCATTTCTTAAATGACATTGTGTGCCAAGGACTGTGTTGATCTGGTCCATACAAATAAGAAAGAGAAGAGTTTATAATCTCCTGGTGAAGATGATCCACAAAAAAAAAAAAAGGTGTTGGGGGGGAAGGACGGGCTGCCAGGTGGCACTTGGTGTGGGGGCGTGATGTTGGTGGATTGGATACCAAGCAGGACAGCTGATGTGAAATCAATTTAGCTGGACAATCTGAATCCACTAGAAAGGGAGGCAGATGTTGAGAAAGGGTCCCACAGCCAGAGGGAAATGGCCCCACCTCTCTCGAATCATACTGACATCCAGCCTCGTCTCCCTCTGTTTCCTCTCTTTCCAGCTCCAAGCACGGCCCAGTATGGAATCACCGGAAGTGCTGAAGTCCTGTTCTCCTGCTGGTCCCTGGTCCTGTCACTGCCCTCTCTCACCAGCATACTCTACCTGAAGGACATCATTCTACAATAAATGTACAGACCCATAAAAGGCTTTGAAGGATTCTCTGAAAGTGCCGATGACTGGATCCAATCTGGTACAGTTTGTTCAGAGCAGCGTGGGATGTAATCAGCAGTGCTTACATGGGGAATGATCGCCTTCTGTAGAATTGCTCATTATGTAAATACTTTAATTCGACTCCTTTTTTGATTAGCTGCATTACCGTGCACATTGTCCTTTTTTTAAGACGTGCGAGCTCTGAAATTACTTTTAGAGGATATTAATTGTGATTTCATGTTTGTAAGCGACAACTTTTCAAAAGCATTCAGTCATGGTCTGCTAGCTTGTAGACCGTAGTTTACAAAAAACAAAAAAATTAAAAAAAAAACAAAAAAAAAAAGAATATTGCAGTGAATATGGGATTCTTTGAGGCTGCAATACAATCATTTAGTTCCCTGTTTCAAAAAAAAAATTCTTCCCATTCACACAGATGCATTTTTCCTTTTTTTTTTTTCAGAAAAAAACAAAAGCAAATACGATTGCCTTCAGACCATTTCTTCAAAATATAACACATATCTAGATTTTTCTGCTAGCATGATATTCAGGTTTCAAGAATGAGCCTTGTAATATAACTGCGCTATGCAGTCCTGCTTATTTTATTTTTCCTGTAAATTCAGCATGGGTGTGCCTTCACAAAATAAATAAATAAATAAAGATTTTCTCTTCCTCTTCAACAAATTTGGAATTTTGGGGTGAATGCTAAAATTGAAAAAAAAATAGTCAGTTTGACCATCCTTGATCCCTACCTGAATGAAGGTGGTATTGGCTTATATGTATTTTTTTTTAAATACCTCTTTCTCCATCATTAGGGGAATAAAAGAACAGTTCAGAACTCTACCCAAAGCTCAAATGGATGATTTTTTTCCCTTTTTTCTGCTAGGACAGGACAGGTCAGGTGTATTTAAAGTAAATTTTTTCTGTTGATACAGTTAAGCTCTGTATCCTCTCCGGAAGAAGATATCGACCCCCTCTCCCCCTTATTTTATTTTATTCTATTGCTTTTGTTTGGAAAAAAAATCAAACAGCACAAATCTTTCAGGAGATTTTTTCGGGGATGAGGCCCTTTGGCTTCTCACCCTTCCAAGTTGAAATCAGTTCCGTGCTGCCTCAAAGAATATGGCAGTTCTTTTGTCCACTGCTCCCAAATTGATTCTGCTCATGAACTTGGGTTTGTATTGCAGCTGTTAAGTTAGTATACCGTAGACAGTGCTTCTGTTGGCCAAATGGGTTTGACTCTGTGCCATCTGAGAGCCCTTCTCAGGTGATGTTCTAGGCTATCTATGTTTTTTAAAAGTGTGCTCCAAGATTTGTGATTCCAGTAACTCTACCTTGGTATACAGTCGACAATGGTGGCAGAATATTAGAATGTCTTTCCATCTCGGGCCAGTCTCTGAAAGAGCTCATTCTGAAGGGCAATCTTCCGCCCTCAGATGAATGGCCTGGCCCAGTAGCATGCTTTATTTCTTCTTACATGATGTATGTAAGTTGAAGGTAAGCCACTAGTGATGGAAAATGAAGAAAATGTTAATTCTGTAAGTCATTGTGGATACTAAATTTCTCTTTCTCTTGTAAAGAACCAAGGACCACAGTAGTGAAGACAAATACTGTTACCCTGAAACGTGCTACTCTCCAGTAATATTCCTGTGGTTTTACTGTTTATTAAAGTAACACTATGGCCTTGAATACCAGTTTCCACGTTTGACTGCTTTTTCCATTCCACCCGCTCCGAGGTTTGCGTGAGCTCGGTCCTACATTGGGTTTTTGCTGCTAATCCTAACACCAGAGCTAAATGATGCAAGAAACATCATAGGCAGGATACATGCAGAATTAGGACTTGCCTATTTGTGCCTCTTGGAAAAGACAAAAAATCTCTGGGCCTGGAGTAGGGGCTCCCATATGCTTTTTGCTGTCAATGGTCCCTGTTACTTGAGACACTTCACAACCTCCCACACCATGGAATTGCTCATTTGCAAAATGAAAGGTAGGATCAGATGCTCTCTAACAAACACACTTAAACCCATCTTTGAATATGTAATATCCTCTGTTGCTTCAAACACACACAACCCAAATCATGAAATTTTCTTAGTATATTTTAGGGACAAAAAATACAGTATGAATCAGTTTAAATTACAAAATGAATTTTGGAATGAAGTATCCTTTTTTCCCCATAAAATGGAAACGAAAATGAAATCTGATTATATTTAGTAATTTGTTGGGTTTTTGGACAAATTCTTTGATGAAAACAGTGTATGTGGAAAAACTCTTCACTACTCACAGGTAAACAAGCCATCTATAACTTGGAACAGGGTGGACAATCTCTCTGTTGAAAAAAAAACTTTAAGTGTAACATTTGTGACTTAGCCCAGGTCACATAGATAGTATATGTTATGAGCAAGGCTTGACCTCAGTTCTTACTAGCTCCAAAGTCAGCTCTCCATGTCCATTTTTTCCATTTTAGTAAGACTAAAAACATCATGGAATTCATTTTGGTGGGTACACTGAAAGCAGAATATTCGAATGAAAAAATAAGTAAAAAACAAAATAAAATCAACCAAATAAAAACAAAAACAAACAAACAAACAACAACAAGAACAAAAAGAAAACCTGGGCCTTTCACCTTAAATCATAAGGTGATTTATCCTTCAGATATCTTGATGAAATCAGTATAGCCATGACAACACAGCTTCTAAACCTCAATATTTCCCTATTGTTACTTTAAGACCTTAGGCCCCATGAAAATTTATTCACTAGAAATGACAATATCACACCAGAATTCAGTACTGTTGATGTACATGCTATGTTTAGGGACAAAAGAAATAGATGAGAGGTAGATATTGCATTTGGGAAAAGCCCAAATCAAAGAAAGCTCTTCTCTTTGGAAGATCCATTGAGCAGAAGTGCAGATGAATCCAGGTCAATCAATACATGAACCAAATCCTTTAATGAGTTTAGAGAGTGATCCTAATTTTGGATTTTTAAAGTCAGGTGTTTTTCTTATGGGATGTGGCAGAAATTCTGTCCTAACTCAATTATCTATTTCCATGTCCTTTTAAGTTAGAAAAGACTTTTTTTAAATGACAATATTTATTTTGCTCCTGCCTTATAGAGATATTCTTAGTCCTAAAATAGGCCATTGGACAAACTCACAAACAATGAATTCACAGAGCACTGGGAATTTAGTTTTGTTCAAATAAGATCACATTGTTTGGCCTTTTGTGTGTTTAAATGTTTATATGCCTTTTTTAACTTAATTTTACATATGTTAACAATATGGTTCATATTTTTTCCTCAAATCCTGATAACACAAGATCCTTATTTTAGAAGAGAAGTATTTTTTTACCATTCTTTACCATTTTTAAATCCCCAGGGGAAAAATAAAACACGAAATTTAGAAAGTGGGTTTGTTTAAAAGATATCCACTTACTGCTTCCGTGAACTCCTGTGTTGTGTAACTCTCTTCTCTTCTTGCATTTGCACTGGGGGTTTAGAGGTGGGGACAGTGGGGGCCTTTTACATTAAACCAAAGGATCAAAAAATAGAACTTCAAGAGATTTTAGTTTTTCATTAAGCCAAATCTTCTCATTTTACAGATGAAAGACTGAGGTCAAGAATAGAATGTGATTTCCCTAGGGCCTTACAGTTAGTGAGCATTTGAGGTGGGATTTGAACCCATCTTCACCTAATTTCAGGTTTCTCATTCTGTCCACCGTGCAGCTCTGCTTCTGAAACAATGCTTCTATTACATAATAACTCAAGAAGATTGACTATATGCCCCAATGAAGATGAAGGCTCTGTTAATAATGTTGGTAAGGATGGCATTCCAACACAGTGGAGTTAGAACATTGTCAAAATGTTGGTCTTGAATCCTTCATTCTCAAATTTATGAAAATGCACATAGTGTGTATACATTTACAAAATGCTTATTAACATGTCTGACTTAGAACAAAATTAATCCCTTTCATTTGAAAATTGACACTGACAAAATCAACTTAAGAATAGGGAAATAGATTCTTAAAATATGGGTCAGATCATCCCCAAAGTTGGCAAATGTCAGCAGGACAAGTCTGGAGATATAACTTTCTCTCATGGCTCTAACTGGGTTGAAATTTCCCAAAGCCTTTCTCCCCATGCCGTGCCCATTATGCTTGGCTTTGACAGACAAAGACAGAAGTCACTTAATTATTTCATGCACGAGAAGCAGGATGATGAAAACTCTTGAAATTCAAAACTGATTTAGGAGATATCAATTAAAAAATTCTTAAAGCATGTGAACATAAAACATTTCAATAGCTATTAGCATGAATAAATTATGTCTTCAGATATTTTAAATAGGTATTTTCTTTAAAACTGGTTAAAAGAAGGCAGCTAGTTGGTACAGTGGATGGAGCACCAGCCCTGAAGTCAGGAGGATCTGAGTTCAAAACTGCCCTCTGTCACTTAAAACTTCCTAGCTATGTGACCACAGGCAAGTCACTTAACCCCCAGTTGCCTCAGGGGGTAAAAAAACTGGTTAAAGGGAGTCTCTTATTTCGGGTAGAATATTCATAACTCTAAACACATATAGAATATATGGTCTTGCTTCTAAGAGGGGATTACAAAGTTAGTCAGTTTTCAAAAACTACGTAATTGTCTAAAATATTTGGTTTAAAAAGATATGAAAAACACAATTAGATGTGAGGGTTTTCTCACTTTGGCCTTTATTTACCTCACCTGAAGGAGAATTTTGAATGAGGAAGGTAGGATGACAACCGCCTAAGATTTCATAGTTTAAATCCAGCCATATCACATCAATTTCTTTCCCCCACTACCACCAACCACTGACCCACATTTAATTCAATTTTCTCTGCATTTATTAAAGACCTCCCACGTGCAAAGTTAACTGATTCTCAGGGGATGCAAATCAAAAGGAAAATGAGTCTCAGATCTCAGGGATCAGGTGGGAAGCTTGAGCTCTACTCTTAAGAATGATTTCCCCCAAGAGAAAGACACTTCAATTCAATTCCACAAACATACATCAGGTAACTCCGATGAACCTGGAGCTGGGATGGTTCCTGGGAATATAAAGACAAAAACAAGTCTTTGCCCTCAAAAAGTTTCCATTCAACATAGGAGATGCAACATGTTCATTGATAAGTAAGTATCAACTCTATTTGAAAAAAATGCAAAAAGTTTTTAAGCAGGAGAGAATGTTAAGAACTGTGTGTGTTGGGGGAGACTTCTTGGAGAAGGGGAACCTGAGCTGTGCTTGGGAAAGAGAGCACTCAGAAGGCAGCAATAATTGGGCAATATTCACAGACATTAGGTGCAAGTTGGGCAAGTTGGAATGGAGCTACATAATTATCAATACCGTTCATCTTCTGGCATTCCCCAATATTAGCAAAGAGGGAAGATTTTTTTTCAGGGTTGGTAGAAGGCTGAGACCATACTCAGAGTTTCACAGCATAGCCAAGAACCCAAGGAGGTTTCCCTAATAAACATATTGAACAAGTTCTTTCTAAGAAAACGATGGCCATTTTTGGATTTCCCTGGTGAGTTTTGGGTGGAGGTGGGGTGGGGGAGATCAAGAGCAAAGATCCAGGTAATTCAAAATGGTAGCCCGTGTGAAAAACATTTTACTAGGCTTCAGAGTCAAACTTGGAGGATTCTTGGATTTCTAATATTTCAAATATAAATAAATATATGTTATGAATATGATTGTCCAACTTCACCATTATCTCTGCCTCTTTAAACTTCTCTCTGTCTTCAAATCCGAGGGCACACAACTCTGCCTCTCAGAACATGAAACGGGGTTGCCTGAAGTTGAGAGGCTTTCTCTCTGAACCTTATGGTTTATGTCTGGTAAAGGACAACATTTTTTTTTAACATGAAAATCCATCTGTTATAGTTCTTGGTGGAATAGGGAAATCAAAGCTAATTTTCACATCAGTAAAATAATTTATGGATAAGGAATTAAAAATATATAAGGATATGGGAGGGAAAAGGGAGAAAAATGGTTCATGATTCAAAACTTCTATACAATCAGAAACTATCCCAAAATAATGGGAGTTGATTTATGAGGTGGGAAGTATCTTGTCTCTGGAAGTGTTCAAGAAGAGCCTGAAAGACTGTTTCTTAAGGATGTTTGTAGAGTTCAAGATCCATAGACAGGTTGAATGGATGAGATCAATTCTTACTCTGGAATTCTATGGCTCTATGATTTGAGACTTTAAGAATCTGAAAGGATGTTTTGGCAAGGAATATCAATCCAGGTTAGAGAACAGTTGATATAATCATGATAGAATAGAATATACCTTTTTGACTTTTCACTGCAGAGATGGCTTCACTTGACTGATATTTTAAGAATCACCCAAATGAGAAGAGCCTGGAGCTACTGCTAGAGGAACCATGCCATCCCTTCTGCTCGGGTTTGGCAGTGTCAATCCTCGGGGGTCTCTCTAGCTCAAGAATTCTTCATTTGTATCTTGGACCTCTTTGGCAGTTTGATAAAAACCTATGAATACCTTCTTGGAATAAGGTTTTAAATACACAAACCCCATAGCATTAGAAGAGAAATGAATTATATAGTAATAATCACCAAAATACTTATTAAAAGCTGTTCCCACTCCCAAACTTAAAGTCTGCAATCTAGCCAAATTGAACCAAGTAAGAAATAAGAAGCAAGCCCCTGAGGGACAAACTGTAGATTGGAAAATATAGCAGGAGAATGAAAGGGAGATTTTAGCATTCATCTTCCAATAATCTTGATTCCTGAGGCTATGGCAGTTAAGAGTGATTCTAGATGGCTTATGGGATACTGAAGTGGAGATAGGGCACCCAGATGGAAAAAAGGAACTCAAAGAGGGAATGATAAAGAAATGAGGAGTGTTATATTAGCAGCTGATGCTAAAAAAAAAAAATCTATACTCATATAGAAAAATATCCACCATTTGGAGTCGGAGTCTGAGTCTTATCTCCGATACGTATTGCCTATGTGAATTTGGGATAGTGACTTAATCTGGACCTCAGTTTCCTCATTTACAAAGAGAGAATTTGAACAGCTACCTTTGGGTGACTTCCAT
This sequence comes from Sarcophilus harrisii, assembly GCF_902635505.1. Lineage (NCBI taxonomy): Eukaryota > Metazoa > Chordata > Mammalia > Dasyuromorphia > Dasyuridae > Sarcophilus > Sarcophilus harrisii. The sequence continues at coordinate 6,394,624 of NC_045429.1, forward strand.
CTCCTTCAAGATTAGCCCTCAAGGCAACTTAAACTAGATGTTATCTTTATAAATGTGATATGGGTAAACAAGGTATTTTTTTTTTTGGTCCAGCTTTCCTAGAGCTGCCTCTGGTTCCACCATACTGTAATTGAAAGCTTCCATTTTACCTTTAATTTCCCTTATGTCAGTCTCTGTACAAACAGGTTTGCCTAAGGTAGCTTTCCCAGCTTCCTAGGGATTCGTTGGAAACACATTCAATTTAACCCTAAACTGTGCCGTTTGGGATAATTTCCAACAAAGAAGCAATTTTAGATAAGTCTGTATCTGCAAGGGTCAGTCCAAGGGACAAAATTTGGAAGATATTCAACAAAATTTAATTAAATACTTTTGCTTAATCATAAATTTATATAAAAAATTAAATGTTATATTTCAAATTTTGCTCATTTATATACAACATAGAATCAAACTCTAACCAATATGGAAGGATTCTAGGTATCTATTACATTTGAAGGAACTGAGGAGATTTAGCCCAGGAAAAAGAGGACAGGGCAAGATAGGAGTTTTGAGTTGTTGATTTTTGTTTTGCTTTTTTTGTTTTTGTTTTTTGTTTTGGGGGGGATTTGAATGGTTTTGTCTTTTGGGAATATAGAAGACAATTATTTGACCTTTGAAGCACAAACAAGAGGCTTGAGTGGAAATCGGGGGAAAAAAAACAATTATTTTTACACTTGAAGAAAAGAAAAGTTTGGCAACACTTAGAGATGCTCCAGTTCTGTGAGCAATTCTGTCCCATTCAATGCCTTCAAGTAGGTCCTGAATGTCCATTTATAGCAGACATTCAAGGAGGAATATTTTTTCAGTTATGATTTGCTCAAGGTTATCATTAGGCAGAAATATCACCCAAATTTTAAAAATCTGAGATGCTGGGGTTTTGTGATTAAGAAAATAAAAATGGAGAAATGTAAAATTGTTCTCAGGCAGCTATTAAATGTTCATTGATTAATGGACAAAGGTATGCTATGGTCCAAGAAAATCTCAAATATTAGAGGGAGCAGGGAGAAAAGTTTAAACATGAAAGTTTAAACATTATAAGAAAATAAAAACTTTACTTCATGTATTTTGCATAAGTATTATAAACCTTGAAAAGAATTAGTTTCTTTTGGTGAAATTCCTCTTTGATTTTGGTAAAGTTCAGGAGGGATATTACTTTGCCCACAGAGTCATTTCACTAACTAAGCTTTATTCTGGGAAAGCTCAATCAAACTAATGACAAGAGTCAGAACCCCTCTTCTCTGAAAGGCCCAGAAAGTGAGGGCAGGGAGGGAGGGAAGGAAGAAAAGAGAGGGAGACAGAAACAGAAAGAAAGAGACATACAGAGGGAGCCAGAGAGATGGAGAAAGAAACAAAAGCAAAATGAGAGTAGGGAGACAGAATCACTTCCAATTCTTATAAACATGAAAATTAAGCTTCATTTGAACAGATTCTAAAATCAACTAATTAATCATTATTCAGCAACTACTATGCACCATGTCCTATGAGGCACTGAGAATATAAAGGGGGAAAAATCCCTGCTGTCAAGTATCTGCTTTCCTATCAGAGCAGAAACACAAAATGTAGCATTTGCTCCAGCATTAGGTGATGAAGCTGTATGTGTGTCTGAGAAAATATGTAATTGTTAATTGTTAAATGCCCTTTTTAGGGAGACGTAAATTGTTATAAAATATTTTGACTTATTGATCCCTTGCTTATTGATTTTAATATATTTTAGTTATTTCATTAAATATTTCCTGATAAAATATTTTTAAAAATCGTATTCATATTTTTAAAAATTGAGTTCCACATTTTCTTTTTTTCTAACCTTCTTCCACACCTTAAGAATGGAAGCAATATAAATCCAATTATATACATTCAGTTATGCAAAATATATTTCCATACGAGCCATATGCAAAAAGAAGCACACTCTACAAAAGAAAACACAGAAACACATAAAGAAACAAGAAAAATAATTTTAATGTATTTCACTTTGCATTTAGACTCCCTCAGTTCTCTCTGGAGGTTGAGAACAATTTGCATCAAGGGTCCTTTAACGCTATATTGGTTCATTGTCTTGATCTGAAGACGTAAGTCTCTCACAGTTGATAGTCATTACAGTATTGCTATTAACATGTACAATGTTCTCTTGATCCTGCTCACTTTATTTTTTATTAATCCGTTTAAGTCTTCCCAGTTTTTGTTTTGTTCCTGAAACCATGTAGCCTGTCATTTCTTATAGCACAATAGTATTCCATCACGAGTGTGTGTATACACACATATACATATGTGTATACATATACACACACAACATATATATGTGTATACATATACACACACACAACATATACATATATATATATATATATATATATATATACACATACACACACACACACATACACCACCACTTGCTCAGCCATTCCCCAGTTGGTAGGCACTCCCTCAAACGAGTTTGGACTACTTGTCTTGGAAAAATGGACATTAATAACGGTAATGAGAATAATCTTGTCTCAGAACTATCCCTTTGAATCAACACTTATTAAGGCCCTACCTTGAGCCAGAAGGAGTTTGCAAAAATGAGCAAGACCCACTGTCTATCCAACAAGGTTTCTTTCCCCATGGTTATTCAAAAGGAAGAATGAGATCCACAGATGAATATAATGGAGTATGACAATGAGAAAAGGGAGGAAATGTTCTCTCAAATTCAAAGAAGGGAACTGTGTGGAAAAGATGCTTATTTTTTTTTCAGACACTGCTAAAAATGGGAGGAAAGAAGCATCTAATGTTTAGAGAGACTAAGGATATTACGATCAACATCAATGCACTGAATATTTTTAAAAATCTTGAGGCCATCGTTAAGATGGCAATATTTCATCAATTGAATCGAAGCTAGCAAGGTAAGGCATCTGAAGCAGCCCCACTGAGGAGGGGCTGGATGGTCTGCATCCATTTAATGCTAATGAGCCAGTTCCTAGCAGAAATTTTAACTCAGTAGAAACTCCAGGAGGGGGTAAGCTTCATTAGGCTTTGAAAGCTTGAAAATGTTAAAGGGGCTGCGTTTCCTCCCTCATTTCCAATAAATTGCTAAAAGCATGGGGATGTTCCTCCCAGGAACTTTGAATTCACTGTTTTCTTCATTAATTTTGACCTTTTTACATTAAAAAGTTAACTTTCGAGGAAACCACAGCAGACTTCTCCTTCTATCTACTGGGTAGGATTGTGCTTAAACAGGCACTGTCTATGGCCATCAACATCCTCGGAGAGGTTAGGGTGTCATTTTTCAGAAAGAGTCCTATAAAACCTCTTTGGAGTCTATAATGATACAGAACCACCCTTCCTCTGTTAGCTTCTCCAAAATAATGACCAGAATCAATAGCTCTTTGTGACCTCTTCTCTGTGCTTTCACAAAAGCAGAAAGCCACCATCCCTAGCACAGAAATAGTGCAATCATTTTGCCTCTGGCTTTCCCTATCTCTGTCTGTCCCCCACCACCATCACCGCCATCTTCCTTTTTTCTCACTCCTATTTTTGGAAATTATTCTCACAGATTTTAAACATCTTCAAGTTTCTGTCCTCGAAAGAAAGAGGGAGGGAGTCTTTTCTTGTTTTCAGTGATCTGGAAAACAATCTTAAAAGCTGGCCATGTGGTGTTCTGGAGAATTCCACAAAAGGGAGGGGGGGTGGGGTAAGAGAAAACAGTATGGTTGAGAGTCTCCATTTAAGTTGAGTTTGGGAGGATTTCAGCAGAAGTAACATCTTGAGACTTAATTAATCAACAGTCAGCACCTGTTTTAAGCAAGGACATGGAAAAATATTGGTTTTGTCTGAATTCAGAAAAACACGTTGGCGTCAGCAATGTGCCTTTCCTTTGGGAAGATGGGCGAATTTAAATTTGTTTTTACAAGGTCTTATTCATTAATAAGTGTCATAAACTCTTAATGTAAGTCCTTGTAAAAGAATCACATAAAACTAGTGCTTCCTTCTTGTGTTGCAGTTGAGCATTCTGAGAATATCCCTGGGCCTCAGTTTCCTCATCTGTAAAATGAAAAGGTTGGACTAAATGGCCTCTGTGATCCTTTCTAATTCTGCATCATGATTCTACACTGACATGTCCTTTTAGCTCTGAATCTATGATCTAAGCTTCATAACCAATCTGAAGCATCTTTTCTCACAATGATGTTTGATAGTATTTTCCATGAAGTATGCACTCCTGCAGGTCAAAAAATTGGAAACTGAGTCAGGAAGATCAGGTATACAGCTGGCTTTGGAGTAGTCTTCCCTGTCATGAACATTAAATCACTGATGGAATCCTCAGTTCCTTTGAGATTTTGGTGAAATAAAATATGTTTCAGAACTCTGAAACATCATTTGACTAACCTGCCATATGGGAGGGGGGAAGGAAAGGAAATTGTGGAACAGAATGTTTTGCAAGGGTCAGTGTTGAAAAATTGCCCATGCATGTGTTTTGTAAATAAAAAGCTTTAATAAAAAAATAAAATAAAAAAGAATTATGAAACATCTTCAGGGGGAGAAAATAGTAATCCACAGGAAATTAGCACAAAGCCAAGAAATACCAACTGCAAGTACAATGTAGAGTTCAACTTAATTTTTCTTAAGCTAGATCTAAATAAGACCCAAGAAAGCCAATGATGGGTATAAAGTGAGAGTAGATGGGAGGAAAAATCTTCTTAGAATAAAATTTAATAAAAATAATAATAAAAAGTCTTTTAGAGTATAACAGCCCATCCTAGAATTGAAGAATACTTTATTTTTATAATATGATTTTGATTTCCATGGACATAATCATATACAAGGATGAACAAAGGACAGTTATTATGTAGCATTCCCAATCCTGTCAGTCCTCTTATTTCCTTAATAAATGATAAAATTATTTTTTATAATAATGTAATTCTTGATAATCTAAGATTAGCATAAATTATATGGTATCCTATCATGGTGATAAAGATTGAGTTTTTTGAGTTGTTTTATTGAGTTTCAGGCAGTGGGATGTTTGGAAAGTTTGACATGGAAACTCAAGGAAATGCATGCATGACATGTAGAATTTAATGGGCCTTCTGAACATTTTGCCCATCACTTTCTTAAGCTTAGATAATCAAAATCATAATAAATTAAGCAATGATTTGTAATGTTTGCCAATTTCTAAGCTGTGAATGCTCACATTAAAAATTGAACAATGTATTGTCCAAAGCCAGTAGGAACTGGCTTCAGCACACTCTGGGAGTTGGAATTCATGTGAAGCTCCCAGCAGGGAGTGAGTAGGAAAGTTTGCCTTCAGTTAGAGTCAATCCTTGCAAACTAGTGCCGACCTTAGGAGGACTGTAAATTGTGCCAGTACCCTCTGTATACTCTAAATGTAGCCTACACTGTTGTATACAAACCCAATCCCTTCAACACCATCGGCATCATCTTTCAACATTTCCTACCACTCACAGTACATAGAGCTGGAAAGTATCAAAGTGACCATTTTGGTCCATCCTAATTTTTGTGGATGAAGAAACTGAATGAAAGAAAACAAGCTTGCTTAAAGTAACCTATAGGTATACCAAAAATATTTTGAAAATTTCTTTATGGTCTAGTAGGACCTTTTCAAAGAGCCATCAAATTCAAGATGGCAGGACTTATCAACCAGTAGGTCAGAGCTCAGCCCCTTAATTTTGATACATGTCAAATCTCAGACTGGGCATCTAGGTGGCACTCCTGTGAATAGAATGCCACACCTGGAATTATGAAACCTCATCTTCTTGAGTTCACATCTGGTCTCAGAAATTTAGTAGCCATGTGACCCTGGGCAAGTAACTTAATTTGTTTGCCTTAGTTTCTTCATCTCTGAAATGAGCTGAAGAAGGAAATAACAAAGTACCCCACTATCTTTGCCAAGAAAACCTCAAAAGGGGTCAGGGAGAGTTGGATGTGACCCTAAAGTGATTAAACAACAACAGCAAAAGAAAGGGACTAGGCAATGATTCTAATTCAAATCAATCCATCAAGTATTCATTAAGAAGCTAATCCATAGCAGTACCATGCTCATTGCCTAAGAGAGCTTGTACTCTATTTCTAATAGGAAGCACTTCCAGCATGATCAGCAGTTGAGCTACCCCAATGGGATAGTGCAAATTTGCCTGACCAAGAAGAGTGATTTAGCATCTTGTCAATCAATGACACATGTTCTACCCCTTTTCCAATCTCTGAATCCACCAAATCCTAATTTATATGACGTGAAGTACTGGGAGGGAGTCAAACTGCTTTAATCTTAGTCAAATCCCATTGACATGATGTATTTATTATCCAGTCTTCATTCCTTTCAGGAGTCTGGTATCGTGGAAATGACCAATCAGTCAAGTATTCTTCTTGCTTCCTCCATCTCACATCCTACCTACCACCTTTCAGAAACACAAGCAAAATCTTACCCTAACAATGCCCTGAAGTTTCAGTATTCAGTGTCAACACCAGCAAGGCTGTTAATGGGAAAGGGGTGCTGTAGAGATGTCGCCTCTCTAAAATGCTAAGTATAACCAATTAAACCTGTGAAAATCAGTAATGAGGGATGTAGGAATCTATAGACTTTCAACTTACACATTTGGATGGTGGGGTTTTTTTCAGTTGGACTGTGTTTAAGAACTTTATTTTCTTATTAGTGAGTTGGAAAGTTTGATCTGTTTTGAGCAGTGGGAAGTGGGGAGGGGAGAAGTTCTGTTCCATTTGATAGGAGAAGGTGATGAGATAAAAGTCTCAGGACTGCTGAGAAGTGTGTAACTGTTACCATCAGGCCATTTTTCTAAGAATCCCTGCTGTAGTGTCATAACCCAGCCTTGAAAAAGTGAAAAGTGGAAAACAAATAACATTATTTTTGTAAGGAATAGAGAGCTCGGCTTCCCTAACTTTCCTGGTAGGAGTTCAAAGACACAGCGTGAGCACAAATCATAATACCCTTGATTTTGCTTCTCTGACCATCCTCCTGGGCCTCAGCCTGTTATTAGACTTTCTATTAAGGCATAATTATTCTTTTGAGTTAGGGAAGGATTAAATGTCCAGGACACTGATTTATTGTGATCTGATGAATACCTCTCTCCTTACATTTCCTTACTCCTTACAATTATGGCAGAATTGAGCACATGGAGATATGGGTAAAGGGACCCACTAGTAGTCATGGTATGGAAACCTAATAGAAAACAACTTATAAAATGACATCCAAAAATGTTGACTTCACATTCATAAATAACCTTTGATAGAAGGTGGAAGGGTGGAATGAGGATATTGTAGAAGAGCCATTGAGTGAGAAGAGATCTGGTTCCAATATTGGGTTAGCTATTTCCTAGCTGGGTGACCCTGGGCAGTCTCAGAGGAGTCTTCCCTATGAAATAAGAACAGTGATACCAGCAGTTGTCACAAAGCAATAATCATATACATGAAACCCTTTGCAAAGTTTACATCACTTTGTAAATGTCAGTTATTCGTATTTATTATGTGATCCAAGATCAAATCTTTAAGTAAGAGGAAACATTCATAGCTATTTAGCTCAAGAGTGCATGTCAGTGAATATAAGGAAGATGAATAGGATCATCTTGTTCTAATGATAATCTAATGAATATTTACTGATCAGCTTTCCAATTATTAAAATAAGCTGATCACCATCTTCATTGTAGAATTTGCACTTAATTTGATGCTTGAGCTTAGTAAATATACAGCATGAAAAAATAATGTTTGCTGGGATAAATGGAGATCTGTTTTGCTGAGAAGTGACAAGATAACATATCAAAGTCACATAAGATATGATGACTTTCAACATATGATTTTTATTGTTTAAATTGTGGGAGTTAAGGATGAACCTCCAAGATCTCAGCTCTCATATCATCACAGCTGAAGCAAACCTGAAATTATTTGAGGTCTTTCTGAATATGACAGATAAGGGGTTAGCATTTTACCTACTGTTTCCCAGAAAAAAAGTAGACCGATTTCTAATTGAGATGAGAAATTAGGATACAATCTGGCTTAGTTCAAGAATAAGATGAAAAGCCATCATTCTATTCAATTCCATGCCATAAACATTTATTAATTCCTTAAAATCAGACAATCCCTAAGCTAAGGTTGGGAAGACCAAAAATAAATAAATAAATAAATCAACAGAATCCATCTCTGCTCTTGAGAAACTTACATTCCAATGGCAGATTCACCATGACACAGACAAGTTGATAAAAGATGAATTCAATTTTTCATAAAATGATTTTGAGAGTGAGATCAATGGAGGACTCCAGCAATGGTCTTGGGTGGGAATGGACAGTTGATGGAGACAATGAGGGCAACTAAGGGTCCTCATACAGAGGTGAGGAGGAAGAACAAATGTTCTAGATGTGCCTGGGAGGCTTCTCCATTCTCATTGGAAATCTCTTTTTTTGCCACATACCAAAGAACTAGACCAAAGTTGAAGAGGATTGTTTAAAAATGCAATGTTCATGGAAGGCTAGAAGATCTGAGGCAAATACAAAGCAAGTCTGACCTCAGCTACTTCTTAGCTGTGTGACTCTGGGCAAGTCATTTAACATCTGTCTACCTCAGTTTCCTCAGAAGTTAAGGATCATAACAGCACTTGCTTCCTGAGATCATTTTGATGATCAAATGAGATCATATTTGTAAAGTACTTAGCATACTGCCTAGCACATAAAATCCTTATTTCAGCCCGAAATTCAGTGGATATAGAAGCTTCCTCACTGAAAGACACAAAATTGGAAAATGTCTACATCCCTCATCCTCTCACTTCCAAGTTCAAGCCTATAAACCCAGTCCCATTTAGACCCTCTGGCCCTATCTGACATCTGGTTAATTATTCTTTTAGAGTTGTGGATAGTATGTAAAGCCTGGTAGAGGCTGCGCTGCTCCTTAGTTTAGGGCTTTTGCCTACAACAAATGGGTTAAAAGTCCAGTCCTCCCTCATGCTTTACCTTTTCCTCCTCATAGCAAAACTTCATACTCTCTTATGCCATCCTTGCTTCAAGGCAGCAGAAGCTATTCCAAGGAAGGATATACTTATATTCTCTACATCCTCAAACAAAGGAATATTGTCTTTTGTATCACTGTGCCCGGCAGCCAGAATGCTCATCTATGAAACGAATGCATAGCTTCCCATTCATTCTGCCTGACAAAAATAAAATATTCTTCATTAGACAGAAATATGAGTGAACCAAATTTTCCACTCTTTTCCCCCCCACATGCTCCAATATTCCAATGGATCCATTCTCTATTATTGTTGTCTAACTTCTATCCTACAAAACACATCATTATCCATCCATACCTGCCCATTTGCACGATTCTTGTTCATACTATACACAGAGAGAGAGTGAGTGAGTTAGTTCACCGCAAAGGGCATAATTGAAATGCTGAAGTTCATCTTGCTTTTCTCTGCTCATTTTCACATAAGACAAAATAAAAACATTTTAATCCAAGTGGAATAGTTTGCTACAGAGATTTAGGTTAAGCATAATTTTTTCCCACCTTGGATGGAAATGAAATGTTCTAGCACCATGGATAGAGAACTGACTGAAGATTCAGGAAAACTGGTTAAAATTGTGCCTCAGATTCATAGTGTCTATTTGGCCTGCTTGTTGCTGTTCAATCATTTTTCAGTTGTATCCTATTATTCATGACCCAATTTGTGGTTTTCTTGATAAAGATACTGTACTGACTTCTTCTCCAGATCATTTTATAGATGATGAAACTGAGGTAAACAGGATTGAGTGACTTTCCTAGAGTCACACAGCTAGTATCTGAAGTTGGATTTGAACTCAGCAAGATAAGCCTTCCTGGCCCCAGGACCAGCATTTTCTCCAGTCTACCACCAGTGTTTGACCCTGAGCAAATTACTAAGATTAATGCTTTAAATTGCAAGAAAAGTAGTGATATCCACTGATAAGAGGGAGTTTTCCTTATTAAGAGTTCTCGTGTTAATAAAAACGATGGGCAGAGACCAAAACAAATGAAGCAGACCAGAATAATGGCAAAAGTAGGAGTGATAGTTCTCCTTTGACTGGCACAAAGTCAGGGGAGGAAGTGTGGGCTTTTATTCTATACATTTCTCAACCAGTAAAACCCTGCTTTTCTCTGGCATTCCAACAGAATTTTTTCCCCATTGTATAGATCAGATTTTTGCCGGTAACGCTGGTCTTAATCATACCCAGTAAACACACAATCATGTCAATTCAGGACTTTTGCAATAAGCATTTCCCCCCTTCCCTTAGCTCTCCCATAGAAAATCTTTAGAGAGCTATACAAAGACTACCTCTTTACCTTTCATTCCATTTTGAATACAGCCCTCCAAATTAATGGTTTCTATTAATTAACAAGTAAAGCTGAAAAAAAGGTAAAAAATGGAGGGTGCAGTGTTTTTCATCCAAAGGTGCTCTGCTTTAAAAGATGTTAAACAGTAGAGCCAGGTTTTAATGAATTCTGAGATAGGTTTTAATTAGGGTTGACATATGAACTGAGCAGCCCTACGGTCCCCCATAACATGAAGGGTTCTTTTGAGAACTAAAACCTAGAATTATTCTCTGTAATTAGTGTTCTAAATGAAAAGATACAAATGGCATATTTGGGGTGCTGGGAGAATACTAATGCCAAGTTCAGTCGCAGCCAGCAACCAGAGCATACTTTTTTCTATTGGCTAACGGAGCTCCAGGTTCCCAATAGTAACCTTGTTGGCATCCAATCAGTAAACAAAAGGTGCCAGGATGATGTGTTTGCTCTCCCTCTACAAAGACTCTGGATAATTTAACTTCCAACTCATTTACTGTCTGGATCTAGAGACATTTTTTATTCGGTGTGGCTCTGAAAAACAGCCCTGGTGGCTGCTGACATGTCAGACCTGATTGAAAAATGGCAGGCAAGCTGCCTGCGATGCCGTTCAGGTAGGACTTTATGGATGAGAATGAGACAGGGGAGGCGGAAGAGAACGGGCCGGCTTTTTGGAAGAGATCATGTACCTTGTTAATTAGCCTGCAGATAATTGACTGCCTTCAAAAGGGAAATTCATTTCATGTCCCCAGTGATGAGCCGGAATTCTGTAACTACTCCATTGATTGAGCTCAGGAGAGACAAAATGGGGTTATTTTAAAATATTGTCATAACCCGCAACTGTAAAAGCCTTTCCCCAAACCAAAACCTCCTTCAACGCCTGATAATAATTGAAAGAGAAAGAAAATGGAAACAGACAAAATTTGGTTCAGAGTAATTTGGCCACCATTTCGATACTTTGGATAATTGTATTCGATTAGGAGGGGAGATGCCTTACACTTTAAGGGGAAATATAATATAACATAACATCATATAATATAACTGTGTATAAATACCATTCTTGATTAGCAGAAATGGGAAGGAAGGAATTCTAGCAATAAATCTGACTCTCTCCAGGTAGATATAGCATCACTATCATCACCTTTCTTTTGTCTGCCTCTTCTTTTTTCTCTTATTCCTTGTTGTCTTCTCCTTCCTGTTACTTCTCCCCCCCCCCATCTTTCCCCTCTTCCTTTTTCCTTTTCTTTTTCTTGCTTCTCCTTTTCATCTCCTTGCTTCTCATACCTATCTTGCTCTCTTTCTTGCCCTTCTTGATCATCTTCATCTCCTCCCGTTTCACTGTATCTTCCCTTGTCTCATCTTCCTTCTCTCTTATCCTTTTTCATCTCTTTTCCCCTGAGCTTTTCTCCTTCATCTCCTCTTCCCATCAACATAGATATAATTCCTATCTGTTTCTAATACACTGTGAAATTCAATCAATATTAGACAGTACCCCCCTCTCTTAGAACCTAGAATACAAAATGGACAATGCTCCTCTACGTCAGCATATAACTGGATGCACTTTGTCTATCTCAAGTAAATGTTAGAAAAGAAAAAAAATTACCAAAAAACCCACTTATTAAATAACAGCTAACATTGATTGCATAGCAATAGTTGTGAAATCTTGCATTTTTTGTAGCCAAGCCTTTATTATTTATAGAGTTGGATCTTTTGTGGGCAGAGGACATTTTAATGAGGGAAGGAAGAGTGTTTGGTTGCTTAAAAGAGGATGCAAAGAGTTCTGGTTCAGCTGTAAGAACACTCAATGAAGAACACAATAATTAGATTTACGTGGGAAGCAGTGAAGAGGAAAACTGGTCCATTAACTTTGATTTAAAAAAAAAAAACCCTCCTCCTCACCCAAATTGCATATTTATGATATTAAACATTTCAAATTCAAAAAACTATCGGAAGATATTCTGACTGGGGAAAATGAATCATTGTAGTAATGTATAAAAATTAGACATGTTTCATTATTTTTAAAAGATTAAAAACAGAATTTCAGAACCAAAAGCCTAGGATTTTTTTTTTTTTTGCTGAGGCAATTGGGTTTAAGTGACTTGCCCAGAGTCACAAAGCCAGGAAGTATTAAGTGTCTGAGACCAGATTTGAACTCAGGTCCTCCTGACTTCAGGGCTAATGCTTATCCACTACACCAACCAGCTACCCCAAAACATGGGATTTTTAGGAAGGTCCAGTCATCTCTTTTTACAGCATCTGCCACAAACAAACTTTCATCCTTATCAGAATGAGCAGCAGAGTTGCCTTTGACCCTGATTTTACTGTGCAAACCATACCATTTAGGACAATTAATAAAGTGACTGATACTCATGCTCTTTCTAATGTTCCTGAACACTTTTGCATACTATTCTTGGAAAACTCCCAATTTTGGTCCCCAAGCCCTGGTTCTCTGGTTGTTTCTTCTGGATCATCTCCCAAATGACAGAGTCCACAGAGAAGTGGAGGATTCTGACTTTCTCCTTAGAAGTATTCCATTCATCCTGGTGGGAAAAAAAAGGAAAGGTAACCAATGCGCATATAGCCCCCTAGGTGGCCAAAATTGTAAGACAAGGAGAGAAACAGAAAGAAAAATTTATCCTTCCAATTTAAAAATTAAACTGCATCATAGCAAATAAAAAAGTCTAACCCCATGAAGAGGAAAGAATTCTGCTTTGTGAAAGATCAAGATGGGCAGTCTTCAACTCTCTTGGCAAAATGAATATGAATAGGAGCTTGACTAAAATTGGGGCAAATTCAATTGAATGAGACTTGGATTAAAGGCAATCCTAATATAGGTTCTGGGATGGGAGGCTCATCCCATATAGGGTTTGTCAAGACTCAGGAGCAAGATAAAGGGATGTCAGGTAATGTGGAAAGGAAGAATGGAAAACTGCCTTTGGTTAAGGGCAATGGGGCTAAGTGTACTCCCCTGGATATTAGCACCCTGAGTCAAAGCCTAGAGCACCATTATAGTTAATATAAGAAGTCACATAAACCATGATGATAAGATTCTAATTCTCTCTTCTTTTTGATTTCTGAACTAATCCCAGTATATAAAATAGTTTATTATTAACAAGAATAAAAAGATGATGTCATGACATGTACATGTACTCGTGCATACATAAGGGTAAACTGAGCTTCCTCTAAGTGCTAGTACCAATCACTAACCAATGCATAAACTTAGATCATTAATTGGCAAAAGACATAAAGAGTGCTTCCCATCTATGGCACCCTCTTGTGGGTGTTAGTAAGAAGAGAACAAGATCTGGAAAGCAGCTTTGGCTCTTTACCACCTTAGGTGATATTTACTTCTCCTCTGTCTTACCTAGAAAGTAAAGACATACTAACTCATATTCCAACAAGTTGACTTCCAAGACCCTCCTGTGTCTAAAGCCATGACCCATTTCTTACATGGTGATGTGATCCTTCTAGGCATGGTTCATTTGCCTGCCTTTAGCAGGCAATAGAGTTAATTTCATTTTCCTTCCCAGAAATGTCAAATAATTAAGGAAAAGAATTGACATAAAAACTAACAAAAATCAAATAAAAATCAGTTTTTTATGACATAAGTGAGATTTACATTCGAATCAAAAAAAAAAAAAAAGGGAAAGAGATTCATGGGGGAAAGTGATAAGTTCTAAGCAGCAGGCCATATCTGAGAACACAGTCCTAAAAGGGTAAGCATGTCGCTTCCTTTTGAACATTCCCTTCTTCTAGGGCCCCCTACTAAAACACACAGCTAAAGTGCACACAGCTACATATCGGTGAAGAATCACTATCAACATATATCTCCTTTCATCGAGTCTCTGAAAGCCACACTTTTTTTTTGATACAATCAATTGACAGAAAATACACACTTGAAAAATTATTTCAGCTAAAAGCAAAGCTCAATGAAACTCAATCTTCACTTTGATATTGTAAAAGGTAGTAAGACTTTTGTGTCTTTTAACAGAACAGCTAAACTAACTGGGCCACCCTCCTGGCAATCAGTTTTCAGGGATAAGTAATGAGATCTTTAATTGTGATTTTCCTATAGCAAGTGATAAGATTCTCCATTGAAGGATAGATAACGTATAAATGAAGAATATACACACACATATGTACTTTTATGTACTTCTATATATACTATATGTAAAAATCACATATATAAACATATATGTGTATGTGTAACATATATGTGAATATAAATATGTAATATATGAATATATATTGCATATAAACATATGTGCATATAGTATATATAAATATATATGTATATATAAATACACATTTTGTATATAAGCATACATTATACACACATAGATAGTCAGATCTAGGCCTGAGAACTGTTATTTCCTCTGTCTAATGAATGGATCTCTGAGTTCATAAGCATCACCCCCCCAATACAGAACTGCCACTCCAGCAACTCGATGTGTTAGAGAATTGCTGGAAGGGCTGAGAATCTCAAGCTGTGAGTCAGCTAATGTGAGTCAGGCAGAAGTTGAACCGGGGTCTTCCGGCCTCTAAGGCCAAAGTTCTTTGTACCACATCATGTAGCCTTTCTCTCATTGCTTTGAGCAACACCATAAGTACCCTGAATTTGCAAGTTCTAAAAACTAGAAATCCTCTAGATAATCTGCTTGTCAAGATTGTTAGTGTTTCTATCTAGGCATTCAATTATGGAAGAAAAGAGGGAGGAGGGAAAAGAGAAAGGAAAGAAGGAAAAGAAGAAAGGAAGAAAAAAGAAAGGAAAGAACAAAGGAAAAGGAAGAAAAAAGGAAGGAAGGGGAGAGAGAAGGAAGGAAGAAGGAAAGAGGAAGAGAAGAAGAGAAGAAGAGAGGGGGAGAGGGAAGGAGGAAAGAACAGAGAGAGGAAGAAAGGGAAGAGGGAAAAAGAGAGAGGGAGGGAGAAAGGATGGAAGGGAAGAAGAAAGGAAGAGAGGAAGGAAGGAAGATAGAGGGAGAGAGGAAGAAAGGAAGAGAGGGAGGGAGGGAAGAATGGGGAGAGAGGAAGAGGAGAGAGGGAGGGAAGAATGGAGAGAGAATAAGAAAGGGAAGAAGGAAAGAGGGAGGGAGGAAGGGATGGAAGGAAGAAAAGAAGAGGAGAGAAGAAATTGAATCAATTTTTCCCTTTTACTATTTACATATTAGCACTGTAGATTAAACCAAAAGAAGTCCAGAGTACAGGTTGATGATGTATTGTTATCAAATGTGGCAAAGACTAGAACACACACACACACACACACACACACACACACACACATCTTTTCTATATCATAATTAAGGGATAACTTAAGCTATGGAAAGATAGCCTGGAACAAATCCCATAGGGCAGTTGCTACCAGGTTTGCAGAATATGACTACTACTGAATGAATATGGCTGACATTTTTGGAGAACTTCAAAGATTGTGGGGGACTTTACCCATTTCATCTTATCTGACCCCAGCACTGATCTTGTGAAATAGTAAGTTCAGTTATTATCATCCCACTTTGCAAAGGGCAAAACTGAGATTTCGCAAAGCCATTCCATCACAATGTCAGAAGTGGGCTTCAGATTCCACTTTCTCTAGTCACCAGACTCGGAGCTCACGACACTCCATGTTGATTCCCATTCTTGGTCCATATTAATAATGCTGGACTCACAGATCAGCTCCCTAGAGCTGTGGAGTGCTGATGTGAATGGAATCTCATTTAATTCCAGTAAATTGAACTAAATTATATCATTCAGTTGATGAAATGATACAGCAGGAAAGTGCACAGTGCTATAGATGTGTGAATAGTCACTATCAATTTCTATCGTTTTTTATCGAAACTTGGGTTTGAATCCCTAGTTTGCTATTTAACAGACTGTGACCATTTTATATGCTATAATTTTACACACAAGGAAGTTGCTTAGTCTCTCTGGGTTTTTGCTGACCTCAGCTGGAAAAGGAGGATCTAGGATTAGGTAGCTGCAAGATTTTAGGGAATTTTAGGTTGCTAAGAGGTAAAACGTCTCTCCCCCACATGTGTGGTGCTCCCCTTGCTTCTCTGACTTTCCCATCCTACATTTGTTTATTGTTCAATTCTGATTGAGGTTAAATGTCAGTGAAGAGGAAGGTCCCTTCCTCTTCTATCAGGTGAGTCTATTGCTCTGACATCAGTAGTCTCAAAAGTCTCTCAGGGAAACCTCATTAAAATGGCAAGATCATTATTTCAATAACATTGTTTTCATGTTATTCTCCAGAACAGCTACAAATGAAATGATTCAAGGAATCAGTAAAGAACCTCAGATGATACTATCACTATTTAGTCATTTTTCAAATTGTTTCTGACACTTTGGGAGCCATTTGGGGTTTTCCTGGCAGAAATACCAAGTGGTGTGCCATTTTCTTCTCCAGATTATTTTACAGATGAGAAACTGAGGCAAATACGGTTAAATTGTTGGGAGCCACAATCTCTAAGCTGATTGGCAAAGCCCAGTACTGAGATCAAATGTTCGCAGCACTACATTTCCTTCTATGATTCTCATTAGTGCACTACTATTTCCTATATTATTTATAATTGGCTTGATTACAGCACTAAACATTATCTTTAAAAAATCTGGTGACAAGGGGAATTTGGGCAAGTTAACTAGAAATGATTCCACAGGCATGTTCTGTCTTAATAAAACTAATCTCTCACTAAGAGAAATGATAAAGGAGAGAACATCATGGAAAGCATTGTCACTATGGGAGAGAAGCCAAAGGTCCAGGAAATAATGGTGTTTATCAACTTAGATCAGAAAAGATCAGTATGTCTGGGAACCAAAAGATGGTTAAAGTATAACTAGGAATTGCCCTAAATGCCTATGGATATGATTTCAAGTCAGGGAAGTAGAGGAATCAAACAATCCATAGAAGTGACAAAGAAGACATAAGTAACTAACAAAATTCACTGACATTTAACCGTGTATAACATTTACCTTTCATTATTGTCTTTGTGTAATATAATCAATAACTAACACTTAACCATAAAAAAACTTACTCAAATATTAAATGTCAAATGTAGTAACATATAAAGGTCAATAAGTCAGACACATGGCTGAAGAGTAGGTTGACCTAAAGAAAAGTATATGATCCTGATATAGTATAAAAATAAAGCCTGAAGGAGCCCGAGAGGAGTGGGAGCATCATTTCCATCAGTCCCTCACTCAAGCTACCCCATGACTCCTGTCCTCCTTTGATGCTGACCCTATTCCCCTGTTCAGCCCCCTGGACCCCCTGTAGAGGCTGGACCCCCCTGCATTAAATGACTTGCTCGAGGTCATACAGCTAGTAAGTATCTGAGGCTTAACTTGAACAAAAGAATGAGTCTCCCTGACCCCAAGTCCAGTGTCTCATCTTCTGTACCACCCAGCTGCCTTAGATGACAGGCAATATCTGTGTTAGGTGTTTCTATCTTGCTCTGGGGAGATAAGACAGGAAACCGTATGTCCTAAGATTCAAAATCTCCCGTGATTCTAAACTCGTAACATCTCTGAAAGTGGGCCTCCTTCTGATTGTGCCCTTACAATTGTCATATCTAGAGCACATTAGACCATTTGAGCCAAAAGCAGAGTTAAGATCTATGTTTCAAGAGTGACTAAAAGTACTAAAGCTTCATTTAATTGATCCCCTTGACCTGGAATCCAAACCCAAGTTCAGATCTGGCCTCAGACACATCCAAGCTAGGTGGCTCCTGCAAAATCACTTTACCTCTGTCTGTGCTCAGTTTCTTTGCCTATCAAATGGAGGTACTGAGAACATGACATTTGTAAAGTAATTTGCAAACCTCAAAGTGCTACATAAGTGTGTCATTTTTGTTGTCATATTATGTATCTAGTGTGCTCATGTGTATATATATGTGGGTATGTGTATATGTAGATTATATTGTGTCTACATATGTAGATACATACATTAAAGACTTTTCCAAAGCACATTGCTGAATTGTTCAATCATAAAGCAATTGAAAGAATGATAGATGGAAATCATAGAATCCTTTACAAATATTGAACCTTATAGTGTTGCTATGGAATAATATTATTATATGTTATTTTTATCCTATAGCTTTACATATGAGGAAACAGAAACTGAGGTGAAATGATTTGCCCAAAATCACACAACTAGCAAGACAACAGAGGAGTCAAACTGAGGTCTTTCTCCTTCTGGGTCTAATATTTTATACATTATTATACATCATTCCTCTCAATGCTTGGGAAAGGGAAGAAGGAGAGAAATGTAGTCAAATGATGTGCCAACAGATGCTTAAGGAGACCTGGCCCAGATGTCGCCATTCTTGGGAATTTTCAATATGGTAACTCTTTCAACCAAAGCACATTAAGAACTCTTAGAGATCTGTGTGGCTTTGGGGAAGTTAAGGAATTGGCTGAGGGGACTTGACCCTTGCTCTGCCCAATCCCAATGCATCCTGCCTATCTTTTAGGGGTTTTTTCTCACTTCTCAAAATCTGATCAAAATCCCAAATATTTTTGATAAGTTTTGTTTATAAAACAAAACGTTTTGTTTCTTTCAACAAGAGTGTACCTGAACCAACTTGTTTATGAGAAATGGCCAAACAGTTGATAACTCTATAATTATCTACATGCCAGATTGTTGGAACAGAGTTTCTAATAGTGAGTACTTTGCTTTAAACATAATCTGCCCTGATGGATGGAAAGAGTTAGGTGATAACAGATGGCTAATTGAAAAAGAGCATTTTCAGGGGGCAGGGACTGAAGGCTTATAAACACATATAACTCAAAATTTTATCCAAACTTTTATTATTTTCTTTGGATAACAAGAGGTACATGTTCATGTATATGTTACCATTTTTAATAAAGCCAAATTTCTTATTTTTTTCAAATTCTCATAGTTCCTTTGAAGACAGCTCAATATTTATATACCTCTTATTCCTGGACCATTGTCATTAACTGTATATTATGGTGTTATGTCAAGGATCTATGATTAGGTGGAATAAAGCAAAAAAGTTAATAAGAGAATATGACAGTTCAGTAATACAGATTCTAGATTTATTGACCATAACTGTGATTTTAATTATTCTTCCCTCATGATTAGGTTGATCTCCTGTGTTCCAAAACGATAGCTCCTAATACACTAAATTATATTATGTTCATCTTTTTAATAGCATCTGACATATATTGGTTGTCTTTTCTTCGAACAGCAATGTGAGTCTTACAAATTATTTTGATGTCTATATTTTTCACATTCTTCATCATGCTCTTTTGTGGTGAATCAATAATTGTATTTCACTTCACTTTCACTTCCAAAACTAGGATTTGATATTTCTATAAAATATTAAACCGAAAAAGATTTTTAAAATCCATTTTCTCATTTCTATCAAAAGTTCTATTTGCAAACTTAAGAGGGCACCAAAAATCAGCATTTAATGTGTGGTTTTGACATCTTTCCCAAAGTGAACAGATGCCCCCAAATGGTCAGCTTCTAGTCATCAATCTTGTTCCACATTCCCATTTACCTTTTCGTATAAATAAAGCACATTCATTAAGTCTTGTTGATCCTGTAATGAGCCTGTATTTCTCCTTGAAAGACTTCATTACATCACTACCTCATACAAGAATACATGGTTAGTAACCAGGGCTATAGAAAAAAATAAATACTTTAACTTGAGCCATATATATATATATATATATATAAAATTTAAAATATATATAATTAATTTATATATTTTTATTATTTTTTTTAAGCACCAGAGACTGTTACTCTTAGAAATTCCATCTGCAATACATTTTAGAACAAATGAATTCATTTCTGGACAAGTCACATGAGACTTTCCCTATACAAATCAAACATCAGTAATGAAAAAAGTGGTTTTAGGGCAGAAATTATTAAACTGGTAAAGTATGTTTATTTTTCAGATTAAAGAACTTGCCAGCTGAATAGAACTTTTCTTCCTTCATTCATTAAAGGTAGAAAGAAACCTTTGCTATTTGAATTAGAGAAATCCAACTTATAATTTAGCATGCCAGTTTCACTATGATTTCAATCTTAGAACTGCTTTTTCTGGTTAAAACCATTCTAGAGAAAGGATATGTATCTTAATAACCTACATATTCGAAGCTGAGTTCTTTGGACATTCTGACAAGTAGTTAAAGTATATGTTTACCCAGGTAAGCTTCACTAGAAATGTATAACTGATAAAGTAAATGGTGTTCACTTATTACTCATAGTGACTGAATTAATGTCACTTTTTTTTAAATAATTGAGTGAGAAATCAGATCAAAGGAAAATACATAATCCTTTCTCTATAAGATCCTTTGTGACTATGGAATTCTATAATTTTTCCCTTTCTCTGTCTCTCTCTTGCTTTCTCTGATGCATTCATTGTTTCCTACATGCATTTAGAAAATATACAACATTCTGATGGATCCATGATCTCTTTGCTATGGGTATTTCCAATGGTGCCCATTGCATTGCAACCCTTCTATAACTTCCCATTCCATGTAATATCTCCACATGGACATTCGTGTCTTCCAGTAATTCACAAGGGATTCCCTGTGGTAAGACAAGTTAGGAGGCTTCCTTTTACTCTCTTAATAAACATATTGCCATTAACCAAATATTATAGTGTCATGTCAAGGACCTATGATTAGGTGGAAAAAGGCAAAAAAGTTAATAAGAGAATGACAGTTCAGTAATGCAGGTTCTTGATTTATTGACCATAACAGTGATTTTAATTATTCTTCCCTCCTGATTAGGTTGATCTTCTAAGGAGAATGAGGGCTATCTTTTAGTCATCTTTCTATCTTGCTATGTGACTTGCCTTTTCCTTTTTCAGAGAATTGTAGGATCATAGATCAATGTGGGAATGTGTGTGTGTGTATGTGTGGTCCTTAGAATGTTTGTGTTTCTTACATAGGATGTTGTTATAGATTGCATGAGCAGGTATGTGTTGGTAAAACAGATTACAATTAACAAATTCTTCCTTTGAATTAATTAGGTCTGGAATTAGAGAACAGAGTGCAAATAAGTTTAAAATGCCATTAACCCCAAGATCCTTTTTGTCATTTTCATTTGAATGTTGTGTTGCTCAGTTTACTCTGCATGAAAGTATTCATGCCCCACTGTGTGAGTAACAAACAAGTTAATGTTTTACCTGAAAACACAGCAATGGGAAATTCTGATAAAGTCACTATCTGTTGAAAGTAGAGCTGAGGAAAAATTTCCCATAGTATAATGACTAAACTAATGGCTGTGAACTAGCAAACTTTGACAAAACCACAGTGTTGTTGGACTGGCTAATCTTTGTGGAACAACTCTATGGTTATATTTTTTAAAGTATATAAACAAAGAAATCATATTTGATTAACATGATAAGAATTTGGACATTCAAACAAAATTTTCAATGAATTTAATACAACTTATCATGGAGCTAAGTACTGAAATGAACCCTAGAGATTTAAGGAAATCCAATAGTCATTTATTAGATATCTGCAATATGCAAAGCAGTATCGAAGACAAAAACAAAACAAAATGATTGAATTATCATAGTCCCTGTCTCATGAAACTTACAATCTCTTGGGGAAATCATATATAAATACAGTTAACTATAATATGCAATAATATAAAATATCTATTAGACAGGTGCAAAGTCACTATGTCAGGTCTTGAAGAGGAAGATTTGGAGCTAAAAAAGACTGTGATGACTTTTAAGAGGTGGACTTTTACTACCTGGCTTATTAGAAAACATGAGATTTAACCCCACTCCTTTTACAAATAAGGAACTTTCTCCAAGTCACACAATCATGCCATTAACAAATATTTATAATGTATCTCCCATTTACCAAACTGGGGATAGAAAGACTAAACTATGACAGTCCCTGCTGGACCTCATTGTGAAAGGCTTTAAATATCAAAGAAAAGTATATATAATCATAGGGAGCCACTAGAGTATATTGAGCAAGGGAATGGTCCTATCAGATTTGTGACTTGGTACTATCACTTTGGAGAAGAGACTGGGGAAGGGAGAATTTAAAAGCAAGAAGAGAAAGCTGTTAGGTGACTGTTGCAATGGTCTGAGTCACAATGATAAAGGGCTTCTGCATAACAAATACCAGAGAGAGGACTAAAACTGGGTCTTTTGATTCTAAATCAATTGTTCATCCTTCTATTAAAGAAAATAGATAATTAAAAAGGATGTTTGACTAAAACACATTTTACCCTTTCACTTACCATGTTTCTTTCAACTCAAAGCACGCAGAACTTTTATCAGATATTTTATAATGCTGATTTTGTTGGTTTCCCCCTCTGAGGGCAAGCTAGTTTATTTTGTAATCTGCTCTTTACAAATAAAGATAGTATTTCAATAGACCTGGAATCTACATTTCATTCAGAATTCACATTCTCTCTCTCTCTCTCTCTGTGTGTGTGTGTGTGTATGTGTGTGTGTTGGAATCATCTCGGAGTCTGGTGAAGTATATGGACTTCTTTCCAAAATCATTTTTAATGTATAAAATAAAATACATGGGACTGAAAAGAAAGGTAATTATATTTAAATGTAGTTTTCAAAATATTTTTTAAATAGATTCACAAGTCCCAATTGAAGAAGCTATAGCCAATTTAGAATGATTCCTATACAGTTTTAATGTGATTTCTTACAGATGGCCATGCAAATATCTTTCTTTCCCATTCTTCCTATAGACCACATACCCAAGGCTTGTTACTTCATTTTTGTTTCTGAAATTGAACTACCAAATGGATATTTAAAGTCAAATATTAAAATACTATAATGAATAATTTATTTATTATATAAAATATTAAAATATTATAATAAATAAAAATAAAATAAATATTAAAGTCAAATATTTAATTAAATAAGATTAATTATCTTGGAAGAAAATAAGGTGGAAATAGGAATGAAGAGGAGTTCCATGGCAGAGGCAACTGGTCATCCTTGACTCCCAAGATCTCTTTCTTTAGAGACTGGAAAGCACATATTTGCACAAATCATGATGGAAAAATCAACTGCTATAGTTCATAAAATGGAGTCTCCCCAAAATAATCCATTTACTCTCTATCTCTTTCTATCACATTTCACTTGAAGAAAAGTGTAGATTTAGAATAGACTTGTTTTTTCCTGAGGATACCAAAGAGTTCCTTATAATTTTTAAAGCATCTTTATACAAAACAGTGCCTTTTCCTCAAAATGACTTTATTCCTCTTTAGTACAATGTATTTGTCTAGATATAGGATGACTGTAAAGATCTTGTTTCTGCACTGCAGGTCATTAAAAGATAGATTGGGAAAAAAAAACTCCCTGAAAATCAGAATATGTGAAATGGAATGGGTAAAGAACTCTCAGGAAAAAAGAATTTGTGAATTGGAAAATATAAAGAACTCCCAGGAAAACAGAATTTGTGAATTGGAAAAAGAAGATAGCTTCTTAAAAAAATTGTGAAATGGAAAAAAATCCATTGTATAATACAACTCATTTAAAAACTCAATTGGATAAATATAAAAAGAAATTTAAAAAGTAAATGAAGAAAATAATTCATTAAAAATTAAAACTGAACAAATGGAAATGAATGACTCGATGAGATATCAAGAATCAGTTAAGCAAAAGCAAAAAAAATGAAAAAAAAATAGAAAAAATGTTAAATACCTACTTGGGAAAGCAACAGACCTGGAAAATAGATCTAGGAAAGAAAAATCTAAGTATTATTGGACTGCCTGAAAACCATGATGAAAAAAAAAAAGAGTCTAGACACTATTTTTCAGAAAATCATCAGAGAACTGCCCAAATGTCATAAAATCAGAAGGTAAAATAGCCTTTGAAAGAATTCATCAAACACTTCCTGAAAGAGACCCCAAAATTAAAACTACAAGGAATATTGTGGCTAAATTCCAAAACTATTGGACCAAGGAAAAATTATTATAAGCAGCCCGAAAAAAAATTAAAATACCAAACAAAACCACAATAAGGATTACTGAGGATCTAACAGATTCTACATTAAAGGATCTAAGGACCTGGAATCAGATATTCTGAACAGCAAAGGAATTTGAAATGCAGCCAAGAATAAACTACCCTGCTAAACAGAGCATTTTCTTTCAGGGAAGAAGATGGCCATTCAATGAAAGAAAAATCCCATTTACTTCTGATGAGAAAACCAGAGCTAAACAAAAAAATTGACCTCTATAGGACTCAAGAGAAGCATAAAAAGAACTCTTAGGAACTGTATTCTGTTATGGGTATACATAGAAAGAGCATGTACATTTTGATTTTACTGTTATAATATGAAAAAGGAACTAGAGTGGGAAATGGGGATTATACAAGAAAAGGGGAAAAATAGAGATAAAAAGAGAGAAATTACATTTCATACAGAGGCAAAGGAAACCTACTGTATCTAAGGAAAAGAAGGGAGGGGGATGAACATTGTGTGAATCTTATTCTCATTAGATTTGACTCAAAGAAAATATTACACATTTTTGGTTTACAGAGAAACTTCTCCAACTCCATTAAAAAGTGGGAGGGGAAAAGTGAAAAGGGAAGGGGTAGGCTAAATAGAAGGGGATACAGAAATAATAGAATAAAAGATATAAGAAAGGGGGAGGAACTTTAAAGGGGGAGGGATTCTGAAGGGGGAGGGCTGCTTGAAACAAATGGTACCCATAAGTTAAATACTGGGAAGGGGGATAAGGGGAAAAGGAAAGAGAAAAGTATAATCTTGGGATAAGATGGCAGGAAATACAGAAGTAGTAGTTTTAACCACAAATGTGAATGGGGTGAACTTTTCCATAAACTGGAGGAGGATAGCAGACTGGAGTAAAAGCCAGAATCCTACAATATTCTGTTTACAAGAAACACATTTGAAGCAGGATTATACATACAGAGTAAAGGTAAAAGGCTGGAGCAGAATCTATTATGCTTCAGTTGAAGTAAAAAAAAAAAAAAGGCAGGGGTAACCATCCTGATCTCAGATCAAGCAAAAGCAAAAAATTGATCTAATTAAAAGAGATAAGGAAAAAAACTATATATTTCTAAAGGGTACCATAGATAATGAAGAAATATCAATACTAAACATATATGTACCAAGTTTAGATTTAGTATAGCATCTAAATTTTTAGAGAAGTTAAGAGAGCTGCAAGAAGAAACAGACATCAAAAGTATAATAATGAGAGATCTCAATCTTGCACTCTCAGAACTAGATAAATCAAACCACAAAATAAATAAGAAAGAAGTTAAAGAGGAACATAGAATACTAGAAAAGTCAGGTAGGATAGATCTTTGGAAAAAACTGAATGGAGACAGAAAGGAGTACACTTTCTTCTCAGCAGTTCATGGAGCCTATCCAAAAATTGAGCATATATTAGGACATAAATACCTCAAAATTAAGTTCAGAAAGACAGAAATAGTAAATCTATTCTTTTCAGATCATGATACAACAAAAAATTACATTCAATAAAAAGCCAGGTGAAAATAAATTAAAAAAAATAATTTGAAACTAAATAATCTAATCCTAAAGAATTAATGGGTGAAACAGCAAATCATAGACACAATTAATAATTTCATCCAAGACAATGACAATGAGACAAGATACTAAAATTTGTGCAATGCAACTAAAGTAATAAGGAGAAATTTTATATCTCTAGAGACTTACTTGCATAAAATAGAAAAAGAGAAGATCAATGAATTGGACTTCCAACTAAAAAAGCTAGAAAAGAGCAAATTAACCCCTCCCCCCAATCAAATACTAAATTTGAAATTCTAAAAATAAAAGGAGAGATTAATAAAATTGAAAGTTAAAAAAAACTATTGAATTAATAAGTAAAACTAAGAGTTGGTTTTATGAAAAAAACAACAAAATAGATACACCTTTGGTAAATTTGATTAGAAAAAGGAAAGAGGAAAATCAAATTGCTAGTCTTAAAAATGAGAAGGGAGAACTTTACACTAATGAAGAGGAAATTAGCATAATGATTAGGAGTTACTTTGTCCAACATTATGCCAATAAATTTGATAACCTAAATGAAATGGAGGAATACCTACAAAAATATAGATTGCCCAGATTAACAAAGGAGAAAGTAAGTTGCTTAAATAGTCCTAATTTAGGAAAAGAAATAGAACAAGCTATTAATCAACTCCCTAAGAAAAATTCCCCAGGACCAGATGGATTTACATGTTAATTCCACCAACATTTAAAGAACAATTAACTCCAATACTATATAAATGATTTGAAAAATTAGGGAATGAAGGACTCCTACCAAATTTCTTTTATGACACAGACATGGTACTCATACCTAAACCAGGTAGGACAAAAACAGAGAAAGAAAATTATACACCAATCTCCCTAATGAATATTGATGCAAAAATCTTAAATAAAATATTAGTAAAGAGATTACAGAAAATTATCCCCAGGATAATACACCATGACCAAGTAGGATTTATGCCAAGAATGCAGGGCTGGTTCAATATTAAGAAAACCATTAGCATAATTAACTTTATCAATAATCAAATTAACAAAAACCATATGATCATCTCAATAGATGCAGAAAAAGCATTTGATAAAATCCAACACCCATTCCTACCAAAAAATTAGAGAATATAGGAATAAATTGACTTTTCCTTAAAATAGTAGCATCTATCTAAAACCATCAGTAAGCAACATATGTAATGGGGATAAACTGTTACCATTCCCAATAAGATCAGGAATGAAACAAGGTTGCCCACTATTGCCATTACTATTCAATATTGTATTAGAAATGCTAGCTTTAGTGATGAGATGAAAAAAAGATTAAAGGAATTAGAGTAGGTAATGAGGAAACCAAATTATCACTCTTTGCAGATGATATGACAGTATACTTAGAGAACCTTGGAGAATCAACTAAAAAGCTATTAAAAATAATCCACAACTTTAGCAAAGCTGAAAGATTCAAAATAAATCAATATAAATCATCAACATTTTTATACATCACTAACAAAATCCAACAGCAAGAGACACAAAGAGAAATTCCATTTAAAATAACTTAATAGTATAAAATATTTGGGAATCTATTTGCCAATGGAAAGTCTGAAACTATATGAGCAAAGCTACAAAACACTCTCCACACAAATAAAGTCAGATCTAAACAATTGGAAAAACATTAATGCTCTTGAATAGGCCAAGCAAATATAATAAAGATGACAATACTCCCTAAACTAATATATTTATTTAGTGCTATACCAATCAGACTCCCAAGAAACTATTTTAATGACCTAGAAAAAATACAAAACAAAAAAAAATTCATCTGGAAGAACAAAAGGTAAAGAATTTCAAGGGAACTAATTAAAAAAAAAAAAAAAACCAAATGGAGGTGGCCTAGCTGTACCAGATCTAAAACTATATCATAAAGCAGTGGTCATCAAAACCATTTGGTATCAAGATAAGGTCAAAATGGGTTTATGATCTAGACATAAAGAATGAGATTATAAATAAATTAGAAAAACAAAGAATAGTTTACCTCTCAGACCTGTGGAGGAGGAAGAAATTTGTGACCAAAGAAGAACTAGAGATCATTATTGATCCCATGATAGATAATTTTGATTGTACTAAGTTAAAAAGTTTTTGTACAAACAAAACAAAAATTGTGATTGCAGACAAGATTAGAAGGGAAGCAATAAACTGGGAAAACATTTTTACAGTTAAAGGTTCTGTTAAAGACCTCATTTCCAAATTATATAGAGAATTGACTCAAATTTACAAGAAATTGAGCCATTCTCCAACTGATAAGTGGTCAAAGGATATGAAAAGATAATTTTCAGATGATGAAATTGGAAGTATTTCTAGTCATATGAAAAGGTGTTCCAAATTACTATTGATCAGAGAAATGCAAATTAAGACAACTTTGAGATACCACCACACACCTCTCAGATTGCCTAAGATGACAGGAAAAGATAAGGACAAATGTTGGAGGGGATGTGGGAAAACTGGGACACTGATACATTGTTGGTGGAATTGTGAACAAATCCAACCATTCTGGAGAGTGATTTGGAACTAGGCTCAAAAAGTTATCAAATTATGCATACCCTTTGATCCAGCAGTATTACTACTGGGCTTATATTCCAAAGAGATCTTAAAGGAGGGAAAGGGACCCACATGTGCAAAAAATGTTTGTGGCAGCTCTTTTTGTAGTGGCTAGAAATTGGAAACTGAGTGGATACCCATCAATTGGAGAATGGCTGAATAAATTGTGGTATATGAATGTTATGGAATATTATTCTTCTGTAAGAAATGATGAACAGAATGATTTCAGAGAGGCCTGGAAAGACTTACATGTATTGGTGCTAAGTGAAATGAGCAGAACCAAGAGATCATTATATACGGCAACAACAAAATTATATGATGATCAACTCTGATGAATGTGGCTCTCTTCAACAATGAAATGATTCAAAACAGTTTCCATTGTTCAGTGATGAAGAGAGTCAGCTACACCCAGAGAGAGAATGATGGGAACTGAGTGTGGAGCACAACATAGCATTTCTACTTTTTCTGTTATTGTTTGCTTGCATTTTTGTTTTACTTCTCAGGTTATTTTCTTTCTAGATCTGATTTTTCTTGTGCAACAAGATAATAATATAAATGTATACATATATTGTATTTAACATAGACTTTAACACATTTATCATATATTGGGCAACCTGCCATCTAGGAGAGGGAGTAGGAGGAAGGAGGGGAAAAGTTGAAACAGAAGGTTTTGCAAGGGTTAGATTGAAAAATTACCCCTGCATATGTTCTGTAAACAAAAAGCTATAAGAATAAAAAAAATTGTAATATTCAAAAAATGTGGTTTATATAAAGAGTTACTTCTATTAAACTGTTTTTTTAAACTTGTTACTATAATGTTACTGGGCCCATGAAGGGATTGTTTCAACATCAGGCTTTATATACAACAGACTGAGCTTTTGGCACAAGGTAAAAAGTATTTACTTAGACCAACTCAGACCCAAATAATGCAATAGATTACTTTGTTGGATTTATGGTGACAAAAAAGGATGGGGCATCAATAATTGGTTGTCTCTTTTTTACATAGTTCCAATGGTTTTCGGGGAACTAATGTCATGAATTTGTGTTTCACTGGCTCATTAGCATTCTTTATTGTCACTCTGATTGATCAGCTATCTCAGCTATGTGGACTTTCCCTCCAATGAAACTGACCACACCCATTTATGTCTTTCCCATCTGAAAAGGGTGGACCTTCAGACAAGGATACCTGAAACAAGGTGTTAACTCAGTGGAACTGATAAGATGATGGTTCTCTAGCTCACATATATACTTAGTATATGTACTTAGTACTTAGTATGGGGATATAATGGTTCTCTAAGTTCATCCATAATCAGTATGCTGTAATGATGTAACTACAATAAGGTATATAAGGGCTAATAAGGTTTGGAAGATAGACATTCTATCCTAGTGGTGGCTCTCCTACCTCCTGCACTATGGGGGGAACTGGTTCAGACTGGGAACTGAATGAGACAATAAAGGCCTTGGACTTTATTCCTGACTATTCTCATGGTGATATTCTGCTGAGACCAAGGCTGGTCCCAAGGCCCTCCAGAAAACTAATCTGAACGTTACACCCATCTTCCATCTTTCATCTTTGCCTTCCCACAAATCTTCCCCAGGAGTCCACCAGTTTCCTAAGGTCATTTCTCTCTATAGGTGATGAAATTGGAGATCAATGGGATAGCAATCTTTTGTTAAACAACCAGTCCATCCTCTTCCTCTACCAGCCTCCTATGGTCTATTGTTTTTCTTTTGTTAATCATTTCATTTGAGATTCACACTACATAATCACATAAATATAAGGAGACGGGGATTAGAAAAATAAATTTACTAATGCTCAAAATAGCAATGATTTCAAAAAATATCTGATAAAGCATTATATACATCCTAATTGGGAAAAAAGTATTGATTATATATGCTAAAAAGATAAATGGTATTCATTATAGTGCTTGATGACAAGGAAAACAATCTGAGCAAGATATTTCACTGAGTAAATTATTCTCAGGGAAACATTTAAGAAAACTGCTGAGAGTATAAATGAACAATTCTTTTTCACTAGGAAGAAAGTGCATTCTACTGATTATTTTGGACTTGGTCTGTGAGTGTCAGAGAAGATAATCTTCTTTAGTGGACCTTAGTGTGCCTGCATCTAGCAGAATAATGTTCTGGGCATTAGAACAAGGATTAGTATGGAACCCTATTCACCGACTAGATCAAAGTCCATCCATAACTTAGAGTCTTGGACATTTGCCTGAGACCCAGATGGTTAAATAACTATTGTTGTTAAGAGTCAAAGATGGGGTTGGAAACTAAGCTTTTTTGATGCCAGTTCCAGCAATCTAACCACTGTGGTGTGGTACCTCTCTAAATATGTTACTATTTGCATTAAATTTTTAAAGACCTCTCTAAATTAATTTAAAATAAGGCTATCCAAGGTCAGTTGTACCAGTCAGGCAAGATCACTTTTTTTTTTCTGAAAACAGCCCCCACAAAGGAAAACTCTGTAAGTGAGTAAGCAAAATCTGTGAAATAGTGGAAAGTGGTCTCTTACCATATGCGGTGTTCTCAAATTGTAAGGAGTAACTTAATTATTAGCATCACTGTTGATTCCCATGATGGCCATAAATCATTTTTCATTGATAGTTATTATAGGAACAGCAATTGGTAATATCCTCTCATCCATTTTCAACTTTTTCTATTAAAGACACAGAAAAGTAACTGTGGGAATATGTAATTGATTTTATCCATGAGTCTTTGACTGCCTTTATCCTTTTAAAAAAGGTATATGGAAGCATAAAAGGAAAGACAGAGTCAAATTCGAAAGGCTGCCATGCAAGTTGGGAACCCTCAATCAGATATGGAGGGTTAACGTTTGGCTAGATCTCAGATTTGTGGTTTTAAAATGGCATAACACCTTGTGTTGTTTACAAAGGATGTAAATCTAGGAGTGGGCCTGAAAACCATTGGGAAAAGGGAATAGAACAATCAGATTCCATTCACCAGATGCTTCTGAAGTGTTTGTCATTTTTTCTACTGCATTGTCAATAATGATGAAGTATAGTCCTGCAACTCAGAACATATGCCAGCCAAGGCTGTTGGGTTATAGGCTCCCCCTGGCATTCCTCCCAAAGCAAGCTTCCAATGGCAACCTGGCCACCCTAGGCCCAGGTTGCTCGGAATTTGGAAGACTCCCAGAAAAACATATCAGGTGCGGAATTCTCATTTTCTCATGGAGAACGCCAATCTGCATCTCAAAAACATTGTAGAGTCCACGGCTAGGCAGAGTCTTGGAATGGGATTTGGGAATTCTCTTGACATAACTAGTTGATTTAACGTTCTTGATGATTGCACAAAGAAATATTCTGATTTTTTTTTTAATTGTGCCAGAATATTGTAGACTCAGAAACAACCAAGTAACTTATAGGCTTTTATTCTCTCCCATTGTAATGCATATGTGTGCTTATGATCATACACACATATACACACTTGTGTACCATTCATGTACACAGAAAAAAATAGTATATTATTTCTGGAGAAAAAATTTTATTGTTGACTTACAGTGTCAATGTAATCTCGAATTGCTAATCATTCAAAGCCTCCATAAAGTAAAATTGTTCTCTTAAAACTTATCTAGGTTCAAGCATCATCTCTTACAAATATCAGCCTTTTGACTATGGGCAAATCATTTAATCTCCTGGTGATCCAGAAAGTTTTCTTATATCATATATGACTTAGAAGGAGCTGACTCACATTGATAAAAAAAATTCTTCCCCTGAGAGCTCTTCCAATGAAATCACACATTCAGACCCTATTCCTCTCCCAATTAATTTGGGTCACAAATAATAACTCAACAGATGCCTAAATGAGTGGTGTATATGCTATTGGTTTTAGTCAGTTTTCAATCATGTCCTACTCTCATTGACCCCATTTTGGGCTTTTCTTAGCGAATGGAGTAGTTGGCCATTTCCTTCTCCAGCTCATTTTGCAAAATGAGGAAACTGAGGCAAACAGGATTAAGTGACTTACCCTGGGTCACAGAGCAACTAAGTATTCAAGACTGGATTTGAACTCAGGTCTTCCTGGATCCTAGCATAGCCTTCTATCCATTGTTTCACCCAGCTATACTGCATTTTTAAAAATCTATTATCTATATCTATGTACATATGGGTGTATACAAATACATACATATTGTATACATATGTATCATGCATGTTTAGGGATATAATATGCAAAATAGACACAACTTGTAATTGTCACTGTAAGCCCATTTTTTGTAGTAACTTTAGTAGCTTCCATCCATAACTATTAAAATAATTTGTAAATATGGGCAAGGATAATGATAGTAAATATTACGTAGGAAAGATAATAAATTTTTCATTATTAATATAAACATGCAGAATTCACAGCACTGTTCTGGTCAAATGCTAATAAATCCATTCTATGAGAGCTTTTCCATTCAGTCACTTAAAAATAAATTCTAGCGTAATGAAAAGGTAACATGAATAACTATATTAATTACAATCTTAAATGTAATTTTAAGACCCACTTTTAAAAATCACCCTCACTACTTGCTTATTAGCACAGAATGTGATTTGCATAAAATACCTTTATAATCATAGCATTAGATTCATCTTAAATACAGAACATTTGTGAGCAGAATTTAGTGAGTAGAAACTAAAATTCCACCTAATAGGCACATGACATTTTTTTCTTCTGAAAGTCAACTTTTCTACAGGTGACAATTATCCTTCTTTTGAATAGCATGTTTTCCATTTAGTTTTTATATATCTGAAATTTAGGAGGATTTAGCAAGTGAAAAGAAACTAATTCATGATTTCAGGCCATATATAGCATTTCAGTATCCACATTATTTCATGATTCCCGAGTTTGTTTTTCTATTCACCAACCAGCTACAAGAATTCAATTTAATTTAAGAAAACAATATATATTTTATAGTTTTAAATTGGGAATAAGAGAAAAGGAGTGTCTTCATGGACCCCCAAACTTTTAAATGGAAAAAAAATCACTGATCCAAATGTTTGGACAATGTCATTGATTAAATATGACCCCCTTTTTCCTCTTGAATTTAATTCAGTTCAGTGTCACTAGGGCAATATCTTGGGCCATTTCTTTTCTTTCTATTTCCTCCTTCTTCGTGATCTCATCAATTCCCATGGTCTTCATCATCATTTCTATAGCAATAACCTCCTTGTCTCTATCTTGAGCTTCAGTCTCACTTCATCTATGGTCTAATGGACAAATATATCTGGGTTTTTACTCCCCCTAAAAAGCAATTTTAAAAGTTTGCATTAGAGTCCAGATTTAAAACATATAAGAAAAGGATAGATTATGATATCTTCTTAACTGGTTTCTCCTTATTAAAGTAGAAAACACTGCTGGACAGTAGAATATGGTAAGTACCAATAGTCCCATGTTTCTGTGAGGGAAGCCTTGAAACCCTTTAGAAGTATATTATTTGATCATCACCCATCATTATGGTTCAGATTGTGAAGCATACCCTTAGCTTTCTTCTTGAAAAACCATTTTAACCCATTTAGTTATAGAGATTTAAAATGTCTGATCCCATCTAACCCTACAAGGGTATGTAAGCAGCTCCTCTCCAAAATGCAACACTAGACTGTGGAGGACGTGAAGAAAAAAGGAAAACCATTCTCTGCCCTCAAGGAACTTCTGTTCTATGAGATGTCATGCTTATCATCCCAGCTATTTCTAGTCACATTGAAAACAAAGGCATTTGGTTTTTATTCTTCTAAATTTCCCCAGGTTTCCTAGGGGAGGGTGTTCTTAAATTAGCAACAGATTATTTTTTAAAACAAAACACAAACTGCCTCGTGTCCCATCTAATGAGCTAATCGCTGTGATTATTGTAGGATTTCATATTTTGTAAAAGAAGCAACATGTGCACATTTGCTGCCATTAGCAGAATGACTTTTTAATGGATATTGCAATAGCTTGTATCAGATAAGCAGACTGAGATTCAGTCGATCCTGCCAACTGCAGAATGAAACAACATGCTCTTGCCTTACAGAAATGTTCACTCTAGTTCCCTAAAGAGAGGGGAAAGGAGAGCACAGCTTCTCAAAGATGAAATATTTTTGTAACAAGTTAACTTTGGAATAATACCATGATTCGCTTAACTCTTTTTTCTCCAAGTTCTTAAAAGAATTTCTACCTTTTATTTTGCTTTTCTTTCTTATAATTCTCAGGTTTTTTTAGAAAGTAAGAAGCTTTGTCTTTAAGAAATGTATACATAGAGATTTCCAAATTAGAGATCAGTAAAAAACTAGTCGATTCTTAAAATAGTTGTTATAATATAGGACTGATGCTATGTGGGAAATAGATCAATTAGACAAATACAAGATGGGGAAGAGTTTGTCAGTGATTTGCACCATTTTGTCTCCCTCTGAGGTCTCTTTCAACTTTAGATCTATATCTACCACGCCTTGCTCTGGAACAAATCCCTATTCCTCAGTTTCCTCATCTATAAAGTGAGACAGTTGAGCTAATGTCATCTGAGGTCCTTTCAAGCTCTAGTTGTAAGATCCTTTGAGCCTATGAATAGTTGGGAGAGGTGGAGAAGGTTAAAGTTAGATGATCCTAAACATAATCTTAGTTAACAGCATGATGTGGTTTCTAAAAAAGTCAATGTATATGACAGTATTATGTTCTTTAAAATAAATAGCATCTCAAAAGAATAAAAGATTTTCTGAGCATGCAAATGGATGTCATTGTGGAACTTCAGTAGCTAGAAAAGTTTCTGGACTAATGTTCGAAAGAGTAGGAGAATCATAGTTATGTGCATGCCCATGTTTGAAAGTAAAGACCTTGACTTTCTTGAGTTCGTTCGAGAATTTGTGTGACTTAAAATAATCCATGGGCAATTTATGACCCGGTCAATGCAGCAGAAGAGGAAAGGAAGCCATCCAGCTTAGAACGATTCACTTGGGAAAGAAGATACTGGCTTTAAATGACTTCAATTCATTGCAGCCTCTTTGGTTAAGTGGAGTGTCTTGTCAACATAAGAGCAAGTTTAGTTACAGGATTTAATGTTGAAGTCACCATGAAATGCACAGGCTTTAATTTCTGTCTCATGTCATGGCATTATCATAGGGAATTAAGAACATCCTTTGTCTTGTTCCCAAAATTAATGTTCAAGTGGGAGGGGGATCTGATTCACTATGTTCTACAAAATTCTATAGAAATAAGATAATATTGATTTATCTGATTCCCAAAGACCCTTAATACACTTCACGAGAACAGAAACTATACATGCTTTCTTTTCAATTAGGCCTTCAATTATAAAATATAGTGCAAAAGGATCTATTTGTAATATTTATTCTGACAATCAATTCTGTTATATGTGGATGAATGGTATATATACTCTGGCAAATGAGACATTCTTAGGATAGCATTTACTTTGCTTTTTATACTTTCCTTGTGTTTCACCTCCTCCTTCCATTGAGAAAGAGAGACAGACAGACAGACAGACAAATAATGCCCCAAAGCAGGAATTGGAAAGGAAAAGTTGACTCTATTTTTGTTTATCTTATCTACTTCAGGCATTTAATTAAGTTTTATTAGTATCTTTCATCTAAAAGCAAAAAGTGAATTATGCCTCTTCCATTTTTTTGGGAGGTACCAAGTCTGGACCAGAAT
Organism: Sarcophilus harrisii; assembly: GCF_902635505.1. NCBI lineage: Eukaryota > Metazoa > Chordata > Mammalia > Dasyuromorphia > Dasyuridae > Sarcophilus > Sarcophilus harrisii. The sequence continues at coordinate 6,430,651 of NC_045429.1, forward strand.
TGGGAATCTAGAGAGCTTTCTAGCATCTACTTCCTGAATCAAGAATTAAAAACCTATGTTGGCATTATTACAAAACAGATGTACAAAAACGGGAAATATGGTCACTCACCCAGGTGTCAGCCAATGTGGTGATAAAGAAATCTCCCAAGTTACAAAATGTGTTTGTAATTTTGTCTGAAGTGTTGGGAATCAAACATCCTATCTCCAAATCAACCATGGTATAAACAAGAGATAGTTTAATAGAATAGACTGGTTCAAGGTCTGTAGGATGAAAAGTCAAGAAGCTTCAGTTATGGTTCTGTTCCATAACTAATTAGAGGTATAGTCACTTTCACTTCATGAGCCTTGGTTTACTCATCCCTAGAATTATAGGGTTGCATTTGATTAACCCTAATATTCCTTTTTGTGTTTTTTGAGTGGTGGAAATTCACCACTGTTCTGCTTTTTTGTACAATTGTTCTTTTCCATGAATTGTCATAAAGAGTTTACAGTTATTTTAAGGTACAAACTAGCCCTGCCTTCTTATCCTGAATGACCTCTATGCATGTCCTTCTATAAATCCGCCACAGAGTTCTACCCAGTGAAACTGCCACTACTTCTCTTGATATTGGGTAGATGTTATTGGCTGAATTGGTCATCCTTTGGGTTCCTCTCACTCTCACCACATCGATTGCTTTCCCAACCATTCTCCTTTCCATTGTTAAATATGAATTCAAGACTGTGTTTTGGTTAATCAAAAAAAGATAGTGTTGTGTAATGGTTGGAGAGCTGGCCTTAAAGCTATGAAAATCCAGATCAAGTCCACTTCACGCCCATATCAATGAAATTAGAAGCTAGTAGCAACTCTGACTCAAAGGATTACTCTATTAAGATAGTATTTGTTCTTGATTTGATTATCAGCATCAAAGGGTACTTGAGATTTTGAAGTACATAACACTGGTCTGGAAAAGGATTAATTCAGAGCCATCTGTTTCTCTGCCTGCACATATATTTTCATTAGTGATCATGAGCAGGCATTTTTGGTCCATTACTCCCCTGGAAAGATCTATTAAAATAATAAACAATTCTGGTTCCATGTCAATCTGAGATGAAAGGGTAACAGAAATAATCAAATGACACAAGATGCTAATGTTGGCTTTGATCTTGTAATGAAAGCAAACAGCAGATTAGAAACTTATTGTCAGGTAAATTCTATATATACCACCTCCAATTTGTTCTTTAACCTAGTCAGTGGTTTAAGATTTGAAGTTCCTAAGTTAGTATATTGAAAGACTAGAGTAGCACTATGTTGGGCAGCTAGGTGGTATAGTGAACAGAGTGCCAGACCTGGGTTAGGAAGACTCATTTTCCTCTATTCAAATGTGACCCCGGACACTTACTAGCTGTGTGACCCTGGACAAGTTACTTAGGCCTGTTTGCTTCAATTCCCTAAAAACCACTTCCCTTTACAAAAAGCTATGGCAAATCTGGACAGCATCCTAAAATAGAGATATCACCCTGACAAAGGGTGATAATGATAAATGACCCTGACAAAGGTCAAATAGTCAAAGCTATTGATTTTCTGGTAGCAGAATCAAGATCAAATTAGTCAATACTTGAAGAAATTATTTCAAATTATACACAGGAAGGCCAAATATTGAAGGTGAAGTTTGAAAAATTTGGCCACATAAGGAGAAGACAGGACTCATTGGGAAAAAAAATTGTTGGGAAAGATGGAAGACAAAATAAATAAATAAAGGGTTGGCAGAGGATGGGATGGATAGATAGTATCATGGAAACAACAAACATGAATTTGGTCAGGCTTTTAGACATAGTGGAGGATGGAAGGACCTGGCTTGGTATGGTCACAAATAATCAGGCATGACTGAGTAATGAAACAACAGCAACGAGAGTCCTTCTTGAACATGTCCTACAACATAGACCTGAGCTAGAGCGATGATCCCTAAAATTGTGTTCTTATGTAAGATTCTTCATAAATAGACATCTAGAATTGGAAGGGACCCAACTATCCACCTAGTCCAAAACATTTACTGAATGCAGCAGGAGTGCAGCCAGTGATTGTAATAGTTATCATTATCTCTAATCATTTCTGTCTGATTTCTTTTCTACTATCACCCCAGACTGGGAGGAATGGCAAGTAGTATTATTCCAACATCTAGGCTGCCTTGAGGATTTCAGGAATCCAAGAGAGTCCCTGTGCTTTCCATATCCCCAAAGCAGCCGGGTCCATTGTGATCCTACCAGCCCATACTGATCAACTTCTTAGTGACACGAAACCTCATAGGGTTGCCCCTCCTTCGGGCTGCTACCTGGTGTTGGCCAAGACACTTGATTTGGTACAAAATTAAAAATGTCCTCCAAGATTTGATAAACAAAGAGCCTGTTGACCTTGGTTATCAATTCAGTCTATTCCTCAATGAGCTACCCATTTAGAGAGCTGAAAATTCAATGTCTTAACCTGGCGTATACCTCTAGAAATAAGGCTGAGGTTCCAAATTATGTATTCTCATTGGAAAGAACCAAATTTTACTGCAGTTAGGTAATGATTTTTCTTGTCTCCACAACATGGAAACTTGTATGGAAGTACATCTTTAAAAATAACAATCAAATCTGATCATGACTCTGTAAGCCCCAACTTTAACCTCAAAGTGGGTAGGAGGAGACTATGCAGTGGACCAGTAATAATGGGGTTGTGATGGATTTCTACAACTCTATCTTCTTATTACTAATTTTCTGGATAATGCCCAAATAATGACACTTCTGACAATTTCAAGGATACTTACCCTTAATTATGAACTTTTGCTTTACTCAGAGTATGTCAGGCTTAATTGCGTATCTTCTTAGTAGCTCTTTGTCATAAAAATTAACAAAATAAAGCCATCTGAACTATCTTGACAGGGGAAAAATGGAGTTTTATTTGGGTGGAAAAAAAGATTTTGAAATAAACAAGCTGTTTTTGGAGACCTAATGAAATAGAAATGTCGCATTAATTGTGACTCTTGTAACAAATTATCGAAATTAGTAGCAAATATGTGCACAACTGGTGAGCTCTGATGTTCTAATTGGATTTAAATTTAGATTTTGTAAGATTACATCAGTATTTATTTCTACTTGAAATCTAGTGGTTTGATGACTATCCAAGCTCAACTATTTGCCACCTGTATGACCTTGGGCAAATTAGCTAACCTATCTGGACCTCGGTTTGTTCATTTGTAAAAGGAGTTGAAATAGACACTCTCTACAATCTCTTCCAGCTCTAAAAGCATTATCCTCTCACCTAACTGAACAGCATGTGAATGCCATCTCAAAATGGGCTTCATCGTTTTCATAAATAACAGATTTTACCTATGCTGCCATTTAAAAATGCTTATCTGAATTACCGCAAATCCTCATGGCAGCCAGAACACTTAGAAGAGAAGCGAGTACTTCATGAGCATTTATTAATACCAGTCCAATAATGTCCTTCCCAGATGAGTAAAAATAACTCTCCTCAAAGCTTGGAAGGTCTCTCTGGTAGTAATAATGTCGCAATCCCTTTCTAAACAATCACATTTCTTCTCCTCCTCAGTGATCTCAATAATTAGTTGAAATATTCACATAATAATTAAGGATTTTCATGGTGATGCTCCTACCCAACGACATGGTGCTCAGGAGGTCTAAAAATCAGGCACACTTAGTACTCTCCACTTACTTAAGTAAGAGAGCATCCAACTCATAGATTATAAATATGAGTAATGTTCTTGTTGACTTTGCAAAGAAGCATTCATCAATATTGATGGCATATTCTAGCACCCAAATATCAACTTTTTGTTCATTTTAATGGATTATTTTTTTAAAGTTGGTCATGTTGAACTTAAGCAATTTCTAAAAATCACAAGGCAGCCATCAGAGACAACGTAGCAGAGTGAAGAGTAAGCTGGATTCAGAATCCAAGGAACCTGGGTTCAAATTCTCCTAAAGATCCTTTCCAGGCAGGAAGTTTTAGAGGAATCACAGACCCTGTCATCCTTGACTTACTCATCTGTAAAATAGATGGAGATGATGCTAACAATCGAACTTCACAGGACTCTTGGGGAAAGACCAACATGAAATAATGTCTAGTACAATCTTTAAAAATCTTAAAGCTCTATATGGTTGTCAGGTTTGTGTTATTTATAGTCTCCACTCTGGAAACTCCACAAAAAGAAGAAAAAGACCAGCTCAAAGGAGACTCATGATAAAGAATAGCATGCAGGGGGAGGAAGCATCAGCTTCTTTCTTGACCGGGGTCAGCATTTACTGAAATCACATTTGCCCTCTCGGACTTGCATTGCATTTATTACAAGGCACTGGGGCCCAGGCCATTCTGTTTTACAATCTGAGTGTAATTCATCCCCAGGAGCATGACCCTGCCTTGGGATTTTTACTTGTAAATTCTAGAAGCCGTGATCAGAACATAAGTGAGTGTGCATTTTCCACGCTGGCTTAAGTCTCTGGTCAGTGGCTTTCCCATGTGGCTGCATTCCCCTTCCCCCATTCCCCACACCTGCATGGAGTGAGTATGTTCCTTAATGATGGGCAGAAGCCGCTGGAGCACAAAATGAATCACCTCAATAATGAAATCTTCACCCCATCCGGCGGGCCCACTGGGAGGCTTGGCTAGTGTTACCAGCACGGCCCTACCCTCATTGGGGCCATCAGCTAGCAGAATCAGAGCTTTTCAGGGCAAAGCTTTATGCCAAACCATTTGAGGTCAAAATATCATCTGGGCCCCAACTGATGCTATTCATCAAGGCAGAATAGGAAACCTCAGCCTCGCTCTTAGCCCTTAAAGCAAACATTTGCATAACACTTCACTTAAGGTAAATCAAATTCATAGCAGAGAGAATTATTAGAGCCTTGTAGGTGATTTCTTTATGAATCATAAAGGCTCTCAAGAAATCCAGGTGGAAGGGAGGGTGGAATGTAGCAAGGCTCAAATGGAGGGCATCCCCACAGGTTTGCTGTTACTTGGGGAATAGAGTGAAGCAACATTAGCTTCCATCCAAGCCAGTGAGCACTTATTAAGCACTTACTGTAAGAAAGGCACTGTCCTTAGGGTACAAAGACAAAATAGAGATGGCCTGTCAGCAAAAAGGAGTCATGAAGTGGAGACCAGAGGCCCAGAGTTCAAATCAAAGTCTACATCTAGGTGACCTTAGGCAAGACCAACCTTTCCCAATCTCATTTTTCCCATCCTCTAAATGAGAAGCTTGGACTAGATGACATCTGAGGTCTCATTCAACTCTCAACATGGAAAAATTGGAGACAATATTCTTGTTCTCATGAAGCTTAAATTTCCCTTGAATTCCCATTCTGCCGCTGCTCCCGATTGCTCACGGCAACTTCCAGCAGGCGTTAAAACCTTGGAAGGCCTCGTGCTCTGAAGCAGATCGGCACTGGCGTACCCACTGCAGCTCCGGGGGTCCCTCGCCCTTCCGGCTCAGGCCACATCTTAAAGAGCACTCTAATACCATCTTTTCTGTCTCTGACAAAGAGACCAAGACAAAACAAACAAGCAGAAATCAATGATACAAGATATTTGAAGATCCCTTTGTTTTCCTGGAACAGTACTTTCTTTTAAAAAGAAAAAAAAAGCCCATAAGTTGTTAAACATCAACTGGCGAATGGAGTTAAAATAATAATAATAACGATAGAACCATTTGCCAAATGGGTATTCATGTCAAGATTGCATCCTTAGAGCCATTTGAGGATTACAGTCTCTTTTCTGCCTTTGGAAATAATTTCTTAACAAAAGACTGCATTTTCATAGACATTCACCAGGGGAAAATAACCGATCTACCCAAAGGGATTGTAAGGAGCACTTTTTTTGTTTTTTTGCATTTGCAGCTCTCACACATATAAAAATACAGAAGCTTCCTAGCAAACAAATTACATTATTGTAGGTGGTTTTTTTTAAGAGAATAGCTTAATGAGAGCCTAAAAGCTTCTCTCTCTTGCGAGCAGAAGAGAGCAGAGAGCTGACTGCAGTCAATTTGCTTTATGAAATCATGGCACAGAAAGTGCCTCGCTGAGGGCCCCTGGAGAGTCCTGCCAGAATAGCCTCTTTCACCTGCTACCTTGGAGCTCTGTACAGAGCGGGTACGGGGATGCTACTGCTCATTGTCTTTCATCCCCGTTTGGGTTTTGTATAAGGGAGTGCCATCTTCTCCTCGGCCTGGGGAGAGTGACTGGGCACTGGGTCTTTAATGGGAAGGGCTCGGTATGGGCAGCACCATCAATGATGGCCACTTGGGATAGAGAGAGCCTCAGCCAGGGCATTTTAGGCTTCTGTGAAGGAAGCACGGAAGCTCAGGCCACCATCCCTCCCGCAGGGAAGCAAACCACCTCAACAGTGACTATCGCAACTCCATTTTAGAGGTCATTCTGTGCATTGTAAAATGAACATTTACTTAATAACGTACACCTCGCCCATCAGCTAATGCAAGCAATTAGTACCAAACGTATTCCTGGCTCCTGCTGATTGCCTTTTGGGCTTTGATAGAATTCAAATGAAAGCAAGGCATTAGTATGGATGTGACATACATCTGAGAATATCAACTTCTGAACAGAGGCTTGGAGAATGAAATGGATGGGTGTTTATCCATATAATTAAAAACCAAGGTGATTGATTCCCATGCTGAGGTATTTGTTGTCTTCCTGAGGAAAATGGAAACTCTTTGAAAATAAATAGTATTCGATTCTTGCTCCCTGATTGCCCAGGGCCTGGCATATGGTAGGCACTTAATAAGTGCTTATTGTTTGATATCAACAAAAATCCAGAGGCTTAGAGAGATGGACTGTTGCTAGATGTGCAGCCAGGGAATGCAGTACAACACATCAAACCAGGAACGGCATTTCTGCTCCCATTTGGAGGTATCAACACATTTATTCTGTCATTTTCTGACTGAACTGGCAGGGAATGGGACCCCTGGAGCTGTGTCTGAGTCTCCATGACCCCTCTTCGGGGTTTTCTTGGTAGAGATCCTGGAGTGGTTTACCATTTCCTACTCCAGATGATTTCACAGATGAGGGAAGTGAAGCAAACCAAGAGAAGTGACTTGTCCAGGCAGGGATAGTAAGTGTCCGAGGCAGGATTTGAACTCGGCCAGATAAGTCTTGCACTCTCAGGCTTGGCATTTTCTCCACCATATCACCTTGCTCCTCCTATCAATACATGCCCACTACTATAGAAGGTAAAACATCATGTTTGGCTTATAGTAAACCAGTGGACATTTGAGGTAAGTTATGTTAAAGCATTTTTGTCTCTTTCAAAAAGAATGGATTCTTCTTCAACAATGCTCAATTTTAATTCAAGTGTGTGCACTTGCTCTGACAAAAGTCCACATAAGATTGCCATCCCTGCATGCCTTTATTAAGCAGAACCGTACACAGAACTGTATCCCTTCATCTTTTACTTTTTCTCTATCCCAGACTGACCCCCCCTAAAGATATATACTTGAGAAAAGAGCTCCATAAATGCTATAATGCAACCTACCTCATATTTCTCTAAACTTCCCAATGGTGCTGATGAGCCATTCTTGACCTTTGTGCAGAACTCAAACAATTTTAAGTTACATCTTTGGAGAGATTTTTGGTGGTTGATTAATTTACTAGAAAATTCTGGAAGCCAAGTTCTCTGACTGGCATTCCCTTTAGAAAATATCACTGGGGTGTGCCATTAAAAGAAATGTTTTTATTAGAGTTTTTTTAACAGTTGCCCAGAAAGTAGAATTGGCATTATTCCCTGGTTCAGAGAAATCTGTGAACTCATTGATGTAGATATTTTCTTTGTGATCAATCAAAAAACATTTATTAAGCATTCGATGCATGCTGTGCACAATCAAATATAGAAAAATAAAAAAGAAAGAGAGAGAGAGGAAGAGGAGAGTAAAGCAAGGGACAAGAGACAAGAGAAGAAGAGAGGAGAGGAGGGAAGGAAAGAAGGAAGGAAGGAAGGAAGGAAAAGAGAAAAAGGAAGAAAGGAAGGAAAAAAGAGAAGAAGGAAGGAAGGAAAGAAGGAAGGGAGGAGAGAAAGAAGGAAGGAAGATGAAAGGAAAATAGAGAGAGAGGGAAAGAAAGAAGAAAAGAGAAAGAAAGAAGGGAAAAGAGATAAAGAAAGAGAGAGAGAGAGAAGGGAAAAGGGAAACAACAAAGAAAAAAAGAAGAAAGGAAGGAAGATAAAAAGTAAAGAAAAAAAGAATACCTATCTTTCAGGAATTTGTTCTATTTGGCCCCAGGAGCTTTGGGCACAGAAGTCCAGAGGGGGTCAACTTTGACTGACCAGTAGAATTAGCCAACAATTGGGCCTTTCCCAAAGAGGAATGGGCTGTCTCTGGAAGTCATAATTTCTTGCCTCATTAGAGCTCTTTAAGCAAAAGCCAAATGGTCTTTTAGCCAGATCATTCTTCTTCAGATATGAGTTGGTCTAGATGCCCTTTGAACCCTGAGAAGATGCTTGTCTAAATATTCTAGTATAAAGCAGAATTTTATAACTTTGCAAACATAATTGCATTTTGGTTCAAAGGAGAAGTCAATCTGAGAAATGATTCATCCCATCCTTTAGAAAGCAATGTACCCCATCTAGACTTCAACTTCACACACACAAACTTCCATCAAAATAAGGCTCATTATTATTTACTGATCTCTAAAAGGTAATTAGTAAAAAGGGTTTGAGATTCTGTCAAAAGAAAACCCTCAAACTCAGGAAACTTAGATTCAATCACAATAAAGCATTATTAAGTAATTACTATGTGTAAATCAGTCAAATCATTCAATTTCTGGAAAGCGCACAGTGGGATAGAATCACCAACTATTATTTTCTAGAGAAATGTCTTTGCTAAGAATAATCAACAATCCCTTTCAAAATGTTTATGTGCTAGCCACAGTGCTATGAACCAAGTATATCAAGTCAAAGGCACTACTTTTCCCTTAAAGAACTAGCATCCTACTGGGGAGGTAACACTTTATATGAAGAATATGGAGCAGAACAAGAATTTATTCTAGATTTAAAGCACCTGGGATGTTTCGTTACATTTCTCTCTGTACTCTTCCCAAACCCTCCAGAAACCACTACCCTTATTTTCTTCAGCTTCTGTCTAAAATGAGAAAGCTGTTTCTCCAGATTTGATCTCCAGTCTGTCTCCGGGGATGTGCTTATGGAATATTTACATTTTGAAAATGCTTGCGGTTATTGATCTTGGTGTTGTAGCCTAGTCAGAGTCTCTCTTCTTAGAAATCTCCTTCATTTCCATCTTGCTAATTGTGCAGGAAAAAAATGATAAGACCCAAAATCTTTACCCTGCCATCAGTTTCAAACGAGACGGTGTGCCTAGAAGTCACAAGAGAACATCAGATGTACGACCCTGATGTTCCGTTGCCAACCTATTACTCTGTTCTTTGGGCCATTATTTTTAATTGCACCTCTGGCCACAAAGGCTGGAATGGACTGGGGGTGGAGTGGCAGCATGCCATGTTTTTCAAAGAGAAATCAAAACCTAAAATGGACGTACTGTGTGAACATCCAACAATCTGACAAATCCAAACTTTAAACAATGTATACATTTGTTGAATGCATATCATTTTTAGTAGCAACAGAATATGAACTTTTAGAATTGTATGTAGATACATAGAATATGACAATGATTATCACTTCTATGGAATATTTGATTAGTCTAGAGAAGATGGCCTCTATTGTATATTGTTCATGAAATTTTTCTTATCCCGGAGAAGTGTATGGTGTAGAACAGTGTCAATGAAATGGGTATATTTTAATCATTTTATTAAGGGTTCAAAGTTTTGTTAGCTGGAAAAACATGGCAGCTGCCCATGTATACAGTAACTTTGTACCAAGGTCTGAAAACTGGGGATGTTTGGGATTTCTTTGTATTTGTGTTGTCCAAATAAAGCATTTGGGCTGGATTATTCCCCGTGAGTGCTTTCTATAAAGAAATCTAAAGCCTTTGGCACTGAGGCCAGTGGCTATTTTCAGGCAACCAGAGAACAAAAACAAGCTTAATATTAAAAGAGCCTTATGAAGCATTTATAGCCCAGCTGAGAGCAAAGCCTTTCCAGTTCATGAGAAGGGAAGAAATCAGCTGGAAGCACCTTGGTGGGTTCTGTGCTATCACTGAGTCACGGGGTCTTGGAGCTGGAAGATGCCTCATTGGACATCTGGGTTAATTCGTGCTGAAGAAAGACTCTGTCCTACAGCTCATCCCACTAGTAAATGCTCAGACTCTCCTCCATCTCAAGTAAGGAAGCGATTTAGACTTTCTTCAAAATGTTTTCAGTGGCAATTCTGGAAAAACTCAAATTAATGCTCAATGAGTTACTATCTCCTCAGTTCTGGGGCTGGACTTCCTTAGGTCACCCGTCCCTTTGATTGTGACCATTTGTACAAATGAGTCATCTAGGACAGAAGGCTAGGATTTGTTTGTTAAACAAAATTCAGAGGAATAATCCTAATGTGCTACAGCTGCGGCTTTAAATTTACAAGATAGTTTCCATAGATCATTTCCTTAGATGACCACAAGACTACTAAAAGATAGGTGCTGCTATTAGTCCCATTTTATAAATAAGTAAACTGAGGCTTACCAGATTTGAGCCTGTGCTCAGGTTCACATAATTAGCTCATGTCAGATGGAAATCAAACCTAGGTTTCCACAGCGTTCCCCTTCTCATCCGTGGGGAGTCTTAACCACATTTCAGCCACTGATTTATTCCTTCTTCAGAAAGCATTGATTGTTACCTACTATGTTCAGGGAATATTGCTAAGCACTGAAGGTAAAAACACTAAAATGAAATGGTCCCTGCCCTCAAAAAGCCTTGGATCCACTCAGATAAAATATGAAGTATAAGTAAGCTCATTCAAGGGTCGGGGAGAGTACTGACATCTGGGGCCCGGGGAGAAGAGAGATGGAAAGCAGAGCAAGTCTCATGGAGAAGGGCTCAAGAACTGTTCTCTGAATGAAGTGGGAGGGGATGGGGGGAGCATGCCAGATACACTGTGCCATTTAAGCATGTGAAAGGGACATAGAAGGTCAGTTAGCAACCCAGTGGGATAGGGTTCAAGAGTGAGAGAATGAGAGAATCTGAGGGCAGCCAAGTGGTTCAGAATGCTTTCAGGAGTAGCAATGACAGCAGCAGCAATGGTAGTAATGGCAAAGAGCCCAGATTTTGGACCTGAGAGTGAAAGCTAGGTGGTGCAGTGGTTAGAGTATTAAGTTCAAAGGCAGAATCAAATTCCATCAGCTACTTAGTAGCCCCAAAACCTGAGCAAGTCATTTATTCTCTCTGGAGAAATCTGGAAGATTGATGGGTAATTAGAGCCATTTTAGCTTGGAAATCTGTCACTCTGATTAGAGCTCTGCTGCTGACTACCTATATGACCAAAATAAGTCACTTCAAGTTTCCTCATCTGCCAAAGGTAGAATGATGGACTTAATGACCTTTGAAGTCTCTTCTTCTTCTACATCTTATGGATTTTCACTTCATCTAAAAGGAAATTTAAGCCCATCATTCCTTTCTGTCTTTATTTCTGCTTTGCTAGATGGGTAAATCCCCAAAATCCATTGGTTCTATGATCTGATTTTGAATCCATGTTCTGTGACTTACCATGGTGGAGCTAGTCTCCCTGTGCCTCAGTTTCCTCATCCATCAAATAAAAGGGGTCGAGAGCTGACCTCTGAGGTCCCTTCCAACTCGAGACTTACGATCCTCTGGCTTCACCATCAGTCTTGACTCTAGCTGGACAAGCAGCCCCGCAAAGAGCAGCTCCCTCCCTGCCAGCCAGACACAGAGCTCGGCAAGCCTCCCACCCCAGAGTGGAGACAATCCCATAAAACCTCTCATTCAGTGGCACTTAAATGCATTGCATTGTTCAAGGCTGGGTGCTGGAGGCCAAAACAAATGACTATCATGAAAGGGCTCAGCAAGCAGCTACAATCAGGAGGGAAAAGTCGAGAGAAATAGGCCAAACGCAGGTTGCCTGGCTATCAATAAAAGCACAATATTGACATCCAACTTTCCGGGGGAGCAACGGGGTTGATTTCTAACCGAAGAGTAGAAGGCTGGGAAAGCCGGGATCTCCAGGGACCTGAAGCAGCTGCATTCGAAATGAATCCCAGTTGATGAAGTGTACCCTCAGGTACCCCGGCAAATAATAAATTAAGAGTGCTTAACTGAAGGCTAAAAATAAGGCATCAGCCTAATTTCCCTTTCTTTCCTATTGAGCACAATCTTGGCAGTATCCCCAGAGGGGCAGAACTGGACTACTTAGGGTGCCTTCCAGATCTCTAGAACTGGGTTGTCCCAGGCCTCCTGAAGCTGAGTGAGCTGGGTTAGCAGCCTGAACAGAGGCTAGAACAAGGGGGATTTGCTGTCCAAGGTGCTGACCAAGACCAAGGTGCAGGTCCAGCCTCTGGCACTTACTGGCCAAGGAAGGTCTTATTGTCTTAGGCTCCCTCAGTATCTTTGGCTGGAACTTTCTGCCTCAGTTCCCCAACCTCTCTTTCTGTTTTTCCTCACACGGTTGGGATGTAAAGTGCTGTAGGGGAAGAAAGGTCTGCCCTAATTTGATTTGTCTCCAGCCCTTAGATTCCTACTCTCATCCAGAGTCATCTCCAGTCATTCTGATCTATATCCTTCCACTGGCCCCAGCTGGCTCTGGAGGGGTAAGTGAGGCAGCTGACCTCACCCAGCCCAACTTCACTTCAGTCCAACTCGCTCGCATGTCATGACATCACCCTCTGATGTCATGAGCCTCTTTGAGAATGAAGGACAAGCAGCAGCAGGAGTACAGGATCTGGAGCATAGTATCCCCTGCCAGATGTTCTATTTATCACTATCTGTATAGATCAATTATGAGAGATCCAGGAAGAGAAGGAGTAGGGAGGGAGAGGGGAGAATGGAACAAGAGAGAAAGAAAATGAGGGAGGAGGGAAGAGAGGATGGGAGAGGAGAGAGAGAAAGAGACAGCAAACAGAGGGAAAGAGAGATAGAAACTGAGATAGAGGGAAGAAAGGAGGGATGGGGAGACAGAGACAGAGAGAAGGGAGAGAAAGAAAGTGAGGGAGGGAAGGAAGGAGGCAAACAGCAAAAAATAATGGGAAGAGAGATAATCTTTAAGGTCACAAAGCCTTGGATTCAAGACCCACTTCTGACACAAATTGTCTCTGTGAACATTGGGCCTGGAGTAAGGAAGATCTGAGTTCAAATGCAGGCTCAGACACTTATTAGCAGTCTGATCCTAGGCAAGACACTTAACCTATTTGTGTCATTCTTCTCCATGATACAATGGTGCTCATAGCAACACTGGTTTCCCCAGGCTATTGTGAGAATCAAGGAAAGAATGTTTGTAAAGCCCTTGGCACAGTGCCTGGCACACGGTGGGTGCTATATACATGTGCTAGCTATTGTGATTATGAATACAAAAATACAATAGTCCCTGCCCTCCAGGAATTCCCAACTGACCTTACTCCCTTGGCCTTTTCTATTTTTAATTAAGATGATGTAAAAAATCAATTGAGAAAGTGATTCATGAGAAGCAGAGAGGAAAATTAAAAGAAGAACCAAACATGATAGAAAAAAAGGAAGGAAGAAAAGAAGGAAGGGGGGAGTGAGGGAAGAAGGAAGGAAGGAAGGAAGAAAGGGAAGGAAGGGAGGGAGGGAGGAAGGGAGGAAGAGAGGAGGGGAGGAAGGGAAGGAGGGAGGAAGGAAGGAAAGGGAAAGGGAAAGGAAGAAGGAAGGGAAGTATCTTAGATTAGGATTTATCTGCATACCCCAAGTTACAGTTTACATGCCCATGAAATGGGTCTGGATTTCCTTCCTGACTACAGAAGAATCACAGATTCACATTCCACAGGCAGCAAAGTGACTTTCCCAAAATATTATCAATTCAGAGAAAAATGAGGATCAATTCTAATAATAAGATCAGGGACAACCGAGTTGGTCTTGAGAAAAAGAAGGTCCTGTTGAACCATGCCCGATCTGTAAGTGCCAACAGTAAGAACTGCATGAACTTTTTGTGCCACTAGACAAATGTATGTTTGTTTGTGCATTCACACATACCCTAAATCAGACAGACAGAAAGATAGATACAGATTGTAACAGGGAGCTAGAGATCAGAGATGGATGAGAGGGAGAGAAAGGATAGATGCAGGCAGTTCCACGTGCTAAACGTTTTATAAATATTTTCTTATTGATCCACCCTGGGAAATAGCTACTCTTATGAATCCTATTTCAGAGAAAAAAGAAATTGAGGTGGACAAAAGTAAAGCGATTTGCCCAGGATCACACAGCTAGTAAGTGTCTGAAGCTAAATTTCAACTCAGCCTTCAAGATTCCATGCCCTGTGCTCTGTCAGCTGTGCCACTTGGTTGAGTAGTGGCAAGAGCACCACGGAAGGATGTTAAAACTGACTCAACTTTATGGCAAACTTCCTTCCATTTCAAAGTTATCCCAAAGTTCTACGTGAAAAGTAGCAGCCAATACTTCTGGTGAAACTCTTCATGCATAAGCAGGATAAATGTAGAACTATAAGAATTGCACATGTTTAACATAGATTGGATTATTATTGTCTAGGGACGGGGGTGGGAGAAGGGAGGAAGAAAAATTTGGAACACAAGGTTTTGCAAGATGAATGTTGAAAACTATTTTTGTATGTATTTTGAAAATAAAAAGCTATTATTTAAAAATAATAATTTAGAAAATGAAAAAAAAATCTTCATGCACAGTGAGAGCTGTTACTGAGAAGGGCATACCTATGTACCCATTGTACAGATGAGGACACCAAGATTCCTAGAGATTGAAGGACCTGCCCAAGAATGTAGCATTTCCTTAAGCGGGTTCTAATCCTGTCTTCCAGGCCCAGTGTCATCTAGATTTCTTCTTGAGGGTTTTTAGGATAGGCAGCCTTTGATTAAGGAGATAGAAAACTCTTTTGAGGCAGCACAACTAGAAGTTCTAGATTTTGCATTGAGGGATTGAAGGGAAGGAGGAAGGAGGAGGCTATTTGCTTTGAAGCAGTTAAGCCACTGTTGGAAAATGGAGGAGGATAAAAGGAGGTGCCAGGGAGGGGAGAAAACTGGCCTTCTTAGGGGTGCTGAGCCATCCCCAAGGGAAGTCAGAGAGTAGTGTTACTCTGAAACCCGACTCTTTGGCTATTCTTGGCACAGGGGGAGCATCATTTCTGCCAAAACTCTTACTTTGTCTGTAAATTACAAACATGGTTCCCTAAACCGTGAGCTAGATGTACAGTGGGCAGAGGCTTGGACTGGACTCAGGATGATCTAGATTCAAATCCTACCCAGACATGAAAGATATATAACTCTGGACAAGTGCCTTAACATCTCTGAGGCTCAGTTTCCTCATCTGTATAATAGGAATAATAATACCACCTGCCTCACAGGCTTGGCATTAGGAACAAAAGAGAAATTATACCCAGAGTCTTGGAAAGGGCTACATAAATGTGAATAGTATTATCAATTTTACTAATATACAATGATGCCTTCTCAGCAACAGGTAGCCTTAGGGCATTGCCCAGAGCCCTGGGAGGTGCCGAGGAGGCTCCTAGGGTCACAAAGATATATATATGAGTACATGAGAGCACCAAGATTTTAATGCAGGTTTTCTCTATGTCTCTATGCCTGGCTCTCTACCCATTGTACCATCTTCATATTTCTCTCTCTCTCTCTCTCTCTCTCTCTCTCTCTCTCTCTCTCTCTCTCTCTTTCTCCTCTTTTCTTCTTCTCCTTCTCCTCCTTCTTCTTCTTCCTCCTCCTCCTTCTTCTCTTCTTCCTTTTTCCTTTCCTTCTCTTCTTCAGACTGTACTTTTCTCTCCCTCTTTTTCTTCCTCTTTTTCCTCCTCTTCCTTCCTTCCTCTTCTTCCTTCTCTTCTTCCCCTTCTCCTTTTCTCCTCCTCCTCTTCCTGTTCTTCCTCTTCTCCTCCTTTTCTTCCTCATCCGCTTCCTCTTCCTTCCCTTCTCTTCAGAAATTCCTTATTCCCTACTTCTTTCTTACCTTTATAAGCATAAACGAGTCACTTCATATGACTGAGTCTTAGATTTCTCCTCTCTCAAATGGAACTAGGGACAACAAATTGAATTGAATGGATAACTAGAGTTGGCCTTGGAGCCAGAAAGACTTTATTGAGTCTTTCTTCTGATACTTCCTGCGGTGTCACCTGGACAAGTCACTTAATCCCCAGTTAACTTATTAATCTACAGTATTGGAAAGAGTGTCCTCATCCAGAACTCCCTTGAACCAATGAAACTTCAGGTCAGCCCCTATTCCTCCCCTTTCCTCAAATGGAAGAACACGCATGACTTCCTTGTTATAAGGGAGTCAAATGAAAGAGAGAGTTTATTCTTTGTATGTATGGACCAGTGCTATTTCCCTGCAAAATGGTGTTTCTGTCATATATCATGTATTCATATAGTAGTTGTTATTCTCTTCCTCACCTATTAAAAAGATTAAGCCATAATTTACTGTTAGATGCTTGAGGTTTAGTAGGCAGAGGATAACATGTGTCAAATGGACAAATACTGGGAAAGAAAGGAAAAATAAATTGCTCTGAGAATTGAACCTAAAACTGTGCCGAGATTTCTTTCAGAGGATTTCCAAGGCTTAGCTTTCTTGTGGCTTCAAGTTAATGAGTCAGAAGTCGAGCTGTACAGTTGTAGGCCCCCCCAAAGGCTCCACTAAAACACAGCTTTCCCCTGGCTCTTTGCTTTGTCCTTGGACGGCATGGATTTGTGATGCCGGCGGCTGCTTATTCCAGTATGAATCTGCGGGGCTTGTTTTTCCCCGATCTAAATCAGACTTCCCCGTCTCCTGGATTCCCTTTGTGATTTCGGGCGGGCTCCCTCACCTGCCCAAGTGCCTTTTCCTTCAAGATGCTAAGAAGCAGCTCGCTGACCCTGCATCCAGTGGAGGGAGGCCTGATCCTGGCTTTGTAATTAAGTGTTTGGAAAGCGCTTCTGCACTTTTTTGCCACATCCTGTCGGCCAGCAGGTTTCCATCATTTGGAAGGGACTTCCCAGGTTCAGTTAGGATTTTCCAATAATCCACCGAGCACCTTTGGTCATTAATTCATGAAAACATCTGTCCATGGGTGTTAAAAGGAAAACAAAGAGAAACAAGCTAAGCAAACGTTAAGAAATGGTGCGTGTACCCAGACATAAAGCCAGATTTCGGCTTTCACGTAAGCACTTAATGTTTGTTAAAAAGAAAAAGAAAAAATAGAGGAAGAGGTGGATGTCCAAGAGCAGCTACTCGGAGTCCCGGCCTACCTAAGCTACATTAACTCCATTTGGCCATTCAAAGTAGCTCAGCTCTGCTGTCCCCTTCAGTAAATGGCTGCTTTCCTTCTTAGCATGTGATTTGGAAAACACACAAAAGGAGCTGTCATTCCCCACTCTAATCACAGAAAGGAAAGAGGAAGAGACTTTGCTGCATCCCCTGAAGCCTTCATGATGGGGCTGATAACCTGCCTCTTCTGGGGGGAGGGGGGAGGGAGAGAGAGAGAGAGAGAGAGAGAGAGAGAGAGAGAGAGAGAGAGAGAGAGAGAGAAAGAAAGAAAGAGAAAGAGAAAGAGGGAGGGAGGGGGGGGAAGGAGGGAGGGAGGGAGGAAGGAGCAGAGAGAGGCAGAGACAGAGAGACAGAGAGACGGAGAGACATACAGAGACAGAGAGGAGACAGAGAGACAAAGAGAGAGTATTGTGCATACGTACGTATGTGTGTATGAGAAATTACCTCTGCGTATGTGTGTGCATGTGTCTGTGTGAAAGAGTATGTCTATGTATATATGTATATGGGGGATCCCTAATGAGCTCCCTCTCCTCTGCCCATAATTGGGCAGACTAATAAGTTTTAGCCAAATGGGGAAGCCTCAAAGAAGAAGAGAAGGGGCTTCTTTCATTCTGGAGGTGGGGGCTTCAGAGCAACTTCAGTTCTATTTCTGTCAAGATCTTTCCTCTTCATTCTTTTTTCTTGTCCTCTGCTGTTCTCTATTTCTCTCTCTTTACTTTCTTTCTTTTATTCTCCACTCTCTGATCCTCCTTTGCAATCTTCTTTTCAATTTCTCATTCTATCTTATCTCTCTACTCCTCCTCTTTTCTCATCCTGTGTTCTTACACTTTCCTCACCTCTTCTTTCTCTCTCTCTCTCTCCCTCCTTCCATCTCTCTCTCCCTCCTTCCATCTCTCTCTCCCTCCCATCCCTGTCTCTCCCTTTCTGTCTCTTTGTCTCTTTTTGACATTCCCTGTTCTCTCTCTTTTTATCCCCATCTCTCTATATCCTTTCTTTCTCAGTCTCTGGGTCTCTGCCTCTCTCTCAGTCTCTGGGTCTTTATCTCTCTCTCTCTCTCTCTCTCTTTATCCTCACCTCTGTTCTTCTCTGTGTCTCCTTTCTTTCTCGGTCTCAGGGTCTCTACCTCTGTCTCCCCTTCCCCATCTCTTCTCTCCCCTATACCCCTCCACTCCTCTCTCCTCTTGCTTGGCTGACACTAAAGAAATCCTCATGAGGGAAAAGACTGAAGTCTAAAAAGATGAACACACCGAAATTTTTATAAGAGAATAACAACTTATGAAATTGGCAGCAACTCCCTTAAAAAGCTCCAAGGAGCCTTCAGTGAGCGGCCCGGCTCCTGAATTTAAGGGCTGTGAAGGGCACCCAGAGGTAATCTCCACTATCTCTCTCTCCCTCTCTAAGGCACAAATGTACTTGAATCCCCTCAGAAGAGACTCTGCCTTTGGGGCAGATCTGCCAGAAGCACAAACTTTCCATCTGAGGGCTTTCTTCCAATAAGCACTCGTCTCCGAAGGTTGCAAATTTCCCTCTTCCTTCATTTTGCTCTGAGCTTAGACTTGAAACCCTCCTCCATGGTCTGAAATGACAAAGCCACTTCAGCCTGCCATGTGTACTGAGGGACCATGTTGTAAACTGTCTTTAACAAAAGAGATAACCAGAACTCCATCCGGGGAGCTGCTGAGATGCAGTTAATGGTTTTCCTTATCCCTTGAAAGTGAATTAGGAGGTTTAGTGAGTGTATTTATCTGAACGAGTGCAGATGTGCCTGACTAATAGTATTGCGCTGCCGTGGTCACGGCTAACTCCCCGCCGAAATGTTGGCACTCGTGGAAATGTACTTTGAAACAGACACAGTGCTGATTCAGACTTTAGAGAGAGAAAGGCCGACAGAAAGTGGTGGGCTGTAGTTCCTCTTCTGAGTGATGGGCCGCTGACCAGGTTATTGCTTCTTACCTGGATGAGCTGAGGAAAAAGTCTTAGCTTTCTGGGGAGGCATCGAGTCTTGGATGAAGACAGTGAGGAAATAGTCCCTCCCCCAGAAAACTTAGGGGTGCTCTCCCACAAATCCACTCCATGGCCACGGAAGACTGGACATACGTGCTATTGAGAGGGGAGATGTACATGTAGGAGAGGCAAGGGAACAGTAGTTGATTCTAAGATGATTGTTGATGATGATTAAAAACAATATCTAAAAGTGTGGAGCAGGAAAGAGAAATGAAGGTAATTGAGCAATTAGGGACAAAATCCAGGAGAGTTGGGAATATAGTTTAGGGAGGAGGGAAGACAAGGTTGTCCTGAGCCTCCTTAAAGGCTAGGAATGAAAGAGACAGAGGGAGTGACCAGGGGCCAGAATGCTTCCAGTGTGAGATCTGGAGTGGAAGAGGGGTGGAGAGGAAGGGAGTTTCCAGAGGAAGAAGGTTTATGAGGCAGTGTTTGGGGAAGAATGGAGAAGGGGATAATGATGGTGATGGTGGTGGTAGTGGTAGTGATGATGATGTTGGGGATGATAGTGGTGATGATGATGATGATGATAATGATGAAGATGATGAGTGATAATGATGATGGTGATGATGGTAATGATGATGATGAGTGATAGTGATGAGGAGAGGCAGTTTCGTAGAGTGGATAAAGAGTTGACTTAAGAACAAGAAGATCTTGGTTCAAGCCGTGTCTTTGACACCCTGGGAAAGTCCTTAAGCTCTCAGTACCCCAGGTAACTCTCATTAAGAATATGAATTACAGAACTGTTGCCAAAAAAACAGACACCAAAGCACTGATCTGTTATCATTGATAGAAATTTGTAATTTTGTATACTGATGAAATCATGGATGCAGATGATAATAGTAACTTTAATAATGTCTATTAGATAGCTCTTTATATTTGTAAAGCATTTTAAATATGTTTATCCCTATGTTATACACCACCCCTACTTCTCAGGTTAAATCTTGTGGGAGAACTGTCCCAGGTAAAAGGTACTCCCTGGGTACATGCTACTAAAACTAGTTCATAAGTCCCCACCAGTGTGATTCCATAATGTTAGTAAGCCAGAAGACATAATTATTATAATTAACTTAAAACAAAGACATTTACTGAAATAGTATTAAAGGAAAAATAAAAACTAACTACTTCTTCCCCCATAAAACATAGGGGCAAAAATATACTCTGTGTCAATGAGAAGACTGGACATACATGGTATTAAGAAGCAGAAAGATATACACGTAAGGGAAGGGAAGGGAATGTCAAAGACATTCTAAGATGGGGTGACTTGATGTCTAATGAAGTTTAAGGACATTAGATACTTCTCCACCAACTCTGGTCTTTCAGGTTCCATCAGAGTAGTAGCTTAACTGAATACAGCTAGGTATATTCTGGTGCATTCTGAGGTAGTCTGAGGATCTCCTCAGAATCAGAGAATTTCAAAATTAGAGGGACTAAAAATAATGAATAATAATGACCCTGTGGAGGTGGTTGCTGTTATTAATCCCCATCACACATTCGAGGAAACTGAGGCAAATAGAGGTTGAATGATTTGCTCAGATTTACATGGATGGTAAATGTCTAAGGTAGGATTTGAACTCATCTCCCTGACTGCTGGCCTCATGCTCTATCTACCATACCCCCAGTTACTTCCTGTTGAAGAGAAACTATGGTCTGAGAGAAAAAAGGGCTTGAATATTATATGAGGAGTCCATCAAAAAGCTAGACCTTACCTAAGGGTAGATTAGGACCTCCAACAAGGACCCCAGAAAGAGGAGAAAAGGACATCTAGCCAACAGGAACATGTTACTGTCTGGCCGGGCGTTCTCCCAGCTGGCCCACAGTCCCCTATATTCTAAATGTCTCTTTGGGAGAGACCCACTCTTGCCAGATCGCCTTTGTAAACACCTGCTTCTAAAAGCTGGTAAGATCTGGTCAGCTAATTGCTAGCAACTGATATCAATGGTGGGAGTACATCAGTGAGGGCTCAGGAGTCCCAGGTTTGGAGCCCCCTCTCCCAACCCCTCAGGATTCATTCTCGAAAACCAATGAGTGAGTATCACCTGAGGGCTTGAGAGTCAGCCAGCTTGTGCTTTTTTGAGGCAGGAGAAGGAGCCCCAAATATTCTGTACAACACACCCACGTGTCACAGATACACATAGACTGATTATATACATAGACCTACATACTAGTGTATGTATTGTATTATGTTGTTGTTATTTAATTGTTTTAGTTGTATCTGCCTTACCCTGACCTCTTTAGGGTTTTGTTGCTAAACATCTGGAATGATTGGCCATTTTCTCCTCCAGCTCATTTTATGAATGAGGAAACTGAATACTTACTTGCCCAGAATCACACAGCTGGTAGGTCTCTGAGGCTGGGTTAGAACTCAGGGCTTCCTGACTCCCAGTCCAGAGCTCCCAGGCCTATGGCACCACATAGCTGCGTGCATGTGTGTGTGTGTGTGTGTGTGAGATGTGTATCTCTGTGTGTGTGTGAGTGTGTGTGATGTGGAAATTTGAGTGTGTGTATGAGTGTGTGAGCATGTGCATATATGTAATAGGTATACACACAGAACCATGTTTAAATCTATTCCAACATTTATTAGAAGTCACAAGAGAACATCAGATGTATGACCCAACATTTATTACGTGAACAATTGACTTTCCCCTCTAAGCTTCCATTGGCTTTCTTATAAAATGAGCAGTCCAGGCAGGCGTCCTGACTCCCCGGGGTTGTTAAGAAAGTCTGATGAAACGAGGCAGGTGGGCCATTGGCCATACCAAGGCATGTGTGTTCTTTGCCTGGAGCCTTGGCTGGCTTCTCTCCCCGGGCTGCCCCCGACTCCCCGCCTCCTCTGAGCATCTCTACCCCGTGGGGCTCTGGCAGATGGAGGAGGCTGCATTGTGGGATCTCTGAAGCCTTTGTGAGCTTTACAACTTCATGGGTCTATAACTTTCTCCCAATATTTTAGCGTGTGGAGTAACGGTGTGCTTTGGGAGGATTCCAGCCTACAATAAAATAACCAAAGCTGCGTTTGCTTTATTGCTTTTGTTATTCCCCTCACTTTCTCCTCTAATCTTGCTCTTATGAACTGGAGAGACATAAACCTACACAAGCAGAAGCAAATTACCAATACATCTCCGTAAAGTGTCTTTAATATCTTCATGCATGGACACTTCACTGCTCACCAGAGAATCAGGGTGCAAAGATGGCCTCCCCAGCATCAAGGTGTTAGTTCTAGGAGCAGGGAATACTTGAGTTCTCATCTGAGGCCTCCTCAAACAGACTCTGGAGTCCCGGGACCAGGTCCTCAAGGAGAAAACCACAGCTCAAAGACAAGGGACCACATGTGGACAAAATCCGCTTTGGAGAATCAAAAGGGAGAAGCCAGTAATGGCTCTGATGGAGACCAGCCTGGTCAGGTAGTTAGGACGGAGGCCTGGCAAGCTTGGAACTTCAGTGACATGGCTGCTGCAAGGACATCTCCTATCCTAATATGGCAATTTTTGTTGGCGTCTGCACACACCAACATCAACAGTGATGGAGGAGTAAATATTCCTAGAGATAAACATGGGCCCAGATCCCCAAATGTGTAGACGCCTTCCCGTGACTCTTCGATCTCTGTATTTAAAAAGTTCCACGGGGGAAGGAATAACATTCACACCGAAGGTCATTTAATCAGCGACATGTTGGTAACTGTGCTCCATGAATGTGTAAATGAGATCCAGAGCATTCATATGTATATGCTAAATAAAACCACACATATATATTGCAGCATAAAGTAATACGGGAGGGGGAAATATTTCCCAGAAATAAGAGTATCCTTTGTGTCTGAGGAAAGAGCAGGAAGGCAGCTAAGCAAGAAGGGGCTGATCGATTCCGCCATTTCTTGGGTGGGACTCCTGACACTGGCGAGAGCTTTGCCAGCTTCCCTCTCCCAGACCTGCCAACGGTTTCCCTTATTCTTCAGTTTATGAATTTTCTTCTCTCCCAGAAGCTGGGCAGATCCTTATCTTTTGCTAATAATTCTGAGGGGGATTCTATGTGGCTACTTGCTCTGCAGACGGTACTGTGAGTTCCTGCTTGGCGCTAACAGAATTACAAGACTCTGCAATATCCCTACATGACACTAGTGATATTTCAGTTTAATCCCGGGGCATGAGTTAAGCTGGGAGCAACCATTTCAATTTATATTGCAGTTTACTTAGGCTCAGCACCGGCGAGTTCTCATGAACTACATTAAACCTCTTATAGAAAACTACTCCGAAGGCAGCAAAAGGAAGGACCTTTTGGGGGGTTGGGACACGGGGTTTTTTTGGCCCAATAAGCTGAAGCCATAAAACAAACTAGACTTTCTTATATAAAAACTCATTCACACACACACACACACACACACACACACACAAATTAATCATGTGTAAAATGGAGACAATCAATAAGCATGAATTAAGCTCATACCCAGTACCCAGTTCCATGGTAAGTGATGCTACAAAGGTAAAACACTCCAAGAAATATACATTCTAATGGTGGATTTAAGTGTATTTTATTTAAGTGCATTTAAGTGCAAGCTATACAATAGATGGAAGATAATCAGAAGGGAAGGTATGAACAGTTAACCCTTGGAGGTGGCAGATAAAGGTGTTGAAGGGACTGCAGGTAGATGAGTGTGTCTCAGTTGCTCATTCTAATGAGTGCATATACTATCAAATTCAATGCCTTTCCAAATCTGCATTTGCTGATCCTACTATTCCTTTAACAATCTGTGTTCCTTCTACCATATGTACCATAGGTGAATTCCATAGCTATTCACAAGTGACCTGGGAGAGGGAAGCATATAGGGCACTTTTAAGCTTTGTAATGTGGTTTACAAATATTATCTCATATAATTATAATAATAATTAATAATAATAATACTTGGCATTATATAGTGCTTGCTATATTCCAGGTACTGTGCTTTATATTTAGTAGCTCATTTGATCCTCAAAACAACTCAGCGTGATAAATACTATTGTCATCCCCATTTTGCAGATGAGGAAACTGAAACAGGAAGAGGTGAAAATGGGTCTTCAAGGATCACTTGAGTAATGTCTGATAGGATTTGAACTTGAGGCTTAATGATTCTGAGTCCAATTCTTTAGTTGCTGCTAGTAAAAATAAGAGAAAGGCAAATGAAATCAAATCAGCTTGAAGGTTTCACTTCCCATCCAGACAAATGTCAAATTGGAAAAGGTGACAAAACATGAGAACGGTCACTCCTGGAGGCAATATGGAGAGCACACTAATATACTGCTGCTGAAGCTGTTGACATGCAGCTTAAATGGATGATGTGTTCCAACCATCCTGAAAAGCAATTTAGAATTAAATTGGGAAAATAACTAAAAGAAAAAATAACTAAAAGAGCCCACTCTTGGGGCTATATTCCCCTCCCATGGAGGCCAAAGATACAAAGAATAGGCTGTAATACACCTAAGTGTTCATAGAACTTTTTTTTATGGTAATAATTATTAAGGGAAACAAAATAGTGCCATGAATTAGGAAATGGTTAGACAAATTATGACAAAAGAAAGTCAAAAAGAGTGAGTGTACTTTAAGAAGTGATGAACATGAAGAATTTTGAGAAGCTTAGGAAGACATCAAAATTGAGGCAAAATTGAAGGAAGCAGAAGTGGAGAAATACAACATTGTTGGAGTGGAAGAAAAAAAAGAATAGATAATAAACTGGAATTATGCATTATAAATCCTGAGACTGCTTCCAAAGAAGTAAGAAACATGTATTCATTCACTCCTTTCATCAGATAACTCTGGGTCTCAAAGCAGAGAAAAATCACTTATCCATGGAGGGCCCATTGATGGTCTGATTAGCTTTACCAAACTGCTTTTTTCCCTTTTTTCTGTTTTCCTTTTAACATTGTTTTAAGAGATGATTTGCTAGGTCAAAGGAAGGGATAGATCTAGATGAAAATGAAAGTAATGTAAAAACAAAAGACATTACTAGATTTTTCAAAATAAAATAAAATAAAGCAGTTGGGCTTCTGTTTCCTTCCCCTTGCATCAATTCCTCTGTAGGAAGAGAGGGTAGTGACCACCAAGAAGAATCAAGATTAAGAAAAGGCCAGAGACCATTAGTAACTTTGGAGAGAATACTTGAAGTTGAGTGATCAAGCCAGAAATCAGCATGCAGAATGTTTAGTAGATCATGAGGAAAAAGAGTTAAAGTACAGAATGTAGATCAGCTGAGAAGGAGGAGAAACATAGGATGATAGCTGATATCCATAGCAGGGTCCAGCTAGGGTTATTTTTACAAATTAGGGGAACTGTGTTTGTAGGCATCAGGGAAGGGACTGGTAAATAAGGAGAAGTGAAGTTTAGGAGAAAATGGATGAGAAAGGAAGTAATGTTCCAAAAAAGTTGAAAAGGGAGGAGACAGCAGTAGCATGGAGAAAGGGTTGGGTGGCAAGAAGGCCCACTTCTTCCTCAGATACTGGAGGAAAGGTCAGTAGGAAGATGATGGTGTTGGGGGTTAGAAAGGGGACTCTGAAAATGACCTTAATTTTCTTGGTATAATATAAGGGGAAATCTGTGACTGAGAGGATAAGGAGGGTTGTGATGGGAGACTCAAGGAGAGAAAGGATTTGGAACTTAGTTGAAGTCCTATCTTACTTAAAAGGTCATCCATGGACTCATCATCCATGGACTCAATGGCTAAGTCAAGATTAGAACTCTGTTTCTGTGACTCCAACTCTGCTGTTCTTCCCATCACTCCATTCTGACCCTCGAGATCATTGGGTCTTGTTTTCTAATCTAGCACTTTCTGATTGTTCAAGAAACACTTAAGTCAAAGGTTCTCAATCCTTCTCTAGATCATTGGCCCCACTTGCAGTTTAAGGAAAGTGATGTACTCTGCAGAGTCGTTAAATGAATAAAATGAAAAGGCAGAAGATCACAAAGGAAGCCAAATAGCAAAATGGTATTAAAAACAAGTTCAGCGGTTAAGCATCCTGATAAATGAAGCAGTGCCTCTCTTATACAGCTTTTGTTCTACTTATCCAACACTGCATGGGTTAGGGGAAGGGAGGCTTCAAGCTGCCAGCTTGTCCTTGCATGGGGTTGGTTCTTGTCAACCTCCCCTGCTCCCTCAAGGTGCCCCTTCCCTGAACTGAATTCCAGATTCATCTGTCATGAAAATCACCTGCAAGGGGAAGGGGAAGCTGTGTCAGCCTAGCCCACCCATGGGTTCTTCCCAGGAGACCCAAGACCAACATTGAGGAGATCCTCAATCATCTTAGATTCTCAAACATTGAAATGGATTAGCATATGTTCTCCCCAATGATGCAGATGTCTGCACCCCTCCTGGGACTCTCATACCCATGCTCCCCCAAGGGCTCTCCCCCATGCGTTAGGTCTTCCTTGATTCCTCCTGATATCACCAAGTCACCAGCAGTGCCCTCCAACCCCAGAGCTGGAGCCTTTTGCTATCACAATGTGACTGGCAAGATTTCTCATCCTAGGCTTCCCTGAGGCCATCTTTCCTCTTGTTGGCCTCTGAAGACCTCTCAGGTTGTCGGCTTTAGCCTGCTCTCACTTGCCATGGTGTTGTTCTGCTGTCTCAGCTACGTCGGAGCCTTTGGGACTCCATCCAAGGATTTCTTGTCAAAGATACTGAGTGGTTTCTCCCGTGAATCCATTTTGTCAGGAAATTAGAATTAAGTGACTTGCCCAGGATCAAATGGCTAAGAAGTGTCTGAGGAGAGTTTTGAACTCAGACCTTCCTAACTCCAGGTCCAGAGCTCTACCTACTGGGCTACCAGCTACCTCACTTGCCATGCTGCTCTCCATTGCCTTTTTCATTATGCTTCTCTTGCATTCTTCGGAGATTTTTTGTGTCCCCCGGCTCACAATCATCCAACACTGGAAAACTATTGCTATTCAAAAGATGGGCTTTTGTTTCTGGGAGAATACTAGATCTTAAAATAACGTGGCGACTTCCTGGAGGCAACACAGTCCCCTACTCTCCTGCTGAGTTCAGGAAGGACTCATAGCATCCCCAAAACCCAGTCCCTTCTCCCCAGTCCAGGCTCCAGGATTCTCTGCCTGTCCACACAGACATCCCAAATCCTAACCGCCAATTCCACAATCCCATGATCCCCTGAGGCTGTCGAAAATCAGAAGTAAAGCCTCCCAAATGTCACTAGCTCTTGCCTTTTGTTGTTTTGTCGTGATTGCCATTCATCACATATTGGTTGGATTCATAACACTGAACCAGCAATGAACATGCAAGGAATATTTTCCTATTACACCTCCATTCCCCACCCTGGATGTTCCATCACCCCTACCATGTGTCACTACCCCTAGACCTCAGATGAGCCAAAGGCAGCATTTTTAAAAATCAAGATGAGTGATTATTTCCACCCATTAATATAATTATATGGACAGAAGAGAAAATCTCCAAGAACAACATTAGGTCTTTACAAGGGGAGGGGATACCAGAAGAGAAGCAAGAAGGGGTTCGTTGGGACTGAAATCCCCTGAGATGCAGTTATGTTGGGGAGAGGGAAGGAAGTGATTATTAATTTCCTATAATCATGTGACCAATCTTGATAGAACATCATCATCTCCTGGAGAGCAGGGTATATTTCAATTTTGCTTTTGTACCTTCAGTATCTAAGATAATGCCCACCTCGAGAGCACTTAATAAATAAATGCTTGCTGATTGCTTGCTAATTAGATACGAATTTTAGTTGTTTTCATGTTGCCTACAGACTAAAAGTATGGCCTATCCTTGACTCCCTTTAAATTTCAGCATCCCTTGGACAAACTCCCTTTGTTCTACCCTAGTTCCATCTCTGATGATGACCAGAGTTAGGAGTGAGACAGAAACCATCCGATCGCTGTCTCTGGTGGAATTTCTATGCGACCAGTAAAAGGAAGAAACTTATTTAAATGTGGGTGCTGCTCTTTGCTAAGAAATTAATCCCCTGGCTTCCCAGAAATATACACTGTCAGACTAACTACCAGAACTCTCCAGGGGCAAGGCAGCAGGCTGAAAATTAGTAGCAGGAGCAGGTAACCCCACATAGGCACACACAGAAAAATAAGGTTGATTTATCTTCTTTTTTTCTTGGCACAGATTACTCCATGGCATAGATCAGTGCGCTGATGCCTTGTGATTCCCTTAAGTGTTCTTAGTACACTGCTGGTACCACTTCTTTATGCTGAAAACCTCTTGGGGGGAAGCTGAAACATGTATCATCTGCTTAGTTCTGCTCCATTCACTCCACCCGCCGCTGAACTCTGTTACCAATTGCTTCAGCAAGAAGCTCACCTCAACAGATGCCCTCTCCATCTTCCCTTGGTCTAATAATAACCCTCTAGGCACCCGCGGGGCTTTTTCCTGCAACAGACCCACAAGCATTTGTCTTTAACAACTGGAATCTCAAAATCCTTGTTGTTGTTAATAGAGAGTCAGTTTTCCATTTTCTGTACTGACCAAGAGGGAGGGAGACGGCCGATTATCCCACAATGCCCCTGCTGCATTTGGCTTTCCAATGCACAATCATATATATATATATATATATATATTTTATATATATATGTATGTATGTATATGTATATACACATATATAATGATAGGGACTATATACATGGCTACAGATGTGTGTATATGTCTATCATATATGTAAATATATGCATATAAAATATATAATGCATGGGCTTCTTACTTTTGCCATAGGGAGCAGACACATCTTCCGATTTAGCTTTTCAAATCAATGATTAAATATTAAATTCATTTGCATTTTTAGAGCATAAGCCCAAGGAATGGGAGAAATTTCTCATCTCTATGCTGGATAAAAGTAAGAAGTCTGATAACAGCAGCAACCAAAAGACCCCCGTGCTGGAAGTGTGGAGAACTGGGCTCAGTCCTGTACCTCTCTCTTTCTAGCCTTGTCAAGTCAAGAAAAAAATTGGTGCACATCTACTCTCTGCCACGTGACTTTGGGGAAATTTTGGGGTCCAATCTAGCAGTTACAGTTTAAAATGAATTCATTTTTGAAATCCCTAAGAAGTGTGTAAGTGTTTCTTTTTTTAACTCAAGGTAAAGGTTTTACACTAATCCACCAAAGCAAAATATTTCAAAGTCAATTAATTCGTGAAGGGCCCAGTTAGGTGTTTGAGGCACTCTGCTAGCTGTTAAAGAAGTACTTAAAGAAGATATTTAAAAAGTTTGGTTTGGTTTTGTTTTTTTTAAAGA
This sequence comes from Sarcophilus harrisii, assembly GCF_902635505.1. Classification (NCBI taxonomy): domain Eukaryota; kingdom Metazoa; phylum Chordata; class Mammalia; order Dasyuromorphia; family Dasyuridae; genus Sarcophilus; species Sarcophilus harrisii. The sequence continues at coordinate 6,460,208 of NC_045429.1, forward strand.
AGAATCTCTCCCCTCAGCCAGCTTATATTTTACCCAAGAGATCCAATAATTATACATAACTGATGTATCTACACAGATAAGTAAAAACAAAAGAATTAGCAGAGTAATTACAGAAGAGAAAGAATACTAGGGAATGAAGGGACCAGGTAGGGAGGGACTGTGTCTAGAAGGCGACACCTGAACTTGAGTACCTATAAGATAGAGGGTTGGTAGGGGAAGAGGGAGCTGCATTCCCTAATGGGGATAGCCTGTGAAATAACAGAGAGTCGAGAGATGAAATCTCATGGATGAGGAACACTCAGGAGGGTGGACTGCAGAGTAAGAGAAGGGACATAGTAGGGAATCAGAAGAAAAATACAAGGGAGCCAAACTCAGTCTGTCAGGAAACGACTGAACAAGTTGTTGGGTATGATTGGGATGGAATACTATTGTTCTAGAAGAAATGATGAGCTCGAGGAGCTTAGAAAATCATGTAAAGTCATCTTTTATTCTATTCTACTATAATATGGAAATGCTAATTTTATTTCCTAAATTCAGAATAAAATAAATAGGGTTTTTTTTGGGTTTTTTTTAAGGAGGGGAACCAGACTGGGAATGTCTTTAAATATCAGCCTGAAAATTCGATGTTTTATCCTAAAGTGGAGTTCACACAAAGCTGTGGAAAGATTTGGAGGGGGGGAGTGACATGATCAAATGTGTGTCTTAGAAAGATAATTTTGCCAACTCGATGGAGCACGGATTGGAACCAAAAAAGACAAAAAGGAAGACCGATCAGAGGACTGTTGCAATAGTTCCACTGAAAAGCTGTAATGAAGTAAACTAGGGAAAATACCTGTGTGAATAAGAAGAAACAAATCCATCATCCCTCCAATCTCCCACTAAACCAGTCTCATTTTTAGTTCCTCTTTTACATCTGGTGCTTGTCATTCTTGCTACATGACAGCCTACCCAGTACCATGAGTTCCATGAGAGTAATAGTACTGGCATGTTTGAGATAGCCTCTGATGTTAATAACATTATTTCAGACCTAGCAAAAGCCAATGTAATTATATTTCAGCAATTTAAAATTTAAGTGATTTGTATCTGTCTATTTCCAATCGTTTTAGTTTTTCAACCCCAAGTGAATTATTGGCCAAGTACTTGTGGACAAGATATTAACAATTATGATCCAATGGCTTACTAAGAACCAACCTAATGAATTAAGATTTATTAAATGGAAATATATATGTATATTAGGCAAGTAATAATTACTGTGTGCATAAAAGTTCTTTGGAATGCTTTTATACCATAAAAATAAAAGCACAAAGCATACACAGTATATTTATGTCATCTCATCAATGAATCTGACAACAGATCAGATGAGCACATGCTGGCCACAGAATGTAAGTGATGCAGAGGGAAGATGAAAGAGAGCCATTTTATAAAATAAAAAAAAGTCAAAGGAAGGACAATGTGTGTCTGAAAGTGTTGAAATTTTCATTCCTCTTCATTTGGATTTAACATAAATGTTAAATAGATAATAAACCAAGAGACATCCAGGCTCAATGTCCTACAGCTATCTAATAGACATTTCTACTAGTGTGCTCTTCAGCACCCCAGACTTCACTGCTTCAAAATGGAGCTCATCCTCCTCCTGAAGCTTCTGTATCTTCCAGCTTCTCTCTTTCCTTCGAGGACACTTCACTCCCACAGTCCTCTAGCTTCAAATTTTTGTATCATATTTGAATCTTCTTGCTCTCAAATCTATTCACTTATCAAGTCCTACTAATTCTATCCCTATGAGACTTGGTTCCTTTTCTCTACTCACACAAACATAACCCTAACCTGCCATCAGTCTAACTAGCAGAGGGTTTTTATAAGAGCCAAGCCAGAGCATACCTTGAGAATCTTATAGTTAAAACAGAAGTAGAGAAATGGGACAGATTTTCCAAAGGTTCTGTAAGGGATTTATTCTCATCCTCAGTGACAGTGGAAACACCACTGTCATCTCAGCAAGCAGTCAACCATAAGAAGAGATGAAAAGGCATTTAAAATAATGAAACCAGAAATTTCAGCAGGATGAGTTCATGAGTGACAGTATTTAAATCCAGCTCTCCATGAGCTAAAAAGAAAAAAAAAGAAAAAGAAAAAAAAACAACAACAAATGAGGCAAAAAAAACAAAAAAAAAATCAAGAGGTGAAAATAAAACATCACTGAAAAGAAAACATCAGAGAAATTGGTAGGAAAAGAATTAATAGTAATCAATGGTCCTATACAATGATTAAATATTATAGAATTAAAGAAAATGCAGGGAAACCTCTAACAAAGTTAGTGTTTGGGGGAGGAGGAAACTAGAAATAAGATGTGACTAAACACAAAAGGAAATAAAGGAGGAGAAAGGAAAATGAAGGAAGGAAGGGAGGGAGGGAGAAGGAGGAAAGCCTTTTAAGGTTCTTCCTAGAGCCCCAAGAGTGTCAGTAGCCAGAACTTTGAGAATCCTGGTGCTCAAACATAAATACAAGTTGAAGGAGGGTCCCAAGAGGTAGTTCTATATAAGTATATACAAATTAAATAGGAGGAAAAGTGTGAATACTTGGGGAAATAAGAAAAGGCCTTATGAAGAAGATGAAATTTGATTTAAGTTTTAATGGAAACTATAGATTTTAAGTGGCCAAGGTCAGAAGGGAGTGGATTCTAGCATCATCAGGGTGGGGAAGGAGTGGTATACAAAAGCACAAAGAAGGTGATAGAATGCTGTGCTTTCAGGAACAGTAAGGTTTGACTGTACTATGGAAGATGTGAAAGAGAATAATGTGCATTCTGGGAAAGTAACCTGTAAGCACACTTTGAAAAAAAATGTAAATGATGTGTCAAAAAGCTTAAATCTTATTCTAGAGTCAAAAGGAAACAACAGAAATGTATCGAGTAAGTTGGTGATGGAGCCAGATGCATAATTTAAGAATATCAATTTTGGAGTTGTGATCAAGGATGGATTAGAGAGGAGAGATCCAGGGTAAAGGGAAAACAATTAAGAAGCAATAGTCCAGGGTGGGCAATGAGGGCCTGATAAGAGTGATGATAATGAAAATAGCAAGATGGTTCGAACAGATTCCAAGAAAATAAAATCAAAAAGACTTGGCAACTAATTAGTTGATGAGAATGAGAGGGAGTGAGAAACTTAGGATGACTCAGAATCTGTGAACCTTGGAAAAACTGATGAATGGGAACATTCATCAACAAAATGGGAAAATTCAAAAGAGGGGTATATTTGGGGAAGAAAACAGGAAGTTATGTTTGAGATGCCTAATCTAGCTTGAAATGTACAATAAGCAACTAGGGGCTAGAACTCAAGAGAAAGAATATCACAGAGAATATAAATCTAAGAGTCAAATGTATAAAGATGGTAAATGAACCCATGAAACTAGATAAAGTGAGAGAATAGAGAAAAGGAGCTGGGAGAGAGCCTTGGGCAGTGCACTCAGAGTATGACAGGAATGGAAATATAGCAAAGGAGACCAAGAAGGAATGGTTAAAAATTTTGGAGAAGAACTAAGAGATATCAGTGTAATGAACAACCCAACAACCAGAAGGGATACTCAGGCAGGGAAGATGATCAACAGAGTCAGTATTGCAGAGAAGTAAAAGACTGAGGCAAAGCCATTACATTTGTCAACATAGAGAGCATTAGGAACTTTGGAATGAATAGCTTCTGTGAAAAGATTTGAATTTGAGAAGAGGGTGAGAAAAGTGGAGGCAATGAGTATAGACAGCTTTTTCTCTAGAGCACCGAGTATAAAAAGAGGAGGAGATCATGAGGGACTAGGAGAGGTAAGTCAGGATTGTTTTTAAAACAGCAGAACCCTGAGCATGCTCACAGACACAGGAAAGGAACCAGAGTTCAAGGTGATGTTTGAAGTGGTAGTCATTTAGAAGAAAAGGAAGACAGAGAGAAGCAAAAGTATCAATGGAAAGGGGGGCATTTTTTCATCAGAGACTGAAGGAAACGAAAAGAAATAGTGGATACTGCCAACGGGCTTTGAGATGTAGTAAAAATAGAGTTTGTGGCAAATGGTCTCTCCCATTCAAATATTAGGTTTTGTCTTTTGCTAAAAGAAGATGAAATAGGGAGAGTCATGGTGTGGGAGACTAGAGGAGATGAGGAGGGAAAAAATAAGTTTGAAAAAGCCAAACGAGAAAACCAACCATCAATAACAAATGATAGCTACTCCCACTAAAGCAACGGATGCTTTGTCACCTAGTTTTCTAACATTGGCAAGCTTATAACTAGTCCCTCCCTGTATCCCTTTCTTCTCCTCCTCTCTCCTTCCTGTCTCCTTCCCTTCTTTTTTCTCCCCTCCTTCCTCCCTCCCCTCTTTTTCCTCTCCCTTCCTTCCTCTCCCCTCTTCTTCTCTCCTTTCCTTTTCTCGCCCTCCTCTTCTCCGCCTTTCCCACTTCTGTCATTGTTTCTATTCCTTCCTTTCCATTCCTGCTTTTCTTCTTTCTGCCCCGCTTCTTTCTTCACTCTTAGATATCCCACCCCCAGTCTTTCTGTCCCTACAATCCACTCTTCCAAACTTCAAGGAAAAGAAAAGAAAAAAATTCCTTGTAACATATATGCAGAGCAAAGCAAAACCAACCAGACAAACAACCACCACCACCCCCTTCCCGGGTTATGACAGAAAATTTATGTCTTCTTATTGGGCACCCAGACTTAGGAGATGGGACCCACTGCTCTGTGGGTCCTCTGCAGTTGTCACTGATGGATGCTGATCAAAGGCTGACAAAGCCTTTCACAACTGCTCCTGTTTACAGGGATGTCATTACACAGTTTGTTTTCTTCTTCTAATCTTATTCTGAAACTGTTCATATAATTCTTCCCTAGTTTCTCTGAAAGTGGTTCTCTAGTTGTTTCTTGGAGCCATCATTACCTTCCCTTCTCATCTAAATGTTGTATATGTTAGGAAGTCAAACTTTTTTACATTTGATTAAGAATTTATATTTATCCATTATCTGCATCTCTCTCATATCACTCTAGAATCTTGAAATCCATTTGCATAAATATCCTGGGCTCCTACAAGTCAATTTGGGACTTATCCTGCTTCATTATAGGCCTCTATAGACATGTCTCCATATCACTGTCCATGTGTATCACTGGTGGATAGGTGTTCAAGGAAGACAAGTACCTCTGCTGTGAGGGCTGCTGGATCCTTTTGGGGCAGATCCTGATCATCTACCTTTGGCATTCACTTGTCACCCAAGTCTCATTGTGGCTCCAAGAAGGTACAGCTTGTGTGGCAGTCACACTCTATTAAACTGTTTTGGCAGATGGGCTAAACAAGGTTGAGGGTAACCAATGGGTCTAAGCTATCAATGAACAGGGCTGTCTACCCCAAATAGGAGAAGACTTTCCCCCACTGGAATGGGAAAATTTGAACAATTTGTTCCAATGGGCCATGAAGGCATTAGAATCGAACTCTATGGAGTTAGAGCTGAGTTAGACATCAAATGGTCCATAGTCATCCACTGCATCCCAAGCCATAGTCAGTCATTTTGATTTTCATCCTTTCACTAATCCCCAATGACTCTGGAAGAGAGAATGACCCTGACAACTTCAGAATTCTGCCCTCTTAAATACAATCTGTGTGTAGATAAAAAAAATCTCACCCATACCATTTTATCATTTTTCCCAACTCAAAGTTCTCTGATGACAGCCAAATGACAAATCAGCAGGTGCCGACATACTATGAGCGGTAGTCCAAACAAGTGGATCAGGCCATAGCATCATCTCCTCACTGGAGTGAAACCCCAGTGGGATTCAGCAGCCTTTTTTAAGGACAGCACTGCTAACCTCCTAGCATGAGGACACATAATCTAACCATGACCTGCTTGCCACATCAGGGGGAGATCCTACCCTGCAGTCAAAGAATACAAATTACACAAACTTTGCAAAGATGAGTCTATTCACCATCAGTACATAAAATGTGCTCATGCTTGTGGACAAAAAGAAATCTAGTGTACCTGAAAGAAGTCCAACTCTTCATGTGAGAGAAGTCAGAAAGTATTTCAATCAAATGGCAGCCCTGTGTGAAACAAGACTGGCAAATGAAGGCCTTATGAAAGTCAGAGCTTGATACACATTGTTTTCTGGAGTGGCTACAGGGATAGAGAGCAATGTGAAGCTGTATAGAATTTGCTGTTAAAATGATCTAATCAACTAGATGTCTCCCAAAAGGGATGAATGACAGGCTCATGACAATGCAATTGCTATTTCCAGGAAAGCCGTTATCATCAGTGCCGATGCTCCCACCATATGTACCCTGAAAAGATCAGAGAAAAAAATTTATAAAGCTCTGGAAACAGTCATCATCCATGTGCCAAAAGAAGATGAGCTTGTAATTCTGGGTGACTTTAACATGACTGGGCACAGACTCTCAGACGTGTCAAGGACTCCTTGAGAGGAATGAAGTCAGAAGCAGAAATAGCAATGGTCAATTACTACTGAAGACATGCATCTCATGACCTTCTTATTATCAACTCTGTGTTCTTTTTACTTAACCACAATACAATTTCACAGCTGCATCCTCATGCAAACATTGACATTTAACAGATCATATCTTGTAAGAAGAGACAGACAGGACATGAGAGTGATGAAGATCATGTGTGCTGGACAAATCATAGACTCATCTTCTCTAAGCTAAACATTTTCATTTGACAAAATCATCAGTGCCATGGCAAGAGTACTACCAAAAGACCTAATATCAACATATTAATGGAACTATTTGTTACTTATTTGGTAAGGAAAATTGAGTTAATATATTATAGGGAATAGGGGAACAGCTTTCAAAGATTTGGTGTATAAGCACCCCGTTTATTCCTCTGGGCCAGAATACTCACAAATATCAGGATTGGATTGATGGAAGTGATGGGGAAATTCAGAAGCCCCTAAATGAAAAATGAGAATTTCACAAGGATTATCAGTAGAATAATTGATCCACCTCCAAATCAGCATTTAAATCGATCAAAAGTAAAGGGCAAAAGAAGCTTAGAAAGATGCAGTATCCTTGGATCAGTCAGAAGACAGATGAAATTCAGTTTTACACTCATAGTAACAATACAAAGTGCTTTTTGTGATATTCTAGACTATTTATGAACTGAAAACCTATGGCACATCTTAACTACTGATGGAGCAGCATTGATGAATGATAAGGACATGATCCTAGAAAGATAAACTGAACATGTTTATGGTATTCTCAACCAACCATCACCAATTATAGCTGAAGCCAGTGACTATGTACCTTATGTAAAGGTCCATCTTTTTCTAGACAAATTTCCAAATGAAGAAGAAGGTTTAAGTGCTAAGAGCGTGTTTGCCTAAAAGACTATTTTCTACAGAACCCATACAAGGCAGGTATTGACATGGTGGTCAGGAAACATGATGCAAGGAGGCTCTCAAAGTCTCTCTGAAGAACTTGGGAAGCCATTGTGAGACATGGGAGATACTGGCATGTCCACATCAAAGAGGCAAAGCAGAATTGCAGAGTTAGCATAGTAGGTCAGAAGAAATATGGGGTGCACAAATTTAGAGATCTATCCACTCCAAATGTTCATGTAGACTGTTTGTGCCTGACCTGTGGGAGAGTTCCTTCACCTTGTATTGGTCCATTAGCATAGTGAGGTCACACTGGTGCTCTATGAGCATGAAGAACAACCAGCCAGCCAGGCAACACATTACTCTCCCTTTCTTTTTTCTTTCCAGCTTCTGTTTTTATGCGGTTTTCTCCCATCTGAATACAATGGCTTTAAGGATCAGAATTATCTTCCTTAATTTTATTCTTCTCCCCAATACTTAGCACAGGGACTAAGACATAGTAACTACATTGTAAAACCTTTCTCTATAACACTACCCCTACTAAATTTAATAATCTAATTGATAAGATTTGACCCACCATTCTTCCTAGGTCTTCAAGGATGTTGGCTATATCTCTCAGTGTTGGAGCAAGGTTTCTGCACCAATTATTCAAACAATCAACAAATATCTGGTAAGAACCTAGTATGTGTCAGATACTGGGCTAGACACAGGGGATACAGAGACAAAAGCAACATTAAAACATTTTTAAAAATCATTAAGCAATGAGTATTTACTAAGCCTCCATTGTGCACCAGATATTATGCCCAAACCTAGGATATAAAATAGCCCTGATCTATTCATAAGAAGCCTATGGTCTAACACAGAGACACCAAGGCAGCTATACACCTATACAGTATAAAGATAAAGTGAATAAATGCAAAAGAGTTCAGTACAAGGCAGTTTGGGAAAATCAGGAGTTCATGAAAATGGGGTCACTTGGGAAGAAAAAAAATGGATTCTGGAAATTGATAGTGAGGAGAGAATTTATACCAAGAATGGACTCTGGACATATAAGGCAAAAAAAAAAAAATGTAAGAACTGATATTCTGTAAGGAAAGAGACTATATGTATATAGTTATGCACACACACACTCATACACTCAGAATAAAAATAAAACAATGACAAGGCAGTTTGCAGAATCCTATTGTTTTGTGGTGGTTGTTTTTTTTTTCCTTGTTTTGAACTGGGACAATATCTGCCTGTAGCCTTGCAGAGCTTGTCTGATTCCCCATGATCTTGGAAAGTTCAATGACAGTGGCTCAGCAATCCCATCTGGCTGGTCTTTCAGTAGCACAGGATGTAGCTGATCTGGGCCAAGTGACATGTGTTCCACAAGAATAGTGACGTGCTCTCTTACTATCTCTGTTTTTATATTGTGAAGCAATTCCTCCTCAACCATTCTTATTCTGTCTTTTTCAGTACCAAAGTTATTCTTTTTGGCAGAAAATGTGAAGAAATAAGAACCCCACCTTCTCTATTGTTGGCTATTATCTCATCCTCTCTGAGCCCTAAGCAGTTGGAACTGAAATCTAAGCCTCTATTTTCTCCCAATCAAGTTTTTTTAAAATAACTTTGTTTTTATCTTCCTTATTTCCCTCACAAGTTTCAGTTTATTCTATGCTTTAGAAATCCTGATAATTTCCTTTCTGTAGCATTGTATGCATCTTCCATTATGTGCCATTGCTTCTATTTCTAGTAAATGTCTTTTAAAAATCTATTTTGGCAATAACAAAAGGAATTGCTTAATATACAGCAAAATATTTATGGCAGCATTTTTGCAGTCCCAAAGAATGAAAAACAAAATAGATGCTTTTTCATTGGGCAACAGCTAAACAAGTTTTGGCTTGAGAAAGTGATGGAATATTATTATGCCATAAGGAAAATGAACATGATAAATACAGCGAAATACTGGAAGATCATATAAACTGATGCAAAATGAAGTCAACAGATTTAGGAAAACAATATGTAAAATAACAATGGAAATGAGAAGAACAACAAAATAAATATGGCAAAACCATGGTAACCAAGCTTTGTCCCAAAGAAGAAATATGAGAAGACAAATTCGGTTCTCACATTTTTACAAAAATGAGAGGTTGTGGTTATGAATCTATTTACATAATATCAGATTTTTGATTCAGTGGTTAATTTTCCAAACTTTTTTCTTCTCTCTCTTTTTTTTTATTTTTCATTATTTTGGAAGAAAGAAATAGGGAAGGAACTGAAGGGAGGGAAAGTAGGTGATACAAAAACAAGAAATATCCATAAAAATTTACTCTTAAAAAAAACATAATTTGATCTGTAAGTTCCTTATTTATCTAAATTCATCTCTTTGGACAAATCCCCTTTTCTCTGATTTCCATAATTGTTTCTCTCTGTGACTTCAGAATTTCATTGTCCCCCTGTAGAATTTTCTCTTTTTTTTCTTTTTTTATTAAAGCTTTTTAATTTTCAAAAGATATGCATGAATAATTTTTCATTGTTGCCCTGTAGGATTTTTGACTAGGCTCTCTTATTTATTTTTCTTCTAAAGCCTTCAAGAGCTGTTCTCAAGTCTACATTCAATTATCTATCCCTTACAACGGGTCACACAAGGATGTGACTTAGTTTCCCTTCTATGGCCACATCCATATTATAAATAAAATAAATTGGGAGCAGAAAGTACTGTCAATTTCTTTTCCATAAGTACTTTTTAAAAACCTAGAAAATTCACCAGCCCAAGTCCTGAATAAAATATCAAAGAAAAAGGCATAGCAATTATTTCCAGCACAGGTGACCACAGAAGACAAATGAAGAAGTCTGGAGACATTGAGAGTGAGTGTAGCCAGAATTGTTTGTATAGAGCAAGATGCCAGTTGGCAGCTTTCTCATTCACTACCCAGCTCTGGGACACAGATTCAGGGTACACTGATCACAGTGAATCAGACTAATAACTTTGCCAAGAAAGGAAATGAGTTTATTCTGGCCTGACTTGTTCTGCATAGTCCCAAATTCTCTAGCATGAATCATTGTTTTGTTTTGTTTTGTTTTTTCAAAATGCTCACAAAGCATCTCTTAAAAATTTTCCAGGAATGAAAGTTGTGCTTACTGACATCATTTGGAAACTACATCTTTCTTGCCATTAAAAAAAAAATCAGGACACTTACCTGTCTCTAGTCCTGCAGTAAAGACTTTATTATTCTCCAGAATTTTTGAAAAGTCACTAATAGCAGTTCAGCAAATAAATCACAGGACCACATACAATTTCTGTATTGGAAGGGGCCACAAAAACTAATTAACCCCACCAATCTATGAAAAAAATCCCCTCTCCAGCACAATTAGCAAGTATTCACTCAATCTTTGTTAAAATATTTTTAATGAGGGGAATCCTCTGTTTCCCAACCTAAATTCTCATGTTAAAAGTTTCTGCCTGTTGCTTTGAATCCTATACACTAAGATGAGCTTGACAGTCCATTGAATAACTGGAGACAACTAGTACTTCCCTCTGAGTCTTTTATTATGATCCTTGCTTCTTTCAATGGAAAAGGGGTGGACTTGAGGTTCTCCATCATGCCGATTGTTTGGCTCATCAATGAATGCAAAACTACATAAACACTTTAATAATGGTCTGCTTAGGCCAGAGGATAATCCCAATCAGTTCTCTCAAAATCCTAGGCTGTAGTTCATCCAGGCACGACATGCATTTTACCACTAATGGCTACATGCTCTCTTATCATATTCTCATTTTTGGTTATAACTCTCCATTAATTGTTTCTCTGATCATTTTCTGTTAACTGGTCTTAGTAAAGAAAACTGAAATGTGATGAGAATTGAGTCATGTTGTTTTCTTTCTATCATCATCGTGTCTGCTGCAGGGAATGGTCCCTTTGCCCTCAATATTTTTGTCCTCAGAATTCATTGTAAGCCTCATTGTGTTATGAGTTATACTATTGATAATAATATTCCTATCAATACATGCTACTCGTTCTTCATATTTATTCTTAGCTACCTGCCTTTGTTGCTATCTAGCGTACATGTCTTTATAAATTTAGAAACTGTAAAAACACCCCATACAGACACATTGATCTCATCAACCCTATATGTCTTCTCATTCACCAGAATCATTTGTGCATCAGAATTCAAAGGATTGTTGACATTGGTCTGGAATGGAATTTGAGCCCCATCTGATCCAAACCCTTCATTTTCCACGTGGAACAACCAAGGGTAGAGGTGTTTAGATGGTTTGCTCCAAGTCTTGTGATCTGAACTGAATGCAATTCCAGAATCATATCCACTGTACCCTCTAGCTGCTGGCCTTGCAAAGTTCCCTTTTCTCTTCAGTCAGCTGCCTGTCAGAATCCTAAACCATGAAATCTTCTTTCTTTGAATCTCTTCTTCCAAAGCCTGGTGTACTTGTCAGACTGTTCTTAATATGGAACCCAAGATTCTGATAATTCACAGAGGCAATGTGGTGAGAGGAAGAGAGGAACGGTCCTGGCATCAGGAGGGACCTGACTTGGAATCCTGCCTCTCACAGAAGAGAACTTAGAGATCATTTAGTCCAAACCTTTAGTTTACAGGAGAAAACTAAGGGGTGAAGGGGCTTGCTACAACTTCACCCACACAATAAAGGAGTAAAGCTTAAATGGGAAAGCAGGTATTCTGACTGCAGATATGACCTTCTTTTCTCAGAAGTATCCAGCCTATAAAAACCTTCACAGATAGAAGCCATTAACTTTGGGTATCACTTAATAAACTCCTCAATAGTCCTGCTTCACTGAAACTGAAGTACTTTCCTTATAGAGAGGTTGTAAAGGCAAAGGGCATCCTTCCATTTCTTGGCTATGATTGCAAGGTCATCACAGTGTGTCTAAGAGAGAAGAAAATGTACTCTAACATTCAGCACTTATTAGGTGCTGACTGTAAGCAGAACTTGGTGGCTGTGTGACCATGGGAAAGCTGCTTATGCATGACAGGTCTCAGTTTCCTCCTTCATAAAATGAAGCTAAGAATTCCTGTAATATGAACCTCTCCGAGTTGTAGTTGAATGAAGATGTTAGGTAATGGAACTAGAGTTGAAAGGGATCTCAGATGACATCTCATCAAACCTCTGAGGCTCAAGGAAAGGAAGTAACTTGTCTAATCTTCCACAAATCATAACTATCAAAAGTGAGATTTGAAGCCAGGTTCCCTAAGTTCTTCCCACTTTCTGCAAAGTACTGGGAAACTGCAAAGGTCTATGTGAATGTGTGCTCTCTGATTTATATGAACCAGCTTCTGAAGATTCCAGGCTCACAATAAATGCAGATTAGCAGTCTCTGGCAAAGCACAATTCAAGAAAAAATGAGATGAATCTCAAGAGGTGAGACTGTAGATGCAGAACATTGCATATGATGTCCCATTCTGTTCATGCCTCTGAACTGCTTCCTCCATTTTTTTATTTGTTAAGTGGGACTGCTTACGAAGGGGAGGAGCAATATATTCTGAAAGGAATATTAGGAGAAAGGATATTAATAAAGATGTAATATTGTATTTAACTTATACTTTAACATATTTAATATGTATTGGCCAACCTGCCATCTTGGGGGGGGGTGGGAAAAGTTAGAACAAAAGGATTTGCAACTGTCAATGCTGAAAAATTACCTGTGCATATATCTTGTAAATAAAAAGCTATAATAATATAAACTATAAAAATAAATAAATAAAAAGGGAAAAAATAAAGATGTAAACTCCAAGAATAAGACACTTTGCAGGGAGAGAAATGAAAGGAAAGAAAAAGGCAAAGGCAAGCAGAAGCAGTGGTCTTGGCAGCTCCCTGATCCCCAAGTCTTCAGACTGAAATGTCTGGGTAACTCATTTGGCTTCTTAGGTATATCATTGAGCTGATTGATTTCTTTATGCAATAAGTTCCCTCAGATATTTAAGGTAAGTATGCTAGATGATCACAAAGCCTTTGGAAGTAGCCCTTTCCGAATTCCCAGCTAAAGCCCCTATTTTGTAAATGCTACAGAAACCCCACTAGCCTGCTGAAATCCAAACAACCAGTCCCTTGAAGAGTTAACAAACTAGAGCTGGATAAAAGCAAGATGACCGGGGTTTTATCCCCCTTGAATATGTATACCTGAAAACTAAATGCTTTGCTCACCTCTCTGTCAACTGAAATCTGTCTCCGTGCCATGTTTGGGGAAGCCACCCTCCCCAGGCATCATCTTGCTGTGGGAAACATTGTTCTTTTCAATCTGAAAAGTCAGTGTTTCCCTTGGTCATGGATGGGGTTTAGCAGCTGGGTAGGGCAAGAGCAGAATCCAGTTTATCTTCCTAAATGTAGTGCTGACAGACTTCCCCAGTGGATTAAAACCCACATTCAAAATCCTCTTAGCTTGACCCTTTTATTCCCAGGACTCTATACTCCAGAAATGCCTCTCCAAATTCACATGACTGAGCCTAGGGACTGCTTAGACCTGCCCTTACAAAAACAATAAAGGGGAAAGGCCGCCATTTGGAATCAGTGGACTCTTTTTGATCTCTGATGTCTAATTTCCATCTACATATTAAAATGCAAGGAAATGAGAAAATGATTCATTGAAAATACCAGTTCTTAATAGCCACATGTAGTCTTAAACTCATCTGTCAACTTGTTAATATTTTGATAATTGAATTTCAATAAAATTGGTTTCCTTTGTAATTCTATGTATTTTAAGCCTATAAAAATATTATTCTGAGAGGGAGTCCATATCTAAGTTTCACCAGACATTGCAAAAAAAGCTCAGGAAACAAAAAAAAGATGAAAAATTCCTGCTCTAGACTTCTTTTAACTTTTTATAAAAAAGAGAAATCAAAGGAACTGAGTTCCTATGTCAGCACAACCATGTATTACTTGTTCACTTTTGAGGAAGAGACAAATTCTCTAGTTCAGTTTCCTATCTGTTACTTGACAGAGTTGATCTAGATTATTTCTAAGATTTCTTCCAGCTCTAGAGCTATAATTCTTTGATCCTATGATTTATTTTGATTGCATTTGTTGGGCCAACATGAAAGATAAGTCATATCAGACTAGCATCTTAGCATGCATGTATGTATGTATGTGAAAAACACTTGTTAAATATTTACTTGTGTGCTAAGAACTGGAGTTATATGCAACAGTAAATAATGCCTCCTCTCGAGGAATTTCTGTTTTAAGATGAGACAGCATATAGATGAAGTTTCAGCTACAGTACAGAGAGAAAGGCCCAATCAGTGATCCTTAGAATTGTGCAGCAAAAGAGATGGTAATACATTTTCTTTAATACCATTTCCATGGGTTTAAACCACATCCCTTTCTGGCATCAACCATTTTGGGTTGCCAAGGATTTCGTTGGCGAGAACCTTCTTTTCTGCATCATTCACAGAGAATGTTGAGGCTAGAACACCTAGAGATGTGGTTGTCAGGTTACATAAAAGTTATCCCTAATAATGGCTAAAGTGGTTTCAAGCATTGGATTGAGTTTGGGGGCTGTTGCTACTCTCATGGCTCTTGGATATGGGTTGTTTGGCTCTCTCTTATGGAATGTGAAGGGAGGCAATGGTTGAACTAATGGTGGTGAATGTGACCTAGGCATTCTTTCTCTGTCTCTGTCTCTCACTGTTTCTCTCTCTGTTTCTCTCTCTCTCTCTCTCTCTCTCTCTCTCTCTCTCTCTCTCTCTCTCTCTCGGGTTATCTCAGGGGGGGCTATAGTACTGGTCTTGGAGTCCAACAAGCCCTGGATTCTCAAATTTCTGCTTCAGTGAAAGTCTGGGCAAATCACTTAGCCTCTCAAGCTTCAGACAATATGCTCATCTGGGTAATAAGGATATTCATAGTTAGAGCACCTTGTTTCACAAGGTTGCTATAGGGATCAAATGAAATCCCATTTTAAGGGCCACATAAATACAGGTTATTATCATTTACCAGGTTTTATAAGGAGACTGCAGCACTTTTTATCAGTGGATTTTACAAATAACTTAAACACCAAAACAGTTTAAAAGCATTTTTGACAGCTTAATGCATGTATCTTTCAAACATATATTTCCCTTCTTAAACTGAAGATTTAATCCAATACAAGAAACATTCATTAAATACTTATTATATGTAAGACACTGTGATAGGTTACTGAATATAATTTAAGCTTTTAATGATTCAATTCATGGTTGTTGGGTTCCCCCCCAATTCAACAGGCATTTATTAAATGTTCCTTCTATACGAGGCAATATGTTAAATGCTGGGAGACAGAAATTAAAACAAACAACACACACTCCTGACCCCTCGGGGAGTGTCCTGGAGGAATCCGACACAGTCATAAATGAGCATGATAGAACATTCAATATTTGTTTCAATGCTTCAATGATCTGCGTCCTTGGCGATACAGATAGTCTCTCCCAAAGTGCAAATCACACTCCATAAATATCTTATTATTATTTGTCATTCACACTGGGAAAAAATGACAAATGCTTAGGTAAAGACCATCTTCCATGTCTTTGAGTGCTTTGTGGATGCCATTATAAGCTGTGTCAGTATCTTTAGAGAATGGGGCCATAGGCAAGGAGGGACAAAGGCAAAGTACCGTGAGAAATATGAGGATGGGCAAGCAGAGAAGGGAAAGCATCACTTGTAATGGACGCTGAAATCACAAGAGGTAAAGGAAGAAAATCCCTATATTCTTTGTCATTCTTTGTCCAAGGGAAATGTAACCTCCTTGAGGGCAGGGACTGAGACATTTTGGTCATTGTATTTTCAGACCCCAGAACACAAAATCTCAAAGAATCTATGTTTATGAAATGCTTGTCTATCTGAATAAAATATGGAGAAATGGTGGGCAAACTTGAATGAACAAAAAGAATGGGTAACATCAAACAAAGGCTAAGAGAGATGTGGGTGGATGAGTTCACTCTAGCTGGGAGGATCAAGAAATGATGGCAAGGTATCACCTAAACTGGATTCTGAAACAAAAGGTTGAAGAGATAAATAAATCCACCAGTCAATAGAAAAGAAGGCATTAATCTGAAAAGTTCCTACAAAGTTGGAACCATTGCTGGAACCATGGAATCATGATATGTAGATGTAGAAGGACTTTAGTGATCTTCTAAACTGAACTTCATATTTGACAAAGAAGGAAAGCAAAGTCTAGAGTGATTTGATGACTTGTTCACCTGCTCGCATCGTGTAACTCCATACTAGAGCTGCTGCCCTGTTTACCATGGGAAGCATGCAAATTAGAATATGAGTCAGTTTGGCCTGCAAGTCAGAAATATCGGTTTAGTGCTTGTTCTGGACTAGACACCAGAAGATGCAAAGTTGAGAGTGAAACATTGCCTGCTCTTGAGGAGCTCACAGTCTTGTTGAGGGAGACAACATTTACATGCCAAGGTATAGACACAATACATTCTGGATTATTTGAGGGTTGAGGAACTAGCATTGGGGGTAGATTGGAAAGGAAATGAGGATAGGTTCCATCAGGCAGTGGGCCTTGAGCTGAGATTGAAGAAAACTAGGAGTGTCAACATGCATAGCTGAGGAAGAAGCAAGAGTGGGAGGTATGAGGGCACAGCCATGAAAAATGGAGTGCCTTATGTGATAAACCATGAGAAGGTCAATTTGACCGCTCAGAAAACTTGTGAGTAGGGAACATTTTTAAGGGAAGTTTGCAATTTTTTTTTTCTAAACGCCATGTTGAGACAGCATGGTACCATGGATAAAGCCAGTATTGAAGCCAAGAATCCCTAGGTTAAAATCCTACCTCAAACACATCCAGAATATGTAACTGTGAGCAATTTAGTCCCTCAGTGTTCCAGACAATTCTGTTAGACAAAAAGATACATTGGCTGATAGGGTTTCTTCATCCCAGAGTGCTTCACACCAATGGTCCAGAATCTATCCTACTAGAAGCAATAAAGGGCTGAGGAAGTTTACTGAGGTGAAGAGTAATATGATCTAACAAGTCACTTATTCCTGTTTGCCTCAGTTTTTTCACCTGCAAAATAAGCTGGAGAAAGAGAAGAAAAAGAGATTTTCCATTCCCAGTATTTCTGCCAAGAAAACCTAAATGAAGTCATGAAGAGTCAGATATGACTGGAAGAACAGAACAATAACAGGTAGAGACTTGAGGCAGGAAAATCCAATTAGAAGATATTAAAGGAGTCCCAAGAAAATAGTGATGAGAACCAGAACCAAGGAGAGCACTGTTTCAACTCTGAGAGGAAAGAAAGACCTTCCAAATAGAGAAATAGCTTCATTTTGAAGGGAAAGAAAACAACTGAGCATAAGGAAAATGAACCTTGGAGAGCATCAATCAATGGAAGGAGTCCAAGGACCCAGATATGTGGGGACTGCACAACATTTTTCTGCTGAATAATAGAATAAGGGCAACAAAAACATTCACAGGAATGAAAAACACCCATGGAATCACTTCAACCGATGGCAAATATTGGAGAAACTCTTATATTTTCAAATTGTTAGGCAGGAAACCTAAAGTAAGTCTGCAACCATAGGTCAATTAGTCCGAAAATAAGAATGAAAGCAAAGTCAGGGGTGCAGGCCTACAAGGTGTGTGCCTTTATTCCTACCTGCTATTTTTGGTAGATAAGGTCACATAGATCCAGCTAGGCTGCTAGATGGCACAGTGAACAGAGTACTGGACTTGGAGTGGAGTAGATGCATTCAAACACTGTCTCAGACACTTCTTATTAGCTAGGGGACCTTGAACAAGCCATTTAATCTTTTTTTTCTGTCTCAGTTTCCCCAACTGTAAAATAAAGGACAATACTATCACTAGCCTGATGGAAGTTTTTTTTGAGAATGTAATTCAGGATCAAATGAGATAATATATGTAAAGTACTTTGTAAAGCTTAAAGCACCATACAAATGTTAGCTATTATGATTATTTCTGGGATCCAAACACTCTCCTTAGTTCCAACAGATGGACTACATTCTGCCTTCAAGCATGGCCCTGCAAAAGGCCCAGCTCAATTTTCTGCCTGGCATGTACCAGGTCAATTGTCCCTCCTAGAAAAACACAGTAGTAAGATCATGTTGGAGCTGTGCTAAGCCAAATACTATTTTAGCCAATGAAGCCAAGGTTAGTGTAAGCGCCATCCATCTGAGTTATGAAGGAGTAGCCAGCAGAGGAGAAAAGGACAGAAAATCACCCAGCAGATTGACTCCCCCCGTTTTGCCATTAATCCTTAAAGTAAGTGAGAGCAAATAACTCAGATCAACAAGAACCATTTCTGTGGGGTTTAAAGTCTTGAGTAGTTTCCAGCTCTCACTGTTTCTCTGAATAAAACCCAGCCTCTGTTGAACTGCCAGTCTCTGCTTTTATGTGGCACAAAACACCTGGTGGCCAATTGCTGGGTGGAGGATAATTAGCCCTCAATTATCACCAGCTTGATTTTCACCTGTTCTACTTGCTTATCCCTAGAACTTGGAGCTTTTCTAATTAGTCTTTCCTGACCCATTCCCTGCCAGCAGGCTCTAAACAATAGCTTTGTTGCTAAGCAATTAACCCTTCCTAAACCAGTCTCTTGGCCCCTATGTTCATACCCTCAAATCGGATGAGGAAGAGAAGCTTACCAAATATGGTAGCCATCTGAAAAATCTAATGAGATCTTGGTCTTTAAAAAAAGATGCAATTGACAAAATGATCACAATCTTTCCCCACTCTCCCCCTGTCATCATAAATCTAGAAGGATGACATTAATTTTGGCTACCACATTACAGGAAGGCCATGGTCCCACTAGAGACAATCCAGAGAACATCTGCCAGGCCGATAAAGGTCTTGAGTTCATATCACATCAATCAATCCATCAACAAACATTTTATATCACTAATTCATGCTATAAAGATTGTGCCAAATGCTGGGGAAAGGAAAAAAAAAAAACTTTAATACTCTGATCTCAGAAACTTTCTATTCTACCATGGCAGGGATGAGACTGGAGAAGATAGTATATTTTCCCTTTATTAATATCAGTAATGTCATTTTAAAGGAAGCCTCCATTTGAGATGCAAAGGTCAACTTTAACCCTGTTTTGTCTTCCTTTAGCCCAGTTCTTTGATGAGCTAATTAAAAGACAACAAAATTTAGCCTGTCTCAGATCCTCAAGACCAATTAAACACTAGAAGATTAGAAAGACGCTTATCTCCCATAAAACACACACCAAAAAATGGTACCAAGACCAGTAACTGATTCATTGTGAACCCAGAATATGTTTTTGGTTACCATAAGCATCTGTGGATGATGGCTCATATTTGGATGCCCACTTGTCCTATAAAGAGATGGAGTCTTCTCTTTGTTCCAATTGTTGCTTCTCCCTACCTTGACCTATAATTTATCTACAGAATAAAATCTTTTACTGACTTGCATTCTAATTTGAACACAATATTTCTCGCCATGATGCTGCTGAAATATGGATCAGTTAAAGGAATTGGCTCCATTTTTAACCTGAAAAGGGTATGTGATTTCAAGTATGTGAAATGAAATCATGTTGAAGAGTTAGGAGAAGCTTGGTTCTGTTTATCCCTGAAGGGTAGAACAGAACAAAAGGCTAAAATTGCCAAAAGGAAATTTAAGAACTTGCTAACAGTGAGAGATGTCCATAAGTGGAAGAAGAGGGTTCTCATTTACTGGAGGCCGTCACATCGACTTGGGTGATGACTTATGGGATACATCAGAGCTGGGCTATTGAAGGGATATGGACTGGACTACATAGATGGCTGCCAAATTCTTTTTTACTCTAAAATTATGTCATTCTGGGAGTCTGGGACTTCAGAGAGCAATATTCAGATTATCTCTCTACCCTTGTGCAGTCTCTCTTCCTCCATTTTTTTTCAGGTAGCATGTTGCTTATTGAGCAGCAGGTGGGGTTTGCACTTGAGCTACTTGAAGAGGTCAGTGCTGGATGTGAATGTGCCCGTGTGGGTCTCTGAAATGCCTTAGGTAATTTAGAGCTTTCGAGTCTTCCTGAGAAGCTGACAAGCCAGAAAACATCTTCAGGGAGGAAAGATGGAAGGCGAGTGTTCAATATGTAATGCCTTCAGAGAACTCCAACAGGATCCAATGACTTCTCGGGTTTCTTTTGAAGGACTCTCTTAATAATTCCCCAGTGCTATTTATATACACATGTACCGATGTCCTCCTTTTGCTTTATCTCAAAATCTATAGAAATTTCTCCAGGGATTATCATAAAGCCACAAAATGCCTCCAAAGTACAGAAATCCTTTTAAAGAGCAGACGCATCAAAGCTACACTCCAAAGTTCAGAGAGTGATGGGAAATGTTCATTGTACTTATTTCAGACTGAACATTGTTACCAGCCTACCTGCTAGCTTATGAGGAGTTTGACTGCTTGGTCATAATGTAATAGGCGTGATATGATGGGTGTAATTAGTCCATCACATGGCGGCTTCTTCAGGTCAGCCAACGTTGACAATATCCCTGTTGACTGACCAACTATTAGCTATCTGAATAGAGGGAGGGAAGAGAATCTTCTCTATCAAAGGAGATATTTGCAAAATGCTTAATAAGAGGTTTGTTGATGACATTTCAGAACATTTCTGTACTAAATAATAATCACAATAATATTATGACACCAGTGATAATAATAACTGGCATTTGTATGGCATCCACTACATAGCAGGCACTGTGCTAAACACTGAGCTAGAGGAACAACTTTCTGCTTCCAATTTGCCTGGGTACTGGAGGACAGGGGGAGAAAAAGCCACTTCTTTCAAAATTGTGATCCTTAATGAATCATGTGAATTGATTAAGAGATGGCTTTCAGTTCATTATTGGGCTTGGTTTGAATTCAAAATGAGATCTTCTGACAAGAAATTAGAAGAGAAAGAAGTATTTCCTCATCCTGGGGGAAGGAACTTAGATGGGGGCTTGGACTCAGCAAGATAACACTTGATGAAGAGCATGTCACCAGACCTCACTACAAATAAGAGGTAGAATTTAAAACAGGCTCTGGGTCCTTTGTCCTTGACCTTGCTTTCTCTCTTACCTTTTAGCTGATCAATAGAGTCTCTTAGCCCTACTCTGACTCTACTCCTTCTCCTATTTTTTTCCCTCTTCTGTATGACATAAAATCAGGGAGCAAAAGGCCTCGTCAGCTTCTCTGCTGGCAGATTTGCAGAAAAGCTAGTCCTTCTGGCAGAAAGAGAATGACCAGAAATAAGCCCTTTCTTTTTTCCTTTTTTTCCCTTTTTCTTTGCTAGGAGATGGGAAGCCTATGTGATCTTTATTCAAAGTAGGCTTAATCAGGTCCTGGAGGGGTAAACCATTGCCATCTTCCATTCCGGAATAAGTATGTGTATGTTTTGCAGCTTTAGAATGAATGAGAAAGATTATTTTTCCTTACATAGGCATCATTTTTGATAGATGTATATGTTTGTAATGAATTAGTAATTTCTCTTAGACACCCATATGTCTGAATATTCTTAGTAAATCTCTCTTTTAGCAACAATTTCATTTTTACCCTGTGAAGTTTCTGGGAACTCTCATGTCCTACAATAAGAAGACCCCAAGATTTGGGGCCTAGATCTGGAGTACAAGCAACAAGCTTAATAAGAGTGATAAGTGATGCAAAAAGGGTCTCTGCTAGATTTTTTTTTCTACTTCTAGCCAGCTTATTAACACTGCCTAGTGATTCCATTAATAGAATTTTCAGTTTGGGGATGTTAGGAACTAAAATTATTTCAAGCCCATTTTGATTTAAGGCATCTACTTTTTATTGTCATGCATGCATTTTAACAAAACCACAAGGTTAAAAAATTTAATGACCTTCTAACTTCACACAATGTCCATTTTGATGACCTTCTAAACATGACACAATGTCTGGCTTGAATTCAGCTGCCATGATGAGTTCTATGCTCTTCCTAAGCTAGCCACAAGGCTGGTTACAGGACTTAGACATCACCCTTGCTTGAAATTAATTTACTATATCTTAGACTCCAAAGTTCCTCACTGTTGGAATATACAAGAGAGGTTTGGAAATACACGGGAGCCACCTGACAGTGGCTGCTGGAGATCCAACCCAGAATGGATCTCCTCTTGTGAGAGGATGATACAAGGAGACTGAGAGGCAGTTGCTGTTCTCTGACCTCTCTCACTGAGAGGCTGTTGTGTTATCTGACCTCTCTCCTCTTCCCTGTGCCTCCAATTTAAATCCTTCCTAGTCCACAACCTTCTAATGTTATGATCCACAGTTGTGGAGGCTCTTGGAAAATTGATCTGTTCCTTAACACCTCACTATGACTCCAACTCCAAAATCTGTACATTCACTTTGCATTTTTCCACTAATCTTCAGAATCATGTATCCAACTTCTTTGTGAACATTTCTCCACCTGTTATTATGTTGATACCTCATGCTCAAGGTGGCCAAAACTAAAACATGTCATATTTACCAAATCATCGTGCCCTTTTTTTATACTATCACCATTCTCCTCATCATGAGGTCTTGAATCATCTGCCAAATGTAACTCTTCTTCCCCCACTTCCCAGTTCCAAGCAATTGATTCTATCTTGGCAATATTTTCCTGAACTTCCTTTCATTGGATGTCACCTTATTTTGGGTCCTCAATATCCCTCACCATGCTATATAATGATCTCCTAACTGGTTGATCATCGTGACATATCAACTTCTTCCCCTCTCATCCATCCTTCAGATCTCCTGCCAAAAGAGATCAATCTAATTGAAATGAACATTGCCTTCATTGTAGCATAAAGTTGAGTTAGTCTTACTGAGTTAGTCCATCAGTTTGCATCAGAATGGGATACTCTTGGTGATGCACATTAAATATTCTATTCATAATTGACCAGAGGGATTTTAGGCTCTATTCCTCAATATTTTCAAATCTTACGGCTCTACTTTGATGGTCAAACATTTTAAGATGGTAATTGTCTACAACTTAGATTCCTTGACCTTCAGTCATTCTTGCTCAGTTAATCTATAAACTTCAGTATTGCCAAACATATTTCTCTCCAATGCCAACTCATGAGGAGCCAACTGCTACAGGAAATCACCAACTACACTTCATTATGTTCTCTACAAATTTGTTCTATCTTACTGCAATTGGTTCCTTACTCCTGAATGGCTATTTTTTATTTATCTTACATTAATCCCCAAATCACATTCTCCATGTAAGTTTACCATATATGTTCTTCTCCCTTTAAGGAAAAAAAAACTCCATAGTCTCTCGATATTAAATCATCAGATGAATTCACTTTCTAATTTCCTGAAAAGCTCAAGGTCATCAAAGATATCAGCTCTTCTCTCTTTCAAACCTCTATGTGCTCATTCCTACTTAGCTCCTTCTCTGACATATTAAGGGAGGACATGGAGATTTCCTTTGCCAAAAGTACTACCTTCACATCCCCCAGTTTCATCTACTCCTTCTCCCTCTGGTGTTTTTATCTGACTGTGTGCATCTGTCTCTATCTGTTTCTCTGGGTCTATGTCTCTTTCTGTTTCCTCTCTCTCTCCATCTCTGTCCCTAACTATCTCCCCTTCTCTTTGTCTCTTCAGTCTTTCTAGTGGCCATCTTCTCCTCACCCTAGAATATTCTGTATTTTGCCTCCCATCTCCCACCAGAATATTGAAAGAGTCCCAAAAACCCAAAATCAAGCCATAAATAATCACATGAAGGCAATGCCTTGGGGAGACATAATAGCTGTATTCATTCATTTAATGACTATCATGTGGAAGAGTCTTAAACTTTCTGTTTGGCCCCAGAGGGAAAAGCCAGGAACAACAGAGGGTATTGCAATTGAGTCTTGATGTCAGAAGAAACTTTCAAACTACCCAAAACTGGAGTGGGCCACCTTGGGAAACTGAATTCCTCTTGTTTAAAGATTTCAAGCATAAGGGATAAAACACTGGACTTAGTTCAAACTAACTCAGAGAACTGAATTCAAATCCTGTCTCAACAATTATCTGCTTATTACTCTGGCAATTCATTTCACCTCAGTTTTTTTTTCAATGTGGAAAATGCATCACTCAGTAAATTAGCATTTATTGTCTATTATGTGTCAGGCACTGTATTAAGCACTAGGAACACAAAGGAAAGTAAAAAATAGTCCCTGCTCTTAAGGAGCTCTATGGAGGATGTATAAACAATCATGTTTGAGACACGCAGTATAAATTTGTGGTAACCTCAGAAGGAAAGCACTAAGATTAAGGAGGGCCAAGAAAGGATTTCTGAAGAACATGAAACTTTAGCTGAGATGGGAGAAAAAACAGGAGACAAAGATGAGAAAGAAGAAAGTTCCAAGTATGGGGAACAGATAGTGACAATACTCAGAGTTGGAGGATTAATATCATCTGCCTCATAGGTTGCTGCGAAGATTAATAAATAATACAATATATGCTAAGTTCTTTGCAAACATTCAAATGCTCTATATTCATTATTATTAATATTCAGGTCATTTTTAACTTCCACCTGAACTCTTTCAATAGCTTCAAAGTGATTTCTGCTTCTCCATTCCACCCTTCATCCTGCTATCTGAGGACCTCTCCTGGTTGTTGCTCATCCTTTATTTTTGAAGAGGACCAGTGAGATCAGGGGAGTGAAGTTTTGACTTGTAAGAGAATTGCACATACATGAGGCAGAGTAACAGACAATCGTCAGCCTCCCTCTCTTTCTAGTCATCAAGGTCTAGTGACAAGACAAACATTAGACCCAGGATCCAGTGGAAGCCATTGGCATATACAATGTCTGATCAAGCTCTAAGTGTTCCATGGATCCTGCTTCGTCTGCCTTCGTGGCTGATGGAAATTGTTCTCATCCACCCAATGTACCAGGAGAAGTCTTCACGAGTCTAGGGCAGACAACCCCCCTTAATTCACTATAAGGTTTGAGGCCTGGCAGTTACCCTCAATCTGGTTTGGGCCATCTACCAGAATGGTGTAGAGGGTGTGGTCACTCCAAATGCTTCTTGGGGCCACAGGTGAGAATTAAATGATAGGTGAACACACAAGGTGGATGAGCAGCCCTGAAAAGTCCTCGGCCATCCTCATACCAGAGGTGTTAATCCCTCTTGAATCCCTTAGACATCACCTCTTTCCTAGTAATCATCTCTAAAATCACAACTTCTCAGGTCAAAACCCTTCAACGACTTCCAATAGTCCATCAAGAAAAAAAAATAATCTGGACATTCAATCCCTCTTTGTGATCACTGTTAAGAAAAAAAAAATTCTAGCCATAAGAATCCCATCTATGATGGATGGAACTAGGGTGATAATAAAGGGAATGAAGAGGAGACAGTGGGTTTTAGAGACATTTTAGATGTCTCTAAAATTCCATGTGTCAATCACATTTGGACAGAAAAGAAGGTACTTATGACAGAAGAGAGATATTATAGAAGTATAACTGACAGGACTTAGCAACTACTTAGATAAGGGCAATGAAAAAGAGGGGAAAGTAATAGATGATTTCAAAGAACTCACCACCCAAAAATAGGGAAGCAAGGAAAAGATCTGGTTTTAATGGGCATTTGAGGAGCACAGGGTGAAAATGATGAGTTCAATTTGGAACATGATAAATGTATTGTAGGAGTGAGAACTCCAGACACAAGAGAGACCTGAAAATGTTCATGTTTAAAGGAGAAGTTCAGGAAAGAAATGGCAAGTTGAGAGACATCTAAATCAAGATAATATTTAGTTAGATGAGGGGATGAGCTAGCTCCCCATGGAGAATGGAGAGGTAGAAAAAATATGAAAACCTGGATATTTACAAAGCACCTCTGACACCTACTATTGATGGGAATTTGGCTGAATAACAACATCTTTGGGTCTTAGTTTACTCATTTGTAAAAACGGAGGAACTTTCTCTAATCTTCATCTCTTCTGAACTCCCATAAACAATACTTTGTACTTCTTTGGGGCAGTAGTGATGGCAATTCGCATTGCATTAGAGGTATTTGTTTACATATTTGATCTGCCATATTAGCTCCATGAAGGCAGAGATTGTATCAGATTCATTCTTACATCCCCACAAAACCTATCAATACTTTGAGACATGCAGGCTCCCAATAACTTAGAGTAAATAAATGAAGTGATTAAGATTACATTCCCCATTTGACAGATAGTACAAACTGAAGGTCTAGAAAATGAAGTAGCTTGCTCCTGATTCTACCCTTCAGTCCTCTGAAGCTGTTGACCATTCTCCATAATACTGACTCTGTCAATAGAGTGTTTGCATTTCCTGGAATACATGAGTAAGTGCCTGGCAAGCATGGGTTCATTGATTTTGAGCTGGCAGAGATTTCAGAGACCTATAGAAAATAAAACACTATGGAGAGAAGGGACTCTTAACTGTTTCTGT
Source organism: Sarcophilus harrisii (assembly GCF_902635505.1). Taxonomy (NCBI): domain Eukaryota; kingdom Metazoa; phylum Chordata; class Mammalia; order Dasyuromorphia; family Dasyuridae; genus Sarcophilus; species Sarcophilus harrisii. The sequence continues at coordinate 6,486,904 of NC_045429.1, forward strand.
GTCCTAGACCCCTTGGCAGTCTGGTGAACTCCATGGTCCACTTCTTAGTTTTTAAGCACATAAAATGAAATGAATAGCATTACAAATGAAACCAATTATGTTGAAACACAATTATAAAAGTATAAAGTGCCTACTATGAATCGGGCACTATGTTGAACATATATTATAAATATTCTCTTATTTGATCCTCACAGCAGCCTGAGAGGTAGATGCTACTATAATCTACATTTTACAAATGAAAAAATTGAGGTAGACAGAGATTGTATGTCTATCCCAGGGTCACAAAGCTAATGTGTCAAAAGTCAGATTTGAACTCAGGTTTTCCTGACTTCAGGCTCAACACTCTCTCTACTGTGCTACTTACTAACTGCCTCCAAGAATCCTTGTTCTAGAATTATACTATCAAAAATCCTAAAATCATAGAATCTCATAGTCAGAAGGGACCTCAATAGCCATTAGTTCAATCCAAATCTCAACATGAATTCTCTCTACTTCTTACCTGATAAATGATCATCTGCTCTCTGCTTGAAAACCTCCAATGGTGGTAACTCTCAACTTTCTGAGAGGGCCCATTCTACTTTTGAACAGCTCACTTTTAGGCTTGGCAATTTAAATTAAGATAGACAGGCTGTTAAATTAATTGGACACAATAAATATGAGCTATTGGGAACCTTAATGTGAATACTCCAATAAAGTGAAAAATAGTTGGAAAGAGACTATCTTACAACACATCCCTTCTCATATACCATGTTAGGAACTGGCTGCCAGAGCAGAACAGAGAGTCTTGATAAATAGAAAGGAAGGGACACTGTTCTTACACATCGTGACTGTTGTGAAATGTAGGCTTCTTTAATATCTTTATTAATGAATGATGAAAAGAAGCAAACATTCCATTATTGAAGCTGCAGCTCTAAAATTGAGTTGTGTGGCAAATGACAGTTAAGACACAATACATAAATAATTTCAATTGCCTTAAAAGCATAAGTAGACAAAAAGTTGATGATCCGTCATCTGTTTGATTTTTAATGTGTAAAATTGTGAGTTTTCAGGAAACTCAGCTAAAATTCCAGGCATCATTGGGAAGGCAGACTAATATAGTGGAAGCAGCCTTGGATTGGGGGTCAGATTAGCTGTGTTGAGTCGAGGCTCTGTCATTTTCTGTCTATGTGGTTATGAGCAGAACCCTTAAACTTGTGGAGCCTATGTTTCATTGGCTGTAAATCCATCAATGCTTCATTGGAACCGGGAGCTTGAAATAGGTGCTTTTCTCTTGTGGTACTGATTGAAATCTATCCTGACCTTTATATCTTGATTATATATCTCTATATCTCCACAAATACTTCATAGATGATTGATCCAATAGCCTAAAAGTCTTTCTGCAGATCCCTTAAAATCCTGTGGGATTGGACAAGTTGTCAAAGATATAAATAGTTTATTTTTTTAAAAAAGAAATAAATATTATCACCAGAAACTTTTAAATAATGTTCCAAATCAGTAATTATTAGATAAGTGTAAATTTTAAAAAATCCTGAGGCATAATATCATGATCCCTCAAGCTCATAAAGTTACTAAAACAAAGAAAAATTCATTATTGTAGGGCCCTGAAAAGGGAGGCACACAAATTCAGTGCTGAGAGAGCTATGAATTGGCTCAAGGATGCTAGAAAGCGATTCAGAATTATTCAAGAAAGATTCTAAATTCTTCATGCCCATTGACCCGGAGATTACACAAGTGGGACAATGGCCTAAAGTAGTCACTGACTGCAAGAAAAGATTATTTATGTATAAAGATTCTCAGAGAAGAATTATTTTAATAACAAAAGTGCTGGAAATAAAATGTGCATCCAACTATTAAAGAAAATCTAAATAAATCATGGTGTTGAATGTAATTGAGTATTATTATGCTGTAAAGAATGCAAATTATGATCTCTTAATAGATAAGAAAAGACTTACTATTGATATGGATATCATTCCTATAGTTGTTGTTTCTGCATTCTCAGGCCACCAGTTTGTTAGAGCAAACCTTAAAAATAGTTAAAAAAAAATCATCATCATCATCATGAAAAAGATATAAGGTAAAATTAAAAATTACTTAGTCTTGACCTATAAGAAGAAGTTATTACTAACAAAAATGGAAAGTGGATAGCAGAAAGGATATATTGACACTAGTTATAAGTTTATATACAAGTCTGACCAGTGTCAATCATTTGCCATAACAAGAAAACAAAATATTCAAAAAAGTGCCTTAGTTAAGAAGATAGAAATAATAATCAAAGGTATTACACATTTAAATTATAAATTTATTTGTAAGATGTTATGAAAAAGAATGAAAAAAATTATGAGAAATACCATTTCATAAAGGAGAATCAAAGAAGGGTAAAACCAGTTTGGTTTATATTCCTCTTGAGAGAACCCAAATCATCTCTAATTCAGCATCAAAGAATGTAGAGAAGAGGAAGAGAAACAGAGGAAAATGGAAACGCTTTTAAGAGATTTTTATAGTAAAATCTCATCAACCAAGTCAATGGAGCTATTGCACTGGTGACTAGATGATACCGTGGATAGATTTTTTTTCAATTGCAAAATGAGGATTAATAAAAGCACCTCATTTCCATTGTCATTGGGAGGATCAAATGAGATGATATTTGTAAAAATTTTAGCACAGTGTTTGACAAATAGTAGGTGTTTAATAAATGCAATGCTGTTTTGCTTTCTTCCTTCCTTCTTAATATGCCTTGTGACAAATTCATTTCTATCTCTTAGTCCATTGATGTTCATCCAAATCTTCTTCACCACACCTGTCCATTCTAGTTACTAGATTGTCTCACGTTTCTCACTTTATAATATATATACAGATACCTATAACATAGAACCCTACCCAATCTCACTCTTTTTGCCTCTCCTACTTCTACTGAATGAATCACACTCCAGTTGTGTTTCATCCCATCAAATCCCAGGGATGTCTATGAGGTCAAATTTATTTCCTTACCTTAGACAATCCAATTTATTTTCCTTATTGACTTAACTTTGTACATTTGTGTATAGACATTTGAAATCATGAGCTTTACTATTGACTCATTTCTTTCTCCTATGAACTTCTATGAATTTCTTTTCTTCCTGTAAACCATTCCTGTGGTTACCTCAACTGCTATTCTTCTTGCTTTATTATGCCTTGTGGTGGAGTATTTCAGTTACGTCTGACTCTTTGTGATCCTGTTTGGGAATTTTCTTGATGAAGAAACAAGAGTGGTCTGCCATTTCCTTCTCCAACTTATTTTACAGATGAAGAAACTGAGGCAAGCAGTGACTTTTCCAGGGTCATATAGTTAATAAGAATCTGAGGCCATATTTGAGCTCAGAAAGATTTATCTTTTGACATTCTATATACTGGAACACCTAGCTGCTCATTATTATAGTTACTCTCTATGAAGTCTAGATCAATAGCTTATAGATGTACAACATTTCCCCCTTCCTCGCTGTTTTTAGTTCAAAGTCTTTTTCATTTAAATTTGAAACTCTGAGCAGATATTGAAAGACTCTGGGCATCTTACCTTTTGTGGATATAATTCACCTTATATTTAAATTGTGGAGTAGAAAATTGAAAGTTAATGTCATTTTTCACTGTCATTATCAGAGTAGCTATTGACTTTTGCAATCATGTTTGTCTTCTGAAACCCTTTCTGTAGATGAATAAAAGTGAAGTACACACCACCAGTGGCTCTAATGTTCATCAGCTCTTTCTCAGAACTTTATAATCTACCCTGATATTTTTTACTTTCCTCCTGCCCTTATCACTTGTGCTTTAGGCACATTCCCCAGGAAATCAACCAACCTCACTATTTTTTCCAGGACAACCATGAGTTGTCTTTGTACCCTGAGTAGGAAATCGATAGCCAATATTCTTTGGCTCTTCTTTTCTGTTTTTCCTTTGGCATTTAATGGATGCTCTGTCTTGTTTGACGTTATTTGGAGATCTACTTAATCATTCATTAGAAGATACATGGCTCCTTTCTCCTTAAAGTAAAGAGCTCCTTTATTTTTAGAAAGAGTATGAAATTTATTTTTAATCCCTTTAAGTAGACAATGATTTGTCCCTTTTTGCCCCTTCTCCTGTATGATATCGTCTCATTCTCCAGCCTCCTGACATGTCAACTTTTTGACTTCAGATCTTTTTCTTGCTTTTTAAATTGTGTGAAACCCCATTTCTGGATCTGTTCCTTTATTTTTATTTAGGAAAAAGCCCTTAATTTTCCATTATAACTTAAATTGTGGAGTAATGTTCCTCAAGCTCCCTTACCTTTACTTCTACAATATAGACTAACCTGCTATTTGAACATAGATAATAACCAGCAGCAGAAATATAAACATTAAACACTGAAAATAAGTTACAACAAAGCCTTGTCTGTTCTTCATACTGAGATCACAAAGTCACAAAATTTTAAGCATGAAGAGACCTTAGTAGTCATCAAGAATAACCTACACATGAAAATAAATCTCATTCTACATCAAAACAAATGGTCATCCAGCCTCTCTTCTCAAAACCTCCAGAGAGAAAGAAACCATCATTCTCCCTTTCTATTCCATTTTGGACAGGTCTATTTCTGAGGAAGTTACTATGAGGACCAAATAAGATAATATAAAATGCTTTGAAAGCCTTAAAAATTATATCATTGTAAGACAGTATTGATAATATTATTGAATTGATGAGCACAAATACACATGATATATGTAGCTTTTCTATGTAACATAAGTGAGAGATTCTGTTTTTAAAAAGCTATAAATTCTAATAGCACAGGAGCAGATATGATTTAACTTGTTGTAACAGGATAAAATAAAGGGGGAAAAAGCTATTTTAGGCCAAGTATCAAAGACAAGACTTCATGCCTTCAAATGCTATTTGATATTGAATAGCCTCCAACAGAAAGAAGGGGAAGTTTAATTAGTTGTTACAATGAAAACTTAATTGGATCAAACACACAGAATCATAGCTAGGATCTGGGAGGAGAGGAGCAGAATGAGGTAGAAGAATCCGCCTCACCTTGCCATCCAGTTACTTTTTATATTAATTCATTATTTAATTTAATTTAATTCAGGGATTCTGTTTTGCTGCTTCTATTACTGAACCGATCTATTACCAGCCACATCCCATAAATTGGACAGCTTAGGACAAAGCTCCGTTTACCCCCAACCAAGTTGTGATTCTACAAACACTAGAGCTTGTAATATGTGGAGCAAGTCTAAGCTGAAACAAATAAGAAAAAGATGAAATGAATTATGGTCACCTTATGGTTCATTTTCTTCCCCGAAGTTGTTTATTTTGTTTCTAAAGTGAGTGTAAGCTTTTTATTATTTTTTAACCAAATATGTAAGATTTTAATTGGCAGTCCTCCTTGCAACAGAAGAGGCATCCAGGTCTCTTTTGTCAGTAACAACCTACACACTTGTACCCCATGTGGGGGAAGACTTGCTATCTATTGGATTTTCAGCCTTCACATTTTTAATTTCTGTCAGAATGTCATGTAACAAGCTCCCCGAAGTCCATGTGTTACCAGGAATAAAAAAAGGAAATAAAAAAGCATCCATAGAAAGTAAACAAGTAAGAAAAACTCATTTTTCATTTGTTAACTAGCCTCAACATGGCTGTTGGCTGTGTCAACGAATGATTTAATGAGTCCAATTTAAAATGGTCTTCTTGTCTAGGTGAGATAGATGTTCTGGAAAATATTCTTAAAAATGTTTCATGGATGTAGCAAAGACTTCTTTGATCTACCCCAAGAATAACAACGACTGCCAACTCCCTTCCCCCATTAAAAAAAATTTCATTTTCTCCAAATGTCTTCTAAGCAAAAAGTTAAGCATAATTCCAGAGGAAGCATCGAATTAGACATCCGAAAGACCTTGGGTTTAGACACCTAGTGCCTTCAGATATTTAGCTGTGTGACTCTAGGCAAGTCACCTCCCCTTAATATTCTAATATATAAAATGGGAATGCCAGTAGCACCTTGAGATTTATTATAAAGATCAAATGAGATAATTCATATGAAGTCCTATATAAATGTCAGCTGTTATTATTATATCTGGTCATCTTCTTATTGGAATTCAAATTTAAAATGGTCCTGGAGCAAATTGCTAGCCTACTATCATGTTTTAGAAATTTAATATTCTAAGGATTATTTATCAAAGGGGGAATAAAATAAATGCCTTTTGGGGTAATTGAATGAAAGCATTATGCTGTATACTCACATTTTGAAGGCTCACTAGAGACTTATTGGAGACAACTTCAATAGCCAGCAGGATGACGGGAATGATATGTTGTCCTTCACTCCGTTGTTCCGTGACTTTCATTTCTTCGGCTATATCTTAAGATTTTGAAAACTTTTCATTCTATGCAACTTGGAGATTAGGAGTACTTGATATCAGTGTTGTTCTTCAGTCATTCGATTGTGTCTAATTTTATGTTACTCCATGAACTTTGGGGTATTCTTGAAAAAGGTACTATGGTAGTTGTCATTTCCTTCTTTGGTATCTCCCCATTTTGCAGATGAAAAACTGAGGTAGACAGGGATGGGGTCACATGGCCAAGAAGTGTCTGAATTCATATTAGAACTCAGATCTTCTTGAGCCCAGGCCTGGCAGTCTATCCACTGTACATCCAGCTGCCCTTTATTTGATTTAGTAGAAAATGTGAAAATAACAGTTTTGAATTTTGACATATCTACCTTATGTCCAGGAGATCATGGCTAATGGTTTGGTCTTGGATAATGATCTAGTTCCAAAAAATTTTAAATTCTCAAGAAGATTTTCAGTTTGGTATTCACAAATATATGGTGATTCTTATCTGTTAGATTATGAAAGACAATGAAGCTTCTGATAATTCCAATCATAAAAGTCTCTTCTTTCTAAGTATTTGAAAGACATTAAAATTTTCTATCTCATAATAATATGTTGCAGTTTCAACAACCTCATTGTTGTTAAAGTTGAATTTCCTACCTCTGAATGAACACTTCCCAACAGTTCTTGCTAAAATGAGAAGTAGCACTGCTGGAAAGCCAACTTTGGAGTCAGGAGACCAAGATCCCTGGTGATGGGACCCTAGGGAAGTTATTTTATCTCAAAGTGACATAAGCAACTCTCTAAGTTTGTAGAGAAGGTGCCCATCAGCTCTGGCAAAAGGCGTTTTCTCCAGAATTGCTCCAGCTCCTGGAATATACTGCAGCATTTACACCTAGGAAGCTGACAAACACTACAAATCAGGGCCTGATTTATTGTTTTTTGGATGCTTAGGCTTAAGAAATGTTAATAATATAGAGTGGAGAAAACGTTAATGATATAGAACAAATTTAAAATCAAGTCATGGAGATTGTGTGTGAGAGAGAATGTGTAGAGAGAAAGATAGAAAAAGAGAAAAAGAGAGAGAGGTAGAAATATATATATTTTCCCTGAGACTAAGTTTCCCTGAGACTAACCATAACAATGAAATCCCAAGTTCAATCATATATCTTGCTTTTAAAAAGAGAGACGGAGACAGAGACACAGAGACACCCAGAGAGAGAGAGAGGTTTTGTGCAATCCTGCTGGAAAAAAAAAAAAAACTAGAGAACTCTCAAAAGTGGGGAGATGCAATTAAACCACATTAATTCACAGATCTGCCTTTGCCACTCCCTACAGTTGACCTGGGGAGTCTATTTAGACTGAAAACTTACCAGAAAACCGTGGAGAGGAAAATGCAGCCTGGGAAATTATAGCAAAAGGGGCAGCAGAAGAAGGCATTTGGCTCTTAAGAAGTTCTAGCTTTTTGGTTACATCCTTCAGAGCCCATCGAAATATATTCCAAAACTCTTTGGGCTGATTCATTCCTTCTACAGATATTTCTTGGGAAGTTTTGGACAGTGGTGATTGGGGAAGAAGCTGGCTCTTTGAATTCATTTGAGGTTTCCCAAGGTAGAAAAGCCTTTTTGCAACTTTTTGATCCTCCTTTGGCAACAGATAAAACATGTAGCCAGTTTCTGTGCGGGTCCAGGAGATCCAATTATAGATGACTGACCTGCTTTGCTACTGAACCAAACAGTACAGTCTGTCTGTACTTATAACATGGAGATTTTCTTCTCTGGATATGAATCTCCACTCTCCCCAACATTTGGGTAAGACATGTGAGGTCAAAGAACAGAGGAGAATCAGGTCCAAATAGTCTTCACATTAAAAAGGAAAGATGTAAAATCTCATCTTCACTGCATCAGTAGAAACAAAGTGATGTCGGACAAAATACAAACAAAATCATCCCAAGTCACATCAGTTTTAGTAGAATTCAATCAGATAGCAAACACTAGACAGATACATAGACACGGATACATAGATCCATAGACAGATAGGTAGATAGACAGATGGCAGATAAATGGATAAATTATAGATAGGTACAAAAAAGATAGGTAGGTAGATATAACATGTTTAGGGCTTACTATGTGCCAGGCATTGTGCTTATACAAATGTCCTGTGGTATCCTTGATTTTAAGAAAAATCCCAGAGAACAAATGATGATGGAAACAAACTTGGAAAAACAATGTTCCTCTGTGGACCAAGTAAAGTGCCAATGGCCCAGTCTGGAGGGGACGTCCACCTTTCTGTCTTGAACTTTCTTTAAATATGTTACTGAACAAGCTAAAAATGTTTCATAATTTCCAGTGTTTTCATGAACACTATTCTCCCACTCCACACTTGGTGGAAAGTCCTATATATAATGTTGGTCTTAGACTCAGGAAAATCTGAGTTCGAATCCAGCCTCTTACACTTATGGTACCACCTATGGCTGAGTCAGCCAGCTCTAGGCAGTCAACAAACATTGTTTAACATCTTTATTAATATCTATGGGCCAGATACTATGCTAAGAGAAAAAGAAGAAAGAGTCAATTTTGCTCTCAGAACATCCCAGACTAATGGGAACAATAATATTCTTGTGCAAACCTGCCGTCTCCATGATAAATTGGACATTATCAAAAGAGGAAGGCACCAACATTAAGGGGGGTCAGGAAAGATTTCATGTAGAAGGTGAAATTTTAGCAGCCAATTAGAATGACTTCATAGTATATTTATAATCAATACAAAAGCTCCTTATATAGAGAAACACAGAGATGTGTATAGATGTGTGTGTGTTTGAGAGCCAGTGAGGGCCCATTATGTTCTGATTGGTCCCAGTCCATGTGGAGGTGTGTAAGGAGGCTTACAGACCTGCTTCTGGGAAAGCTCGACAGAGGACACCTTTATTTCTCCACTTCAAAGCCTTGGCTCTTCAGACTGTCTCCTCTCTACGTACTGCATGGTGGTAAAAAGCCTTTTATTGCCTTCTGAGCCAGAACCAAGTGGACATACCAAAGTCTGGAATAGTTGGAATCTCTTTGACTTCCCTGGAAGCTTTCATGTCAGGAGGAAGTCATCTGAGCTCAGAGAAGAAAGAAAGGCAACAGGATCCAAAGTGACCCTGACAAGTGCTGTTATGGCTGCCTTATCTCGCCACTCAGTCATTGTGTGGCTGGGGACACATGTGGTACTATTTCTCGTTGTCTCTTTGTGTGTCTTCCCTCTTGATAATTAGGTTAATGAGCGTGGGAGGCAGAACAGACCAGTTTGTGCTTTTGTGAACTTTAAGCAATCAGAGCTACTAGAAACCTAAGCAGCCATAGTCCACGGTCAAGTGTGTTAGCAGCCATGGCAGCCAACCCTGAAGGTGCCAGCCCTGAAGAAGGAGTTGGTTGACCCACCCAACAATGGACTTGTACTTAATACATACATACATATATATGTAAACATATATATGTGTGTATATATATATATATATATATATATATATAATATGTATTAGAGGGAAGTATGCTTTTGGTTTGAGAGATTAAGGAATATAAGCTCTTCTTATACTTTCTCAATTATTGGATCTTTATCAAAGATAATTGATGTTAACTGGTCAGTTGATCCTGAAGAGATAACAACTGGTGACTAATAGGGAAGTGTACATCAGATGGGGACTCATGAACAATAGAATTAGAAAATATCTCAATGCCTCAAAGTTATTCCTAAAACTTCCCTGAAGTTTTTTGTTTGTTTGTTTGTTTTTGGCGGGGTTGCCAGTTTTGGAAATGTGACTGACCCGTGAATGGGCCTGGAGAGAATGAGCCTTCATGAAATGCATGCATGTGTGTTTACATGTATGGTCATACTTTGTGTCTAAAATTAAGATTGTATGCATGGACTTACATATATTCAACTATGAGAAAAATCTCTAATTTTGTTAGTACAGGGAGCTTCCTCTACACCACTCCTTCCACCAACAATTGATTAATCAACAAGTATTTAAATAGTGAGCATTTCTATAGACATATTAACACAGATTAAAATCCATCGGTGATTTTAATTGATGAATTGTAGGGAGTCATATGAAGCCCAGAAAAATCCTAAGCACCACTGAGCAATGGCCACCTCTGATAGAACAAGCCTAAGAACCCTTGGAATAGCAGCACACTTCAGCCGACCAGCCCTGCTTTCAGCCAGGTCCCTGTAGCCATCATCCAAGGAAGCAGCCCTTGTGGAGAAGGGACCAGCATCCTTGTCACAGCTACTGCTAAATACTAAACAGCTGCAACCAACAGAACAGACTAACCAACATGGTAGAAGCAGCAAAACATTCTGAGTAAGAGACAGGTGGGTCAGCCCACCAACAACACCTCAACTGCCATTTTTTCTCAGAATATTAGTGCCCCACCCTACATTAGCAGAATTTTCCCAGCCCACTAGTACCACAATAACTTTCATCCAAGAGACCAGACCTCTTAGAAAAAAGGGCCACCATCTTCACCACCATCAATACTAAGAGCTGGCCAAGAGTCACCAAGGAGACAGGCAATGTAACCTGGCTGAAGCAGCAAGGCATCCTGAGGGAGAGGCAAGAAAAGGAACTGCAAGGTGGAGTCCCAACCACCACCATCTCCCCTTGAGTCCTAGTAGGGGCAGACTAGAACCAGAACCCAAAGCCCAAGAGCCCTGGGAATAGCAGTGTTCCTAAAACCAGTGGTGCTGCTTTTAACCCAGACTCAGGGTCTTCGTCACATAAATGCAACCTGATTACTACTGCTGCAGACCCTCACTTGGAAAATCCTTGGCAACAAAGTTTTTGACACTATCAAATGGCTCGGCATCAGAAAGGTATCATTTTAACTGTGAAAATGACGTTAAAGAAGATATATTATCACCTCCCCTACTCTTACCTCCTAAGGAGCATTCGATCTTTCCCTGTCACTCGCAAGTGTTGTCTTCCCCCATGGAATGGGGACTCCTTAAAAGTAGGTGATCTCTTGTTTTTCTTTATCTGTCCCTTGTGTTTTGCACCAGCTTTGTCCTTAATAAATACTTGTTCATTCACTCATTCATTTGTGCTTGTCCATCCTGTACGAGATCACAGGGGTATAAGTGTCAGATGCCAGACTGAGACTACCTTTCTGACCCCAAGCCCAGCCTTCTAGCCACTGTACCATCTACCATGATTCTACATATAGAGAGATAAATCAATAGCCCTCTGCAAAATAAAATTGGATTATATAATTATAATTGGATTCTAGCTGGAAGTTCAGAACTGAGAACATAGAGACTTGAAAAGATAGGACTATCATAGAGAGCTTTCAATATTTAGAAGACTCCCAGGGGAATAAGAGATTGGAGTATTCCTTTAAGCAGAGCCAGGAGCAAAAGGAGAAACTGCAAGAAAAGGAAAATTGGAGAATAATAAGGACTACCTGTGAGCACTTTAGGATTCCTGAGAGAATAGTGGGTTCTGCTTTACTGGGGTCTGGAAATAAAAGCAAGAGGCAAACTAGTGGGTTATGACTTAGGAGGCTTCTTCCTCAGACATCAGTGGAAATAGATGGCCTTGAAGATCCCTTCCATAATCCTAGGAAACCTACTCCAGGCTGTAAAATTAATAATTCTTATCTCTGCATCAGTTGCTTTATATCAGGATAATTTGTGCAGGCCATTTAGATCAAGAATTTCACCCAGAGGGGAGATATGGAACTAAAGAGAAAACAAGAACAATAATAATAAATTATCTCATGCTTTAACGTTTGAGATTCATTGCACAAATATTATTTTATCCCCACAAAATCCCTGTTATTATTCCAATTGTACAAATAATGAAACTGAGGTTGAGAGCAGATAAGGGTCTTGACCAGGATCACCCAGAAAATAAATGTCTAAGGCGAGATCTCGGTGCTTGGCTCATAGTAATTGCTTACCAAATCATTACTGACTAACCGGATTTATGTTTTCTTGACTCCAAATCCAATACTCTGCCCACTGTGCCACCTCACTGACGGGGGTGATGGACATGCACATGTCTGGGTCCTGATTTCCTTAGTTTAGGATTGTTAGCTTATCTTTCTTATGAGTGGAGTTTGCTTGCCCGTAATTGGAGCATCCCTTTGTCTGTTACAGAATGCAAGCTCACAGTCCCCTAGAGTCCATGGGCCATCCAGGGGCTTCCTGCAAGGACCTGCCTTTCCGGGATTCAGAACCCTCTCTGTGAGGCTGGTCTCCCCATCCAAGGCCATAGTGGAAGCCTGAGGAGGGCAGTGAGATGGACCCCAGACTAAACCCTCTTTCAGATGATTAAGGTTTCCCTTAGTGGCTTGCATGCTATTGTCCAGTAATCCTCACGGTCAGCCATCGGTGATTTTGGCTTTCTTTGTTCCTAAAACCGACTACCTATATGGCCTAGGAGGCTACTGACTCATCCTAGTTCAGATGGTGCCCTCCCTGCCCCTACAGAGTTAGTATTCAGGCTTGGTTAAACTGGGCAGAAGTGAGGGAGCAGGCTTCTGTTTCCTCATCCAGTCTCACCACTTCATGGGTCTCCCCTGCGTCTCTCCTTCTCCTGCCCTGATCTGAATTGTCTGGTTATAAATATTTATGCCTTATCTATTTATTTTCATTGCCTTAAGGCCTGTCTTCCAGAGGCACATGTTTAGGTTTATGGGAATTTCTTTCTTTTTTTTTTTTTTTTTAATTCAAGGTAAAAAAAAAAAAGTGTTATGGGAAAGACAATGTCTGCTACCCTGGGATAAGCAAATAACTGGCCATTATCTCTTCCAAAAGTAAAGCTGGTTAAATCTCATTTTGAAACTATTCAAATGTGAGTGGTCCCCATTCCCTTCATCCTTAACTTGCCAAGAGCAATCAATCCACAAGGTCTATTAAGGCCCTGCTCCATGTCATGAGGCAGCATGGAACAGTGGGTGGAAAGCCGGCCTCTAAGCCAGAGAGATATGGGGTTCAGATCTGCCCATGACACATACTGGCTCTAAGATCTGGGGGTTCTGGGGAGCACACTAAAATTCCCACAGAGAAGGTGCTAGTCTGTATGGGGAAAGGGGGTTTCCTCACCCAGAAACTTATTTAGCCAGTGAACCCAGGCTCCTTCCTTATCCCAATGTGGGCCCAAATTCAGGTCACATGATCCCAGTGCTGTTTGCAAATCACCATCCAGGACCTACAGGCTCCTACCCTCGGTTGTGCCGTGGACCCCTTTGGAGAGTCAGTGTGGGAGGCCTTTGGACCAGGATGCTCAAATCAAGATGTCAAAAGTCATCATATTAAATACACAGAATTTCAAGGGAAACCAATTATACAGAAATAGTCATTAATATAATGGATAAATATATGTGTGTGTATAGTTTATATATATATATATATAGTTATATTAATTATATGTGTGGATAGTAATAATTACACACATATAATTAATATAACTATGTATATAAAACATAAAAATATATAAATATAACAACTATAGTTAAAAACAAATTTAGATTAAAAATCCCTGTTCTCCCCTATGCCATCTCTCTTGATTCATTTATTGTTGTGTTGTTGTTCAGTCATTTCATTGATATCTGATTCTTCATGACCCTATTTGGGATTTTCTTGGCAAAAGAATTGAAGTAGTTTGCCATTTTCTTCTTCAGTTCATTTGACAGATGAGGAAACTGAGGCAGACAGTATGAAGGGACTTGCTCAGGGTCACACAGCTAGGGAGTCTGAGGCTGGACTCAGGTCCAGTGCTTTATGCATTTCACTAATTAACCCTAATAAATTTGAAAAGCACTTTGGTAGCATGGAGAGAGCTGGCCTTGAGGTAAGATCCAGGTTCGAGTGCTGCCTCTGACACATGGCGCTAGGAGTAAATCGCCTGTCCGGGCTCCAGGCGGCTCTAAGAATGTAGGTTGCAGAGGACGCCTCGGTGCAAATTATGGAAAGACTTTCCTCCACTGGGAGTTGCCAAATCGATGAAATCGCAGCCATGTTTTATGAAGGACATTGCTACTGGAGAAGGTTCAGAGGAGGGAAACTAGGATACTGAGAGGAAGGGAAGCCCTCATGCTGGAAGGGACTTCTGAAGCGATCTAGCCCAGCACCATGTTCTAGACAAGGAAACTGAGGAAAGCCAAGTCCAATTTACTTGTCCAAGGTGACTGAGATGACAAATGGCATATTGATGGCCACGAGTTTGGAGAGTGCTTTACATTCGTTGTCTCATTTGACCCTCATGACAGTCCTGTGATAGACCTACAATCCATTTTATAGATGTGAAAATCAAGGGTAATAATGGTTGTGACTTTCCTGTGATCACACAAATAGGATCAGAAAAGGGGACTTTGGGACTTGGACCAATGAGAGGATTGTTTGAAGGAACTCGGAGATACTTAAGCAGAAGAGGAGGCTGGGAAGTCTTTATGCAACAGCTGGATGGCCACTTGTCAAGGATGCTTAGGGGATAGAGCGCTGAAAACAAGAAGATCTGGATTCCAGTCTTGCCTCAGGTACTAGCTGGGTGACTCTGGACAAGTTAGTGACTTCTCACCTTCACTTTTTTCATCTCTAAAATGGATGCAATTGAACTTGTCATATCTTAAAGTCCTTTATGATTACCATTGTCATTCTGGGATAGATTGGACTAGGTGGCTTCTGAAAGCCCTCCCAACACAGATTTTCGGTGGCTTCTCACAGTTCTGTCTCGATGATGATGTATGCTCTTCCCAG
Organism: Sarcophilus harrisii; assembly: GCF_902635505.1. NCBI lineage: Eukaryota > Metazoa > Chordata > Mammalia > Dasyuromorphia > Dasyuridae > Sarcophilus > Sarcophilus harrisii. Next base: position 6,501,975 of record NC_045429.1, read on the forward strand.
CATTTCCTAAAACATTAAATCTCACTTTAGTTATTTATTTATAAGATTATGTATGTCGTTGTGGCCTCTGGCTAGTTTGCATTCCTCCTAAGTAAGAGAAATCTGCCAACCCGAGAAATTTAAGGGTTCTGCCCCCACCTCAGTCTAACAATGGAGCAAAAGCTTCCCAAGAGCTCTGGATAAGACCCTCAACATTCCCCCAATAGTTAGAGCTTCCTACCTCACAAATGCTAATTGGGCAACTTAAAAGGAGAGTCCTGTGTACTTAAAGAAGGTCAGCAAACATTTCCCAAGTGTTTTCCAACCTTGGTCCAAAGGAAAATAAAAACTAAAACTATTTCCTGAGAGCAGTTGATATTTCTTAGCATTTGGGGAGCAGAAATGGGGAGCAGAGAGGAAAGAAGAAAAAATAGGATCTTCCCTAGTTCAGAACCCCCTCCATGAAGCTGCTCACCACTCCTATCTTCCAGCCATCACCCTCAAAGCAACATCTTCCAGTGTCAGGAAATATAACCCCACTGGCAAGGAATTGGAAGGGAACCCCAAGGCATCAGCAGCGTTCGATCCCCTTAAAGGTTTACTTCTCTAAGTCCCAGGTACCCCAGTTCCTAATCCCTTCATGTGTGTGGCCAGAAATGCCCCGTCCCCCTCCCATGCAGACACTGCCTCACTGCTTCATTGCTTATTAAGCCAGAAATGTCCCTTTCTCTTGTTGTTGTTGCCTTTCATTCTCCAAGAGGAACAGGGCATCGGGGAGGAGATGCCGTGATATACAAGTGAAGGGGACTCTAAAGTCACCAGTCTCACTTTCTCTGAAGGAAAAATGGAAGCACAGAGAAATGTCTTGCTAAAGCCAGGAAGTACCACAGAAATCATCCAGTGTGATTGCCAAACAAGTGGAATGATCTACCAGAGATCACAAGGTATTAAGTCGCAAGGTGAAGATTTGAACTCAATGCCTCAGAGTCCAGATCCAGCGTTCTGGACTTTACATTGGGCTGGGTCACATTTTGCCTCTGATGACTCCAGCTGTTGCCTGGCAAATAAAAAAGATATTCATTTCTACAAAGCTAGCTCAGCCCAAATAATCCTGAGCAAGCCACCTGACCACTCCTGTCATCAATGTGTGCTTATGTGAAATGAGTAGCTAAAAAAAAAAAAAAAAAAAAAAAAAAACTAAAAAATAACAACTAAAAAAAAATGAGTGTTTACATTAGAAGCCTCTGAGGTAGCCTCAAGCTCCAAAGATTCTGATTCCTGGTGGCCCCAAAGCTTAGCCCGGTACTATGCCATTTACTTGCTATGTCAGACAGCCAAGAAGATACACAACAAATTCTAGACTGATCAGTTATGCGAGACTAAAATTGACAAATTTCTTAGTGTTTGCTACAATGCCAATGGCTCATCTATGAACTGAGAACTACCCAACAGAGTGTAAGGGGAGCAGTTTCTGGGAATGGATGCAATGTTTACTTTTACAAAATATATGATATTGAACAAATGAATGAAGCATTTATCAGTGACTTACTGTGTATAAGACACCATGTTAAGTGAGGGAAAATAAGGCAATCCCTCCTCTTAAGGAGTTCCCAATTTCTTGGATTTTTGTTGTCCTTTGTTCTCAAAGGACCAAAATGAAATCACAATATTAGAGTCGAGTTACAGTGTGTCCGACTGTAGCTGATCAGACCAGTATGAGCTCAGCGTGCTCTGTCATCGGTCAAACATAAATAGTTCCTATGAACATTTGGGGCTGCTTCTCTAATTTTCCACATCTCATGTTTCTCCTGAGCTGATTCAATTCTGCTTTTCTCACAAAACACGGCATCTTCTGTGATGAGGGCATATCCTGCTGGGCAGTCCTGTGCCAACATCTCCCATGTCATACTATTAATTCTAAAGTTCTTAAGAGAGACTTTGAGAGTGTCCTTGTATCACTTTTTCTGACCAGCTTGTGAGCACTTGACATGTGTGAGTTCTCCATAAAATATTCTTTTTGGCAAGCACACATTTGACAATAGAACAATATGGCCGGCCCAACAGAGTTCTGCTCTCGGCAGGAAAATTGGAATGCTTGGTAATTTAGTTCAAGAAAAGACATCTTGCCAGATAATCTTCAGAATCTTCCCAAGATAATTCAAATGGAGGGAAACAAGGCTGTGTGCTTGCTCCCCTGATTTTTAACATGTGGTTTTCAGCCATGTTGTCAAATGCCTTTAATGAGAGCAAACATGGAATCAAAATCACCCTCCGTACTGATGGGAAATCCTTCAACTCAAAAAGGATATGAGCCAAAACTAAAGCGGAGGGAGTGCTGTATGAGATTTTCTGTTTGCAGATGTTTGTGCACTATGGATCCATTCTCCACTGCTTGTGCAGATTTTGGTCTAAGAATTAACACCAAGAAAATACAGGACCTCCATCAGCCAGAACCATGCCATCCATGTGGGGAACCCTCAGTGGCAGCAAATAGTGAAATTTTGAATGCTATGGATGGGTTGTCTTACCTTGGAAATATACTTTTCAGAGATGTCCACATTGATAATGAGATTGACAGCATTGCCAGAGCTAGCTCAGAGTAGGGAAAGCTCCAAAGGAAAATGTGGGAGAGGAGAGTTATTAGATTGATCACCAAACCAAAGGTCTACAGAGCCATTTTGCCGATTTCATTGTTGTACACTTGTGAAACTGGACAGTCGGTCAGCAACACACCAGCAAACTGAATCACTTCAGTTTGAATTGAATTGTCCCATTTTCTAATAGGTGTCTGGGAAGACAGCAAACATGGGAAAATTTCAGCTACAAATCAGATGTAAAAGTGCCAAGTGCCCAGCAACAGAGCTGATTGTTCTGCTTCTTTAATGCCATTTCCACTGACAAGATCCCACTCATTTATGATGCTGAGCCCAGACAGTGCCAGAGACTTCAGGGGCAAGCTTTTGCCTTTGGTGGCTGCAATCATAGTTTCTGTAGGAACAGTTGCCAGGTAGGGCCTCCGGAGGGGTTCTTCTGAGGGTTATGGCAGAGGACACAAGGCTGGAAGCATCGTTATTGCCAAGGCTTTGGGGTTCAAGGTCTGGGCTGCCTCCATCACAGACTGAGCAGAGATGATAATGGAGGTGGTGAGGCTGTTTTGACTTGCCTGGCACATGCTGCCTCCTGACTTTCCCTCAAGGTGCATTGCTATTTCCCCTACTCTGCCTTGCCAACCCTGTGTATGGTGGGTGAGGGAGCTAATCCCCTTTCTCCACATTAATTGCTTCCCTGGATAATAGCTGTGAAGGGGGAGCTGGAAATTGAACTGGTAGCTAGGAGATGCTCCCACTCTAGGGCTCCTGTGTCTGTCAAAATCCTTTGCATGAACAGGACCTTTTAGTGAATTCCTTTTTTTTTAATACTATGAAATTCTACCCTGCCCACAAGGGTCTAGATTCAAATGAACTATTGCCTGGAAAGCTAAGTAAAGGAATAAATGACCAACAGCCAGGAGACAGCTCAAACAGCAAGACCAGGTAAGGAGCCAATGGCAGATGGCCGGGTTAGCATGACTAGTCTGTAGAAAGAAGAGATATCTGGAAACCAAAAAGAGAAATATCCCAAGCTCAGGACACTGAGGGAGAGAGGGAAACTTGAAACCTCAAAGAGACCCTCAACACCCACCACGATTGATTGATACAGCCTCCTTCTACTCCTTTAGGGTGACCAAGTAGTTAATCTGTAGAAAGATCAGGAAGGCCGGTATGGGAGGTAGGAATGGTAAAAGTATATGAGTACTGGGAGAATTCAGTCCTTGTTTAAAATAAGGTTTCACATTACTACTTTTCATGCTGTTTCGTTGGATGGCTTTGGATTCGCAGTTGATAGGCTTGGCTTAGTGAAAGAAACATCGGTAGGGGCTCGTGATGCAAACAGATGCCTAGTCTAATGATACCAGAAAATCAGGGGACAAATGAGAAAGGAGCGTACTGCAAGAACTCACAGGAAAGGATGGTCCGGGACAGGAGAGCTCAAATTATTGTACCCACGCTTTCTCCTTCCTTATCCCTCTCATAGAACTCAGGGCTACAGGATCAAACATATCTTTTGCTAGAGAAATCTACTCCTTCCATTCTACCATGACAACCATTTCCCCAGTATTAGAAAATAACCGAGGCTGAAATGATGACAAAAGATCAGATGGAAGAAGGACCAAAAACAACAATGGCCGGAGTTGATGAGGGAAGGTTGGGAAAGGCGGCATGGTGAATGGCAGTGGAAGAGAGAAGATGATAAGAGAAAGACCCTGGAACCAAGAGACAGCTCTCAGAAAACTCCAGCAAAGGACGTGTGCCTGTGGTTCAGAAGCAGGGCCCCAGGACCAAAGAAGAGGAACCTGAGTGTCCCAACTCCCACCATGAGTATTCTTCTACATCTTCTCACCAAAACCTTCCTCTGTCCCCAAATTCCCAAATCCTTCACCCTTCAAGCCTCCACTCCCTCTCCCCTCTCATTAAAGAATGTCATCTCTTATATTGTTGAGAAAATAGACTAGTAACCAAAAATTTATTCTGATATTATACTCCAAAACCTCCACATCACCCTTCTACTGACCCCCCATTTTCTCCTCTGCTTCAGTCTTTCTCTGCACCAAAGTGACATCCTCTGGAAATCTGGGCTTGGAATCAGGAAGAGCTGTGTTCGATTCCTGCCTAGATATCCTGAGCGAGTCAAAATCCGGCCCTCTGTCTCTTCATTTGTAAAATGAGTTTGTTGGAAGCAACAGTTGGAAGCAACATTAAAGGAAGCTCTCATGTCTGTCCTTTCTCACCTCCCACTCACTTCCCAAGCCTTTCATTGAGGCTTTCAACCCCACCATTCTACTGAATGTGCCCTCTCCAAGGTGAACTACCATGTCTCATTGGTTGAACCCACCAGTCTTTTCTCACTTCTTCCACAAGACTCTCTCCAACGTTTTGCAATGTCAATCACCCTCCTCCCACGTATCCTCCTCTGCTTTCTCCTGCTTGTCTTGTTGCCTCTACAAGGATACAGATTCAGAATCCTGGTCCACAATATTCCCGGGATTCAGGGGTCTTGCAATCTTATTTCTAGATGATCCAAAGACATTGGAGAAGTAGTGTTGGAATTAGAAGACTTAGATCCTAAGATGGGAGTCATATTTAATCCTTTCTCGTACCTAAGAGCAGCAGGTAGTTTTAGGCACAAAGGGGCTAAACCTGCTTACAGAATTCTTCCCAGAATTCTCAGTTGTTCCATCCTCATTCTTCTGCTCTGTACATATGTTGCGGATAAACTGAAAGTAATTTTTAAAATAGAAAAAACAACAACAACAACAACAACACTGGTTTGTAATTGAGCACAAACTCCATTATTCTTCCTTAGAGTTTCCAATGGGATAACCTGATTAAGAGAATTGCAAACTGTCAGTATTGTACGGTAACAGGCCTGGAGCAATATCTGTCTAAGCAGGCGGAAAAGAAATCTCGCCTGCAGGGATGTAGGCTTGCATCAGGTCGGTGCCCTGAAGGGTTATGGTCACTGCTGAGCACGAGGAGAGATAAAGTCTGACAGATTGAATCTCCAGAATGTTTGTTCCTGTTTACAAGAATGCCAAATCCGAGGCAATTGGAAATCATATGCTGTTGGGAAGTAGAACACCTCTCTGGTGGAAATGTTGACATGTGCCGGGGGATCATCCAGTTTAATTCTCCTCTTCAGGAGTCAGAGTGCCCAGTAACATGCCCCGAGGCATCCCAGAAGTCAGCACCTCTCCAAACACATTTCCACCCTCTGGGGCTCTCTCTTCCCTCCATCTGGCCTTCAAACCAGAATGGTCTGGTTCTGTGCGGGTGGATGGCAGATCCCTCCTTGACTCAAAAAGCTTCAGGGTCATCCAGCTGACTTGTGAGTAAAGGTCAGAGTCTTCAGGCTGGATTTTGAGACAGAAATTTCATGACTGCCTGCCCATCCAGCTCTGCTTTGTTCGGCCTAACACATGCAATCTAAGCAAAGGAGTCTCTGTGCCTGAATGCCCCCCAGGCTTTCCTGCCCCTCTGCCTTTTCTCCCCCTTTCTCTCCTGGTTCTCTTCCCTTTTCTTCTGGTGAATTCTTGCCCATCCTTCAGGGTCAGACACAAAAAAATCTCTTCCTGGGTCCCTTCATCAACTCTTCCACCTCCACTGGGGGCTGATCTTCCCCAAGGGATCTCCTATATCTTTGTTTCTAATAATCCTTGAATGATATTACACTTCATGGTTCTAGGTTGATGGAGCCAATCCCCTGAACAGACTGTAATCTGCCTGAGAACAGGGACTGGGTCTCATCCAAATGGCCCATTCCCCTTTCTGACAAGCACAGTATATGCTTAATAGAAAATTGTGTAATAAATGAACGAGTGAACATCCCAAAAGATCCCTCCGCATCTTTCTCCCCATCCCTCGGTGTTCAGAGAATCCCAACAGAGGAAAGCGATACAGACAAAACCCGGTAGTTCTTAGAAATGAAATAAGTTCCTTTGGCATCATGGACTTGGAGAGGGGCTCTTGGAACCAGAAGACTTAGATCCAAAGCCTGGTTCTTCTGTTTCCTAACCAGGTGATGACTAATATATCACTGACCTTCTCTGAGCCTCAGTTTCCTATCTGTAAAATGGAGACAGTAACATTTGTATTACTGATTTCAGATTGGCTTTGACGAAATGACTTTTAAAACTGTGTGTGTGTATATGTGTATATATATATATATATATATATATATATATATATATAATGTTTGTATGTATATACATGCATATAAGTACATATATACATGTGTACACATACATATAGGCAGATAGGGAACTAGATATGTATGTCCAGGATGTCCTAAAAGTCTCAGTTTAGTTTTAAGCTTTAAAAACTTAAACTTAAATCTTTAGTAGATTTTGGGAACATACTGCATATTTCCCTATAGGTAGATATCTATATCCATATCCCCATGTATTTACATGGGTAGAATATATGTGTGTGTGTTTCTACAGAAGTAGATATAGAAATATCTCTAAGACTAGTTAGATAAATGTAAAGATATGTTGGTATCTACATATAGTTTTATAGACGGAGATAAAATGTGAACTTGTAAATTTGTCTATACTTATAAAAACCTAAATCCCAATGATGGTGAAACTTGGGAAGTGCTTTATAAACTTATTCAATGTATGAAAGAATGACTTCTCTTCTCCCTTAAATATCCAGTCACATCTGACTCTTCCTCACTCCTTTGGAGATTTTCTTGGCAGAGACATAGGATTTTCCTTCTCCAGCTCATTTGGCTGATGAGGAAACTGAGGCAAACAGGCTGAAGTGACTTGCCCAGGGTCACATAGCTAGGAAGTGTCTGAGGTCTGATCAGAAGTCAGGAAGATAAGGCTTCCTGCCTCCAGACCCAGCGCTCTATCCATTGTACTACCCAGTTGCCCTTTCCCATTAAATAGGTTTTCCTAATGGTCTAATTTGGTTGAAAAGAATGAGCTGTGAGCAGAAAGAGTTCTTCCCCAGCTTTCCCCTCAGCTTCACTGCCCCATTCCCCTGGGGCTTAGGAAGAAATGAGAGCCTGCCTGATTAGTCCTAGCAATGAGCCAGGACCCTGAAAGCCAGGTTGGAACTGAAGGGGACCAGGGAGACCATAGAGACCTAAAGCACCTGAAGATCAGGAAGCCAAAAATGGCTCAAATTTCTTCCTCCAGCTTCCCAGGAGACAACACTCCAAAGAGAAGTAGTTCATTGCACCTTTCCTGGCTCCTCCCCTAACTGGGGGTTTTCCCCAAGGCTCTATCCTGGGCCTTGTCTTCTTGGTCTATAATATTTTTCTTGTGAATCCATTATCTCCCATGCACTCAATCATTGATGCAGATTATTTTTAGATATCTTTGTCTCCCCCTTTAGTCTTACATCGAAAACCCCTCTCTTGACTCAGATACTCTGCAGTCATCTTAAATTAAACTCCGCAGGTCCAAAACAGAGCTCATTCTCTCTTCCCAAATCCCTCACCCTTCCTAACTTCCCTATGGCCATCAAAGACACCACGGAAAGACTTCCCAGTTATCCAGGCTGACAATCTGCCTTTAGCCTCCATTGATCACTTTCTCCCATGTCCAAGCTCTTGGCAAGTCCTGTTGTTTCATCCTTTAGCACATCATTCAATAGGGCAGGACACCACTCAGTGCAGCCCTCCTAAACTCAAACCTGGATTATCGCACTAGCCTGCTGGCTACTTTTCCTGCCTAAAGTCTCTTTCCTGTTCCAATCCAGCCTCCATTCAACTGTCAAACTAATTTTCCTAAAGAGCAGACCTGGCCACATCCTCCCCACAGTGACTTCCAGTGGTTTCCTGTTACTTCTGAGTCCTCAATCACTCTTATAGAAGGGCCTTCTCTGCCCTTTCGAGTCTTCTTCACATTTCCCCTCCATTTATTTGTTCTCCAGTCCAGAATCCCACCTCTAGATACCAGACATTTTCACTGACTGCCCTACAAGCCCAAAATACTCTCCCTCCTCACTGGTCTCCTGATTTCCTTCTAGTCCCAGCAAAAATCTCATCTGCAAAAAGATTTCCTCGATCTTCCTTCCTACTAAGGTCTCCTTCCTTCTGACACTAGATCCAGTTTTCCTGCCAATATCTGGTTTGTACACAGTCTTTTATATGTTGTCTAGCCCATTAAACTATGAGCTCCCTGACAGCAAGGTCTGGGATTTTCTGTCTTTGTATCTCTAATACTCAGATCAGTGCACATGGTAGGTATTTAATCAATGCTCGTAGACTTAAAAGGCTTGTCTTTTATAGCTTAAATAAAGGGCTTAATCCAGACACTGAATTTATTTTATTGATAATTATTTCAATGCAATTGGGTAACTTCATCATCATTTTATTAATGATAGTCTAATTTTATTAATTAAAACCATTATTCTGAAAATAGGTCCATAGGCTTCACAGCTATCAAAAGGGTTTATCACATGTACCTGGCAGGGCCCTGCTGATGAAACCAGGGTGCTCCCTGTGTCAATGTGGCATTCTCCCCTCTAGAGAAAATCACAGAATTTAAGAGGTGAGAGGAATCTCAATGGCCAAAGTGATTTAAAAAAAAAATGATGGTTTGGGGAAAGGTCTGTAGCATTTGGGTGATAATAGAGTCAAGTCTATGACCAACATAACCCCAGGCCCCAGAAAACCAGGAACAAGCCTTGGAAATCTCTAAATCAGATGTATCAGAGGTAACTTCCAGAGCTCTCAGCCCACAGACAAAAGGATTGTCAGACAAACAGTCAGAGGGAAATTACAAATGTTCCTTTGCTGGCACTGGGGGCAGGATTCTTGCATTTTCCATATGTGGACCTGAGTCACAGTCCTGGATCTCAATCCCCAAATGAGGAAGAGCATTAGCATATCAGAGCTTGCAGCAGTAATAGAGCAATAATTCATCCCAGTTCCAGAACAGAAAAGAGTCATTGTGGTTATTCACAGGCGATAGAGTAGTAAATGTATCTCTCCTTAGATCATACCACCTTGGAAGATATAAAAACTTGCAGGGCCCTAGAAGGATCTCTGAAAACAGCTGCATAACATCCTGAAGCTTGGAATTGCACCTTCCTTGGAAGCAGAACCTGACTTTAACAAAAAGTTAAAAGTCAAGTAATAGGCTGGAGAAAATGAGCAAACAACAGAAAAAGATTCTCACCATAGAAAGTTACTGTGGTCACTAGGAAGACTAAAACATACACTGAAGATAACAAAGACACAATTTCTATATCCAAAGCTTCCACGAAAAAAAATATGAATTGGTTTCAGGCCATAGAAGAGCTCAAAAAAGACTGAAAATCAAGTAAAAGAGGTAGGAGAAAAATTGCATGTGATTCATGAAAATCATGGCTCGAAACTAGAATTGGCCAAAAATTCATAGAAGAAAAACTCCTTAAAAAGTAGAATTGGCCAAATAGAAAAGGAGGTACAAAAACTCTTTGAAGAAAATAGTTCCTTAAAACTTAGAATTGAGTAAATAGAAGTTAATGACAATGAGAAATGAAGAAATAATAAAACAAAACCAAAAAGTGAAAAATAGAAGATAATGTAAAAATATCTCATTGGAAAACCAGTTAACCTGGAAAATAGATCCAGGAAAAATAAGTTTAAAATGATTGGACTGCCTGAAAGTCATGATCTAAAAGAGGGTCTGGACATCATCTTTCAAGAAATTACAAAATTTGCAGTGTACAAAGTAACAGCAATGTTGTAAGTTAATCAGCTGTGAATGACTTAGCTATTTCCAGCAGTACAATGATCCAAGTCAACTCTGAGGGATCCGGGATGAAAAATGCTGTCCATCCCTAGGGAAAAAAAACTGTTGGTGCTTGTATACAGAATGAAGCATATTTTTTTTGCTTTCTTATTTTTCCTGAGGGTTTTTTAGTTTATATTTTCTATTTACATTATGACTATTATAGAAATATTTTGCCTGACTCCACATATATAGTCTGTATCAAATTGTTTGCCTTCTCAATAAGGGAAGTGGTGGGGAGGGAGAGAATTTGGAACTCAAAGTTTTAAAAACGAATGTATAAAAATTGTTTTTACATGTAAATGGGGGGAAATAAAAAGTAATTTTTAATGAGGATAATACTGTTGCTTTAAAGTAATTGGTAATAGTTACCAATATTTATATTGTGTTTAAAGTTAGCAAAGCTCCGGTGTTCTTCTGTATAGACCTCACAACAACTCTGTAAAGTAAGTTTAAGGGATTTATTATGCTCATAAAGTGCTTACCACAGTACTTGGCATCTAGTAGGTATGTAATAAATAGTTCCTGAGAGAGTAACTATGGCTTTCCCTGTCTGGTACCCATTGGTCAAAGTTTTGATCTTTGCAATATTTTCTATAAATCCTGTGTGTGTATGTGTGTTTGTGTGTGTGTATGTGTGTGTAAGATATACTATTTTGGGAGAAACTGAAAAGATGCAGTGTAGAAATAACTCTGTATCCCCAGATGCAAACACTTTAAGAAGCTGCCAATTTGTTCTGGGTTTTACAAAGTATGTAGGAGGCAGCTAAGGGGGCTGTGGTGCCCTTGATCCAGAGTCAGGAAGCTGTTCATCCTGCTTGACTCTCCATGACTCTTTAGAGTTTTCTTGGGAGAGATACTGGACTGGTTTGCCATTCCCTTCTCCAGCTCTTTTGACAAATAAGGAAACTGAGGCAAACAGAGCTAAGTGACTTGCCCCAGGTCACCCAGCTCGGAAGTATCTGAGGCAGGATTTGAACTCAGAAAGTTCAGTCTTGCTGACTGCAGGTCCAGCACTTTGGGTACTATGGAGCATCTGGAGGTCCAGTGTCAGGAAGAACTCAGCTTAAATCTGGCCTTAGACTGGCCTGCCTAGCTGGGTGATTCTGGACAAGTCACTTGACTTCTGTCTATCTTCCTCATTAGAAAAATGGGGCTTGTGATAGCACCTATTCCTCTCCCAGAGCAAATGAGATAGTTGTAAAGTGCTCGGCAAATTTTAATTATGCAAATGTGAACTATTAGTGTTGTTATTAGCTGACAAAGTCGTGTGTTTTAGTTAAATGCAAAGGAGTACATTGCAATGGTTTAAAAAATCAGCTCATAGGATTGTCATGAGGATCAAACAAGAGAAGGGAGAGAAAGTGCTTGAATAACCCTAAATCAAGGGTCTCCTCCCCCACAAAGACCATAAGAAGATTTTGGGGGGGAAGGCATTCCATGCCTTTATTTACAAATATAGCCATCAAAGGGGTCCAAGACAAAATATGAGGGAGCCTTGCCATAGAACAGCAAACCTTCCCGGAATCCATCCTCTGGACATTATGTGCTTAATAAGCCCTTGGTAAATGAACAAAATGAATTAATGAATGACTGCAGTCAGCAAGCATTCATTAAGGGCTTACTGGGTGCCAAGAACTATGCAAAACACCGGGAATGGTTTAGAAAGGGAGGAGGGGGCAAAAACATTGTCTAATCCTAGAAATGTCCATTCTGCCTCTTGTCTGAGAGGAGCATATTACTAACACTTGCTAATCATTAATTCATCTCAGTTTCCTGAAAATTCTTCAGTCTTTTCTCCATTATCAAAAATGACCAATAGTAATCTGCTTCATCACTCCTGCAAACTCCCCCCCCCCATCCTCCTTCCCCATTGCCCCCCCAGCCCCTCCCAAGCCCAGGCCTCTTGTCATGGAGGTTTTTTCAACTAGATCCAGTCAGCGGTATTGAATGGGAGACAAGATCTACACTGTCACCATGGCAACAGAAGCATCCTGATTCCTTTTCATTTTCCATGGTAGTGTATATTTGGTTTGGAGAGAGAGTGGGGGAGGGAGAAAGGAGATGAATAAAGAGAGGGAATGGGAAGTAGGAGGAAAAGGAAATGGCAGGGAGGTGAAGCAGGAGCAGTTTGATGCGATGGGCCTGAATTTTCATGGCAAGGATGGCAGCATATTGGAGTGACAGGAGGTACTATGCCGTGACCCTATTCATCTAGGTGGCTGGGGAGCGATGATTGGACTCTACCACAAAATGGGAGATCAATCACTCTCACCCTATGGAGCTGATGAACAGTATTAGCAGGTCACCAGGAACCCCCATGGCAGCCAGTGGGGTACAAGGTCCAGGCTGACATTTTACCAATCTTAGGGCACAGCAGGAAAAATAGGCAACAGTGGGACCAAAAAGGTCACGTTGCCAACTCCGTAGGATGCTGATGCTGGAAGAAAGGCAGTGTCCTACATCCCGGGGTAAGGAGGACAAAGTTTGTCGATGTGGGAAAGCAGGTGGAGAAAGATCAAGCCATCTCCCTCGTCACTTTTTATTGCCTCCGACACTTCATAAATCATTTCATTTATGTAATGGTGGGTGAGAAAGCAAGACAGATGCAGCCAACATGTCTTTTTTAGTTCTGTGGAGCTATACTGTGATTGATTCTCTGCATGGGATAGAATAGGGGAAGGCAGAGCACTTGGCTACAATTGAGTCACTCCCTGGACTGTTGTTTCCTGGATTGGATCCTGTAAAATACTGGAAGTTCTAAAGACAGAATTAAGAACTAAGAAAGAAAAACTTCCGAACGGGGTGTGAAATAAACAGGGAGGACATATGGCTTTTTAGATAACCATCACATATAATAAGTAGAAATGGTTCCATAAGCCAAAATTGTCTCCATGACCTCATAAAACCTATTCTAAGACCTCATCATGAAATAGAGGAAGAAAAAGAAAGAGGGAAGGAGAGAAGGAAGGAAGGAAGGAAGGAAGGAAGGAAGGAAGGAAGGAAGGAAGGAAGGAAGGAAGGAAGGAAGGAAGGAAAAGATGGAAGGAAGGAAAAGATGGAAGGAAGGAAAAGATGGAAGGAAGGGAAAGATGGAAGGAAGGGAAAGATGGAGGGAGGGAAAGATGGAGGGAGGGAAAGATGGAGGGAGGGAAAGATGGAGGAAGGGAAAGATGGGGGAGGGAAGGAAGAAAGGAAGGAAGGAAGGAAGGAAGGAAGGAAGGAAGGAAGGAAGGAAGGAAGGAAGGAAGGAAGGAAGGAAGGAAAAATACTAAGTGCCAGATACTATGCTGAACTCTAAGAATTCAAAGAGACAAAACTCAGTACCTTCCCTCATAGAGTTTATATTCTAATGCAGAAGACAATAAGATATAAGAAGACATAAAAGGAAGCTGAATGGAGTGAGTGATGAGAGTTGCTCATACTAGAAGTCCTGATGAAGTCCAGAGGTATGCAGCCTGATGGGAAATGAATTGCAATCTAAGTAATTGGCCAAAATCTACTCTCACTTCCTGCTGACACAGACATGCTTCCCTAGGTGTTCTGAAGCCTTCATGCTTTTCAACTTGAAGGAGAGAAGCTGGTCAACTGACCTCGGTCCCTCCAAATCTCTCAGTGCATTATCCCTACCCTGAGATGCTCGGTCTTTGCAGACTTGTTAGAAGATTGGAGGTCGCTCTTCCCTTTTTCTTTTTCAGTATAAAAAAAGCAGGAGTGACTCAGTGTGAGGTGACTAGTAGAATGCAACGGGATTTGTCTTTATTTAGAACTCTTATCCTCATGGTACCCTTAAGTGTCCTGGAGTAACAAGGTAGCTGCTATTCTTGCAGACCCAATAGCCTACCATGGAGAGCGCTGGGTTCTTTGCAATATTTGGGAGCTTACCCTTGAGAAAATGAAATGTGTGAGAACACAGGCTTCCCTAATCGCGGGGAGGGTGCCAGGAACCGTGAGCTTTCTCCGCTCACTCGCTGAGAGCTAGATCAGAGGGTCTCCGGGCCTGCTTGAGGACACCTTCCCTTGAGGATTTTCTCAATTACAAGTCGATGGTTGACACCGTTCCCATCTGCATTTCTCATCTTTTCTGCCTTGTATCTCCAGTGTGAGCAGAGCTGCCTTGATTTGAGCCTGGTTGGCTGTTACTAGCCACATGTCGTGGTCTCTGTAAGGGATGGCACTCACTGAGCTTGGCCCCCGAGGGCAGAACAAAAAAACACAGATTGGAATTGTCCATGAGACAAATGGAGACTTGATTCAAGAAAGGCTTTCTTAACAACAGAAACGAGGCTCCAAAGAGGCTGCTTTGGCTGGTAGTCGTTCGCCTTTACTGAAAGGCTTTAAGCAAGGGCTGAACGAGCACCTAAAATGGGTAGTTGGGAAAGAGATTCCCAATATAGATTGGCTCCCGGTTCCCTTGTAGCCATCAAACTCATCCTCTCAATTGGGAAAAATTGTCCCCACCCCAGAAGAGGCCTGCCACTGATGCCTGAAATGAAAACCTGGTCTGGCTACAAGATCTAAGCTAGATACCAATTTTCCTTTCTGGGAAACCAGTACTCTAGGAGTGAAGATGTTATTTTTCCCTGGCTAGTTGCTGTGGAAATGAAAAATATGAGTTTCATCACTCAGCTGTGACTTTTTTCTAATGTGTCTTTTGTGAAGTGAGCTGAATAACTCCGAGGATGGGGGCCCCCCCAACTTCTGCGGGCTGCAGATGCTGCCTCTCCTTCCGCAGCCAGATCTGGGGGCATCTGCCCCAAAATGCACGCTGCCTACTCTGATCCCAGTGAAGTGAGAGGGACCGGCTTGTGCCCATCCAAGGATGGAATCTGCTTATGTTCCCCCAGTTCTGCCTTTTCATGAATTTATCCCAACTTATTCCGATACCCACTTATAGGGTGGTGAAATGACGTCCAGATTGGGAACCAAAGGTTGTTGGGGGATTCCCCACTTAGTTACTGTGTGACTTGGGTGGGGAGAAGAGATTCTGGTTGAGTCATTTGAGCTCAACACCTATACTTCCAAGACTCCAGAGAGGCAGCCTGGCCTCCGAGTTGGAAAGCCAGCGTCAGGATTCTGGAGAACCAAATTAGGGTCCTATCTCTGACACACACCAGCTTGAGGCTCATGGGCAAGTCATTTAATCTCTCAGTGCTTTGGAATAAAGATCCCAGGTGCAGAGCACTCTGCCTCAGGGCTAGAAGCTGCCTCAGTAGGAATTCCCTTTGCCAATAAAATCCGGGACCCAGTCCAAAATAAAATGACCCCCAAGAGAATGAAGGAGACTGTCTAGCTAGTTCACCTGCTTCTGTGCAAAACTTTCCCCTAAGTCATGGCTCTATGAATCCCAAGCTGGAGGGCAACTGAAAGATCATTTCTTGCAGCCATTTCCTTTTAAAATCCCAAAAAGGTCTATGTCAAAGACAAGATGGAACAGAGCTTTCATTTGATCCAAGTCCTGTGATACCCAGTAAAACACACTAAGCTCACCAAATCCCACTTCAACCAATGTTCCAAGCTCATTTACATGTCTAGGACTCTTCAGGGATTTGTATGAACCTAAGGGGAAGCAACTGGGGCTTTGTACAGACCCAAAAATGTTTTTTTTAATATCAAAAATATCATCTTGGTATCATTTTGTCCCTTTGCCAAACCAGTCTCATAGCCACAGCAGTAAGTGATTATTGAACTAAAGGAGCAGCAATAGCAATATCTTCCCAGAAATCTTTTCTTTGTTTGTTTTACCTTGACAGCTTCCTACCTTCTCCCCATCACCACCCAAGATGCAGAAATCACTTGTTATTGCTCCATCATAAAACTGCCCATTCTAAATTAGGAAGTTTCTTGGGTGGCAGATATATTATTTATTTCAACACCTATCAGTAAAGCTTTGCCAACTTGGAAGATCCTGCTCCATCAACCTCAAGAAAGCTCAAAAAACAATTAGTATTTAAGTACTTATTAAGAGCCCCACAATATGCTAAGTGCAGAATCCTGGCCTTCAGGAGTTCTACTGAGCCTGCCCTCTTAAATCCAGGACTAGCCTTCTTTTCATTATTTCTTTTTTCATCATGGTGGCTGGCATACAGTTGGTGTTTAATAAGTGGTGATTGAATTTAATTGGATTATATCCTCCTGTGAGAACAATCAGGATCACTTCCCTGTTACTAGGAGACTTTAGGATAATAATTAAATAGAAATAAAAATAAATAATTAAAGAATGACAGGAAAAGCTTGTGGTGGCCCAAAGACCACATGGCACCCATTCTCATGCCTCCTCTATAATTCACACTTTCCTCACAACCACCATGTCAAGCAGGGAGTGCAATTATAACTATTTCACATATAAGGAAACTGAGGCACATCGGCATGAAATTACTTGGCCAGGATCACAAAGCTAGTAAAGATCAGAGCCAATATTCAAACTTGGCTCTATTCTTAGATGAAAATTTTATAAACTGTAAAGCACTCTGGAAATGAGAATTATTATTTATGTTCAAGCAAAATCTCTCAGTGGTGGTCAGATCCATTTGCCCTATTTCTGTCTTCAGAAGGAAAACAGCTTTTCTCCAACCAAAGCTAAATTAGTAAGAAAGAAGCTATTTCCTGTAAAGCTGTTGGGACTCTTCATTTTGAGGGCCATTCCAGCCACATGTGTAAATGTTCAAGAGGAGAGGGTCCCTAATTCCATTCCTAGCAACATGTCCATTCAAACGGCAACAAGAACTTCCCACCATACTGGAGAAGCTTCTTGAAGGCAGAGGCTAATTCATTTTGGCCTTTGGGCACAGCGCCAGGCACCCAGTAGGTGCTAAAGAGATGTTTCTTAACTGGTTGGACAGTTAATAAATATCTGCTAAATTATTTGGCACCTTCTAAATGCTTATTGACCGATCAAAAGGACTGGAAAAGTTGGTCTGGAGCTTTCCCAGTGAGTATCAGATGATCCTTGGATACAGATGGTCCTCATACCCTAAGCTATTGCTCTTTGTGAATTTGTAACCATTCGGTCACACAGCCTCCATCCTAAGAAACCAGGCCAGTTTATTTCTTTAGTAGGAAAGGGAAATGCAACTCAAGCCAAGGGGTGCCGACAGAACTCTGTCCATCGCCTCGGTGTCCCTGCGCACTCCCTCAGTGCCTCTCAGAATCACAGTTGCTGTTCCAAGGTCTCCCTCTCTGTTCCTGCCTTCTTTAGGGGATGGGTCCAACTGAGGGCTCGGTGAGAAGCCTCCATGAGGGGCTGGCTCCCTTAGCCTTTTATCAGCATCCCTGGGCTTACTTGTGAGTCCCCTGGCAGGCTCAGCCCATGGCTGTCAGGAGTGCCTGCAAACAGTCCCCATGAGCCAAGCTCACTGGATGCGAAATGTCATTTTCTCTCACACATTAAGTGAGGGGAGAAATGTTCAGACTTAACGTGGACTTAGAAGGCCCAGAATCCATTGTAATTTGGCACCTTTCCCGCTAACACAGCAAGCTTCCTCTGTCAAACACACCAGGGCTCATGTCAACAGTAGTAATTATGTGGGGAAAAGTGTCGCCAGAGTTGGTCTGGGCTGTCTCCGGAAAGCATGATACTCTCATAAAACCCTATCAGAAGGTGAATGTCCTGCCCCCACATTTATCAGTCCAACTAGGAGAGTGCTTAACAAAGTCACACCTGAGCTGTGGGTGATGAATAAAATAAATCAAAAACCTCAGGTCCCAGCTTTCTCTCACTCTGGAGCCAGATGTGAATGAGACCCAACTTCTGGAAAGAAAGGAAAAATAATCAAGCCATCACTCAACTGCTTCCAGGAGCCCAGATGATGGGTGCAGGGAAAATAAAAAATGCAGATGAGTCTTGGCCCTTTTTGGGGATGTGCAAATCTCCTTCATGAGCAAAGGTGAGAACCACTTGTTCCATTGGCTTTGCACACTGAGTTGTTACTGTTTGCTAACAGTTCATCCTAAATATCCTTCATAAAGACTGCCGATGTCTAGCACTGAGTGCAATATTGCAGATGTCATATGCGGAGGATGCTGGGATGGCCACCTGCCTTGCCTTGGATGTGATGGTCTCTTAAGGCAATCTAAAGTTTTCATTAACTTTGGGGAGTTATATTGTTGACAAGTGACTTATTTTCAACTGACAATCTACTAACATCCCCAAGTTTTTGCAGATAAACAACTATGTTGTTACCCCTTCCCAATCTATCACTTTTTTGTAAAATTGCATTTAATCGATTGGATTTGCCACTGAGGTTCCTTTCGCCTCTTGAATTCTGTGATTCTCTCTGGAGATCTTCAATCTGGAGGATCCTAAATCGTCACAGGCAACACTCTGAGATCATCAGCAGGACCCTGACATGTACACTAGAACATTCTTCTATTTCTTACCATCCCCCATGTTCTACCATGAGACATAGTGGGCATTATATATTCCTTTAAAAAATCACTGTTCAACAACACAGTCATTCATACACACACACACACACACATACATACACACACATATACATACATACATACGGGTGTGAAACCAAAGCAAATGCAAAAGCCAAGACTTTAGTAGCATATTTCATACTATAGCTCTCTAATCATCCACCTTCTACTGTTCAGCATGTTTCCTCCTCCGATCCTTAAGACTAAGAACACTCCCCATAAACAATTTGAGTTGACTTTTAGCGTGGGTCCGATTTCTGTTTCAATTGTCGTAGTCATTATAGGTGCTGTTGTATTGGGGAGGACAGTCTATATATTTTCACATGGCAACAACTCATATCCAGAAGAATAAACAGAGATCGTGTTCTTTTTTAGATAAACAGGGGAACTGGGGCAATGACCCATTAAAGCAGGCCATGCATTCATTTGGAAGAAAAATTAAATGCTTCTTCTGTGATTTTCACAAGGCCCAAGTATCTTACACATTAAATATATTCTGCCAATCAGAAAAATTAGGATGAATCAGATGCTTGATTTGATGATTTCATTAAAAGATCCTTTTTGCATGATTTGGTCCCAAATTAATAGTCTGATGATCCCCGAGCACTTCTGTGAAATCATCTTTTGTCTGTTGTTTTTTTGCCATCGTTAGGATAGAAGTTTTCTCCTCCTTGGGTTAAAAGACTTTCATCTGGAAGAATGTGATTACAGTCTGTCTGAGCAGCATCCAGTTATTTATGAAAGCTGATTTTCTCCATCTGCTCACATTCTTTGCCCTGAAACATTCATTTAACTTCCCAGAATGGTTAAGTTTTCGGAAATGTCCTTCACTTTTTTTCACTGACCTGGATTTATGAGCCCTCATTAATAAGCTTTGTCTCACTGTTAATTGGGCCCCAACATGGCGTCAAGTTCAAGAAAAGCCACAAGGGTTTTAAAAGTCCAATACAGAATGACCACTCGGAGACTAAAATCCCCACCCTGCTTGCCCAAAACAAAATCTTTCCACGATAGAGTGCTCTAAGATGGAAGGCAAAAGCTGTATGAAAAGTACTTCTCCTACAAAAAAAAAATCCCAAGCCTAAGGTACATATCCTCCTCTGGATGCCCATGCATAATTCCCATTATTGTTAATGGCAGCAATACCGGCCCGGCACCCATTACTGTTAATGGGCGCTAAGTGCACGCACAAGGGTAGGCTACAGTGAAATCTGTCTTAAGAAATCACCCAAGAGACCAGCCAAATTCGGTTGCCTCATGCAGAATGGTTTTAACTTAAATGCTGAACAGATCTGAACTTGAAACCACAGGGGGACTATTTAAACCGCAGGCAGCTGAGGGAATTGCCTCTCCCCTTCATCACCATTCCTCCCCTTCCCCCATCTTTTTATCATTGCTCTCTTTGCTTTTGCTCTCAATGGAATCAGTGCCCTCCTGATTTCCCTTCGGGATGATCTGGAAAGGGACTTCACACCTCCCTTGGCTGGAGGAGCAGGTTTGATCAAGGAAGAAGAGCAATGAGATATATACACTGAGTTCCAGCCCTTGGGATCCGAGCCACTGGGCTGGAGAAATTATATAAAAGAGTGGATAATATCATTCTGGCCATTTATAATTCTCTGTCATTAACTTTCAAAAACATCTGTTCTCTTAGGAGGTTGTCGTGAAACTCCCCAGATGGTTGAGGAAGGAGCGATGGCCGTCGTCCAGGTGGCACTGGACAGAACCAGGTAAGTGGGAGTGGCAGGGGGAGATATTTCCGGGACAATTTCAAAATCTCTCTGGCATTGCACATTTCCACAGTCCATTTATAAATGGAAGGACTTCCAGGGATCCCACGCTCCTTTTTGGCAGGACATTAGTCTCGGGGGCTCCAACACAGATGGGTAGATGAGCTATCTCCTCGAAAAGGGACATTCTGAAACCCTGGAGAAATGAGAACTGCGTTGCTCTGTACATTACCCAAGGAATACATGCTCTACTTGTTTCCCAAAATAGTTTCCATTGGTTTCTACAAATTTTCTTTTATGCTTTATTTTCCAAAGGCAGAAACGGCAAAAATGGAAAAATCAAAAAGAAAAAAAAAAAGAGTTTCTCATACTTGATCATTGCAACAATCTCCTCAATGAAATCCTGGCTTCCAGCCCTGCCCTCTCCATACCATCCTCCAAATGAGGGCAGAAACCATCTAAAATTCAAATGTGAAGTTGCTCCCTTACACTACTAGGACAAGATGTTATGGTTTGGGGATTTTTCTTGGCAAAGATCCTGGAATGATTTGCCATTTCTTTCTCCAGCTCCTTTTACAGTTAAGGAAACTGAGGCAAATAGAGTTAAGTGGTTTGCCCAGACCTATTAAAGACTTTACCTTAAAAAGGCCAAGATCTTCCATTGCATCCAAGGCCATCTCCAGTGGGGTCTATGTCTGGCCACTGGACCCAGATGGTTCTGGAGGGGAAGTGAGGCAGGTGATCTTGCCCATCCTCCCTCACTTGTATGTCATGGAGTCACTTCCCCAATATCATGGTCCTTTTAAGAAAGGACAAAAAAAAAAACACAACAGCAGAACAAGATACAAAGTTTTGAGTTTCACAATTGAGACATATTAGTCCTTGTTCAGGCTCACTGTACATTGCTCCCCTTCAGGCATTCTGGGATGCAGCTACACTGGCCCATTTGTTGCTCCTTGAGCTACTCAATCTGTGTCCCTCTCCATGCCTTTACCCAGATTCCCAACCATGTCTAGCACTTATTTCTTTGTGATCTCAGAATTAGAGCCAAAATTACTGGTGACTCAATACACGGACCACTAACTTTGGAGTAGGAAGATCTGAGTCTGAATCCAGCCACAGACATCAGCTGGGTGACCCTGGACAGGTCATTTTACCTGTTTGTCTCAGCTTTCTCAGCTGGAGGAATGATAACAGCACAACATCCCAGGGTTGCTCTGAGGATCAAATGGGATTCTATTTGTTAAAACACTTAGCACAGTGCCTGGCAAATGGTAGTTGGCAAATAAATCCATGTTCCCATCCCAACCTTCCCTACCTGCCTCTTGGAATCCCTAACTTCCTTCAGGGTCAGCTCTTATGCTACTTCCTACATGAATCCTTTCATGATTTTCCTATGCTTAGCACTCCCTCCCTCCTCTTGAAATTGGCATATGTATGTATATATATATATATATATATATATATATACATATATATACATATAAATAGATAGAATTTATGTATACACACATATAACATTATATAATGCATAAGCACTCATGCAAATGTGCTATTTATAATATACATGCTAGGTATATCTTCATATAGAATAGATAAACATGTATTCTATGGATATATTATATATTTATACTGTATATATGCATATTACATATACACACACATACATATATATATATACACACATATACGTACACACATGCTTACATTTGCTCCCTCCCATAGGATATGTGTTTCTTAAAGGAACTGTGTCTCTTTTTAGTTTTTTCTCATCCCTCCATGGCAGAATACCCCGCATACAGTAAACGATTCATAAATGTTCATTGGGCTAGCTACCAAAATGATTTTCCTTACATACAAATCTGACGTGCTAGTCTGTCTCCTACCATGAACTCCCAGGAGCTCTCTATTACTTCTAAGGAAAAAAAGGTATAATGGCTCAGTTTGACTTTTATACTATTTCACAGTCTGACCCCAAGTGACCTTTTTACTTCAATTATACATCCCTCCTCTTTCCACATAACTCGCCCTCCCTCTCTTGCTCACACATTCTCCCTCCTCCATGCTTTTGTCCTGGACCTTCTCCTTGCCTGGAGTTCACTCCCTCTGCTCTCTTAACCTCAGAGAATCCTCTCTATCTTGAAAACCATGGACAAGACCCATCTTCTACACAGTCTTCCTCACTTATCTCTTATATTTGAAGAAATTGAGATTTAGGTTAAAAGTACTCTAAACTTTCTTTGGCTATAAGTATATATATAGACAGTGTGTGCACTTAGAAGTAAACAGGGAACACAAGCTTTGAGTTCTAGTAAAAAAGAAAGTTGGATTTAAAGCCAGAAAAAATGGGTTGAAATTCTTGCTCCATTTAGTATTTGGGTGATGACGGTCAATGCTTTAAACCCACTGGACCTCATTCTCTCACCTGTGTGATAGAAGGATTGATTATTAAGGCAACCTCCTTCTGAATCTCTCCTGCTGTCATGTTTGTCTTTGTAATTTCACCACATAATCTCTAGTGGTAGCTCACCCATCACCAATTGATCGATCAATCAATATCTATCAAGCACCTACTATGTGTCAGGCACTGTGCTAAGCAGTAAAGATGCCCAGCCCCCCTCCCAAAAAAAAAAAAGCAAAAGGCAACTCCCATCCTCAAGGAGTTTATAATCTACTGGTGGTGGCAGCTTGTAAATAAATATATACACAACAAGATATATAGAGGATTCGTAGGAAATTATCAAAAGAGAGAAAGCACTGGAATTAAGCGGGTTAGGGAAGGATTCCTGTAGAAGGTGGGATTTTAGTTGGGACTTAGAGAAAGCCAGGAAAAGGATTTATTGAAGAGGTAAGACATGACAGCCATTCTGCAGGGGCTTTAGCCTTAATAGCTACAGGCTTGTGAATATTCAGAAAGCAAAGCTCTAGTCGCCAGAGTCCTTAGTGTTCTCAAATGGAATTTTTTTTCATCAATAGAAATGATGCTAAAGAAGATGTATTATCATCTCTCCCACCATCATACTACTGGTATTCCATCAGCATATAATTCAAAGAGGTAAATGACCAAAAGAAGGGGCTCCCCTACACCAGAATATTTAAAGTAGCTCTTCTAATGGTAGCAAATCACTAGAGACAAATGAGGTATTCTTCGATTGGTCAATGATGAAATAAATTGTGGTGGATGGAATGAATTGGCTATAGTACTGTGTTATAAAAACTACAAAAAACTTGGGAAAACATCTTCATGCTATTCCAAAGTGAAGCCCACACAACCAGTAGTATATATAACTGCATATAGGTAGAAAGAACAACAAAATGAAAATCACTGAAACTCAGTGCTGAAGAAAATGATTAAGCGAGGCTCAAAAAAAGAAATTATAAAAAATTAGATTTAGGGTTATAGTGGGAGTGGGAATATTCTGAGCTTCCTCCCTCCCAGGGGGAAGATGGGAGGCCAGGAATGTAAAACACCATATAGGACATCAGGGTTTTGCACCTACTAAACTTTTATTTTTTTTTCTTCTTTTTAAATTCATTGTAAGAATTGACTGTCTAAGTGGGAGTGGGTAGATAAAATGAGAAATTAATTAAATTGATAAATTGGGAAAGTAATTAAAATACCTATTTAAAAGAGGGGGAAAGACTATAAACTCACTGAGGGCAGCAATTCTTTTGGATTTTATATGTGTATTCCTTGCATTTAGTACAATTCTTGGCTCATAGTAAGTACTTAGATGCTTTTTTTTATTGAATATCTCACCAGGAGTAGTTGGTATTACTTTATCCATGCTCTCTGACATACTCATCCTTCTGAAGACATTCAGAAGATGCCTGACCAGAGCTCAGTGTCCAGTCCTTGGATATGGGGAAAGACGGTTTTCCTTAGATCAAGCTATCTTTCCTAGCTGCCAATGAGCCCATCTCTAACAGTCCATTAGCACTGGACTCTAACTGGGAACTAAGCTAGCTCAAGAAGTCACACTGGGAACTACCATTAATTGAAGCAGGTAAAGCAGTTCAACAGAAGGTCCCTTGGAAAGCTGATATCATTATTTCAAGAAACGGAGCTGGAAAACTGTGTTTTTTCAGATGTAACATTTTAATTGGCCCACCTGACAGAAGGTAAAAGAAAATGAACAGTTTGATTTCGTAGTGCCCCACATCCAGCCTAAAGCTAGTGGAGACTTAGTGACTACAAGGCTGACTCATGACCCACAAAAGAAGGAATCTCTACAGTGGGACTGCAATGGGGTCCACAATACTGAGCTTAGAGCGGTCCAATTAGTCCCATTGCAGTCCTGCTCCAGTATGTGAGGATTTTAATGGATATAAGAAATATATAATCCCATTTCTCTGTTATAATAGACCAAAAATCCCTTAAGAGAAAGATCATAAAGGTCTGGGCTAATGGCAAAATAAAGCACTTCTCAAAAAAATAAAACACTAGTGGGGTAATATCACTTAAAGTGTAGACATTATAAACTCTGGGGTCCTTAAGCCAACTCCCACTCTCACCAGCAAGTTGAGTTTCTAAGGCTGGAAAGATACTCATGAGGGGCTGGGTCACAGACACAGCCATAGAAACAGACATTTACTGACAACTTACCACGTGCCAAATACTGAGAATATAAAAAAGAAAGTCTCTGCCTACAAAGAGCTTATGTTCCAATGGGAGGAAAATGTGTACACTATACAAGCTATTACTGTTCAAAGTCACTTCAACCTCAACAGTGTTGGGCTCAACCCTTGGGTTGAAGTTTCTCAGAGCCTCAGTTCCCTCCACCATAAAATAGGGTTAATAATCAACTACCAGCTGCCATAACAGCAGAGTTTTGTGAGGATCAAATGAGAGACTATATGTAAGGAGCTTTGTACATAGAAACATATAGAAAGAATTCATTGTTTAAGAGTTTTTTGACAACCCCAATCTCCTCATGGAAATTAAGGCCCATCATTTAGATATCCATACTCTACTGATGTTTCTATCTGGAAGAAGAATATGGGCAAAATAGCCTGTCTAAAGTTTGTAAGCTCCCTTCAAATGTCCAGCTCAGAGAAACTACAGATAGTTAACTACTGAAATTAAAATGATTAAAATTGAGTGTTACAAAGAAGCCAATAGAGAAGGACAAAATGAATGTGAGCTGTTTGCAACATACAACCAATGTGGAAACTGGAAGAGCCACAGGAGTATGGAATCAGTCTTCAACCGTGTGTGATAGGATGAGAAAACCGATGGGTCATATATTGAAGGCGAGGGACAAGATCTGGATGACCAAGCGCTCTGTTGGTTCTAGAGTAATGTCAGAAGAAAGGCCTCCAGTTTTGTAGGTGAATTCCCTATGGTGAGATTACAGGAGGAAGTGGTATTTTCAGCACCTGTAGAAAGGAGCAGCCAATAGGAGGCTATTTCAATTGTGCAGAAAGGATATGATCAGGGCTGAACTGGGATGGCAACTTTGTGAGTAGAGATCGGGACAGATTCTAGAAATGCTGATGATGTAGAAGACCTCACAACTTGTTGATTATGAGTCAAGAGAAGGGGGAAAGCAAGAGTAGAGGAGGACTTCAAATACAGCTAACCAGAGAGCCTGGAAAAATGGCAGTGCATTCACCAGATATCAGTGACTGGCAAGAGGTGAGGTTTTAGGAGATTTTGTACAGGCTTGATTTCAGATCTTTATGAAATATCAAAATAAAGCAAGCTGACAGGCAGCTGGGGTCTAGGGGGGTTTGAAGAAAAATGGAAATGTAAATCCTTCCACAATGAAAGAATGGATTACAAATCAATGCATTAGGGCAGTGGTTCTCAAAGTATGGTCTAGAGAATCCTGGGAATCTTTGAAACTCTTTTAGAGGGTCTACAAATTCAAAAATAGTTTTTTTATTTCCATATTTACCAATATGGTAAATGTCTATAAATATAATCCAGATAAACAAAGACTCTTTGGAGAGATCCTCAATAATTTTTAATAGGATAAAAATACTAAAAACAAAAGTTTGAAAACAACTGCAGGGATAGCCTCTCGAAACTTCCCAGTGAGAACTCAGCCAACACAAACCTGACTTAAACGATGTCATGATTACTGTGCATTTTATAACAGCGGGAGCAAAAGTACTAGTGATGATCACAATAGCTCCTATTATCTCTGAGGGTACAACAGCATCCTGTACCCCAAGCAATAACCACAGTGATTAATAAATCTGGGTGTTTGGTTGGCCGACTCTTTGCTATGTCTCCATTTGCAATGTTAATTGTCCATTGAGGGTACAAGATATCTTTTGGTACTTCCCAGCCTCCTCCATCATTTTCTTGATGAGCACTATTATTTAATGGGATTGATCCATCCTTGTCATTCCACTCCTCTCCCACAAGCAAATCTCCACCCCTGCAAATAAAGAAGCAGGATGGAGAGGCCAAGGAAGAGCAAACTTAAGAAACTTCATGTCAGACCTGTGACAAACTTCAAACAAGTGGGGTTTTGCCCCAGAGATTTGACATGGAATGAAGCTAACATTATTCACAGAAGGGATGCTTCTCTCCATTGTGAATATTACCCCGGTCCCCTTGCTTCAGTGTGCCCTACTGGCTCCCATCTTTGAGTCAGGAGTACCTCTCATCAAAAAACCCAGAAGCCTGATGGCCTGAATTTCTCCATGGTGCCGATCCTTGTCCCGATCCTCCCTTATCTTTAAGTCCCCAAGGAAATGAGTTCAAATCTTTGTGAAGGTGGCCCCCTCCTGTTCTAGAATTACAGGATTATCACCCAGACTCTCATCTCCACCACTGATCCATCAATGTTATTCTGATAGACGTGGTTCTCTTCAACTATAAGATGATTCAGGCCAGTTTCAATGATCTTGTGATAAAGAGAGCCATCTGCACCCAGAGAGAGAAGTGGAGGAACTGAATGTGGATCACAACATAACATTCACTCTTTTTGTTGTTGTTCACTTGCATTTTGTTTTCTTACTCGTTTACTTTCTTTTTTTTATCTGATTTCTCTTGTGCTGCAAGAGAATTGTATAAATATGTTTATACATATTGAATTTAATACGTATTTTAACATGTTTAACATATACTGGATTGCTTGCCATCTGTGGGGGGAGAAGGAGGAGAAAATCTGAAACACAAAATTATACAGGGATCAATATTATCAAATTATCCATGCATATGTTTTAAAAATAAAAAGCTTTGTTAAAAAAAAAAAAGACAAGAACACATGGGCACTAAAGATGTAATCCTGTCTCCCCCAAAAAAAATAAAAACTAAAACTGTCAGCAACAGCAACATGATCCAAGTACATGGATTTGTTTTTGTTTTCATTTTAAATAAAAACACAGTTTTATTAAAATAAAAAAAGAATTCTTAGGTATAGATCCGACAGAGCTCATTATACTGACATTATTTTTTACTCCTTTTCAGAAATATCTAGGTCCTCTTGGATTAATGCCCAGGACCTTTTATTCTAGATCCCATACATCAATCTTACCTTGCAGCGTGTGTGCCAGCAGAAATGGAGGCGCCCACGTGGCTTTCCCGTTCAGTGGTGGTCACCCCGACATGTAATCAATCAACAGGAAAGGTGTGCCTTTTTCCAAAGTGCCTTCAAGAGGTCAGTTTCTCAGATGTGATCAATCTCTTCTCCTGCTGATCATGTTACAGCGATTATCCCGAGATGTTTTAACAGCTTCTTCTCAGGGGAAAAACAAGGCTAAGGCTGTGAATGTTTAGGACTGGTGTATCTTGTCAGCTTGTGTTATCTTGTAACATAACTCATCATGATTCCCCCTCATAAGTAAAAAGCAGATGGAGGTTTTGATGTAGCAGAGTGTTTAAGGGTCTGATTATATTGCGACCATTGATCCGTAGCTGTGGCCTGGCTCAGCAGCAAGAGCGGCAGCAGCTCTTTAGCTCAGTACCCCACGGAAGGAATCCCAGGTACACACACAAACCCTCACCTGCTGCACCACCCTCCACCCCCAGATCTACCTCCAGGACCCAAGGTGACCTAGAAAAGCAAGATGGAAGTCAACTGTGATTGTTCTTGTGACTTTTCAAAATGGAAATGGGTATGGGGTTCAATTGATGGCCATTCCAAAGAATCAAAAGACTAGGGGAAAATTCTCATATCCCAACTTTTACCAGCCTCAGGGCTCTGGGAAAATCTCAAGAGCTCTAAGCTTTGCTTTGCTCACTTGGAACATGTCAGTGATGAGAACCAATATATCCATCAAGGATGAATGTTTTGAGAAAAGAACTTTCCAAACTTCAAAGGACTGTGTGAAGGAAATATGGCTGAATGGAGTCAGAGAAGAAGCTTCAAAACTCTTTAGTTCTTGCTACCTGTATGATCTTAGAAAATTCACTGGCCTCTCTGGACACTAATATCCCCAGCTCATAAAATGAAAATGTTATAAAGGTCCCTAATGGCTTTAGGGCAATCATCCTAAAATATTGCCTGAATCTAAACTGCTATCCTCATCATCATCATCATTCTCATCTTTTCATCTTGTTTTAACAGAAATTAAATATAAATATTATTGCCAATAAGTCGCTATCTTACTATTATCATTTTAAAATTTAAAATTTCTCTCTTTTTTTGATTTTGTGGGAGTGAAGCTTAGTTCTATAAAGTCACTGAAAGTCTCTTCAGGAAAAATCTGATAGCAAAGAGGATAATTGGGATTATGTGTGTTTTATCTCATTCCCACTTGTTGGTTTCTCTCTTTAGGTTTCTATTTTTGGTAGCTTTTCATTATACTAGTTTTGATTCTGCATTGGCATATTGGTTAATGTTTAACAACTGGATGTCTGGGGGAAAATGTGCACCCAGCTATCCCTTGAGTTTAATCTGAATTATTAACATTTTGTTAATGGCTTTTTAAAATACAGGCAATCAAAAAAAACAATAAGTCAAGTCCCAATGTGTAATATTGGATATTTCCAATATATGAAGGCTCACACTAAAAATTTAACAATCTGCTTTTGAGAGTTGGTTTGAGCTGGCTCTGGCATATGTTTGGTTGGAAGCCATGAGTATTTGGTATGATGATAGCTATTAATAAAAGCACTATTCCTGAGTTATAAAAACTTAAGGGATCTATTTGTATGTTCAGACTATTCTATCAGTAATAATATTCTAGCTTGAATACAACTGATATGTTGAATTCTCAAGAATATTGAGAGTAAGGGTCTTTTAAACAAGAGAACCTGTGATATATCAATTCATAAATAAGATGGGGAGATATTATTCTCTTTTTAGTCTTCTTTGGCATGTTTTGAAGAAAATGGCCCAAGGACAAATTACCATCATCCCATTATTCTTTTCTATTTGAACTTCTGCAAATGATTGGCTAGGTGGATAAAAATACCCCTTTTCATAATAGAATCAGCATATTGAGATGCCTGCTTATCCATCCATGAAACACATCTTTAAGACAGCTCTAATGGAAGTCAGGACAACGTGGAGAACTTACTGCTGTGCCTCCATGTTTTGAATTTCTTCAGAGAAATCTCCATATTTTGAAAGTTTTTCATCCCGTGTAGTTTAAAGATTATGAAGAATTAATTGAGAATGTCTTTCTCTAGACACTGTTCTTGAATTTTAACCATTCCATAAGCTCCAGCTAAAACTATACCGCTTTCGGTTACATTCAACCTATTGTTAGCCACTACTCTTACTTGGTGAAGAAATCTGTTCCAAAATTATTTCTTTAAATCTTTAACATGGTGATCATGAGTTGTTAGAATGTCTATCAATCATCTTCCTCTTTTTTATATCTTTCTAGAGCTGGTTTCTTTGGGTTATAAGCCCTTTGTAATATATAAAGTGGTTTCATTTGTAACCTTCTAAAACGATTGTTTTCCATTGTGTCATGTGTCAAGACTGCTACAACATAAGTGCAAATTGTTTTAAATGTGTTCTTCACATTAAGTCTTGACTTCTGGATGCCAGTCAGTCTTTTAACATACAAAGCTTCATATTTCTCTTAAAAGCCTTGTGTGCTTTTTGGGGTCTCTGTCTCTTTGACCCAGATCTAGTGTATTGCACTTCACCAGAGAAGGAAGAGAATATAAAAGGAAGGGAGAATAAAATGATGGTGATGATGATGATGATGATAGTGAAGAAGATGAAAAAAGAAGAGAAGCACTAATATAGTATTTAAAAGTTGACATATTTTACACCATTAGAACCTCACAACAAACTTATAATCTTAGAATATGGATCCTATAGGATCCATGATCCTATAGGATAATGAGAATCCTGAGGCTCTGGGAGGTTAATTCATGGTCACACAAGTAGCAAATTTCAATAGTATGATTTGAACCCAGCTCCTTGTGGCACCAAAGCCAATACTCTATCCACCAATCCACCCTTCCATCATAAAAATGTATAATATCCCACATTTGTAAATCACAATCTTGGTACTTGCCTAGATCCCAGAGCTAGGAAGGTCGTTATAGACTAATTAGTTCAATCACTCTCAGGCTTGTTGAGAGAATCAAATGAGATCACGGGTGTAAAAGTGCTTTGAAAAGTATGATGTGCTACATAAGTGCACAGCATTAAATAGATAATGTTGGTAAAATTGTAGAATATCTTTTTGGCTAAGAACCTCAAAGATATTAAATCCTTTTGAATTCCAGTGATAGGAAGTCATGGTCTGAATTTTATAACTAGGGGAAATGGCCGGTGTGCTAAAATGCTTTTACTCTGACCACATTGCCAAAAGAAATGAGATCAATACCATATAACCACCAGGCCCAAGCTGGGTTATGACCCTTTCTATCCCTGAATGGCTAAAACACTGAAACGTTGGAGTATGGGAGCTGGAGGAAGGATCACAAAATAAAAGGCTGTCAGATTTGCAAGGGTCATCAGAGGCCTGGCCAAATTTAATCCATACCCCAAACAGAATCCCATGACAATGCACCCAACAATGGTCATTCAGCCTTTGCTTGGAGATCTCTCATGAGTCCATTTAACTTTGGGGCACTTCTAACTATTAAGATGTTTGCGCTTGTATCAGGCTTTATTTTTCTTCTTTGCACCTCTCATCCCTTGTTTCATAGCCTGCCCTCTGGATTACAGTTGAGGTACTCTTATCCTCTTCCTCATTACTACCCTTCATAATAATTGAAGATAGTTCTCTGGCTAATCTCTAGTCTTCTCTTTCCCAGATCAACTTTCCACAATTCCTTCAGGTTAATGCCACTTGGCATAAATTCAAGGGTCTTTACCTTCTTTATTGTCCTCTTCTGGATATTCTGCTGGTTTTTCAAAGCCCTTCCAAAAATATGATGTTGGTACTGAATACAGTCCTTCAGATATGATCTAATTGGAGCAGAGTACAAAAGGAGGATCATTTCTTTATTGTATGAAACTCAGCCCTAGACCTGAGTCCTAACTGCTATTGCCTCTCAGATCACACAACTAACTCATACCAAGATTACGATTCACAAGAGTCCCAGGTCCTTTTCACACCAAGTACTCTTCAGCCATTTTGAACTTCTGAAGGGGATTCTCTAAGCCAAGATGAACTCTTTTTAAATCTGTAGTATTCTTTTGTTGTTGAGTTGTTTTTCAGTTGTTCCTGATTCTTCATGATTCCATTTGGAGTTTTCTTGCCAAAGATACTAGTATGGTTTGTCATTTCTTTTACCAGTTCACTTTATAGGTTAGGAGCTGAAGAGTGTGTGAGGTTGGATTTGAACTCACAAAGAGAAACCTTTCTGACTCCAGATCTGGCACTCTATTCATTGCACCATCTATCTGCTCCTGTGGTATCTTTTACTATTTCCATAACTGCTTGTTAGCCATTTTTATACCCAGATCCCAAATCATTCTCTTTGTCAAAGAAAAGAAATCAAAATAAGAATTGAGGGCATCAGCTTCTCTCTATTATCCAGTATTATCACCTCTTCCATCCTAAGCAGTTTTCCCTTCATTTTCCCAAGATGGCAATACACCAATCAGTCAATCACTC
The DNA here is from genome assembly GCF_902635505.1 of Sarcophilus harrisii. NCBI lineage: Eukaryota > Metazoa > Chordata > Mammalia > Dasyuromorphia > Dasyuridae > Sarcophilus > Sarcophilus harrisii. Next base: position 6,534,429 of record NC_045429.1, read on the forward strand.
AACAAGCTTTCATTTTTAAATGCCTACTATGTGCCAGGCAATGGTATAAGTGCTGGAATTACCAAAAAAGGCAAAAACCAGTCCCTGTTCTCAAAGAGTTCACAGTATAATGGAGGAAACACCATGAAGATAATGAGGAACAAATGAACTACAGAGAGGACAGTGATTTGAAGGCAGACTCAGAGAGAGGAAAGAAAGTTTAGGAGGGTTTAGATGTGAGATTGTTTCTTGAAGGACTTTGGGAGGTGGAGAAGGGGAACTCCAAGCATGGAAGACATCCAGGGAAAATGCCTGGAGCTGGGAGAGGAAGCAGCTCCTGCGATGGAGAGAAAGAAGCCTTTCCCATTGGATCTGAGTACCTTGGACAGCAGCAGATGTAAGATGACCACAAGGGCATGGGGAGGGCTGGTCAGGAAGGGCTACAAACACCAAACCACACAGACTGCTATTGTATATAGCTTCCCCAGTTCACTTTAGTTCACATTTTCTCTGGCAAGACTGGCACCTTCTTAAAGAACCATTTGTATTCATCTCCTGTAATTGATGCTGGCTTTTGCATGTGCCCTTTGGAAATAATAGCTCACATTTATGTAAAGCTTTTTTAAGGTTTGTAAAGTGCTTTCTATAGGTCACCTTGTGAGCCCTGAGCCTCACTACAACCTTGGGAGTTGAGCATGATGATTATGTCCATTTTACAGATGAGGAAACAAAAAATGAGAAGTTATTTAAAGAACATGTCAAGGGCCACACAGTCAATAAAAGGCTGAGAAAAGATTAGAACTCAGGTCATCATAACTTAAAATCCAACACTCACTCCACTGGGCCATCTACTCTTTCTCATACCTAAATTAGTGAATTCCCTGTTTGTATATTAGTCTTTTCAAATAACTCCCCTTTTCCTTTTAATTAGAATTGTTTCTCTTTGTGCAGAATTTCATTTTTGAGAACCTCTTATACTTCCTCAGGTTCCATGCCGAATGTTAGTGCATGGGCTCAGTCAATAAGTATTGATTAAGCATCTACTTTGTGTCAATCACTAGATTGAGCACTGGATATACAAGTACACAGAAAGAAAATCTGTACTCATAAGGAGCTCATATTCTAACAAAAATGTGTTTGTGTGTATATACATATATACACACATGTGTACATACACATATATGCATATGCATACACATCCCTATATTATGTCAGTGTATATATACAGAAGTATTTCTGGAACAGATAGAAGGTAATAAAAGTAGTTACATATAAGATAGTTTGGAAGATAAGGGACTATGAGTTCAATCAGTCAGTCAGCAATAAATAATTATTAAGCGCATAGTGGCTACTACATAGTAGCACCTGGTGTGCACCAGGGATTGTGTTCAACCTGTTTGTTGGAGAGAGTTAGGACATGGTTCCCAGAGAAGGATATTTGAAAGCTATACCTTGAAGGAAGATAGGGATTCCATGAATTGCCCATAATGAGGGAATGCATTCGTCATGGAAGACACCAAATGCAAAAGCAGGAAGATTGGAAATGGAGGGCTATGTCTAAAGGTAAATTTGACTATACCATAGTTTGTTCATGTCAAATGAGGCTCAAAAGAGAGATTGTGATGAGATTGCAGAAAGTTTTTAAAAATCAAACGGAGGAATTTCGTTTGATCTAACATGAATAGGGAGTTAATGGAGTTTGTTGAGTTGATTGATGACATGGTAGATAGTGACGTGGGTACTGGCCAAGATATCTGCTTATGGGTCCTGCAGATATCATTCAGCATTTCCCATTCTGGTGATTTTGGTCTTGAACTTAAAAGACTTGAACACAGAAACCAAAATGTAATAAAAGTAATTAGAACTGAATCAGGGACTACCGAGATATATGGGATGTTTGAGGAGGACTGGAATCTCTGGTGTGAGGGTTTGCCCAGCCCTTTTCACTGCTGCTCATCCTCCTTTAATATCCCTCTTCAACCAACTCTCACCAGTGTCTCCAAGAAGCTCTCAGTGGTCATACTGCATTAAAACTGCTTAAACAGATGGAATAAACCAGGTTGAGAGAAACCAAGAGGCCTCAAACCCATTGGGGAACATCTACCATGAGTATGTGAAGACTTCCCCCAGGAGAACGGGCAGATGAGAAGAATTTGTTCCAACCACCATGCAGATGGCCAAAAAAGGTGTTGCAGAGCACTTAGATTGGTCAGACAACACAGATGACAAGGTCATCTACTACATCCTGGGCCATCACCAGTCATCTTAACTTTTGTCTTCCCTGTCACTTAAATTCAATTCATATACAAGTCAGAGCATCGATGGTGATGTCATTGGTTCTCTTTGAAAATGAAGGGTGAACAATAACAACAATCTTGGACTACCTGAGAAGAAACCTGAGCAATAGTCACTGGCCATTACTGATGAATTTGAGTAAAAGACATGAATCTGGTGCTGCTAGGAGAGCAGAAGGGAGAATAGCATAAAGCAGACAAAAATTCAAGTCAAGCAAAACAAAGAGGTGACTAAGTGCAGGACAGAAGGAGTGAATCAGCAAGGCTGGCCCTAATAAACACCAGTGCAGTTACCAAAATATTCCTTCCCTCTTTACATCCTTCCAGGGGGAAAGCCATTTTCTTGCTATCAGTCTTTCATTTTTTGCCTCCCCTCTCCTTCAATTTATAAGAAAATAAGTGGAAAAAGGAAAGGCTAATTTTTCTCCTCTTGATTGAAGTTCCAAGCTAAGAGATTTGCAAAAACCAAAAAAATGTAAAATAAAATTACTCTTCTTATTAATGGTTTTTACTTTGGTAAAATCATTTTTAAAGTATCGTATTAATATGAAATGAGTTTATTATTGTTATTTAAATTAATTTATAAGTAAACATTTCAAAAATGTATCAGTGTTAAATGTCAATAGATATAAAGAAAAGCTCTTTGGGATTCTCAAAAATGATTAACAACTTGAAGAGGTCCCAAGGCCACTAACCAACAAACAAAGTTTGGGAACTGCTGCTCAAAGGTGTGACTTTCTGGGATGGGTGGAGGGAGTATGCAAAGGAAATGGAGGTGAAGTGAAAATAGGAGATATCAATAGTATTCTTATTATCAATAATATCCTTAATATCAATATCCTCGGTTGCTTAATTTCAGTTATTATTGTTATTTAAACTGCTGTTATAGAAAAACAAGATGGCCATTAACCTAAGTTCGCTTATTCATTCAATGTTTGAAGCAACACTGGGGAATAGGAGGAGGGAGTTAAAATCCTGGAGGTACTGGAGGACTTCTTTTTCCCTCTCAGAGGAGCTGGGTATAAAGACCATATCCAAAGAGACAGTGAATGCCTTGTTTTCATAACCTTTCAGAGTAGAAATGATAGTCAACCATACCCTAGACTGAGTAGAGGGACCCATATAAAGTTCTATCAGAAAACCTTGCATTGTGAAGAAAGTTTCTGCCAATATTGCCTTAGGATACATTTAAGCATCCAGATTTCCCAAATGGATGTCCGGTCTAAAACAGTGGTGGAGGTGGTTTGATGGGTGAATTCTGGAAGGACTTTGACATTTGGAGACTTGAGGACCTGAGTTCTCTCAAGATTTCCTCCTAATGCTTATATCATTCCTCTATTCAGGCATTGTGATCATGATTCCAAACTTCTGATCAGGGAAATTGTTTCTTTCTCTCCATTCAGTGACCTATCCCAATGACTATAAAATGCATCTGTTTCTCCATTTACTCAAACTCTACACATCAGGAGCACTTAACCTTGTTTGTGTCATGGATCCCTTTGGTGGGCTGCTAAAGACTAAAGACCTCAGAACTCCATTTCTAAAAATAAGGTATTGAAGATGGTGAAGGAAACCAATTATAAGGAAATTTCCTACTTCAAAGTTTCCCTAAATCTCTCCACAGACTTTTTGGAGGTCTGTGAGCCCCAGGTTCAAAACTTCCCTCTATGCTGCATGTTCCCATGCCAATTTCTAACTCTAAAATAAACTCATGTGAATATAACTTCTTTTTTCCTTTCTTTTTTATTGATATCGCCTGTTTTCATAGAACCCCCATTTCCTTCATATCCTTCCTCCACCTCATTGCAGAAAGTCATGCCTTTGAGCAGCAGTTTCCAAACTTTGTGATATTGGGAGATCTTCAAGTTGTTAATAATTCCCGAGTATCCCCAAGAGTTTTTCTTTATCTTTAGCAACTAAACTAAACTAACACTACTTAACTAAACACTAAAAATGCTTATTTAAAAAAGACATTTGAATAACAATAATAAACTCATTTTGTGTCAATTTAAAAGATACTTTTTTTAAAAGTGATTTTTCTAAGACAAATATCATTAACGATAAAAGTGATTTTATTTTACATTTTTTGTAAAATCTTTAGTGTTTGACAACAGAAAGCAGCACAAATTCTCACAGCTGCTTCTACTGCTTTCAGTCTTCTATGATATATTATTTTGGTTGAAGTAAATATATACAGAAAAGGAAGGAGTTTTTAAATAGTCAAATAAGGTCTTAACATAATAATACTAACAATATAATTAAATGTAATAATAATATATAACAGTGAAATAGTGAACATATAATAAATATATATATATATATGTGTGTGTGTGTGTGTGTGTGTGAAAATGGTGAAAAAACTCTCAATTACCCATAGACCAAAAGTAAAATAATGAATTTCCAGATAAACTGAAAAACCGATAGTGGCCATATAAAAAAAATCTCAAATGTTTAAGAAGGATTCCTCCGTCTTTAATAAAAATAAGAAAGGAGGGCAGAGATCTTAGAAGAAGCTTTCCAAGAATAAAAACTGTGACTGAGATGAAGGTTACAGTAGAAATGAGTATTTTCATGGTTTAAAAAGACAAAAAAACTAAGATGGGGCAGTGAGTTATCTCACAGTGAGAAACTTCACATTTTCAGTGAAGGATGAAAGTACTCAAAAGATGAACTTCCTGACAATCAGCTCACCCAATCCCACTAAAGCTTTAGAGTAGAATGATTAATATGGAAACTAATTGTTCTGAGTGTTATTATACAGATTTAATGAGGCGCATAATGCAGGTGACATAGACCTGGGTCCAAGAATCCAGATTCAAATTCTGCCTCTCTCTTAAAAAAGAAAGAGAGAATTTTTTTTCTATGACCTGGGTCACTTAGTCTCAGTTTTTTTCATGTGTTCAATAAAGGGGCTGTACTAGATCACTTATAATGGTCCTGCCAACCCTTGGTTAAGATCTCATGAACTTTGAGCCTCAGTTTCCTCTTCTACAAAAAACAGAGTTTGGGCTAGTTAACCTCAGAGATGTCTTTACACACTATATCTAAACCTGTGATTTCCAAGCTACTGGAAACTTTCTTCCACTAAAGCAGGCTGATGATGCCTTTTGAAACTTTTAACATTAGGGAGCTTCCCAGGACACTGAGAATGAACGGACTCTCTCAGGTCCCAGATAAACATGTCAGAACCAGCATTTCAATCCAGTTCTTCTGAATTGTCAGGCCCTATTCTCCCAATGTTACTGTCCTTTTAACAAAACAAAATAATTGCCTTTTAAATTTCTTCTCCATGTACTTGTATATTTGTGTTTACTTTCTTTGCATCATGTAGCAGAACGTAAGCTCCCCAAGAGTAGGCAATGCTTTGATTTTTGTCTTCGAATCTCCAACACATAACACAGGGACTGGCACATAGATGTGCACATGGATGTGTATTGACTTGAAGTGAATGAAAAGACCTAAGATGGACTATGGTTTGTCACCTTCAAAGGTAACAATAAAAATTCAGTAAAACGTCCTTCATAGGAAGAGTTATTAAAAGTTAGAGCCAACTTTCATTCTAATGATAGTTTTCCTTTGTGACAAAGTGGAAGCCCTCCTTTCCTTGCCATATTTGTAATGAAATGTTGCGCCAACAACCGTTCACTCCTAGGATGCTCACGATGGCTTTTGAACCCCAACAATTGGCTTTTGAAATGAGCTGTGTTTTTTTCAAGCAGTGATATTTCAGTATCCGGTTTGTGTCCTAGCTGGGGTCTCAGCTATTGATCAATAAACACTTATTAAGCACCTACTATTTACCAAACACTGTATTAAGCACTGGAGATGCAAAAAGAGACAAAAGACCCATCTTTTTTTCAAGAAGTAAGAGATTTCAGATCTCTATTAGTTGAAAAAATTAATCTCTAAGGATACACACACACACACACACACACACTGATGCATATATACTGAAAGTCCTTGTATTTTCCTTCCAAACTTACCTATCATAAGGCTTAAAAACAACACCTTGGTTGATAGTTACCATAGCACAGAGCCATGCTCAAGAGCTGCATCTTCTGTTGAAACAGAAAGGGGGGAGAGAGAGAGAGAGAGAGAGAGAGAGAGAGAGAGAGAGAGAGAGAAAGGCATGGAAGGAGGGAAGGAAGGATAGAAAGAGAGAAAAGAGAGAAAAAGAGAGATTAAGAGGAAGAGAGAGAGAAAGAGAGAGAGAGAGAGAGAGAGAGAGAGAGAGAGAGAGAGAGAGAGAAGAGAGGAGAGAGAGATTTTAATGGAAATATTTCTTGTTATTGGAACTAAAAGAACCATTTCTAAAAAACCGACCAAGGATGATAAATGATTATAAGTTAAGTTTAATTTTTTTTTGGAAAGCTAATTTTAAAGAAAAATGCAAACATCTTTAAGACTGCCCTTCTTCCTTTTAATTCCAAACAGAAAGTCTCAATATTATTAAAAGATATTCACATTCTATTCCCACAGATACTCAGACAGCCTGTATAGAAATCCATCCAGAGTTAATATTTTTGAAGCTTTGACAAGCTGTCTGTGGGGAAAATAAAGTAAAAAGGACTAATCCAGGATTAAAAGGTATGCAGATTACTCTCATGTTAATGACAAATGAAACACCAATGAAACCAGAAACATTACAGAGTAAATACCCAAAAAAATGAAAATGCAAAAATAACAACAAGAAAACAAAAACTCCAGCATGGAGAGCCTTTCATATTTTCATAGCTTCATCATTTCATATTTAAAGATAAAGGACCTGAGAAGCCATCTCATCAATTTCCTTTTTTATAAATGAAGAAACTCAGCCCAGAAAGATTTTATAATTTCCCTAAACTCACACAAATAATAACTGGAAGAAGCAGAATTTATACCTAGGTACTCTTACCATAATCCCAGAGTTCTTTCCCCCTGACAGGTAAGATTGCCAAAAATGCACTATTGCATCATGGGGGATCACCTTATGTGACATTAGAGCACTGATCTTTCAGACCAGTCGAGAAAATGTATATAGGAAAACTAAAGTGACTCAAATTGACTATAGACGAATGGAATAATAATAACATTAAATGGTCCAAATGAACCAATGGTTGAAGATGACAGTCTCCTTAGAAAAGACAAAATTTAAGGAGATAGTCAAAGAAAAAGCATAACATATATCTTAAGGAACTAATTGACATCCTGAAGTCAAAGCCCAGTGCAAAGAATACAGAAGATTTCATACTTATTAATGACCAGTCAGTATATATTTCCAGCAGAGATGAATAGACAACAATTCCAAAAGGGATCCTTCTAATTTACTTTTGACTGGAGTATTTGCCCAATCAATGGTATCATCAGAGCACAGTCCTAACTTCAGGGTTTCTTAGAGAACTCACAATGGCCACAGTGTTTCAGGATGCCTCGTCTTTGTCACTTGGATGGCATTTCTCTACTTTGTGACAGATGGTTCCTGCCCCTCCTTATCCTTAGAATAGACAAGATATTAGAATTGCATAAAAATACTGGAAAATATGTAGAAAGTATCTGAACCAAAAACTTATTTCATTATTTACAAAGCACAGTCCCCATCATCCTAAGGTGGCTAGGTGGCCCATGGATAGAAAGCTGAACCTGGATGGAACCTAATGAGAGCCTCTTGCCTGAACAAGAAAGGAGGCAGAGAAAGAAAGGTACATATGGGAGGAGAGAGGAGGAAAGGAGAAGATGATGAGGATGATGATGATGACTTCAAAAACAACCAATGGAAATATCTGAGTTGTGCATATTTATTTGTGGATACAGAGAGATTTATGGTGACAATTTAGGATCTGGCAATAGCCACCACAAATAAAAGACTCAGTGAGCCATATAGATTGTGCAAAAAGCATTAGAAACTGTACAACACATCACTAAAGTTGCAAAAAAAAAAAAAAGCACTCACAAAATAACCAGCAAATTTTAACCTGATGACTAAAATTGTGAAAAATTCCCTGTCTGTCATAAACAGATACATAACAAATTCTCATACTACAAATACAGACTTTAAAGTATCATGGAAAAAGCAACTGACAAAGAGTATTGGAACCAGGTCGTTATCACAGGCACTATCAATACCCACAATCACTCAGATGTAACTTTGATACGTAAAAACTTAAGACCAATATTTTTAACAGATGATACTATCCCAAATAAATATAACTTCCAAGTAACATGGAACAAAAAGCTTTCAAGATATATAGACCTAGCAAAATTTTCAAAATATAAAGACCTACCATAATCACATGGCAACAAGAGAAGGTCTAGATTATCCTTGTTGCCCTGTTTTCTACTGTCTTAGTCTAAAGATGCTGTGAATGAGCTCACTGAAGGTGAATTTATATCCTAATACTTATTTTGCCTTAAAAAACAGCAATTTTCTCTAATCATACAGAAGTTTTGAGAATACTAATACAAAAGAATGATAGCTGGACTGTAATTGGACACAACTATTTTCAGATGAAGTCTATCGGACAACATGAGAATAATTTTAATGATGAAATAATTCATAACAACAACAATAATAATTGATATTGACTTTGGATTTTAATGTTTTTAAGTGTTTTTCAGACTTGAGCCCAGTAATAACTTTGAATTAAGTTATTAACAAGTAATAACAATAGACAATAGAATATTATAATATTATATAATAATAACAATAGAAGATATTACAAGTGTTTTGATTTCTATCGATGCAAGGATAGAAAATGTATTTCATGTCTTCCTCACTCCGTGTTCAGCCTTAAACGGTCCATCAGGACTCAAATCCAGTTCTTCTTAACTAATGTGTATTATATTATTACATGATATATCATATTATAATATCAGAATAATGTATTACAAGTACAGGGTGATACACAGTTTTTTTCACTGAGCTAATTTTTTGATCCAGTTATTAGTGTACTCTCTCCCTTTATATTTTTATTACTTTGTAAATCCTTATCCATATACATGTTGCAAAATCTTAAATAGTTTAGAGAAAAAAAAATGTTGACCCAGTGTAGAAAATGTAGAAGACCTAAACTGGAATAGGAATAGGAAGAGATGAGAGATCATGTGTCTGGCCATTGCTAGGAAGCAGGGAAGAGTGCCCTTGGGTTTTGGATCACAACAGTTTTAAACAGTATTTTAAAATAGAAGTAGATTCTCATCTTTTCGGAGGAATGTCAAAAGAAGGGGATTTTTTAAACTCTATACTGAATAGGAAATTAGGTTAAAGCACAATAAATTGTCTGCATCTTTCTGAGATGGAGCCCACTTTTGCTTGCCATTTTGGTGTAGTCATTTCATCATGCTCTCTTTCATCCAGTGACCCAAGCTAGCAACTGCTCTACTGATGTCATCACCACATGTCTAGGACATATAACTCATCCTGAAAGATGGTTGTTAATGCAGCCAAAGTCAGATTTCTAATTCTCTACTGACAGGTTCCACCTTTGAGTTTTGATAATAAATAATGGCTAATATTGTCTGGGCTTTTAAAAATAATAAATCATCTTAAATTTGTTGTTATTAGATAGCACAAGTTTAGAAATTTTGTGACCAAAGTCACCTATTCTTTCTAAGTTTTTATGTCTATGAATTATAAATATAGCTGAAATGTTGTTGTCTACACAAGATTCTTACTGATCTCCTTCTAGGCCACTATGAACAAGTGCCTTCCCTTCAAAGGTTACCTTGTATTCAGGTCCTGTACATTCTGCATATACTCATATGTGTAGGAGTTTTCTCTCTTCTTAGAACTTAAGTCAATTAAGGTCAATGGCTGGTTTATTTCTGCCTTTTGAGATATGACACCAAGGCAATTCCATAACTAGAGAACTGGACCTGGAAGTGGAAAGATCTGAGTTCAAATTCAGCCTCAGATACTTGTTATTTCTGTAGTCTCAGTTAAATCGTTGAATTTTTATCTGCTTCATTTTCCTCATCTGTGAAATGGGAATAATGATAGCTCTACCTGCCATGATTATGATGAGAAAAAACTGAGATGCTATTTATAAAACCAAATGGCAAAGTGCTCTGTAAATGCTATTGCTGTTGCCCGTCACAGGGTAGGTGCTTAATATATGCTTGTTGATTATTAAAGGGCTGTGATCTGCATTGGTGGAAGGAGTTCCCATTCTGACCAAATCATAGATCCAGTTCCAGGACCATTAGTCGCCTTCCTAATCTCTGCAAGTGTGAAATGAGCCAAGGGAACAGAGGAGGGAAGCTGGCTCAGCCCCATCTCCCTGCCTCGATCTCACCTGCGACTGAAGTTTGTCTGAACGCTAATCACCAGGTCATGATCTTTTCATATTAGAATCATTGGAGCGATTATTCCTAACTAGAAGGAACTTCAGGCCAGCTAATCTAACTCCCTCAATTTGCAGGTGAGGACCCAAAGATGCCAGGGAAGAACAAAATCATCGATTTGGAGCTGAAAGGTCCTCCCAGGGCACCAAATCCAACATTTACATTTTCCAGATGGGGAAACTGAGTCCAAAACAGGTTGTGACTTGGCCAGGATCACACAGTTAGCAAGAAACTATTCAAATATTCCAGTTTCTAAGTCACAAAGGGGATAAGTAGCAGAACCTAAAGCCTGAGTGAGCTAGGGCTGCTAAATGATTGCAATTTTTCTTTAGTTTTATTCTCAAGAAGGAAACCAAGACCTAAGAAATGAAGTCAACATTAGGAGCCTTTCTTGCTGGGTTTGAGGACTGCAGAGTGGGGGCCCAGGAGGGAGCTGGACTATACTCTGAGGTTCTACAAGTCAGCCCCAGGGGCCGGGAGCTTTCTAGTGCTGCTGCTTAGGAGTCCCAGTCTTCTTTCTGGCCCTTCTTTGATGATTAATTAGCTCGCTACAACTAATGAGCTTTTAAAAAGCTTTTCAGATTTACTCAGCAGGTATGGTATGGACAGTTGTTACAGAACTAATATCCCCCCCCCAAAAAAAAAAGCAAAGAAACCCACTGGCTCACAATTAGACACAGACTCCATGAGGAAAGCAGGCTCCAACACAGAGCTAGCAATTACAGAGGGGCTCACTCCCCACTCTTTACTCCTGAAATTTCCTCTGGGGGGAGCTCTCTCCTGGTTTCTCCTGGGACTGGTCAATAAGAGGCAATTCACATTTATTAAGCACCTACTGTATGCCAGGTACTGTGCTTGACAGTGATACCCTTGCAAATTCCTCGAGTTTCCTTTCATCACTGTATCTAGTTTGTTTCCCAGTAACTGCTGTTCCTGGAACCCTGTGCCCAGCTTGGAGAAGAGGTGAAAATCATGCAGATTTAAGAGAAGTCTTAGCTTCTCTGGGAGGCAGAAGCTGCTGAACCCACACACATACATATACCCCTTCTGCCAGGGATCTAGTCATATCTACATTGGGGGGGGGAGGAGGAAAAGAGGAGAGAGAGACAGAGAGACTGAGACAGAGACAGAGAGACAGAAGGAGAGAGACAGAGAGAGACAGGAGGGAGGGAGGAAATAAAAGAGGGAGGGAGCGAGAGTGTGAGAGCTCATTTTGTCTCACCCGATACTTGGTCTCTTGAGAGTTGCTGTCCCTTGGATTAGAGGTGCTGATAACTAGATTAGTGGGTTGGTGGCTGGTGACCTTTTGGAAGCAGGAAATCTTCCACCTTCCAGAGATCACAGCAGGGCGCTAATAACAGAAACAAGTTCACATAAAATACTCAGAGAGAGTGGCCAAAGGCTGTCTCTCCCCAAGTCCCGGCGTGCTCTGCCCTTGGGGAGATACAGGTGTCTGACCTCCCTCTTATTAAAATCCTTTTCTGTTTGACACAAAATTGGCTGTCCAGCACAGCCAGACCACAGAATACTGCAATCATCCAGAGGTGGGAAGTTTAAAGAGTGAAGCTAGAGCTCTCGCCTCACTCTCTGGACTTACTTGGGCCTGAAATTGGCCAGCAGACTCGTCATAATTAGCTACTTTGCTTTGCTCCAACTGTATACATGGGAACATAAGACTGGAGATGGAAGAAATTGTATGATCATACACCTAGAGCTGAAAGGAAACTGAGGTCCAGACGGATGGAGAGACTTTTTTGAAGCTACACAGGGAACAAGAGGCAGAAAGAGGATTTGAACTCAGGCCCCCTAGTTCTAACTTCATTCTTCTTTCCATTGGACCATATTACCTCCCTTGGGGATCACATAGGTGATCTTTCCATTTTAAAGATGAGAAAGCTGAGACTCAGGTAGTTTGATATCCCTGAGATCACATGGTTAATGAAAACTTAGCACAAATAATATCATTCTATTTCAAAGGAATATTCAATATTCAATCAATCAGCAAATGTGTCCTACCCATTGATCATGCACCAGGCACTTTTTTAGGTAATAGGAACACAAAAATATAAAGGAAATAAAAGACAAAAGTGTTTTCAAGGAGTTTACATTCTATGAGGAAAAATACTCATAGACCCATATATGACATATGTATAAATATATACACATATGTGTGATATGTGTGCATCTATGTGTTTACATGTGCATTATACATATGGAAGAAATAGTCCTTGAGAGATGCATGCTATAAATTAAACATTACATATATAAATATATACAAGTGTGTATCACATTATGTAATTGTGTGTATTATGTATGTGTTTATGTATTATGTATAATATATAAATGTATATATGTTTATGTATCATGTGTGTTTACATATGTATATGTATACATGTGAAAGAATATCTTCCTGTGAGAGATGTATGATATAGAGTATATGTAATGAACATGTGTGTGTACTTGTGGATATACTTATAAATATGTACATGTGTCCATATTAGCATATACCTATATACATATAAAGGGATATAGAGATATATGTATATATAGTTCTCTAGAGAGATCTCTCTATACACAGACATCCAACCATATTCACATATACACATCTGTATATATGCATAGTTACATACACATTAAATACAAGGTGGTTTGTGCAGAAAGGCACTAGAGGCTGGGGGCAGCAGAGGGCGGGGGGGGGGGATCAAGAAAAATCTCAAGCTGAAGATAGAACTTGAGTCTTAAGGGAGATGAGAGATTCTAAGATGATGAGGAGGGGATGTGTCCCAGGCAAGGAAAGAAAAACAAGGCTAAAATGCAACACATAAAAAGCCACACACACACTCTCACACAGACACACACACACTCACTCACACTCACACAGACACACACACACACTCTCACACAGACACACACACTCACTCACACTCACACACACACACACACACACACACTCTCTCTCTCTCTCTCACACACACACACACACACACACACTCACACACACAGAATGTAACAGTATGACAAAGGCTGGATTCCCAGAGATGAAGGGGCTTTATTATCACTGTTTAACTTTATACAAACGACACCCAGAAGTTACTCAAATATTTACACTTTTGTCACTGATTTTAATCCATTTTGCCTCTTAATTGTATTAAGCTATTTCTTCCACACACACACACACACACACTCACACAGACACACACACACACTCTCACACAGACACACACACTCACTCACACTCACACACACACACACACACACACACACTCTCTCTCTCTCACACACACACACACACACACACCACACACACAGAATGTAACAGTATGACAAAGGCTGGATTCCCAGAGATGAAGGGGCTTTATTATCACTGTTTAACTTTATACAAACGACACCCAGAAGTTACTCAAATATTTACACTTTTGTCACTGATTTTAATCCATTTTGCCTCTTAATTGTATTAAGCTATTTCTTCCACACACACACACACACACTCCACACACACACACACACACTCTCACACACACACACACACTCACTCACACTCACACACACACACACACACACACTCCCTCTCTCTCACACACACACACACACACACCTCACACACACAGAATGTAACAGTATGACAAAGGCTGGATTCCCAGAGATGAAGGGGCTTTATTATCACTGTTTAACTTTATACAAACGACACCCAGAAGTTACTCAAATATTTACACTTTTGTCACTGATTTTAATCCATTTTGCCTCTTAATTGTATTAAGCTATTTCTTCCACACACACACACACACACACTCACACAGAAGAATTCTGGTGTTTTAAGGTAAATTGATTTTTTTTAGCCACCATAGATTTTTTAAAAAGCTACAGATGGAGTTTTTATATACAGTTGTTTGCTCAGTAGATGGAATATTGAATCCTTCAGCCATTAAATATCTCCTCACCACACATTTGCTACACCTGCCTTTCTATACATCTCAGTACTTTTCCTCCTGAATATTCATGCTCTGTTCCAAGGGAAAAGATTAGACAAGTGATCGGGAAGTCCACGGGTGACACCTAGTGGATAAATTGGGTCCTCAGTTCTCTGCTAATCTCTCACACACACGTTATAATAAAGGGAAAACAGTTTTTTTAAACAGAAAACCTCCGGAGCACAGCTGGCTTTTGTAAATATTTCAATAATTCTCCTCCTGGCTCCCCCCCTAAGCAAAATACCCAGTTTGTCCTGCCCAGCGGCCTCTACTGGTGAACTCAGAGGCCCCCAAAACCAAAAGAAGGGAGAACAAAGTCAGAATTCACTGGTCCATTTATTTTGCAGGTACCGGAGATCAGAGCCCCAAGTGGAAGTGGGATGGTTACTCATCAGCAGGTCTACCGAAGGTTTTCTAGTGCAGGTAGCCTTTGGGGCCGAGATCTCCTCCCACTCTGGGGTGTTTAGAGCCCACATTATCCAGCACTTTGGGATTTATACACGTCATCTCCTCTGATCTTCATATCAACCCTGTGAGTTCAATACTGCAATTATGCCCATTTTATAGATGGGGAAAGTGAAACAGAGGTTTAACCATCCGCAGGATCACACAGTACTAGGTGGAGCAGGATTTGAATTCATGTCTTCCTGGTACCTTCAGTGCTCCATCCATTGGGCCATTTCCATGTCTTTGGTTTCAAAGCTTATTTCTGCTAGAGCTGAAGTCCTGAGATAGGAACTACTGGAGTCAAATGAGCCTATTGGAATATTACCTAATATCCCCGGGGGCCCTTATTGGGACGCAGCATCCCACAGCTCCCTCCCTGGCTGGCTCCCACTCACCCCAGCAGCTTCTTCTTTAACACTTCCCGTCCCTCCTCAGGGTTCTCTCTCTCCCTGAATACTTTCAACCTTGACTCATGTTTCATTGAGAAAAAAGAAAGCCATTGGCTGAAAGCTCCCTGTCCTCCCTCCTCCTCATCTTGTCACCCCAGCGCTTTCTGTCACTCCCCCAGCCCTGTCCCACATGGTGCAATGGGGCTTCTTGCTGAGGTGATCTCCTCTCCCTGCACAAGGGCTCCCCTTCCACGGCGCCTCCTCCAGCAAAATGTGGCCTCATCCATTCTCACTCTCTTCCCTGGGCCCGGAACTGTGTCTCCCCCATCCTCACTTTATCCTTAGCCATCATCCCATATCTCTCCTCGCTTCTGGGGCCTGAGAGGGCCTGCTCTAAAATAGGCCCCTGGGTCCTTCCCTCTCCCTGTCTTCTTCCCTTCTCCAGGCTACATCTCTCTCTGACTTCAGCATTCAGAAGGACATTCAGCAAAACCTGCTCTTTCCAAAATGGCCCAACCCAGGCTCCTTCTCCTGGAGCCCTCTGCAACCTTGGACCACTCAGCCGCCATCTACTCCTCTCCAGTCCCTGGGACCACCCCCTGTTCTGAGCTCCTCCAACCCCTCAGGCGGCTCCTTCTCGGCCCTCTTTGCTGGATCTTCATCCAGGTCATACCTGCTCAACATGGAGGAGCCCCCAGGTTTCTGTCCCGGACCCCATTCTCCTCCACTGTTTTGCTTGGTGATCTCACGGCTCTTAGGGACTCAATGACATCTCCACACTGATGGTTCTGGATCGACCTCTGAATTTCCCCTCTCTCCTGACCTCCCAATTCAATTGGCCAACTTGCTATTAGATCCCAAACAGGATTCCCAAAGACAGGTCCAGAGTGGGATTCGTTCTTTGTTTTTCAAACCCTGCTCCCTTCCAAGCTTCTGTGACCTTTGAGGACATCAGTAGCCTCCCAGTTCCTCTTCCCCCCTCTCTCACCCTCTAGACAAGTTTTGTCGATTCTACCCTTCTGGTACCTCTCCTCTATCCCCCCTTCTCTCCTCCACTATTGCCCTTGGGCCTTCCCTGTCACACGGGACCTCCGGGACAGAGCCGCTCTCCTGGCTTTTCCCCAGTTCCGTCCATCCTCCACTCAGCTGCCAAATTAATCTTTATAAAATCCAGATCTGACTGTCCCAATAAACCCTGGCCTGTCCTGGAGGAGGAGGATGGGGAGAAAGACCCCCTGCCCGAAGAGCAGGCTCCCCACAGATAACTCGGGCCAAGTTAATTAACATCTCGGAGCCCCCCGGGGCTCTCACCTCTAAAAAGGAAGCAAAAGCTGGCTAGCTACTGAGAGAGGGAGAGCGGGAATGAGTCACCGGCCCACCCACAGGGAAGTGACAAAGGAAATGACAGTCTAGGGGAGAAGCCTTGTGCCCAAAATAAACAGGACACAGAAAAGAGATGTCAGTAAATCACGGAGGCTCCCAACAAAATGCTCGCTGCCACTGAGGGAGAGAAGAAGCCAGTGCTGGCAGGGAGGACCGGGGCAGTTTCAGCCAGAGCTTCCAGCCCTCGTGCCTTTGCCCAGGTGGGGGATGCTCTCCGTCCTCACCTGGACACCACAGGACCCCCACACTTCCTCCAACACCCCCACTTGTTAAGTCCTTCTCCCTCTTGAAGGTCCTCGTTTCTTTGGGGGAAAATAAGGGATGGATCTGCAATTTCTTTAATAGAGGGAACTCCCAAATAAAGAAAACCCCTCTAGTTAGCTAGGGGAGGCCCTGGGCCTGAGCTGGAGTTCAAATTTAACTTCAGGTGCTTGTTAGCTTTATGACTCTAGATAAGTCACAGCTTCTGACTGCCTCAGTTTCCTCATTTGTAAAATAGAGTTAATAAAATCATCTGCCAGGGTAGCTAGGTGGTGCAGTGGGTAGAGCACCAGCCCTGAAGTCAGGAGGACCTACGTTCAAATGTGACCTCAGACACTTAACACTTCCTAACTGTGTGACCCTGGGCAAGTCACTTAAACCCAACTCCCTCAGCAAAAAAAAAAAATAATAATAATAATAATATAAAATTTTTTAAAAGTACCTACCTCATAGACTTGTGGAAGATCAGTTGAGATAGCATTTTATAAATCTTGAGTCAGCACCTCTACAACTTAGATGGAGACTAAGTAATTTTTTGCCAACATCATGCAGTCATAATGAATGACTGTTCTTTTCACTTTCATGAAACAATTTGCCTTCAATAAGGAGTTTAACTTCCAGAGCCTCATTTTCCTCATCTGGACAATGGGAACAGTAGCATTTGAACTGCCTCCATCAAGGGATGTTGTAGGCAAAGTCCTTTGTCCCCATGAAGGCCTTTTCTAAGAGTTTGGGGTGCGCCAGAGAGTCCATTCCTGTAGCATTGGAGGTGGAAGTAAGATCCGGTCTTAGATCCAATATTTACTGATGGCATGACTATCAATAAGTCATTTGACTTCTACCAAACACCCAAATGGGGAGAATATTTGGGGATTGAGCTAGTGTAAAAAGAAGCAGATTGCCCCCTCTCTAAGGGGCCCCTCTAAGCCCCCTTAGACAGTAAGCTGCTATAGGTTCTATGGTACTAGGAGGGAATAGACTACCCCTTTCCCAACAACCAGGGCCAAAAGGGAGATTTATGTATTGAGAAACTTGATCAAGCAAGCATCGGCAATTTCCTTAATTCCTATTGTCAAACTCTTTTCCAAGGCCCTTTGGAGCTTCCGGGTTTTTCATGAATTTTCCAAAATTTTCATCAATGATGCAGAGTAGATTTTATGGTAAGGATGATTTACAATTTTCCCATTTTTACAGAAAGCATAAAGCTCTAGTTAACTCCCTCAGTGGCCATTTTCAAACACAAAGGCATTAAAATTTTAAATAAATGTTCTCCCCTACAGTCCTAAGAGATAAAAAGAAATTTTCAGAATGTTAATTAAAACTCATGCATTTAACCAATATTTATAAAGAACCTACTCCGTGCAAGGTACTGGGCTGAGGGCAGGGGATAATGAGGTCAATAGCACATGATGAGGGTCCTCAAATTGTCTCCAATCACAAAAGGGAGATTTGGGTGACCCCGTTTCCTCCTCTCTGAAATAAAGGGGTTGGACTAGATGGCCCTGCAGTCCCTTCTAGAGCTTAAGCTATTACCCCATGAACTACACAAGTGTAGATTTATATATGTCCCTCTCCCTTAACCTTGTTTTCCTCATGTATACATGAAGGCATTGACCTTTGCGGAGGTCATCTGGATTGTCTCCATTATCCCTCCCAGGAATTAGTCCATTATTCCCTGATTCTCTGGATCCAAGCTCTACCACCTACCACAAGTAGACCTTAGCCAAGTTGTTAAGCTCACTAGATGTCCTCCTCCTCATCTGCCAAAAGAGAAGCAGATTAGACTCTGAAGGGCTTGCCATCTCCTAGGGATACTCCTATGAATAGCCTAGAGATGCAGAAACATCTTTACTTCCTCCCCACCTCCTCATTCCTCAACTCAAAAGATGTCGGCTTTTGTTCCAACCAGAAGAAGTCAGAGTAAAGCAGTGGATAGAGTCCTGGTCATAGAATGCAGAAGACCTGACTTCCAATCCAGTCTCACACACTGACTATGAGATCCTGGAGGAGTCACCTAACACTCTCCTCCTTCAGCTTCCTTCTCTGTACAATGGGAATAATACTCCCTGTTTCCCAAATTTACTAGAGGATCAGAGAAAACATCTTGCTTAACACAGTGCCTGGCACCTAAATGGGCATTCAATAAAAGCTTGTTTCTTTCTGCTACTTGACTAAAATCCAAAATCTTCATCTAATATCTTTTCCTCATTCCCTCCTGGACTCTATGTGGCCATTCACAGTAGGTTAAAATGGAAAGGATGCAGGCTTTGAGGATCTGGATTTGAATCCAGAGCCTTCCCTCTACTATGACCTTCTACTACTACTTGTGGGAACTTAAGCAACTTATTCTTAATGAGCTTCAACTCCTTGTTTATAAAATGTGGGCAGTGGGTGAAGACTGGACTGGACCAATGACCTCTGAAACCCAACGAGGGAGGTGGCTGGGAGCTGAGCAGCTCTTTCTGACTCTGAACTAATGATCTATTTAAGGACAATTGTCACTGTGGGGTCAGATCTGGGCTGAAGGAACCCCCCTCCCAAAAGAAAAGGGCAGAACAGCTTTGGGGCCACACACCCCTTCCCCACAAGGCTTGGCTTTGGACAAAGTCTTCCCTTTGGTCATCCCCACCCCACTCTCTTTTTCATCAGGACTTAAAATGCTTAACTGCATGCACTTGGTTAGTTTCCAATCATATCGCAGTCCAGGGGCAAATTGTACAAATGTACAAATTATGAACCAAAAATTAATAAGCCATGGAGCTCCTGACTGACTAAACTGAGGCGCATTCTGTTCTAATTAATTTCCATGTATTCAAATAGCCACCAGTTTACCCATATCTATAATCCCTTAATGCAACCACTGTATAGACAACGAGTATTTAAAACTAAACATAAACTTTTGTGGAGAGAAAACAAATCAGGATAAAGAAACAGTTAAAGGGATGGCAAGAAAACATATTTTCACAGTGCCTGTTAGCATGCCAGGAATAGGGAGATAATGTCAGGGGAGATTTAAACCTCCTGCTACTTTTCTGGAGTTCTTAAAGGATGGTCCCATTATGGCTGGCTCCATTGGCTGGTCCAGAATTTCTGATCAGTTTCTTAAGCTGCTGAGCCATCACTGGGATGCTGCCTTCATGGTGGCCCCTCCACCCCCAAGCCACCATGGCCAGTCCAAACTCACTTTTCTCCCAAACCTGGAAGAGAATTGTCTTTTTAAAACACAACCCTATTGCACTCAAAGTCAGGAAGAATTTTCTCACTGTGAATTTCCTCACCTGTAAAATGGGGGTAATAGTAGCACCGACCTCCCAGGGTTGTTGTGAAGATAAAATGAGAAATCTCTAGAATGCTTGGTATTCCTGAAAGCATTTTGTAAATATTAGCTATTATTATGAGTTTCCCAAATGACCCCCTGAATAATCTATTACACTCCCATTCCTCTTCTTAAAAGATGTATCTATCCCTTTATCTTTCTAATAAAATTTTATTTTTTCTCCAATTATATGTAAAAAACAATTTTGTACATTCAATTTTCTAAAATTTTACGTCAAAATTCTCTCTCTCCCTCTCCTCCCTCCCCCCTCAGTGACACAGTAAGTAATCTGATATAGGTTTACATGTGAAATCAGGTAAAATGCATTTCCATATTAGTCATTTTACAAAAGGAAATTTAAACAGGAAGGGAAGGAAGGAAGGAAAGAAAGAAAAAAAGAAAGGAAGGAAGGAAGGAAGGAAGGAAGGAAGGAAGGAAGGAAGGAAGGAAGGAAGGAAGAGAAGAAGGAAGGAAGGAAGAAGGAAGGAAGAAGGAAGGAAGAAGGAAGGAAGGAAGGAAAGAAGGGAAGGAGGGAAGGAAGGAGGGGAGAAGGAGGGAGAGAAGGGGGAGAGAAGGGAGAGAAGGAAGGAAGGAAGGAAGGAAGGAAGGAAGGAAGGAAGGAAGGAAGGAAGGGAAGGAAGGAAGGAAGAAGGGAAGGAAGGAAAGAAGGAGGGAAGGAGGGAAGGAAGGAAGGAAGGAGGGAAGGAAGGAAGGAGGGAAGGAGGGAAGGAGGGAAGGAAGGAAGGAGGGAAGGAAGGAAGGAAGGAAGGAAGGAAGGAAGGAAGGAAGGAAGGAAGGAGGGAAAAAGAAAGAAAAAGAAACAAAAGAAAAAATGATAGAAGAGAGAAGAAGAGAGGAGAGGGAAGGAGAGGGCAAAATAGTATGCTTCAGTTTGTATTCAGACTTCATCAATTCTTTCTCTGGAGTAGGAGCATTTTTCATAATGAGTCCTTTGAAATTGTCCTAGATCATTGTCTTATTGAGAATAGCTAAGTCACTCACAGCTATTCAGTACAAATATTGTTATTACTGTGTACAATATTCTCCAGTTCTGCTTACTTATTTCATATAAGTCTTTCCAAGTTTTTTTTGAAGTCATCTTGATCATCATTTATTATAGAATAGTAATATTTCATTATAATCATAGACCACAACTTGTTTAGTCATTCCCCAATTGATGGGAACCCCTCAGTTTCCAATTCTTTGCCACCATAAAAAAGTGGCTATAAATACCCTTGCCCAAATAAATCCTTTTCCCTTTAGTTTGTTTATTTTTATCTCTTTGGGAGACAGGCCTCATAGTGGTATTGCTAGATCAAAGGATATGAACAAATTTCTAGTCCTTTGTGCATAGTTTTAAAATAATCTTCAGAAAGATTGGATCAGTTTACAACTTCACCAACAATGCATTAGCGTCCCAATTTTCTCACATTCCTTCCAACATTTATCATGTTCCTTTTCTGTCATTTTAACCAATCTGATAGATATGAGGTGGTACCTCAGAAATGTTTTAATCTGCATTTCTCTAATTAAGAGTGATTTAAAGCCTTTTTATATATGACTACAGGTAGCTTTGATATGTGAAACATGCCTGTTCATAATCTTGACCCATTTGTCAATTGGGGAATGGCTTGTCTTTTTATAAACTTGACTCAATCTATAAATTTAAGAAATGAGGTCTTTATCAGAGATAGTTGACTGTAAAAAAAAAAAATTTTCCTAGCTTTCTGCTTTCCTTCTAATCTTAGTTGCATTGGTTTTGTCTGTTCAAAAATGTTTAAATTTGATGTAATAAAAATTATTCAATTGCATCTTGTAATGCTTTCTTTCACTTGTTTGGTCCTAAATTCTTCTCTTATCCATAGATCTAAGAGATCAACTAGAAAATATTTTATACTCTTTTAATTTGTTTATGGTATTACCCTTTATGTATACATCATATATCCATTTTGACCTCATTTTGCTATGCAATGGGAAATGTTGATTTATGCCTAATTTCCGCCTTACTGTTTTCTAGTTCTTGCTCCAAAAGCTTACATCTTTAGGTCTATAAAACACTAAATTAGTGTGGTCATTTATTATTGTGGTTTGTGTACCTAATCCATCACTCATTTCTTAGCCCATAACAGATTATTTTGATATTTGCCTCTTTATAATACAGTTGGAGATGTAGTATTATGAAGCCACCTTCCTTCACATTTTTCAAATGAGTTCCCTCAATATTATTGAGCTTTTGTTTATCTAGGTGAATTTAGTTACTATTTTTTCTAACACTAGACAATAATTTTTGGTATTTTGATTGCCAAAGACTGAATAAAGTAGACTAATTTAGGCAGAGTTGTCATTTTTATTATATTTGCCCTGCCTATCCAAGAACAATTGATATTTTTCCAATTGCTTAGATCTGACTTTATTTGTGTGAACAGTGTTTTGTAATTGTGTTTATATAGTTCCTGGGTTTGTCTTGACAGGTAGATTCATAAGTATTTTGTATTGTCTATAGTTATTTTAAATGAATTTCTCTATCTCTTGCTGCTGGATTTTGTTGCTAATATATAGAAATGCTAGTGATTTATGTGAGTTTATTGCCTATCATACGGCTTTGTTAAAGGTATTATTTATTTCAACTAGTTTTATAGTTGATTCTACAGCATTCTCAAAATATATCATCATATTATCAGCAAAGTGACAGTTTTGTTTCCTTATTGCCTATTCTAATTCCTTCGATTTCTTTTGCTTCTCTTATTGCTCTAGCTAGCATTTCTAGTAAAATATGAAAAAACAATGGTAGTAATAGGCATCTTTGCTTCACCCACAGACATTATTAGAAGTCTTCTAGCTAATTCAAATTACAGATCATGCTTCTTGGTGATTTCAGATAAATACTACTTATGATTTTAAAGAAAGCTCCATTTATTCCTATGTTTTCTAATCTTTATAATAGGAGTGAGTGTTTTATTTTGTCAAAAGTTTTTTTTTCTCAATCTATTGAGATAATCATATTTTTTGGTTGGTTTTCTTTATGGTCAATTATGCTGGCTGTTTTACTAATATTGAATAGGCCCTGTATTCCTTGGATATATCACACCTAATCCCTTCATCTTAGAGTAAAAAACAAAAACAAAAACAAAACCTAAGGCTAGCAGAACTGAGGTGATCTGTCCATGGTACCATAAGCAATCAAGGATAAAGTCAGGATTTGAATGTAAGTCTGCTAACTTCAAAGCTAGGATAAATCCCACTTTACCACACAGTCCAGTGGCAGAGACCCAGAAGACTGGAGCCTGAGAAAAGCCCAACAAATGTGTTATAATTAGTAACTTCTGAGATAGTTTCAATAAAGTGGTGTGACTAGAAGCCAATGAGTTGACTTAAAGAATAAGTGGGAGGTGAAAGAGTAGAGGCAGCAATAAGGAAACTGAGATCCAGGAGTATTGTTTTCAGATTTAGTTTTGAAGCTGGGAGAGCCCAATCAAAAGCCATAAAGGTTATGTCATCTCACCAGTTGGTGAGATAGGAAGAATTTGAACCCAAGCCCTATAACTCTAAAGCCACTGCTCTCCACCATGAAAATGCTATCTTTCTTTTAAGCAATTTTGCAAAGAAAATGAAGGGGGATGAAATCATAATTTGAAGATTAACAAGGTCAAGGAAATTCTTTATAGACCGCAGGAAGCCAGTCTCAGCTGGTTTGTCCAAGGAAGGGAAGACATAAGTATAACAAGAATTTCTGAAGATTCAAGGGGACAGGGCTGGGGACAAGGATGGGAAAGGGGATGGATAATTGGTACAGCAACATCTGGCAATGAAGATAGAGGGGAAGCATCAATAGCTTAGCAAAAGTTATTAGTCATGACACAGACTGCCATTTCCCTGAGAGGGAAGGAAAGGGGGAAAGAATAGGCATAATCGCAGTCCAGATTTATGGTCAAAAGAAGGAGAGGTGGACGGCTCAGGCCTGATGGCCTGGAATTTCTAAGAAGCAAAATAATTTGCTGAGAGTGCCAGGGTGGAAGCAAGATTGGGAGGTCCTGGGGTTCTCCAATTAACCCCTCATATAACATTAATAAAGGCAGGTCAGTTTTCTAAACCTAAGTCTTAGATGCTGCTCTCCCCACAGGATTTGGTTATTATCACAACTTGGAAGAACAAGATTACTTATTAAGTGAGGAATTAATAGAAACATTATCATCATATTGATGATAATAATAATAATAGTAAATGCACAAAATGATAGAAATTGAGGAACACATCATAAGAAACTGTAAAAACAAAATCAGAACCTTTTCAATTCCAGTAAGACAGAATGTAGTAACTAGAATTTATGGACCAGAAACTCACCACTTCTCATGGACTGGCAAACAATGAAGCCCTATGCTGCAACTAGAGACCTCAACATATCCTGGAGATTGCAATCACGAACACTAGAGTGACACCAGAGCATTATCATGGACTGAATCGTTGCCTGCAGTTACCCAAACAACACGACGATCCAGAAAGCCTCTGACCCGTGGTGCCATCCCTAAGCTTTTGTGGGAGAAGAATTCAGAACAAACACACTCAGAAAGACCAGATTTCTGTGGGAACAAGCTGAGATGCACACCATCCTAACTGTTCCTTCTACTTTTACTGGTGGAACACACTGCCCCTCTGTTATGTATTCTCTGTCTCTCTTTTTTGTCTCTGCCTCTCTGTCTTTCTCTGTGTCTCTGTCTGTCTGTATGTCTCTCTTTCTTTCCATTTCTTTCTCTCTGTCTCTCTTTCTCTCTCTCTCTCCCCTTCTAGCTGTTTTCCTATTACCTACAAACATCATCATATTCCCCCATCCTAAAACAAAAAAACTCATTTCATGATAGGATTGTCCTCAGACCATTTTGAGCTGCTCTCAATCAAGAACAATGAGAAGAATGAGATAACTGGGGTAGTAACAATAACAAAAACCCATTTCTATAACGTCTTTAAGGTTTACATTGGAATCACTTTCTCATTGGCTCCTGTCTTGGACAGAAGGACACTAATCCCCCACGGCTACACAAGTTTCTCTGATAGAGGAAGGAGAAATAAGATGAAAGGAGACAACTGGATGAAAACAGGAGTCTGCCAAAGCTTTACAAAACAAAACAAAAAACCTGAAAGACTCCGTTATGATGAGAAGACAGTATGTTAACAACAACAATAATAAATGGCTTTTATATAGGGCTTTGAAGTCTGCAAAAAGCTTTATGTACTTTATCCCATATGAGTCTTATAATAACCTTGCTGCAAATGAAATACTGGTACTATTGCTGTCATCAGCTTTTTACAGATGAGGAAACTAAGTCTCAGGGACTAAGTAGTTGGCTTCTTGTCTCACAAGAGTTAAGTGTCATAGGGGAGACATGAGCCCTGCTACGCCCAAGCACAAGTCCTATAGTCTTTCATCATTTTCTGCTGCCTCATTCATGAGGAGGATCCTCCAGAATACTCAGTATATCTGCTGGGCTGGCCGGCCGCCTCATGGACATCTCAGCAGCTTAAGGAGGCAGGTGGCCATTTATTGTCTCCATCTCTAGAGTTCTAGGTCACAAACGAAGTATTGCTAACAGCCTTTTTGATGAGGGCTACCTTCCAATAAAAAATAAAAGAGCTTTGCACTCTGAATATCTCCCTTGTATGGCTATAACCTTCTGCATATGCTATGGATTTGTAAATTGCCACTAGGTTTAGGTCTCCTGATCAGGACATTGAAAGAGACTCCAATAGATACAAGAGGGGAAAACTTGCTCCCACCCACCAACACACCTTTTGGAGGATGGCAATATGTTGAAATTTGGACCAAAAAAGGCATTAAGTTATAAATGAAATGAAGGGGCCAGGGGTGCAATGCACATGGGTGGGAGATGAAGGGATGCTCTCCACATCACATTAGTGTAAGAGGAATAATATAATGTATTAATGTAATAAATAATGTAATTAAATAATATAATAATGTAAAATAAATAATGAAAAGAAATCTAAACAAACTAAATAAAAACAAATCTTTAAAAAAGTATGATATCCTAGAGGAGAGCTTTTAATTTTATCTCTCTTCCATTTATCTATCTAAATCACTATCTGCAATCTACGTTTCTATCCATGATATATTATGTGTCTGTATATGTATATGTATGTTTAATAAATTTTTATGTTTTCCAGTTTATCATTTTCTTTCTCCCCCTTCCAAAGAATAATTCATCATAACAAAGAATTAAAGGAAGGGGGAATGATAGTCCAGGAAAAGAAACCAACATGTTGAAAAGTCTGATCAAATAGTGATAGAAAATTCTAACACCCTCACCACTGCAAAGAAGCGAGGAGAGTTATTTTCTCTTTGGAGACCAAGTCGGTGATTATGATTTCTTACAATTTCGCTTTAATTGTTTTGTTTGCATTGTTCTTTCCACTCACATTTTTGTACCACTTTGTATATTTTCTTTATGACCCTTTGTACTTCGCTTTGCATCGGGCCCTATGCTTTCTCATACTTCTCCATATTCACCATTTCGTACAGCAGAGCAATTATCCCATTATATTCATGAACCATAATTTCTTTTGCTATTCCCCAGTTGATGGGCATCTACTTTATTTCTAGTCTTAGAAAAATGTTACTGTAAATATTTTGGTGTCTAAGGGGTCTTCTTTTTTATCATCAACACCATTGGGGTATATGCTAATAGTGCGGTCTCTGGCAGAAGGGAAAGTATGGATATTTTAGCATAACAATTCCAAATTACTTTCCATAATGGTTGGCCCATTCATAGACCCACCAACAATGAATTTAATTTGCCCATCATTTCACATTCAGAGGGTGCAGTTCTGTTAGAATCAAAACCTAGCAGAGCTGGGCTTTGACACAAAAATTCTATCATGCCCCTTAAGAACAAAGCTGCTGCCCTGTGCTCTTGGCAGCTGGAGTGTTGAGTTGGATTCTGGGTACCACAAGTTAGCAAGGAGCTTCTTAATGTATACAGTGATGGGAGGGAGGGAGACAGAGATAAACAGAATCAGATAGAGACAGAGAGACAGAGACTCAGACAGAAAAACAAATTGGGGAGAGGAGAGGAGAAAAAGAGAGAGACAGAGACAGACAGAGACAAAGAGAGGGGGGAGAGAGGCAGAGACTTGGAGACAGAAAAAGAGGGGAGGAGAGAGAGGGAAAGGGGGGAGGAGGGAGAGGGAGAGGGAGAGAGAGAGGGAGAGGAAAAGAGGAGACAGAGATAGAGACAGAAACAGAGACTCAGACAGAAAAACAAAGGGGGGAGATGAGAGGAGAAAAAGAGAGAGACAGAAAAACAAAGAGGAGAGAGGAGGAGGAAGAGGAAGAGGAGGAGGGATGAGGAAGAGGAAGAGGAGGAGGAGGAAGAAAAAGAGAAAAACAGGGGGGGAATAGAGGGAGAAAGAGGGGGACAAAGGGAGAGGGAGAGAGGAGACAGAGACAAGGACAGAACCACATACAGAAAGGGAAAGACGGACAGAAAAACAAAGAGGGAAGGAGAGAAAGAAAGAGATAGAGAGACAGAGAGAGAGTTTGCTAGGCAAAGACAGAGAAGGAAGGAGAAGGAGGGAGGAAGGGGGAGGGAGAGAGGGAGATACCAAAGCAGTTAAACCCTGAAGATAGCACCTTACAAAGATCCATTGAAGGAATGGAGATATGAGTTTGGAGAAGAGAAGGCTCATGGAGACAGAGAATTAGAGCCATCTGGCTCATTCCTACCATTTTGCAGATGAGAAATCTGGCATCAAGAACTTCAGGGATTCACTTTGGGCCTACAAGTATTAAGAGGAAGATTGACTGCTGTTCAGTTGCTCAGTCATTTCTGGCTCTCCATGACCCCACCTCGGGTTTTTTGGCAAAGATCCCAGAGTGGCTTGCCATTTCTTTCTCTAGTTTATTTTAGAGATGAGGAAACTGAGGTAAACAAGGTTAAGTGACTTGTCCAGGCTCACACAGCTGATGCAGGGGGGGCTATATTTGAGTTCAGGTTTTCCTGACTTCTAGCCTGGTGCCACTTGGTGCCCGTGAGGAACATTCCCAGGCCCTCTGCCTCCTGATGTTCCCATTGCCCATAAGCATCTGCAGGGTTGTTTGTGAAAAGGGATCCAGTTTGTTCTGTGCATCCCCAGAGCAATGGACCAAGAGATGCAGAAGAGGAGGGGGCCATCTTCTTGAGATTAGGACAAACTTCCCAGCAAAAAGTGCCACCCTCCACGTGAAGCTGGCAGCTTTGGGAGCTAGTGATTCCAGCTTCAGCAGAGGACTTCAGGGGAAGGGCAGTGACCATCTTGGATTGCAGAAGGCATTCTTGTTCAGGTACCAGTCGAACCGGAAGGCTGCTACGATCCTGTCCAGCTCTGGGATTTTGTGACTCTGTCATCTGGGTGACGGGATTTAAGAGCTAGCTCAAAGATTACATTTTTCCTTTAAAAAATCCCTTTTGCTAATTGGTAATTCTTAAGATGTCATGACTGACACATGTTCCTTTCTTCCTTGGATGGAGGTGATATTTTCTTGGCAAATGCAAGCACTTTGGGGAGGGATAACAGAGCAAGCTTTCTAATAAGCTAAGCTCTTCTACATCCCCCCTCAGGGCAAATGGCTATAGCAGCTACTTTCCTGAGAGCAGAGTCTGAAAATGCAAGTGTCTCTGGCTCACCATTGACTTTCCTTTCAGCACCCCTGGTACTGTCTTTGCCCAAACCATGAATCTGTTCACCCAATGACTAAGCTCATTAAAACCTTAGATACTAATGATGAAAGTAGCATCAGAGGGGGGTAGAGCTTTGCCATAGATCACTCACTTTTTCTATCACCACAACTGTCAATCCATCAATCAATGAGGATGCATTAAACACCTACTATGTGCCAGCCCTTTTCCAAATGCTAGAGATAAAAAGTCAAAAATGAAACACTTCTCCATCAATATAAATTCCTAACAACAGCAGCATAGTCTCCACTGGTGTACCCTGCAGAAGCTTTCTCTCCTTCATCATTGCCCCCATTCCTCAACCTTTCTCCCAACCTTTTCCTAAACCACTGGTGCCATCTTTGAATCATTTTCCTTTCTCTATTTCCTCTGATCCTATATGTCTACTCTTGAATCCAGGATCTCCCAGATTTCAACTCTAAAAGTGAGATAAATAATTGTTGCAAAAAGCTAAGATAAAACTCTGAGCTGCTCAGGATGCTCCCTCCAGTTCCTAGTTCACTTTTAGACATTATAACAAGGGCCTTCTATAGGTAATAGACTGTGATGATTTGTCATTATATTGAATTTTCCCCCTAAAATCCTACTGAATATGTCAAAAGCAAAACTCATGGTCATTATCTTCAAACCCACTCCTCTTCTGAACTTGCCCATGTTTGTTGAAAACATGACCATCCCCCCAGTTATCCAGACTCACAGTCCTAGTCATCCATGATTCCTCCTGCTCCCTAACCCCACATAGACAAACAGTCATCAAGTGTTGATTCTACTTCCCCAAAATCTCTGACATCCATCTGCCTCTCCCCACTCACATGAGCAGAACTCCAAAGGAGATCCTGGATAACTAGATCAGTTGGCAGAGAAATCCTGAAGTACTGCTAAGATGAATCCCCAAGGCAAGCAGGGAAGGGCACTGAGGGAGATCGGTTCAATCTTATAGTACCAGCCTCTGCGGAGGTCTTGGGTAGCCCAACCTTGCTGTGAACAGTCAGAAATCCAAGTCATGTCAAACCCCTGAGATTAAATTTCCTATAAATCTGAGTCTTTTGCCAAATCCTTTCGGGTTAGCCTTGGATGTCATTTTGCCTCTTGGGATCTTTCTCTCACCTCTCTTCCATGTGTCCCACTGTTTTTCCTCTCACCTTCCCACCATGCTTCATAGTTTCTTTCTCCTTTGAATAGCTAACTCATTTAAGGTACAAAACTCCTCCATGGGTTTAGCCTGCCAGTCAATGGAGTACTTCCACCTCATGGAATATTCCCTTTTCCCTGATTAATTGGCCTCCACTAGGGAACTTGTCTTTTCCATTATTACCTGTTAAAACCACTTCTCTAACTTTATGCTCTCCCATCTCTATTCCATATTTACCACTCCTGCTGTCTATTTTACCTTTTCATTTTGTCTGTAACCTTTTCTCCTAAATAAATCCACCTTTTGCCAAAGGGAATGGCCATTGTGAACTCTTCATATGATTGAACCTCAGCATTTGGTGCCAAACCTAACATTTGGTGCCATTTGCTCTCAATCTCATCATCTGAGACCTGAATCTCAAATACGTCAGAAGTCTTCAGCACTTCTCTCCCAGAGCAGATCACTGAAACGGCCTCCACCCCATCCTACCTGCCTCCACTCTCTCCCCACTTTGTTATATCCTTTACAAAGATACCTACTTTGTCTTCCTAAAGCTCAGATCTCCCTGTGGCACTCATTTGCTCAGTCAACCCCAGAGACTCCCTATTGCCTCCAAGAGCAAGTATAAGTTCTTGTTTGGCATTTAAAACCATTCAGGGGCCATCTCCCACCTCCCTTCCCGGTCTTGTGTATCTCTTGTATCTTCATTCTCCCCAAAATGGCTTCTGGCTGCTCCTTCCATGAATCATTTTCTTCCTCCTCTTCCTACCTTTGCTCAAACTGTTCCCTAGACTCTTTGCCTAATCAATCCTTGGTTGTTTCCTTCAAAACATGGTTCAAACCTTCCATAATGAGATGTTGGATGACATTCCCAGCTGCTGGAGCCACCCTCAAAGAATTACCCTGAATCTGGGTATGTATTTTCTATATACTTAATGTACTCATATATGTACATACTATAACCCCTGACAGAATGGAGATTCCTGGCAGGCAGACCCTTTTTAATTCCCAGATTTGTATTTGTACAAATACATTAAAACAGTATTTTTTCACAAGTAGGTACTTAATAAGGGAACACCTAGGTGATTCAGTGGATAGAGCCCAGGCCCTGGAGTCAGAAGTATCTCTGAGTTCAAATTTGGCCTCAGACTTGACAGTTCACTTAACCCAATTGCTTTCCCCCCAAAAAAAAATTAGAGCACAAAAGAAAAAATAGAAATAAGCACAGAAAAGCAGGATAGTTTTGAAAACAATGTTAAGTATTTGTTGCATTGTTTTTCTCCCAAAAAAAGTAAACAATGTAAAATGGAAATTTAGGGGTTTGTAGAGAATCCTCTTTTTATGTTGTTCTGTGTACATTAAAATGTTTTCTTTTTTGTTTTTTTATTAAAGTTCAAAATAGAGTTTAAAAAAATTAAAGGTTATAAGCTCCTTTAGTATGGGAAAGGGACAGAAAGTGGATCTGTGATTATACTGGTCATACATGCTAAAGATTGAATGGGAAAGAGAGAAAGAAAGACAGACTGATGGAGACAGAGTCAAAGATAGAAAGACTGTGTTTCATGTGCAAAAATGTTTGTGGTGGCCCTTTTTGTAATGGCGAGAAACTAGAAACTGAGTGGGTGCCCATTAGTGGGAGAAATGGCTAGATAAGTTATGGTTTATGAATGTTATGGAATATTATTGTTCTATAAGAAACAATCAGCAGGATGATTTTAGGGAGACCTGAAGAGATTTATAGGAACTGATGCTGAGTGAAGTGAGCAGAACAAGGAGATCATTGTACACAGCAACAACAAGACTATATGATGATCAATCCTGATGGACATGGCTCTTTTTAATAGCAAGATGATTCAGGCCAGTTCCAACGATCTTGTGATGGAGAGAGCCATCTGCACCCAGAGAAAGGAATGATTGTGGATTACAACATTGCATTTTCACTTTTTTGTTGTTGTTTGGTTGCATCTTCTTTTATTTCTCTTTTTGTCCCTTTTTGAACTGATTTTTCTTGTGCAGCATGATAATTCTGGAAATATGTATAGAAATATTGCATATGTTTAACCTATATTGGATTATTTGCCATCCAGGGGAGGGGGTGGAGATGGAAAGGAGAAAAATTTTCTAAGACAAGTTTCATAAGGGTGAATGTTGAAAATTATCCATGCATATGTTTTGAAAATCAAAAGATTTAATAAAAAAGAAAGAAAGACTGTGTTTGGGGGGCAGGTATGCATAAAAGATCAATTCAATGCTATGAAAGCTTTTCTCTTTAAGCAACAGCCTGATAATGCAGAAAAATCCTTCCTTCTTCTTCCCAGGGAAGAACACCATTGTAGGCAACTGGAAAGTCATGTTGGGAAATCCTCTGATCTTTAGTCCTTCTAGGATATTGTCTTCCCACCCCCCTTACCAGGAAAAGAGATGGAGGCACAAACAGCAGCAAAATCCAGTCAGGCTTTTTCTTCCTCATTGGCAAATCTAATGAATGCTGGTGAGAGAGGAGACTGGAAGGCAAAGCTAAGGTACCACTTGGAATTTGCTCCAGTTATCACTTATCCAGGCTGCTGCCTATTCCATTGGGCCAAATCATTGAGAGCTGGGGACATGATCCACCCAGTTCTAGCCCCGTCTGGTCCCTTAGCAGTGAAACCCAGGAATCTTGCCTTGATCCCACACTTCTTTGTCTGCTAGAACAGGTCATCACTCTAATCCCCAGTACATCATTGAATGTGTTTATTTCTCTGTCTCTGTCTCTGTCTCTTTCCCTCTCTATCTTTCTCTCTGTCTGTCTCTGTCTCTGTCTCTCTCTCCTTTTCTCTCCCTCTCTCTTTCCCTCTCTGTCTCTCTTTATCTTTCTCTCTCCCTCTCCCCAACTCTTCATTCCTTCATTCTTAGTGCTATGTATTAAACTGAGCATGTGGTTTGATCTCTCATGACTCCAGGCAGCTGCTCTCAAGGAGAACATGTTTCTGGTCTGCATAAGTGAAGGAGTTCCCTACAGGAGTGAAATTGAAAGTCTGATGATGATGATGATGATGATAGTGATGGTGATGATGATGGTAATGATGACGATGGTGATGATGAAAGTGATGGTAATGATGATGGTGATGATGGTGTTGATGATGATAATAGTGATCATGATGATGATGGTGATGATGAAGGTGATGATGATGATGATGGTGGTGATGGTAATGGTGATGAAGGATCACCATCATTACCATCAGGTAATGATGATGGTGATGATGATGATGATGGTGTTGATAATAATAGTGATGATGATGATAATGGTGATGATGATAATGATGATGAAGGTGATGGTAATGATGATGATGGTGATTGATGAAGGTGATTATGATGATGATGGTGATGATGATGATGATGGTGGTGATATTGAAGATGACCCCTTTGAGAATTGCCTAAAATACTGAGATGTTACAGAATCTGCCAAAGGTCACACGCTGGCATGTGTCAGTTATAGGATGTGAAGCCGTATCTTCCTGACTCCAAAAGTCAATTCTCTACTCTTATGCCAGCCAATAATAACAATGTTAATAGGTTTAATAATATTAATAATTTTGGTGCACAAGGGTCTAATTTTTAAATTCAGTATTTGAATGAATTATAAAAGTAGGAATTTTTGTGACAAATCTTGTGAAAATCCATTTAGTAGCATGGACAGCAAATGGGGAAATATAAATGAAAGAAATAATGTTCATAATTGAGCAGATTTGCTCTAATAAAGTGCAAGGTACCTATAAAAAGTAATAATAGTGATCTTTTTAATAGCTGGAGACAGCTGTGCTCTTGAGGGGAACACCATCTATAGAACTCCTGTGAAGTACAAACCAAATGGAATTATTCAAGATTATCCATTCCCCTCATTCTGGCTTTCTCCCACACTCCTGAGATACTCATGGAAAAATTTCCTGGCATTCTGGGAATATTAAAATTGTAACATAAAAGCTCAAACTTGTGAGTGGTTTCCAACTTCGGATAAATCTTGCTGGAACCAACAGAAGCATTCTAGGCTTTACCTTAAGCCTTCCTCGGAATGGAAATCATAATTATGGTAAGTTTTCTTATCTTCATGTTGAGAAGAAAGGGAGACACCATATTTGCAGTTAATGCAGCTGAGGGTACAGATTGGATGACAGCATCGCAGACTTTGAATTGAAATGGAACTTTAGAGGTCATCCAACCATCTCCCTTTTACAGAATAAGAAACTGAAGCCCAGGGAAGTGTCAAGACTTGCCCAAGATTACTCAAGGAAAAAGAAGAGGAAGAAAGAGAACTCAAGAAACTGTATTAAAGCCTTCATTTCATGCAAAACTGTTGCCCCCAATTTACTATGTATATCACTGAAAAATTTCAGAAATTAAAAACATTTTTAATAGATGATACCATACTAAATATTCATAATCATGACTTCTTCAAAGAACAAACCAGTAAAAAAAATTAAATCATGTGGGAATACAATGAGATATATGCCTTCACCATCATCTCATGGGCTGCTGGACTCATCCAGATAATGCTGGTAAAAAAATCTCTCAGCCCTCCTATCCCATTACAAAGAGCAAGTTTACCCATTTGTGTGACAAGAGTCATAGAACTTTTAAAATTACAGAATAACAACAGAATAGCACCTTGTACTGGGACCCTTTCTGTCTAAGCTCCATCAAACAAGATGACTAAGCAGTAGTAATAATTGGTATTTAGTGAAAGCTTACAAAGTATTTTATAAAAATTAGCTCGATTGATAATAACCAAAATTTGTATAATGTTTTTTAAGTTCACAGAGCACCTCTTCTCCTGGGTTTCTTTAAGACCTAGCTCGAGTTCTATCCACTACATGAAGCCTTTCCCAATGTCCTCCTGCTCCCCTCCTGCCTCCCTATCTTATATTCATTGGACATAAGTAATCTCACATACATACACACATGCATGTGTATGTATGTGTGTGTCATTATCATTTCCACTAGAATGTAAGAGTACAGAGTACAAAGACCATCTCTGAGTATCTAGAGCTTAGCACAGAGCTTGCCATGTAATATTTAATACATGCTTGTTGACTGATCACCTTCTCAACGGCTTCATTTGATCCTCATAAAAATCTCGAGGTAGGTAATTTGTTTAAGCTCAGATGAAAAAGAAATCCCTGTGGTCAAGAAACTCCTAATCTAATGGGGTGGATAATATGCAACTGTGTTCCCATAAAATGTGCCCCTATCTATATGGATATCTATGTGTGCAAATACATGTGTGTGTTTGTGTGTATTTGTCGTTGTTGTTTAGTCTTTTCAGTCACATCTAAGTCTTCCATACTCTATTTGGGGATTTCGCGGTTGAGACATTGGAACGTTTTGCCACTTCCTTCTTTATAGATAAGGAAAGTGACTTGCCCAGATAGTAAGTGTTTGAGACTGGATTTGAATTCAGGACTTCCTGACTCCAGGTCCAGCCCTCTATTCACTACATCACCTAGCTGTCCATACATGTGATGTATGTGTTTGTATGCATGCATGTGGGTATACATGTGTGTATTTGTGTGTTTACATACATGTGTCTGTGTGTTTGAGATCATCAAGAAAGGCACTAGAATTAAGGAACATTGGGAAAGGCCTCTTTAAGAAAGCAAGTGGTCCCAAAGTCAAGGGATGGGATGGAATTAGGATTCTAGGGAGCCCACCATCTCCCAGAAGGATGTCTTGAGCTGTTTGCAGAAAGGATCACCCTAGAGGCCCTCCAGTCCAACCTCCTGAGGCCCAGAGAAGAGAAATTACACCCAGAGTCCACAAAGGCAGGTTCAGAAATGTGAAAGAATAAGAGTAGAAGTAGTAATAGTAGTATATATAGTAATTAATATAGTAGTAGTTGTAGTAATAGTAGTAACATTAATAAAAAACTAACACTTATGTGCTTATATAGCACCTACTATGTGACTGGTACTATGCTTTACAGATATTATCTTATTTGCTCCTTATGATAATCTTATATTATTATAACAATAATATTATTGTTTTCCCTTAGAGTTGAGGAAACTGAGGCAATAGAAATTAAGGGTCACATAGCCATTAAGTATTAAAGGAAGGGAGGAAGAGGAGAAGGAAGAAGAGGAGGAGGAAGAGGAAAGGAGGAAGTATTAAGGACCATGGCTAGGTGAAGGGGCAGATCAATTCTTGAGAGCCTACACAGCTGTGAATCATAACATCTGAAGGAGTTGCAGGGCAGCCTTTATTGACACAGGTGTTGCTTGTGGACTGGGAATAAAACAAACTGGAGGCAGAGGGAAGAGGTGAGAGGTCAGACAACACAAGGGCCTCTCAGTGGGGAGGTCAGAGAATAGCAACTGCCTCTCAGTCTCCTTGTATCATCATCATCCTCACATATGAAGAGATCCATTCTACAGGTCTAAGTTAGACCTCCAACAACCACTGGTAAGTGGCTTCCATATCACAACAAGGAAGGAGGGAAGGAGGGAAGGAAGGAGGGAAGGAATTATTAATTAGAGAAGGAAGGAGGGAAGGAGGGAAGAAAGGAAGGGACGGGGGAAGGAAGGGAGGAGAGAAGGAAGGAAAGAAGGAATTATTAATTAGAGAAGTACAAATTAAAACAACTCTGAGGTACTATCTTATACCTATCACATCATTTAATATGACAGGAAAGGAAAATGACAAATATTGGAGAAAATGCAAAGAAATTGAGACACTAATACATTGTTGGTGGACTTGTGAATGGATTCAGCCATTCTGGAGAGCAATGTGAAATTGTGTCCAAAAAGCTCTAAAACAATGCATACCCTTTGAGCCAATAATGGCACTAGTAGGTGTGTACAGAAGATAGGTTCCTAGTTTCATTTGCAATCCTCCCTGGCCTTTTCTATGGATGGAGCAATTTTCTCTTGTGTGAATCACAACATAGTATTTTCACTTTTTGTTGTCATCTGCTTGCATTTTATTTCATTTCTCATTGCTTTTCCTTTTCGATCTGATTTTTCCTGTGCAGCATGATAATTGTGAAAATATATATAGAAGAAATGCACATGTTTAACATCTATTGGATTATTTGCCATCTAGGGGAGGGAGTGGAGAGAAGGGGGAATCAGAACACAAGGTTTTGTAAGGGTCAATGTTGAAAAAATTATCCTTGCATATGTTTTGAAAATCAAAAATTTCAATTAAAAAAAAAGAGCTCGGAAGCCATAGAGGTCTGAGATGGGGGAGTGAAGGAACTTAATCACAAGCAATATTGTTGTTCACAGACAAAGGACAAGCTCCAGGGTGGGCAGGAAGCCATGCCTGAATTTATTTTTCATTATTATCGATGGATTTATACTAATTACAGTGCTTTGCACATAGTAAGGGCTTAATAAATACTTTTTTCTTCCTTCATTTGTTCATCTATTCTCTCAGTCTGGTACAAAGTGGCAGGGGATTCATGGCTCAGCAGCAGAGGGGCAGGATTTGTAAATAAATGAGTCTAGAGGGACCTGGTCCTCACCAGAGCAATGTCCCAACCTGCCACTAACAACCAGCCTTTTCCCCAATCTCATTTTACTTCCCAGCCTTCATTCTTCATTCATGGGGAGGTTGGGAAGGATTAAGGAGAAAATGTCTGCAGGGAAGTACCCCTGAGGAAAGCTTTTAGATTCTGAGCTGGCCTAACTGAACAAATTGTTGTGATGGAAGGATCAACCGGTACAAATGTCACCGCCACAAAGCACATATATTAATAGTCTTATTAGGGGCCCGAAATCACGCCACAGTCATTCCAGAGGCCCAGATGGTCGGACAGATGGAGGCTGGGTGTGGATATGGCAGCGCAGGTGGCATGTGTTATTCCAAAGGAAGTCACCTTTGCCTGCCTCCCCTGGCTCCCCAGGGCCCCCAGAGAACTTGATCTTTTGGAAATCCCCCTGCCCCTCAGGTGAAGTTCATGGGAAGTTCCTGAAGCCATTAGTTTGTCCTGAAAGGCTACTAACAATCCAGAGGAGCCAACCTCGGGGTCCCAACCTGGAGAGGAGAAGGAGAGCGAGGGGGAAAGCTGCCCTCAATATACGAGATCTGCAAGAGGAGAAATATGAAAAGCTGCAAAGGGGAGATCCATCCAGTCACTGTATTAAGGCTTTGGATCAAGAGAGGCAATGGGGGGAAAGCAATCAACCATGCTTTAGAAAGCAACAAACCCTGTACAAAAGCAGTGTGTTATTATTTCCAGTGACGTGTACCTGCTTGCCTGACCTGAAATTTAATTCAACAAGACTGAACTGTAAGAGCCACCGGCCAAAAGGAATATTGCTCCAGGAAACGCCAGCATCACTGAAAAATGGGAAGAACGGGACTTGGCGTCTCCTGGAGTCGTCTCCATGTAAGGTCGAAGATGGCCTAGTGACTTGTATAGTACGTACAAGGGTGACCCTGGAGAGACACCTCCATATGAGACAAAGGGATAGGAGAAGGGTCGAAAGGGTAGAGCTGGCCAACAAGGGAAGGAAGGGGAGGAAGGAAGGAAGGAAGGAAGGGGAGGGAGGAAGGAAGGAAGGGGAGGGAGGGAGGAAGGAAGGAAGGGGAGGGAGGGAGGAAGGAAGGAAGGGGAGGGAGGAAGGAAGGAAGGAAGGGGAGGGAGGAAGGAAGGAAGGAAGGGGAGGGAGGAAGGAAGGAAGGAAGGGGAGGGAGGAAGGAAGGAAGGAAGGGGAGGGAGGAAGGAAGGAAGGAAGGGGAGGGAGGAAGGAAGGAAGGAAGGGGAGGGAGGAAGGAAGGAAGGAAGGGGAGGGAGGAAGGAAGGAAGGAAGGGGAGGGAGGAAGGAAGGAAGGAAGGGGAGGGAGGAAGGAAGGAAGGAAGGGGAGGGAGGAAGGAAGGAAGGAAGGGGAGGGAGGAAGGAAGGAAGGAAGGGGAGGGAGGAAGGAAGGAAGGAAGGGGGGAGGGAGGGAGGAAGGAAGGAAGGGGAGGGAGGGAGGAAGGAAGGAAGGGGAGGGAGGGAGGAAGGAAGGAAGGGGAGGGAGGAAGGAAGGGGAGGAAGGAAGGAAGGGGAGGGAGGAAGGAAGAGGAGGAAGGAAGGAAGGGGAGGAAGGAAGGGACGGAAGGAAGGGAGGGATAGAGAGAGGAAAGGAGTGAGGGAAGGTTAGAGGGAGGGAGGAAAGGGGAGGAGGGAGGGAAGAAGAGAGGAAGAATGGAAGACACACACACACATACACACACATACACACACACACATATTTATCTTTATTCCTTCTCACAAAAAATGGCATTCCGAAAAAAAAACAGCTTTATGATGAAGAAAGAAGCATCCATTTGAAAATAAAGTTGACATAAAAACAAAGATATCCACACTTTTTGTTTTGACTAGGGTGAGTGGGGGGAGGGAAATACATTCCAGGTCAATGGAAAGGCAAAAATCTCCTCCCCAGACGGGGTAATGAGAGAGGGCCGGCTTTCAGGGTCTGAGAGTGGACATTATCTACAACAAGGCTGGAAATGTTGGTTTGGAGCATGACGAGGATGGGCTTAAAAACTAACTCCAATAAAATCCAACATCCATTCCTAATAAAAACACTTGAGAGTATAGGAATAAATGGACTTTTTCTTAAAATAGTCAGGAGCATCTATTTAAAACCATCAGTAAGCATCATATGCAATAGGGAAAAACTGGAATCTTTCCCAGTAAGATCTGGAGTGAAGCAAGGTTGCCCACTGTCACCATTATTATTCAATATTGTATTAGAATCACTAGCCTCGGCAATGAGTCGAGAAAGAGATTAAAGGAATCGGAATAGGCAGTGAGGAAACCAAACTATCACTCTTTGCAGATGATATGATGGTATACTTAGAGAACCCCAGAGATTCTACTAAAAAGCTATTAGAAATAATCTATAACTTTAGCAAAGTTGCAGGTTATAAAATAAAACTAACTCCAATACTTATCTCTGGAGAACTTTCTATTTAATCCTAAATCCACTGGAGTTTCCTAAGGATGGGGGAAGGCAAGATCCAGAGTGGAAGACAGAACAATGTAAGACAAGATGGTGCCTGGGAAACCAGTTAGTGGTCACTGCAAAAATCTCGAGAGATAATATGGATCTGCAGGAAGGGGGTATCTGAGTGAGTCAAGAAGGGGGCTGATGGGAGATCTTGTAGAACAAGAAGGTTTGGCAAAGATGGTATATGTCAGATGAGAGAGAATGAGGAGAGGAGGCTGTGAATCTGGGAAACTTCAACAGAAATAAGAACTTTGAAACAGACTTGAGTCTGGAGGGAAAACTAACACGCTTTTTGGACACATTGAGATGATTTGGAAATGTCTAATAAGTAACTGATTGTTCAGGACTGAGACTTGGGACAGAGACTGGTGCCAGAGTTAGAGAGCTGAGTCTTCCAATGATAGATATAATATATCTGTAATATTACATGATACATAATGATCCCAGGGGGATGTTAGCATCTTAGAAAGGGTTTTTCAAGGGAGAAGATGAAGAGACTAGGACACAGCATTGTTGAACCTCCCTAAAGGGGGTTCCCCCAACCTCTGTGTAAAGGTCTGTGTGTATGAGGTCCCTACTATGTCCAGAAAGAACACTTTTTGGAGGCATTTTGGAATTATTATGAATTTCTTCCTTGTATTGAGTTTGAAAACTGCCTTCCTTCCTCATCCACTTATTGCTGCTAGTTTCTACAGCCCAGTAAAGCAAGTCACAAAGAGTTGGACATGACTGAAAGGACTGAACAAAAATTAAAAACAAGGTATGTCCTTCAAAAAAAAACCCACCAAGATGATGCATCAGTGTGGGATTTGTAAAGGAATCCTAATGTTCATAATTATTAATCACAGTAATATCCCATGTTCACTCGCTCTAAAGTTTGCTAATCACTTTACATGCTCTGAAAATTTCATCATCGCTGAATTTGAGGGCCGTCTTGCCTAATGCAATTTTGTCCTTGTAACATAG
Organism: Sarcophilus harrisii; assembly: GCF_902635505.1. NCBI lineage: Eukaryota > Metazoa > Chordata > Mammalia > Dasyuromorphia > Dasyuridae > Sarcophilus > Sarcophilus harrisii. Next base: position 6,575,581 of record NC_045429.1, read on the forward strand.
CTTAAGACAAGTATATTTAAATCTCGATTCAATTCTCACGCTCTATGACATTTTCTGTAAGGTCATTGTAGAGGGCTCTGGCAAGGTCTGAAAATAATGAAGAGTTGATCAGGCAGAAAAAAGTAAAATTCAGGTGTGATGCTCAAAAATGGCAGTAGCCCCCAGCACAGACCCGGCCAGCTAAGAAATAAACTAGGTCAATTGGTTCCTGATGAGCAAGCAGTATGGTGTCACATCTGGTGCGCCGAATATTGGACTGGGGGAGTTGAGAGACCTGGGCGGGATTCCCAGCCATGCCACCGGCTCACTTTGTGACCTTGGGCAAGTGAATTAACTTATGTCCCAGCTTCCCCAGCTGGGAAGAGGAGATAAGAGTATTAGTCACCTCCCTAACTCATAGGAACGTTGAGAAAATTAAGAGTTGGCTTTTGTGGGACATGGTTGGAATCACAGGGAGAATTGGGATGTTGGATACGGGGCGGCCAATCAAAGGATCATTGTTACTGGCCAGAGGCTTGAAATAACCCAAGAGGGCCTCAAGTAAAAATGTCAGCAGAATGTACAAAAGCAAGCGGCGATTGGCCTGGACTGACTACTTCTTGCTGATTTTGTGTTCTTGGGAATCTTTGATCTAAAAAAAGACAATAGGTTTTTATTATGGGCAGATAGGAATACTATCTTATAGCAGGAAACAGTTTAATAACAGTAATAGCTGGTATTTACATCAACTTTAAGATCTGCCAAGCATTTCCATTATTTCTCAAGTAGCATCTTGGGAGGTAGGTACTATTGTTGTTCTATTTCATGGATAAGAAGACTGAGTTTCCGAGACATTAAATCTCTCTCTTAAGTGTCTTCTAAGGGAGAATTGAACTCAGATTTACCTGCAAAGATTGAACACAAGGCTGGGAGTGGAGCCATTCCCATCTCTCACTGACCTGACAGATCTAGAGAGTTCTTTCCCTTTGGATGGTTTTTTGCAGGGCTAGAATGGAGACCTCTTAGAGAAATGTGTCATATCTTTGAACTTCCACTGTCTGGATCATCCAGCAGGAGCTCGAGCCTAGAAAATGTGAGGAGCTTTGGTGAAAATGTCTCCAGGCTAAGTGAACAGGAGAAGAGGGAGGCTGATGCTGTGGTAGGATTCCTGAGTCTAGATTTAACCTAAGAGGAAAAGTAGAGGAGTCTTCCTGGCTATGAATTTGCACTTTCAGAGAGAGATCTGATGGGAAGGGAAGGAGGAGATGGAGAGGAGGGGGGAAGAGTAGGATAAGGGGAATGAGATGGGAAGTTGGGGAAAGAAGGAAAAGCAGACGTTGATCAACCCATGACTTAGATGGAAACTGGGGAAAATGTTTTTAGTGGGGAAAGAAATAAGATAAAAAGGTACAATAATAGTAGGGTGGGATTAGAATCACAGAATGTAGGCAGGCCAAGGACTCCAGATAGAGGCCAACTAGTTCAATCCATGCTGGGAAATGGCCCCCTGCATAAAAGCTGGTGAGCCATTCAGCCTTGGCTTCAAGACAAGTAAGGGGCGTCCCACTGCAGGATAAAATGGCCCTTTCTATTCTATTTGTCAGGAGATTATATTTTTTGCTTTAACTTAAGCTCGATTTGTCTCCCTGTAACCGTTCCTGATTCACCTGCAAAGATTAAACAGGAGCACCCACTCCTTCTTCCTTGGGATGCCTCCGTACCTGCTTGGGGCTCCCCACTAACCATCCCAAAATCTTCACCCTGTCCTCCAATAACATGAACCAAAGGCCTTCCCTGCTCCTCCTGCCCTTCTCTGAACACTACCAGGTTATGAGCGCCCGTCGTACACCGTGCTGCCCATATAGTTCGTCGGTAAAGGAAATAACAGCGAAAGCTTTCTATTCCATGGGGGGAACTTTCCTTTAAAGGATTTTTAAATGATGAATTGGATTTTTTAACATTGTGTGTCAGCTCAGGGACCACCTTTCCCCCATAAATCTCCAGTATTCAACTTCCACACTACTCAGAGACCAGAGAACCATTTTCCTCCTGTCTTTTAAATTATGTTGTTAAAACCACAAAATGTAATTTGAAGAACACTCCCACATCAGCCCCCTTTCCTGGTGGGTGAGAGCTCCAATGAGAGCCCAGCCACTTTTTCTCAGTGCTTTACAGAACTCGCGCCTTTGTCCTTCAGAGCACAAAACCACCGGCAGGATGGAAAGACTGACCGGGTTTCAAGATGACCAATTAAAAAGTCAGCTGGCTTTTTGTTTGAGGGTTAGTTTGGGTTTTGTTCAAAGCCCGGCAAGTGAAGCAAGACAATTCATTTATCTTCTGGAGAAAGATCAATTAATAGGTTTCAGTGGTGGGATGATGGTGTTCCGTTACCATAGAAAGACTGTGCAGAAAAGGAAAATATGGACAAACACAATTTGTGATGCTTTCTGAGCAATCATGATTCGGATCGGGAAAGCATTTATTGTACCCTCTTTCAGTGTGTTGGGAATCTGTAATCACCGCTGCTGTGTTTTTAAGACAGAAGAGATCTCCCAAAATTAGATTGTCTTCTCATTTACTAGGGTGCTAGAGGAAAAGAAAAAGCTTTTCTCTGATTAGAATCTTTTTGTTTTTAAACAAGACTGAAAGTTGAATTTTCCCAGCAAACTGGATTAGTATAATCGTAAATAATTTAGCAGTCATTTACAGTTGATGTCTGTCCACTTTGTCCTATCTCCATATCTCCTCCACCTCAAGGGCTTGCTAATCAATGAACTTAAGAACTTCAGCCGGGAAATTCAGGCTCCCCATCTATGCTCTAGCCCAGTGGTTTTTCTGCTATGTTTGGCTCCGTTCCTTAATATTCACGCAATAATTCTGTTAATCAAATATACCTTTCTTTAACCCATCTCTTTAGCCACTCATGGTTAGGAAAACCAAGCTTCACATCCCACCTCAGACATTCAGTCACCATGTGATCCTGAGCAAGTCCCTTCGATTATGGGTCTCGGGCTACTCACTGATATGATGAAAGGGTTGACTGCTCTAAATATCACAGGCAGGTCTATACTCCTGAGGCCATCAAATCTTTCCAATTTAAGCCACACTCAGAGTCTTAACATTCATTTAAAAAAAAAAAAAAAGAACATAATATTTACTATTTCCTGTTTTCTTCTCAGGAAGAGCTACATTCAAATCCTGTCTGAGACACTTAATTCCTATATGACACTGGAGATAATAACATCTACTTCCTAGGTGCAAGGATCGATGGAGACACTATTTCTAAAGCACTTAGCATATGGCCCGACACATAATAGATGCTAGCATGAGGATAAGGTGAGATAATATTCGTAAAGACTTTAAAAAAAAACCTTCAAATGCTATAAAAATGGCAGCTACCATTTTATATATATATATGTATAATATATATATGTATGTATAATATATATACACACATATATTATATAAAATATCCATTGAGGAAATTAGAAAGGAGAGTACAATTGGGTGTTGGGAGAGGAAAGACCTCATGGAGAGCATGGCATTTGAACTGAGCTATGAAGAAACAAGGGTTTCTAAAAGAGGAAGGTGAGAAGGAGATACCTTTCTTTTTTTAGGCCTTATTACAAGGACTTGCTCTCAGTGTAAGGGATCTAGAAATCTGCCAAAAAAAATTATAAATAAAAATGACATTTTCAAATAAATACATGGCCCAAAAGTGCTTATCTAATGACCAAAGAATCCAGATTGTAACTGATGCAAATGGGGCATAATGGCTAAAAATAGGTCTCACAGCATGTTCCCATCTTGAATTAAAGGACCTCTATGAACCGGGAGTGAGTAGGTAACAGAATAAATTAAAGGTTGATCTTGGAATCAAGAAGACATATGAGTTCTAATATCGCTTTGGGCTTGGCAAGTCATTCAACACTCCTCAACTTCAATTTTTTCATCTGTAAAATGGGCATAAAAATCACCTCTACCTTACTGGGTATGTGAGCAAATAAGATAATGTCTGGAAAGTGCTTTATATATGTTGAAGCACCGTGTAGATGTGAGTTGTTGTTGTGCTATGATTATCATTATTATCATTGTTATTTATTAGCATACAATGAGGGCTGCTAGAGTATTGGGTAGATTCTTCTTGGAAATTTTATGGAAAATTAAGAATTGGGTTGAATAAAAAAGTATTATTGGATTCTACCTTTGTTCAGGACACACATCTTTTAAAGCAATTAGCTGTGCAATATTAAATTGTGTTCAACACAACAAAATGTACAATAAACAGTGGACAAAATTTTTAAAAACAGAGCAAAATATCCATCTCCAGTTAATGACATGACTAAAATGGTCTTAAGGTAGAGAAGAAAGGATGGAAATCACGCCAGGTGAACAGACTTCACTTGCAAATGACTGTTCATTGATATTTGAGGAAACTGTTTTGCTTCCCCCAAGGCACCTCTCCATATATCCCCACAGGATGATACAGTAACTTGGGGCTAGTCAAGCACATCCTAAATGGGCAGAAGCAGCCACCACGACCTCTTGGAACCTCTTCGAACCTCGTCATGGTTGATTGGATGAGAATTTTCTGGGCTACATTAGTTTACTCATACTGCCTGTGGGATAAGAACAGAATTCAACTCAATTAATTCACAAAACATCAATCAAGCACACAGGAGGAAGCATGATACAAATGTGGTGTTTTTTCTTCTTTAAAATATAATGGTGGTTCTCTCTGGGAACAGGTTTTTTGGGGAGGTTTTCTGGAGGCAGCCTTAGTTTCAGTTAAGAGTAATAATCACTCAAATGCAGCCAGGTGCTAGAAGTTCTGATCTTTTATTGTCTCCAATATAGCCCAGTTAGTTTTTCTTAGAGGCTTCTCTCTCTCCTTGGTTCTAAGAGCTCTTGCAGCTTTGTCCTTTGCTTCTGCTCCCTTCAGCCTCCAGATAGCACAAAGATGGAATGAATCTCTCTTGCCTCCGAGAGAGGGCTTGTGGGCTTCCTCCCAGAGTGCTCCTCTCCAAACCCTGGGAACGTTCTCAAGTAACTCTTTTGACTGGCTCCCTGAAGCTCTATTTATGTTCCTTCTCTGAGAGTGTGATTGTGGGATATCTCCAGCCTGCTCTCTGGACCTAAGAGCTTCAAGGGAGGTGTGAATTCACAAAGTTACAAAGTTAACTTTTGTGAATCTCCCATACTTGTGAACTCCAATGAGTACTTAAATACTTCTTGCTTATATGAGCTCTCTGAAGGTGTGAACACAAGCATTGTTTCTATCAATTGTATTTAGTACCTTGTTTCAAGTTCTGGCCCATAACATATCTTTGTAAGATCAGATCAATCATACTGAACCAGGCTAAATTAGATAATTATTGTCTCTATCAACTCTAATGACTTGACACTTTGTAAGGATTCCAACATGATACTACAAAAGAAATACTGGATTTTGAGGACCTGGGTTCAAAGTTCTGTTCTCCTACTTATTACCTAAATACTTAAGCCCTCTGGCTCTCAGTTCTTCTTCTGAAAAATGGGAGGGTTGGACTAGCTGGTCTCTCAGGTTCCTTATGACTCTAGATCTCAGTTGGGCCATATGTCAAGGACACGGGTACATTTAGACATATTACAAAGCTTAAGGTCAGAAGACTTAAATTCCTATCTCATATCTGACATTTACTTGCCCTTGGTCATCTACCTCAACTACAGATTCATCTTCTAACTTACGGAGACATTTGTGATCTGCATGATGGAGAGAGTTATCACACCAGGAATGGCCAAGCTGATAAAATCCATCGATCCTCCGTATGTTGGCGTATGCCCCAAACTCACTGGGCTTGGGCAATGGGGAAATAGATAAAATGGAGCCACTCCTACCCCAGGGATCTGATATCACAGAGGTCCTGGTCATCGTGTCAGACTAAGCTCGTCCATGTGTTGTCCTGGACACTCTGTCCTTCTGCCTCAACTTCCCGGGAAGTCGCCCGGGAGGACACTGGCGGTCCAGGCCACCGGAAGAGATAATTGCTTGAGGGTGATAATGGTGACTGACAATTTCATCTCTAAGCTATTTATCAGTTCACACTCCGAAGTCAGGTATCATGAGAACATGACATCTCTTGTCAGGAAAAACAAAAGAGTCTTGTGACAGCATTTCAATTGGATTTTTCACCCGGTACCCACCGCATTAGCACTCTGTTAAAATAACTTCATTCATTATTCAAAATAAGAAAAAAATTCGATTGCTCTCGACAAGGTGGATGAAATTGTAGATCCGCGGGCATCCGGAGAAACCGAGCCTGGGAACGCACCTGATCCCAGTTCTTCATCGTCTTCAAAATAACCTGTCTTGGTTTATTATAACTCTTTTTATTTGTTTCAGACAATAAGTCAATCACGGGTCACCCTTGTTAGATAAGGAAGTCATTCTCTTTCACTGAGAATGACGATCGGCCTGAAGGGTAACCAAAACATGTCAATCTCAGAGTTTTAGTATACAGTGCCCCCAACTTCTTCCCAAACTGCCCCACAGTTCTGCGCTGAGAGATGGCTGAGAAGCCCCACTGGATGGGCTTCTCCCTTCCAGGGAGAGTGGGAGACCCCTCCAGAGTGACCCAAAGGAAAGGCAGGGGCTCGTGCCAGTCCAAGGTCTGCCAAGGGCCAGCCGGCATCAGAACCCAGTCCTTCACTTGCAACGAGCCGTGCCTTTTCACAGATTGGGCTGGAATTACCAAAGGCATCAGGCAGATTGCTCATCATTGTCCCCTTTGTCCAGTAAAATGGGGGGAGCGCTGACAGCCCTGACCTCTTTGCTGGCCTCAGACCTCTCTGAGCCGAGTGACACAGCAGAAACCTCTTGACCTCTCTGCATCTCCATTTCTCCAATTCTAAAAGGAGAGGAGCTAGCCCTGACCTCCCACGCTTCTGGCAAGGAGCTAAGGAAATAATATATGTAAAGCACTTTCGAAAACTTTCATGTGTCATGTAAATTTGAACTCTCTTCATTATTCTGTCTTCCTTTTAATCTCTCAGCAAGCAAAGAGCATCCTTGGGATGTAGGTGACAAAGACGAGACAGGATGGAAAAGGCTAATAAGTTTGCTCTCTGTGTTTATCTCAATTTCTTTGGTTAAGCTGTTAGCTTGACCTTCAAAAGTCGCCTCCTTTCTCGGGACTCAATCCACCCATTCAAATTCATTTTGTTCAAAAAAATGCACATACTTAGCACCTGCTGTGTTCAAGGCTCTGGGAAGGTTGAGAAACTCCCAGATGTCTCACGGTTAGACAACAGTCCCCTCTACCACATACCCTTGGATTGCTTCAGTTGTTGAGAAGTTTCTCCTGGCTGACATCAAGCTGAAATTTGCTGCTTTGCACCTTCTAAGATGCCACCTTCCCAGGCTGAAGGTTTCCTAAGAACAAACTTTCCAATCACATTGCCACAGCACGGACTTCCATTCAACATACAAAATTAGGGAGATGATCCCTACCTCAGTGTCCCCTCCCTGCTGCTACTGGATTGGATGATCCAGAAAAAAATAAACAAAGAAATAAAAGTACAACTTTTTTAAAAGAATTCATTTACTTTAAGAAAGACTTTAGTCTATTTTAAAAAGCTAGAAAACAGTTGACTTGTAATTTGCCTCATCTCCACATCTTTAATTATCTAATTATGTAGACTGATCCCTGCCTCAGTGTCCCCTCCCTGCTGCTACTGGAGTAGACGATCCAGAGAAAATGTACAAAGAAATAGAAGTGCAACTTTTAAAAAGAATTCATTTAATTTAAGAAAGACTTTAGTCTATTTTAAAAAGTTGGCAAATAGTTGATTTGCAATTTGTCTCATCTTCCCATCTTTAGTTATGCAATTATATATGGCAGGAATACCAAAATTCCCCTGTGATCCCACTTCAAATCTATATTCCAAGAAAATTATCATTCTAATTCTGTTAGAAGAAACTCATTTTCCTATCTTCTCTAATATAACATAAATTCCTTGAGAGTAAAGGTTGATTAATTCTTTGGATCGTGTCTCCAAGCCCAAGCTTGGTATTTCATACATAGGAGTTCTAAGAAATGCCCGACTCCTAAGGATGACATTGACTTTGTCTTAATTTTGGTCTGGACCTTTGACTTCACTGATATTGGAAACTCCCAGGGAGGAAATTCTCTCTACAAATAGTAGCCACCTCTCTATGCTTTGGTGTGTTTAGACAGTTGCTTGGACACCGAGAGATGACTGTGACCTGCCCAGGGTCTCACAGCCAATATGGGTCAGTCCAGCTCATCCTGAGGCTGAGAAGGAGTCTTTAGCAGCCAGACCAAGTTGTCTATTAGAGAAGGAAAAATACAGAGGGTGATCTGTAATAACGAACTTATTGATCTGAATATTAAAAGTCAGCTGTGGCTGGATAGAAGTAAGAATACTCCAGACAAGGTTCTTATTTCAGGATGGGCCCCTCTTAGCCATCACTTTACTCACAATTCTCCTTTCCCTTTGGACAGCTGGGTAGGACCATGGAGAGAGGGCTGGGCATAGAATCAGAAAACCTCATCTTCCTGAGTTCAAATCCAACCTTGAACACTTACTAGCTGTGTGACATCGGGCAAGTCATTTCACCGTTTGCCTTAATTTCTCCATCTGTAAAATGAGCTAGAGAAGGAAATGTCAAACCATTCCAGTATCTTTGTACAGGAAACCCCAAACAGGGACATGAAGAGTGGGATACAACTAACTGAAAAATGATTGAATGACAAAGAGAGTCTAAGTGGAGGGGGAACCATGGGAATGCATCACAGAAATCGGAGGTTCCCTGTGTGAAGACATGGTGACAAAAGGCCGAATCAAATAAAATGAGCAGGAGCTTCTTATCTAAAATCCTTTGCATTTACAAAGCTAGAACCATTCAACAAGGAAGCATCAATTGCTTTTTTCTTTCTGTTTCCATCCAGTCCAAATGATGCTCTACGACCATTCGTTTTATTGTCTCATCCTTAAAAAACATTTTTTGTAGTTGTGAGTCTATCGATCGCCCTTAGCTTCAGTTCATATCAGTCTCTCCATATTTCTTTGTAAATTTCCTATTTCTCACTTTTCGAGCACCATGATATTCCATTGCATTAACACAGCATCATTTATTCATCTAGTCTCAATCGTGGGACACAAGAGTTGCTTCCAATTTTTGACTATTACAGATACAACAGCTATGAATATTTTTGTACAGATAGCTCCTTTTATCATCTTAATGATATTTTTAGGATAAAGCTCCAGTAATGAAACACTGAGTTGAAAGATATGATCAGTCTGGTAATTCTTCTTATATATTACTGTATTGCTCCCCAGATAGCTTGACCAATTTGCAGACCTACCAATAATATAATATAGTGTCTATGTCAATAACCTTCCCCCCAGACCATTCACTAGAATGAGCACTCTCTTTTTTTCTCCAGAATTACATATATGTGTGTGTGTGTAATAAATATATATATATATGTAAATATATATATATAAAAAAAAACTCTACAATGTGATGGATAATATAATGTTCTGGCTTTCTGGAGGTCCTTCGAACTGGGCCTTGGTCCCAGCAGAATAATCACCACAAGAATAGTCAGGAATAAAGTCCAAAGTCTTTATTGTCTCCTTCACCTCTCTGTCTGTGCCAGCAGTCTCAGTCAGTCAGCCATTCTACAGTCTCTGGTCTCTTCCAGTCAGCCAGCCAGCCAGCAGTCTGAATATCTGTCTCTGACTTCAGTCTGACTCTGACCTCTTACTCTATTGCATCACTTCATCAGACTGAATAGAAGCAATCATTATATCACTAGGAAACCATTCATCAATTCCACTGAGTTAATATCTTCTGTAAGATTATATCAATCATACTGAGTCTTAAGTACACCTTTTCAGAGTCCCTGCCCTCTACAACTTAACATGGCCTTAACCGTCTTGGGGAGTTCTTAAGAGTTTGGGTTTTCTCTTCCAAAAGTATCTGCTTACGTTGTTCAGCCAAATGATTCCATGACCCCAGATCTTTTTGTGAAGGTGGATAAGTGGACAGACATTTACATGCATGTATTTATATGTCTTTGTGTAGACTCTGAAGGTATAATATATGTGGGTGTGCATCTATATGTACAAGTGTGTGTGTGTGTGTGTGTGTGTGTGCGCGTGAATGTGAATTTGTGGGTCCTTGTTTATGGCTTGAACTACCTTAAGAATCTTAGTATACCATGGATGCCTTGTGTATGGATGTATGTGCAAACACACACACACACATACACCCTTCTCTAGTATAGAAATTCCCTCCCCCAATGTATAATATCAAGTTTATCTCCAAGTTTCATAAGGGAGGCAATGCTCTAAGTAGGTAGGCTGACTTCAGGTCCTGCCTTGGACCTGGTCTGGCTATGGTTTTCTGGCCAAGTCTCCCCATTCCAAGATCCTGTCTAAGGCTCCAGTTTGTAGGGAAGATGGTGACTTGCCCTAAAGGAGGGAAATTCTCCCAGAAGTTCCCTCCACAGACACAGTTGTAAGTCTGTGCAAAAGAGTCTCCCTTTGGATGAACACGCACAAGATGAGGACAAAAGGGTGGATGTGAATGGCTGGGGTCTTTGGGGACTGAAACAGCTTCTTAACTATTAGCGTTTTACCAAAATGAAATAAACTGTCTTTGGAGGAAATTGGTTCCCTGTCACTGGATGTCTACAAGTGGAAATTGGAAACCTACTTGTTGTATGTCTCCACCCCAAATACTCATGGGAACTATTTGGCCTTGACTTTGGAAGGCTGTGGAGCCTTCCAAGCTTATACTGTTTGGATCAACAACAGTCGGACATACGGTACCTTGATCCAACACAGTGACGGCATTGGAGTCCTCTTCGAGCACAAAGGGCAACAATCGGCCATGTTGTAGAGGGAATTCTTGGCCCATTTGTCCTAGATGGACTCCAAAGTCTCTTCCAATTCTGAGATTCTCTGAATTTATGGATCCTGAGCCTAGTCCTGTGATTTCATTGATAGGGAGAATGCCTAAAATACTGAGATAGCAAGTGACTCGCCCATGGTCACGCACATTTTGATGATGGATCAAAAGCAAGATTTAAATCCAAATCTTCCTAGCTTATTGAATCCACTAGGATTCATTCTCAGTGATTCTTAGCTCATGTAAATCTACTATTCCCATTTATCTTTACATTCTTTACTGATATAATTTAGTTTTAAATCATTTTCAACTCTGAACCTCTCCCTCCTTTTTCTCTCACCCCAACAAACACATCCAGAGAACCATCCTTCATTCCAAAAATCAAAAAGAGAGGGGAAAGTAGTTTGATATCATAATACTGAATGAGATGAGGTGAGATCTTTCAAGACAGTTGTGAAAATCGAGTAAGGCTTCATCTATTTCAAAGTTTGAGTAGGCCTGAAGGACTTTAAGCATCCCTGATATCCCCTAAGGGCATACTTAAGTCCCCTTGTTATCCTCCTATGACATCAGTGTCTTTCTGTTTAGGTCAGATATGGGCAACTATGTACTTATTGGTCAAGTTCAATTTCTTGGGTAGTTCCCGAGTTTAGAATGTAAGATCCTCAGTCAATAAGAATGAGGGTCAGTGGTGGGAGGGGGTATTTGCGTTAGGGATAAAAAGTGTTGACCCTGCCCCCTATGGTGCCTCCTCCCTTTGATTGTCTGCTTGATGGATGGGATGCCTGACTCTAGGGAGAACTTATAATAAACTTTGCTTTGCTTCTAGAGATCTCTCCAGCTTTTTTTTATTAAGTGCTTTATTATTAAATGATTATTAAATGGTTTATTAAATAAAACCACACAATACTACATGTAATATTTATGTAAAGTGTGTAGTACTTATATAGACATGGTTGGCAGTGGAACCAGCTGATCAGAGGAAGGGGCTCCAGGGATGGAGAGTGTTTCTAGTGTGAGTAGTCCAGGAGAAGGAGACTTCTGTGGCCCAGCAGAGAAAGACCCGAGAGTTGGGAGTGGAAAGAGTCCTAGATCTAGAAGCCAGATCTGGGGTCCGAGGCTCAGCTCTACCACTAAATGGTTGTGTAACCTTAGCCAAGTTTTTTCTCAAGGTCCTCTCCTTTCCATTTCTAACAGCTAGTCAGGTAAGAGAATCATCTCTTTTTCTTTTCCTTTTTGTGAATTGCAAGAGGAAGAAGGCCACTGTTTTACTTGCTTGCTAATAGATGGTGCTCTTGCGCACTTGGTAGTTTAGATTAATAGCCAGATTTTCTTCTGGTGAGCTGGTTTTGGAGGATTCCAAGTTATAGAATCAGAGACTCAGAGAATGTTAAAATAACACAATTTCTGAACTGGAAGGAAACTTTTCAGTGAAGTTTCCAGCCCTTCATTTTTTAGATGAGAAAATGGAGACCTAGAGAGAAGCTGCCCACTTTATTAAAAAAAACTAAATTCTCTACTAGGGAAAAAAAAAAAAAAAACATTTAAAACCACAACTTTTTGGTCTCCATCCTTAAAGACCCTTTAATCCAACTTTTGCCTGGAAAAGAATCTCATCTTATCCAGTTGCAGCTCAGTGACTCGCAGCTTATGCCGTCCCCTCCGAAGGCAGCCCACCCCACTTTGGGATAATTGTTCACTACAACTGTCAAGATTCTTTGCATATATATGTGTGTGTGTGTGTATGTATACATATACATATATATGTATATGTATGTGTATGTATATATATACATTATATATATGTATGTGTGTATATATATATGTATGTGTGTATATATATATATTATATATGTATGTGTGTATATATATATGTATGTATATATGTGTGTGTATGTATGTATTGATTTGTTAATTTATGTATTTATGTATTTATTTATATTTGTATACATTCAGTTATTTTTTAGTCCTAATTCTTCACCACCCTATTTTAGGGTTTTCTTGGTAGAAATACTAGAGTGGTGGCCATTTCCTTCTTCAGTTCATTTTACAGATGAGGAAACTGAGGCAAGCAGGGTGAAGTGACTCGGCCAGGCCACACAACTAGGAAGTATCTGAGGTCAAATGGAACTCAAGTCTTCTATCCACTGCCCCAGCTAGCTGCCCAATTCTTCCCACAAGATGGGCTCTAATTTACAATTACATAAAGAAGTAACGATAGTATCGATTTGCATCAGTTAGATCTCCTCTTAATCAAAGACAGGAACCTCTTGGTCCTTCTGATTTTTCCCTGTTTTTCTAAAACATCAGGTGACCCAACCAACAAAATCCACCCTGGGACTCCCATTTTGTAGACAAGTGCTTTATTTAGACTTAAAAAGTATGAATTGCCTTAGCTCTTTATCTTTGGGACTTGGAGGACTGATTGTTGTTCCTTCAAGGACAAATGTCTCTCTGGGAACTTGGACCAGAATGCTTCCCGTTTCAGTGGATGTCCCCGCCCTTCAAACAGCATCCCAAGTTTTGCTGGGGGGACAACTGTCCCCGTTTCTTTCTTTTGTTATGTGGGCTGTGCAATTTCCCTGAACTCAGTAGATGCCAGATTAACGATAACACTCAGAAAAGGGGTTTCAAACAAACATCGCTCAAAATAGAAGAAAATACTTTTCTGACTTTCTCATAAAATAGAATTCTCTGATTTTCTAAGAGATACAATAACACGTTCCAACAAAATTGCTTCTTCCGAACATTCTCTGACTGGAATTCTTATCTCTGAGGCTAATTGAGAAAATTAGCCTCAATAAATGTCAATGAACATTTCTTAAGCATTGACTGTTATGCCACAGTTCTCTTTTATTGTCCTGACTCAGTTTCCCTAATGATCCTGACTCAGTCCTGCCTCGGTTTCCTTGCTTCTCAGTTCTGCAAAACCTCCCCTCCCTTTTTATCAGAATATTTGATAAGTATAAAAGATCTTATGTTTTAGAATATTAGAAAGCTTCTCCCCATCCCAAGCTATCAGAATGTCAGATACCGTCTTATCAAGATGCCTCTCCCCATGTCCCAAGTGCCTTCCCCTGATTATGTCATCCCCATCTCCAGTGGCTCCCCCCAGCCTGAGAGTGGAAAGTGACTATTAATCTGGTTCTGACAGGATGGGGGGAGGCATCGGTATCTGATGTTCTGATAGATTGGGATGGAGAGAGGCATTCTGATATTCTAAAATATAAGATCCTTTATCCTTATCAAATATTCTGATGATTACGAGGGAGGGGTGGTTTTGCAGGATTGAGCAGAACAGTTGAGGCAAAACAGTTCAGGGAAACAGAGACAGGACAATTCAAAGAAACTGAGTCAGGACAATTAGGGAAACTGAATCAGGATGATAAAAGAGAACTATGGCACAATACAGTAGAACATAAGCTTTTGACTATATTGACTATTTCATTTATGCCTTTGTATACCTTTCAGTCAGCACAGTACATTAGAGACTGAGTGGTAAGCATTTAGCAAATATTTATTGGGCCCCTCATTGGTATTCCAAAGAATCTGGTCCATTCAAGATCACAAGGGAAAGAAGCTGAAGGAAGAATGTCTCCTGATCAGACTACACTGTGGAGTTCCATGGATAAGCCTTGCCCGTCGCTCCATCCACCTGCTCGGACACTTCAAATGGTCATGAGCTGAATGCAGAGTTTGAGGAGAAGGAGATGAGTTACCGTGACTTTGGAAAACGACACGATGTGAACAGCTTCAGACTTTTCTCCGGGAAAAAAAGGAAAGAAAAGAAAAGAAAAGCCCAGTATTCCCTTGGTGATGTTGTAGGGTCATGGAGGCTCCCATCTCCAAAGAACTGAAGGTGAGGATTACCCAAAGAGCATCTTTGGTATGAGGAGAAATTATTACAAAAGAAGAATAGTTACTAAAAAGCCCAGATGTGAAAGATGTCATCAGGAAAGCAAATAATGAGAGAGACGAACAGAGAAATTGAGAGAAGGCTGCGATAGAGAGGGTGACCTCATACAGGCTATGTGTCCCATTGATAACCACGTAAAGCTACCAGAAGTCAAGGTGGGAGGCGGGGGGCGAAGGGAGGGGGAAGGAAGAGTTTCTTTGTATTGGTTAAACTCCCAGTAGCAAATTAACTAGAAGACACAGATGAGAGTCATAGACTTGACTGGGTTGCCATCTGCATTGCTGGAGAAAATAATTACATCCACGGGATCAAAGATATATTTGAGGATTGGAATATGAGCTCAAAGTGATTGAATCAAGCATTGATGTTGTGTCTGTGACGTGCAGGGCACTGGGCTCCCCACCCACCAGCCTTGTCTGGCTTGTCTTTCAGCTCATCAAGTTCTGGGGTTATAGAAATTAGTTACACTCAGTTATCTCAGGCAATTATCTTGCTGATGCTGTTTGTCTTTCTGCTGAGCATACTCTTCTGAAAGAAACAACCATTTGCACGCTTCCAAAAGCCACTGGCTTCCTTCTCTTCCTTTGATCCAGTGACTTTCTCCCTCCAGACAAGGGGAATTTAGACAAGAATCCCACATGGGAACCACTGGCTCATGACTATACTTCCCAAGCCCCCTCCCCAACTTTTTGAGTTGTCCTTTAATTATGTGATTTAAAACACTGATTATCTCTGTTCCTACTGGAATCATCAGAGTGGATCTTCTGCCTGCAAGCCAGACTGGCTTTCCAGTGACATGACCATCTTCACCTGGGATTTAGACCATCCTACTTAAGCATGTGGCAGGATCCGGGGCCACAGCTGTACAAGTAAGCTGAGAAGGGGCCAGGAGGGTAGCAGTTCCCTAAAAGGATGCTTTTCAGGCTGGTTGCCTTTAGGAGATTAATTATCAGTTGCCAGTGTTTGGTGCTCTTTACCCTGTCCCACCTCCCTAACCCCCATGATATTATTCTTGACCTTGCTCCAAATCGCCTTCCCCTCGGGCCTGACCTCTACTTTCAGAACGCCTGTCACTGCTTCCTGCTTAACCCCTTTGGATCTCAATTGTCTCCACATATTTATGTACTCTTGGTTTTTATCTCCACCAGCTTTTATTTAGGCAGAGGCTTTTCCTCCCATCCAGGAACCAGGTGGATTGTTTTGGTCTAAGCCTATTAAAGTGGGATGAAACTAACAGATAAATTTTGAATTTCTAGAAGAAGGGTAATATTTTGGGGAAATGCCCTTAATTGATTAGCTATAAATCATATCCCATAAATGAATAATTATGTTTAAGGTTCACACACATGTGATCCATCTTCAAGTCAAGCAATGGATTAATAAGCATTTAATATCCACCTACTATATACTAAGTGCCAGGGATATAAAGAAAGGCAAATAACAGTCTCTGCCCTCAAGGGAATTCAGTCTAATGGAGAAGGCAAGCCCAAACAACTACCTACAGGATGAATTGGAGGACATTTTTATCTTTAATCACTAATATAAATAGGAATAATAACAGTTGACATTCATTTCACAATTTATAGGTTTATATTCATTGTCTCCTTCAAACTTCATGGATGGCATATAGAATGATGAAGCAACCATTCAAATTCATTCTATTTAATGAAAAACAAATGGATCCAGACTGTTGCTTGCCATAATGTAGAACAGCTGACAAAACTGCTGGCTGTTTATTTTTATTTATTTGTTTTTTCAGGTGTTTTAGTAAAATCCACCCAAATACTCAAATTGACATGGCCTCATTGATGAGAGGCTTCCCTTCTATGGTACCAGTCATACACTCATGGCTGTCCATGGAACTGTTGTCCATAAGCTTGTCTTAGGGATGTCTGCCGAAAGCGACAGAGACCTCCCTTCCCCACTTTCTCCAGACATCATGAGGTTATCTGAGGGTATCCATCCTGGCCGTCCACCTGCCATCCCTCATCCTCACCATATGGTTAACCCATCTCCCCCTCCTGCCATACATGTAACTGTTTAACGGTATCATTTACTCCTGGTTTTCTTCAATGTTCCTCATTGGTTACGTAGTACAACCTGCAAGGAAGGAAGAAGAGAAGTAAAAAAAAAAAAAAGGAAGAAAAAGAATAGAAGGAAAAAATTTTATCCATCACTTGTCAGAGATTTAAATATTCATGATTCCTAGTCTCCTAATGTGAAACTTATTATTCATCCAATGAGCTACTTGGAACAATACGTGCTCTGGGGAGAGCCACCTCTTTACTTCCCCTACTGAATCCTTTCATATTGTTTCCTAAAATGTCAATTCTCCAGAAAAGTCTGAATGACTGAACTCGGTGCTAGTCATGTGTCTTATCCCCGGTGCTCAGCAGTGAATTCTCTGATGACGTCTCAGCAGAATCCCACTGGCAAATCTTAGAGACTGACAGCACCTGATCTCTTCTCTCTTTTAAAACCTTCTTCTTTATGGTTAAAAAGTGAGATTGATCTCATTTCTATTCAACTTGCTTGGCTGATTCCCTCCCACATACTTATTTATGATAAGATCACCTCTCCAATGCTGAAAGGACCTTAGAAGCCATTTCATCCAACCCTCATTTTTACAGGTGAGGAAACCTGGACCCAAGGAAATTAAGTTACTTGCCCAGAGTCACAAGGTCATAGTTCTAGGAGAGACTTCAGAAGCCATCTAGTCCAGCCTCCTCATTTTAAAGATGAGAAAATTAGGCAGAGTAAGATACTCTCCCTGTGACTTTCCCCAAATCACATAAAGAGGAAGTTCCAGAAATAAATTAACTCTGACTTCTAACTCAGAACTCTGTCCCGTGGACCACACAGTCTCTTTGTCAGTAGAGAGCTTTCTATATCTGAATGGTCACATCATAGGAGATGGGCTTGATTACCTAATCTGCTAACATTATTAAGAGCATACCACTTCTCAGGCATTCTAGTCAAGAAGAGAATAACAGGATTCAGACATAAAAGGTGATATCATAAGCTTGGGGGGACATGGGGAAAATGACTGTTAGATCTATTGATAGAAGAATTTGTGGCCAATCAAGAAGTAGAGAAGATGATAGGAGGTAAAATAGATAATTTTGATTAAAAGAGTTTTGCAAAAACAAATCAAGTATGCAGCTGAAAAAGAAGGTAATCAGGGAACTGAAGGTGGGATGGAGCAAATTCCTCGGGGAAAGGTTTCATCCAAATAAATAAATGGGGAACTGAGCCAAATTTCTAAGTTATAAATAACAAGAGCCATTCCCCAATTTATAAATTGTCAAATGATATGAACAGGCAGTTTTCAGAAGAAGAAATCAATGCTATCACTGATCATATGAAAAAAAAATGCTCTAAATCACTGGTGATTAGAAAAATACAAATTAAAACAATTTTCATATTCATCAAATTGGCTAATATGAGAGAAAAGAAAAGTGTTAACTGTTGGAAGGGATGTGGAAATAATTGGAATGTTAATGAATACATTGTTGGTGGAGTTGTGAACTGATCCAACCATTCTGGAGAATAATTTGGAACTATGTCCGAGTGTGCCTATGCTTTGACCCAACAGTATCATTACTAGGTCTATATTCCAAAGAGATTTTAAAAATAAAATAAAAAGTTAATGGACATATATGTGCCAAAAATATTTATAGCAGCTCTTTTTGTGGTGGCAAAAATTGACAATTAAGGAAATGTCTATGAATTGGGGAACGACTTAACAAGTTGTGATATATGATTCGGTTGGAATACTCTATTATAAGAAAGAACAAGGGAAATGGCTTCCAAAAAATCTGGAAAGACACATGAACCTATGCAAAGTAAACATATGTAGAGAACATGGTACACAGTTATATTATAAGGATGATCAGCTGTAAAAGACAACTCTGATGGGTAAAATGATCCCACACAGTTTCAAAGGTTCATAATGAAAAATGTTATCTACCTCCAGAGAGAGAAACTCATGGACTCTTGAATACAGATTGACACAGATTTTTTTTTTCATTTTCCTTATCTTTCTTGCTTTTCTTTTTTCCTTTTGCAATATGGCTAATGTGGACATATGTTTTGCTTGACTTCAAAGATATAATGGGTATTATATTGTTTTCTTTCTCAATGATTGGATAAAAGGCTGGATAGAGGAAGAAAACTTGGGAGTGAAAATAAAAATGTTTTCTAAAAAATAAATTAACAGAACATGGAAGACCCTCCAATAGAGGTACAGTACAAAGCTCTGCGGCCCAGAGCTATAATGAGAGTGAAGAGATCGATGCTTTTTGTCCAGGGCACTGACAGCACTTAGATCATTTCAGCAGCTTGGGAATAAACTACTCTTTGTATCTGGTTAACAAGAAAATTAAGTTAAAATTGGAAGCAGTCAGATAGCATTTCCCTCCTTGGTGGCCCCATCCCAGGTGAGCTCCTCCCCCAACATAGCCCAGTTCTGATCCCTGCCTTCTAGCCAAACAGGACCTGCTCCTTCCTCTCCACAGCAGAATACCCAACTTTGCCAATCCCCTGCACCACCACCCCGGCCCCTGTTGGGTGTTGTCCCAAGGTCTCTCCCATCTTCAAATTAATTTGTCTTTAAAAGTTGATTTAGGGAAGAGTTCCATATTGCTTGCCCTGAACATACTGGATAACCCACAGAGCCCAAATGACAAGTTATAGCTCTGAATCAAATTGAATTCCATTGGAGGGAACCATGAGAAATAAGTCAAATGGGCCTTTGGATACATCCCAAGATAGGCTTTGCTGTAGGTCTCATGTATATTAACCAATCTCGGGAATAGGCTAATTCATCACAAAAGACCAAAACAAGTTATCGGAGCTATTCCTTTGAGAGCTGCATCAGTGAAGGTTATGACCGACTGTCATGGCAGTCGCCACACATTCGCCGGCTCTCTGGGGAAATTCCCACACCCCAGAAAGGCATTGTCATAAGGGGAGAAAACATTTCTTTCTCACAACGATGGGAAAATGGCAGGAGAGCCACAGAGATGACTGACCTGAGCCTCCACAATCCCTGTGACCTTTTACTTCTCTGAAATCTCAAATAAGACAGCCACAGGCTCACCAGGCAGCTACAGCCACAGGCTCACCAGGCAGCTACAGCCATGTGTACTGAGTCTGAGAAAAACCTTTAGGGCTTTCTCAGGACACTGCATTTTCACCTCATTCAGTGGTACCCATGTGATAGCGCTGTCTAGACTACCTTGTAGAAAATGGTTATTTTCTAGATAGATAGATAGATACAGATAGGTAGATAAATGTAGATATAGATATAGATATGGATGTAGATAGATATAGATAAGTAGATAGATATGGATATATATAGATAGAGATATGGATATAGCTATAGCTAAACATAGATAAGTAGATGAGTTGGCTATAGATAGATTATAGATAAATGTAGATAGATATAGATATGGATAAAGATAGATGGATGATAGATATCAATATGGATATAGATATATATATAGATATAAATATAGATAGATAATAGATATAGATAGATATTTGAATGCCAATTTTGTCTGTCCTGACTTAACTGTAAGTTTCTTGAGGGCACCTATCTTTGTGTCCCCAAACCCCTGCACATGTCTGGCCATTAGTAAGCAGCTAATCCTGCTGCCTGAAAAGATTAGAGTCGTGGACCTTGAGTTGATTCTTGCTTGTGGCATTTCCTAAGTCTGTGGACAGATGGATTTCCTCTTCTGCAAAGGAGGGCTGGACCAGATGACCTCTCAGATACTTTCCAGCCCTAGAGCTGATCCTATGAGATAGCGACTGACTGATGGGGAGAATTTTCTTCCCTAGAGTAGTTCAGTTGTACCCCAAAGAAGTGTAAGTGGGAGAACTGAACTGACTGAGAGACAAATCAAGACAATCTTGGGTCAGATCATCAAAGAAGTGTTTTGTCACAAGCCAAACCCTCACCTGATGCTTGTGGTGCCTTCCTTTCATTCCCATTTCCAATATAATACATCTTCATGCTGCCTCAAATGGTCAGCGCTTCCTGTTGGGACAACATCCTCTCCAATCAGAGGGTGAGAAGAGAGGTCCCCTCTGCTCCCCGGGGTGACAGCCCACTGGGGGATTATCTCCAATCCATCCGCCAGCATCCCTATGTAGCAGCAACCTTCCCAGTTCTGAGCTGAGCATAGCTTCCTCCAAGCAGCTGGAGTGTGATTGAGATCACTGCCACAGCCCCCATCCCAACCATGGGATCCCAGATGTGGAGCTGGAAGGGATCTGAGGTCATTTACCCCTTCATCTTACAGATGGGAAGGAAGGGAAGCCACTTCCCAGGAGCAAACAGGTCAGAAGTTGTTGAGCTGGGACTCGGCCCACTCTCCACTGCCTTCTGCCTCCTTGGTTTCCCAGTTTTTTCTGCCATCTTTGCTCTCCTCCACTGTCAAAGGATGGGCCTGCACTGTTTTGCAGTGTTCCTTAATCCTTGCATAAGCACAAAGTTCTGTTATTAAAAAGTTTTCCCCTTCACCTCTGCTACTTCCGGTGCTGTTGGGAGAGTGTGTCTAGGGGGAAATTCGCACATGAAAAATAAACCCAATTTAACAGGAAACGTGAAGAATTGTTGACGAAGTGTTCGTTGTGTGTGTTTTGGCCCAGAGGAAGCGTCGTACCGATTCTCTGAGTGGGAGGCACGAAGAAAAAATTCAGCGGCGCCTTTTCTGCCTCCTTATTTTGGATAAATGGATCATTTTATTGTCAAGTTGGTTAAGACTGAATGTTAACGTTCCACTGGAAGGTCCCAGAGGTACCCAGTAGAAGGGATGAAATTCCAGCCCAGCTCTCCTGATGCGGTTAAATGAGCTCCCCAGCCAGGGAGATAAAAGTTAGATGAATCGAAGACCAATAAGTACCTGGGCTTTATGGAGGTAATTTAGGTCCTCATCATGAGTTCATATATGTTTTAGTGGAGATGCTGCATCCAGCATCTCTATCTGACAAACAAAGCTAGGGAGAGGAAATGAGAGCTGGAGTGCAGCAGGACTGGCCAAGAAGGGGCCAGGCAGGCGTTAGATCACAAAATCTCAGATTTGGAAAGAACCTCAAAGGTTCAGTAAGTGAAACTGTACCTGACCATAAATACCAACGAAACCCTACTCTGCAAATCCCACTCAGACAGCAGATTTCCCCAGAGCGCATCACGCTGCTTCTCCCCTTGGTATCAAGGAATAACTTTAAGGGTCACTGGGATTATGGTACTGTATCTCCTGAGCCCCAATCGTTGTGCTGCCTATTATCAGTCAGTCAGTAGAATTTGGGAGCAGAGCACACTTTAGAAAGAGGATTTACTAAGAAAACATAGAAAAAACAATAGCTTCCAAACCAAATCCTTCAGCTAGCAGAGCATAAACTTCCCTTGTGTGCCCGAGGTCCTCAGGGAGGATGGGCTCAAATTCAAAGAAGTGCAGGTAGAGCTAATATGTCCAAGAAATACCTTCTTCCTCCAATCTTAGAAATTCTTTTTTCTCTTAATTGCACCTTCCCGAGGTTCCCCTTTGGTGTATGTAGGTCCTTGTTAGGTTCTGAGGACCAATTGTTTTGTTCTGACCATCCATGAACATCCATTTCTATCCTGAGAGATTGTGATCCATGGACTTGTAATCATCCATAGATGGCCGACTGTCTTTCTACCGCTTCCATCTGTCAGTCCCTCTCGTATTTTTAGACAATACCACTGTAGCAGACTTTGCTCCAGAAGCTTGGGGCTAATGGGACCTCGGATTGGCCATTGCTTTCCTGGGCATTCTTCTTCCTCTGGAATAGTCATTCACCTGAAATCAAGACAGAATGAACACGACCGAAACAAAGGTGACGGTGATAAATGCTCACAGACACCTGAGGTGGAAGAAGGCAGCTGCCCTGTCTCCTCTGAGGAAGCTCACAGAAGTTCTTCCTCACTTATCACCAAGAGGATAAGGAGCAAAAAGCAAAAAAGGATCGATCTCTTTTGTATATGAATGTAATCCCACCTCAGCACCTCCTGAGTCATCAGCCCTTCTGCTTTATCAAACTAAGACCCTTCTCCTCATGGCACAGAACCAGGTCCTCAATCACACATCTTAGAGACAGCCCAAGTTCCATGTGAATTAGAGCCAGGCAGATGTCTACCCATGCTTTCTAGAACCCACTAGGAGAGGTAAAGGGGAGGAGGACTTGGGCATCATTGGCCAGTCCTATTAGCAACTCTGGCAAGCAGCTTTCCAGGCAGTCCCATTCTACTTCTGTGCAGTTAGTTTTTATGAGGTCTTTCCTTTCCTCAAACCTAGATGGGCATTTCTGCTGCCCTACCCCTTCTGAAATCCCTCACTTCCTTTGAGGTTTTAGCTTAAAGTTGTTTCCTCAAAGAAGGCTCTTCTGATAGTCACTAGCTGGTAACGTTCCTGGCCAGAAATATTAATATTGTCTCTGTCTCTGTCTCTCTCTGTGTCTCTCTCTGCCTCTCTCTCTCTCTGTCTCTCTCTCTGTCTCTCTCTCTCTCTCTCTCTCTCTCTCTCTCTCTCTCTCTCTCTCTCTCACACACACACACACACACACACACACACCCAGAGTTCCTCTGCATTTCCGTTATCTCATTACCTGCTACAGCCTCTCTCCATCCCTCCCCACCCACCACAATCCTGGAGGGCCAGAACGCCTTCATTTTTGCTTCCTATCCTAGGCCAGTGTTTAGCACATCCTAAAGCCTTCCCAAATGCTAAGTGAATGGAGTGGAATTGGAGTGGATTCCACTGGACTGGACTGGACTTTATTCCTTCTGCCCTCAGGGTTCAGGCAGAACAAATCCAATCTCTCTCCTCCAAGGCATCACAACTAGGAGAGCCACCAATTAAAACGTAGAGTAGCTGAGGCCTGACAACTAACAATTACACTGAACCCAGACTAGCCAGAATAAAGGATACGCCCTGTCCGGTACTTAGGGGTATAATATGGATATGGCCTATGAGAAAGGAACGCCCGCACAGCTAGGAAAAATTTTGCTACAGCACCTGGTGGGGAGAGCACAGGGAAGTACAGCTTCCTGAGTTCCAGTCCTACCTCAGACATTTCCTAGCTTTGGGAGCCTGAGCTTCACCCTACCTGTCTCAGTTTCCTCATCTATAGAATGGCCCCGAGAAGGAAACGGCCTCTGGTATCTCTGCCAAGAAGATCCCAAATAGGGTTTTCTGACAACAACAACAACAAATCTTTTGCTAACCCAGATAATCCCTCATGGTTGGGAGCTGAGGACTAGATTTGGTCTCATCAACTCACAGACACAGTGACCTCAGAGACGATCGGGTCCATTCTTCATTGAACAAATGGGGAAACTGAGGCCCAAGAGAGTGACTTGTCTTACGCCAAATCACTGCAGTAACTAAATTTAAACAAAGTTCCCCTGGTGCCAGATTCAGCACTCATATTCAACCTTTGAGGTTGCTTAACCTCAGCACTCCCCCTCCCTACTTTCTGTCAAGCTGCAGTAAGTAAATTTTCTTTATTTCTCTTTTTACATCATGCTGATGAATAGCTGTTCTTTAAATTAAATTCCCCTGTCATTTCTGAAAGTGGAAGTCTTTCCTGGGCAATGCTCAGGAGCATCTATTCATTAGGGCAAAGGGCATGTGTTTATGGCTCTAGGCTCTCCTAGTCCACTCCTGCGAAAAGAAAGAGAATGGTTCTCTGAAGATGTGTAAAAGAGGCTGCTTTTTTAATGGGACCTTGATCTGTTCCTCATCCCTCTAGAGACATCAAGTAATGAGATGGCCCAGTGGCTAGAGCGTGAGATTTGGAGTCCCAAAGTCCTGTGTTTGAATCTTGCCTCAGACATCTCTCTACTAGTTGGGTAACCTTTCTTACCCCCGTCTTCCCATCTCAAAAATTGCTATATATTATCTCTCTTATAGGTGAGGATTCAATGAAATGAAATATAGAAAGTTCTTTGCAAACCTTAAAATGCTACATATTATTGATTTTTTTAAAAATTATCATTTCTAGCTCACAGTTCTCTTCTCAACTGGAATTGTCTCTGAAGCCCTTTTCCCCCCTTTTTACTACTGTGAACCCTAGAGCTTTCAGATAAAATGCATTGGTCCAATTCTCTCGTATCTTCCTGCCCACCTATTAGCTGCTACTTCTGAAGATAAAATGGTAGTGAATTGGGATCGTGTGTAGACATGTAGCCTTGCCAAACTATTATCCTAGATCGTTCCCAGACCTGCTTCCTCTCTTCCTAGGATGGTTTTGCTGAAGGGAGCTGGAGGACATCGCCCCACCCTGAAAGACTCAGTCTATTACTGGGATGGAGTGAAGGGTTTAGAATCATGGAGCTTTGATTGGAACCCTAGCTCTGTTAACCTGAGGCACCGAAGGCAAGCTGATTGATTTCTCTGGGCCTGTTTGCTCATAAGAAAAATTAGGGAGGGCCAATTATGGGGACAATCAGCCAGAAAACACAGGAAGGGATGAGATCGGGGGTACATATAGAAGGAATGATTTTGAAAAGGAGAAGGGTCATCTTTTCAACAGAGAAAGACAAACTGGTAGCTGAGGTCAAGGCAATTCAAGAAGTAAAGAAGAAGGAATGAAGGAGCTTTGGGGGAATGGCTTTAATTTTCATAGTAAATGTCCTTAAATAAAAGGATGGGGTGGTATGGGAGGCCTGGAACATTGGCTGTGAATATTACAATAGATAATTAGAAAGTAATTGCTAGATAATGAAAGTAATCAACAGAGAAGACCCAGATGAGAAAAGATAACAAATCTGTAATAGACCTAGTGTGTCAGGGTGGGGCAATCCCCTTCAGCTCCCTTCAGCAAAACCATCCTAGGAAGAAGGGGGAGACCTGGGAATGATCTAGGAAGATAGTTTGGCAAGGCATGAGAGGTGAGACTAATGACGGATGCGTGTAAAAGCTGTGGAACTGGTTCACTATAGGATCAAAATTGAGAAAAAAGGAAACAGGCAGAGCAAAGGTCTTATGTTTAAAGAGGGAGACACACCGGCTCTAGGCTCTATTCAGGTCCTGGCCTGGAAAAGGGAAGAGAATAGTTCTCTTAGAGATATATAAAGGAGGCTGCTTCCTTTATGGGACCTTGATCTGTTTCTTTCTTCCTTCTAGAGACATCAGAATATTTCCCCTAGACTGAGGTCAAATCCCCCTCTTTATAAGGGAGTCCTGTCCAGCTGGCTAGCCCAAATTCTCCATTATTAAAATATTAAAAACCTAATCTCTGTCTTGCCTCAGTTTCTCCGGCATTACATTTTGAAGGAGTTAAATCTGCAGGTTTATGAGTATGCGATGGGTTACTCCTTTCTGTTGATGGGATAGGGATAAGAATGCATTATCTTCTGGGAAAAGGAATCTGTTTCTAATGGCTGCTAAAAGTAAGAACAGAGGAAGAAGACTCTAACAGAGGGATCTGTTGAGGAAATTGGGATTCCAAGAGGAGTCTGGGAACAGTGGGATGGGGTGCAGGCAGACACCTTGGCCAGAATTGCTTCAGCTAAATGCTAAGTTTGGAAGACAGACCGTGCAAAGTAATGAAGACGCTGAGAGGAAAGTAATGGAGTCATCAGTTGTAGACAGCCTTCTCAAAGTGTTTAGCTCAAAAAGGGGAAAGAGATCTAAGTTAATAAATAGGTAACATAGATAAAATAAGGAATTTTTCAAGCAAAGAGAGACATAGACATATCTGTAGCCACAGAGAAGCGGCCAGTAGAGAATGATTGAAAATAAATGAGACTGGTGAAGATAGTGGAGGCAATCTGCAGAAGATGGGAGAAAATGGGGCTATTAATGGACTTCTCTTGGCAAAAAAAAAAAAAAAAAAGGAGCCTCTCTTTATGTGAGACAAGAACAAAGCAGGAGAAAATGGCAGGTGGCATCTGGATGCTGTTGGATAAGGAGAGGATAGGTGAACAGCCTCAGCATTTTCTGCAAAAACTGAAAGAGGAGGAGGAGGACGGGAGCTTTGTGCCGTTTGAGGAAGTATGAAAAGGTTTATAAATGGAGAGTGGTGTAGCAATAAGCAGGGGGCATGAAAGGATTGCCTTACCATAGTGAGGACCCATAACATAAATTTATAGTGGACTCCATAAGTATAGTTTCCAAATTCTCTCCAGTTTAGTTCAACAATATATGAGTAGAACAGCAGTGATGGAGAGGCAGCTTCTAGGAGAAATAGGGCAGCCATCTGAGGCCCCCAGACCTTGGGAGTGCTATTGTTCTAACAATCTGTTTGTCCCTGATACTGAAGTCTCCTGGCCTTAGGAATACTGGAGTATAGTCCCAGAAACTTTGCTGGCTGTCAGATAACAATCTGCTGCTCCACTTCTCAGGTCTAGCTCTGGGCCATAAAATTAGCATATCAGTGACATGAAGAACCAGAACTCTCTGTCTTTTCCTCTAAATTTGTCGTCTTGCTTCTGGAAATTGGCTAAATCACTTTAGAATTTAGCTTCAGTTGGCCTTACAATTATAATAAACTTTGCCCCTTGACTTGGAGATGAGTTCAAGCTTGCAAACTTCTTTACGATACCTCACAGCACTGATCTGCAACCCCATGCTTTGGGGGTCTCTTTTGAGCTTCAACATTAAGAATGACCCAAAAGGGAGGTTTTCTGGGGCAAAAATAGTCAATAGGACAAAGGAATACATATATATGTATTTGTATATATATTTTGCTGAGGCAGTTGGGATGAAGTGACTTGCCCAGAGTCACACAGCTAGAAAGTTTTAAGTGTCTGAGGGCAGATTTGAATTCGAGTCCTCCTGACTTCAGGGCTGGTGCTTGGAATAATGACCTTAAGAAAAGAAGATTATAGAATTGAACTGGTTCACCAAGGAATCCAAATGGGATTCATGACAGCTCCTATCACACAGACTTGTGAGGACTTAATGATCTGACATGGGGAAAATGCTTTACATACATAAAAACACAATTTTAAAAATCAGCTCTAAATGTTTATATATGTATATGAAAAAAAAACTCCTAAATCATCAAATAGAATAGCCTTTTATCAGATACTTCCCAAAATAGTCCTCAGAGGAAGGCAAAATCATGCTGTTGATATTAGAGTCCATCTTGGAAGGTCCAGAGTTATGTCCCAATTGTGGGCCAGGTGGCCTCCCCTTAACCCTTCTTGGGAAGGCAGCCTAGAAGAAGCTAAGTGGAACCAGGTTATGGGTGACATGTTTTTTAACCAGGTTCTTTTAATATTCTGCATAAGTAAATGCCCTTGGCTAGGCTCCCAGAGGACAGCCGTGGCGAGGAAGGGAAGGGAAAGGGAGTGGGATCCACTGAATGCCATGTGTGCCCTTGTGGCTCAAAGCTTCTTAAAGGTTTTTTTTTTGTTTTTTGGGTTTTTTTTTTTTTTAACATGGCTCTAACCATTAGTGCTGGCCCTTCCCACTTGCCACAGACAAGACAGGGTCTTCAGATGGTGTGGCCGGCGGCCACTGATGGATTCATCATAGCGATAGTCAACTCAAAATCAATGCCCCAGTGATGAATCAATAATGGATTGCTTTAAGCCATCCCATGGCAAAAGTGGCTTGTTCTAGCGTTGTATTAGCGGAACAAGGAAGTAATTTGCAAGAGCAAATTAAACTGTGACTTAATCCTCCAGAAGGAAGCGGGAATGGAGGAACCAGGGGGATGCAGCTCTTAATGTATGGTAATCTATACCAAAGGTATCTGTGAAAATCACCGAGCTAATAAGGGGGCAGGAAGTATAGAAAGGGCTGGATGAAGCGACAGGAAAGGAGAGCTCTCCGCAAAGCTAGCTTCAAAGAAAAAAAAAAAAAAAGAAGAAGAAAGAAAAAGAAAAAAGAAAAGAAAGAAAGAAAGAAAAAGAAAAAGAAAAGGGAAAAAAAAACAATCTCAGAAACAGGTGGGGATGAAAAGCCGCCTCTGAGAGCTAGATTTGGTGATCCCGCAAAACCGGGCCTAGAGTCCAGGCTTTGACACTGACAAGCCACATGACCCTGAGCCAGGTATTCCACCTGGCATTTAGGGGGTTTTTAATAAATGCCTGCTGACTGATGGAGAGATTCCCTTCTCCGAGCCTCAGTTTCCTTATCTGCGAAGTGAGGGTCATAATAATTGAATCGCTTCTCTCTTGGGGCTTTTTGAGGAAAGTGCTTTGTAAACCTTAAAGTGGGAGATAAATAAATGATAGCTGCTTTTAGTATCCCCGAATCAATAAGGAAAAACAGTCATCATGATTCAGAGACAACTTGGAAGCAAATCTCTCGGGACCTTTTGGTAGGGAGGGATTCAAGAAAATGAGGTCCAGTGCACATCGAACACCAGCTGCTAAGTGTTATTTAGTCCCTCTGTTTCTCGGTAACATCATCAGGATTTGTTCCCTGTGGACGCTAAGAGGGGGACTCTGTAGGGTTGTTTGTGTGTACATTATTTATAAACGGATGCTATGAAGAGGGAAGGAGGGAGCAGGGGAAGAAAGGAGTCTGTCTATGCTGTGTTGTTTTGGTTCTAGATATGGTCACATTGATATCTTATATGGATTCGTTTTTGTTATCATTTTATTAATATAACATTTTATTATTAGAACAAGAATAAGCTCATCTTTGCAAAGTAATCTGTGGTTAAGAAAGGGCTTGTCTCACAACTGCCTGGCAAGACAATGTAGTAGTAGACATCATTGTCCCCGTGTAGTTTACAGGCAAATTAAGGATGGGGACTTTAAATGATTTGATTGGAGTCTCACCTTTACTGTGTTATGAGTAGGATGTGAATCTATCAGGGCTGACTCAAAGATTTCCCTGGTGTTTTAGCCTTATGTCACATTCCCTAATCCCAAGTGGTCCCACCGGCATCTGACATGAAGCAAAGGACATGGGAGATTTGCAAGAAAAATCACAATAATTAGGTTTGGATCTCACCTGTGATTTTAGGGATCTATGTAGGGAACCCTATTTACTAAGGTAGCACAGGGATTATCATACAACTTATACTTTTAGGTACTGTCCTACATTTCTGACAAGTTGTCAAAAAATCATCTAGCATTTATTAAGCGCCTACTATGTGCCAGGCATTCTGTTAAATGCTGCAAATATAAAGAAAGGAAAAAATGGACACTACCTCAGGATAGTCATAGCATTCAGTGGGAATTAACATTTTTTCTTTTTTCTTTATTATTTTTTAAAGCTTTCTTATTTTCAAAACATATGCACAGATAATTTTTCAACATTGAACTTTTCATAGGCTTGTGTTTCAGACTTTCTCTTCCTTTTTCCCACCCCCTCTCCTAGATGGCAAGCAAACCAATATATGTTATATATGTTAAAATATATGTTAAATCCAATATGTATAAACATATTTATACAATTCTCTTGTTGCACAAGAGAAGTCAAATCAAAAAGGAAAGAAAATGAGTAAGAAAACAAAATGCAAGCAAACAAGAATAAAAAGAGTGAAAAATGCTATGTTGTGATGCACACTCAGTCCCCACAGTTCTCTCAGGGTGTAGATGGCTCTTTTTGTCACAAGATCATTGGAACTGGCCTGAATCATCTCCGTGTTGAAGAGAGCCACATCTATCAGAATTGATCATCGTATAATCTTGTTTTGCCGTGTACAATGATCTCCCAGTTCTGTTCACTTCCCTCAGCATCAGTCCGTGTAAGTCTCTCCAAGCCTCTCTGAAATCATCCTGCTGGTCATTTCTTATAAAACAATAATATTCTGTAACATTCATATACCATAATTTATTCAGCCATTCTTCAGCTGATGGGCATCCACTCAGTTTCCAATTTCTGGCCCCTTTTCGGGGCTGCCACACACATTTTTGCACATACGGGTCCCTTTCCAGGAGTCAACCTTCAATGAACTATATACAAATAAAGATATATAAAGGATAAGCAAAAGATAATTTCACAGGGAAGTCATAGCATTGAAAAGGGAAAGGTAGGATTTGAGGGAAGATATCAAGGAGGCCAGGAAAGCAGGCAAGGAGAGAGGGCATTCCCAAAATTCAGGACAAGAGGTGAAAAGCACAGTGGGAAATTGAAAGCACAGTGAGGATGATAGGGTACAAAATAGGAAGAGACAAGGCAAAACTTTCAAAGTGAGACAGAGGTTTCTAATTTGATCCTAGAAGTAATGGGGAGCCACTGAAGTTTCCTAAGGAAAGGAGTGTCATAGTCAGACCCGTGAAGGTTTTCCAGAGGCAGCCTTATTGAAATAAATAATTACTCCAAAATCACAGCCAGCTGGTAAAAATGCAAACGTTTATTATTTCTCCTTCCAAATTAGCCCGGTTAGCTCAGGCCTATCTCTCTGCCTGGCTCCAAGAGATCTTGCAGCTTTGTCCTTGGCTTCTGCCTCTGCTTTCTTCAGCCTCCAGCCAGCACCAAGTTGGAAGATGCAATGAATCTCTCTGTACCTCCAGTCAGTTTCCAAGCTCCAAGAGCTCCCTCTATTTATGTGATCTCCCAAAGGTTAACTCCACCTTCTGGAGGGAGAGGGATTCTGGGTTATCTCCCAGAGTGCTCTCTGGTCCTAAGGGAGGTGTGAATTCAGATCTCATACTAGCCCTGAACTCTCCCAAAGGTATGAACTCCATTGAGTACTTAGATACTATGTGTGCTCTCTAAAGGTGTGAACACAAGCATTGTTCAATCAGTTCCACTTAGTTTCAAGTTCTGGCCCAAAATATCTTCTTCTAAGATCAAATCAACTCCAATGGCTTAACACTTTGTAAAGATTCCAACACAGACCTAAGCTTGAGAAAGCTCACTTTAGCAGCTGAGTACAGTTTGGACAAGAGTTGGGGAAGAACAGGTAATGAATTCTGATTGGGAGATGGCACCCAGGATCACATGGTTGGGATGTTTCAGAAGTGGAACTTGAACCCAGGTATTTCTGACCCCGAAGGGACTTGACTATACACTATGCCACTTTGGCATTATTCACAACAAGCTGTGCTCTCAACAATGTGGGTCTTCTCCCAACATCTTAGACCATCTCATATTCCTTCCTGCCCATCCACATCCTCCCATAAGGTCACCACAGATTTCTCTCTGAATCACCTGTCTGTCCTTGGTCTGTTTGAACAAAGACCAAACACAAAACAGAACCAAAAGAAAGAACAAAAATAAAGGAGAAATGTTATGCAATGAGAACAATACCAACATGAACTATGTCAGTAAGTTATTGATGTCCAGCAAAAAGAGAAATAGATAAAGGAAAGGATATGGACATGGATCATAAATATAACCTGAAGAAATTTAACCAGTGGAAGTCCTAGCAAGGAGAGCAAATGCACACCAAATAGGCAAGTACTTGGTCTTCAGCCAAAAAGAAAGTGGAATTGCAGTGGAATTAGAAATCTTTGCATGTATTGCCAAAGACTCTTACTTTATAGCCAGGCTAAAGCTTCATTAGATTGTACGCCGTGCTCACAGTATGTCAGCCATGCTCACAATTTGTCAGCCACCAGCTACTGGGTTTGGAAAACCTGTGCTTTTCTGTTAACCACAAGATCTGTGTAGTAAGCTATATTGTGTGCCCTTTATTCCTTCCAATGAAGTCTTAAATGAAATGATATGCAATTGCTAATCTTTCAAAATGATAACATGCTGGATAAAGCAATTTTTTTCTGAAATCTTGTCATCTGGAGTGACAGGCCAGGCCCCATCATGCAAGCATCTGTTGGAGAAATTCTATTACTCAGTGTCTGTCACACTTGAAAATTGGAACAAATGTTGCAAGACCAACGCACTTAAAATGTTATGATGTGTTTTTAAACCTGCCTTCCTTTACCATCAGAGAAGACCCTTTATTTTATTAGAAAGCAATCAGAAAACAAGCCCGGTGTAATGGCTCTAATGCGTGGGCCCTATTTCGTGTCAAAATTGCTCCGATCTCAAATGCTTAGTTCCCCGAGAAATCTGTCAGGCCCTGGTGTGCCGGGAGAAAAGAAACAGGATAGCGTGACAAAAGCTATGTCACCGAAGGATTTAATGTATGCTCAATTACACTAATACAGAGTTTTTGATGGTTGGATGTCATCTGACAAAGAGTAGTCAGCTTTCATCAGAAAGTTCTGAAGGACCGATCGTTCCTGATGTCTGGATCAGTTGTTGAAGAGCCAGTGACAGACTCTTCAAGCTTTGACTCAAATTATAGGGGTGGGTGGGCGCGGAGGGGTGGGTGCATGCACAAGCGCACGTACGAGGCTCTGTGTGTGTGTAAGTGTATTCTTTTATTGTCTCATAAAAGTATCTCCCAGGAAAGACCTTCAGAAGATCTATTTATAATGCCCTCCTCCTTTTGCTTTTTTTTTTCCATTTATTCCATTTGTTTGGCTTCTTGAGCTGGTTTACCTACAAGTAGTAACTTGCCATAGTAGATTATAATGACATTAATAATAGCTAGCATTTCCATAGTACCCACTTTGTGCCAGACCCTGTCAAGCACTTCTTAAAAAACAAATGTCATCTCATTCCTACAAGCCTGGGAAGTAGAGGCTGTTATAAGTCCCATTTTATAGGTGAGGAAACTGAGGATGAAGTGACTTTCCCAGTCACTCCGACTTCCTGACTGCAAGCTCAATGCTCTATCCATTGCCCCACTTATAGCGCCTGAAAGTTTACAAAGAGCTTCACAAATATTGTCTCATTTTATCCAATGAGATAAAAGTGCCTAGAATACTGACTGGCCCTTAGATAAAAGCATATTCCCTCTTCTTCCTCATCCTCATAACCATTCTGAGAGATAAAGGCTATTTTAATACATTTTTATATATTAAATTTTGTTATTAATTAATTAATATTAATTAATAATGTTAATATTTTATATGAAAACAAACACAAATGACTGGAGGAATTTGAGGAACATTTTTTATAGGAAGGAATGACTTTCTTATTTAAAAATATTAATGCACAAGAGACAATGTGACAAGAATAACTGGGCTGGCCCCAAATACAAGAAGATCTGAATTCAAGTCTCACCTCTGACACCCACTGGCTGTATGACTCCTAAATAAATGGTAGATAATCTCTAAGATTACAAGGTGTCCATCTGCTTTGGGAGGAGACATTTGTTCAGCTGAGAGTTCCTGAAGTCACTGATACCACAGAGCAGTTCTAGATCTCTGTCCCTCCCACGAGAGAAAGCGAAGCTGGAGAAAACATTGAAATTCCCCAGTCCTTTGCAGAGGATTCCAGGGCTGGCCATCATTCTGCATCTCTGCTCTCTCAGGGGAGAAACCTTCCCAGATCCTTTCACTAGCAGTACAAATATCCCAGGCAGAGTGGCTCACTACATTCACAGCTGTGTGAGCTGTAGAGGGATGTGATCTAAGGTGGGGAAGGACAATTCTTTGATGTTATTATGCTCACATTCGGTCCCATGTTTATGACAAATGTGCCTCTCAAAAAACCAATGGGAAAGGGATATTAGGTAGCACAGTGGCTAGAACACTAGTCCTGGAGTCAGGGAGAACCTGAATTCTAATGTGAACCCTAGGCAAGTCACTTAACCTGATTTCCTCCAAGCAAAAAAAAAAACAAAAAACAAAAAGCCAGGGATCAAACATAAAAATTGCAGATTTTAACTTCACAAGGAGCCATGATAACATTCATACACACTCACACACATAATATGCATACAATTCTAAATATAATTCTAAAATATTTTTCTATGTACAATGAAATGTGCATATCTTGTTCTACATACTCTAAGAAAGACTGACTGCTAAATAAGAATGCTTAATCACAATAAAATAATTAGGTGTTACACAAGTGCCATCTGCTGTGCCAATCCATCCAATGCAGTCTTTTTGTTTAATGACTATATGATTTTGAGATGATTTGTTCCTATTAATTTTTCCCTCATCCTAACAATCTCCACTCCCAAAGCTCTGAGAAGATTTGTTTCTCTAATTATGGTTCTACCAAATCATCTAAATTCTAAATATAATTCCAAAATATGTTTATATGTATATTGTGCATATCTTTTTCTACATACTCTAAGAAAGATGGATTATCCACAGGACCATGAAGACAGGACAATGGGAAGCAAGTATTGGTTCTCTGAAGGTCTTGAGCACATGCTTGGAAGACCAGGCTGATTAAAGAACACCCCCTGTAAAACAACTTCATGGAGTTGGTTTCCATGGGCACCTTTTGATTTATCATGTCCTTTTTCAGGACTGGAAAATTATGCATAATTCTGCATTGAAGGTACTCATCCTTTTTCCGCTCCTGGAAGTCAAATTTTTTTTTTTTTACTATTGATTTTTTTTTATTTCAAATAAAAATTATTTCTAATTTATGGAATAAAACAAGTGCTTCCATAACATAGTACAATAAAAAAGATGATTATACATGAAACTGCAAATCTACTATGTGCTATTCTTTTCAAATACAGAATAAAATTATCATGTATATTTCTTTTTTCCCTTTTTTTCTTCTCTCTCCTCCCTCCACTAGCGATGACCACCATTAGATACAAACAGGTTGATATAAGTAAAATTATCCTGAACAAACTTCTATTTATCAGCTCTTTCTCTGGATACAGATAGCATCTTTCTTTATAATTAATTTGGGTATTTATAATAGTCAAAGCAACTTATTCACTCACAGTCATTCTTAAAACAGTATTGCTATTATTGTATACAATGTTCTCTGCTCATTGTTCTGTTGGTTCTGCTCATTTTACTCTTCATTATTTTATGCTAGTCTTTTCATGTTTTTCTAAGTTCATTAATCTCATCATTTATTATATCACAGTAGTACTCTATCACAATCATATACCACAACTTGTTCAGCCATTCCTCAACTGATGAGCATTCCCTCAATTTCTAATTCTTTACCACCCTTGTCTTTGATAATCAAAGATCCTCAGTGCTTGAAAGGACTTCCAAGCCCTCTTAAATCAATCTATATTAGAAATGACATCCCCTGTAGAATATCCCCAAAGTGATCTCTTCTCCAGTCTCTGAGTGACAATTTCCAAGGAGAGGAAACCCATTACCTTCCAAGACTGGATTGTCTTGGAAACAATCCAGTTTACTTTGAGACCACTCTAATTGTTAAGGTTTTTTGTTGTTTTATGGTTTGGTTTGGTTTTGGTTATATATGTTCATTCATTTTTTTACGTATTTCCACATGAATCATGCTGGGAGAGAAAAATCAGAATAAAAGGAAAAAAACAAGAAAAAAAAGTAAATATAACATGTCTTGATTTACATTCAGTCTCCATAGTTCTCTCTCTGGATGTAAATGGTATTTTCCATCCAAAATTTATTGGAATTGCCTTGGATCACTGACCCATTGAGACAAATCAAGTCTGTCATAGTTGATTATCACACAATCTTACTGTTGCTGTGTACAATGTTTTCCTGGTTTTGCTTGTTTCACTGAGTATCAGCTCATGTAAACCTTTCTAAGCCTTTCTAAAATCAGCCTGTTAATCATTTTTATAGAACAATAATTTTTCATTATTTTCATATACCACAACTTATTCAGCCATTCCTCAACTTATGGGCATCTACTCATTTTCCAGTTCTTTATTACCACAAAAAGAGCTGCTACAAACATTTGTATATGTATATCTCCTCTTTTATGATTTCTTTGGGATAGGGACCCATTAGCGGAACTGATAGATCAAAGAGGACGCATAGTTTGATAGCCCTTTGGGCATAGTTTCAAATTGCTCTCCAGAACAGTTGGATCATTTCACAACTCCATCAGCAATCTTTTAGTGTCCCAGGTTTATTCCCTCCAACATTTATCATCATCTTTTCCCGTCAGCTTAGCCATCTTATCCCTGAGAGGTGTAAGTTGATACCTCAGAGTTGTTTTAATTTGCATTTGTCTAATCAGTAGTGATTTAGAGCATTTTTTTCATATGATTATAGATGCCTTTAATTTTTTTTCATTTTAAAATTGTCTGTTCACATCCTTTATCAATTGGGGGGTGACATGTATTCTTATAAATTTGATTCAGTTCTCTCTATATTTTAAAAATAAGCTCATTATCAGAAACATTAGTTGTAAAACATTTTTCCCAGCTTTCTTCTTCCCTTCTAATCTTGGCCACATTGATTTTGTTTGTGCAAAAACTTTTTAATGTTAATGTAATTAAAGTTATCTATTTTGTATTTCGTGTTGTTCTCTAGTTCTTCTTTGGTCATAAATTCTTTCCTTCTCCAAAGATCTTGCCTTTCAAATTTGCTTATAGCATAGCTTTTTACACCTAAATCATGTATCCATTTTGACATGGTATGATATGACATGACATATAGGTCTATGTCGAGTTTCTGACATATTATCTTCCAGTTTTTTCAGCAACTTTTGTCACACAGTGAGTTTTTATCCCAAAGCTAGCGTCTTTGGGTTTATCAAACAGAAGCTTACTATAGTCATTGATTATTGTGTCATGCGTATCTAACCTATTTCATTGATCAGCCACTTTGTTTTGTTAGTCAATATAAGATAGTTTTGCTGACTGCTGCTTTATGACAGACTTTTAGCTCTGGTATGGCCAGGCTACTGTCCTTTGCATTTTTTTTTTCATTAATTCCCTTGATATTCTTGACTTTTTCTTTTTCCAGATGAATTTGTTACTTCTTTTAGCTCTATAAAGTAATTTTTAGGCAGTTTGATTGCTATGGCATTGAAAAAGTATTTAGGGTTAGAGTTGGGGTTATTGAATTATTAAATGAACAATTTTCCAATTGTTTAAATCTGACTTTATTTGTGTGAAAATTGTTTTGTAATTGTGTTCATATAGTGCCTGGGTTTGTCTTGCAGGTCGATACTTAAATATTTTATTTTCTCTATAGTTATTTTAAATGGAATTTGTGTTTCTATCTCTTGCTGCTGGGCTTTGTTAAAAATATATAGAAATGCTGATGATTTGTGTGAATTTGTTTTATATCTTGCAAACTTTGCTTAAGCTGTTAATTGTTTTAAGTAGATTTTTAGCTGATTCTCTATAATTCTCTAAATATATCATATCATCTTCAAAGATTGATAGTTTTATCTCCTCATTGCCTATTCTAATTCCTTTAATTTCTTTTTCTTTTCTTATTGCTAAAGCCAACATATCTAAAGTAATGTTGAATAATAGGGGTGATAATGGGTTTCCTTGTTTTACCCCTGATCTTATTGGGAATGTGTCTAGTTTCTTTCCATTACAAATAATGCCTCTAATTGTTAAGTTTTAACTTGTATCAATTAAGATTATCCCGCACTTTGAAATTTCTACCCATCATTCCTAATTCAGTCCTTTGAGGACAAGCAGACCACTTCTACTTTCTCAGAAATTCAAAAATTTAGTGAATAGAGTTTTGGAATAAGGAAAACCTGAGTTCAAATCCTGCCTCAGTTAGTTAATAAGATATGTGACACTGGGAAAGTCATGTAAGCTGTCTCCTCAATTTTCATCATCTGTAAAATGAGAATAATAATAATAGTACCTATCTTCCAGAACTGTTATGAGGATCAAATGAGATAAAAACAAAAAAACACTATGTAAATGCTAGCTGTCATTATTATTATTTTTACACATGAAACCCCTTCAAATATTTAGAGACAGCCTTCTTTTCTCCAGATTACCTATCTAATTAACTTAGTTTTTCTCAAACTCATGAAAGACAGCACTCAAAAAATATCATTTTTCTTATTCTTTCTTTACATTGATGAGAAAGGAACATAAGACAAGAATACTTGCTGGTATTAGGGATTTGTTCCAAAAAAAATATTCAAAGGACAAAGATTTTTTTGTTGTTATTGTTTATTTGTTTTGTTGTTGTTGTTGTTTATTTGTTTTTTTTGCTAAGGCAATTGGGGTTAAGTGAAGTCACCCTCTATCAATTAGCTCCATTGTCTCCTTATCTCCTCTAGTTGCTAGTACAGAATCTCCAGTTTGTTCAGGGTCACACAGCTAGGAAGTGTTAAGTGACTGAGGCTAAATTTGAACTCGGGTCCTCCTGACTTCAGGACTGGTGCTCCATCCACTGCACCATCTACCTGCCTCCCACACACATGATAAAAACAGTTTTTAAAAACCAATATCCTTCACTTCCTTCACTCATCCTCCAGAAGAATGATAACAAATACCTTACTAGTGATAGTAAATTTAATAGTCAATAATGATGATCCTGTGTCTCTTACCTGGTAAAGTTA
The DNA here is from genome assembly GCF_902635505.1 of Sarcophilus harrisii. Classification (NCBI taxonomy): domain Eukaryota; kingdom Metazoa; phylum Chordata; class Mammalia; order Dasyuromorphia; family Dasyuridae; genus Sarcophilus; species Sarcophilus harrisii. The sequence goes on from NC_045429.1 coordinate 6,614,597, forward strand.
CTCAATGGGTTATTAATTTTAATTTATGAATTCTCAGGAAGGAACCTACTAACTCCCATAAGTCGTTATGAATTCAAAAATACTATATATTCAAAAAAGAATATGCAATACAAAAGGTAAATGGAGCAGCCACAGGGTATAAGAAATTTGTAACTCTTGCACTGGATTTGGGATCAAAAGACCTTTGTTAACATCCCACTTTTGATTACTCTCTGTATCATCACAGGAAAATCACCTCATTTCTCTGAGGTTCAATTTCCTCATCTATGAAGTGAGGGATAATAAGCTATAACATTACAAAATGAAACCTGAAATAAAAGCCAGCTCTTATTGAGTGTGAAAAGAACTAATTTCTTCTTTTTTGTTGAATAGTATCATGTGGATGACATAGATACTAAACTCCTTCCTATACTCCATCATCACCACTATTGAGCCCTCTTTGTAATATAAAGAAAAAATATTAAGGTAACTCAATCAATACATTTGACACCTTGTACAGCATTCTATACCCATAATCCCCCAAGCTATCCACGGAGAGGAAGGAAATTTGTTTCACCATTTGTTCCCAGGGGCCAAAATTAGTCATTACCACTAATTAGAAACCACAGTATTATGTAATGCTTCTTTCTTTGCCCAATGCATCAGCTGCTATAAATATTCCCAAGATTTTCTGAATCTCTCCTTTTCTTCATATCTTCCATTGCATCCATATGTCACAGTTTATTTACATATTACCCAATCAATGAGCAAAAGTCTGTTTCTTTTTTTCTTTTGCTGTAACCATATCTGCTATCTTTCTTTCTATCTTTCCCCCCCCCCCTCCCCTTATTAGTTCCCTTTTATGTGTTATCTTCTCCTATTCAAATATAAACTCCCTTGAGGTTAGGAATTCTCTTTCTGCTTTAGAGCAGTGCCTGGCATATCCTAAGCCCTTAATAAATGCTTGTTGACTTGACTTTGATGGCCTTCAAATATATAACTAGCAGCAAAATCAACGTAGCTACATTTTCATAAGGCACTTGATACTATGTCCTTGTAGATAACTGGAGTGATCTGAGCACTTAATGATAAGAGCACAAATGGGTGGATCAATAGCTGATTGAACAAATTAACTCAAAGAATGCTGATTAGATAATTAGGAAGATCTCAATTATTCAGACACTGGGCTCTATCTTTCTCAACTTGAGCACTAGGATAGGAGTCAGAGCACCTCAGTTCCATTTTTCAGCTTTTCTATTTACTATCTATATGACTTTGTGAGTCACTTCTCCCATATGTACCTGTGTTCCATTATTTAAAAAATAAAGGATTTAGATTTAATTATTTCTAAGTTCCCTTCTAAATCAAAAGTATGAGCAACATTTTTATCACATTTAAGTCTGTGGTTTAACTGAAAAGCAACTGTAGAATGTTTCCATTTGCTGATGACTGACTATCTCTGCAAAGTCATACAAAGCTCTTTCAGTTGAGTGTAGTTCTATGTCCTTTGATTCATTTATTATCATTACATATTAATTTCTTATAAAGAGACTGAATATAATGGGAACAAGGGCACGACAAGAGTGACACATGATCACAGGGCAGGCTCATTCCCCTGTCACGATTATGAAAACCAATGAAAAATATGTAGATATGGCCAAGAACATAATCAGGCCAAGTACATAAAACAAAACAAAACAAAATAAAAAGGAAAAGGGATGATGACCTTGTTTCCTAACCTTCTACAAATAGTATTCTTTATAATCTTCATGCTTATACTTTCCCCTCCCCTTACACCCCAGCCCCATTGATCTATCAAACTTAGGGACAGAGTCACCTTGTTGATACCATTTTGAAGTCCTCAGTCAGAAAGAACTCTGAATACCTTGAATGGAAGCAAAGTTATCTTAGAATAAGTGCTCAGATGGGATAATACTTTATAGATGAAAAATCAATGACTTGAGGAAATTAGTTGAGTTCTCCAAGGTCAAACAGCTAGTTAGTGGCTGAGGTCCCCCATAATCTGACCCTAATTCATTTAACCAGATAGATAATCGTCTTCTTTCGATGCTGTTGCTCAGATAGCCACAACATCTTTCCCCTTTGACCCTCTTTGTTCAACCTTTGTCCAACCTTCTCTCAGTCCACCCTCCCAGGGTTCAAGCATCAGAGACCTAGCCAAGAGCAGACTCCCTGAGGTCCATCAACAAAGCTCCTGGCCCCTTGAATCTGCATCTTAACTTCAGAGAAACACTTGACCTGACACAAACCCAACTACACTAAAGGGAACAGAAATGCCCCCAAACAGTCTCTCTATTGGCTTTTCCAGAAGGGCAGCAACTAGAGCCATATGATAAAAGCACAAAGCAAAAAAAAAGAAGGAACATCAGGACCAGGAGCAAGCAGAGGCAAACTCCCAGAGGCCTCTCCTACTTGCCCATTCTGGCCTTTCCCACAAGATATAATAGAATTCACAAAGGTCAGTCAGTTTGTCAACTGTCCATCAGCACAGAATCTAACACAGTCTGTGACAAAGCTCTATTTCCTCCCTGGCACAAAAGCAACAGAACTTCAGAATTTCACAGCTAGCTTTGTTCCCTCACCCTTCGGTGATTGTTAACACTTGAGATGCAGGGACCATGTCATGGAAGAACTTCTGATAAATAATGAGGATGCAGAGCCCAAACCTCCTTTTACCCTAGACTTCAGGGAAGGCCTTTCAAAGGGTTCAGAAAAGAAAAAAACAAAGAGAAGGGGGGAAAAAAACAGACTATGGCAGGATCCCGTGGTGAGGGACTCTGAAAGGGAAATTATAGTAAAAGGGTATGAGAGATTCTGAAGAACTAAATTCTGGTGACAGGGTCACAATCAATTCCAATAAGGAGTAAAATGGGGATGTCGCTAAGAAATCGATATCATTGAATAAGGACTTCATTGACAGACTCATTTTTTTCTTTAATGACACATACAAGAGATAAAAGCAAAGATAGATAACTTGAGGATTGATGAATGCAATAAAGTGGCAAAGCCTTCCATGGATTTTAAAACAGCACCTGAGTAAGCTCCCTTTATGTTTAAATCAAAAGGGAGATCAAGGAAGAGGGTTTTATTTTTGTGTATTTTATTTTGTAGATTTCTGGGTGTTTCTTAAGATTTCCAATAGAATGAGGAGACTTTCAGTTTTGTATTCTTTTCCCCATTCCCTAGCACAGGGCTAGCTCACAGTGGGCATTTAATGAATGCTTCTGGTTTGGATAACTAATTAATGACTTCATAAAAAACAAGACAACGAGATTAACTTATTTCCTTTCATTCTTTTTTGTCGACTGGTAGTTCAAATGAATGTTGCCAGTGCAGATGATTTAAATTTCAGCAAAGCATTTAACAAGGTCTCTCACAGTAGTATCCTTGAGGACAAAATGGAGAAAGGCAAGCGAGGCAAAAGACGTACACTTAGTGTGATAGGCAACCAGTTGAATAGCTGGACTAAAAAAGAAATCATGATGAATAGGAGGGATGTCATTGGACTGCAGAAGACCCAATGGCTATGTTTGTAAGAGGAGGAAGAGGGGAAAATACTTCCGACTTATGAGCTCATGAACTCAACATTTATTTAATTTATTAATAAAATTCTAAAAAGATTATTTGTGAGCAGGTAGAAAAGGAAAGCAGAATCACTAAGAATCAACATGACTACCCAAAAAATAAACTGTACCACTGGTCTCAGACACTTAACACTTCCTAGCTGTGTGACCCTGGGCAATTGCCTCAGCAAAAATAAAATAAAATAAAATAAGCTATACTAGGCAGATCTCACCGGCATTTCATCGAGGCCAGATGAGGAAAAGGTCTGGAGAGAGTATTTGGCGTTTGGCAAACCATTTTCAGTGGCTCCCCATTACTTACCAAAATCCAGCTTCTGAGTCTAGCATGAAAGCACCGCTCCCATCCCCCAAAATCTATAATTTAAAGTTATGTGTCCAACCTAACTCCTACAATAACAGCAGAAGCTCATTGATTTATGCTGGGAGTGATGGGAGCCCATCTAATCCAATCCTTCCTTCTACAGATAAGAAAAGTGAGGTCTAAATGATGTGATTTTCCCATGCTACCTTTGTCTACTCCACTATTCCACCAACTCCGTTGACTATTCACTGCTCCTCAGCTTTATCTCACCCTTCTCATTTCTGCCCATTGGCTCTTATTTTCTTGTCCCATGAATGCATTTCTTCAACTTTTGTCTGCCTCAGAAACCATACAGACCCTTTCAGGTCTGCACAAAACAAGCCACTTATCCCTCTCAACTGAAATCAAACTATCCTCCCTCACGTCCTTCATACAGCATTTTATACCCCCTCCTGTGAATTCCTATTTTGTCTAGAAGCATCATTCTCTGCTAAAAACCCTCCTCCCGTGCTTCAAACCAGCTCTGCAATGACCCGGCATCTTGAAGGCTAAGTTCCAGTAAGTCCTACCAATCTAGAAAACTTTCAGGTGGAGGACAGGAAACTGATATTATAACTCTTGCCTTTGAAATCCTGAGATGGCAGGTAGTTCCACATCACACCTGGAGCTTCTGAAGTGAGGAATTAGTATGCTTTCTGGGGAGGAAGCGCATCCCCTCTCATCCCTGGGACAAAGCCCCATCACCCCTGCACTAGTTCCAGCTCTGCCAGAAGAAGAAAGGAAGGTGAGTCCAATGAGAGAGAAGAGAAAAGCTCATCTGTCCCCTCCGCCAAAGACAAGATTCCCCTCCTCCATAATTTCCCCAGTACCATTTGTATTCTAGGACCCTGAAAAGGAAGTGACAGTTAGTTTCAGCTTCCATAACTTAAAAGCAAGCAGCTCCTTAGGGAAAAAAGGAATCTGGTTCCCTGACTACAATGGAAATAAATGTATCCATCAATTATATTTATTAGATCCATGAAATATCAAAGTATCACATTCATTATATTTATAGGGTTTTTATTTATGCACAAGAAAGGACTTGAAAATAAAATAACATTTCTCTTGGGAATTATGATTAATATTTGGAGTAAAACAGATGTTTATTCAAATCCAGTAGGGAAATGTAATTAGTAAAGAAGAGCTATGTACCCTTTCTAGGAGACATTTATGGGATTCTATTCAGACCTACCTACTAGTTATAGTAATTTATAAATGCACTTTATATAATTCTGTCATTTGATTTGATTTTTTTTCCCTTTTCTATTATCTAGAGAGGCAGCAAGGAAGAATGCTGGCCCGTAATTCAGAAGCATAATGGTAACTCATGTTTCTATAGGCATGGAGAGTGGTCAGAGCAGTTACTCCTCCCCCACCTTAGAAGGTCAGTAGCACACTTATTCTTCTCCCTGTTTTGCAGGTGGGAAATGGAGGCTGAGAAAGCGGAAGTCACCTCCCCAGACCCGCTGTCCAAAAGAGCTCAGGTTTGGGAAGGAGTTGGATAATTCCCAATCTGGCGCTCTCCCAGAAGACCCCAGGCTCTAGTCTAGACAGGGAGCAGGAAAGGCAGAAGTCATCTGAGGCAGGAGGAGGCAGTAAGAAGTGTCCAAAGAGGTTGGATTGGATGGCTTCTAATGGAACTGGGAGGTAGGGGCCAGCATTATGCCCATTTTGCAGATGAGGACACTGAGATTAAGTGACTATCCCAGAATCACACAGCTATTATGTGCCTAAACAAGTGTCACACTCAGGTCTTCCTGGCGTCAAGCGCAGGACTCCATCCCACCTCTCTTCCTGTTCTTTTCTTTGTGACAGAGGAACTCTTCAGTAACAGATTCTGTTTCTGTCTCTCTGTCTCTGTCTCTGTCTCTGTCTCTCTCTGTTTCTGTCTCTCTGTCTCTCTCTCTCCCTCCCTCCCTCCCTCCTTCCCTCCCTCCCTCCTTTCCTCCCTCTCCCCCTCTCAATGAAGTCACAGAGATGTTAAGTGACTAATGTCACATGGCTGGCAGCCCCTGAGCTGGGATCTGAACCAAGCCCAGATCTTGTCTTTGATCTATGTTACCTCCAAGTCACCCAGGTGACCTGGATCAGCTGCAAGCTGAGTGATTTTTTCCTGATTATACATGAATAATCATTTAAAAAAACACACACATTTCCTTGTGAATTATATTAGGAGAGAAAATCAGAACAAAAGGGAAAAACCAATGGAGAAAAAAAAAAAAACAACAGAAGAAAAAGGTGGGGAGGGTACATAGCACATGATGATTTACATTCAGTCACCATAGTTCTTTCTGGATATGGATGGCATTTTCATCCAAAGTTTATTGGGATTGTCTTGGATCACTGAACCGCTGAGAAGAACCAAGCTGATGATCTCACAATCTTGCTGTTATTGTGTACAATGTATTCCTGGTTCTGCTTCTTTTACTCAGCATCCGTTCATGTCAATCTCTCCAGTCTTTCTAAAATCAGCTTGTTCATTTTTTATAGAACAATAATATTCCATTGCTTTCATAAGCCATAACTTATCTAGTCATTCCCCAATTGATGGGCATCTACTCATTTTATAATTCTTTGCCTCCACAAAAGGAAGCTGAGTGATTCTTAATACTCATGTTATAGATCAATAATTTTCTCTCTTGTACTAACATCTACCATAGAAGAAATGATGTTTTATTACTTAACACTAATTATTACTAATTTTTACTTTATTATTATTTTATGTTTTCCTTAATACTAAAAGTTATTATTATTATTATTATTTTGTTGTTGTTAATCAGGCAGCTGGTTGAGTATTAGAGCTGAATTGGAAAGAACTGAGTTCAAATGTAGCTTCAGACACTAGCTACAGGATTCTGCTCAAGTTGCTTTAACTTCTTTTTGCCTCAGTATCTTCATTTGTAAAACAGAGATAATAATAAATCCTACTTCTGGAGCTTATCAGCATGGATCCAATGAGATGACATTTGTAAAGCACTTTGCAAATCTTAAAGTATTATCTAAGGGCTAGTTATTCTTATTCCTGGCATTTATATAGTGCTTTTAGTGTTTGCAAAGTGTTTTCCATATGTTATCCATATCATTATCCTTTCCATTTCCCAGACAAGCTAAATGGGGCTTAGGCAGGGTAAACAAGGGGAAGAAATCGCCATCAACAAGAATTTACAGTGGGCTTCCCTTGTTCCACTTTGCCAAACTAATGTGAATATCTCTTTCTAATGAGCTGACGAGATTTGGGGGTGGAAACATTTTGCTAGAACTTTGAGGCATCCAGATAACTGGATTCCCAGATAACTGGCTCTGCATTTAAGTCTTTGAGATTCAAACTGTGGAAATCTCTTCCTATTTCCATGTTTAGCTAAATAACTGATGAAATCCAGGTATTCCTAGCATTTAATAGGCTTTGTCTGTCACTCACTGTGTTCTTCTTTTAAATTAGTTCATTGGGCTGGATGTGAGAAAGGGGAACTGTCATCAAAACTAAAAAGAACACTTCTAAGATATCACTGAATTGAGGACATTTTAATGTGGGACCAAGAAAAAAACACATTTTCTCTACTTCTTGTACCTTTCAAACTCAAAATTCCTGCCCCACGCCATGAAATTTCTGGACTAAAAGTGCCATCTAAGCTGGGCTAGAGTCACTTGTCCTACCACTGATATGGTAACATGGGGCAGTAACGTGACACTAAAGCTTGAGGAACAGGAGTCACGAGTAGCTAGTCCAAAGGAAATCGGAGTAGACTGAGTGGAATTACATTATGGTGGAAAGTGTGCTTCAAGACCAAGCAACGGAGAGACTAGAGTCTCGGTAGCCTCATTCCTGAACCTTAGATTATTTTCTCCAGGAATAGAAAGCACAGGCTCTCAGTGTGAAGAGCCTTGAATGGAACGATGTCCCCAAAATAAAATTGGGCAGGATATTAGAAAATGGAGTAGAGATAAGGGGGGTCTTCTGGGTGAGGTCCCCAAACAAAGACCAGCCCATGGAAGAAGTGCCCCCAGTGTGCAGATGCCCACTTCCCTATTTTTCTAAGACCAATGCTGGTCACTAGTCATATAACAGCATGGCACCCGGGGGGGGGCACCTTCAATTCATACATGAATCCCCCATGAAGGTTTTAGAAATTCAAGACTCTTTGAAGATCAGCATCCAATCAAAACCCCTAGTTCCCAAGCTGCCACTGGTGTGATTACTCTTATAGTCAGCCAGAGGACACCGTTAATTAAGAGCACAAGCTTTCTATCATGTCAGCATCAACCTCACAGAGTTGTTTTGAAGATGAAATGAGAAAAGAAATAGCACAGAAGAAAAAGTAGTGATACATTTCCCCCGCCCCCAAATTTAAGACATAATCCCCAGTTCTCCAACAACCTCAATTTACAGATGAGGAAACCAAAGCCGGAATAGCTTAAGGAATAGGTACCAGGTCACATAGCTAATATATGGGGTTCTAGCTGAGCCAAGCCCAGTGCTCTGTCCATTAACCCACACTGCCTTTAAGGCCATTAAGTTTATAAGATGATCAATTACTAATTGTCACATATATCGAAAACTTTGCTGCAATACTTTCTACTTCTGTAAGGTGGATGTTTTAGTCATTAGCATTAATAATAATAGTTTTTATTGTTATTTCTGACATTTATATGGCATTTTAAAGGTTTGCAAAGGGCTTTAAGTAATCTTATTTGATCCTCACAACAATATGTGAGATAGTTGCTATTATTATTCCCATTTTTCAGATGAGGAAATGAAGTCTCAGAGAGGAAGAAAAAAAAAAAAGAAAAAGAAGTGAATCACCGACAATAATTCCCAACGTGAAACAAAAACAGCCAGACTAGGTGAACACAGTCAACTTCCTCTCTTCACCATCCTTTACATTTGATGCTGTGTTTTCCCTTCCCACTCATTTGAATGAGAGATCAAATGAGGCTAAAGATAAAGAAAACTGGAAGACCTTGAACTCAGAACTCTCTGGAGAATTTGTGTCAAGCTTCTAAGCTGATGTTGATTGATTACAGTTTAATGGATATTAAGCAGGGAGATGCAGGGAAATTTTTTTAAATTAATTAAAGCTTTTTATTTTTCACAACATATGCATGGACAATTCTTCCACATTAGCCCTTGCAAAACCTTGTGCTCCAATTTTTCCTCCCCTTTCTCCACCCCTTCCCCTAGATGGCAAGTTGTCCAATATATGTTAAACATGGTAGGAATATATGTTAAATCCAATATATGCATATATATTTATACAATTATCTTCCTGCACAAGAAAATTCAAATCAAAACAGAAAAACAAACAAACAAAAAAACAAAATAAAATGTAAGCAAACAACAAAAAGAGTGAAAATGCTCTGTTGTGAACCACATTCATTTCCCACAATCCTCTCTCTGGATGCAGATGGCTCTATCACAAGACCATTGGAACTGGTCCTAATCATCTCATTGCTGAAGAGAGCCACACCCATCAGAATTGATCATCCTGTAATCTTGTTGTTGCCATGTACAATGATCTCCTGATTCTGATGCAGGGAATTTCTAACCTTAATTTAAAGCGTAGCTTCTGGCTATTGAGCCTGATCTTATTGAGCAGAAAGTTAAGATTTAAAAAATAGATTTCAATTTGTAATACATCCATGATTTGGGACGATTCTGTATTTGAATCTTGACTCCTGTTCAAGAGAAGAAGCCTTTTAAAGCTAGAACTCTGAGCACAGAAAGGAGAAAAGGCTCATAAGGACTTTTTTGTCCAATGGCCCCTGATTTTTCCTAAGAGCATCAATGGATAAAAAGCTTTGGGCTTTAGGTCAAGAGAGTGTTGACCAAATCTACTCCTCATCCTATGAAAAGGAATGAGCTCTTCTGCTGAGGGTTACAGCTGAAACCAGGAACTGAAAGGAGAGGAGCTTCCCCAAAGACCCCAGAGGTCACGTGAGAAACCAGGGGAGAGCAAATCCTGGAGACTTCATGTCCAACTGGAGACATGGGCACCACAGAAACCGAGCTCCATGCTTGAAGCTCGTATGTGTATTCACATTTCCCAATGGACAACAAGTGTTTTGGTGGAAGATTTGATGACAAATTCATGAGAAAAATTATGTGTTTCCTCCTTTTCTTGCTCTTGGCAGCTAGATGACACAGGGGTTAGAGCACTGGGCTTGAAGGAAGAACTGGATTCAAATCCAGACTCAGACATTTACTAGCTGTGTGACCCTCATCCTCTACTTTCCTCAGTTTCCTCACAGGTAAAATGGGGATAATAATAGCATCTACCTCCCAGAGTTGTTTCAAAGGTAAATGAAATAATAATTGTAGAGTGCCTGGCATGTGGTAAATGGGATAGAAATGTGAGCTATGAGGAGGAGGAGGGGGAGGAGGGAGATGTCATTTTATAAATAAATCCTTTTGCTTTTAATTAATTATATGGTCTGACTGACTACAAATGAGACCCTATCAGTGGCAGTTTGTGAGCTGAGGTTCTGATGGGATGCTGACCCTCACAGTATTTTGAACTTGGCACTTCTTGATCTGATGTGAATCAGAGATTTCCCCAGAAAAATTATAAAGTATGATGTGCCTTATGCACATCAGAGGCACTTGTAGACTCATCCCTCATCCAAAAGAGCCTATTTCTTCCTGTTCTTGTGTGTCCATAACTTTTTGGGTCGCTTTTATGCAAAATTCCTGTATAGTCTTTTAAACAGAGGAGGTTTTTACTCTGTGTCCCCAGCTGTGCTTCCCTTCCCCACCCTCAATCCTTCCCAATGACTCTCTCTCCAGCCAGGGATCCAGTGACCTCCAGTCATCTCTATTAAAACCTGCTGTCAAAGGATTTGAACCCCATTTATGCTGAAGTAAAATTGACTGACTCCTGGTGCTACTTGCTCTCAGCAGAGGATTTTACATCTTAACAGGGATCAAAGTCTTAAGTTAAAAAAAAGCATGAAGTTCCTGGGATAGAATTTCAGTCATTAGTCAGATAGGAGAGATCTTGGGGGCACGAAGGGGTCTTTCTTATGGCCAAGGTAGACACTGATGGAGATGGTTGGCTACTCTACTTGGGCCCACTAGTGCCTGAGAAGTAGCCAGATTATTTCTGTCCAAGGAAGGGCCATTTTCATAAACAAAAGTTCCTAGATTTCTTGGTTAGCCCTCAGTGATGGTTACTTAGTGATCATTTCTCCATAGGAAGCTCACTGACTCCTTTGAAGTGGGAGCTCAAAGACCTTTGACTTTTAGAAGGCTACCAGACAGAATACTTTACTGTGGGATCACTAGAATGAAGACCCAGCAAGAGAAGGAGGAGGAGGAGGAGTGATTACTGAGAAGCAGAAGGCTCAGTGCTAATGCACAGTTATTCATTATATCATAGGATTTACATTTTTTAAACAATCATTCTCTGTAATTTATAAAGAACCAAGAAAATGAGGCGAAAGCTGGGACCGATGGAAGTGGCCTTGAGAGTTGTTGCTCTTCCTGAATGGCAAACCTACGTCACCTTTTCATTGTTTGAACATGGGGGGAAATCCTCACTGTTTAAGAGAGAAAGATCACAAATGTTTATCCTGACATCCAAGCCTCTCTTCCGTCGGACCCTTGTCTGCTTTTTTGGCCCAATGACCCACGTTTGAATCTGTTCTCTTCCCTCGGTGCCTGTGTGAGCTTGCAGAAGAACTTAGGCTTCTTAGGTCTCAGTTTCCTCATCTGTAAAATGATGGGGTTGGGCTAAAGCCCCTTCCAGTTCTATATCTGTGATCCTTCTGTTCTAACATTTATAACAGAACTAAAAAAAGAATAATCAATGCTTGGATTTCCCTTCTTAGCAAAGAAACAGAAAAAGGTAGCACAGTGGAAAGGACAGTGCTCCTGAATCTGGAAATTCTGAGTTCAAATTCTTTCTCAGACATTTAAGGCTGTGTGAGAAAGGGCTTTCTCAACTGTAAAATGGGGGTAATAATGTCATGTACCTTGAAGGGTTGTTGAGATGATCAAATAGAATAATAATTATAAATAACTTAGCACAGTACCTGGCACATAGTAGGTGCTATATAAAAACTACTTCTAGGATGAAGATGAAGATGATGATGATGAAGAAATGAAATAATATTTGGTAAGCATAAAGCATAGTCCCTGGCACAAAAAAGGCCCTTAGTAAATGCTTGTTTCCTTCTTTCTTTTCTTCCTAAAGACAAATAAGATGCTCATCATCATCTCAGAGGGAAGGCATTGAGATGAAGAAGGACTGGGAAAAGATCCTTGTGGAAGGTGGGACTCTAGCCAGAAGGTGGAGATGAGGAGGAAGAGAATTCTGGACCCTGGGATATGGTTGATTCTTGTCCAGACCCAAGAGGTGGAGGGCAGTGTGTGAGGAACAAGGAGGAGATCGGTATAGGTGATGTTCTTTTCTTTTCTCCAATATAATGGTTCTCTGTGGAGGAGATTTCCTGGGAAGGTTTCTGGAAGCAGCCTTAGTTTCAGTTTGGAGTAATAATCACCTCAAATGCAGCCAGGAGTTAAAGTAGTCCTTTATTGTCTCTTCCAAAATAGCCCGGTAAGCTTTCCTTGGTTCAGACAGCTCTTGTTGCTAGTCCTTTGCTTCTGCTTCTGTCAGCTTCAGCCTCCCCTCTTCCGAATCCCCAGTTCTGCCCGACTGCAGTCTCTAGCTTGTCAATCTCTTCAACTGACTTCTCAATCTCTTCCAGTCTCTTGACTGAAACTCTAAGAGCTTCTTATATATGATCTCTTAAAGGTGTGAACCCAAAGGTTGACTCCTCCTCTGAGAGAGTGGGATTGTGGGAGGTGTAAACTTGTGAATCTCATACTGAATCCTGAAATTTCCCAAACTTGTGAGCTAATGGGTGAACTCTCAAAGGTGTAAACTTAAGCATTGTTTCTCTCAATTCCACTGAGTTATCACCTCGTTTCAAGTTCTGGCTCATAACAGGTATAAGCCTATGGGCAGGGTATAGGGAGGCTGCAAAAGTTAAAGGTCAGAAAGACCCCCAAGGCAGGAGGGCCTTGAAAAGGCAACAAGAGGATTTCCTTTTTTTTTTCCTGAGAGCACTGGGGAACTACTGGAGTTGGCTTAATGGAGGGAGATTCAGATGAGTTAACATTGACTGTCCAACTCTGCCTCCAAGCCTTTTTTTTGCCTTTTTTTTTTTTTAATTTCTCTTCTCCACATCCCTGGGCAGGGACATCTGAGCTTACAAGATCACACAGTCACAAATGTCAAAGCTGGAAGAGATCTTGTTGTCATGCAGTTGACAACACCATTTGGAGTTTTCTTGGCAAAGACACTGGCTGGCTTCTGTGCCATTTCCTTTTCCACCCCATTTTACAGTTGATGAAACTGAGGCAAACAGGGAGAAGTGCCTTTGCCAGGATCACACAGTTCCTAACTATCCTTGGATCAGATTTGAACTCAAGCCTTCCTGACTCTAACCCAGGATTCTCTTTTCACTGTACTATCTTGATGCCCTGCCTATTTAATAGCTAGAATTCATATATCATGCTCAGTTTTGCAAAACACTTTTATCTTCACAAGTACCCTGGGAAGTAAGTGCCATTATTATCCTTTTATTTTTTCTTACAGATGATGTAACTGAGGCAGACAGAGGTTAAATGACTTATTCAGGCTCACACAGTACCTGAAGCAGTCTTCCTTACTGTAGATCTAATATCTGATCACACTACCACTCCATCACATCCAGAGCCACTCACTTTCCTCTGATAACCCTTTCTTCCAAGTTTTTCCATTTCTTTTGAGGGCATAACCCATCCTCCCTTCAGTCAGCCCACTTCACACCTTTGGTATCCTCCTCAGTTTATCCCTCTTCTTCAACCTCCATACCCGGTCACTTACTAACTCTAGTTATTTCTACCTCTCTTTGCATCTACTGCTCCTCTCTACTCAAACAAACACCTTCATAAGATAGATTCTCATCTGGCCTATTGCAATAGCATCCCAGGCTGCAATTCACCCTCCATACAGTTGCCAAAATCATTTTCCCAAGCTCAATGCCAGTATGAAGCAGGGACTTAAATGCTTTTCATTATTCTTGTTAAATCCTAAACTGTTTCTGCATCGTGGAAGGCCTTGAGTCATTAGCAGCCCCTCCAAATCCCAAACCCCTGGAGCAGAGTCCCAATCTCCATCTCCAGGCCCCATATATTATTTTCTAACCTTGGATGTTTTTCCTTCTAATTGTGCCCACGGATTTCCACTCCCTAAACCACAGTTAGGGCTCCACCAAAGACTTCCTTTATCTATTCAGTTTGAAGTCATTTCATCTAACGTTGAACCAATGTGATAGTTATGCTCCCCTTATTCTAGGTTTAACATTATACTTTGGAGCTCAAGAAATTCAATAGAACTAATCAAAATTAGTTCTTAATCACAGACATGTTTGTCGGATGAACAAATGAATGAACTGACTTGCCACGGGTTGTTTGCGGTGCTGCTTTACCCTGGCTCTGTCCTTGAACTTCGCTGGCTCCCAGACTGCATCAGCAGGCTGTCGTGAATGGGGTGGGTCAGAGTCTCTGCCACTTTCTGGCAAATAATCAATGCTACTGGCAAACTTCTCAAATGTGTGGCCCCTTGGTGACTTCAAGTTTGAAGTTCCAAGCAAAGGCAAAGGAAGAAGAGTCCATATCTTGATAAAGTCCCAACTCCATCTCCTGTCCTTGACCTCATGACAAGTCGCCCTCCCCAGAGACCAATTTCCTTGAGTAGGAATAGCCAGGGTGGCTCCGGGCCATGATGATGCTTTCTCTCTGGCTACACAATGGTTGTGTGGCACTTCTCATTTCACCCAGATTTGGATTTTTCCTCGAAAGAGTTTAAATACTTTTATAAAATATTTACATCTATTTAACATGTATAGGACTGCTTGCCATCTTTGGGGAGAGGGTGGAGGGAGGGAGGGAGGGAGGGAGGGGAAAAATCGGAACAGAAGTGAGTGCAAGGGATAATGTTGAAAAAAATTACCCTGGCATGGGTTCGGTCAATAAAAAGTTATTTAATAAAATAAAAACAATATATAAAATATTTACCTTGTATGTGTTGGGTTTGTTAATAACCTTCTCTTTCCCCCTTTTAAAAATCCCTTTTCGGTTTTATCCCCAATTCATCACCTTCCTCAACCTCCATATTCCATCGCTCCATAAACCTTGTTTATTTCTACCTCTATAACATCCTCTGCATCTACTTTTTTTCTTCATTCAGACAACTCTCTTGCCAGCATCTTCTCACCTGGCCCATTGCAACAAGCATCCCCGGCTGTGATGCATCCTCCACACAGCTGCCCACATTTTTTTTAATTAGCGTATAAGCAAGCCCCCCCTTTCAGGGGGGCCGCCTCAGGAGGGATCCCTGTCCAGTAAATGGGGCGGGGGTTTCCCTCCGCACGGACAAAGAGGAGCCATGAACCATGTTCAGGAGGCCTGTGTGTGACAGCCAGGGACAAACCCGTGCCCGAAGCCCGGGGGTAGTAAGCCGGCGGGGATAGGAGGGATGGGAAGAACCTCGGGGACACTCCAGCTCAGAACCCCCGCTCCAGGTTCCGCCCCCCCCCCCCCCGGCTCTTCCAGCTGTCCATCAGCACCTGCCGGCTCTCCCACAGCGCAGCCGACTTCCTAGGAGGGGGGCTAAGGCCGGGGCGGCCGCTCTGAGCCCCGGTACTTCGGTGCGGGCTGGAGGCAAGAGCTCGCCTCTTGGGGCTGGGAGCTGACAGTCACCCAAGGTGTGAAGGCTCCAGGGCAGAAGCCTGAGGGGCCCAAGCCCGAGAAGGAGGGAGGGGGGCAGCTGCCGGAATTGGGATTCGGATCTCCCCTGGGGGTGAGATCGGGCAATGAATGTGCACCACATGTTCTCTCAATCATTCACTCCCCCACTCCGGTTAATTCATTTCTTCACTTCCATTTGCTCTCTCATTCATCCATTCACTCACTCATTCATTCATTCATTCATTCCCCCACTCCGGTTAGTTCAGCATTTCTTCACTTCCATTTGCTCTCTCATTCATCCATTCACTCACTCATTCATTCATTCACTCACTCCCCCACTCCTTAGTTTAATTCATTTCTTCACTTCCATTTGCTCTCTCATTCATCCATTCACTCACTCATTCATTCATTCACTCACTCCCCCACTCCTTAGTTTAATTCATTTCTTCACTTCCATTTGCTCTCTAGTTCCCGTCCATTCCCCATCACTCATTTCATTCTTTCCATTTCCTCCTCCACTCCGGTTGGTTTCTTTCTTCCACTTCCAATTTTTTTCCTCATTCATCCATTCACTCCACTCATTCAAATTTCATTCTTCCTCCCTCCACTCCGGTTAATTCATTTCTTCAACCATTTGCCTCTCTTCATCCATTTCCTCCTCATTTCATTCATTTTCATCCCTCCATCCGGGTTGGGTTCTTTCTTCCTTCCATTTTGCTCTCTCATTCGTCCATTCCTCCTCATTCATTTCTTTCATTCATCCTCCACTCCGGTTGGTTCTTTCTTCACTTCCATATGTTTTTTCTCATTCATCCATTCACTCACTCCATTTCCATTTCCTCCTCCCTCCTCCTTAGCTTAATTCTTTCTTCACTTCCATTTTTCTCTCATTTCATTCCATTCAATTCACTCATTCATTTCATTTCTTATCCCCCCTCCGGAGGTTGTTTTTCTTCACTTATATTTTGTTCTCTCATTCTCCTTTATCCTTCCTCGGATGGTTCTTTTTTCACTTCCATTTTGTTTTCATTTTCTCCTTCCTCACTCTTTCTTTCTTCATCATCCCCATCCTTGGTTAATTCTTTCTTCACTCATGGTTGTTTTCTCTTTCTCCTTCCTAATTTCTTCGTTCATTCTTTCCCCACTCCGGTTAGTTCTTTGTTCATTATTTGTTTTCTCTTTCTCCATTTCATATCTTCCTTGTTCCTCACCCCCATCAAGGTTTATTTCTTTCCTTCCTTTGTTTCTTTCTCCTTCCCTCCTCTTCTTTCTTTGTTTCTCCCCCATCCGGTTGGTTCTTTTTTTCCTTTGTTCTCTTCTCCATTCATAAATCTTCTTCCTTCCATCTCCCCCCCTTGGTTTAATTTCTTTTTCGTTCCTTTTACTTTCTCCTTCATCCATTTCATTTAAACTAAATTTTCTTTAATTTTCATTTTAATCCTTAGGCTTAATTCATTTCCCTTCACTTTGGCTTTGGTTCTCCTTTTTATCCATTCCTTCATCATTTCTTTATTCATACTATCCTGGTTTGGTTCTTTTTTATTCCATTCTCTTCTTTCATTCCTTCACCATCTTTTCCCTTTTTTTTTCCCCATCCAAGGTTTCCAATTCTTTTTCCTTTCCACTTGGTTTTGGTTTTTTCCTTTTTTTTTTCCTCCTCCACCGGTTGGTTCTTTTTTTATTTTATTTTTGGGTTTCCTCATTTCATTCCCAAATTATCCCTTCAATTCTTTCTTTTCCTTTTTCCACTCCATTATTCATTTCTTCATTTTCCTCCCCTCCTTCATTTCCCATTATATTTTTTTGTTCATTCCTTCCTCCCTCCGGTTAGTTCATTTGTTCACTTCCATTTGTTTTCTCATTCATCCATTCACTCACTCATTTCATTTTCCACTCACTCCCCACTCCCTTAGCTTGTTTTTCTTCACTTCCAATTTGTTTTCCTCTTCATCCATTCACTCATTCATTTCCATTTCATTCCTTCCCCCCACTCCAGTTAATTCATTTTTCCACTTTAATTTGTTTTCTCATTCATCCATTTCCACTCCTTCACTCATAATTCCCTTGTTTTTTCACTTCCATTTTTTTCTCATTCATCCATTCACTCCTTCATTTCATTCCTCCCTCCCCCACTCCTTAGTTTAATTCATTTCTTCACTTCCATTTGTTTTCTCATTCATCCATTCACTCCATTCATTCATTCCCTCCCTCCCCCACTCCAGTTTAATTCATTTTTTTCACTTCTTTTGTTTTCCTCATTTCTTCCCATTTCCACTCACTCATTTCATTTCATTTACTCCTCCCCCCACTCCTTAGTTTAATTCATTTCCTTCACTTTAATTTGCCTCTCATTTCATCCATTCCACTCACTCATTCATTTCATTCCACTCCCTCCCCCACTCCTTAGTTTTAATTCATTTTTCACTTATTTTGTTTTCTCATTCATCCATTCACTCATTTTTCATTTCCTCACTCCCCCCACTCCCAATTTAATTCATTTCTTCCACTTCCATTTCTCCCTCTCATTCTTCCATTCCACTCCTTTCATTTCATTCACTACTCCCCCCACTCCCTTATTTTAATTCATTTCTTCCTTATATTTGCTCTCTCATTCATCCATTTCACTCATTCATCCATTTCCTCACTCCCCCACTCCTTAGTTTAATTCATTTCTTCCTTATATTTGCTCTCTCTTTCATCCATTCACTCACTCCATTCATTTCATTACTCACTCCCCACTCCTTAAGTTTAATTCTTTCTTCACTTCCATTTGCCTCTCATTTCTTCATTCACTCACTCATTCCATTTCATTTCACTCCTCCCCCACTCCATGGTTTAATTCATTTCTTACTTTAATTTGTTTTCTTTCATCCATTCACTCATTCATTCATTTTCACTCACTCCCCCACTCCCTTAGGTTTTAATTCATTTCTTCACTTATTTTGCCTCTCATTCTTCCATTCCACTCACTCATTCATTTTTTCCTCACTCCCCACTCCTTAATTTAATTTTTCTTCACTTTAATTTGCTCTCTCATTCTTCCATTCACTCATCATTCCATTCCATTCCACTCCTTACTCCTTAGTTTTAATTCATTTCTTCATTATTTGTTTCTCATTCATCATTCACTCCATTCATTTCATTTCACTCCCTCATTTTTAATTCATTTCTTCACTTCCATTTGTTCTCATTCTTCCATTCACTCACTCATTTCATTTCATTCCTTCACTCCCCCACTCCAGTTTAATTTCATTTCTTCACTTATTTTTATTTCCTTCCTCCCCTCCATTTTCCATTTCCACTCACTCCATTCATTCCATTCATTCACTCCCCCCCACTCCTTAGTTTAATTCATTTCTTCACTTTAATTTGTTTTTCTCCATTCATTCCTCATTTTTCATTTCCTCACTCCCCACTCCTTAGTTTAATTCATTTCTTCACTTCCATTTGTTCTCTCATTCATCCATTCACTCACTCATTCATTCATTCCTTCACTCCCCCACTCCGTTTAATTCATTTCTTCACCTTTTTTTTCTTCTTCATTCATTCCATTTCACTCCCCCCACTCCCAGTTTAATTCATTTTTCACTTCCATTTGTTTTCTCATTCTTCCATTCACTCACTCATTCCATTCATTCCTCACTCCCCCACTCCTTAATTTAATTCATTTTCTTTCACTTTAATTTGTTTCTCATTTCATCCATTCACTCATTCATTCATTATTCCACTCCCACTCCTTAGTTTTAATTCATTTCTTCACTTTAATTTGTTCTCTCATTCATCCATTCACTCACTCATTCATTCATTCACTCACTCCCCACTCCCTTAAGTTTAATTCATTTCTTCACTTCCATTTTGCTCTCTCATTTCTTCCTTCACTCCCTCATTCATTCATTCACTCACTCCCCCCCTCCTTGAAATTCTTTTCTTCACTTTAATTTGCTTTCTTTCTCTTTTTCACTCACTTTCATTTTCCTCACTCCCCCACTCCTTAGGTTTTAATTTTTCTTCACTTAATTTTGCTCTCCATTTCATCCATTCACTCCACTCATTCATTCCATTCCACTCCTCCCCCACTCCTTGAAATTCATTTTCTTCCCTTATATTTTCCTCTCATTTCATCCATTCCTCACTCATTCATTTCATTCACTCACTCCCCCCACTCCTTAGTTTTTCATTTCTTCACTTTAATTTGCCTCTTTCTTCCATTTCACTCACTCATTCATTTCATTACTCACTCCCCACTCCCTTAGTTTAATTCATTTCTTCCTTAATTTGCTCTCTCATTCATCATTCACTCACTCATTCCATTCCATTCCTCCTCCCCCACTCCATTTAATTCATTTCTTCACTTATTTTCTCTCATTTCATCCATTCCCTCCTCATTCATTTTCATTTCACTCCCCCACTCCAGTTTAATTTCATTTCTTCACTTTAATTTGCCTCTCATTCATCCATTCACTCACTCATTTCATTCATTCACTCACTCCCCCACTCCTTAGTTTAATTCATTTCTTCACTTCCATTTGCTCTCTCATTCATCCATTCACTCACTCATTCATTCATTCCTTCACTCCTCCACTCCGGTTAATTCATTTCTTCACTTCCATTTGCTCTCTCATTCATCCATTCACTCACTCATTCATTCATTCATTCACTCCTCCACTCCAGTTAATTCATTTCTTCACTTCCTATGTTTTCTCATTTCATCCATTCACTCACTCATTCATTCCTCACTCCCTCACTCCTTGCTTCTTTCTCACTTCCATTTGTTCTCTCATTCATCCATTCACTCACTCATTCATTGTTCCTCACTCCCCACTCATAGTTTCATTCATTTCTTCACTTATGTTTGCTCTCTCATTCATCATTCACTCACTGTTCATTCATTCCTCACTCCCCACTCATAGTTTAATTCATTTCTTCACTTCTCTTGCTCTCTCATTCATCCCATTCACTCACTCATTCATTCATTCCTCCATACCACTCCTTAGTTCAATTCATTTTCTTCACTTCCATTTGTTTTTTCTCATTCATCCATTCACTCACTGTTCATTCATTCACTCTCCCCACTCAACAGCTTAATTCATTTCTTCACTTATATTTGTTTTCGCTTTCATCATTCACTCACTCATTCATTCATTCTCACTCCCCCACTCCAAGTTTAATTCATTTCTTCACTTCATTTGCTCTCATTCTTCCATTCACTCACTCATTCATTCATTCCTCCTCCCCACTCCTTAGTTTAATTCATTTCTTCACTTATATTGCTCTCTCATTCATCCATTCACTCACTCATTTCATTCATTCCTCCTCCCCACTCCTTCGTTTTAATTCATTTCTTCCTTATATTTGCTCTCTCATTCATCCATTCACTCACTCATTCATTCATTCCTCCTCCCCACTCCTTAGTTCAATTGTTTCTTAACTGTATTTCTCATTCATCCATTCCTCACTCATTCATTCATTCACTCACTCCCCCACTCCTTAGCTTAATTCATTTCTTCACTTATATTTGTTTTCTCATTCATCCATTCACTCACTCATTCATTCATTCACTCACTCCCCCACTCCTTAGTTTAATTCATTTCTTCACTTCCACTTGCTCTCTAATTCATCCATTCACTCACTCATTCATTCATTCATTCACTCCTCCACTCCGGTTAGTTCATTTCTTCACTTCCATTTGTTTTCTCATTCATCCATTCACTCACTCATTCATTCATTCCTTCACTCCTCCACTCCGGTTAATTCATTTCTTCACTTCCATTTGTCTCTCATTCATCCATTTCACTCACTCATTCATTCATTCATTCCTCCTCCTCCGGTTGATTCATTTCACTTCATGTTTCTCATTCTCATTCACTCACTCATTTCATTCACTCTCACTCCCTATATAGCTTAATTCATTTCTTCACTTCCATTTGCTCTCTCATTCATCCATTCACTCACTCATTCATTCATTCCTTCACTCCCCCACTCCGGTTAATTCATTTCTTCACTTATATTTGTTCTCTCATTCAATATTCACTCCTTCACTCCAGATAGTTCATTTGTTCACTTCCATTTGTTTTCTCATTCATCCATTCACTCACTCATTCATTCATTCACTCACTCCCCCACTCCTTAGCTTAATTCATTTCTTCACTCATATTTGTTTTCTCATTCATCCATTCACTCATTCATTCATTCATTCCCCACTCCGGTTAGTTCATTTGTTCACTTCCATTTGTTTTCTCATTCATCCATTCACTCACTCATTCATTCCATTACTCACTCCCCCCACTCCCTGAGTTTAATTCATTTCTTCACTTCATTTGCTCTCATTCATCCAAAATTTCTCCTCATTCATTCATTTCCTCCCCACTCGGTTAGTTCATTTCTTCACTTCCATTTGCTCTCTCATTCATCCATTCACTCCAATCATTCATTCATTCTCCTCCCCCACTCCTTATTTAATTCATTTCTTCCTTCATTTGCTTCTCTCATTCATCCATTCCTCCTCATTCATTCATTCCCTCCTCCCCACTCTTAGTTGTAATGTGTGTTCTATATATATACTTCTGTGTTTTCATTGTATTCTCGTCTCATTCATTCGTCCTCAGTTAGTTCATTGTTCACTTCCATTTGTTTCTCATTCATCATTCCTCCTCATTCACTCACTCCTTCCCCACTCCTTAGCTTAATTCATTCCTTCACTTCCATTTGCTCTCTCATTCATCCATTCACTCACTCATTTCATTCATTCACTTTCTCCCCACTCCATTAATTCATTTCTTCACTTCCATGTGTTTTCTCATTCATCCATTCACTCACTCATTCATTCATTCACTCACTCCCCCACTCCTTAGCTTAATTCATTTCTTCACTTATATTTGTTTTCTCATTCATCCATTCACTCACTCATTCCTTCATTCTCACTCCCCACTCCCTTAGTTTTAATTCATTTCTTCACTTCCTTGCTCATTCAATCATTCACTCACTCATTTCCTTCATTCATTCACTCCTCACTCGGTTAGTTCATTTCTTCACTTCCATTTGTTTTCTCATTCATCCATTCACTCACTCATTCATTCATTCCTTCACTCCCCCCTCCGGTTAATTCATTTCTTCACTTCCATTTGCTCTCTCATTCATCCATTCACTCACTCATTCATTCATTCATTCACTCCTCCACTCCGGTTAGTTCATTTCTTCACTTCCATATGTTTTCTCATTCATCCATTCACTCACTCATTCATTCACTCACTCCCTCACTCCTTAGCTTAATTCATTTCTTCACTTCCATTTGTTCTCTCATTCATCCATTCACTCACTCATTCATTCATTCCTTCACTCCCCCACTCCGGTTAATTCATTTCTTCACTTATATTTGTTCTCTCATTCATCCATTCACTCCTTCACTCCGGATAGTTCATTTGTTCACTTCCATTTGTTTTCTCATTCATCCATTCACTCACTCATTCATTCATTCACTCACTCCCCCACTCCTTAGCTTAATTCATTTCTTCACTCATATTTGTTTTCTCATTCATCCATTCACTCATTCATTCATTCATTCATTCCCCCACTCCGGTTAGTTCATTTGTTCACTTCCATTTGTTTTCTCATTCATCCATTCACTCACTCATTCATTCACTCACTCACTCCCCCACTCCTTAGCTTAATTCATTTCTTCACTTCCATTTGCTCTCTCATTCATCCATTCACTCACTCATTCATTCATTCACTCACTCCCCCACTCCTTAGTTTAATTCATTTCTTCACTTCCATTTGTTTTCTCATTCATCCATTCACTCATTCATTCATCCTCCCCCCCACTCCTTAGTTTAATTCATTTCTTCACTTCCATTTGCTCTCTCATTCTTCCATTCACTCACTCATTCATTCATTCACTCACTCCCCCACTCCTTAGCTTAATTCATTTTTTCACTTATATTTGTTTTCTCATTCATCCATTCACTCACTCATTCCATTCCATTGCTTTCACTCCCACTCCCTTAGTTTAATTCATTTCTTCACTTCCATTTGCTCTCATTCTGTTCCTCCTGTTCCTTCATTCACTCACTCCCCACTCCTTAGTTTAATTCATTTCTTCACCATTTGCTCTCTCATTCTTCATTCACTCCCTCATTCATTCCATTCCTCCTCCCCACTCCTTAGTTAATTCATTTCTTCATATATTTGCTCTCTCATTCATCATTCACTCACTCATTCATTCATTCACTCACTCCCCACTCATAGTTTAATTCATTTCTTCACTTATATTTTGCTCCTCATTCATCCATTCACTCACTCATTCATTCATTCACTCACTCCCCACTCCTTAGTTTAATTCATTTCTTCACTTCCATTTGCTCTCTCATTCATCCATTCACTCACTCATTCATTCATTCACTCACTCCCCCACTCCTTAGCTTAATTCATTTCTTCACTTCCATTTGCTCTCTCATTCATCCATTCACTCACTCATTCATTCATTCACTCACTCCCCCACTCCTTAGTTTAATTCATTTCTTCACTTCCACTTGCTCTCTAATTCATCCATTCACTCACTCATTCATTCATTCATTCACTCCTCCACTCCGGTTAGTTCATTTCTTCACTTCCATTTGTTTTCTCATTCATCCATTCACTCACTCATTCATTCATTCCTTCACTCCTCCACTCCGGTTAATTCATTTCTTCACTTCCATTTGCTCTCTCATTCATCCATTCACTCACTCATTCATTGTTCCTCCCTCCACTCGGTTAGTTCATTTCTTCACTTCATATGTTTCATTCATCCATTCCATGCTCATTCGTTCAATGCTCCCTCACTCCTTCCAGCTTAATTCATTTCTTCACTTCCATTTGTTCTCTCATTCATCCATTCACTCACTCATTCATTCATTCCTTCACTCCCCCACTCCGGTTAATTCATTTCTTCACTTATATTTGTTCTCTCATTCATCCATTCACTCCTTCACTCCAGATAGTTCATTTTTCACTTCCGACTTTGTTTCTCTTCATCATTCCTCACTCATTCATTCATTCCTCACTCCCTCCTTAACAATTCATTTCTTCACTCTTATTTGTTTCCTCATTCCATCCATTCCACTCTCATTCATTCATTCATTCCCCCACTCCGGTTAGTTCATTTGTTCACTTCCATTTGTTTTCTCATTCATCCATTCACTCACTCATTCATTCATTCACTCACTCCCCCACTCCTTAGTTTAATTCATTTCTTCACTTCCATTTGCTCTCTCATTTCATCAAATCCTCCTCATTCATCCATTCTCTCCTCCACTCCGGTTAGTTCATTTCTTCACTTCATTTGCTCTCTCATTCATCCATTCACTCAATCTGTTCATTCACTCCTCCCCACTCCCTTAGTTTAATTCATTTCACTTCATTATCTCATTCATCCATTCACTCACTCATTCATTCATTCCTCCTCCCCCACTCCTTAACCAATTCATTTCTTCACTTCCATTTGCTCTCATTCATCATTCACTCACTCATTCATTCATTCCTCCTCCCCCACTCAGTTGGTTGTTTGTTGCTTCCATTTGTTTTCTCATTCATCCATTCACTCACTCATTCATTCATTCACTCACTCCCCCACTCCTCAGTTTAATTCATTTCTTCACTTCCATTTGCTCTCTCATTCATCCATTCACTCACTCATTCATTCATTCACTCACTCCCCCACTCCTTAGTTTAATTCATTTCTTCACTTCCACTTGCTCTCTCATTCATCCATTCACTCACTCATTCATTCATTCATTCACTCCTCCACTCCGGTTAGTTCATTTCTTCACTTCCATTTGTTTTCTCATTCATCCATTCACTCACTCATTCATTCATTCCTTCTCCTCCTCCGGTTAATTCATTTCTTCACTTCCATTTGCTCTCTCATTCATCCATTCACTCACTCATTCATTCATTCATTCACTCCCCCACTCCGGTTAGTTCATTTCTTCACTTCCATTTGCTCTCTCATTCATCCATTCACTCACTCATTCATTCATTCACTCACTCCCCCACTCCTTAGTTTAATTCATTTCTTCACTTCCATTTGCTCTCTCATTCATCCATTCACTCACTCATTCATTCATTCACTCACTCCCCCACTCCTTAGTTTAATTCATTTCTTCACTTCCATTTGCTCTCTCATTCATCCATTCACTCACTCATTCATTCATTCACTCACTCCCCCACTCCTTAGTTTAATTCATTTCTTCACTTCCATTTGCTCTCTCATTCATCCATTCACTCACTCATTCATTCATTCACTCACTCCCCCACTCCTTAGTTTAATTCATTTCTTCACTTCCATTTGCTCTCTCATTCATCCATTCACTCACTCATTCATTCATTCACTCACTCCCCCACTCCTTAGTTTAATTCATTTCTTCACTTCCATTTGCTCTCTCATTCATCCATTCACTCACTCATTCATTCATTCACTCACTCCCCCACTCCTTAGTTTAATTCATTTCTTCACTTCCATTTGCTCTCTCATTCATCCATTCACTCACTCATTCATTCATTCACTCACTCCCCCACTCCTTAGTTTAATTCATTTCTTCACTTCCATTTGCTCTCTCATTCATCCATTCACTCACTCATTCATTCATTCACTCACTCCCCCACTCCTTAGTTTAATTCATTTCTTCACTTCCATTTGCTCTCTCATTCATCCATTCACTCACTCATTCATTCATTCACTCACTCCCCCACTCCTTAGTTTAATTCATTTCTTCACTTCCATTTGCTCTCTCATTCATCCATTCACTCACTCATTCATTCATTCACTCACTCCCCCACTCCTTAGTTTAATTCATTTCTTCACTTCCATTTGCTCTCTCATTCATCCATTCACTCACTCATTCATTCATTCACTCACTCCCCCACTCCTTAGTTTAATTCATTTCTTCACTTCCATTTGCTCTCTCATTCATCCATTCACTCACTCATTCATTCATTCACTCACTCCCCCACTCCTTAGTTTAATTCATTTCTTCACTTCCATTTGCTCTCTCATTCATCCATTCACTCACTCATTCATTCATTCACTCACTCCCCCACTCCTTAGTTTAATTCATTTCTTCACTTCCATTTGCTCTCTCATTCATCCATTCACTCACTCATTCATTCATTCACTCACTCCCCCACTCCTTAGTTTAATTCATTTCTTCACTTCCATTTGCTCTCTCATTCATCCATTCACTCACTCATTCATTCATTCACTCACTCCCCCACTCCTTAGTTTAATTCATTTCTTCACTTCCATTTGCTCTCTCATTCATCCATTCACTCACTCATTCATTCATTCACTCACTCCCCCACTCCTTAGTTTAATTCATTTCTTCACTTCCATTTGCTCTCTCATTCATCCATTCACTCACTCATTCATTCATTCACTCACTCCCCCACTCCGGTTAATTCATTTCTTCACTTCCATTTGCTCTCTCATTCATCCATTCACTCACTCATTCATTCATTCACTCACTCCCCCACTCCTTAGTTTAATTCATTTCTTCACTTCCATTTGCTCTCTCATTCATCCATTCACTCACTCATTCATTCATTCACTCACTCCCCCACTCCTTAGTTTAATTCATTTCTTCACTTCCATTTGCTCTCTCATTCATCCATTCACTCACTCATTCATTCATTCACTCACTCCCCCACTCCTTAGTTTAATTCATTTCTTCACTTCCATTTGTTTTCTCATTCATCCATTCACTCACTCATTCATTCATTCACTCACTCCCCCACTCCTTAGTTTAATTCATTTCTTCACTTCCATTTGCTCTCTCATTCATCCATTCACTCACTCATTCATTCATTCACTCCCCCACTCCTTAGTTTATTTCTTCACTTCCATTTGCTCTCTCATTCATCCATTCACTCACTCATTCATTCATTCATTCACTCTCCCTCCGGTTAGTTCATTTCTTCACTTCCATTTGTTTTCTCATTCATCCATTCACTCACTCATTCATTCATTCCTTCACTCCTCCACTCCGGTTAATTCATTTCTTCACTTCCATTTGCTCTCTCATTCATCCATTCACTCACTCATTCATTCATTCACTCACTCCCCCACTCCTTAGTTTAATTCATTTCTTCACTTCCATTTGCTCTCTCATTCATCCATTCACTCACTCATTCATTCATTCACTCACTCCCCCACTCCTTAGTTTAATTCATTTCTTCACTTCCATTTGCTCTCTCATTCATCCATTCACTCACTCATTCATTCATTCACTCACTCCCCCACTCCTTAGTTTAATTCATTTCTTCACTTCCATTTGTTTTCTCATTCATCCATTCACTCACTCATTCATTCATTCACTCACTCCCCCACTCCTTAGCTTAATTCATTTCTTCACTCATATTTGTTTTCTCATTCATCCATTCACTCATTCATTCATTCATTCACTCCCCCACTCCGGTTAGTTCATTTCTTCACTTCCATTTGCTCTCTCATTCATCCATTCACTCACTCATTCATTCATTCACTCACTCCCCCACTCCTTAGTTTAATTCATTTCTTCACTTCCATTTGCTCTCTCATTCATCCATTCACTCACTCATTCATTCATTCACTCACTCCCCCACTCCTTAGTTTAATTCATTTCTTCACTTCCATTTGCTCTCTCATTCATCCATTCACTCACTCATTCATTCATTCACTCACTCCCCCACTCCTTAGTTTAATTCATTTCTTCACTTCCATTTGCTCTCTCATTCATCCATTCACTCACTCATTCATTCATTCACTCACTCCCCCACTCCTTAGTTTAATTCATTTCTTCACTTCCATTTGCTCTCTCATTCATCCATTCACTCACTCATTCATTCATTCACTCACTCCCCCACTCCTTAGTTTAATTCATTTCTTCACTTCCATTTGCTCTCTCATTCATCCATTCACTCACTCATTCATTCATTCACTCACTCCCCCACTCCTTAGTTTAATTCATTTCTTCACTTCCATTTGCTCTCTCATTCATCCATTCACTCACTCATTCATTCATTCACTCACTCCCCCACTCCTTAGTTTAATTCATTTCTTCACTTCCATTTGCTCTCTCATTCATCCATTCACTCACTCATTCATTCATTCACTCACTCCCCCACTCCTTAGTTTAATTCATTTCTTCACTTCCATTTGCTCTCTCATTCATCCATTCACTCACTCATTCATTCATTCACTCACTCCCCCACTCCTTAGTTTAATTCATTTCTTCACTTCCATTTGCTCTCTCATTCATCCATTCACTCACTCATTCATTCATTCACTCACTCCCCCACTCCTTAGTTTAATTCATTTCTTCACTTCCATTTGCTCTCTCATTCATCCATTCACTCACTCATTCATTCATTCACTCACTCCCCCACTCCTTAGTTTAATTCATTTCTTCACTTCCATTTGCTCTCTCATTCATCCATTCACTCACTCATTCATTCATTCACTCACTCCCCCACTCCTTAGTTTAATTCATTTCTTCACTTCCATTTGCTCTCTCATTCATCCATTCACTCACTCATTCATTCATTCACTCCCACTCCTTAGTTTAATTCATTTCTTCACTTCCATTTGTTCTCTCATTCATCCATTCACTCACTCATTCATTCATTCACTCACTCCCCCACTCCTTAGTTTAATTCATTTCTTCACTTCCATTTGCTCTCTCATTCATCCATTCACTCACTCATTCATTCATTCACTCACTCCCCCACTCCTTAGTTTAATTCATTTCTTCACTTCCATTTGCTCTCTCATTCATCCATTCACTCACTCATTCATTCATTCACTCACTCCCCCACTCCTTAGTTTAATTCATTTCTTCACTTCCATTTGCTCTCTCATTCATCCATTCACTCACTCATTCATTCATTCACTCACTCCCCCACTCCTTAGTTTAATTCATTTCTTCACTTCCATTTGCTCTCTCATTCATCCATTCACTCACTCATTCATTCATTCACTCACTCCCCCACTCCTTAGTTTAATTCATTTCTTCACTTCCATTTGCTCTCTCATTCATCCATTCACTCACTCATTCATTCATTCACTCACTCCCCCACTCCTTAGTTTAATTCATTTCTTCACTTCCATTTGCTCTCTCATTCATCCATTCACTCACTCATTCATTCATTCACTCACTCCCCCACTCCTTAGTTTAATTCATTTCTTCACTTCCATTTGCTCTCTCATTCATCCATTCACTCACTCATTCATTCATTCACTCACTCCCCCACTCCTTAGTTTAATTCATTTCTTCACTTCCATTTGCTCTCTCATTCATCCATTCACTCACTCATTCATTCATTCACTCACTCCCCCACTCCTTAGTTTAATTCATTTCTTCACTTCCATTTGCTCTCTCATTCATCCATTCACTCACTCATTCATTCATTCACTCACTCCCCCACTCCTTAGTTTAATTCATTTCTTCACTTCCATTTGCTCTCTCATTCATCCATTCACTCACTCATTCATTCATTCACTCACTCCCCCACTCCTTAGTTTAATTCATTTCTTCACTTCCATTTGCTCTCTCATTCATCCATTCACTCACTCATTCATTCATTCACTCACTCCCCCACTCCTTAGTTTAATTCATTTCTTCACTTCCATTTGCTCTCTCATTCATCCATTCACTCACTCATTCATTCATTCACTCACTCCCCCACTCCTTAGTTTAATTCATTTCTTCACTTCCATTTGCTCTCTCATTCATCCATTCACTCACTCATTCATTCATTCACTCACTCCCCCACTCCTTAGTTTAATTCATTTCTTCACTTCCATTTGCTCTCTCATTCATCCATTCACTCACTCATTCATTCATTCACTCACTCCCCCACTCCTTAGTTTAATTCATTTCTTCACTTCCATTTGCTCTCTCATTCATCCATTCACTCACTCATTCATTCATTCACTCACTCCCCCACTCCTTAGTTTAATTCATTTCTTCACTTCCATTTGCTCTCTCATTCATCCATTCACTCACTCATTCATTCATTCACTCACTCCCCCACTCCTTAGCAATTCATTTCTTCACTTCCATTTGCTCTCTCATTCATCCATTCACTCACTCATTCATTCATTCCTCCTCCTCCTCCCTTAGCTTAATTCATTCCTTCGCTTCCTTCTCTCATTCATCCATTCACTCACTCACTCATTCATTCCTTCACTCCCCCACTCCTTAGCTTAATTCATTTCTTCACTTCCATTTGCTCTCTCATTCATCCATTCACTCACTCATTCATTCATTCACTCACTCCCCACTCCTTAATTTAGCTGTTTCTTCATATATTTGCTCTCTCTGTTCATCCATTACTCCTCACTCATTCATTCACTCCCCCACTCCTTAGCTTAATTCATTCCTTCACTTCCATTTGCTCTCTCATTCATCCATTCACTCACTCATTCATTCACTCACTCACTCCCCCACTCCTTAGTTCAATTCATTTCTTCACTTACATTTGCTCTCTCATTCATCCATTCACTCACTCATTCATTCATTCCTTCACTCCCCCACTCCGGTTAATTCATTTCTTCACTTCCATTTGCTCTCTCATTCTTCCATTCACTCACTCACTCATTCATTCACTCACTCCCCCACTCCGGTTAGTTCATTTCTTCACTTTCTATTTGCTCTCTCATTCATCCATTCACTCACTCATTCGACTAGTCACTCACTCGCCACTCCTTAGTTTAATTCATTTCTTCACTTCCATTTTATCTCGTTCTTCCATTCACTCACTATTTCGTTCATTCACTCCTCCCCACTCCTTAGTTTAATTCATTTTTCTTCACTTATATTTATCTCATTCATCCATTCACTCACTCATTCATTCCTCCACTCCCCACTCCTTAGTTTAATTCATTCTTCACTTATATTTGCTCTCTCATTCATCCATTCCTCACTCATTCATTCATTCACTCCTCCCCACTCCTTAGGATTAATTCATTTCTTCACTTCCATTTGCTCCTCTCATTCGTCATTATCACTCATTCATTCATTCACTCATTCCCCTCCTTAAGCAATTCATTTCTTCCATACCATTTTCTAGTTCATTTCACTCTATGTTCATTTCATTCCGCTCACTCCCCACACTCCTTAATTTAATTCATTTCTTCCGCCATTTGCTCTCCATTCATCCATTATCACTCCATTCTGTTCACTCCTCTGCTCCCCATCATGGTTTTAATTCATTTCTTCCTTCCATTGCTCTCTCATTCATCCATTCACTCCCTTCATTCATTCACTCACTCCCCACTCCTTAGTTTAATTCATTTCTTCTTATATTTGCTCTCATCCATTCACTCACTCATTCATTCATTCATTCCTCCCCCACTCCAGTTGGTTCATTTGCTTCCACTTCCATTGCTCTCATTCATCCATTCACTCATTCATTCATTCACTCACTCCCCACTCCTTAGTTTAATTCATTTCTTCCTTATATTTGCTCTCTCATTCATCCATTCACTCACTCATTCATTCATTCACTCATTCCCCCACTCCTTAGCTTAATTCATTTCTTCACTTCCATTTGCTCTCTCATTCTTCCATTCACTCACTCATTCATTCATTCACTCACTCCCCCACTCCCTTAATTTAATTCATTGTCCTTAATGTTGCTCTCTCATTCGTCATTCCTCACTCATTCATTCATTCTCCTCCCCACTCCTTAGTTTAATTCATTTCTTCACTTATATTTGCTCTCTCATTCATCATTCACTCACTCATTCATTCATTCCTCCTCCCCACTCCTTAGTTTGGTCATTTCTTCACTTATATTTGCTCTCTCATTCATCATTCCTCACTCATTCATTCATTCATTCTCCCCCACTCCGGTTAATTCATTTCTTCACTTGCTTGCTCTCATTCATCCATTCACTCAATCATTCATTCATTCCTCCTCCCCTCCTTGATTGTTCATTTCTTCACTTCCATTGCTCTCTCTCCTTTAATATTCACTCCTCATTCATTTAATTTCCTCCCCCCCACTCCTTAGCTTAATTCATTTCTTCACTTCCATTTGCTCTCTCATTCATCCATTCACTCACTCATTCATTCATTCACTCACTCCCCCACTCTGGTTAGTTCATTTGTTCACTTCCATTTGTTTTCTCATTCATCCATTCACTCACTCATTCATTCATTCACTCACTCCCCCACTCCTCAGTTTAATTCATTTCTTCACTTCCATTTGCTCTCTCATTCATCCATTCACTCACTCATTCATTCATTCACTCACTCCCCCACTCCTTAGTTTAATTCATTTCTTCACTTCCACGCCTCTCTATTCATCCATTCACTCACTCATTCATTCATTCCTCCCTCCACTCCAGTTGGTTGTTCTTCACTTCCATTTGTTTTCTCATTCATCCATTCACTCACTCATTCATTCATTCCTTCACTCCTCCACTCCGGTTAATTCATTTCTTCACTTCCATTTGCTCTCTCATTCATCCATTCACTCACTCATTCATTCATTCATTCACTCCTCCTCCGGTTAGTTCATTTCTTCACTTCCATATGTTTTCTCATTCATTCTCACTCATTCATTCACTCACTCCCTCACTCCTTAGCTTAATTCATTTCTTCACTTCCATTTGTTCTCTCATTCATCCATTCACTCACTCATTCATTCATTCCTTCACTCCCCCACTCCGGTTAATTCATTTCTTCACTTATATTTGTTCTCTCATTCATCCATTCACTCCTTGCCGGATAGTTGTTGTTCACTTCATTTGTTTTCTCATTCATCCATTCTCCTCATTCATTCATTCCTCCTCCCCACTCATAAGCAATTAATTTCTTCACTCATATTTGTTTTCTCATCATTCACTCATTCATTCGATTGTTCATTCCCCCACTCCGGTTAGTTCATTGTTCCTTCCATTTTGGCTCTCATTCATCCATTCCTCCTCATTTCGACTACTGCTCCTCCCCCCACTCCTTAGCTTAGTCATTTCTTCCGCCATTGCTCTCCTCATTCATCATTCACTCATTCATTCATTCCTCACTCCCCCACTCCTTAGTTTAATTCATTTCTTCACTTCCATTTGTTTTCTCATTCATCCATTCACTCATTCATTCATTCACTCACTCCCCCACTCCTTAGTTTAATTCATTTCTTCACTTCCATTTGCTCTCTCATTCTTCCATTCACTCACTCATTCATTCATTCTCCTCCCCACTCCTTAGTTTAATTCATTTCTTCACTTATGTTGCTCTCTCATTCATCATTCACTCCTCATTCATTCATTCACTCACTCCCCCACTCTATTAGTTTTAATTGTTTCTTCACTTATATTTGCTCTCTCATTCATCCATTCACTCACTCATCTCTCCCCCACTCCTTAGTTTAATTCATTTCTTCACTTCCATTTGCTCTCTCATTCATCCATTCACTCCTCCATTCATTCATTTCTCATTCCCCCACTCCTTAGTTTAATTCATTTCTTCACTTCCATTTGCTCTCTCATTCATCCATTCACTCACTCATTCATTCATTCCCTCTCCCCTTAGTTTAATTCATTTCTTCACTTCCATTTGCTCTCTCATTCATCCATTCACTCACTCATTCATTCATTCACTCACTCCCCCACTCCTTAGTTTAATTCATTTCTTCACTTCCATTTGCTCTCTCATTCATCCATTCACTCACTCATTCATTCATTCACTCACTCCCCCACTCCTTAGTTTAATTCATTTCTTCACTTATATTTGCTCTCTCATTCATCCATTCACTCACTCATTCATTCATTCACTCACTCCCCCACTCCTTAGTTTAATTCATTTCTTCACTTCCATTTGCTCTCTCATTCATCCATTCACTCACTCATTCATTCATTCACTCACTCCCCCACTCCTTAGTTTAATTCATTTCTTCACTTCCATTTGCTCTCTCATTCATCCATTCACTCACTCATTCATTCATTCACTCACTCCCCCACTCCTTAGTTTAATTCATTTCTTCACTTCCATTTGCTCTCTCATTCATCCATTCACTCACTCATTCATTCATTCACTCACTCCCCCACTCCTTAGTTTAATTCATTTCTTCACTTCCATTTGCTCTCTCATTCATCCATTCACTCACTCATTCATTCATTCACTCACTCCCCCACTCCTTAGTTTAATTCATTTCTTCACTTCCATTTGCTCTCTCATTCATCCATTCACTCACTCATTCATTCATTCACTCACTCCCCCACTCCTTAGTTTAATTCATTTCTTCACTTCCATTTGCTCTCTCATTCATCCATTCACTCACTCATTCATTCATTCACTCACTCCCCCACTCCTTAGTTTAATTCATTTCTTCACTTCCATTTGCTCTCTCATTCATCCATTCACTCACTCATTCATTCATTCACTCACTCCCCCACTCCTTAGTTTAATTCATTTCTTCACTTCCATTTGCTCTCTCATTCATCCATTCACTCACTCATTCATTCATTCACTCACTCCCCCACTCCTTAGTTTAATTCATTTCTTCACTTCCATTTGCTCTCTCATTCATCCATTCACTCACTCATTCATTCATTCACTCACTCCCCCACTCCTTAGTTTAATTCATTTCTTCACTTCCATTTGCTCTCTCATTCATCCATTCACTCACTCATTCATTCATTCACTCACTCCCCCACTCCTTAGTTTAATTCATTTCTTCACTTCCATTTGCTCTCTCATTCATCCATTCACTCACTCATTCATTCATTCACTCACTCCCCCACTCCTTAGTTTAATTCATTTCTTCACTTCCATTTGCTCTCTCATTCATCCATTCACTCACTCATTCATTCATTCACTCACTCCCCCACTCCTTAGTTTAATTCATTTCTTCACTTATATTTGCTCTCTCATTCATCCATTCACTCACTCATTCATTCATTCACTCACTCCCCCACTCCTTAGTTTAATTCATTTCTTCACTTATATTTGCTCTCTCATTCATCCATTCACTCACTCATTCATTCATTCACTCACTCCCCCACTCCTTAGTTTAATTCATTTCTTCACTTATATTTGCTCTCTCATTCATCCATTCACTCACTCACATTTCATTCCTCACTCCCCCACTCCTTAATTTAATTCATTTCTTCACTTATATTTGCTCTCTCATTCATCCATTCACTCACTCATTCATTCATTCACTCACTCCCCCACTCCTTAGTTTAATTCATTTCTTCACTTACATTTGCTCTCTCATTCATCCATTCACTCACTCATTCATTCATTCACTCACTCCCCCACTCCTTAGTTTAATTCATTTCTTCACTTACATTTGCTCTCTCATTCATCCATTCACTCACTCATTCATTCATTCACTCACTCCCTCACTCCTTGGCAATTCCATTTTCTTCACTTCCATTTGTTTTTCTCCATTCATCCGTTCACTCACTCATTTGTTCGTCCTCTCCTCCCCACTCATAGCTTAATTCATTTCTTCACTTCCATTGCTCTCTCATTCATCCATTCACTCCTCATTCATTCATTCCTCACTCCTCCACTCCTTAACTGAAATTCATTCCTTCCATTTTGTCTCTCATCCATTCCTCCTCACTCATTCATTCATCCTCCCCACTCCTTAGCTTAATTCATTCCTTCACTTCCATTTGCTCTCTAGGTACATTCACTCCTCATTCATTCATTCACTCACTCCCCAAATTCATTTTCTTCACTTCCTTGCTCTCTAATTCATCATTCCTCACTCATTGTTGTTGTTCATTCATTCACTCCTCCACTCCGGTTAGTTCATTTCTTCACTTCCATTTGTTTTCTCATTCATCCATTCACTCACTCATTCATTCATTCCTTCACTCCCTCCCTCCGGTTAATTCATTTCTTCCGCCCATTTGCTCTCATTCATCCATTCCTCCTCGGCTGTTCATTCATTCACTCCCTCCCGCTCCAGTTAGTTCATTTCTTCACTTCCTTATGTTTCTCATTCATCCATTCCACTCACTCATTCATTCACTCACTCCCTCACTCCTTAAGCCTGGTCATTTCTTCTTCATTGTTCTCTCATTCATCCATTCACTCACTCATTCATTCATTCCTTCACTCCCCCACTCCGGTTAATTCATTTCTTCACTTATATTTGTTCTCTCATTCATCCATTCACTCCTTCACTCCGGATAGTTCATTTGTTCACTTCCATTTGTTTTCTCATTCATCCATTCACTCACTCATTCATTCATTCACTCCTCCCCCCACTCCTTAAGCAATTCATTTCTTCCACTCATATTTGTTTTCTCATTCGGCGTATTCACTCATTCATTCATTCATTTCATTCCCCCACTCCGGTTAGTTCATTTGTTCACTTCCATTTGTTTTCTCATTCATCCATTCACTCCTCATTCATTCACTCCTCCTCCCCCACTCCTTAGTTTAATTCATTTCTTCACTTCCATTTGCTCTCTCATTCTTCCATTCACTCACTCATTCATTGTTCCTCACTCCCCACTCATAGTTTCATTCATTTCTTCACTTATGTTTGCTCTCTCATTCATCATTCACTCACTGTTCATTCATTCCTCACTCCCCACTCATAGTTTAATTCATTTCTTCACTTCTCTTGCTCTCTCATTCATCCCATTCACTCACTCATTCATTCATTCCTCCATACCACTCCTTAGTTCAATTCATTTTCTTCACTTCCATTTGTTTTTTCTCATTCATCCATTCACTCACTGTTCATTCATTCACTCTCCCCACTCAACAGCTTAATTCATTTCTTCACTTATATTTGTTTTCTCTTTCATCATTCACTCACTCATTCATTCATTCTCACTCCCCCACTCCAAGTTTAATTCATTTCTTCACTTCATTTGCTCTCATTCTTCCATTCACTCACTCATTCATTCATTCCTCCTCCCCACTCCTTAGTTTAATTCATTTCTTCACTTATATTGCTCTCTCATTCATCCATTCACTCACTCATTTCATTCATTCCTCCTCCCCACTCCTTCGTTTTAATTCATTTCTTCCTTATATTTGCTCTCTCATTCATCCATTCACTCACTCATTCATTCATTCCTCCTCCCCACTCCTTAGTTCAATTGTTTCTTAACTGTATTTCTCATTCATCATTCCTCACTCATTCATTCATTCACTCACTCCCCACTCCCTTAAGCAATTCATTTCTTCACTCATATTTGTTTTCTCATTCATCCATTCACTCACTCATTCATTCATTCACTCACTCCCCACTCTTAGTTTAATTCATTTCTTCACTTCCACTTGCTCTCTAATTCATCCATTCCCTCACTCATTCATTCATTCATTCACTCCTCCACTCCGGTTAGTTCATTTCTTCACTTCCATTTGTTTTCTCATTCATCCATTCACTCACTCATTCATTCATTCCTTCACTCCTCCACTCCGGTTAATTCATTTCTTCACTTCCATTTGCTCTCTCATTCGTCCATTTCACTCACTCATTCATTCATTCATTCCTCCTCCTCCGGTTGATTCATTTCACTTCATGTTTCTCATTCTCATTCACTCACTCATTTCATTCACTCTCACTCCCTATATAGCTTAATTCATTTCTTCACTTCCATTTGTTCTCTCATTCATCCATTCACTCACTCATTCATTCATTCCTTCACTCCCCCACTCCGGTTAATTCATTTCTTCACTTATATTTGTTCTCTCATTCATCCATTCACTCCTTCACTCCAGATAGTTCATTTGTTCACTTCCATTTGTTTTCTCATTCATCCATTCACTCACTCATTCATTCATTCACTCACTCCCCCACTCCTTAGCTTAATTCATTTCTTCACTCATATTTGTTTTCTCATTCATCCATTCACTCACTCATTCATTCATTCCCCACTCCGGTTAGTTCATTTGTTCACTTCCATTTGTTTTCTCATTCATCCATTCACTCACTCATTCATTCCTTTACTCACTCCCCCACTCCTCAGTTTAATTCATTTCTTCACTTCATTTGCTCTCATTCATCCAAAATTTCTCCTCATTCATTCATTTCCTCCCCACTCGGTTAGTTCATTTCTTCACTTCCATTGCTCTCTCATTCATCCATTCACTCCAATCATTCATTCATTCTCCTCCCCCACTCCTTATTTAATTCATTTCTTCCTTCATTTGCTTCTCTCATTCATCCATTCCTCCTCATTCATTCATTCCCTCCTCCCCACTCTTAGTTGTAATGTGTGTTCTATATATATACTTCTGTGTTTTCATTGTATTCTCGTCTCATTCATTCGTCCTCAGTTAGTTCATTGTTCACTTCCATTTGTTTCTCATTCATCATTCCTCCTCATTCATTCATTCCTCTCCCCACTCCTTAGCTTAATTCATTCCTTCACTTCCATTTGCTCTCTCATTCATCCATTCACTCACTCATTTCATTCATTCACTTTCTCCCCACTCCATTAATTCATTTCTTCACTTCATGTGTTTTCTCATTCATCCATTCCTCACTCATTCATTCATTCACCTCCCCCCCACTCCTTAGCTTAATTCATTTCTTCACTTATATTTGTTTTCTCATTCATCCATTCACTCACTCATTCCTCATTCTCACTCCCCACTCCCTTAGTTTTAATTCATTTCTTCACTTCCTTGCTCATTCAATCATTCACTCACTCATTTCATTCATTCATTCACTCCTCACTCCGGTTAGTTCATTTCTTCACTTCCATTTGTTTTCTCATTCATCCATTCACTCACTCATTCATTCATTCCTTCACTCCTCCACTCCGGTTAATTCATTTCTTCACTTCCATTTGCTCTCTCATTCATCCATTCACTCACTCATTCATTCATTCATTCACTCCTCCACTCCGGTTAGTTCATTTCTTCACTTCCATATGTTTTCTCATTCATCCATTCACTCACTCATTCATTCACTCACTCCCTCACTCCTTAGCTTAATTCATTTCTTCACTTCCATTTGTTCTCTCATTCATCCATTCACTCACTCATTCATTCATTCCTTCACTCCCCCACTCCGGTTAATTCATTTCTTCACTTATATTTGTTCTCTCATTCATCCATTCACTCCTTCACTCCGGATAGTTCATTTGTTCACTTCCATTTGTTTTCTCATTCATCCATTCACTCACTCATTCATTCATTCACTCACTCCCCCACTCCTTAGCTTAATTCATTTCTTCACTCATATTTGTTTTCTCATTCATCCATTCACTCATTCATTCATTCATTCATTCCCCCACTCCGGTTAGTTCATTTGTTCACTTCCATTTGTTTTCTCATTCATCCATTCACTCACTCATTCATTCACTCACCTTACACTCCTTAGCTTAATTCATTTCTTCACTTCCATTTGCTCTCTCATTCATCCATTCACTCACTCATTCATTCATTCACTCACTCCCCCACTCCTTAGTTTAATTCATTTCTTCCTTCCATTTGTTTTCTCATTCATCCATTCACTCATTCATTCGTCCTCCTCCCCACTCCTTAGTTTAATTCATTTCTTCACTTCCATTTGCTCTCTCATTCTTCCATTCACTCACTCATTCATTCATTCACTCACTACCCCACTCCTTAGCTTAATTCATTTTTTCACTTATATTTGTTTTCTCATTCATCCATTCACTCACTCATTCCATTCCATTGCTTTCACTCCCACTCCCTTAGTTTAATTCATTTCTTCACTTCCATTTGCTCTCATTCTGTTCCTCCTGTTCCTTCATTCACTCACTCCCCACTCCTTAGTTTAATTCATTTCTTCACCATTTGCTCTCTCATTCTTCATTCACTCCCTCATTCATTCCATTCCTCCTCCCCACTCCTTAGTTAATTCATTTCTTCATATATTTGCTCTCTCATTCATCATTCACTCACTCATTCATTCATTCACTCACTCCCCACTCATAGTTTAATTCATTTCTTCACTTATATTTTGCTCCTCATTCATCCATTCACTCACTCATTCATTCATTCACTCACTCCCCCACTCCTTAGTTTAATTCATTTCTTCACTTCCATTTGCTCTCTCATTCATCCATTCACTCACTCATTCATTCATTCACTCACTCCCCCACTCCTTAGCTTAATTCATTTCTTCACTTCCATTTGCTCTCTCATTCATCCATTCACTCACTCATTCATTCATTCCTTCACTCCCCCACTCCTTAGTTTAATTCATTTCTTCACTTCCACTTGCTCTCTAATTCATCCATTCACTCACTCATTCATTCATTCATTCACTCCTCCACTCCGGTTAGTTCATTTCTTCACTTCCATTTGTTTTCTCATTCATCCATTCACTCACTCATTCATTCATTCCTTCACTCCTCCACTCCGGTTAATTCATTTCTTCACTTCCATTTGCTCTCTCATTCATCCATTCACTCACTCATTCATTCTTCCTCCCTCCACTCGGTTAGTTCATTTCTTCACTTCATATGTTTCATTCATCCATTCCATGCTCATTCGTTCAATGCTCCCTCACTCCCTTAGCTTAATTCATTTCTTCACTTCCATTTGTTCTCTCATTCATCCATTCACTCACTCATTCATTCATTCCTTCACTCCCCCACTCCGGTTAATTCATTTCTTCACTTATATTTGTTCTCTCATTCATCCATTCACTCCTTCACTCCAGATAGTTCATTGTTCACTTCCGACTTTGTTTCTCTTCATCATTCCTCACTCATTCATTCATTCCTCACTCCCTCCTTAACAATTCATTTCTTCACTCTTATTTGTTTCCTCATTCCATCCATTCCACTCTGTTCATTCATTCATTCCCCCACTCCGGTTAGTTCATTTGTTCACTTCCATTTGTTTTCTCATTCATCCATTCACTCATTCATTCATTCACTCACTCCCCCACTCCTTAGTTTAATTCATTTCTTCACTTCCATTTGCTCTCTCATTTCATCAAATCCTCCTCATTCATTCATTCTCTCCCCACTCCCGGTTAGTTCATTTCTTCACTTCCATTTGCTCTCTCATTCATCCATTCACTCAATCTGTTCATTCACTCCTCCCCACTCCCTTAGTTTAATTCATTTCACTTCATTATCTCATTCATCCATTCACTCACTCATTCATTCATTCCTCCTCCCCCACTCCTTAACCAATTCATTTCTTCACTTCCATTTGCTCTCATTCATCATTCACTCACTCATTCATTCATTCCTCCTCCCCCACTCAGTTGGTTGTTTGTTGCTTCCATTTGTTTTCTCATTCATCCATTCACTCACTCATTCATTCATTCACTCACTCCCCCACTCCTCAGTTTAATTCATTTCTTCACTTCCATTTGCTCTCTCATTCATCCATTCACTCACTCATTCATTCATTCACTCACTCCCCCACTCCTTAGTTTAATTCATTTCTTCACTTCCACTTGCTCTCTAATTCATCCATTCACTCACTCATTCATTCATTCATTCACTCCTCCACTCCGGTTAGTTCATTTCTTCACTTCCATTTGTTTTCTCATTCATCCATTCACTCACTCATTCATTCATTCCTTCTCCTCCTCCGGTTAATTCATTTCTTCACTTCCATTTGCTCTCTCATTCATCCATTCACTCACTCATTCATTCATTCATTCACTCCTCCACTCCGGTTAGTTCATTTCTTCACTTCCATATGTTTTCTCATTCATCCATTCACTCACTCATTCATTCCTCCTCCCTGCTCCCTTAGCTTAATTCATTTCTTCGCCCATTTGTTCTCTCAATGTCATTCTCACTCATTCATTCATTCCTTCACTCCCCCACTCCGGTTAATTCATTTCTTCACTTATATTTGTTCTCTCATTCATCCATTCACTCCTTCACTCCGGATAGTTCATTTGTTCACTTCCATTTGTTTTCTCATTCATCCATTCACTCCTCCATTCATTCATTCTCACTCCCCACTCCTTAGCTTAATTCATTTCTTACTCCTTATTTGTTTCTCATTCATCCATTACTCATTCATTCATTTCATTCCCACTCCGGTTAGTTCATTTGTTCACTTCCATTTGTTTTCTCATTCATCCATTCACTCCTTGATCATTCACTCCTCACTCCCCTCCTTAGCTTAATTCATTTCTTCACTTCATTGCTCTCTCATTTCAATCATTCACTCACTCGTTTCATTTCCATTCCTCCTCCCCACTCCTTAGTTTAATTCATTTTCTTCACTTCCATTTGTTTCTCATTCATCCACCCATTCCTCATTCATTCATTCACTCACTCCCCACTCCTTAGTTTAATTCATTTCTTCACTTCATTGCTCTCTCGCTTCTTCCATTCACTTTCCTCATTCATTCATTCACTCACTCCCCCACTCCTTAGTTTAAATTCATTTCTTCCTTATGTTGCTCTCTCATTCATCCATTCACTCACTCATTCATTCATTCACTCACTCCCCCACTCCTTAGTTTAATTCATTTCTTCACTTATATTTGCTCTCTCATTCATCCATTCACTCACTCATTCATTCACTCACTCCCCCACTCCTTAGTTTAATTCATTTCTTCACTTCTTTGCTCTCTCATTCTTCCATTCACTCCTCATTCATTCATTCACTCCTCCCCCCTCCTTAGTTTAATTCATTTCTTCACTTATATTTGCTCTCTCATTCATCCATTCACTCACTCATTCATTCATTCACTCACTCCCCCACTCCTTAGTTTAATTCATTTCT
This sequence comes from Sarcophilus harrisii, assembly GCF_902635505.1. Classification (NCBI taxonomy): domain Eukaryota; kingdom Metazoa; phylum Chordata; class Mammalia; order Dasyuromorphia; family Dasyuridae; genus Sarcophilus; species Sarcophilus harrisii. Next base: position 6,657,926 of record NC_045429.1, read on the forward strand.
TCACTTCCATTTGCTCTCTCATTCTTCCATTCACTCACTCATTCATTCATTCACTCACTCCCCCACTCCTTAGTTTAATTCATTTCTTCACTTATATTTGCTCTCTCATTCATCCATTCACTCACTCATTCATTCATTCACTCACTCCCCCACTCCTTAGTTTAGTGGGCACAACCGCTTATATTTGCTCTCTCATTCATCCATTCACTCACTCATTCATTCATTCCTCCCCCCCACTCCTTAGTTTAATTCATTTCTTCACTTCCATTTGCTCTCATTCATCCATTCACTCACTCATTCATTCATTCACTCACTCCCCCACTCCTTAGTTTAATTCATTTCTTCACTTCCATTTGCTCTCTCATTCATCCATTCACTCACTCATTCATTCATTCATTCACTCCCCCACTCCGGTTAGTTCATTTCTTCACTTCCATTTGCTCTCTCATTCATCCATTCACTCAATCATTCATTCATTCACTCACTCCCCACTCCTTAGTTAATTCATTTTCTTCACTTCATTTTGCTCTCTCATTCATCCATTCACTCACTCATTCATTCATTCACTCACTCCCCCACTCCTTAGCTTAATTCATTTCTTCACTTCCATTTGCTCTCTCATTCATCCATTCACTCACTCATTCATTCATTCACTCACTCCCCCACTCTGGTTAGTTCATTTGTTCACTTCCATTTGTTTTCTCATTCACATCCATTCACTCACTCATTCATTCATTCCACTCCTCAGTTTAATTCATTTCTTCACTTCCATTTGCTCTCTCATTCATCCATTCACTCACTCATTCATTCACTCCTCCCCACTCCTTAGTTTATTCCCATTTCACTTCCACTTGCTCTCTAATTCATCCATTCACTCACTCATTCATTCATTCCTTCACTCCTCCCTCCGGTTAGTTCATTTCTTCACTTCCATTTGTTTTCTCATTCATCCATTCACTCACTCATTCATTCATTCCTTCACTCCTCCACTCCGGTTAATTCATTTCTTCACTTCCATTTGCTCTCTCATTCATCCATTCACTCACTCATTCATTCATTCATTCCATACTCCTCCAGTTAGTTCATTTCACTTCCATATGTTTCTCATTTGTCGTCACTCACTCATTCATTCACTCTCCCTCACTCCTTAACCAATTCATTTCTTCACTTCATTTTGTTCTCTCATTCATCCATTCTCCTCATTCATTGTTCCTTCCTCCCCCCCACTCCGGTTAATTCATTTCTTCACTTATATTTGTTCTCTCATTCATCCATTCACTCCTTCACTCCGGATAGTTCATTTGTTCACTTCCATTTGTTTTCTCATTCATCCATTCACTCACTCATTCATTCATTCACTCACTCCCCCACTCCTTAGCTTAATTAATTTCTTCACTCATATTTGTTTTCTCATTCATCCATTCACTCATTCATTCATTCATTCATTCCCCCACTCCGGTTAGTTCATTTGTTCACTTCCATTTGTTTTCTCATTCATCCATTCACTCACTCATTCATTCACTCACTCACTCCCCCACTCCTTAGCTTAATTCATTTCTTCACTTCCATTTGCTCTCTCATTCATCCATTCACTCACTCATTCATTCATTCCCTCACTCCCCACTCCTTAGTTTAATTCATTTCTTCACTTCCATTTGTTTTCTCATTCATCCATTCACTCATTCATTCATTCACTCACTCCCCCACTCCTTAGTTTAATTCATTTCTTCACTTCCATTTGCTCTCTCATTCTTCCTTCCATACACATTCATTCCTCACTCCCCACTCCTTAGTTTAATTCATTTCTTCACTTATATTTGCTCTCTCATTTAATCCATTCCTCCTCATTTCATTCATTCACTCACTCCCCCACTCCTTAGTTTAATTCATTTCTTCACTTCCATTTGCTCTCTCATTCATCCATTCACTCACTCATTCATTCATTCACTCACTCCCCCACTCCTTAGTTTAATTCATTTCTTCACTTCCATTTGCTCTCATTCTTCCACTCACTCATTCATTCATTCACTCACTCCCCCCCTCCTTCGGTTAATTCATTTCTTCACTTATATTTGCTCTCTCATTCATCCATTCCACTCTGCTCATTCTGTTCATTCCTCACTCCACCTCCTTAGTTTAATTCATTTCTTCTTATATTTTGCTCTCTCATTCATCCATTCCTCCTTTCATTCATTCATTCACTCACTCCCCCCACTCCTTAGGTTAATTCATTTCTTCACTTCCATTTGCTCTCTCATTCATCATTCACTCACTCATTCATTCATTCATAACTTCCCCACTCCTTACAGCAATTCATTTCTTCTTCTGTGCTCTCATTCGGCCATTTCACTCACTCATTCATTCATTCTCCTCCCCACTCCTTAGTTTAATTCATTTCTTCACTTCATTGCTCTCTCATTCATCCATTCACTCACTCATTCATTCACTCATAACTCCCCACTCCTTAGTTTAATTCCATTCTTCTTCCATTTGCTCTCTCATTCATCCATTCACTCACTCATTCATTCGATTCACTCCCACTCATAGTTTTAATTCATTTCTTCACTTCCATTTGTTTTCTCATTCATCCATTCACTCATTCATTCATTCACTCACTCCCCCACTCCTCAGTTTAATTCATTTCTTCACTTCCATTTGCTCTCTCATTCTTACATTCACTCACTCATTCATTCATTCACTCACTCCCCCACTCCTTAGTTTAATTCATTTCTTCACTTCATTTGTCTCATTCTTCCATTCTCCTCATTCATTCATTCCTCACTCCACCACTCTTAGTTTAATTCATTTAACTTCTTATATTTGCTCTCTCATTCATCATTCACTCACTCATTTCATTCATTCCACTCACTCCCCACTCCTTAGTTTAATTCATTTCTTCCACCTGTTGCTCTCATTCCTTCCATTCACTCCTCATTCATTTCATTCCTCACTCCCCACTCCTTAGTTTGGTCATTTCTTCATTTGCTCTCTCATTCTTCCATTCACTCACTCATTCATTCATTCATACTCCCCTCCTTAGTTCATTCATTAACTTCACTTATATTTGCTCTCTCATTCATCCATTCACTCACTCATTCATTCATTCACTCACTCCCCCACTCCTTAGTTTAATTCATTTCTTCACTTATATTTGCTCTCTCATTCATCCATTCACTCACTCATTCATTCATTCACCTCCCCACTCCTTAGTTTAATTCATTTCTTCACTTACATTTGCTCTCTCATTCATCCATTCACTCACTCATTCATTCATTCACTCACTCCCCCACTCCTTAGTTTAATTCATTTCTTCACTTATATTTGCTCTCTCATTCATCCATTCACTCACTCATTCATTCATTCCTCCCCCACTCCTTAGTTTAATTCATTTCTTCACTTATATTTGCTCTCTCATTCATCCATTCACTCACTCATTCATTCATTCACTCACTCCCCCACTCCTTAGTTTAATTCATTTCTTCACTTATATTTGCTCTCTCTCATTCATCATTCATTCATTCCTCCTCCCCACTCCTTAGTTTAATTCATTTCTTCACTTATATTTGCTCTCTCATTGTCCATTCACTCCTCATTCATTCATTCCTCTCCCCACTCCTTAGTTTAATTCTTCTTCCGCCTGTTTGCTCTCTCATTTCATCCATTCCCTCATTCATTCATTCACTCACTCCCCCACTCCTTAGTTTAATTCATTTCTTCACTTCCATTTGCTCTCTCATTCATCCATTCACTCACTCATTCATTCATTCACTCACTCCCCCACTCCTTAGTTTAATTCATTTCTTCACTTATATTTGCTCTCTCATTCATCCATTCACTCACTCATTCATTCATTCACTCACTCCCCCACTCCTTAGCTTAATTCATTTCTTCACTTCCATTTGTTTTCTCATTCATCCATTCACTCACTCATTCATTCATTCACTCACTCCCCCACTCCTTAGCTTAATTCATTTCTTCACTTCCATTTGCTCTCTCATTCATCCATTCACTCACTCATTCATTCATTCACTCACTCCTCCACTCCTTAGCTTAATTCATTCCTTCACTTCCATTTGCTCTCTCATTCATCCATTCACTCACTCACTCATTCATTCCTTCACTCCCCCACTCCTTAGCTTAATTCATTTCTTCACTTCCATTTGCTCTCTCATTCATCCATTCACTCACTCATTCATTCACTCACTCACTCCCCCACTCCTTAATTTAGCTGTTTCTTCATATATTTGCTCTCTCTGTTCATCCATTACTCCTCACTCATTCATTCACTCACTCCCCACTCCTTAGCTTAATTCATTCCTTCACTTCCATTTGCTCTCTCATTCATCCATTCACTCACTCATTCATTCACTCCTGCTCCCCCCACTCCTTGAATTCAATTCATTTCTTCACTTGTTTGCTCTCTCATTCATCCATTCACTCACTCATTCATTCATTCCTTCACTCCCCCACTCCGGTTAATTCATTTCTTCACTTCCATTTGCTCTCTCATTCTTCCATTCACTCACTCACTCATTCATTCACTCACTCCCCCACTCCGGTTAGTTCATTTCTTCACTTCCTGTTTGCTCTCATTCATCCATTCACTCACTCATTCGACTAGTCACTCACTCGCCACTCCTTAGTTTAATCCATTTCTTCCCTTCCATTTTATCTCGTTCTTCCATTCACTCACTATTTCGTTCATTCACTCCTCCCCACTCCTTAGTTTAATTCATTTTTCTTCACTTATATTTATCTCATTCATCCATTCACTCACTCATTCATTCCTCCACTCCCCACTCCTTAGTTTAATTCATTCTTCACTTATATTTGCTCTCTCATTCATCCATTCCTCACTCATTCATTCATTCACTCCTCCCCACTCCTTAGGATTAATTCATTTCTTCACTTCCATTTGCTCCTCTCATTCGTCATTATCACTCATTCATTCATTCACTCATTCCCCTCCTTAAGCAATTCATTTCTTCCATACCATTTTCTAGTTCATTTCACTCTATGTTCATTTCATTCCGCTCACTCCCCACACTCCTTAATTTAATTCATTTCTTCCGCCATTTGCTCTCCATTCATCCATTATCACTCCATTCTGTTCACTCCTCTGCTCCCCATCATGGTTTTAATTCATTTCTTCCTTCCATTGCTCTCTCATTCATCCATTCACTCTCCTTCATTCATTCACTCACTCCCCACTCCTTAGTTTAATTCATTTCTTCTTATATTTGCTCTCATCCATTCACTCACTCATTCATTCATTCATTCCTCCCCCACTCCAGTTGGTTCATTTGCTTCCACTTCCATTGCTCTCATTCATCCATTCACTCATTCATTCATTCACTCACTCCCCCACTCCTTAGTTTAATTCATTTCTTCACTTATATTTGCTCTCTCATTCATCCATTCACTCACTCATTCATTCATTCTCACTCCCCCACTCCTTAGCTTAATTCATTTCTTCACTTCCATTTGCTCTCTCATTCTTCCATTCCTCCTCATTCATTCATTCACTCACTCCCCCACTCCCTTAGTTTAATTCATTGTCCTTAATGTTGCTCTCTCATTCGTCATTCCTCACTCATTCATTCATTCTCCTCCCCACTCCTTGGTTTAATTCATTTCTTCACTTATATTTGCTCTCTCATTCATCATTCACTCACTCATTCATTCATTCCTCCTCCCCACTCCTTAGTTTGGTCATTTCTTCACTTATATTTGCTCTCTCATTCATCATTCCTCACTCATTCATTCATTCATTCTCCCCCACTCCGGTTAATTCATTTCTTCACTTGCTTGCTCTCATTCATCCATTCACTCAATCATTCATTCATTCCTCCTCCCCTCCTTGATTGTTCATTTCTTCACTTCCATTGCTCTCTCTCCTTTAATATTCACTCCTCATTCATTTAATTTCCTCCTCCCCACTCCTTAGCTTCATTCATTTCTTCACTTCCATTTGCTCTCTCATTCTTCCATTCACTCACTCATTCATTCATTCACTCACTCCCCCACTCTGGTTAGTTCATTTGTTCACTTCCATTTGTTTTCTCATTCATCCATTCACTCACTCATTCATTCATTCTCCTCCCCCTCCTCAGTTTAATTCATTTCTTCACTTCCATTTGCTCTCTCATTCATCCATTCACTCACTCATTCATTCATTCCACTCCTCCCCACTCCTTAGTTTAATTCATTTCTTCACTTCCACGCCTCTCTATTCATCCATTCACTCACTCATTCATTCATTCCTCCCTCCACTCCAGTTGGTTGTTCTTCACTTCCATTTGTTTTCTCATTCATCCATTCACTCACTCATTCATTCATTCCTTCACTCCTCCACTCCGGTTAATTCATTTCTTCACTTCCATTTGCTCTCTCATTCATCCATTCACTCACTCATTCATTCATTCATTCACTCCTCCTCCGGTTAGTTCATTTCTTCACTTCCATATGTTTTCTCATTCATTCTCACTCATTCATTCACTCACTCCCTCACTCCTTAGCTTAATTCATTTCTTCACTTCCATTTGTTCTCTCATTCATCCATTCACTCACTCATTCATTCATTCCTTCACTCCCCCACTCCGGTTAATTCATTTCTTCACTTATATTTGTTCTCTCATTCATCCATTCACTCCTTGCCGGATAGTTGTTGTTCACTTCATTTGTTTTCTCATTCATCCATTCTCCTCATTCATTCATTCCTCCTCCCCACTCATAAGCAATTAATTTCTTCACTCATATTTGTTTTCTCATCATTCACTCATTCATTCGATTGTTCATTCCCCCACTCCGGTTAGTTCATTGTTCCTTCCATTTTGGCTCTCATTCATCCATTCCTCCTCATTTCGACTACTGCTCCTCCCCCCACTCCTTAGCTTAGTCATTTCTTCCGCCATTGCTCTCCTCATTCATCATTCACTGCTCATTCATTCATTCCTTCACTCCCCACTCCTTAGTTTAATTCATTTCTTCACTTCCATTTGTTTTCTCATTCATCCATTCACTCATTCATTCATTCACTCACTCCCCCACTCCTTAGTTTAATTCATTTCTTCACTTCCATTTGCTCTCTCATTCTTCCATTCACTCACACATTCATTCATTCTCCTCCCCCACTCCTTAGTTTAATTCATTTCTTCACTTATGTTGCTCTCTCATTCATCCATTCACTCCTCATTCATTCATTCACTCACTCCCCCACTCTATTAGTTTTAATTGTTTCTTCACTTATATTTGCTCTCTCATTCATCCATTCACTCACTCATTTCATTCTCCTCCCCCACTCCTTAGTTTAATTCATTTCTTCACTTCCATTTGCTCTCTCATTCTTCCATTCACTCCTCCATTCATTCATTTCTCCTCCCCCCACTCCTTAGTTTAATTCATTTCTTCACTTATTTTGCTCTCTCATTCATCCATTCACTCACTCATTCATTCATTCCCTCTCCTTAGTTTAATTCATTTCTTCACTTATATTTGCTCTCTCATTCATCCATTCACTCACTCATTCATTCATTCACTCACTCCCCCACTCCTTAGTTTAATTCATTTCTTCACTTCCATTTGCTCTCTCATTCATCCATTCACTCACTCATTCATTCATTCCTCCCCCACTCCTTAGCTTAATTCATTTCTTCACTTCCATTTGCTCTCTCATTCATCCATTCACTCACTCATTCATTCATTCACTCCTCCCCACTCCTTAGTTTAATTCATTTCTTCACTTCCATTTGCTCTCTCATTCATCCATTCACTCACTCATTCATTCATTCACTCACTCCCCCACTCCTTAGTTTAATTCATTTCTTCACTTCCATTTGCTCTCTCATTCATCCATTCACTCACTCATTCATTCATTCACTCACTCCCCCACTCCTTAGTTTAATTCATTTCTTCACTTCATTTGTTTTCTCATTCATCCATTCACTCATTCATTCATTCACTCACTCCCCACTCCTCAGTTTAATTCATTTCTTCACTTCATTTTATACCTCTCATTCTTACATTCCTCACTCATTCATTCATTCACTCCCCCCCACTCCTTAGTTTAATTCATTTCTTCACTTCCATTTGCTCTCATTCTTCCATTCCTCCACTCATTCATTCATTCACTCACTCCACCACTGAATCTGCCAAATAGTAACTGGCCTCCAAATTTTCACTGAGCTTTACACAAATTCACACATTTTAGTCTCACCAAGTTGTGTTTAGCTGAACACTTGGTTTATATTTGTATTGACTTGGTCTTTCTATCTTATTTGATTTTAGATGTACTTATTTCCTTCATTAGAAGGTAAATTCTTTGAGAATAAGAATTGTTTTATTTGTGCTATTATCCCCAATATCTGGCCCAGTTCTTGTCATGTAGGAAGTGCTGAGTAAACATGGATTCAAGAAAACAAAATTCTGCCTTCCAAGATCTCTGTCATGGTTTTTCATGTGCATGTGGGAAAATGCCAAATTCTTTTTATTCAGCTTTCTGGGGTCCGAAGCCCATAATGCCTTTCTTTGTTTCCTGAGCACACAGTAAACACTTGATAAACGTTCCTTGTCTTACTGACTTAAACCCATTGATCTATTTCTTTTCTTTTTCTAAGACTAGATAGTTGGAAAAATTGCTGTAGGGGACATTTTGGAATCTAGCAGTCCCAAAGAGTCATCTCCCAGAATTCAAATTGACCCTCAGACACTTCCTGTGTGACCCTGGGCACATCACAGCACCCAGTTTGCCTCATTTGGCTCATGTGTGAATGAGCTGGAGAAGGAAATAATCAACCTCCAATATCTTTGCCAAGGAAACCCAAGTGGAGTCACAGAGAGTCGAACAACTGAGAAACAAACAAAAAAAAAAAAAAAAACACTGTTTTTTGAGATCATTAGGAAGATTCAGATTAGTGCTTTATATGGGGGGGGGGGGGAGTATGTATTGATGTGTATTGGATTTCTCTGAAATGTGTTTTACTTTGTTTTAGATGTGGAAATGTAAACTTTGCAAGAAGAACCAGTTGTAACCGGTGTGGTCGAGGTAAATATACAAGTAGCATCTTCTCATGATCATATGCAAAATTTTGTCCGGGTCTCTTCATTGCATGTCTTTTTTCTTCTACTTTCAGAAAAAACGACCGAAGCTAAGATGATGAAAGCTGGTGGGACTGAAATAGGAAAGACCCTCGCTGAGAAGAGCCGGGGCCTCTTTAGTGCTAATGACTGGCAATGCAAAACGTATGTCTCTTGGAATTACTCTCTTGTATTGACTTCATGATAGTATCTGTGTGTAGGGTCACAGCTTATCACTGGTATTGCCAACTTGTAAAAGTATACATGGGAGATAGGGATGGAGTTTTAAGGCTGCCTTTCTCCTGTTAAAAAGTGTCAGATGAAATGATGCTCTGGGAGAAATTAACCCTAATCTCCATAAATGTCTCACTGAGCAGAGTAGCCTTTTAATCAAAAAGACTGTTATGTTGTCATTTTATTGATAACTAATAGTCACTGTTATATAAAAGATCTCTGCATTTTCTTTTCTTTGCCTTGTGTTGATGGGACGTTTTTGCCTGTAAGCATACACAATGGCCATAACAAGTTAAACTTGAATAAAAACACATCCCAGTAGTGTGTGATAGGTGGATGGTCACTAGACTGATTGGCAGTCACAAGAGAGTGGGCCTCTGGGTTGCCTCTACCATTTGGTACCCTTTTATTGTTTTTTCATCATCAAATGAAGGATGGGAGAGATGGTCTTCAAAGCCACATCCCATTTTCAAGATTTTATGATTAGAAACACTCAGATTTGAGAATTATGCTTTTATCATTTGTTCATTTTTCTGTTTATGTGGAAGAATCCTAAGAAGCTGCATTTGACTTGTTAGAAATTCTGCCCTCAAGGGGCAGTATAATAGAGGAAAGTGCTCTCAGCTCAGCAGCCACAACCTGGGCTGTGGAACTAGATGTTCTGATGGCATCTGCAGCTCCTTTGACTTTTCTTTCCTGAAATTCGTTTAGCTTGGTTTACTGTCTAGCGTTGGGTGCTTATCTCTTCGGCCCTTGTGGTATCGAATTTGGTTTTGAAATTCCCAGTTGATTCCCTAGATTTTTTCCTCACTTCTGTTATGAATTTGGGCAAAAATGTTTTGAATTTGAAGATGCTGGCATAAATTTCTGGATTTTTGGATATTAGGAAGTGAGATTTTCCATTTTTAAACAGTCTTGAAGCATACACTAAATGCTGGAGTATTTAGTATGAGAATTGTTGTTGCGCACTAAACTTGAGGTTTGGGGTTCTTAATGGATTTGTTTAATTTCAGAGACTGAGTCCTATTTTAATTCATTATGTCCCAGAGAATCTTAGAATAGAAATGTCCCTCGCATCTTCCTCTCTGGCCTGGAGTTCTTGAATCTTTCCCTGAAGTAAAACATGTCTTTGTTTTCACAAAACCCTACTGTCTGTTTCATAGATTACTTTTCATCTTTAATAGTTACAGATTTGACGGGTCTTGTCCAAGTCTCTAGCAGGTCAGCATTCCAAATTTACCGTCTCGATAACTTGATGTTTATGGTGCTGAGAATCGGCTCCGATTTTAGCTTTCTCTTTTGTCTTTAATTGTCTCCATCTTTTCTGGTGGGCCACGACATTCTACTAATGTGCTTCTCCTTCGTTTTAAAGTTGCAGTAATGTGAATTGGGCCAGGAGATCCGAGTGCAACATGTGCAACACTCCCAAGTATGCTAAGCTGGAGGAAAGGACGGGTAAGTGAGAGTCCCACGGAAGAAATCCAGGGGCTTTAAAAGCTGCTTTCCCTCTCAGGGACAAGAGCAGTCCACGCTGGTTCACCCTCATTTTTTCATTATTCCTTTAGTTTTGTTTTCAAATTCATAGTCACAGGCAAGAGTGGCTACCAAGAACTATGTGCCAGAAAGGAAGCCTGATACTTTGGGGTTTATTTAACCCAGTAGAGAATCCATGTACAAAAAACTTGGGTGTAGTTTACTCTCGGGTTCTGTTTCCATGTATACTGTGCTCTGAAAAAAGAAATGCGCCTTTGCCAGTGCCCAGACTCAACCGAGGCAGTTTAACTCATCCAGAGCATGCTCTGGCTGGGGGGCCTTGTGGATGGGGTTTTGTGAAGCATTTAATTGAATACATTACCTATACAGCCTTAATCTTGGTACAAAAGTCATAGCAGACATTTCTCTGTCACTCTGCTGGTACAGATGCTCTTTTCAATTCTCAGCGAGGTCAGGGGTGAAGGTCTTGTGTTTGTCTCACAGCTAATGCACACAGCTGAGACCACTGTGGGGCCTTGACTGTCGCTCCCTCCATAGACCAGTCTAATGGAATCTAAATCTGAGAGACCAGAGAACATGCTGTGAACCCTGAGAAGGGAGCGAGGGCGGGCGGGCTTAGACCCTTGGGTGGGTTCCCGGGGCCACATGGTTGGTTGGGACATCTGGTTCCTGGGCCCAGGATGGTGTGGTCAGGGCCTGAGACCAGCAGGACTAGGACGGCCACAACCCAAAGCTGTCTTGGGTGCGTGCTGAACAACAGGCAGTTCTTGGGCCCCTACCATGAATCAGGACTGGGCTCTACAAGCCCTCGGCCCGATGTGGGAAGAACAAGAAACGGGAGCGGCCGAACCCCACTCCCTGGCCTGGGAGGGAAGGCACAGTTAATGAAGGGGAGAATGGGGAGAAAAGGCAGGGAGGAGAGTCTGGAGGTCATCAGAGAGCTTGGAGCAAGATAGAGCCAAGAACATTTTGCTTAGAGCGATCACAAGGACAAAGGGTTCATATTGGGGTAACTTCTGGTGGGGAAAGAGCCTAGGACCAAGGCTCTGGAAACTCCATGGGATTGGGGGAAAACCCAGCAAAAAACCAAGTGAGAAGGGTCCCCTGGCCGGTCTTTCCCCTAATGTCAGGTCCACTTGTTTCTGTCATTGGATTTGGTCATTTGTCTTTTTTTCCCCGTGTGTGTCACAGAATTTACAGCTTGATTAGAAGCATTTTGAGGATGACTTGGGTCATGCTGGTTTTTTGTTTCATCTACGAATGAGCTTCTAGGAAACGCTTGTCTTTATTTGTTGGTTATCCAGAGCCTAGAGAACATTTTAGCAAATGCCACTTGAAGGGTTTTCAATGGAGTCAGGAAAAGAAAGAGATTGTCACACTGATAAGTGCACAGCTTCTGCTCCCCATTGAACTGCTGGGTAGTCGAGAGTCACTCTTACTCTTAGTCCAGTGACAGCATCCCATTGCCCATCCTCGTTTGTGTGTGTGCAGGATTTGCTGGTAACGATCAGTGTGGAGCAGTGGTTAGAGAGCTAACCTGGGAGGGAGTGCGCACTCGCACAGTTTTGTTTTTTTTTCAATTGTTTTTTTTTTGGGGGGGAGGGAGGGAGTCTAAGCAACTCCGGTGCTGAGAAGCTGAAAACAAGGTATAAATTGACCCTGGTAAAGTTTTCCTACTGAGAACTTAATTGTGTCAGTTGAGTCCTAGATCAAACTCTCTTGCCTCAATCCAAAATATGACTGTTAAAAATATGTTGACTGAGTTTTTTTTTTTTTTTTTTTTTTTTTTTTTTTTTTTCAAAGAATAAGAAAACATTTAGTAGGAAGGACATCTGGACTTGGAGTCAGACCCAGATTCTGATATTTAATACTCTGGACGAGTCACTTTGATCTCCCATCAGTTTCTTCATCCCTCCCCATTCTAACCCCGTGATTCCTTCTCATTTTGCTCCTCCCTTCTCTTTTGCTTCTGATGGTCGTGGCCCAGAGCCAGGAAGGCCCAAGCTTGCTGTGATTCTAATATGCCTCAGCGCCCTTAATAGTCGGAGAATTCTGAATATTCTCTGTTTCTGTAGGGGATGGTTTGTCTCCATGTTAAAAATTGAGCGCAGTAGTCTGCCATTAGAGGAAGGAAGATGTTGCTCCCCTCACATCTGTGGCCTTGGGCAAGATGTTGGGTCCTGAATGCCAGGCTAACAGAAATGCCCCCCAGTGCTCCTCGGGGCCTGGCATCTCATGTCCTGGGCACTTTAAGCCCCAGGTTAGATCTGAACAGCAAAACTCTTGACAAAAGCATGTCAGATTTGGGGAACAGCGTGATAGGATGAGCCTGAGGCTTCCTAAGGCCCTCCCACATGGCCTGTCTGCTCACCTGAGTGCCCTCCTGGTCCGGGCCCTCTCCCACACAGTACACACCATTGGAATCAAATATAATTCAAGCCCTTCCCAGCCCCACTGCACTTAACTTACCCTCCCCAGTTCCATGGTCTCAGCATTTGTTTCTGAATATAAAGGATTGCTTTTTTCCTTCGCTCTGATCCTTGTAGAATGTAATCTCCATGGAGGAGGGTGGGATTATTTCCTCCACTGTATTCATATCTTCAATACCTAATGCAGTACCTGGCACATAGTGGGAACTATATAAATACTGGATCGATGGAAAAGCTAGGGAGAGATTTACCAAATTTATTGGTACCAATTTGGTAATTACCAAATTTATTGGTAAATTCCAGTTTGGCACTATGGCCAAAGGGCTACCAAACTGTGCAGGCCCTTGGACTCAGCAGTGTTTCTACTGGGTCTGTACCCAAACAGATCTTAAAGAAGGGAAAGGAACCCACATATGTAAAAATATTTGTGGCAGCCCTCTTTGTAGTGGTCAGAAACTGGAAACTGAGGGGATGCCCATCAGTGGGAATGGCTGAATAAGTTATGGGCTATGAATGTTAATGAAGTATTATCATTCTGTAAGAAACAACCAACAGGATGATTTCAGAAAGGCCTGGATGGACTGACATGAACTGAGGGAAATGAGCAGAACCAGGAGATCATTATACACAGCAACAATGATGAACAGTGACGTGGCTCTCTTCAACAATGAGATGATTGATGCCAGGTCCAATGATGTTGTGATGAAGAGAGCCATCTACACCCAGAGAGAGGACTGTGGGAACTGAGTGTGGACCACAACATAGTATTTTTACCCTTTTGTTATTTGCTTGCATTTTGTTTTCTTTCTCATTTTTTACCCTTTTTATCTGATTTTGCTTGTACAACAAGATAATTGCATAACTATATATGCATATATTGGATTTTTCATGTTTTACCATATCTAATATTGGATTACTTGCCATCTAGGGGAGAGGGTGAGGGGGGGAAGGAGAGAAATTGGAACACAAGATTTGGCAAGGATCAATGTTGAAAAATTATCCATGTGAAATTAAAAAAATAATAATAAGTTTATTGGTAAACAAAACTTTAAAAGACTTAGGTATAGCGAGATCCTTCATGCACCAAGCTCCAAGTCGACCTTTGTGCTGATGCTCAGCATCCTTTCCTCAAAGAGGAAGAAGCCACTGATCTGGGGTGCAGGGCTGGGCATATCATATGGCCCTGAATCTCAGAACCAGAAGGGAGATTAAGGCTTGGTCTGTGTGGGAGAGAAGCAGGTAATCTCATAGGTATAAACACATGAGGAAAATATGGCTATTTTTTCTTTTTTCAGGCTATGGTGGAGGTTTTAATGAAAGAGAAAATGTGGAGTACATTGAACGAGAAGAATCTGATGGAGAATATGACGAGGTAAGCTGATGGGACCGCCCCAGAATCAATTGGACGCATCAGAAAAACAAGATAGAACTTAAGAAGTGTATCTGGATCAGAGGAAGGCGACTGAACATTTGGGACTAATTTTTGCCTGTGAAGTTGCCGTTTCTGTTTTCTACCCAGCTGGAGTGCATCCATGTTAAAATCACGTAGTGCTGAAATGCAGATTTTAGGCTGGGTCTAAGGTTGGGAAGATCTGAGGTCAACTGTGGCCTCAGATCCTTCCTAGATGTATGAACCTGGGCAAGTCAGTTGAACCTGCTTCCATTTCCTCATCAGTCAAATGAGTTGCAGAAGGAAAGGACAGAAATCTTTAGCATTATGGCCAAGAAAGTCCCAGATGGCTTACAAAGAGTATAGAGCACAGCTGAACCGCAGCAAGGATTTGTTTTCACTATTGGGGGGACATGGAGGGGGGGTGAATAATATTGTAATAGCTTAGTATGTCATTTCTATTTTTAAAAAATTAGCTTTTGGTAAAGCTGGACATATTTCTGATTGGCTAAGGAAAGATTCTCCTATGGAATTTTTTTTCTATATTTAGTTTGGTCGGAAAAAGAAAAAATATAGAGGGAAAGCAGTTGGACCCGCCTCTATCTTAAAGGAAGTTGAAGATAAAGAATCAGAGGGAGAAGAAGAGGATGAGGATGAAGATCTATCCAAATATAAATTGGATGAGGTAATAGTCTTTTTTGTTGTTTCTCATATAATAAAAAACCAGCCGTATCTCGTTTTAATAAAACGCTCCCCACAGCCACTCTTGGAGGCAAGCCGTTTATCTTAGCACATCTGAAAGTAATGGTCCGTGGTTACAAGACTGACTGCAAGGCAAAGCCGGATTTTGTCAAAGATTCGAAAAAGATTCCAAATGTAATATTCCAAACTTCTTATCCCAGAAATGTGGCCTCTGAGCCACCCATTCTCCCCTAGGCAGATGCTCTCCGTGGGTCGCAGGTCCTGATCCATTCTAGGTGGAACAAATGGTACTGACAACAGAATCTCAAAGATCTGAGTGTTTCTAATCATAACATCTTGAACATGGGTGTTGGCGCACTGCTTTCTGCCCAGATCCAAGTTCTGTGTAGCTTCCGCTCCCTGGGGCTCCTCCCTCCCCTTCCCTTGAGTCTGGCTGAAGGTGGGCGTCCCCTCCTGCCAGGCCTTCTCCAGCCTGGTGAGAGTCGGGAGGTGTTTGCTGGCACCTAGCCTGTGTGTGCCGCCCTTGCTTGCTCTTAGCTCTGCCATCTGCTCAGGAAGAGAAGCGTCTGATCCCTCTGCCTCAGGAGACTCCATCAGAAAGTAGAAAATGTCCATTGGGTCTCTGGCCCCCTGCAGGAGATTGCCCCCGAGCACTCATTTGGTCATTGTTGATGGAAAATGGAACCCAAAAGGGCTAACCTGACCAAGGCAAAGTCTGGAGGACCCTCTCTGATACCCGCGGCTCTTTAGACCTCCACTGCCAGCTCTACTCAGGCCTCCCAAGGCTGCCCTTTAGGGAGTCACTTATCTGGTATGGGGAGTATTCTGGTTTGGGGTTTGGAGCTGAAGTATCTAAGACCTTTTCCTCTTGAACCCAGTCCATTTCTGAGGACTAGACTTGGTATTCTAGCACATACTTAATCTCTGAGCCCCAAAGCTCTTTGTGCAACCCATCCCATCTGAGGGGTCCCAGGCTCCCCCTGAGACCCTCCACGGTGTCATGGAACCTCTCAGGATTTGGAACGCCCATATTGTGGCCACGTGGATTAGCCTTGCTCAGTGCCGTCTCTTCGTTACTCCAGGAGAGATGGGCTGGTTTCTAGGTGACCGGAAGAGACTTGGCCATGGCCTGTGTTGGACAACCCAGTGTCTGCCAGTCAGGCGTTCTGTCCTGGATTTTGTGCAAAGTTCTGTTTGCTAAAGGTTAAAAATCACTTGTCTCTAGTCTTGTAAACTTCTCCCAGTCTCTAGGAGCTTTAGAATACTCTCTGCTCGGCAGCCACGTGCTCTGATTCCCAAAGGGAGGCGGGCAGCCTCTAGCAGGACCTGGTCAGGGAGACCTGTCTTGCTGGTCACTTGTCTCAGTCCCTCAATGGGGATGATCACCTGCTTGCTCCCACCCTTGGGAATCCATGAGAGGCCTTGGGAGCGCTCCATATAGTGCTTGGCGTGCCATGGAAGCAACTGATTATCTGGCTGCATGCTGCAGCCCCATTGATCCTGGGTCTTACCTCCCTAGAAGACACATTCTTATTTTCCCAGCCAGAGGTCAGACTTCTTGTCTCAGGAAATGGGTGAGGGAAGGCTACAGGGTTCTTGTGAAATCCCCTCCCTGTCCCCCCTTAACAGCGAGTCCAGGCTAGCCTTCCCTTGTGGTCTGGCCTGGCCCCCAACTCTAAATCTGTGAACCCTTGGAAGTCCTGTTTTCCCAACCTAGGTCATGTTGTCCCCGAGTTTCCTTTTCCATCTTCCTTTTCTTCTCCATCATAAGCAAGGGGGTTGGCTCGTTTCCCTCCCCTTAGCCCAAGGGGGTAGCACTTTACCCCAGGGTCAGATGCTTCTCTGTTCCAAGAAAAACAAAGTAGAGTGCTTTGTTGTTGGTTTGCACACTTTGGGGGTGAGCAGCTATTGGGGCAGCCCCTAGCCCTCTTGCAGAATGCCACCAACCAGGTGGGCGCATTAGCGAGCCAGATGATCTCCTATTTGTGCCCTGATCAGCTGCCCAGCCATAAATGGGTTCCATTTGTTTCCATTGTGCCATTTGTTCTACTCAGTGCCTGGACCTCTCATAGCAGTCGCTCTGCATCCACAGTGTTTTCTCCCTCCTCTCCCCTCTCCTCTTCCCCCCTCCCTCCCTCCCTCCCTCCTTCCCTCCCTCTTTTTTTCTTCTCTTTCTGTGTCTCTTTTTGTCACTTTCTGTGTCTGGTTCTCTTTGAATGAGCAATTGGACTTTGTTACCTGCATTTTCATTTACTGGACAATCTGTGTTCTGAAATGTTCGAGGCTATGTAGAAGTGGCTCCTTTAGAGCGATTCCTCCATTACCAGGAGTTACCTTTTGGATTCTGTCTTCACCTGGTTAGATAAACAGTAGCTTTCTCTCAAAACAAGCTGGACACACGGACGACAGAATGTGTATTATGGTAATTCCTGGTTTCCTGAATCTAATGGATTCTGTTGGCTACATTTTCATTAGGATGAGGATGAAGATGATGCAGATCTCTCAAAATATAACCTTGATGCCAGTGAAGAGGAAGATGGCAACAAAAAGAAATCTCACAGAAGAAGTCGCTCTAAGTCTCGGTCTTCCCACTCCCGATCTTCCTCACGCTCATCCTCCCACTCAAGCTCAAGGTCTAGGTCCAGGTAAACGGGTACAGGCCAAGGGTAACACCAGGCAAAATGTCAGTATCTAACTTCTTTATTTACACATTTTGGTTCAACGTTATTTTAAAGAGTTCATCTTTGATAACAAATGATTTCCTTCAGATAATGCATTTCTCTTACTTAACTTTTTAATCTATTGGTGTGGTTTTTATATAACCCTTCTCCAAAATTAAGATTTAAAATAAGTCTTTCTCTTAAGGTATTGTTGTATGTTTTAGTCCTGTGGCTCCTTTACTGAGATAATTTAACTGGGAAAAGTACAAATAAAATTCTGAATGTGAGATTGTTCAACTTTAAGATAGACTTGGTGTTACATTAAGCTGATTCAAAGGATGAGGGTGGAGATCTTGTTTGGCTGCCCGAGTGGCCCAGTGGATAAAGCTCTACAGTTAGTGTCAGGCAGGAAGACCTGAGTTCAGAGCCAACCTCAGACACTAGTTGTGGGACCCCAGCCAAGTGGCTTCACCTGTACCTCACGTTCCCCCCATCTCTAAAATGGGGTGGTTAGGGTTGTTGTGAGGATCAAACGATGCTGATTATAAAGCACTTGCAGTGCCTGGCCCCATAGGAACAAGTGCTAGGCAAAGGTTAGTTGCGTTGCTCTGGAGGTTACTAGTTTGCCTTTCTATGGTTCCCCGGCATTTAACACAGTGCCTGGTATAGAGCAGGCCCTATGGAAATAATTACTCCTTTTTTTTTTTTTTTTTTTTTTTTTTTAACCTCACTGGTTGGAATAGGTGGGATGGAAACATTCACACAAGCCAAAATATGAATGAAAAGATCTGTCTCCAAGCTGCTAAGACATGGAGGAGTCAATGTGTCCTGTCACTAGTGTCTGCCTATAGAGAGGCCTCCGTGAAGGACAGCAGACGTGCCTGACCTTAAGAGAGAGGAGAGCTCGTTTTTAAAGCTCTGGCAAGACCAGAACCGAGTTAAAGTCTTTCCTTGTTAACTCTCACTAACCATCAGACAGTTTATCCTGTCATTCCTTCAAAAGCCCATCAGTATTTGCAGTAGAAGTAATTTTTGGGATGTGTTTGTGTTACAAACTGTACATGGTAAAAACATGTTGCATGCAAATAGTAATTCAGCTTGAGGTTAAGCTCATCCCTGGAAGAATGGGGTACTTTTACCCCAGAGTTGTTTTTTATTTATTTATTTTTTTTGTTTACTTTGCCCTTCCTGGTGAGATCTTCATACCCAAGTATAACTTCTATTTTGTAATACTTGGGTACGCTGAGAGTGAAGCCACATTGAATGAGTTTCACTTTGGTTTTGTGACTTTTCCCATAGTCATTTCCTGAAGTAACAAATTTTCTATGATTGAAAAGGAAATTTCAGGTAGAAAATCATCAGTTCCCTAAATTTACATGATTTACTTCTTTCAAGTTATTTGGTGTGCTTTAGGAAGCAATGACATAGGTTAAAAGAAAAAAGTTTAGTGTCATAAAGAGTAAAAATTTGCTGCATGTTATTTTTCAAACATGAATAAGAATTGACATCATTCTTGGGGGAAAAGATATGTTAAGTTTTGTTTTTGAGATCACCACAGAATTAATTATTTTTTCAGGTCTTATTCTTTGGCACACATTAGAAAACTTGGCTTTGAGATGGTAGGTTAATAGATATATATTAATATAAATGTGTGGCCTTTCAATTTCCTAATATCCTATGTAAAAGGCACTTGAATTCAAAACTGGCTTAAATGGATGAACTTCCATCAGACTTCAACAAGATGGACTTGATTAGCTTTCTTTCCCTCTGTCCGATGTTTCAGCAAAGTAGTCTTGATTGAAACAAAGAGTGGAAGCCAGATCAGCCCATTAACATTTTCTTACTAACTAAAAATAAAAAGGGGGCAACCCCAAAGTAGCCTCAAGAAAAGAGGGGAGATAGCTGATCCCCTGGAGTGGTTTGGGGAGACACATCAGGGGCTGAACCCCAAGCTTTCTCAGTTTTCTCATCACGGTCGTGGCAGTGCCTCTGTTGGGAGAGGAAAGTTGGTCTTTTGGCTTCCTTTTAGGAAGCGATAATTTTTTTTTTTTACGGACAGAACTTGAGAACAAGTGGGGTTCTGGGCACGACCCCCGAGTCCCCACTGTGAGCGCGCGCCCCGGGCCCTTGTCTTGTTGCATGAGTCACTGTTGTGTACATCTCTCCCTCAGTGTGCGAGGCCCGAGCTGGCTCAAGTGATACTGGAAAATCCCCTTCCGTGTTGTTCCAGGTCCCGCTCAGGAAGCTCCTCCAGTTCCCGGTCAAGGTCTCGGTCCAGTTCCAGAGAACTCTCGAGATCTCGTGGGTCGAAATCCAGGTGAATGAGGTAGCATTGGCTCTGTCCGGCAGAGCGGAGATAACGAGGCGCCCGAGGGCGTGGCTGCTGCTGCTGCTGCTGCCGCCGCTTGGACAGCTTGTTGTGCTTGGACCTGTCGGTTCTGTTTTAGCCTTAGACCACTAATGCTCTGCCTCGGCTTCAGTCTCACCCTGAAGTGTCTCCATTGCCCGCAGTGTGCCAAGACATTCCCATGATTAACCTGAAGGACGATTGGGGGTGGCGGTGGGACAGGGGATGCAACGGTCAAACAGGAGGGTCCCCCCAATGGTCTCTTAGGAAGGGGTGTCTATGCCTCTTGGCCAGGGCGGGCCAAGCCCTGCTCTTAGCCAGCCCGCTCATGCTGTCTGGGCCAGAGTGGCTCCCCTTCCAGGGAGACATCCCCCCTTCTCCCCAGCTGCCTCTTGGGCATTTTGAGTCCCCGCTTCCCTCCAGAGCCTGTGGGCCCAGGTGCTCGGCAGCTCCCTACGAGAGTGCTGATGATTGAGAGTGCTATTTGGCACTGTTTGGGAGAGGAAGGACACAAAACAGTCTCCTAAAGTTTGGGCAAAAATACAGTGCAGCCGAGAGCCATGTTGTTGTAGTGTAGGGTGATTGATTGAGAACCCACATTCTGGCAAGAAATAGGACTCAACCTTGAGAGTCCCAAACGCCCTAATCAGAGCTCAACAACATGTTTTTTGTTGTTGTTGTTTTTTGCTTTTCCCCTTTTCTGGCAACTGTTCAAACTCAGAGGCCAAATAGACATTAGTCTTTTCTAGAGTCACCTGAGGTGTTATTGTAGGAAGAAGAGTAGGAGTTCAGGGGGAAGGTGCTCCTGCCTCAAAAAGCCATCTTGGTAGCTTGGCCTGGGCTGGTCTGAGTTCTGATGGCAGGCACCCCCTAGAACCCTTCTTAGCAAGGGAGCGCTGCAGAGCCCCAGTCTATTGTGGAGCAGCCTCCTATCTGACCCTCACGTTTTTTTGCTTGCTCACAACTTTCCAAAGAATTCTCCTTTTGGGCTTTATATTCTTAATCTCAGCCCAAAGGTGAATTTTTTGGGATGTTTGAGCTAAATGCTTCAGCCATAATTATATAAGAGAGGATAAAAATAGTCATTACACTTCAAAATATATATGTGCCTTTTTCTCTGAGTAAAACATGTGAATGTCAACACGTCATATTTCATGAATAGTGTTTCTTGAATGAGATTTGTAAATGTTTTGGACCAGTTTTAGTAAATTATTGGTTACATTTTCATTTAAATAGACAATGATTTGACACATTTGCTGTTTCTTTCTCCTTCCCTCTCCTCTTCTCTCCCACTGCCGTCCCTGCTTTCTCAATTGCAACTTGTGTAAAGTTGCCTAATTTCAAATGGATTTAATAATTTTCTTATCCTCAGGAAGTTGTTTTTAAGGTATTTTGGTTTTTGCCTTTCTTAAATGAGAAAGTCGAATTTTCAAATGCACAATTACGTGTTTTTGTTGTAGTGTACATTGTGCTTTCCATTCCCTCTTTGCTTCCCTTTTTTGTAAGGCTTAAGGGAAAATTTATCTAGTCTGATGCAAATATGAAATAACTGAGAATGCATCATATTTATAGTCCAATAAGATACCAGTTTTAAAACCTTGGGATTAAATATTAGCTTGTTTTTTATGAGTGAACCAGTCTTCTATTGAGGAAGCAGTAAGTATGTTTGCCTTAGGAAATTGTAAACTTAATGCTCGATCTTGGATCTGATAGCTAAGTAGTTGGTCTGTGGCTCTGTCATTTAATGAAATGTTTAATTTATTTCTCAATCAATAAAGATCCAGCTCCAGGTCCCACAGGGGGTCTTCCTCCCCACGAAAAAGATCTTATTCAAGTTCCTCATCATCTCCCGAGAGAGGCAGAAAACGAAGCCGTTCTAGATCTTCTTCACCCGGTGATCGCAAAAAAAGACGCACCAGATCACGGTCACCCGAAAGGTTTGGGTTTCTGTAGAAATAAGAATGGGTGTATTTAAGTGTGGAATACATTTACTAAAGACTTGGGAAAGGGTTGAATTTGAGTCACTTTTCTTTGTCAACTTTAGAAAAATTTTGTTTTAAAACCAGTTTTATCGTCTAGGAAGGAAGGGTATAGGAT
The DNA here is from genome assembly GCF_902635505.1 of Sarcophilus harrisii. Lineage (NCBI taxonomy): Eukaryota > Metazoa > Chordata > Mammalia > Dasyuromorphia > Dasyuridae > Sarcophilus > Sarcophilus harrisii. The sequence continues at coordinate 6,680,354 of NC_045429.1, forward strand.
ATTGCCCATTGTTGGAATGTTTTCAGATGTTTAGTTGCTATAGCCAACTCCCAGTTATTGCAGGATGGATTTTCTTTCCATTCCATTTTTTCTTATTGCTTTTTTGTTTGTTTGTGTTTTGGGTTTTTTTTTTTTTAAAATCATGATTCCTTAGCTCGTCTCTCAGTAAAGGAAAGGAAGAGACTCGTTTATCTCTTCCAGGTATTAACCCAGGAGTTTGACTTTAGTTTGGGATCATCGCCATGAGCAAAAGGCTCCTTGGCCAACAAGCTCCTGGCCCCTCTAGAGATGAGAGACTGAGCTTCCTCCCTGGCCTTCCCCTTTGCCTTTGGAACCCTCTACCCCAGGCACCGTGGTCCTTTTGGGCAACCTCCCTCTTGGCCCCCAGACTGGACCCTCCTTACCAGCCTCTCTGGCCGGGAGGCTGCCTGCTTGGCTTTTGAGGCCCTCTTGGCCCCTTTCCCCCCCCCCCCCCCCCCCCTTGGGATCCAGGGCTCTCTCTCCCATTCTGGTCCAGCCAGAAGGGTTTTGGACTTCTCGTCCTCTCTTCTGTGTCCGATTCGGACCCTCAGCTTCTGGGCCACCTCGTTTCCGATCCCTTCCCGAGCCTCTCTCTGGTCCATCACTTAGGTCAGACTTGGGTGAGGAGAGAAGGCAAGCTCCCCAGGGCGCCAGGCACGGGGATCCTGGGAGCCCAGGAGCCCACTGGGATCGGCTCGCTTCCTTTGCTTGTCCCGGATAATTGGGAGCTGGCTATATTTCACAGTGGAGGAGTTGTGTTTTTCGTTTTTTTATTTCTGAAAGTGTAAATTGTACAGTTAATACCACAGACCGAAAGCCCGAGTTCTTCCTCCTCTCGACCAAGCGGTCGCCTCAGCCCGAGTATAGATAAGCCCCCTGACCGTCGAGGTGTTGTGTTTGCCTGCCCGGGGTCGGCGCCCACTCAACGCCGCGCACGCTTTCTCCGTTTGTATCTTCCAGGCGCCGCAGGTCATCATCCGGATCGTCCCATTCGGGTTCCCGTTCAAGCTCTAAAAAGAAATAATGTATTAAAATTTACACCTAAAAAACCCCAGTGCAGTGCATGGAGCCTATTTTTAAGAAGTCTGGTGTCTTACTTGGTCAGAAGTGCTCAATCTGCTAGTAGAGGTGCATGTCCGTCGTCGCTTTCTGGAAAACTACAGCTGTGTTCATTCTTGAAATTAAAAGTAATTAGCATTTTAAGCCATAATATCCCCCCAATAGTTCTGTGTTTATCGTTCTATTATTTAAAACTCTATGTTTTCTCTATCTCGTTTGCCAGAGAGCTTTGTTTTCTAGTTTGACGTTGTTCTCCATTTCCAAATATTTCCTGATGGTAAAGAATCTGCCGACCTTAGGGTTGGAGTCAACACAAGTAGCCGAGGCTTCCCGAGCTTGGGGCGTGCCGCCAGTGACTGTGGGGACTAGGTGGAAGCGGGGCCTCCCCCCGGGAGGCCCCCGAGCCTTCCCGTAGTCACCCTTGGCAAAGGGACACTCAGTTTAGGATTGTGCTCAACAACAATCAATTGTAGAGATCCATGAGAAGCACGCCATGGTGGCCGGAGATCATCACTGGGGCTTTGGCTTTTTCCCTTTTTATTTTTCCTCAACACCGCACCCTAAGACAATGTACAGGCCCTGTTCTAAGTTACCAGAGGAGATGGCTTCTTTCTCCCCAAGTTAATTCAGGGGGTTCGGTCCGCCAAGCGTTTATCCCTTCTGTGTTCCTATCTTGGGCACAGTTATTGAAGAAGCCAAACTTCCTTATGTGGCTTTTGGCCAAGTTTCCGATACGGATTTATAGTGGTGAATGTAAGCTTGTTATTTTTTTTTTGTTGTTGTTATTGTTTTTTGTTATTTTCGTTTTTGTTTTTTTAAAGAGCTTGGATGTGACATGTTCCTGAAAACCCATATATCATGGGCTAAACAGGGCTAAGAATCTGAGACTCCTTAAGGAAGAGGAAAATGAGAAACTACCTGGGAAATAGAACTTCTCTTATGTGAAAAAGAGTATACATTGTAAGGCTAGCCAGCCCTTCTGATGTCCGTGCACTCAGGTGGGGAGGAGCCGTGGGCTCTGATGTATTTGCTTATTCTGAAACACCGCATGAAATTTCCTTCTGAAGTAGAAACGAATGTTCCTCCGTGATGTAACAGGAGATTTGTCATTGTCCCCATTCACTCGAAATGACTTATGGCTTAAAATGCTTTCAGGAGTTTGTTTGATTTCTGTATCAAAATCTGGTCTCTGGAACTCCGTTGAGTCTGCCTTCTGGTTTAAAAAGGGGGAGGGGGGTTTCTCTTAACAGTTTCTTCGGTGGCCTTGCAAGGTAAGTATGGAAGGAAATGAACAATTGAGTTTGGTGCCTTTGTGTCATTAAGAAAAGCTAAAGCAACAGTTTGGTCATTTCAGTGAGGGAACTTAAAAGTACTGAACGTAAATAATAAATTAACAAATGGAGGCAACCAGAGCAAAATTATATTCTTCATTTCAAAATAAAAGAAACTTACTTTAATTTTCTCTTGGACTGATCTAAAAATGAAAGCAAAATGTTTTAGGTAGAAATATTTTGATAATCTTTTTTGCAAAGAATTGAACTTCCCACAGTTTCATTCATTCACATCGACAAACACACACGCAAACCCACACGCATACATGCATACGTACATGTATATACACACTTTTCTTTGCTAAATGTAGTTGTAGGTTGCACAAGAACATTAGTCTCTTGTAATTGTGCCTCTGACTTCTTGAAAGTCTTACCTTCTAAATTGTGAAGATCAAATGATCTCCCAGAAGCTACATGTTACCATTGGTTTTTCCTTGTGTTTTGTATACTTCTCTTTTGCTGTACTTAGCAATGGCAAGTTTAAGAATTTAGCAAATGGTAGATTACAGAGAATTCTGATGATTATGATTTTCTTTAGTTTCACTAAACTGTACTAGTTTGTTTCATTAAGAAATGATGCTGTAGACAAATGTAAATAAAGCTTGTGAATCAAGCAGCTAAGTGAGTGGCGTTTGTTAAAATAAAATTTAGAATCCCAAGCTCGGAACTAATGCTTATTTTTAAATTCATGTACATTTTAATGGCTCATTATTTCTCATTCCATGTTTAGACTCTTAAATGTGTTAGGCATTTTGAAATGCAATTATAACTCAATTTGGTAAACATGCAACTGACTTTTGTTCCGATCATTGTACTAAGCAGTGGGGGAGAACGAAATCTGCTCCTCGCCCCCCGGAGAAAGAAACCCCCAAACTAAAATGGAGGGAGCGATGGGGGAGATGGGAGACTATTTGAATGTCATGTACTTAGGATAGGAGAATAATCTGAAAGGAATGGACAGTACTGCCTCTGGGACCCTCCTGTAGAAAGTGGGATTGGATGGAGCGTGACCAGGCCCATCGGTGAGGGGTTTGAGCCTAGATGTCTCGGGGGTAGGAAGCCGTCCCATGGACTCCTGGGATTGGAGAATCCCTAGAATGCTGCAGAGATGTCCATTGTTTTCCTGATTCCAGGCTTGGCATTCCACCTCCTGGGCCACCCGCCTGCCCCTCAGGAGATGGGGTGGGGGGTTCTTTGGGAGAAGAGACCACCGGGCAGATGGGGTTCTGGGGCACTCTGCACCAGAGACAGCCCTTAGCACCTTTGCCTTTTAGTCTTAGGACTCGGTGCATCCCAGTGCGCCTTCTCTGCTGGCCTTCAATGTCCTCATTGTGGCGACCAAATAAAAGAACATGGGAAGCTCCTTGTAAACCTGAAACTTGGCTCCTGTTGCAGACTGATGGTAATGATTGAAAAAGCCAGGGGCCTCCAGGACAGTGATTTCATAGAGCTGGTGAGGGTCAATGGGAGCAGTCTGCAGAGGCTGAAGAATGAGGTCATTGCATGTAGCCTCCTCATTCCCAACCGCCTCTGATTTCCTGTCAGAACAGCAGCTGGGCTAGTTTGGAAGCAAAAGGGATCGGAATGGGTCAGTGGTTCTAAATGCTTGTGGGCAGAAGTGAAGGAGAGGGAGGGATTGGGGAAGAACAGGATGTGATCTATGGGAAGGCTGACTTGGGCCAGGAAACTCCTTTGAAGCCAATCCAGGGAGAAAGGGAATGAATCCATTCTTTTAACACCAGACGAGTCTGTTCCTGGTGCTGAGAAGACGAAATAGGCTCCTCCAGCTGCTGTCCAGGGTCAGGTAGAAAGGTGAGGCCAGAAAAGAAGCTGATCCCAGAAGAGATTAGGAATGGAGGGTTTAGGATGATATTAACTCCAGTCCCTCCAGCTTCTGGGCTGGCTCTTTGGACTAGAGACAATATCGCTCCTTAGCTGGCTCATCTTGTCTGGATCCAACCTGGTAAGATATTTTAGTCAGTACTCACTTTTTTGTAGTGGGGGCACCTTTTGTGCCAGAGTTTTGAAATTGACTCCTTTAAATTGTCTGCCAGACTTCTCCAGTCCTAGCAGTGACTGCCTCTTACTGCCTACAAACACGCCCATTGCTCCTGTCCTCAAAAGTCCTTGATGGAGCAACCAGGTCCTTCTGCTTGATTCTAAACCTGCTGTCTGCTTCCATGGTTACCAGATGTCCTCAGAATTGCCAAAATCGATTCTCTTAATCTCAACCACACCCCCTGCCCCTCGAGTTCCATGTTTGACCCTTGGTTACCTCTGGGACCTTTTTATGCCCCGGCTTTCCTGGTCCTCCTATCTGCCCAATTGCTCCTCTATCCCTTTATCTTCTACTTCACGTCACAGCCATACTAGGTGGCTCCTAAACCCTGTCCCGGAGCTCCATTTTTTTTGCCTCCATTCTTTGGGTCCCATGTACTTTGCTCAGGGTATCATCTCTAGATAATAAAAGTATTTCCTCATAACCACTGCCATAGGGCTTCCTTCTCTAGCGTTCTGGAGTGCTGCCATTCACGTACCTGCCCCTTTGTTGGTTTGCTTGTTTTTATTAAACTGCCAAGTCTAGCACTATATACAAGGTCTCCTGCTAAGAAACAGTCCGGAAGAATCTCAGGACATGGAGAGATGTGGACTGGATAAAGGAAAAGCTAGCCTGAACTGATGTGTGGATGTGAGAGTAGAGGTTCCCGGACATTTGGAATAAGCCCTGTCCTGTCCCATAAATCTATCAGTGAGTGAGATCCAGTTGGATGAAGGATGCTGCTTGGGAAATGATGTCATTTCCTAGTGTATTGAGATTAATTCAGGGCAAGTTCTGATTAGGAAAATGCTTCAGAAGAGCAATTTGGGGGGTGAATCAGGTGTAAGTCAGCTGGTCTTAAGGGGAGGCGGAGGTACACAAGAACCCAGTTTCATTTACCAGTAAGATTAAATTTTGCAAAGGAATATTTATTTCAAAGGCAACCAAAGTAAACGCACACGGTTTTCCCATCACCTCATGGATCTCTCACTTTGGGAGGGTGGGAGGGTCAGGCTCTTTGTCTAATCCGTTCCAACAGAGCATCAGTCCACCAAAGTGGAAGTCAAAAGCCCCGTGGGCTGGCTCAGTCTAGAATCCTACACTCGGACCCATGCTTTGAGCTCAAGGGCTGGGCACCCCATTCCCCACAGCTACAACTGGAAAGGACAGACACAACAAAGCTACAGGGCCAAACTGAAGAGGAAGGAAGACCCTTGGGGTCCCTACTGGTGTCAGTGCATGGACAGATCCTTCCCCCAGAACACTTCGGGGGAGAGAGAGGCTCCCCAACCAAGACCCAGCAGTGCCAGCCTCAGACTGTCCCAGCCCTGAGGTACCCGGCCTGTGGTGTCCCAAAGTCTGCCTAGGCGGGGGGGACATGGATCCGAGCGTAGCATTCTAGACCAAGGAGCCAGCCCAGGGGCTTTCAATGCACATTTACGATGCACCGCAGGTAGTACAAGACCAGACCCCCAGGGAAACTGCCAAGTCTGGCACTATATACAAGGTCTCCTGTTAAGAAGCGATCCGGAAGAATCTCAGGATATGGAGAGATGTGGACTAGATAAAGGAAAAGCTAGGCTGAACTGATCTGTGGATATGAGAGTGGAGGCCATTTGTGTCTCAGGAGGAGGATCCTTCTCCAGGAACCCCCAGAATCTCTTCCTCCTGGTCCGGGCCTGCTCCATCAGGCGTCGAGGTTATCGTGCAGACCAGAGGCTGAGGCTGCAGGTGAGTCCTCAGCTGGGTCCCCAGCTGTCCTGAGGGTCGAGACAAGGCAGCCCATCCTCATTGGATGGTTTGTCAGATAACTGGAACCTTGGTTAGCTCTGGCCGTTCATCGAGAGGAAGAGAAGGCCCCCTGAACATGGGCATGGAACAGTGCTGGAGCCAAGGGAGTGTCCAGCCATCAAGTGGTAACTGAGAGAAGATACGAAGAGAAAACCGGTCTCTGCTCTCAAGAAACAGGGGGTTAGGGTCACCGTCCAGGGGCATCCCGCTGAATAACAGGTGCTGGCAACCCCTGCTTTCTGCCTTCCCACCTCCCAGAGCCAGCACCGGCACTCAGAAAGGAAGCAGAACACCCGCTTCTGCTTGCTGCTCCAAAGCCCGAAACCTGTGGTTTGGGTCAATCTCTTCCTAAGAAAGACCTCTCATGGTCCAATTTCTTCCCTTCTGTCCCCCACCCCCCAGAAAGAAGGTCAGCTGTGTCAGTATTAACTGAGCGCCCCCAGAGCACAACAGTTTGGGACACCACGGGGCCCGATTGTAAAACAATTATCAGCAAATTTGCTGTTGGAATAGGAGCAGTTATGCCATTCAAAACTGCAGCAAATGCTAAGCTCACACGAGGGGTCAACCAGTGCAAAAATGTGAAGGGAAGGGGGGGGGGCAAAGGCTGTCGGGGAACCGAACCGCCTGGTTTCATTGTAAGGCAGAAGGGAGGGGACAAGAAACAAGCCCATGGGGTGCTGGCGGCCACCACCTGGAATTCCAATTTGAGAAGTTTGAATTTTTCCCCCTGGGGAAATAGGGAACTAGTGATGATTCTTGAGGAGAGTGATGTCATCAGATGCAATTTGGGAAGAGTCTTTTCTCTGAAAAGCATAATTTGAAGACCTCAAAGACTGGAAGCCAGGAAGCTGCAAGTACAGGCCACGTGGAAGGGGATGAGGGCCTGAGTGATCGTGCATAGGAGTGAAGAGAAGGTAGATCCAAAAGTTACTGCAGAGCTGGGACCCAGATCGGGAAATTTTATAACAGCTAAAAAGCTTCAGGTAACCAGAGCTTACACATTTAGTGTCAGATGGCTGAACTGGTTCAAGGTAGGTTTAAACCAGTCAAACTCCTGGATTGGAAATGGCTTGGAACAGTACAGAAATACTGGCAAGATGGCGGATTTGTGATTTCACTCTTGGGGACTTCCTTCACAGATGTGGGTCACAGTCCCTTTATACCTTCTCTTCCCACGCATTCTTGTCTACACTTTCCTATAAAATCTTCCAAAGGGAATCTACTCTCTTTTAATAGCTTGGTTATACTCATGGATTTGTGAAACTCTTGCCTCTTATGTTAGCTAGCTATTTCACTGACTTATCTTCAATGGAGTCTCTCTGTCTCTGTCTCTGTCTCTCTGTCTCGCTCTGTTCTGTTTGTGTCTCTGTCTCTGTCTCTCTCTGTCTCTCTTTCTCCTTTTTGTCTCTGTCTCTGTCTCTTTCTGTCTCTATCTCTCTCTGTCTCTCTCTGTCTCTCTGTCTCTCTATCTCCTCTCTGTCTCTGTCTCTGTCTCTCTGTATTTCTGTTTTTGGAGACATACCACCAGATGATCGCCCCATTATTATTCTGCCCTCTTTACATTGTCTTTCATGGCTGCCTCATCCACGTTTCCAAAACAAGATCAGGGCCATGTAGCTGACTATTCAAATTCTTTCCATCGGTTCCCTCATTTTTCTAGGACAAATGCAAATTCTTCACCTGGTATTTAAAATCCTTCTCAGTCTAGCTCATGCTGATGGCCTCAGGCTTCTTTTCTGACATTCCCCTTGGTGCCCCGTCCCACCCCCTGCACAATGGTCTATCGACTTTTCCCTACTGTCACATCTGCTACCTAACCTTGCCTTTGCAAGGAACCCTTTACTGGAACCGACTGTTCTGAGTCTGGAAGCCACTGTCTCCTTGCCACCAGTCCTTGGACCGCCCCCATCCTGAATGCCATCCGGCTGCCAATTGTATAGTCCTTAATAAAATATCAACTCATTAAGGGATCACACGTTTAGCAGTGGAGGGGCCCTTGGAGCCCCCCCTCCCTCAGTCCTCAGATAGCCAAGCCAGAAAGCTTGCCTTTGGGCTCACGGTTGGGAACTGTCTGAGGAAAAACTCGAAACCAGGCTCTCCAGACTCCAGGGCTCCGGGTTTTTGTGTTCAGTGACGACTAACATGGTGCCTCGGAAATAGTAAGCTCGGTTATTTAACCGAATCCATGGCCTTGTCCGACTGGGGCCATTGCATTGATGGGGCATGCAATTCTTACAATAATTCCAATGGTTCCCTTTCTAAAATGGCGGCCTTCAAGCTGGACTAGGTAGTTTCCTAAGTAGAGCTCATGGAAACTGGGTAAGGACTGACGAGGCTTGGGATCCTTGTTCCTCTCAGCAGATCTTCTCAAATAATAAAACTAATTGTAAAAAAGCATAAAATAGCAGCCTCCTGTGATTAGCCAAGAGGCCACTGGATGGTGCTGTTATCTCAGCGCAGTGCACTCGAACCTCCACTGAGGAACAAAAAATGCCCAACGAGGGAGCCGGAAGGCTAAGCTGGACAGAGCCTTCCTGTCACTTTCCCTGTTAAATCTCCAGCCCGCTGTCCATGTGAGAGACGGGACAGCAAACACACCCCAATCTTTCTCATGAAACTCATGAAACTCATGAAAGGGGAGTCACTTCCCTCCTTTCAAAGAGACAGAGGAAAGTAGAGGAAGATGGGAGCAGAAGACCTAAAAGGAAGGAGAGAGAAGGATGCCCCTCGATGACCTGAAATTCAGCAAGTTTAGCGGTGGACACTTGGGATGTCCATGGCCACGCTGCTCAGGGACCATGAAAGGAACCATTCCTGGGAACTGGCACCTTGGCGGTGCCCCAGGGTCTGGGAGACTGAGGAGGGAAAAATGCCAAGGCCATCACCCAAGGGGATCAGCGGAGGGCAATGGCCAAAGTTTCTCCAGACCCAGAAAGCTGCTGGACACCCCAAGACTCTGCTCCTTTTCAGATGTCATTTCACTAGCACATCAATGAAACAACAAAACTTTAATGTACTTGAATCCAAAGGCTTCTGCGGGAGGTTCCATAACCAAGCCTCTTGTACCCAGTGTTATCCCACTAAAGAAAAAATGCCGACATCGTTCTAGGATAACAATTTGCCAGCCCCAGGCCGAGAGCAATCTCAAGGCCTCTGAAGGAGGCCCACTCGGATATCGCTTTATTTCTCAAATGAGCGACATCTGAAGGCTTGACGAGGGTTTATGTGCTAAGCTGAAAACGCCCGTTCCTTCCTACAAAATATAATCTACAAAGTCGGACTTTCCATTCGACTGCCAAGTCTGGCACCGAAACAGAGACATAACGCTGAGAAGTGACACAGGCCAGCATGATGCGGTGCTCAGACAAGAAAGCTAAAGTCACAGGTGAGCTGCCACAGCCCAGCTGCAAGACAGAAGTAAAAGCTGAATTCGGTGGATTTGGGCCTTTCCCTTTGGAAAAGGATTGGCCATTAATGACCGGCTGTCAGTCAAACTAATTATGTGAGTCACTGAGCAAAGACTTTGGGGCAAGGACCGGAGAGGCCAGATGGGCGTCCGGGGAAAGAGATTTAGATCTTCTCAGGAACCACTCTTTATATCGCAATCACCGGGCAAATGGAAAGGTGGATACAGAGATCACAAGACCTGGCTAGAAGTAGAAACAATTAAACCCACAGAGCTGAAAAACTGCTGGGGCTGGAGTCAGGGAAGGCCTAAGTTCAAATGCAGCCTCAGACACTTAACTAGCTACATGTTTTTTTTTTTTTTTTGGGTTTTTTTTTTGGGGGGGGGGCAAGTCAGAAGGCTGTTTGCCTCAGTTTCCACATCTGTAAAATGAGCTGGAGAAGAAAATGGCAAACCACTCCGGTATCTGTGCCAAGAAAACCCCAAAAGGGATCGTGAAGAATCCAACATGACTGGAAACGACCGAAGGGCAAACATTTCCTGGTTTGTTCTCCATATCCATTCAGTTGCCAGATCCTACTAATTATGCTCTTTTAGGGTACCCAGGTGGCTCAGTGGAGAGAGAGCAGTACTGAAGTCAGGAAGTCTCATCTCTCATCTTTCTGGATTCAAATCGGGCTTGTAATTTACCATTTGTGTGACTCTGAGAAACCATTTGCCTCAGTTTCCTCAACTGTCAAGTGAGCTAGACAAGGAGATGGTAAACCATGCCACTCTCTTTACATGTTCCACTGAACAGTAACCACAAAGCTGGAAAGAGGCAGCTTTGGGATCTGAGGACATGGGGTTCAAACCCCAGCTCTGGCATTATTTTTTTCACCAGGATAACCTTGGGCTTTATTCATCAACTGTAAAATGGAAGGCTTGATTCTGGAGAGCAATTTGGAACTATGCCCAAAAAGTTATCAAACTGTGCATACCCTTTGATCCAGCAGTGTCTCTACTGGGCTTATACCCCAAGGAGATACTAAAGAAGGGAAAGGGACCTGTATGTGCCAAAATGTTTGTGGCCGCCCTCTTTGTAGTGGCCAGAAACTGGAAAATGAGTGATGCCCATCAATTGGAGAATGGTTGGGTAAATTGTGGTATATGAATGTTATGGAATATTATTGTTCTGTAAGAAATGACCAACAGGACGAAGACAGAGAGGATTGGCGAGACTGACAGGAACTGATGCTGAGCGAAAAAACCAGAACCAGGAGATCATTATATACGTCAACAACGATACTGTATGAGGATGGATTCTGATGGAAGTGGATTTCTTTGACAAAGAGAAGATCTAACTCAGTTCCAATTGATCAATGATGGACAGAAGCAGCTACACCCAGAGAAGGAACACTGGGAAATGAATGTAAACTGTTTGCATGTTTGTTTTTCCTCCCGGGTTATTTCTACCTTCTGAATCCAATTCTCCCTGAGCAACAGAGAACTGTTTGCTTCTGCACACATTGATTGTTTCTAGGATATACTGTAACCTATTTAACATGTATAGGACTGCTCGCCATCTGGGGGAGGGGGTGGAGGGAGGGAGGGGTAAAGTCGGAACAGAAGTGAGTGCAAGGGATAATGTTGTAAAAAATTACCCTGGCAGGGGCTCTGTCAATAAAAAGTTATTTCAAAAAAAATGACTTTGGCTATAGTATGAATAAAAATTAACAGATTTGAAGATGAAGAATAAAATAAGCAGAACCAAGAAATAAATTTAAACATAAATAACAACATTGTAAAAATCAATAAATAATTATTTTTTTTATTAAACAAAAAAAATGAAGGCTTGGAGAGACCTGTGAAACCTGCTTGCCTCAGTTTCCTCTTTTGTAAAATGGGGATAATAACAGCATTTCCTTTACCTTTTAAGTTGTAAGGATAAAGTCAGGTGACGTAGTAAAGCTCTTTGCAAACCTTCCAGGGCCAGATGCGCATCAGCGATTATAATCCCTCCATAATGTAAAATGAAATCGGGGAGAGACCCCCAGGGGAGCTGTCCTTCCTGCTCTCAATCTAAGATCTTCCGCTGAGCTTTCTCCTCTATAATGCCAGGAATTAACTGAAAGTGAAGCTGCTTCCTCCATGGCTTCCCCACCCAAGGAGGCCTCCCACCCGACTCTCCCTCCCTGATCAGATTTGGAGCATCGATTCCAAGGAGCTAACGTTCTGGACGGATGTTTTAGGCCGCAAAGGTTCCAAGTTCCCCTCGTTTTTTACCATCTTAAGGAAAAGGCAATAGGAGAGGATCTCAGTTCAATTCTCTCCTTACACACTGGGTGGGATGTGGGGCAAGTCTCAGGCCCTCAGTTTCCCCAGTTGTCAGTAATCAGGTGGCTGAGGGCATAGAGGTTTGGACTTGGAGTCAGGAGCACCTGATTTCAGACCTTAGATACTAGCTTGTGTGAAAACGTGAAAGCTCTGTTTGCCTCAGTTTCCTCATCTGTAAAATGGAGAGAACGGCATTTACCTTTTAAGGGCGTGAGGATGAGTGCCAGCTATTATTATTATTATTATCCGTCGCCAGCAGCAGGAGGCCGGACCCCAGGCTCCTATGCCAGAACAGAAGGAAGGGCTGCCTCCTCTTCCTCGCCCCGCAGGCTCCTCCCGCGCCGATTCCCGCCCCCCCCCCCTTTCCCCGCAGACACAGCGGCTGGTTCCAGGACTTCCCTTCCCCACTTGCGCCAGAACCTCCCCTCCATTCCTTCCTGGAGGGACCGGGGCGTGTCCCCCCATTTCAGTCGGGGCTCGCGAGGCCGCCCCGTGCCAGCCAGTGCCGGGCGCCACCTCCCAGGCGCTTCCTCTCCCTCCACCTTCCCGGGAGCTGCGGCTCGCGGCATCTCCAGGCGGAGGCAGCAGCCGCGGGAGGAGCAGGGGCCGGGGGGCGAGTGGAGGCTCGCCAGCGCCCCTCCTTCCCCGGCTCAGACCAGCACCGGTGCCCGGGGGACGGCACAGAGCGCCCCGACAGGGAGCAGGGGGAGGAGGGGGAGCTGGGCTGGGGCCGGGGGGGCTCCCGGGCCGGGGGAGTCCTCGGGGAATCCTCGGCCCCCGGCTGCCCAGCGGGGCGCGGAGTCCGCGGGGCCGCCCCCTCCCTGCGCCCCGGGGCGCCCCGCCCCCTCAGCCTTATAGAGAGGCGGGGGCCGGACTCGGGCTTCTCGGCGGGGCTCGACCGAGCGGCCAGTGTGGCTGCGGCGGCGGCGGCGGCGGCGGCGGCTCCGGCGGCTCCGGCGGCTCCGGACACCATGGCCGGCAGCACAGCCCGAGAGGCGGCCGCCCCCGGCCTCCCGCTGCGGCGCGTCCCCGGACGGCTGGCCTGGCTGCGGCTGCCGCTGCCCGCCAAGGCGACATGAAGGAGGCGGCGGGCGGCACGGCCCCCCCCGGGGGGGCCCCTTTCTGCAGCCGCCTGAACCACTCGTACCCCGGCCTGTGGGGCTCCGAGCCGGGCGCGCCGCCGGGGGGCAACGGCACGGGCCGGGGGGCGGCCGAGGAGGAGTGCGGCTCCGTGTCCGTGGCCTACCCGCTGGCCATGATGATCACGGGCCTCGTGGGCAACGCGCTGGCCATGCTGCTCGTGTCCCGCAGCTACCGGCGCAAGGAGAGCAGGCGCAAGAAGTCCTTCCTGCTGTGCATCGGCGGGCTGGCGCTCACCGACCTCGTGGGCCAGCTGCTCACCAGCCCCGTGGTCATCGCCGTCTACCTGTCCAAGCGGCCCTGGCAGCAGCTCGACCCGTCGGGCCGCCTGTGCGCCTTCTTCGGCCTCAGCATGACCATGTTCGGCCTGTGCCCCCTGTTCATCGCCAGCGCCATGGCCGTGGAGCGGGCCCTGGCCATCCGCGCGCCGCACTGGTACGCCAGCCACATGAAGACGCGGGCCACGCGCGGCGTGCTGCTGGCCGGCTGGCTGGCCGGCCTCGCCTTCGCGCTGCTGCCCGTGGCCGGCGTGGGCCACTACACCGTGCAGTGGCCCGGGACCTGGTGCTTCATCAGCACGGGCGAGCGCGGCGCCAACGGCACGGCCTCCGCGCACCGCCGGGGCAACCTCTTCTTCGCCTCCACCTTCGCCTTCCTGGGGCTGAGCGCGCTGGCCGTCACCTTCGTCTGCAACCTGGCCACCATCAAGGCGCTGGTGGCCCGCTGCCGGGCCAAGGCCACGGCCGCGCAGGCGGGCGCGCGCTGGGGCCGCATCACCACCGAGACCGTCATCCAGCTCATGGGAATCATGTGCGTCCTGTCCGCCTGCTGGTCCCCCCTCTTGGTAGGTCCGGGGCTGGGGAGGGGGAGGCGGGGCCGGGGGCGCACCGGCGCCTGCGGGGAGAACGCACGGGGACCGGGAGGGAGGGAGCCTGGCAAAGGGGTGGGGAGGGAGGGACGGTGCCCGTGAAGAATTAACGGAGAGGGAGCGATCGAGGACGGGGGTCTCATCCCCCTCCCTCTTCCTGGTGAGGGGAGTACGGGAATAGTAGTTGTGCGAGTGTGTGTGTGTGTGTGTGTGTGCGCGCGCGCGAGTGTGTGTGTGTGTGTGTGTGCGCGCGCGAGTGTGTGTGTGTGTGTGTGCGCGTGCGCGAGTGTGTGTGTGTGTGTGTGTGCCGGGGAGAGGGTACCTATGAAGAATTAACAAGGAGGGAGGGATTGAGGGCGAATTCTCATCCCCCTCTTCTTGGCGAGGGGAGCACGGGATCATCACTTGTTGCTTAATGCTGTTCGCGCACGTGTGTGTGTGTGTGTGTGTGTGTGTGTGTGTGTGTGTTTGTGTGTGTGTAGGGGATGGTGCCCATGAAGAATTAACGGGAAGGAAGTGGAGGACGGGAGTCTCATCCCCTCCTCCTAGTTAGCGGAGTACAGGAATATTAGTTGTGCGTGTGAGTGTGTGTGTGTGTGTGTGTGTGTAGGCGAGGGTACCCATGAAGAATTAACGGAGAGGCAGAGATCGAGGACAAGGGTCTCATCCCCCTCTTCCTGGTGAGAGGAGTACAGGAATATTCGTTGTGCGAGGGTGTGCGTATGAGTGTGTGTGTGTGTGTGTGTGTGTGTGTGTGTGTTTGTGTGCGCGCGCGCCCCTTACCCCACTGGCAGCCCCCTCTGTCTCGGCCTCCGAGGCATTCTCACAACCTAAGACACTGGGCTTCTAATTCGCCTCGTAAGAACCAGCAAAGCTCATACAGGACCCACTTTCGGGCCGGGGAAGGGACGCGGGGGCCAGACCCCAGACCCAGCCCCTCTCATTTTACACGGGAGGAGCTTTGAGGGCCAGGCGGCAGAGGGAGGCTCGGAGCCCGGGCGGGCAGAGGGAGGCTCGGAGCCCGGGCGGGCAGAGGGAGGCCCGGCGGTCCCCCTGGCCGCGCTCTCTCTTCGCGTGTTGGCTGCCCCGGGCAGCCGCGGCGGCCGTGAGCGTCCTCCACTAGTGACCACCCAGTCCCGGGGCTTTCATTCCCCACCGGAAACTCGGCTCTGAGTAGGATTAGCGGGCGGCTGGCAGGGCAGGAGTCGCAGCCGGGACTCTGGCTCTCGGGCCAGTTCTCCGACATTCTCTCCCAGCGCCACCCACTCATCCGAACTCGGGCAGTCACACGCGGGCGCCTCCCGCTCCCGGCCCGTCCCCCCCTGCCCAGGAGCGCCCCACACTTGCCGGGGCCTCCTTGCTTGGGACGCTCCGCTCCCCTTCCCTTCCCTCGGAGCGCTGTCAGACGGGGCCGGACCCGAGCAGTCCCGGGGGGCGGCGGCCAGGCCGGGGGAGGCATCTGCTTGGCCGGGGCCGGGGGGGGGGGGGGGGAAGGAGCGCCCCCCCCCAGAGCCCAACGCCGGCCCCCAACCTACTCAAGCTCCTGCTGCTGCTGCTTCCCCCCATTTCCTTTCCTTATTAATTAGAAATTCACCAACATCCGTCTCCACGGGACCCCAAAGAGGCTTGTATTTAAGGCCGGATTCGCACGATTTCTCTTTTACACGGGTGCTTTTTTCCAAGTGGTTCTCGGTGTGTGTCTCAGTCCTCGCTTGTCGCGTCTAAAAGCGTAACTTAGCAAAGGGAAGTCCGCGGGCCAGCGGGTGCGAGTGGTGGAACAAGCGCCCGGCGCAGGGAATGCCCGCCGCCTTCCCAGCCAGCAACCCCCCCCCCCCCCCCCCCCCCCCCCCCGCCCCCCCCCCCGCGGCTGCTCCCAAAGGCTTCCCCGCTTCGTGTGGTCCAAAGGCAAGCCGAGTTCCGGCAGGAGGGCGCGGTGGGGAGGCCCTGACGCGGGGGCAAGGCCCTTCGTCTCTCTCAGCCTCAATTTCCCCTTCTTTAAAATCAAGAGCGGAGCGCCCGCAATCGTCCCCCTCAAAGGGGATGGGAAGACTGAGTCAGGGACTGGGCAGGGACTGGCCGATTGTCAGTTGGTTGTATCTTCACCGTTAGTGCCCATGTGACCTTGGACAAGTCACTTAGACTTGGATTTCAGTTGCTCCTGAGGTTGTCAGAGAATCTCTAAACTCCAATAGGAAAAAAAAAACCAACCACGCTTTTCTTTTTACTAGTCCTGATTGCTTTACTAATACTTTCCTATTTGATACTTCATTTCCTTCAGTCACACTTAAAACACACACACACACACACACACACACACACACATCTGAGAAATGGGTAGCATCAGATTGCCGGAGATCCTGGAAATTAAAAAGCTTTCCCGGCTCCTGCCCCAGGTGCTGCGTATGGCGCCTCCCAGCTGACGAGCTCAGCCCCCGGCTGCCAGGACTGGGCACTTTAAAGCACCGGCACGACCAGGAACAACCTGCGGCTTAACCAAAACTGCCAATAGTTCGAAGCGTCCTCGCTGCGGCCGGAGAAAGCGCAGAGACCTGGCGGGCGGCGAGGGCCGGGTTGGGCCAAGTCCTGGGGCCGCCGCAGCTCTCCCTGCCTCCTCCTCCGGCCGGGGAAAGGGGCTCCAGGGGGGCTGTCCTGGCCCCGGCATCCTCTGCGGCATCTAGGAACTCCTGATTCCCGAAGCGGGCGGGGCCGCTTCCTTTCCGTTTGGGGGCTCCCCGGCGCGCAGCAGGGGGGCCGTTCCCAGCAGAAATGCCTCCTCCTCGGCAATGACTCCAGATGTATTTGGGGAGCCCACGGAGGCTGGGGCGGCCCGCACCCCTCTGCCCTCACCCCGCCCTTTTCTCGGAGAGCTCCAGACACAACTGAGCCCCACAGCAACAAGCCCGGGGGGATCTCGGCCGTTTAGAGAGCGAAGGAGGGAGGGAGAGGCGCGCTCCCGGGCTTGGGAGTCCCAGGCTATCCTGGAGCCCGGAGGGGGCTGGGAAATCTGCTTCAGCAAGTTGGGCTCCAGGGTCTGCCCCAGGAAAAGGAGGAGGCGCTAATTCAGCTCATCCCACACTCCGGGTCTAGTTTGTTTCATTCTGGATCGTGGGGGTACTTCAGCCCCTTCCAGCCCAGCGTCAGGAGAAAGAAGACGAGCAGCTGGTCGCAGTGGGAACTGGGGGTTCTTCCGATCCTGGCCCAGGGTGTTCAGCAAGAAATCGGAGCCTAGAGCTGTCGGGGGAGGTGTGAGGACTCGGCCACTGTGGGAGGAACATGACGGGCGACTAGGCTGTCCCGGCGCTGGCCTGTGTCCTTCCAGGGGAGCCTCAAACCCAGCGCTCTGATCGCGAGCGTTTCTATGCACTGTCAACAGCGGGATGTGGGAAAGACCTGAGCGATCATCTCGGCAGAGGATCCAGGGTAGCGTTAACGCCGGAAGGGCCTGAGTGGTCTCGCAACGGACAGACGAGGCCTAGAGCATCTATGGAGCCTTTCAGTCACACGGGGAGGAGGGGGCCGAAAAAAGGGGACGCCAAAGCCATGGCTTTCCCACCGCCTCCAGCCTCCTCGGGATTTCCCGGGGCCGCACCTGGAGGCCCGGAAAGGGACTTTGTCCCCTAGGCAGGAAGGGGCAGTGAACACTGGGATCGGACTCCCTGCCTCCCCCCAGGGCTCCCCACCAGCCTCAGCTGCTGCTCTTCTCGGGCCTGGCAACAGGCCTTACATTTGAAAATCAGTGAAACCAAGGGACAGCTTTGAACTCGAAAATGAGGGAACCAGGAAGAAGGAGAGAAAGAGAAAGAGAAGGGAAAGAGGAGGAGGAGGCGGTGAAGGAGAGAGACACCCAGAGACAGAGACAGAGAGAAAGGAAGAGGCAGAGAGATGCAAAGAGATAGAAACAGAGAGGGAGGCAGAAAGGCAGAGAGACACAGACAGATAGAGAAAGAAAGAGATAGAGAAACGGAGAGAGAGGCAGAGAGAGAGACAGAAGCAGAAAGAGGTGCAAACAAAGAGGCAGAAAGAGACACACAGAGAGGCAGAAAAATAGAAGCGGAAAGAGGCAGAGAGACACAGAAAGACAGATAGAGAAAGGCAGAGAGAAACAGAGGCAGAAAGAGAGACAGAGAGATATAGAGGAAGAAAGAGGCAGAGAAACACAAAGAGGCAGAGAGACACAGAGACAGAGTGATAGAGAGAGGCAGAAAGAAGCAGAGAGACAGAGAGATAGAGAAAGGAAGAGAGACAGAGACAGAGGCAGAGACACACACCTTTCCCATCTGCATAGGACGGTCTCCTGTATAAAGGGGGATGGAGTTTGGACAAAGGGAATGACAAAGGGCTTCCTTTCAGCGAGGTTTATAGGGAGGTGAGAAGCGTTCACTGGAACATCCCCAAGTGAAATCTTGAGTTATAATAGTCAAATGGGAGGAAGTTCACATTCACACCAAGCCTTCTCACTCTACTCAGAGGAAATTTTCTTTAAGTTTTGTTTGTTTTTCTTTTCTTCTCTCCCTCTCTCTCTCTCCCTTGCTCCTTCCTTCCTTCCTTCCTTCCTTCCTTCCTTCCTTCCTTCCTTCCTTCCTTCCTTCCTTCCTTCCTTCCTTCCTTTCTTCCTTTTTTTCTTTCTTTCCTTCCTTCCTTCCTTTTTTCCTTCCTTCCTTCCATTCTCTCTTTCTTCCCAACCTAAAGGTGACATACCACCTCTCAATTTCCTGGCTTCTGATTGAGCAGAAGCTGAGTGTTTGATTAGCTGAGACCCAGATTGGTCACTACATTCATCGGAGATGGGAAGGTCCTCAGTGTCACATTTGGTTGTTTGCATTACTGAAGTCACCAGTATATTCTTCTCTTGTTCCCATCCCACCGTTCCTCGGACTCCCTTACCTGCCATTTTGCAGTGCATTAGTGATCTGTCCTATTCATACCCCACTTTTTGCTGGTCACTCTCCAGGGAATGGCTAACTGCTTCAGGTTTTGTTTCTCTGAAAACGTTTTATTCCTGGGGTCACAGATCTAGCAAGAAGAGACCTCAGAGGCTTATCAGTCCAAGTGTCCCTTTGGGGAATGTCTGGCCTCAGAAATTCAGGGCTTTGCCCCAGCTTATGAACCTAGGAAGGATCAGGTGAGAAGGAAATGGGCTTTAAGTCAAAAATCTCTGACCAAAGCCAGTAGCCTTTCCTCTGCTTCCTGCTCCACATCCTCCATGTCTTTATTTACGAGGCAATTATTTCAGATTATTTCCCACTTCCTCCTTCTATCTCCTCCCCTTCCCCACCTGGTTAAAATCTCCCTTAGATAATTAAGACAACGCTACTCCCCAAGGCAAAGGAGTCGGTCATCACCAGCAGTCTGGAGATGGGTCTGGCAGCTGCTGGCCCATCCTGCCCCCCTTAGCTGAGGAGGATGAGACGCGCTCCGCTCTCTGCTCTCTGGCCCAACATCGCTTTTGAAAATTATTCTTCTCCTACTTGTTCTCTGTTCTCACAGACTTGAAAGTGGAAGATAAAGCTAAGTAAATATTAATGAGAATTAAAACTGTGGACTGAAATAGCTCAGATAACCCTTAGTTCTCTTTCCTCTCCTTTGCTTTGCTTTTTGGGAGGGGAGGAGGTAAAGGAGAGAAAGAGAAAGGCTGCCCCATAAAGTGATAATATGAATATTTGGGATGGACAGGAAAAGGGAATAGTCCATGTGTGCCCTAAATCAACCCATATTTTCAGAGTTAGCCGAGTTTGATCTGCTTTGTTTTTAAAGTGGGGGTCACCCAGCGAGAGCCATTGGGAGCCTTAATGCCCAAGAAAGAGAACATTTCTCTGCCTGAGACAGAGACCCCCCAGTTCCAGGTCTGAGGTCACATCCCAATCTTGGTATTGGTTTCCAAAGCACTTTGCACCATTACTTTGCCCTCTCCCTGGGGGGTTGGCTCCTTGTACACATGGGGTAGACAGAGGCTCTTCAGATTTGAGCTTGAGAAGCTCAGCTCCTGTCCCACTGCCCACCAAACGTTGTCGACCCTAAAGCTCTGCTCAGCCTGGCCCACGTGCCCCAGTGGGACCCCCGGGCTCCGGGTACCCAGGCCCCTCCAGAGCCTAGAAATTATTGTTGATTCCATTTTCCTGTAAATTATCTTTGCCTGCCAAAGGCCTCCTAAGTGGCTGGCAGGGTACCTTTGCGCAAGAGATCACGTTTCACAATAGCACGGCCGGAGCCCTATTGCAGGGGTAGTGACCTCTCCCGGCTGGGAACTGGGGTCTGCCATGAGAAAATAATCCCCCCTCTGGGGTAGCTCTAGTAGTAGTTCTGTCCTTGCAAAAACAGTGGCTGCTCAGACAGATGTGTCTCTGGCCCTGAGTGAACTCCCATCCAGTAACTGCCTTGTCTACAATGGCAGCCGGGAGCTTGGGAAGACCAAAGGGCCCGGTCAGTTAGTGCCCTCCGCCAGGCTGAGGTCAGAGGTGGCCGCCACGCCTGGGGGAATTATGGTGGCTCTCCCCGTCAGCCTCCAGCCCTCCTGCTCAAAAACCACCTTCTATTTTTTCCACACCAACTCTGAGGTTATAGAGAGATTTGTCCCCCTTTCCCAACTCTTCTTCCATTAGAATGGCGGCTTTTAAGGGCAGGAGCTGATTTCTTTTTGTCTTGTTCCCCCAGTACCTGGCACATAGCTGGTATAGGTAGGTAAGCGGGTGTGGGCAGAGCCCAGGAAACCTTGAGTGCAGACCCTGGCCCTTAGTGGCATTGTTGCTCTTGGTGGGGGTCTTTCTCAATTGGGTCACATCTTGACTTGAATATGAATGCTCAAATTAATTAATCAATGGGATTTAAGTAAGCTGGGCAGAGTCATCAATCTCACTCTCCTCTCATTAGGAGTCCCCTGCCAAGGCAAAAGCCAAGAAGACCAGTGATAGTGATGGCCTGGGGCGCACCGGGTCATTTAATCTCTGTTTGCCTCAGTTTCCTCATCTGTAAAATAATAATAGCACCTACCTCCTGGGGTTGTTGTGAAGAGCAAATGAGATAATCTTTGTGAAACATTTAGCACATAGTAGGTGCTATGTAAGCATTGGCTCTCATTATTATTTTAATGTTGTTGTTGTTGTCGTCATTTCTGAGACTTCAGATCAAGGCTGGATGTCCAGGTCAGCCCTCCTGTAGAGGGACTTCACTTTGGGCCAGGAGTTAGAGCAGATCGGTCCAGTCAAGGCCCTTCCAAGTTTCAGGGTCACAAGTTTAGAGCTGGAAGGAGCTTTTGAGGTCACTAAGTCCACTGTATAGACCCTGGAGGTCAAATGACTCATTCAGTGTCACATCATGTCCCATATTCAAAGTCGGTCCTGTGTGACTCCCCATCCAGTCAGCTGTCCACTCTAAAGTCCTGTGATTATCCGGAAAGTGGGGATTATCAGGCACCAGACAAAACCTGAGAGAATAAGAAGTGCTCTCGAGAAGAGGGCCTGAGGAGTTCAGATAACAGCCATCCGGGCCGGGTTATGGGAGACAGCTGGAGACAGCCAGGAGACCCAGTACAATTCTGTGCCAGAACCCGGGAAAACCTGAATTTGAAGCCCACATCCTACATCTTGCACTTGACTTTTCCTGCTATCAGTTATCTAACCCTGGACAAGTCTTAACTACACTCCCAACCTCAGTTTCCCCACTGGTGAAATGTTAATAATAATAGCACCTCTCTTCTAAGTTTGTTGTGAGGATCAAATAAAATACTACATGTAAAGTGCTTTGCAAACATGTTTTAATTAGTTTAATCATGGCAAGTATTTCCATAATTACTAGCTATTATTGTCATTGTTGCTGTGGGTTATAGGACTTAAAGAATAAATAGGATTTAAGTGGGGGGTGGAGAGGAATGGTGAGATTATTTGGGGGCTCTGTGGGGAGCAAACCTGTTGTGTTCAGTTCATGGGACAAAATGGCTGGCTAGGTCTGGAAGATAAGGTTTCTAAGGGGGGTTCAGGCTGGGTTGTGGTGGGCTTCGGATGCCCAGAGCTGTAGCTTGACCCTGGAGGCAGCAAAGGAAGCATTGAGGGTTCGTAAGCAGGAGAGTGATGTGATGTTGATACTATCTTTGGGATTCAGGCTTATCTAGCTGGAGGAAAGATTGGATACAGGGAGACAGCCCTTGGAAAGGACCACGGGCTTCTCCTGGGATGTCGTGAGATATAACAGGTCTCACTAATGGTGGTCACAGCGCTGGATGGACAAAAGTGGTTAGTTCTTTGTAATATTGCTTCCTAAGATGGCTCAGCTCAGGGTTGCCCCTTACACTGGAGTCTCCTAATCCTCCCCCAATGTTTACATTGCATATATTTGGGGTTTGAGGGGCAGTGTCTGTTTTTGAAAGAGAGCTCGACATGGAGTCCACGAGGACTGGGATCAGGTCCCTGGGCAAGTGAGCAGGTCACTGTCTAAGTGATAAATCGAATAAAAAGTGCTTATCTGCATTGGTGGCTGGAGTTCCCTCTTCTCGGAGTTCTGATGCTACTCCCCATCGCTATATTTTTGTTTTGTTTTGTTTTGTTTTCTGGCTTCTTTTTATATTTTATTTATCTGCTCAAAAATAGTAGCACAAGTTGGCAGGGTTTTTGAGAAGGTACCACAGTCGTTTCTTCCATTTCACAGCCCAATTTAAATCCGTGGATTAAATTAAAGTACAAAGGGAGGAAAAGACTCCCTTGAAAGGAAAATGAAATTTGTTGTTGGCGAAGGAAAATCTTATTTCTTACTCGAGGATGCTTTTTTTAGTCTTTATGGAAATGATGATATCGTATAAACTTCTAGTTAAAGCTAATTGGGGAGCCTTGTTAATAGAATGTCCCAGAGTATGGATTACACATGAACCTCAAATTTACAGCTTTCAAGGGGTCTAGGTGTGAAAGGATGACCCTGGTCTGTGGGACAAATGCCCGGGAGACAGGAAGGAGACCCTGATGGTGGACGGTCATCAGAGAACTGAAAGCTGCAAAGGGCCTCGGGGATGAGCGAGGCCATTTCCCCTTTTTCTAGCTGGATGGTGGAGAGTCCCCAAGGAGTGCCCAAAGGCACCTGGGAAACGAGTGATTGAGAAGGGAACAGGGCCCAGCTTCCTGACTCCAAGTGCAGGGTTTGGGGTTTGAGCTGGTGAGCTGACATCCTCCCATTTAACAGACACGTGCACCCACAGAGATGAGGCAGGATACTGTGGGGGGTTCTGAGAAAGATTGGATGGAAGAAGTCTGGACATGGCGCCTCGGTTCCCTGGGCTGCAGCCTTGGTGATGGGCCGGGCCGGGCTGGGCTTTGGAGTTTGCCTCCCTCTCTCTGAATGGCAGCCGAAGGTAGTTTTCTTCTTTGGGGTGACTTTTGGCAAAAGCAGACCTCAATAGGGAGGCCACCATGACCATCCCTCTGATGCAAAGTAACAGCTGTCGAGTGCACCTCTGGGCAGGGGGAGCTGAGAAGCAGCTATTACATTCTGCCTCTCCCAAGGCTGTGATGGGGGGGGGCATGAGAAAGCCCCCTGCCAGGTCAGCCCTCAGGTCGGGGAGACTGCCCGAGATGACTTGACCCTGAAGAGAGCCCAGCCTCCCCTGGAAGGTGCCCTCCGCTCCTGAAGCTCCACCTTTTGGAGGCAGCTTGGTCCTTGGGAAATGATGCAAGAAGGGGGGACGTCCCTGTGGCCCTCCTTCCTGGGGGAGTTTTCTGGGCTTGTCTGGCCCCACGGGTGTGGGCACAAGAACTCATCCTTCTTGGCGTGGGGGCCCCCTCTTCCTTCCTGGGGCGGGGAGCAGCCCTTGCGGTCACTGGGGCCAGCTAGTAGGGCTCCTTTAGGCGGCCTTTTGCTCAGGGCTCCCCTGTCCAAACTGGTCTCCTAGAATCAGGCCCCCCGTGCTTTGTCAACAATGGGCATCCAATAAAAGTCTGTTGACTTGAAAGTTGAATTGCCACCCAGCGCTGCCCTGAAACGCAATGGGCAGTTTCCTGTCCCTGGAGGGGCTCATACTGAAACTGGAGGACTTCTCTGCCCAAACTGAAAGGCTATTTGTCCATCAGAGCTGGATGGCCACTTGTCTGTCTGAGCCAGATGACCATTTGTCCATCCAAACTGGATGTCTACTTGTCTGTCCGAGCTGGATGACCATCTGTCCTTCCAAGCTGGATGGCCATTGGCCATTTGTCTATGTGAGCCGGATGGCCATTTGTCTGTTGGAGCCGGATGGCCATGTCTATCCGAGCTGGATGGCCACTTGTCTGGGCTGCATGGATCAGGCCTGGGCTTGACCTTGACTGTCATTGTCAAACTCCACTAAATAGAAGCTGCCTGAGGATTCTGGTCCCCTGCACGTTGACTTAGAAAGCCTCCTAGCATTGTTATCTCTGTTCTATTTTATTTTCATCTGTTTTGTTAAACATTTCCCAATGACCTTTGAATAGGGTTCAGGCTGCTCCTGGAGGTGCTGGCTGCCTCTGGGCCGGGTGACCTCTGGTTTCCTTCAGCCCCAGCAGGCTGTGAGCCCCTCCTCCCTCACCTTGCTGATGTGGCTGCTCTGGGGACATCCGAGCATTTGGGGACTGGGTCCTGGGCAGGGGGGAGTCGGATTTCTGGGAAATCACAGAGAACAGGAGGCCAGGAAAGCTGGGGGCCACCAGATGGAAGCAGTCATTAGTATAGGCGGTCACTGCTCTCTGCAGCCAGGCCCGAGGCAGCTTTGGTGGGTTTCTAAACCACTTTGACATTCTCTCTTTCGCTATATGGGGAATGATTCAGAACAAAAGAAGGGACACTGGGGACCGAAGGAAGGGAGCCTGTGGGAAGTCACCGGCCTCACTGGGTCCAGTGGCAGGCACAGATCGGGAGCACAGGAGATGGTCTTGGCTGTGGGGGGGAGGCTGGGGGCCTCATCAGTCTCACCCATGGACAATGGCTGGCTCGAGCCTGGAACCACATCTCCCTTGGTTCTGGGTCTTTGGGATCAGGACCACTCCTTTCCCTGGACACCGTGCTGGACTAAGCCATCTTTCCTGTGACCCAGCCCATCACATCTGTGCTGTACAAAAATCACATTGTCACTTAATCTGGTCTTTTTTCTTTCTTTCTGGGGAGTGATCCAGTCAATCACATCTGTGCTGTACAAAGAATCTGATTTCTTCCTTCCTTCCTTCCTTCCTTCCTTTCTTTGCAATTGGGGTTAAGTGACTTTCTCAGGGTCACACAGCCAGAAGTGTTGTGTCTGAGGTCATATTTGAACTCAGGTCCTCCTGACTTCAGGGCTGGTGCTCTATCCATTGCACCACCTAGATGCCCTTAATCTGGCCCTTCTGACCTGAGAAGAATGAGGTGGATCAACTAGAAGGATCTTGATGTTCTGTCCAAAAAGAGTTTCTGGGAGTGTCTACAGGGTTTCCCAAGAAGGAGTCAGTGATCAACCCCATTCGGAAGGGACTGGGGAGGCCAGGTAGCCTGACCCCCACATAGAGGTCAATGCAGGCATCCCCCTGTGGCATCTCGCCTGGCAGCAGTTTGCCCAGAGCCTCCCCTTCTGGGCTTCTCCCTCCACCCAAAGCAGCACGTTCCCCCCTCCTGCTCTGGGCAGATTTCACTGTTAGGAAGCTTTTGCTCTGTTTGCTTTTAAGGTCTTTAATTGAGCTGTGATCTGCCTCTGTGAGTTGCCTTCTGGGAAACAGGATGCCCTTGGAGTATTTGAAGTCAGTCGTTGTGGCTGGGTCCCCGGAGTTCTGCAGGCCAGACAGGGGTGTTTAGTCTGGAGAAGAGGGACAGGGGGAGGGCTGGCCAGGGGATGCAAGCCCAAGGAGCCACCTTCACATTAGGGATGAGCTTGGGCTCGAGGAAGAGCTTGGGTTCAAGGAAGAGCTTGGGCTCCAGGAGAAAAGGAGACCTTTGGGCTGGGAGTGAGCCTGCCTTCAGCCAAGGGCAACAGAGCTGGGGAGCTGGAACCCAGGACTGGGTCAGGGAGGCACAGATGGCACCCATCCAGCTCTGCAGACCATCCTGTTCTCCTCCTCGTTGGATTGGCCCTTCTTGGGTCTTCCCAAGTTTATTCTTGCACATCTCCCAGCTTCCCCTTCCCCTTGTGGGATCCCCCTGGGATCCCAGCCATAGCCCCAGCAGACGTCTGCTCTGGATGAGGCGTCTCCTACCACTACTGCAGACTGACCCCAGAATATCAAGCTGTTAGTCAGGTAAAGCTTAAAATTGCCTCATGACCTTTGGGATAGCCCGGAGAGTGCACCCGGGTGCCAGGCTATTTCCCAGAATCCTTCTGTTTCCTCTGCAATCTTCTCTGTATAGTGATTTGTCAAATTTAAGAGTTTACAAAAGCACTCGTGTTTCTTGGTCTTTTGAACCCCCACCAAACTATCCTCTTCCCCTGTCCAGTGCCCACCTGACTGTGCCCCTCAGTAGCCCTGATCCCCCTTCCAATGCCCATCTGACTGTGCCCTGTGTAGCCCTGCTCCCCTGGCTGCCTTTTACTTCTCCCATCCCAGGAAAGGTTTGGCTCAGTCACACATTAGCTCCCAGGGGGTAGTAATGAGATCCCAGCAGCCTCCCCGTGTGTGGACCTGTTGCCTTCTGAGCTGACTGGGCCTCCCTGGAGCTCCTGGCTCTTCTCCCTTGGGTTCTGTCTGTTGCCCAGTCCTTAGTCCCATGGCTACTTGGAGGCTCTCTCCGGCCATACCCTGCTGGCCCTCTCCATAGTCCCCTCTTGTTTAAATCCCTGACAGTAGCTTTGCAGGTCACTCCCCAAGTACTTCCAGGCTCCGATTCTGTTTTCCTCCTTCCGCCTTCTTAATGCCCAAACACTGAGGAGAGTGGGACCAGCCTCCAGAAGCCTGGTGGTATCCCCCCGAGGGTTAATCCCTCGGTTTTCTCATCTCTGAAATGGGGACAATAATATTCTCACTACTGCCTTAGAATATTTTGGGGAGAATCAAATGAGATGATACCAGAAAAGCACTGACTATAAAGCCCTGCGTGGAATAAGCGCCAGCAGTTCTCGTGAACACTCTCTCCACCCCATTTATCCAGTTCTCAGGCCCTAACTGTAAGAAGACTTTGGGGAATACAGTCCAGGAGAGATTGTGGGTGGGTCGGGAAGGAAGGTCCTTTAAGTCTCTGTGCATTTCTGTGTTGGTGATCTTAGGAGACTCTAGGGGCCTCCGGTTGGGATAGCAATATTAATAATAACAGTATTTAGATACTGCTCACTCCGAGCCGGGCTCTGTGCTAAGTGGGCTACACATTCATCTCATGTGTTCTTTCTGCTATCCCTGAGGGGCAGGTACTATTATTTTCTCCCTTTTATAGTTTAGAAAATCAAGGCAGACAGAGACTAAGTAACTTACCCAGGGCCACCGGGCTGGATTTGAATTCAGATCTTCCTGGCTCCAGGACACACCATCCAGACCTGTGGAGCTTTGGGGGTAGTTTTACCTAAAACCTCCCCGAGGGGAGGAGGAGGAAGGGTGGGGACTTCCTTTTACAAGCTTCCCACTAAGTCTGTTTGTTCCTTATGCTTCAATGGGAGGCTCCTTCCCTCGCAGCCTTCGGCCTTTCCTTGACAGTTGACATGAGTCCCCGTCCCAGAATGTCCCTGGTGCTGACATCTGTGGAGCACCTCACCTGAAAGGGACCTCAGAATAATAATTCATGAAGTGTTTTAAGCTCCATCGAGCTTCCTTCACAAGCCTTCCAACAAATGGTCATCCTTCCTCCCTCGGAAAAAGCCCGGAATATCCAAAAAGAGCCTCCTCCTTTCTTGGGAGCCCATTCTGCTTTGGGAGGTACCTTGTTAGGAAGCATTTCCTCAGCTCATGTCAATCTGCCCCCTTTCTCCTGGTTCTGGGACCAAATGGAACAGCTTCCAATCCCTCAACCTTGTGATGTCCTTCAGAACCTCAAGCCCACGCTCTCCCAATTCTCCTCCTCCCTGAGCTCCTTGATCACCAGAGCCGGGCCCTATTTACCTTTCTGTTTCCAGCAGAAAAGATCTCGGGCTTCCCTAAAACTGCTCCCAGAAAACAAAATGGCCGAGCCATGTAAGGGTATCCATGTGGCCAACGCCAGTATTGAGTTTTAATAATCGATTGTCTTCAATTTAATTCAATACAACCTTCAGTAAATGCCTGCTGCATACAAGGTCCGCTCTTGGGGATAGAAAGGTAAACTTTGTTTGCTGAAGGAAGGCGCCTCAATCCTCCCAGGCACCCCCTCCTCAAGGGCACTCTGAGGCCTGGGATTCACCCCCTATTTTACCAAGGAAGAAACTGAGGGTCAGCAGAGCAGGCGTCAGTTGTCAAGGTCTGGCCTTCTGAGGCAGGCCTGTGAGTGGTCCAGAGGCAGGGCAGCCACGGAGGAAGCAGGTGCACAGACCGTTGCCCCGGGTTCCATTTATTTATTTTGCTGTCCAGATGAAAAGTAGCAATCTCTCTAAATCAACAGTAGAAGAATCGAGTCTGGCTGAGGCAACAGGAGATAGAGAGGCGGCCCCAGATGTAATTGAGATTTGAGTGTTGACAAAGCTTTCCCACACATGGCGTGGAGCACAGGGACGCCCGCCTCGTTGGATGGGTTTTGCATGACAGCTTAACCTTTCCCCCTCACGATAGGCTGGCCTGTTGATATCTTGGAGCATTTAGGAAATTAATGAGAAACTTCAGCATTTACATTTTCTAATTTAAGTCATCGCTCGCCCCAATCAGTCATTCCTTCTATAAACATTTGCTAATTGTCCAGTAGGTGCAAGGCCCTGGAGGAGATACAAATATTAGTAATACAGCCACATGTCAGGGCCCAGCGACTTCTGGAGTCTGGGAAATTTGAAACCAGTATCACAATTTTGTATTTTTTTCTCATCTTTATCTCCAAATATATTCCTTCCTCCTCTCCTCCCACCAAACTATAACTTATAATGATTTATAGGGGAGGGAAGGAAGGAAAGCAGATAGAAAGAGAGAAGGAAGGAAGGAAAGAAGGAAGGGAGGAAGGAAGGAAAGGAGGATAACAAGGAAGGAAAGGAGGAAGGAAGAAAGGAAGAGAGAGAGGGAGAAAGGGAGGAAAGAAGGAAGGAAGGAAAGAAGAAAAAAAGGAAGAAAAAAAGAGAAACAAAGAAATACAGCAACTGAAGCTGATAGTACATAGGCAGCATTCATCCCCAGGAACTTCAGGGTATGAATTTCCTCTATTAATGGAAATTGCTGTTTCTATAAGATGGGGCCAAATACCTTTATCTGAAGAGAGAGAAAAGAAAGGAGCCATTTCTGTCAGCTGAGAGCCAGCCGGGCTGTATCATGTCCATGCCCTTCCAAAACTAGCACATGCCTGGGAAAGCGAAGCGCCCATTGGGAGCTCAGCGATCCCAACTCCTCATGGTAGATGCATCCGAGAGAAGATAAAGGAGCTGTGATCTCATGTTATATCTTTCCCCCTCTCCCAACAGCCATTTAACATGGGGTGATCATCTCTGGCTTGGATGGCTCTGAGATGGTTGGGAAAGGTTCAGAGAGTCCTTCTGGAGACCATGGGGAGAAAGAGGTTCCAGCTTATGTCATTCTCAACCCCCCTGCCTTGGTTTCCTCTTGAACCATCGGGAATATCGTAGCCGCTATTTACAGTCAACAGTGTGGCAGTTAACTGTAAATAAAGCTGGCAAACTTCATGAAGTTCATGTTTTGTGTTGGAAGAAAACCATAAATATTCATGGGCTGTGTGCAGTCACTGTTCAGCAGTGCTGAAAATCATCGTTTCAGTGCTTCTCTGTGTTTGCTAATAAGATAAAATCTGAAGTTACTTGGGATCACAGAACTGACGGCTTGAGGGGGTTAACGTGATCTCATAATGTCATTTCTCATTTTACAGCTGAGGAAACTGAGGAATAGAGAGGCTGGTGCCTGACTTATCCAGGGTTACTTAGCTAGAATGGGATTGAACCCCAAGTCTTCCTGACTTCGCGTCTAATGTCCTATCCACTCTCCCATACTGCCTCTCGCTGTAAACTTTAGAGGAGTATGGAAATGGGAGTTATTTTTGTTGCTTGGCTGGAGCCTTGTGCATCCGGTCCACACTTTCCCTCACACTTTTCCTCAGACTCCCCTCCCACTTTCCCTCAGACTCCCCTCACACTTTCCCTCCCACTTTCCCTCAGACTCCCCTCCCACTTTCCCTCAGACTCCCCTCACACTTTCCCTCAGGAGTCCCTTCAGAACTGCACTTAGCACTTCACCTGCTGACCCATACCAGGCATCTGAGCTGTTTATTCCTTGCCTAGACAGGAAACCAGAGCAAGGCATTCTTGGCTTAGCTAGAACTCGGGAGGTGGGGCAGAGGGGAGGGAAGAGAGGGTGGGAATATCCTCTTGGATCTTAACATTATCTCTTTCAACAAGTCCAGAAAAACAAGTCTCCTTTCCCAGGCCCCTCCTTGACACCTGAGTCTTAGGGATTGGAAATCCTGATCCCACATATAATAGAGGAGCCTTCTTTGCTCTATGTGTCATGGCTAATCTTACACCAGTCTTGAAGGGAATGTGAAAAGCTCTTCAGAGGGAGGGAAAGCTTCCCTTCCTGAGGAAGCTTTACCATTGTTGCCCTGATAAACCTAAATTAAACAAGTTAAATTTGGGTTTTTATTTCTTTTACATCCAATTGTCTCTCCTCACCTTTCCCACCATTGAACAAGAAGCAAACAAACAAATAAAAATATTGCCATCATATGCGTGGTCCAGCCAGACAAACTCTTATTGGCTGTCAAAAACAAACAACAAAAAAAATTCTCCTTCAGAACAGACCTTTTGTAGACCAACAGAACAGCTCTTTGGAGAGTAGTGGCCATCCAAGGTGTCATTTCAGCTGCCTGAAGGACTTTTCTAAGGCTCAGATAAATGAGCACGAAATCTGCCTTCCCCGCCTTCTCCCCAGGAGGAAATGGACAAGTCTTCCTTTCCCTTTTAGAGACTTCTTCCTCCTTTTCCAGTCTTTCTGCACATTTTCCCCTGCATGCACTCTGCGACTGGGTCATGCTGGATAACTTGCAGTTCTTCACTCAGGGCAGGGCACCTCCGAGCCTTGTGGGAGCCCCCGCCACGTCCAGACGTCTCTGTCACTTCATTCCCACCTGCTGACTACCCCCAGTTGAGTCTCACCTCCACAGGAGGACTTCACCAGGCTGCCTCTCCTTCCCTCTCCACTCCCACATGTCTCTGAACCTGGTTATTTTCAGGGTGTCTCCCCCAGGAGAAGGTGAGCTCCTTGCATTTGCCTTTCCTTGGGCCCTTCTTTAGGAATGAGAGACCAGATTCCATCCCTTCCCATGAATCCAGTTGTTTTATATTGCCCTGGAATAGATGCTTGGCTTCGGAACATGGAGGCCTGGAGACAGGCTCGTTCTTACACTCAAAGTGATAGACAGAGATGAAAAAAAAAAAAAATGTGGCTAAGCCCTGGCCTTGGACTATGGAAAACCTGAATTCAAATTCTGTGTGACCCCAACAAGTCACTTAAGCTCTTCCAGCCTCAGTTTCCTTCTCTGTAAAATGAAGATTAGAATAATAACATCTATATCATAGGGTCATTATGAGGACTAAATGGGATAGCATAAGTAACATAAAAAATTATGATTCCTTCTTAAATTTTTTTCATTGAAAAAAATATATTTTCTCTTTCCCCCTAAAGAAAAAGAAAATCTTTATTCAAATATTCATAGTCAATTCAAACAAATCCCTGCATCGGTCTGATCTCTGGGTGCACCTTAAATCCAGATCTTCTCTGTCACAAGGTGGGCGTCTTCCCCCCCCCCCCCCCCAGTCCTAGAGAACTGTGATCATTGGTTACACTGTTCAGAGTGCTTTAGTCTTTTGTCTTTGTTACTGTGTCCAAGATGCAAAGCAGTGGGTCAGGGTAACCTCTCAGAGGTTTTCTTTATAATTTTCCCACATTTTCCTTCTGTTGCTGTGGTCATTCTTCCCATTTCCATTGTAGATATTGTTTTCTTGACTCTACTTAATTTCCTCTGCTTCAGATTGTATCTTTCCAATCTTCTTCATATTCAGAATATTCATTATTCTTGCAGCCCAGTAATATTCCATTCCAACCGTTGGACATTGAGTAGATATTTCCAATTCTTTGCTATCGCCAGAAATGCTGTATACATATGTTAGTGTTCAAGGGGACTTCCTTCTTATCTACATTATTTTAGTGCTCATGGGGACTTTCTCCTTATCAAGAACTTCCTTGGCTGTCATCTTAGTGCTACCGCTACCGCCTCTGAGTTAAAGGAGATGAGTCTTTTGATCACTTCATCTGGACAATTCCAATTTGTGTTCCACAGTAGTTATAGTGATTCACCAGGAGTATATTTGTGTCACTCTCCATCCCTTCTCCAACACTGACCATTCCCATCTTTTATCATCTTTGCCAGTTTGCAGGCTGTGAGATGAAACTTCAGGGCTATTCCAAATTTATTTTTTTTAATTAGTATTTCTTTTTTCTTTTATTATTTCCTTTGTTTTTCTTTCATTATTAGTGGTTTTGAGTATTCTTTCATACAGCTGTTAATGATTTATAATTTGGAGAATAGTTTGGCCATATCATTTGACCCCCTATCTATCTGGAATTTTTCTTTTAACCTTAAATATTTTTTGATGTACAGTATTTTTTTTAATTACCTTGATTCCGGAATGTATCCCTCCGCATCAATCCATCACTTGTAATAAAGGTTAAATAAGAGACAAGAAATGTCTCATCCAAGTTAAGCAACAACATCCTTTTTTTGTTTGTTTCTGAGTGTCTCTGTACATGTGTATGTGTGCGTGTGTGTGTGTGTGTGTGTGTGTGTGTGTGTACCACCGGTATATTTCCAGTGAAGTTATATGGCTATAAGGCTGAGGATATTATGGTCTCCCAGGAATTGTGAGCATGATACGTCCCATCCCAAAGGGTTAGAAAAAAAATGATGATGTAAATAATGCCATCAGTGGAATATATGCCCAGAGAAAAAGATGGGCCAGTCACATAATAAGCAAGGGAAAACCAGTGCCTCCAATCATCCAATGGGTGTGAGACAGGGATACTTTAAAGGGAGCTTAAGAAGAAAGAACATTTATTTTGAAGCCAAAGGACCTCGGTTCAAATCTCAGCCTCGCCACTGAGGAGCTGGGTCTTCCTGGGAAAGTCAGTCACTTAACTTTGAGTTTTAATCTCCTTGTTTCTAGGAGGAGGGGGTTGGCCCAGCTTGACTTGGGAGGTCCCTCCCAGCTTTACGTCTATGTTCATGTGAAAGAAGTTGATTATGTTTCTATTGTGCGTTTTCCCATCAGCCTTGTGGGAGGAGATAGCAGCAATCTGAAAGAACTCAAATCGGTGACTCTGAAATGAACCCCAAATGCCAAAACCAAATTATATTTACTTTAACCGACAAGGCAACAAAAACTCATTCATCCTTGAAGTGAAACCCCTTCCCACAGGAAGCCCTAAATTATGGAATTAAAATTTGTTTGAAGCTGTCCCAACTCAGGTCTCATTCCATTGTAATGGGATCCACCTATCTACCGCAGGACTAACTTCCAGCTAGATAGGTTATTCACACTCCCCAACAGCAGTATTATGAAAGAGCAAGAAACAACCCAGATGACATTTGGCCTGTGGAAAGCGTTCCCATAAACACTTATTTTATTAATAACTTGGAAATGCATAAAAGAAAGTGGAATGAAGCCCAAGAGCTTCCAGCCAGTTTTCTTCTTTCTCTCCCAAATTAATTTCCATGAAATAACTCTCTGATCATTTATCTTCCACGAGTTCCTGTATCATGTAACTCAAGGTTTACATCAACCAAGAATCATAGTTTTTGAACATGGAATTGTAAATCCTCTTGTTATATAATAGAATAAAAATAAAAAAATGTGTACAACAGTCTTTCTGGCTGAGCATAGCGGGTGGATTGGGATGGGAGAGAATTGTTGATAGAAGGAAAAAAGTTGCTTTATCTCTAGGAGGCCACAGGGCATTGAAGTCCAGGAGGGTCTAGGAAGTGCCAGGAGTTTCCGACAGGTGAATATCCAAGCCAGGCCAGCACCGAGAGACCCTCTCCTTATGAACTGCCCAGATGGCATTTCTCTGATTCTTAAAGAGCATTTTATATGTGAGGTCCCCTTTGGTCCTTTGTGGTCCTACTGATAAAGGACAGTAGCCCAGTGTGCTCAATACTGCTGATATATATATATATATATATATATATATATTTTTTTTCTTTTTGACAAAAATTGAGGCTCAGAGACTAAGGGATTTGGTCACAGTCACACAGCTAGTAAATATAAAAGGCCACATTCCAACCAGGTCTTCCTGGATGCAGATCCATTGTTCTTTTGACTTCATCAGGGGAGCTCTTAAAAAATATGGCACCTATATCTGATATGGGCGTATGGAGTCGGGCGCAGCTTGGCAGAACTGCCAAATTTGTTTCCATATTGAATTTATTCTTCACCCACCCGCCCCCCAGATCCTCATGGAAGCAGCTAAGAATAGAGCTGTGTGTGTGTGTGTGTGTGTGTGTGTGTGTAGGATTATTCAGTGAAAAAACAACAGTCTAGGCTGTAACAGGGAAATACCACCATGTCTTCCTTAGATTTACATGGAACTATTTGCATATTTATTTTATTTGCAAAATCTCCTCTGGATATGGAGACGAATATCTAATTATGGACCAATTAAGCAATTCATAAAATTAAATATATAAAACTGCTTTTTTACTGCCAAAATCTAAGCAGCCTAAATTATATTCACAGAGATAACCACTGAGCATTCTTATTATTGTTTAACTCCACTAGAGTCAATATAGAGAAGTCAACATACTGAGACCAAATTGTATTTTTCTTTTTAAAATTATATTTTTACATTTTTAGCATCATCTTTGTTTTCAGATGTATCCTAGTTCTTCTCTCCCGGGTGAATCATTTCTTGTAACAAAGAATAAAAAGAGAATGAAACAAAAAGTGGTTCAACATAACTAATACATTAAGCAAATCTAACAGCATATGGAAAATTCCACATCCATAACCCCCCATTTCTGCAAAGAAGGAAGGGGGGGATTCATTTTCTCAACTTTTTTTTTTTTTTTTTTTTTTTAGGGCTGACTCTGGTTACTATATTACAGAGCATTCAATTTCCTTATTTGCCCTCTTTTTCCCTTTACCTTGTGATAATGATTTTTCCTTGGGATTGCTTTCTTCATTCTGCATCAGATCAAAAAAGTCTTTTCATTCTTCCATGAGTTCATTGTAGTCATTGTTTGTTGTTTTACAATATTCTGTTTTCTCAATATACCCTAACTCGGTTGGCCATTCAGCCAACAAGAGGAATATATTATGTTACATTTATTTTTCCAATTTGCAATCTTTTCTCTCAGACATAAGTAAGACTTTTTGTCCTCTCAAGGCAAATGGAACAAACCAATATAGGGTAATCACGTAGAGTGAACTCTCATTTGAGTGGAGCAGACCCCAAGATATTGACCCAAGGTAGCCCCCTCTTTGGGGTTGCTCCTTCAGCCATCTGAAAGCTTCTTAGGGGAGCAAACTGATTCAGGTAATTAATTATGTGCTAAGCTGCCATCAGCTTCCTTTGAATTCAAAGCCTTGGGGCAAAGCCTTGGTTGCTGGGGTCTGATTTTTGATTCTGTCTCCTCTCTAAAACTAGAAATCCTCCCCAGGTGAGGCATTAACCATTGCAATCAAATCCATTCCTATTGCTTATAACCATAGTCCATGATTTCTGAGGGGAAAATAACCAATGCCAGCCTGTGTTTAAATTATATCTCTGGGCTCATGTCAAGCGTTGCCTGATATACTTGGCTCTTAAGTTTCCCCATGGCTCCCATTGCTAGTGATGAGGACCTGGTGATATTGCAGTGATTTACTGAACAGTTAAGTGTGCAGAAAATGACAAAGGTAAAAACAAACAAACCCCCCACCAAAAAAACAAAACAAAACAAAACCCTAAACCAAGGATTTCTTGACTATTTAAAAAAGAGAAGTATATACAAGGGAGGAAAAACCTATCATTCCCATTTTAATGATTTCCTTGAAGATGATAGCTAATAATTACCTTTCACTTTAAAGTTTAAAAAGTATTATATATATATATATAATCTTCACAACAGCCTTTGCTTTTATTATCCCCATTTTATAGATGACAAAACTGAGGGCAAGAAGGTCAGATGACTAGCTCAGAATCACAAAGCTGGTTTTGGAAAAAGGATTCCAGTTCAGATCTCTCTGTCAAGTCAGATGCTTCATCTCTTCTACCACTTACTTCACTTCATTTGATTCCTTATGTAATTAGTTAATTATGTTTCTTAGAAGCAGTGTGTTAGAGAATAGCATTCATGTCCAGGTTTTCCTGGACAAATCATTGACCGTGTCAGTGCCCCAGGCAACCAGAACCGGGGATGGCCAGTGTTCACCTAGCCATTGGAAAGAAATTCTCTCACCTGGCGTGGTGCTATCTCTCTTACAGCCTAGATTTTCCTCTTACTCTTTGGATCCACCGAGCCTGAATTCTAGATTCATCATTCCAATGTAAGGTCTTCTGCTTAAGTTTAAGAAATCAATTTGAAAAAAAATAAAAAAGAAAAAGAAATTTTAAAAAAGAAATCAACTTGACAAGTACAAAATGGATCAAGCAGATTAGATAGAAGTTTGTCTGAAAAAGATCCTGGTACTTTTGGTGAATTGCAAATTCACCATGAAATATTATGCCCTGTAGCTGAAATAGCCTGTGCATTGTAGCTGAGCGAAGGACTCTGGAGGCTGAGGTTCCACCATATTAAGTCATGGTCAATGCTCTTCTATCATATTAGACAAAGCTGTTGGCAACATAAAACTCCAAAAAAGGTTGCTGCTATTCTGTGCACGTATTGGTTTGACTTGACTTACTTGGTGCAAGAGAGAGATTTTAATTTTGGGAGGAGACATGTGGGAAAATAGGTGTGTAATGACAAGGATGTTAAAAAAGGAATGGAAAATGCATCAATGACACACTGAAAAGGACGCTGCAGAGCACAAGGAAATCCAGGAGACCCAGACCACCTGGTCAGGGTGATATGGCTGTGTGAAACATGTTCCGTCCTTTAGAAAATCAGTCTTTGGGCAGAGAGAGCCATTCTTCCATGTGGAATCCTCCTTTTCTCTTCTCTGTATATGGAAATGTTAGTTTGTTGAGTTCATAACTGAAAAAAAATAAACAAAAAGCAAATTGATAAATTGGAGAGTGTTCAGAGGGCGCTAGCAGGCTCTGAGGGGTCTTGAGTCCTTGGATGTGAGCTGTGCTTGAAAGAACTTCAAGTATTTTGTGTGTGGAAGAGAAGGCCCAGAGCTAAGAGAGCTCTCTTCAGTATATGAAATGCTCTCAAGTAGAAAAGAGATTAGGGATTTTCTCTTATTTAGCTAGAGGAGGAGCAAGGGGTGGGATCTCAGAAGCTCAGCCCATTCCTGAGAAGGGGTGTGGGGATGGGGGTTGATGTCTATGGGAGCTGTCAATCTCCCCTCCCCAGAGGGGAGCGCAGCCCAATTATATAATTGACTATAGTGAAGGCTGGTTGGATTCATGGCCACCATTTTGGAACCCAAGATTCTGGGCTTCTTTGGAGACTGATTTTCCTCCTTTACATCTTTGACCCATGTTCCTTATTTTGCCCACTGGGGCCAAGCAGAACCCCTCATCCCCCTTCCAGAAGAAGGCAATTCAAAAGAAGCATTCTCCTATCCTATGCCAATCATACGTGCATCTCGCTGCTGTTATCAGCTCAGTCAATACTCTGAAGTCCATCCAAGGCCTTGTCCCTGGTCCTCCCTAGGAGTACTCTTCCCTCTGCTTTGTCACACATTTCAGATCAATCACCAAGGCCTGCCATCCTATTTCTTACTTCTTTACTCTTCCCACTGTGGCCATCTTGGCCCTTTTGGGGGCCTTGGCCCTTGGACCTTCCCTCCATGACTGGTTCCTCTACTTCTATTATGCACATCACATTCTAATATCAAGA
This sequence comes from Sarcophilus harrisii, assembly GCF_902635505.1. Taxonomy (NCBI): domain Eukaryota; kingdom Metazoa; phylum Chordata; class Mammalia; order Dasyuromorphia; family Dasyuridae; genus Sarcophilus; species Sarcophilus harrisii. The sequence continues at coordinate 6,718,369 of NC_045429.1, forward strand.
CATTTCCATCTTGGTCTACTCTTCATGACCCTTCTTGGCAAGGACACTGGAGTGATTGACCATTTCCTTCTCCAGCTCATTTTATAAATGAGAAAACTGAGGAAAGCAGGGGTAAGTGACTTGTGCAGAGTCACACAATTAGGAAATTTCCGAGATCGGATTTGAACTTACGTCTTCTTGACTCCAGTTTCAGTGCTCTATCCACTGGACCATTTACCTATCCCCACATTGTAACATATTTGTCTTTATAAAACAACACCATGGCTATTTCTACTTACTTATTAAATTTTATTGTAATCATCTGCCTTTTCTCCCTTTTGTATTCCATCCCCCATTCCCAATGAGAAAGCAAGTAAACAAAACCTCGATTATAAACCAGCAGAGTTAAGCAAAGCAAACTCTAGCATCAACCATGTCCCAAAATGCCTTAAACATTACTGGGTTCATCATCTGTCTGTCAGAAAGTGGGTTTAGGATCAGGGTTATTCCGAGTCATTGGAACTGTGGGTAAGTTTTGTGCTGATCAGAGTTCCCAAGATTCTCACAGTTGCTTTATCAACCATGCTCCTGATTCTGCTCAGTTCACTCTGCTTTGGCTTGGGTCTTCCCAGGTTTTTCTGAAATCAGCCCCTTCATCGTTTCTTTCAGCACGGCAGTCTTCCATCACATTCACATCCCATAACTTGTTCAGCCACTGCCCTGTTGATAGACACCCTGTTGATTTCCAGTTCTCGGACACCTCAAAAGAACTGTCATAAATAAATCTCATACCCACGAGTCCTTTCCTTCCATCTTTGATCTCTCTGGCACATCGCTTTCACAGTAGCATTTCTGGGCCAAAAGGTATTCACAATAGCTCTTTGGGTATTCAATTCCTTTCTAGAATGGCCGAATCACTTGGAATTAACTTGTCTAACCACATGGGTCCTAAGGGTGTAGGTATGAAACTCCCTCCTGAGACATTTCAGTAGCTCCATAGCTTAGTGAAGAAATGTTGAGTTCACTAGATGGGCTTTTAAGACCTCTTTCCATCTCTTTATCATGTAATTGTCCATTGCAGAATCTTAGCCCAAGTGCATTAACTTTTTTCCCATGAGCATGTCTTAGGTTCTTTGGCTCACACTGACCCCCCATGTCTTGTCCTTATCTCTTTGCCTGATGATAATATCAAGACTTAGCTCAAATACCTTTTTCTCTCTTACACTCTTGATTTCTCCAGCTGCAAATGATTTCTCTCTCATCTGATCTCATAAGAGTTCATAATCCCATTACTTACATTTTTAGAAGGGGAGAGTGGTCCTGGACCTGTAATTTCATCACACTGAGGAAATCCCGCTGTGGAAGACTTCCCCACAGACACAGCTTACCCTCTTGCTTCTTAGTGCAGTAGTTAGGTGACTTGCCCAGGATAACTCTGCTAGTACACATCAGAAACAAGATTTGAACTCAGATTGCACTGACTTTCTCTTTTTATTTATTTATTTGTTTGTTTGTTTTTAATTGAAAGTTTTTAATTTTCAAAATATATACATGGATGGGGCAGCTAGGTGACACAGTGGATAGAACACCAGCCCTGAAGTCAAGAGGCCCTGAGTTCAAATTTGGTTTCAGACACTTAATACTTCCTAGGTGTGTGACCCTGAACAAGTCACTTAACTCCAATTGCCTCAGCAAAAAATAAATAAATTATAAATATATGTGTGTATACACACACACACACACACACGGATAATTTTTAATATTCATCCTTACAAAACCTTGTGTTCTAATTTTTTTCCTTCCCTTTCCTCCACCCTTTCCCCAAGATGGCAAGGGATCCAATATTTCATAAATATGTGTGATTCTTCTATACATATTTCCACAAATATCATGTTGCACAAGAAAATCAGATCAAAAAGGAAAAAAAACTGAGAAAGAAAACAAAATGCAAACAAACAACAACAAAAAGAGTGAAAATCCCATGTTGTGGTCCACATTCAGTTCCCACTGGCCTCTCTCTGACACAGATGGCTTTCTTCATCCCAAAACCGTTTGGACTGTCTGGCTTTCTCTTGTCACACATTGCAGGTGCTTAATAGATGTTAGCTGATTGAAGATATCCACCAGCCAATGTTGCCTCCCTAATTATATTACAATTTTCCTTGGATTTAGTTGTTCCTCATCTGTTCTCTATACTTGATCATAAATTCCTTGAGGGCAGGATTTTATTTATAAACTTGAACTAAATCTTGTTATTTAATGGCTTCCTGCTTTAATGGAGTAAGTGAAGGCTGGAAAAGGCTACAGGGCTCGGGCCCCACCCAGGACAACATCCTAAGACAGGTCTTGTCCTCAGTTTCTGGGGTTCTCCAAGGGGGTGCCATGAACTGTGTGGAAGCCACTTCCCACAGACCTGCTCGAGTCTCACCAGTTCTAGAGTCTGCCCCAGTTCTCCACAGAAAAGTGTGAGCAGCAGTCTGAGCACTGCTGCAATCTAGCCGAAGGGTTTCCTTTGTCTCCGTCCCCTTTTTTGATTATTTCTGTGACTTCACTAGTTTGGGAAACTTCTAGTAAGGAAAGTGTTTTGTTGCCTGGATACACTGAGAGGTTCTCCAGGACCATATAGACAATCTGTAATATGGGGGACTTGAATTCAAATCTTCAGGACTGGGAGGCAGAGAGGAGCTCTCTATTTTTGCACCGGCTCCCACCACCCAACACCCATCTCTACCCTAAGCACAGAAATCCCCACTTCCAGAGCCAACAGACTTCAAAGGCCATCCACAGCTGTGGGGGAAATGGGGCTCCTGCCATTAAAAGCTGGCCTGCCCGCACCGTCTCTGAACCATAGCCTCCGCTTTGAAGTTGGGCAGCGCTCTTCCTCTGGCCTTCCTCCCCTAGGCTTGCCTCCTCTAGGCTGGCTCCAACATAGGGCCCCACTGTCCTAGTAATCCATGGGAGCTGCAAGGTCTCCATCTTCTGGTTCCCCCCAGCAGCTCTCTAGTGATTAATGTCACACTGCTCTGATGGCTCAGTGCTTTTCTTAAAAACAAGATGACAGATGACTTGAATTAATTGTGAATTGGGCTCCTTTCAACTTTCTTAAATCCCATGCTCTAAAAAGCCTGAGAACTGGGGCTTTGATTTAGAATGCCAAATAGCAGAAATTTGGGCAAATCTTTCCCATCCATTTTTGGCAATTTGATGATGTGTCACTTAACCTCGCTGGGACTAAGTTTTTCATCTGTAAAATGGGGGATTGGGCTAAAGGACCTCCGAGGTCCTTGATTCGCAATGAAACAGAATTATCTTTGCCCTCAAGGAACTATAATGAAGTCTGCATCCTGCCTATTTCCACTGGACTAGAACTAATGACCATATTTTGCATAATTATAGCTTCAAATGGTGTGAATTAGAATATGTCCTCCTGGGAGGTCTTCTTTGTCCTTTTGAAAAAGACTTTTCATATGCATAAAGTTCTTTCATTACAGATTAAATATCAATTCCAATCTAAGAAGCATCTATTAAGCTCCTATTATTTGCAAAACAATGTGTACATTTTAAAAAGAAAGGGAGGAAGGAAAGAGAAGGAAGGAAGGAAGGTAAGGAAAGAGAGAGAGAGAGAAGAAAGAGAAAAGGAAGGAGGGAAAAAAGGAAAGAAGGAAGGAAGGAAAGAAGGAAGAAGAATAAGGAAGGAAGGAAGGAAGGAAGGAAGGAAGGAAGGAAGGAAGGAAGGAAGAAAGAAAGAAAGAAAGAAAGAAAGAAAGAAAGAAAGAAAGAAAGAAAGAAAGAAAGAAAGAAAGAAAGAAAGAAAGAAAGAAAGAAAGAAAGAAAGAAAGAAAGAAAAAGAAAGAGAAGGAAGGAAGAAGAACAAGGAAGGCAGGAAGGAAGGAAGGAAAGAAGAATTCTTGCCTGAAATTACATTCATCAGAGATGAATAAGGTATATAAGGGTGGTATCAAATTATCCAGTGAAATGCCTGGGATGATTTTGACTCCATCCTTATCAAGGTAGATTCAAAATAGATACATGGTAATTTACAGAGAAAATCCTTGAAAGAGGAATGATTAAGAATGGCTTTGTGTAGAAAGTGTTACTTCAATAAATTAATCAATAAGCATAACACACCTGTTATGTTCCAGGCACTGTGCTGAGCACTGAGGATACAAAAAGAGGCAAAAAAAAAAAATGGTCTTTACACACAAAAGTTTCCAATCTAATGGGGAGAGGCAACATACAGACAAGAATAGACAAAGCAAAATATGTGCTGCATACATTAAAAATAACTGCTTTCCTTGGAAGGCAACAGGGGATCCCAAGGTGAGGATGGGTCGCCTTCTATCTATGGGCATCCTGAGCAAAGACACAGAGGAAATGACATCTTTGAACCCCCACAGTGGATGGCATTAACTCACTGACCACTTTGAGCCCATTTCCATGAATGTAGATGCTATGTGTATTGAGGGAGTGAGCAGCCATTAAACTCTTCCTTGTGTCCCTTTTTCAGATCATGATGTTGAAAATGATCTTCAACCAGACTTCGGTGGAGCACTGCAAGACGCCGAACCCCCAGATTGAGAGGCCCAAGGAATGCGACTTCTTCCTGACCGCCGTCCGCCTGGCTTCCCTGAACCAGATCTTGGATCCGTGGGTTTATCTGCTGTTAAGAAAAATCCTCCTGCGCAAGTTCTGTCAGGTAGCAAACGCTGTGTCCAACTGCTCTCACGATGGACAGAAAGGGCAGCCAGTCTCGTTAGCCAACGAGATCGTGCAGACAGGAGCATGAGAGAGAACCCGGAGCAGCTCGCATGCTAACTGCTTTTGACAACGAGTAGTCTTAAACCTTGCTGTGAATTCTGGCATCCCCGGCTTGCCTGTGTTTATGTATCCAAGTGGAATGAATTTTTTGACATTGGGCTAAATGGCCTCAAAAGACCCAATAATCCCCATGAGTGCCAAAAAAAAAATCTTGAAATACAAACAAATGGAAATCTGTCTGCAGCCATCTAGTATTGCCTCGTGTCTCTTCAGTGTGTAGCCTACGGTGTGATTTTTGTCACGGGGCCAATGCATCTCGCTCACTCTTGAGCTGGGTGTAGGCTGCCCGTTGCTCCAGTGGTGTAGGTGCCTCTGATTCAGTTCAGTTCAAGGCTTGGCTTAATGCTATTTCCTACACGAGCAGTCATTTTGAATGTTGTTCTTCTCCCATATTACTTTTGACTTGCCCTGTATCTATCTTATATGTACTTAGCTCTGTAAATGGTTTTCCATGGTAGAATATGAACTCCTGAGATGCAGGATTTGTTTCATTTTGGTTTTAATGTCGCCAGAGCTTAATCTAGTTCCTGGTATATACCAGGTGCTTAATAAATGCTCGTCGGGTAAATGAATGAATAGACGAAAAAAGCATTTATTAAGTGCCTGCTCTTTGACAAGTTCAAAGGTAATAGATGAATAAATGAAATAAGCATTTATATAATAGATGCTTAGTGAATGAATTAAAAAAAAGCATTTATGTAGTGCCTACTCTATGAGGAGCACTATAAAGGGTGGAGAAAACAGTTCTTTGCTCTGCAAGAGCTGGGCAGGGGTGAAAGAAAGTGCTTTTCTTTTAAAGTAATTTTTAAAATAAATTTTGAGGATATTGCTCTTCCTCTCCCTCTTTTCCTTGTCCCAGTGAATCTGTCCATTTGCCTGTTTCTTTCAGAGACCAAGAACATGAAAGACTTGATTTTTTTTGTCCTTTCACTCTTAAATAGTTGAGCTTGAAGACAACATCAAACATCACAAAGTGCATTAATATTGATGTCCTTTGCTAGCATGTTCAATGTCTCTGCATAAAATCTTAATCTCACATTGTTTAGTGGTTGTCATGGTAACTGCATCTATCCAGAATCCAAAAAAGAATCACTGATATGACTTTTGGAAATGGTGGGGTGGGTCATTCTGTAAAATGGGCATGTCTGCTCAAGATGATTGAGACTGATTTGTTGGGAGTTGTATGAGGATTTCTTTCTTTCTTTCTTTTTCTTCCTTTCTTCCTTCTTTTCTTTCTTTCTTTTTCAAACAATGCTATCCAAACATTGAATCCAATAAGTAAAGTGATTTTTTTCCAGTTAATGACCCCATACTTTTGGATCTGTCTGCTAGAAATGGACCCTTGCCTTTTGTGGGTCTGAATGTGATAGAAATCGGCAACAGTTGTGGGGAAAACCTGCTTAAGACACTAACTAGCTTAATCCTCTGAGCCTTGATTTCCTCCTCTGTAAAATGAGGATGATGCCAATAGCACCTACCTCACAGGGCTGTTGTAAGGCTCTGACGAAATGATGCACGGAAAGGGTTTTGTAAACTGTCAGATCCTCCACACTACATCCACTCTTCTTGCCTGGTCTTTAAATAATACCCTCACAATGAAACCACCAGCTTTGCCAAAGATTTGGGATTAAGGTCATCTCTTTTGTGAGTCCAGGTTTAAGCTACACACAGAATGTCAGGGTGCATGTGTTTGTTGTTGTTTAATAGCTGATCATTAAAATGTTGTTCCTAGAGATGATTTCTAGTGGCCAATCCTTGACCCATTTGTTTGGTGACTGCCAGAAATTCAACCCCATGCTGCACCAGGCACTTGCTAAGCACAGGGGATACAAAAACCAAAACCAGTTCCTGCCTTCAGGGAGCTGACTTGGGCAGACTTTCTGTGTCCCTTTGAAAGATCTCTTTTAATCCCCTTCAAGGCACTTTGCAAGTCTCACCCAACCCAACAGACATTTATTAAGGGATCTGTGCCCGGTGGGGGGACAGAAAGACAACAACAATAGCAAACCAGCCCCAGTCTGCAAGAAGTCACACATAGACATACCCTTTGAACTCTCTTTTTAAAAAATTAAGTATGTAAGCCCATTTTGAATTTTCTTTTTTAAAATTCTCTCTATGTCTTTTTCTTTCTCTGTTTTATTCTCTTTCTCTATTTTGTTCTCTCTGTATGTTATTCTTTTTGTCTTTCTCTTTCTCTTTTTTTTTCTCTCCCACTCTTGCTTTCTCTAACTGGTTTTTATCACTCTGACTCTTTATGGGTTAAAAAAAAATTTTTGTTTTTCTTCTTTTTTATCTTCTATCTGTTGAGTGGAGAATTAATTTAAGCAACTTTAACTGTAAATTAGGTTAACATAATTGTTATCTAAGCATTGGCTGGATCTAGAATAACCCAGTTAAGCGAATTAGAGAATCTGAAGAAAAACATAGATCTGCTGAGTACCCTAGTAGACTGGAGGATGTTCCTTCCTCTAGGCTGGAGTTTGCTCCTGGAAAAGATCCCAATAAGCTATTCCAAACACAGGAAACCACAAAACCACGTCTCCTTTTGGCCCAGAATAGGGGGTGGCCTAGAGACAGTGTCATCTTGTTCCCTCCTCTGTGGAGTGAGCCAGACTGGGGCCCAAGGGCTAGTTTTGTTGTTCAACATTTTCTCTCAGCTGGCACCTTCCTTCTAGGGCCCACAGATGACAGGAATCTCATTAGGAGAACCTTATTCAGGAGAAGGGCATCATGGGGGCGTCAAAGGCTCTCATTCTCCACAAGCCGGTTCTATGACAGGGTTGTTGGATCAGATGAGGTTCTAGTATCTGTGTTTGTGTGCAAGTGTGTTTAAACACGTGTGCATGTATACTTTTGTGTGATAGATTGCAGGGTGTTGGGCTTTGGTCCCAGTCTTGTCTTTGACACACAAGAACTGTGTGATATTGGTCCAGTCCTTCAACCTCTCACTATCTGTCCCAGGTAACGGAGTCACAACAAATTATGGATTCATATTAAAGACTTATAGATATTAGAGATGAAGAGGTCTTAGAGACTGTCTACCTTTTCCTTGATAAAAGCAAATTTCTCTACTAAGAGTTTTCACATTTATAAAATCACAGATGTGGACCCAAAAATCCGTGTGTATGTTATGTGTGTGATTGAATACAGTAGATCGTGGACTTAGAAGCAGAAAAATATAAACTTAAATCAAGCTTCTAATCTTCGCTGCTTATTGGATCCATTCAAAATCCTTGATCCTTCTCATGTTCAAATATATGTTTCTCTGAGAAATCCTGTGAGTCTTTCTAAAATAAAAAGCTGCTTCAATCAGGTGGGCATCGATGATGCATCCTATGATGTGCTGAATACGTTGCTATCCATGCTGATGCATGAAGCTGATGAAGTGAATAAACGCTGTTTGTTCCATTCTTTGAAAAAAGTAATTTATGCTTTTTAGTGGAACACTAATATTCTTTATTGTATTTTTATAAACACTGTCAATGACCAATGGATGATTCTTCTGGAAGCTGCAACTGAGGAACTTGTATGAAATAAACTCTCTCTTGTTCCAAATTCCCAAACACATTTTCTTCTGGGTAAATACTTGTTGGGATTTAGCAACAGGGTAGACCGTGAGTCAGTCTGGATCACCCCTTTAGAATAGCTTTTCCAATATTTTTGTTTGTTATACAATGTTAGCGCATGGCTAGGGTAATTTTATTCCTTTTATAAATCTTTTGCTTTACATCACCTTCATTTCCAAATCCCCCTTACTCCTTTCCCAGTACACTCTCTTGAACAAAATTTAAGCAGAAAAATAAAGCAGGCCCTACATTGTATGTGATGTTCTGCACTCGTGGCCCCTTTACCTTTGCAAAAGGAATAAGGTGCCTTTTCTCATGTCTTCTTCAGGGCCATCCTTAGTCATCACAATCCCACAGAGCTAAATGCCAGAGTTTTGTGGCCGTTATTGATGTAGTTGATTCTCCTTGTAGCTGCTATTTACATTTCTCTTGTCATTGGGCTGCCGTTATCAGGTTTTGTTTAATTACCACATTAAGTATCAGTTCATACAGTCACAATGACAATGGTAAAAGAAGGCTTTAAAGAGAGGCTTAAAAGGGAAACAAATGTGTAAATGGGATGTGGTTTGCCTCTGCATCCTTGCAGGAACAGCAGGTCAAGAAAACTGAAAGCATGAGCCTTGGAGCTGTCCAGAAAACATAAAAGCCCATCATTCCATGTCGCTCCATGCAAATCGGAAACTCACTGTTCAGGATGTTCTGTTCTTTTAATGGAGGAACCAATTCCACCAGCACTTATTATATACCTACTATGTGTGAATTTAGGGGTCCTGTGCCAGGCGCTCAGGACAGGCACAAAACTGGAACTATATTTGTCCTCCAGGACCTTACATTTCATTAGAACATCTTCCATTCATGGCCCTGGGGAGAAAAAGTGATGCATAAAATGTTGGATAAGTGAGAGACATAGGATTTGTGTCTTGGGATTTTTTATGGGAAGTATTAGAGATGACTGTCATATAGTACAAACTACCTAAAAGCCAGTGCTATGACCACACATAGTAGGCACTCAGTGAATGTTTATTGAGCTTAATTGAGTTTATCCATGACATAATCCCAGATTGATAAGTCCCCCATTGTGGCCAAATTGATATTCCTAAAGCTCAGCTCAGACCATGTGTGTCCCTTCTCATTTAAAAAATAATTTCCAATGGCTCCTTATTGCCTTGAGTATTAAACTGATATAAATCCCTTCTTCCAAACTACTTTTCCACATCCCCCACGTTAGCCAACTTAATGTTTCTTAACCCTAACAATTCATCTCCAGTCTCCCTCCTTTATCATGGGTTGTCCCCATGCTTGGAATACACACTACCTCCAGAATTCTTAGCTCTCTTCAAGGCTCACCTAAGTTCCAAATTACTACTAGTTTTCATCTCTTTTGGTGCACATTGGTTCCCCCCAATAGAATTGTGTTACCTTGAGTTTTTCTATCTGTAGAATCTAGTTTAGAGTCAGGAATATGGTAGAACTTAGTAAGTGCTTGTTGAGTGAATGAGCCTCCATTTTGTAGGTAATGTGTGTGTGTATTTATTGTATATTGCTTTAACTGATGCAGTGGAGGCCATATAGAACACAGAGTGTAGATCTTGGAGGTAGAAAGAACTGGGTTCAAACCTCACCTCTCCCACTTCCTGACTGCATGAGTTAGGACAAGTCACTTGACGTCACTCTGTGCCCCGAACCACTCACTACAACTTCTTTTCTTAAGTTTTAAGTACCAAAAGGTAGGGTTTTTAGGTCTTTAGGTAAATTAAATTGCCATCAGCATCCATCAAAAGCCTACTATGTGCGAGGCACAGTGCACATTCTGACAAGATCTGCCTCAAAGAGCTTAGGTTCTACCTAAGAGACAGTCAATTAGTCAATTTTTTAAGGCACCTACTATGTGCCAGACATTGTGCTAAGAGATTCTCTCAAGGAGCTCCTGATCCAATGGAGAAATTACTTTCCCATGGATAGTGATGGGGATGTGGGGGGGCACCAATCACAGGACAGAGTTCAGATCCTCTGATCTTTATTAGCTGTGTGATCTGGCAGCAAGCTCTCTCTTCTTCCTGGAAATGGGTTTCCACATTTATGAAAGAAGGGGGTTAGACTCATCATCTGTTGATTGTTAAGACCGCGTATTTTAAAATCAGCCGGAGTCAGGAATTCAGGTTAGGGGAAAATCGTCAGTCTTTATTCTCAGTGAAGAAAGATCGGAGGTGGAAGAGAATGGGCAATAGCAATGTGTGCAGCTGAGTCAAGAAGCTAGCTAGACCAGCAGCCACACGACCAGCAGCTACGAGCATGGAACCCAAGCCCAATCTCTCCCAGCCTCTCTTCCTGTCTCTCTGCCTCCACCCACCAAAATCGTCATTTCCTCTACCACACATCAGGACTTGCACAGAGAGTGGGCGGGGGCCATTCTTTATCCAATCATGTATATTAATAGAGTATAGTCCAATTACTATTTAGCCTCACGTGCTTGGGACCTCAGTGCATCAACTCAAGCCTCAGCCCATTACAGTTGATCTCTTGCTTTGTGGTCCTATTATGGACTATACCCAGCCTAGCCCTGCTTTCTTGTAATCCTTGTTCATCTGCATTTACACTCTTCCCAAGCCTGCCAAAAACAGCCACAGGGGCAATGCCCTGGAGGCCAGAGGGCTCGGTTCAAGTGCTGTTGTTGGCACAAGCTTTGTGGCAAGGCAATTAAATCTCTGACCTCAAGCAGCATGAACAGGTCAAGATCTGTCTTTGCATTGGAGGAAGAAATGCCTCAGTCACAAATATTAAAGTCAAGAAGACCTGAATTCAAATCCAGCCTCAGACTAGTTGTCTATCACCTACTAGTTGTATTTGCTAGTTGTATCACCTTGGAGAAGTCACAGGCAGGGGCCTACTGTTCCCTTTGTGCATTTCTACCTATCTCAAGAGCTACCAAGGGAAACTCAAGCCCCGTTACAGAGTGAGTCTACAGAGCATCTAAGATTCAAATGAAAAGGTCTTTTCCCATAGACATTATTGGACACTTAAGGTGAAGAACTTGTTTGTTCTCATTTGTTTTCTCTTAAGTCACGTCAAGTCCATGAATGCTTCAACATTCCCAAATATCAGCTTCTGTCCGAATGATGGGTTCATTTACTTTTCCCAACAGCCCACAGTGACAAGTTTGGAAACCCAGCTAGGCTTGCCGATGAAGGGCCGGAGAGTCGGTCAGGATGGTGCTTCTTCAGCAAGTGGCAAAACAAAGCTGGGGCTCGAAGCAAATAAGTAGGAATCACAAATGAAAACCAGTTTTGGTCCTTTGGGGTTATCTCGATAATTCTTCAGAAATGACATTTTGGCATTACCAGCTATTTCCAGAAAATATATTTGGTCAGTGGAATCAAGAGGCTCTCCCACTAACATGGAAAATTCCTTCATCTCACTGAGCCTGTTTACTCATCTGCAGTAGAAAGGGATTAGACAGGTTGGCGTGAAAGTCTGCGTTAGCCGACACTTCCTTCATTTTCTCTTCTTTTAGATCATCTCGAAATGTTCTTGTTTCATTGGAATGGAAACTCCTGGATGTGATACTGATGAGTCCCCAGAGTCCAATATGATTCTTTCCTATAATATCATTTTCATTTAAAAATCTCTCAGTTATATGGACAATTTCTCTTGATGTGTCTGCTGTTAAAAAGATCACAAAAGACATGTTTTTCCCTAATGACAGCTTCAGTGTCATACAAATGTAAGCAGAGAACACATATATAAAAGAATATAAGAATCTATCCCTTATTTAGTTCCTTCATCTATTTATAAAGTCACATAGAAAGGTTTTCACTACTTAATTAATTGAACACAAAGGTCTTCAGACACATGGGTAATTCTCCTTCCCACTGTGTCATCTGCAAGTGGAAGCATTTGAATTTGCTTTCCAAATGTCCTGACAGCTATGGCAGGTATCACTAATGTTTCCACAAGCAACTCTATATCGGTCGAGCAATATCAGACCCCCTTGGGTCCATTCCAGGAAGAATACTTGCAGAGATCTGACTTGCTCACAACTCTCTTTCTTTGTAAAATCCACGAATATTTCTTGCCCTCACCAGAAGGAAAAGTGTCTCTCTTTGTGTTGTCTTCAAGATTTAATATCCTGGCAACCTCCACAGGTATTTCATGGGGTATCTTGTCCTCCATTGGGAATAAGATCATCCAGGTTCACTGCATCATGTCTGCTTGTTCTTTGTTACTCAGGAAGAAACAGAAGGACTTTTTCTTTATCACTCGTACAAGAGGCATGTGGAGGGCTGAGCTGGGAGGTCCCCTCTGGACTCCGGCCTTATGTCCCGGGCAGAGGATTGAAGCAGGTCACTGACTGCCCAGGTTCCCATCTGAGATGATGAGTTGCAGGGCACATGCTGATCTGTCTGGAGTGAGTCCCTCACTGGGAGCTTCTTCCCACACAAGGATGAGTCACAGTCTAGTTCTTTAATTTTTTTAAGTCCTTGGTAAAGAGATTCCCTGAGAGAAGAGACTAAATAATATGTAATATGCAATTGTATGTGATTAGCAAAAGAGAAAGGAATGGGGGAGGGACCCCCATACATGAGGATCATTTCCAGTGTCACAGGTAGCAGTGTGGGGCATCTTATGAAGGGCTGGCTGGCTTTGGAGTCAGGGGGGCAGGCACTGACCTTCTAGGCCTGGGCCGTTCTCTAAGACCCCCAGTCACAGAGGGGACCCTGACCTACTCTGCAGAGAAGGTTCCATTCCGGGAACTCCTAATGCTGATATGATCCCAACTCTACAGAAAGGAGAGGAAAAAACAGAAAAAAGAGAAGGGAGGAAGGACAGATGAGCTCTTTATGGATTGTTGTGTTAACATCCTGCACAGAATCCATGGTGATACTTAGTCTGAAGACTCTGCAGGTCTGAACTATATGAGCTCTTTGTCATTGACATATTTTGCCATTTAACTAAAGTGATACCAAACCAATCAGGCAACAGGCACTTAAGAAGCCACCTACTATGTGCTGGGGACTGGGGATATACACTTAACCTAAGCTCATCAGTGGCTGAAGTTGAGTGCAACCCCTTATATAGAGTTGGAGCCTCAAAGGAATCAAGATGGCTCCCCCCTCCTTGCATTTTAGACAGAAGTTGACGATATAGAAAGGGATTATAGAACTATCACTCAGAAAGGCTGTAAAAAGAAATAAAACAGCTGTTTCTTAACATGACACCATTAAATAACTTTAGAGAGGGAATAAAGGTGGGGGCTACTTGATAGAGTGGGGAGTGGGGAGTTGGGAGTCTCTTCTTTGGGGTCTTTTCTGGTCCTTATTCTCCTTTAACAGTGTCCTGCTTAGGGATAACTAGATAGTGCACCTGCTCTTGAGTCAGGAGGACCTGAGTTCAATCCGACTTCAGACACTTAACATTTACAAGTTGTGTAATCCTGGGCAAGTCATTTAACTCCAATTACCTTGCCAAAAACAAATAACTCCAAGTTTATATATATATAATAAGCAAGCATCCTGCTTATTATATATATATTTTTAAAAAAGGACATGTGGCTCCCTCAAAGTCACCAAAGTAGTGAGGATCAGAGATAGCATGTTAACTTGGAACCTCTGACTTCAGGGTCCTTTCTCTTTCCGATGGATCAGTTGCGTTACTACTTTTACTGTTCCTTAGATCATCAATGCTGTCATGATATTGGGGCAAATTCACTTCAATTCAGCAGACACATTAAATACCTGATGCATCCAAGACACTGCTTAATGCTAGCATAAAAAAAAAAAAAAAGAAACAGAAGCTCCTCCCTCCAGGAGCTTTCCTTGCACTTGAATGCAAACCTGGGAAGCCCCTGCCAACTCTCAGCAGGTCCAGAACTTGGTGGAGATGAAGTGTCCACCATCCAAGACTATATATTCAATCTCTTCAGGATTTCAGAGCATACATAAACAGAAGCCACCAAAGGGAGGGATGCATTTCTCCACAAAGCTATGAGTTTAAGTGAGGAGAGACTTTGGCAGAAGGTAAAATGATCTGCCTCAAGTTCCACAACGATTATTTCAGTGTCATTCTAAAAGGCAGTCTATGCTGTGTGTTTGATTACTAAAAAAAAAAAAAAGTATATAATTTTGGAAAGAAAAAAAGGATCTTCATCTTCTTTTCCTTTTGGACTAGAGTTTTTGTGCAGTAAAGTGTATGTTTCTTAAATAAACAAAGGGAATGTTTGTCCTACTGGGCTTACAAGTAAATGTAAGCATCATTTACAGGGTCTTTCATCTAAGATGTGACTGAAATGCCAGCACTTTAATAATAAAAAGAATTAAAAGACCTTTGTAGAAAATATAGGCTTATTTTCACTGATGTAATTTGGTAGAAAAATATGTAGTTGTACTCTCCGGTTGCAGTTTCCTTTGATCAAAATATTAAGGTTTATTTCCAATTGTATTTCCAAGTTTGATTTTAGTTAAATACAAGCTTTCTATATTGTGAAAATCAAGTAAAAGATAAAAGTGCTTTATTGTTTAGATGATGTTGGAGACATAGCCGGTCTGTGTATTTATAAATATGTGTGTTGTATTTGTCAACAAAAATAAAGTTCACTGTTCAAAAAAGCCCCTGGTCTTTATTCACTCTTCTCAGCACCATGTCATGGTTTTGAGGGATTTCTTCTAGTGAAATTTTAAATAGAGGATCCTATCATGGGAGAGCTGAAAGTGGGGAGGGAGTGTTGAGGGAGTGGCTGGGACCTTGGAGATCATTTAGCACAGGTGATCTTAAGTTTTCCTTGTGTCTAGACCCCTTTGGCAGTTTGTTCAATCAGCTTGTTGGCCCTGCTTAGAATAATGTTTTTAAATGCATCAAATGAAATAAATAGGATGACCAAAGAAGTTGATTTTATTGGAATGCAATGATCAAAATACCAAAAAGGGCCCCAAATTAAAAATTCCTAGTCCAAAATTTCTAGTCCAAAGCATTTATTTTACATAAGGAGAAACTGAGATTTGAAGAGGTCATTTGGCTTGGATATTTAATGCATTTTCAAAGCATAAATCTGACCATATTTCTATTAATGTATGTCACTAGTTCACTAGGATCAAATATGAATTCTAAGACATGTTAGGAAAGTAGATTTGCTAAGACTTAGAAACTAAGGAGAACAAGGGATATGAAACAGATATTGAAATTCCACATTTCATGACTCTTTCCTACTTCTAGGATCAGTGTAAACTCAGGTTAAACTCAGTGCTAAACTCATTTAACGCCTGTTACAACCTGTCTCCCACTTCCCTTTCCAGTCATATTATTCATCCTTGATTCCCCTTCACTCACTTGGCAGGCTAGCCAACTAGTTGAGTTTGTTATTCCTCCCACAGAATGTTACATCACTAGAATGCTCCCTCTCCTGATCTCTGTCCCTTAGTATTCTTGCTTTATTTCAAAACTCATTTCAAATTCTGTCCCCTCTAGAAAGTCTTGTTTATGCCCCCTCAAATTTCTTTATATTTCATATGTGTGTATACCGATATATGATTTTATATCTGTGTATACATATACATAAATATGAGATGTATCCCGGTTCTTCCCACTTCCCTTTATATCAGTTCATATAGGTCTTATCATGTTTTTATGCAACCATCCTCTTATCATTTCTTATAACACATGTCCTCACACTCATATGGCAAAACTTGTTCAGCCACTCTCCAAATGATAAACATCCCCTCAATTTCCAATGACTTGCTACCACAAAACTAAAACAAATGTTTTTGTACATTTTTCCTTTAATCTCTTTGGGTTGTAGTCATAGTAGTGGTATTGCTGGCTCAAAGGGTTTGAACAATTTAATCGACTTTTGGGCATAATTCCAAATTATGATATGAGGCTCTCCAGAGTGTTTGGACCAGTTCTCTCTTCCACCAACAATTCAACTTCTTTTCCCTCATTCCTTCTAGCATCTGCTATTTCTAATAGGAATGATGTAGGTAGAGATGGAAACAGTTTAACCTTATTGAATCCCTTTTTCTTTTCTTTTCTGTTTACCTTTTTGTGCTTCTCTTGAGTCTTTTGTTAGAAAATCAAAAATTTCTAGTCAATTCTTGCCTTTTCATCAGGAATGCTTGAAAGGGCTCTATTTCATTAAATATTCATTTTTTGCCCTGAAAGATTATACTCAGGTTTGATAGGTAGATAAGTCTTTATTGTAATCCTATGCCTACTGAAATACCCTGTTCTAAGCCTTCTTCTCCTTTAATATGGAAGCTTCTAAATTCAGTGTGATCCTGACTGTGACTCTTCAAAATTTGAGTTGTTTTTTTCTGGCTGGTTGCAGTATTTTCTTCTTGACCTGGAAGCTCTGGGAATTGGCCATAATATTCTGGGGAGTTTTCATTTTGGGATCTCACCCAATTGGTGATTGGGATCACCAATCTCTGGCAATTGGTGAGTTCTTTTGCTTTCCATTTTATTCTCAAAATCTAAGATATTGGAACAATTTTTATTAATCATTTTTCAAAATTAAATTAATAGGCTCTTTTCTTTGTCCATGACTTTCAGGTAGTCCAATAATTCTGAAATTATCTCTCCTCAATTTATTTCCTTGGTCAGTTGTTTTTAAGATATGATATTTTACATTTTCTTCTATATTATTTTTATTTTTTGACTTTGTTTTATTCTTTCTTGAAGTATCATGGAGTCATTAGCTTCTTCTTGCCCAGTTCTAACTTATAAAAATTATTTTCTTCAGCAAACTTCTTTCCCTCTTTTTCCATTGAAAGCAATTCTGTTTTTAAAGGAGTTTTTTCTTCAGTGAATTTTTGCCTTTTTTATGATTTGGCCAATTCTGTTTCAATCTCTTTTAATTCTCCACTAATTAAAAGACTAATTTAATTCTGTTCCTTTTCTTTCTTTTTTTTTTGCATCATTATTATTTTCCCCCATTTTTTTCCTCTTCTTCTCTAATCTCTTTAGCTGTTTCAGGAATTCATGCTGGACTTGGGTCCAATTAGTCTTCTTCTTCGAGGCTTTGATTGTCACTGTTTTCATATTGGTCTTCTCTGCCATATAATAGCTTTATATAGTGAGGTTCTTTTTTCATTGTTCATTTCCCCAGCTATTTGTTCACTTTAACATTTACATTAAAGTTGGGCTCTACTCACCCTGGGGGTGGAAAGGTACTGTCTAAGGTTTCAGGCTTTTTCACACTTGTTTTCAAAGCTAGTTTTCTGTGATTTCCAAGGTAGTATGCTAGAACAGGTATGGTCACTGTGCTCTGGTCTGCACTATGGTCTTTGTCAAAGCTGCCTCCAAGGCCCATTGCTCTTGTTCCCTCTGTATTCTAGGCCTATGCCCACCCTGTTGCTACAGACTTTTTTGGTACCTTCTAAGTTGTCTGAGGCTCAAAAATGTATCCTTCTGACATTTTGTTTTGGAGTCTACTTCTCCAAAATTTGATTTGAGGTGTTAATATTACTGAGATATAGGAAAATTTCTTGAGTATTTTAAAGTGGAGGTAGTAAGTTCCCCCTCTTTAGAGATCCTTCAGCAAATGTTTAACACTTCTTTGTCATAGATAGACACATAATTCATAGAGCTATATAACTGTAGATTAAGAACAGAAAATGATCTTAGAGATTATCTGGTCCAAACCCACCCTTTTGCAGATGAGGAAACTGAGATCAAGAGAAATTAAGTGACTTACTAAGGGTCACATAGCTAATAAATGACTCAGCTGGGATTTGAGCCCACATTGATTCTATGTCTGTGCTCTACACCCTTTGCTAGTTGCCTCTCAGCCTTTGGGCACCAGACATTTGTGGAGCACAAAGTGCCAACCCAGGAAGGACATGGAATTAAAAATGGTCAGGCCTGTGCTTCCTGCCTCTAGTTCATAGAGGTTTAGTCTGGTTTTGGTAGAGAGCTTACTGGAAGTGAGCCCAGTGCTTGTGAAATATTGGTCTTGGATTCCAATCCTGCCATTTTCTAGTTGTGTGAACCATTATACATTTTCTGATCTCTTTGATCTTTAGTTTCCTCATCTTTAAATGGGTATAATGACATGTTGCCATGTTCATTCTTGTGAAGAAAAAGGTTTATAAATTAAAAAACACTATGTAAATATGAATTGTCACCATTTAACATAAACAGACTGGTTTCAATCATGGGAGAATGACTATGGACACAGCTCTCAACCCTTTCATGATTAAGTAGATGGTCTTTGAGAGTTAATGTGGCTAAACAACTCACCAGCTAGGCTATTGGGGAGCATCTCAGACTTGCCTAGACTTAGTTCATCCTCAGAATGTATTGGATGCCTTATCTAAACTTCCTAGGATCTGTTAGAGTTTGTATATGGCTAGCATAATCTTTGAGAACCCAGGATAATCTCCACATCACGATGACAATACAAGAAGGTCTATAATATAGTTGTGTTATTACCTCTGTAATTATTATTTTGGATTAGACCCAGTCTTCAGGGCTCAAGAAAGCTAGGTTTGTCCTAATGTCTTTCATATTTTCCTTTAGTCCTAACCAAAGTTGATTGGAAAATTTATAAAAGGTTTCATGTTGACTTGCCTTTCCAGCAGTGATTAGAGAGTTATGTTATTTTTTTAGATCAGAACACTATCTCTGGACTTTTCCTCCAGAGCCCAGAGTCTGTCCAGACCATTCAAACCTAAAATCGAGGGCTACAGAAACTTCCGAAGCAACATATGTCAACATAAGTACAGGTAATGGAATTGATGTAGCCTTTTGGTCAAGATCAAGCATACCACAAGATGGTAGCCATCAGAACAACAGCCAGTGGTTTAAAACAATAAAATGTCCTGTTATGTTATAATAACGAATGGAGATTCTGCTAGGTCTGACCTGCTTTTGTAAGTACCTAACATCTATTCAAAGATGAGGAGAATAGAGTTTCCCAGAAAGTATCATCTTCCCATTAAATACTCCAATCCCTCAGCTTATATTTCTGCCAAAGGGATCAGCTGATTAGCGGGCCCTTTAGTACTAGTAACCCATCTGTAAGAATCACATAATTCTCCTATGTGAAACCTTCCTGAAACAGGATTCAAAATCATTATTAAAAATCAATGCTTTTGTTATTTACTAGTGGGTGATTTAGTGAATGGTTTTTTTTATTCAATAAATTTCTTATACTCAAATAGCATGCCTCTCTGTTGGCCCTAAAGGCAATCTTCACTCACCAAAAAGATGAAAGAGAAAAAAGAATAATTCTTTCCTGGAACCAGACCCTAGTGTCTTGAGCACCTAGTGGAATAGAAATGAACATTTTAATGTCGAGTCAGGCCATGATGATAAATTACATTTGTCTCTTGCTTTCATTGATTGGAAACTTAAATTATTTGCAAAGCTTACAATTCAGATTTGATGAAAAATAGAATAAAATTGCTATATACTGGCCTATTGTAGTAACTAAAACTAAAACTAAAAATACTTATATGTATATATAATGCAGTCAATATCAATCTTTCTGTAGGGTATTCTTTTCTGAGTGTGTGATGAAAAGGTCTGAAATTAGCCACAGGGTGGCTAATGTCTAGAAGAGTTCTACATCAGAGATCTAGAGCTAAAAGGAACCTTGCTAGTCATCTAGTGTAATACATTTGTTTTACACATAAGGAAACTGAGGCCCAGGGAACATAACTGACTTACCCAAAATCCTATAGTTAGTATTTATGTAGCACTTTAATTTTTGCAAAGTTCTCTATGGATGGTATCCAATTTCTTCTTCACAACAACCCTGTGAGATAGGTGCTACTTGCCCCAGGACTCTATATCTACTTGAAATCTGAGGCGGCATTTGAACTCAGGATTTCCATACTCCCAGTGCAAGATTCTGATCCAACTGTGTCACTTAGCTAGTTTGTGGCAAAGTCCATCATATTAAAAAAAATCTCCAGTGGGATGACAGCAGAGAGAGGGGCAGATTTGGAGACAGAATAACTCAACACTGGCACACAACTGTGAGCAAGTCTCTACTTGTCAGGGCTGTAGAAAAATTTTTAAAATTAGATGACTTATCAATGGACACTGGTAGAAGGAGTTTTCCACACTGGAAATTTCATTCACTATGAAATCACAGGTCTCTACAGGAAAAAGAAAAAGAAATTAAAGACCACCAGAATTTGACTTTCCTTTTTTCCTCTCTTTAGTCATTGAATGTTGATAAAGGAAAAGGACACATCAGGAATTCAATTCAATCGAATTCAACCACTATTTGTTAAGTTCTTACCATGTGCCAACTCACCCTTATCCCATTCTTTAAGAAGCTCCCATTTTCCTAGATAGGATGTAGCAGACATGGAGAAGGGCTCCTGCCTTTCCTACCATCTTTTTGCCTGTATCTTTGGCTTTGGCAGAGATGGTTTTTGGGACCATTGCTGAGGCTTTAGACTCTCCCTTTCTCAAGATACTTTGAAATTTGATTCCTGAGTGTCATCAGAATTGGTTCACCTTTCAGGAGGAGCACGGTTGATTTATTTTGTCCAACACCAGGCTGCTCACCAAGTATGACTCTGCACAGACAATATTGGGAACTGGCCTGGTAGAGCCAAAGATGATGGTTCCACTGTTGAAAATAATCCTAAGGACTCTGATTTCAATGACACAGGAAATGCCAAGATAAGAAAAATCTCTCTACAAGTATAGACCTTCACTTTCTCTGTAAAGAGAGTTACCTATAACATAGAGAGATTAGGTGACTTGCCTGGTATTACTCAATCAATTTGTATCAGAAACGGGCCTCAAATCCAAATTTTCTTGGATTTAATGTCCTTACACCTTGGTGATACATTGGAGAGAGTTCTGGATCTGGAGTCAAAAATTTCTGAGTTCAAATCCTGTCTGTGTATCAGTGTGATGCTGGGCAATCAAGCTCTCAGCCTCAGTTTCCTCATCTGTATATAAAATGGATATTATAATAGCACCTACCTTCCAGTGTTGTGATGATGAGTTAATATTTGTAAATACATTTTCAGACTTTATATAATGTTATAAAATGTTAGTTGTTGCTATGTTATACCATGATGTCTTTAGAATAATTATAATTCTATCAGTTATTCAGTAATTTATCCCCTTAAAGTTGCTCAATGATACCATAGAAGAGATAATGTATCTCTTTTGATTCTCACAATAAACCTATGAGATAGGTGCTATTATTATCCTGACCCACCAATATTTCAGAGGAAACTGAGGTTGAGAAAAGTTTGTTTAAGGTTATATAATTAGTGTCAGAATTAAGTGGTATTAACTAGCTGCAAATTTAAGGTTCCAACCACTGCACCACACTGCTGATGGCTCTACTTCATCTCCACAGCATATTTCACATGTGGCTGAACAGAAGCACAAATGACAATTTTGTCCCCCAGAGTAAACAATGTAAGATATGCCCTCAAATTAACTTTTAAATTGATATGAAACTTGTGTAAGAAACTGAGATAAGTTCAGTAATACAGGAGGGGTGCTGAGTCTCCATAATGGAACACAGGTTGATATTATTCTTTGCTGATGAGACATTTAACACAGTGGGGAGTATGGTGAAATTTTTGAGCTCCCTACATTGTGATGTGCCATGACAAACATCTCAGGTGCTCCATCTTAGTTACAGCTCCTTGGGAGAAGATGGATCATTCCAAGAAGCTGTTGTTTTCCTTTCCAGTTTAATTTACAGATCCTCATGGGATGACATGCCTCAGCTAGATCTCACTGCAAGGCACTGCAGGCTTATTTTCTCCTCCAGTGCCTTTTTTATTACTTTGTGAGACAATTTTGCTAAGAGACCCTGCCATCTTTCCACATAATGCTTTGGAAATGGCACTGTATTTCTTGCTGCTATTTGTACATGACGTCACCTCCCCTATCTGGGTCTTTTCCAGTGCCTTGAATGCTCTTCTTCCTTACCACTGTCTCCTGATTTCTACGACTTCCTTAATGATGTGACTCAAATCCTACCTTCTGAAGATCTTACCTAACCCTAGAGCCTTCCCTTCTATTCACTCCATGTATTTTGGATGTACGGAGTTGTTTCCTCATTAAACTGTGAAATCCTTGAGACGATGGACTGGTTTTTACTTTTCTCTGTTCACAAAACAGTGGCCTGGTACAGAGTAGGTGCTTAATGAATACTTACATTTGGCTGTTTTAATATGGTATGACTTTTGGCATGGTAGATAAAATGCTTGCACTCAAGAAAACATGAACCTGCTTCTAATGTATGAGGAAGTCCCGGTTTTCTATAACCTCATTTTCCTCATATGCAAAATGGGAATAATGATAGTATCATTTTAAAATGGGGATAATTATAGCATGAAATCATAGGGAGGCTCAAGAGATAATATACAGAAACGACTTTGCAAACCTTAACATGCAGTTCAGACATTAGTTGTTTCTGTGGTTTCACTGATGGGAACATTCCCTTTATGAGACATAATCCATAATCCATTCATAACTGCCTACTCCCTGGGAATTCCAGCCATATCCTCCCCATATTTACTACACAGAGCCTACCCAATATACCAGCAGCCTCCCTCTTCTACTCCTGACACCATGAGAACAAGTGGGTCACCCACTGATTCTTACTTTCATTGTGTGTCTATTGGAGGCTACCATGTCTTCTTCCATTGCCTTTTAGGGTTCTCAGATTCAGTCCTTCAGAGATTGTTATGTTCCAGAACCAGCACTCATGCATCACAGGGAAAACATTTGTCATAAAAAGATGGACCTTTGTTTTAGAGAGAAGATTGGGGTCACCAAGATAAATTTCTCAAATACCCTCAAACCACTGTCTTCCATTTCATCTCTGAACCAGCTCGTTGTTTATTTGCAGTGTCTGGTTAAGATTTATATTAAGATGGGTGAGGTCTACAGCCTGTTTATCCTGGCTCACTTCACAGACTGGGCACCAGGCATTCTTAATCCATTAAGTTTTTGAGTGATTAGGGAATTTCTACAACATCCTGGTACTTGGTGCAGCCAAATACAATGTTGTCCATGGAAGAAACCATCAGGAGGACCTTCTAGCAGATTCTTAATCTGTGTTCAATGCATAGATTTCAGGGGGTCGTAGATTAAGATAAGAAAAGTATACATTTTGATTTCTGCTCATCTCTTTCTGAAACTTAACATTCTCTCTAGTTTTAATTAAGACACACATTATTATTCTGAGAAGGAATCAGACCCACAAAAATGTTAAAGCTCTCTTAGTCTTTGGAGAGCTCTAGTCAAGAAAAACAAATTAAATCCAACCTCAAAAATATACCATGAGACTGGCAAGTCACCTAGCCTCTATTTGCCTTTGCTTCCTTATTTGTATAATGGAGATAGTAAGAGCACCTACATCCCAGGGTTATTGAGAGGATCAAATGAGATAATATTGGTAAATTACTTGGCACAATGTCTGCTGTATAGACAGATGCCTATGCGATGTTAGCCATTATTATTTTTGTTGTTATTGTTATCTCTCTTCCATTTGGACTCTGTCTTGGATCTTCACTATGAAAATGGTGATGTTTGATGAGCCGGTGTGCTGTTGCTTTATCCCTTGCTTGAAAATGATCAGTCATCAAACCAGTTTGTTGCTATTGTTATCGTTTTCAAGAACTCTTGCATAATTGTGATGAATGCTTTGTAAGGTGATAAAAATCAACAAAAAGAACATTTCCTTCTACAAAGAAGAACAAAAAAGGAGATTACACAGGACACCATGAATTGTAATTATATATGACTTATTTTTTAAGTGTACTCTAATATACTTAATAGAGTAAGATCAACACTGCCCTCTTTGGGTCTTCTTCTGAGCTTCCTTGTCATCTCTGGTTATTGCTACTGTTTTTAATGATTTTTAGGCCATTTTTCCTTTCCTCCCTCCCTCCCCCTCCTCCTCCTCCTCCTCCTCCTCCTCCTCTTTTTCTTCCTCCTCCTCCTCTTCATCTTCTTCCTCTTCCTCTCTTTCTCCTTCTTCTTCTTTCTTCTTCTTCTTTGTCATGGTATGGGAGTGGGTGGGGGGTATCACTATTATTACCCCCCATCATGCTCCTGCCCAGAAAGCATGACTTTGGGTCACTCTGGAGATTTTCTTTTCTTTCCTGCATCTGTCAGTACTAAATCTCTCCACTCTTTGCTATTTAGCATGCAAACATGGACCACATTGTTGATACTTTCAGAGAGGGGCCCAAAGCACACAGCTGCAGACCATCCTGTGAATGTTCAATCACTGATTCTTCCAGATACCAGTCTGGAAATTTTTATCAGAATAGCGACTGGGATGCTCACTGCCTGCTAATTTGCCTGCTGGGAAAAGCAGAGCATGGCGATTCTCTCTGCAGCATTCTTCTGGCTTTGAAGACATAAGAATCAGGATAGATTTTGAAATGAGAGAGAGAAATTTGGTCCAATTCCTTGATTTTACAGAATAGGGAAATGACTTGGCCAACATCATTTAGATTGCCAGTAACAGAGCTGGATTCAAACCCAGATTCCTTGAATCCAAATCTAGCACATGACTCCCATGTTGAGAACCATGAGACCACACCTTTAAAGCCTTGAAGTGGGATGTCATATAGGAACTATTGAAAAAAATATCTCATGAATCCTGTGGGCAGGAACTTACTTGAATATCATATTTTTACACACACACACACACACACACACACACACACACTATTAGTGCTTTTTTTTTTAACAAAAGAATCATCATTTGATTGCTCTGGATCTGTGGTCTGACACCTTCCTGACTTCTACTGATACCCACTCAATATCAGGGCTTTCCTTTTCAGTAATGGGAAAAGGGGGAGTTGCACACCATTTTTGCTATTGACTTGACTTTTTTTATGTGCTGTTTCCACTAATTATAGTGAGAATTTCTTAGCAGTGTTTTTTTTTTTAACCACACAGTGAGTGCTTAATAAAGGTTTTTCTTATTTATTCATTCCTTTTTTCAAGTTTCTCTGTTATTTTTTTATTTAAATAACAGTAAAATTTAGAAATCTTTTCCATTTTCTTTAAATCCTGCCTCAAAATAAGCAGAACCACTTACCTGGAACCCACCAACAGAACAACTCCAGCTGAAAAGGTCTGCCAGTTTTAGCAGCTGTAGTCCACCATATCTCTAGTTTTCTGGGGCACCAAGATGAATTATTACAGTATATTACAAGTCAACTGCTTTTGAGTGGGATGTGGGGGTTTGGGGAATTACATCATTGTAAAGGGCTGAAACTTGAATTGATGCACTGAGGTCGGACAACAGAGCACTTAAGACTAATTACTGATTGGACAATACTCTATTAGCATATGCTTGGAAAATGGCCCTTCCCACTATTCTGTGCTGGTTCAATCTTTTGGTGTATACAGAGAATTGTGGGAAGGATTAGGGGGTGGAGTAAAGCAAGCTAGAGTCACTTTGGCATTACAGGAGGAAAAGGAAGGTCACAGAGATCCTGTGTCCATTCCCTTCACTTCTACCCCTAAAGACCAAGAACAAAGACCAAGGACTTTTGCTTATCCTGACTCTGGCTGATTCTAAGGTATCCAGAGTGCTAATTCAGTCTTCACACATAATCATGACTGTTCTCAATACCTCATTCAAGTCTCTCCAAATTTCTCTTTCTCTGAAATTTCATATGTGTTGCTCTTTATGGTATAATGGCTTACCAAATGCATCAGTGTGCCCCAATGTTTTTAGCCTTTTTCAGATTCATACACAACAACTTTCTTTCCCATCTTTGGCTATTACAAGAAGTGCTGCTATAAATATGTTGACACAGGAATCTTCTACCTGCCTTTGAGCTCCATGGGGTACATGCCTTGGGTTGGGATTTATTGGGTCAGAGGCCTTCAACAATTTGGAATCACCTTTTTCACATGATTTAGAATTGGTTGACCAAAGAGCCAGACCAATTCAGCTCCACTAATAGTATATCTTAGACTTTCTACTTGCTACCTTTCCTCCCACTCATAATGTTCATGTAGGCCTGGGTTGGAATTTTTAAAAATTTTATTTAAATGTCAACATTGAATTAAAGGGAAGCCGTGAGCACAGTGGCAATGATAACTTGCAATCATTAATAACTTATCATTCCAATTTCTCCATTGTTAAATTTCCAAGATCACAGATTTAGAATTAGAGGAGCTCTAAAGGGCCATCTAATCTACTCCTCTCAATTTACATATGAGGAAATTGAGTCTTAGAGAGGTCCAGTGTCATATAGCTTTTATTCAAGGATTTAAACTCAGTCCTCCTTGACTCTAAGTAGAGCATTCTCTCCAGCATGCCATGTTTCCTTTTTCATACCCATATAATTTTCTCTACTGATATACCCTCCAACTTAATTCATACCCTTATCATCTTTCCTTTTCAGAAGAATCCCACTTCTTTTTAAAATTTAAATTAGAGAGCTAAGCTTTGAATCTTGCCTTTTTCACTTGGTCTCTAGATAACCTCAGTCAAGTCGCATGACCATTCCATTGCTTCAATTTCTGCATCTCTAAAATGGATGTATTGGACTAAATGTCTTCTTTGATCCATTTTAGCTTTGAAACATGATTGTGAAAATGATAAAACCTTTTGAGGATGGGAATATTTTGGGAGAAGGTTAGGTTTTTTTTGTTTGTTTTTAATGGAACACTTCACTTTTAAACCTTCAAAACCTTTTTCAAATGAAACATAATTATTATTAAGAACTTTTATTAGCATTGATTAAAATCACAGAACAGTTTCCAGTCACTGAATTATATCCTTCATGACTGAAAGGCTACAATGATATTTTAAGTGCTAAGAATGATGGACAAGATGGAAGAGGAGAAAAGGCAGAATCATTGAATTATGAGGAAGGATAACACCATACAAGGAACATTGATGCTAAAATCAGAGGAATAGGGTTCAAATCTCTCTTTAGATGTTTCCTAACTATGTGACTTTGGTCAAGCCACTTCTACCAGACTCAGTTTCCTTATATGTGAAATATTGGGGTTGAACTAGAAGTCCTCTGTGGATGTTTACAACCTGAGCTCTATCTCTCATTTCATTGAAAGTAAAACTCATGTTATAGATAAAGATTCTTAAACTTTTTGTATTATATGTTCCTCTGGGGTGTCTGGTAAAGTCTATAAACTTTTCAGAAGAAGATCATTTTTGTTTTTTTTTCAATTTGCCATTGAAAGAAATGGTAAATTTTAGGACAGTGAAAAAAATCAAGTTACATGTATCTTTCCCATTGTACTTCTCAGACCCTCTGATATCCATTCATAGACATGTAGGGCACTGTGGGTCCTAGCTAAATAGCTTCCAAGATTTCTGAGTATCAGAGCAATGAATCCCACCTTTGAGTTGATAATGTTCCAGGATGTCTGCAGTCTTGGAGACAATGATGTGAATCCTGGAAGAGAGATTTGTCATTTTCCTAAAGTTTCCCAACTAAAGCAACTTTTGGAATTTTGTTTTTAAATTTTGAGTTTAGATTCAAATCCAACTGGCTTCTAGATCTTGCTTCAATCCTCTCAGTGCCTTTAGAGAGAGCTGGGAGAAACAAGAACTACCCAATCCTCATTATCTAAGACTGTTCTTTCTCCCCAAAGTGAATACCAGCTCTCTGAGGGAAAGAATTAAATACTTCCACAGGGCTCAGTGACATTCTGAATCTAAGTATCGTGTAGCCCAGCCAGTAGCCCTCTGCAACTTCTTGTCCAAGGTTATTATTCATCAACATGAATCAAGTAGGCTTATTGTTTATAAAACACCCTTCCTCCCTCCTCCCCCCCCCATATAAGAGGATTTTAAATATTCCATTTGAACCAACCTTCTCCTTTCATGGATTTTCATAAGAATATGAAAATGTTTGTCTTTAGATAATCTGGCCTAACTTCCATAGTTCCTCTTATTCATAAAATAGTGGCTAACATTTATAGAGAGCTACTTTGAGTTTGCAAAAATCATTTACACATGGAGTATTATCTTACTTCTTATACAACCTTGTCAGGCAGTTGGTATTATTGTATCCATTTTATTGATGAGGAAACTGAGGCAAACAGTGCTTAAGTGACTTGCTCAGGGTTATACAGATGGTTACTGTCTGAACTGGGATTTGAACTTGGATCTTTTTTGGTTCTGAACCTAGAATGGACTCTCTAGCCCACTACATCAGAGAAGTGTAAACTCTTTGAAGGCAGGGATTATCATCTGTTTTGTCTTTGTATTTTCTCAGTGCTTCTAACAGTGCTTGGCACATAGTAGGCATTTCCAGAATGTTTGCAGACTTGGATTAAACACTTTGGACTCTTCTGGCTGAGTCCCTGGGAGGGCTGTCCAACTGAAATCTGGATCCATCCATTCTGCCTAGACACATTTCACAAGACTAAGTTTTGTGAAAATAACTATGCACTGCCTGTATTCTAGTTTGTTTGTTGGTTTTCCCCAAAGGTACTCATTAGATTCAGCTAACAGTAGTGTGCTCACTTAGAATTAGAAAGTCCATGTGTCCCAAATGGGGCCAATAAACATTACTTGGATATACTAATGCCTCTATGACAGGTTTATGGTAAATTTTGAGGTAGAGGGATAAGCCTTGCCATCTGGCAATGGACAATCATAAGTAATTCCTGCCTGTGCCTCCACTTTCAGCCCCAAACCCAGGGCCAGTGCAGGAAGGTAAGCATAAAGTTTATCACGATTAGGAGTTCATTATTTTCTTTCTTTCTTGCACTCTTTTTCCCCATTTGTGAGACCAAATAATAATCTGGAAACCAGGAAGTATGTTTTCAACTTTTAACTTACACGAGGGATGAATATATACAATATTCCCCTTTATAGGATGAAGAGTAGGTATACCGTCTGGATTAGCTCTCTGGAGGCTCTCAGTACCAGCCCCAGTCCTTGGTCTTAGAAAAGACGTGATGGGGCAGGAATCCATGTGGTCAGAAATGGAGTCCATTTATTTCAAGCTCTCTAAGTCTTATTTAAAACCTTAGTAAAGGTATTTAAATACCTTACGTCACTATAGCATATTGAGCATGGGCTAACGATGAGCACTTTGCTATTATTATGTGGATGCCTCTTTATTTGCAAGTATCTCTGTTTCAAGTAGAACACAGGTTGTCACGCCCCCCGGACGTCTCAGAAAGGCTGAGATGCCCCCAAGGGGAGATGAGAGCCAAACTAGACATTGTCACAGGTTCCCTCTGGGCTGAAGGGTCTTATACCTCACCCAGAGTTCTCCCACTGTCTGTGGCCCTCTACAAGTAGGAAACAGAATCTCAGGATCATCAGGGATTTACATTTAAATCATCCCAGAAACAGGTTAATTTATTTCTACTTTGAAAGGATCTTAAAAACTAATTCAACCCTCTCACTTTACAAATAAGGAAATTGAGACTCACAGAGTTTAAATGATTATCCCAAGGTCCCTCAGATAGCAGGGGATAAACAGAGACAGGATGAATATCCTCCACCATTTCCCCAACAGGGATCAATCAATTGATTCTCACTCTTGAGCTAACTCTAGATGTTCATTGACTCAGAGCATGAGAAATTAACCTTCTCACTTTGGAAAATCTGGGCAACATTTACCCATCTCTACTCTTTCTATATTCCCTCAGTTCTCTATCAGTGACCATTAGCTAGTCCCTTCTACCTGCCTTTTCAGGATCCTTGTTGGTCCCAGCCTTGATGGCTTACCAGTTAGGCCTTCTGGGAAGGAAGAAAAAGAGGGAGAACCTGATCCCTCTAGAGGGTTCTTAGCTGTGAGATCTTATGAACCTCTAAGTTTGAATTCCCAAAAAAGGGTCAGCCACATTCTCTGTATGTATATTTCCTCACATTTTCTGGAAGATTATGGTTCCTAGAACTGTGTGCATGTGTATGCATATATGAGTGTGTGTGCATGTGTGAGTGTGCACTATGTGTGGACAACACATATGTATGTGCTTGTGGGGGGGCATGTGTGTGTTTGTACACTGCAGGTGGGAATGCACATGTGTATTACATGTGTGTGTGAGAGAGACCTTTTAAAGCTTAGTCTTGACTTACATCTAAAGTCTCCCCAAAGAGATTAATATGGTCACTTCTAGAAAGATGTTCAATGTACAAGGTGGATCACATATACTCATAAATGTACATTAACAAATACCAAAAGCCTGAAATAGTAACTCATGACTCCTTTTATATTCTCTTGGAAGGTTGATAACTTAAAAATACGGAACACAGTGGAACTGCAGAATGGACATTTCACCTTCACCTTGGCTCAGTGCTAAGTAACTCATTCAAGATTCATGTTTCGTGACAAATCAGGAAATGACATGGGTTCATTCTCCTAGTGGCGGTCATCTGCTCCCAGAAGAGGTAGAACTGTTGCCAGAAGCATTGATTACTGAACAATCATCACCAGAACCAGGACCTCTCAATCTCTGCTACTACCAAGATGGCCACCAAGGTTAGAAACAACCGTCTCAGGAAAAAAGCATGCACGGCATCAGAGGCAACCTGAGATTTTAGGTACATTCTCATGCAAGGCTACATCAGCACGTGTGCTCATTGCCATGTTCTCCCTATTGCCATGGCTTCCATTGAAGAGGAAAGGAAACATATCCCCTCTCTTTCCTGATGGAAATCCAAGGAAGAGGCTCAAAAAGTCTTGACATGATTGTCTGTGAGGAAGAATGATAAACTAAAAACCTTCTTCATTATTAGTACCCTAAAGGTTATTGAATAAGCATCAATTCCTGCCCATGGTCACTTCTCTTTGGTTCAAGTCTCCTTTCCCATCTCTTTCCCTCTACCTCCATGACACAAGGAACATGTAGGAGCTGGACTATTATGTGATATTCAGTAAGATCCCAGGGCACATAAGGTGTCACTAGAAGAGCCTGTGCTTGGGCTCAGGTTCATCACCCTAATGATTCCACATGTGTTTATTAAGTTCCTGCTCCATGTTGGTCACTCTACTAGGACATATAGACACAAAGTGAGCTAGCCCTGACCTCAAGAATTATAGATTCTATGGGGGAAAGAAGCCTATATACTTAAAATACCAATATAACTAGGTATCCATCCTCAAATTTTTCTAAATGTCTATTGATTCAAGTATCTATTCATCTAAGTATCTACCTATTGACCTAAGTATTTGTTGATTTAAGCATCTATGATCAAAGTATCTGCATAAATATCTGTTAATCTACCTATCCATCCTCATGTCTGTCTGTCTGTCTATCCATCATACAACCATCTATTCATCTATCCATCTATTGATCTGTTCATCTATCCACCCATTAATCCATCAATCTAGCATTATTTTGGAGCCAGAGAGGAGATGGCAACAGCAGGGTCTATCAGGGAATGACAAAATTAAAGATGGTGTTTTGGTGCTTCCTTAATGTCCCCTCATTGATCTTGGGATTCACTTCCCCATTCAAGGTTTTTATTGGGTCTAGCTTCAGAGACTTGAGAGGCACTCTGAAGATATATGAGAAGAAATGAGCAATGGCATTGACATTTCATTGACATTTCTGACTTCTCTCCATAGTACCCCCCACTCCCTGATCCCTCTTCCTTCTGGGATTTTACTCTTTTCCCCAATATTGCTGCCCCATGTCACATCTGTTTTGTCCTTTTCATTTTCTGCCATCTCTGAGTTTCAGCCTTCCTGACTGGCATAGACCCACTCTTTGGTCTTCATCCTCTTGATCTGACCTTCATTATCCCTGAAATTCACTCCAACATAGGATCAGCTTCAGAATTGGTTGGGCCTGAAAGAGCTGATCCAATCCTCTTGAATTTATAGTTGAAGACCCTGATGTCTTGTGAGCCTAATTGACTGGCAAGGTCAAACAGATAGTGAAAAACGAAGCAAGGATTTGACTCCCAGTCCTCTCACTACAAAAACTAAGCAGGGTCTTCACTGCACCACGCTGCCTCAGACCTGTTTTCTCTTCTCTTCATAGTCACAAATGGTTGAATTTGAAATTGGCTCTGGCAGTTTGTCCCAGGCAGGGTCCCACTTTGCAACAAAGTGCCAAATCCAAGCGACAAGGATCTGGTAGGTCTCCAGATGCCATTTCTAAGTCCCCCTTCTCTGTTGCTAGGAAGATGGGGGAGATGTAAATGTTCGGTGCCGATTTGCCTGGCCAGCTCTGCCCTTGGCAGAGTACCTCTTGTACCAGCTTTTCCCCCTTTTGTTTTCTTGAAATCTGATCAGCCCTCATTAGACCAGTGCAGGACATTTTGCTCAGAACATACAGCGTCCCAAAGCCCAAACTAAATAGTTATCTCTTCATTGGAAAGGAGTAGGAAATCTCGAGCTCCAAGTATGATTACAGAAGCCTAAAGAACAATTGGGAGCCAGTTCCAGCTAGAGTTTCCCCAATTTGCTTTTCACTCATAAGGTATGAGATAAAGTTGTCTCCTAGGGAAGACTGCCCTGTAGGCAATGCCCTGCCTTGGCCCGACATCAAAATATTATGGAACTAAATGTATGCACCGCGGGCCTTCTTACCTACAGTTCTGTAGATTTGTTTGCTTAAAAAATATTTGCTTACCTGCATTTCAATATAATTAGTTTCCTTTGCAATTCTGTGCAATTTTCCTCGACTGGGAGGCGACACATATAACAAAGAATACTTTTAAAATATATTTTCCCTGTTTATTTTTAAAATAACGTTTTATTTTTCTTCCCAATTACATGTAAAAAGAATTTTTAACATTTGTTATTTAAAAAAAAAAAAGCTTTTGAGTTCCAAAATCTATTCTCTCCTCCCATCCCTTTCCTTTCCTCAAGACAATAATCAATCTGATACAGAAAAAGAATATTTTTTGAAGAAAAAAAGGAAAAGAGAAAAAAAATCCTAGCAATAGCATTGAAAAGATCAGACTTTTTTATGAGATGCT
This sequence comes from Sarcophilus harrisii, assembly GCF_902635505.1. Lineage (NCBI taxonomy): Eukaryota > Metazoa > Chordata > Mammalia > Dasyuromorphia > Dasyuridae > Sarcophilus > Sarcophilus harrisii. Next base: position 6,751,609 of record NC_045429.1, read on the forward strand.
TTCACTGACTTTGTTATTCCCTGATGCTCCCTATAGCACCACTAATCCATCTTTTTTTGCCCCCAAATTATGTAATGTTCCTCCCTCATGGACTTCTCCCCTCCGAAGAAGAGTTTTTGTTCCCTCTCATTTCGCTTCTTTGGGATCAAATTGGTTGTTTGTAATTTTGCAACACTTTCTCCTAATTATTTTGTTGGCATTCCCATTTACAATGTTGCCATCTTGTATATGTTGCTTCTTTGGCTCTGTTTACTTGATTCTATGTCAGATTGTACAAATCCTTCCAGGCTTCTCTGTATCCACCATATTCATCATTTCCTGTGGCTCATTCCATAATATTCCATTGCATTCATGTACCACAGCTGGTTTATCCATTTCTCAATCAATGGGCATGGATTTTGTTTCTGATTCTTTGGTAGCTTTGTAGTTTAACTAATTATCTTTACTGATGCATGTTAGGCTGTTGTTTCTATGGGTGAACTCTAAATCTGCAACCATAGATCAAAGGCTTTATTTTCCACCTCAGTGGTAGCTCTTTGTACAGGTTAGTCTTTTGTTTTTTGGAAATAACTAAGGGTTTTATTTGACTTACCCAGGTCAGTGAGTCATTGCCAGGGCAAACGCTTGAAGGGTAAATTCTCTTTTCTGTGGCCATGTCCTGACCGCTGGCATTTGATCAATGCAGCCTCGTGATCCCCTCAATCATCTAAATGGAGACCATGTGTCTAAGAGGGCACCCAGGAATGAGGGAATGCCCCCTCCCAAGGAAAACAGGAAGAAAAATCACATTTGACCTAAGGTCAGAGTCAAAAAAGTCTCAGAAAATACTACTGGCTATTTTGAAAACAGCCAAAGTAAATCCTCAGCTTTTGGGGAAGAAGAAGAGGCAGGGAGAAAATGGGAAGCTGATACAAGGCCTATCCCTTCATTTTGGGAGAACTTTCAGTGAGGAAACTCCGATGTTAATTCTGATTATCGCTTGAGCTGGAGTTAGTTCCCGGAGCACCGTGAAGCTAAATGACTTGCCTAAGTCAAGATGTTTCATGGCAATGGAAAGATTTGATCCAGATCTTCCTGATCCTATCCACTCTGCCTTCTCAGTGACCCTCCCTGCAGCACCACCAATAACTAGGTAAATTCCTACCTCTCATCCTTGCTAGTTGTGTGACTTTGATCAACTTTCCTGAATCTGTTTCCTCATCTGTAAAATGAGAATGATAATACTCATCAGGAGAACTTTCTCACAAGATTGTTTTGAAGAGAACACTTTGAAAACCCTTCAATAATACATACATACATAAATACAAATATTTGTTTCTTTTGAGAGAATCGCACTGTGGTAGATGGACTGAACTTGGAGCACAGAACTTACCACCACAGAATCTGAGTTCCAGTCATATGCTAAGCAAGGGAAGCTGTAGATTCAAATTTTGACTGAAACAGTTATTATCTATATGACTTTGGCCAAATATTTAATCCCTCTGGGACTCAGTTTCTTCATCTGTAACATGAGGCAGTTAGATTCTAAAGTGCCCATCAACTCTATGATTCTGTGATTTTATGAAATGGGTTGAAAATTCTGCCATAGACATTTTCTTGCTGAATGATAATGATCCAGTTAATTAAACATACAGTCCTCAGTTTCCCCAAGTGCAAAATGCTTGCATTCTCTATATCATGGGGCTGTTGTGAGAATTAGAGGAGATAATTAATTTAAAGTGCTATGTACATGTAAATTATTGTTATTCTCTCCTAGACTACCAACTCAGTCATTTGTGTGCTTTCCTAGCTATTCTTATCAGGAATCAAGAAAGAACCTGAATTTGAAAAATAACTTGGCAAGGAATAGCATGGAATCATGGATAGAGGGCCAGCCTTAAAGCCAGGAAGTCTAGGGCACAAGACTCTAAATCTAGCATAAACTAATTATATAACAAGTTACTAACCTCGCAGTGGACCAGGAATCCTCCAAAGACTTTAGACAAAAGAACAACAGCTCTTTCTGATTAGGACCAGTGAAGGGAGTTTCTGCACTAATTGTATCCAATAAATTCAAAGGTCCACATGAACCACCCAACTCTCCTCCAAAAAAAAATATACAAGGAATCATTCATTAGCAATGCTACGGGGAATATGTTACTGGAGAAACAGCTTAAAAAAAACTTTAGCAATCCTCTACCTTAATGCTTGCTTTTATACATGTGTTCAGGAAGGGTCAAGAATCAATAAATCAACATTTATTAAGCACCCACTACAAGCACAGTTCTAAACACTGAGGATAACAAAAAGTGCAAAAGGAGTCCCTGCCCTCTAAGATTTTACAACCCAATATTCATAGAGGTAATAAGCAATACTTAGTTTAACCTATCCTGGATTATATAGCTGGGTCCAGGCTCAATGCCTATCCTAAGATCAAACAAGTAGAAAGTGTCAAAGATGGGATTTATCCCTATCTTCTCTTGCTCCAGAGTCAGAATGCTTTCCACTATTCCAGTTATTGTAGAGATTTTTTTTGTCTAGGCGAGTGAATTAAATGGCTTGTAAAGTCCCTTTTAACCTTGAAATTCTGGGATCTTATAACCTGCTGGAATACATTTAAGAGAAATACATTGGTCTAATCCAGAGGAAAGCCAGTGACCCTCACTAGGGAGGAATCTTTGGATTTCAAAATTACTTAAATCATCACTAACATCACCCAGTCTTGAATGAAGTTGTTTTTTCTCTAGGGAATGAATCTGTGATTACAAAGAGGACAGAACAAGGAGTGAACTCCAGTACATTTTTCCTGTATTGTTAAGGTACAGGTCAATTCTCCGAGAGCCTCTACAGCTGTGGATCATAATATCTGAAGGGGTTGCAGGGAAGCCTTTGCTGACACAGGTGTTGTGGACTGGGAATGAGATAAATTGGAAGCAGAGGGAAGAGGAGAGAGAGGTCAGACAAGAGCAGCCTCTCAGTCAGAGAGGTCAGAGAACAGCAACAGCCTCTCACAAGAGGAGATCCATTCTGGGTTGGATCTCCAGTAGCCACTGTCAAGTGGCTCCCATGTATGCCAACAGCTCCTGTGTCTCGATACTATATCCTTCACATGTGATTCTCCTGAGATCACTCAAGCCAGATTGTGAATTTCTCTGAATCTTTCCAAGTAATATTTGTTTCTCAAATCCAGATGGACAGAGTAGATGAATAGCTTCCTATTACCTCATTGGAGAATTGAAGGCAGTGAGTCAGAATCATTAGAAAACTGCTATGATATGTGAACTATTCTAATACAGGACGATTTGTTCAAAGTTAGTAGAAGATCTTAATATGTGAACCCAAAACTTGATTTTTATTCTGCTTTGTGTGACATTGAATACACTAACTCTGAGTTTAATCTCCAAGCTAGACTTTCAAGGTTTCTGTGTAAATGCATTATTATTAGCACAGGAATTTTCAAACTTCTGCTGGCAAAACAGCAAGAAAGCATTTGTTATTCCCTTAGTCAAAAACTACCGTACTTAAATCAGTTGTTTCACAGACAAATGTTCCTTCCAACGATGCATCTTTCAACCTGTTCTTGTCTGTGGAATCTCTTCTGCATGTCCTCCCATAATTACACTAAAAGGGTGCACACTCCATGCTGGAGACCTTTCTCCAATTTTCTTGGCTTTGTTGGAATAGTAAAGGAGCATCTGGAACTCTTGTTCTTATTTGTGACCAGCCTGTGTCCTTTCTCCATCAGTCATTTCTTTGATGTGCTTTCTTGGTCATATATTTCTCTTGACTAAATTACAGAAAATAGTGCCAGGGGTTATTTTCCAGGCACTGAAATGATAATGTCTGATAACAAATTCTCTGCTGGCTTCATGAGCTATATTAGCTCATAAAACAGAGTCTGCCATGAATACAAACCTGGTCAAATTCAGTTTATGATCTTGTCTGATTACTTTTATTTGTTCTTTTGTGTTTTTGAGGAGAATAAACACAGCATGAATAATGTTTCCCAAGTGTTTATAAATGATTACCAAGCCTATTTGCTGCTTTTAAATGAAGTAAAGGTATTCAGAGAAAAAGAGAAATGATTTTGAAGACAGAGAAGAATGAGGCAGAATAAAATTAGGGAAATGCCCCAAGATTAGTTTTTAAAGCAAGATTATTTTTAAAAGCATTTTATTTATTTAAAGTTTGGGGTTCCAAATTCTAGACCTCCTTTGCTTCCTCCTTCCTTCCCTTCCAAAGACAATCAGATATAGGTTATAGATGTGCAATCATGTATAACATTTCTTTATTAGACATTTTATACAAGAAGATTTGAATAAAAGAAAAAATAAAGAAAATGAAAAATAGTATACTTTTGTAGAGTTCCGGTTGGTTTTCTGGAGGTCTTGGGACTAACCTTTGTTTCAGTTCAGTAATTGCCATGAGAATGAATAGCCAGGTGTCCAAATTCTTAATTGTCTCCTTGCCTGGGGCCAGGGCTAGCTTGGTCTCAGTGGAGAAAATGCAGGAGGACAGGCCAGCCACCACAGTGGGTAAGATGGAGTGAATCTTTGAGTCCTAGGGTTTCTGCTCCAGCCTCCAGCCACCATAAAGGTGGGAAATGGAATGAATCTGGCTGAGTTTGTCCCAGCTTATATGTCCTAGTACAGTTAAATCCATTCATCATACTGAGTATAAGCCAATCATTATATCACGAGAGAACCATTATTTGTTGTAAAATAAAATCATACTGAACTAAAGAACTATTAATCAGCATGCTAAACCAGATAACCATTGTCTCATCAGTTCCACTGAGTTGGCACCTTGTAAGAATCCTTGTTTTAAGTACAGAGTTCTGGCCCATAACACACTTTGGTGTGCATTCAAACAATATCAGTTCTTTCTCTGGAGGCAGATAATACACTTCATCATTAGTCCTTTTCCCATTTCCTTTGGTGTTTTCATCTCCCTTCCTGAGCAGTCAGGGAGGGTATGATCACCTCCTTCTTATGGTGTTTTTGCTCCTTTTTTGAGCAGTCAGGGAAGGTGTGATCTCCTTCTTTTTAGGGGGGTTCTCATCTCCTTGAGAAGTCAGGGAGGTTACAACCACCTATGTTCTAAATCAAAAGAAAGCGGGAGATGTTAGGATTCTTACAAGGTGCCAAGTCAGTGGAATTGTTGAGATAATGATTCTCTAATTTACATGTACTTAGTACTTACTATAATTCCACAAGATTCATACCTGTAAGAGAGCATATATAAGGAGGAGCTCTCAGGGCCAAAGAAGAGAAACCCACTAGAAGCTCTGACCCTCAACCAGGATTCAGTCGAGGAGATTCACAAGCCGGAGAAGGCAGCTTAAACTCTCACTACCAAGGAGAGAGATAGGCCTCTATTAAAGCTAACTGGGCCAAAAGGAAAAGAGATAAGACTTTAAAAGAAACAGTAAAGGATTTGGACTTTAACTCCTGGCTGCATTTGGGGTGATTACACTGAACTGAAAGAAAGGCTACCTCCAGAAGCCCCCCGAGACACCTGCTCCCAGAGAAGATTCTACTTTAGAGAAGAACATTACAGGGTCTCGTTCTTTTGGTTCTCTTTTCACTTTGCCTTGCTGCAAGCAAATCTGCTTGTAATTGCTTGAATTCCCATATCTGCCATTTCTTACTTATTGGACAGTCATATTCCACCTACATTCACATACCAGAATTTTTGTGGATTTCTTTTAATCTTTCCATAACTTAAAGGGTTGCTTCCTTTTTTTATTACAAAGAATGATTTACCAAAAAATAGGCATTTTTGGCATATAGTATAGATTTCTGTCTTTGACTAAGGAAATAAACATTTAGTAAGTGCTTAGTGTTTGTCAAGCACTTGGTCAAGAGCTGGAGATACTCTCCTCCAAGAGAAAGTCAAAACTATTCCTTCCTTTAAGGATCCCACAGGGAGGCAACAGGCAAACAACTACACATATAGATGAGAGAAAGTGGAACTAACCCCAGCAGGAAAGCGTTAGCATTCAGGAGAATTGGCAAGGTCTTTTTGTGGAAAGTCGTCAGAGAGACCAGGAGATGGAAATGAGGACAGAGAACATTCCAAACACTGGGGACAGCCAAGGAAGAGGCGTGGAATGGGGAGATGGCATGGATTGTGGGAGTTTACTGGAGTGAGGGGTGAGAGGTTGAAAGTTTAATCACTTTCTTCACATAATTCTAAATTAAAATACAGACGGTTGGGAACAATTCCTAATGCCACCAGCAATATTTTACTTTGTCTGACTTCCTAAAACCCTTACATCATTGTAGTTTCCTGTTTGAGGAGGGGGGAAGGGGTTGTCACATGCACATGCAATTTGCAGGAAACCCTTAGAGTTGTTTTAATTTGCATTTCTACTTGTGGAAGCAAAACAATCTTATTTTATGTTTTAGGCAAATTTATTAGAAGCATATTTTTTTATGAAAGTAAGTTTTATGTGGATGGAAATTCTAATCTTTTCCCTCAAGCAATTTTCCAACTCACATCTTTATAGCAATTGCGAAACAAAAGTTGAAATTCTAGGAAAATGGTAAACAAAGCATATGGTTTCTGTTTGAGTTTGAAGAATTATTCAATAAAGAATAGGGCTGAACATCAGTGCCCACATCTTTGGAGAAGATGCTTTCCTGAAGCTAGTTATTCCCACCAACATCTCCTTTGGCTTGTTCAAACAAAAGAAATAGCCCACTGTGTTCCCCCTCTTAATTTGGACACCATAAATTCTCTCTCATGATCTAATTACTCCTTCTGCCTTCTTTGGAGGAAATAAGTACACTCCCTTTGATTAAAAGTATTAGGTACCTATATCTCAATCAAGCGATCAATCAACAGACATGATTTGGTTTTAAAAATTTAGGGGGGGGGGCAGAGATTGTCTATATTCTGTTACATTTTTAAGGTGCAAACTATTTGATGGTCCAAGAAGAGAATAACATAAGTGGTTGACCAAGCTAATCATGCCCTTTGAGGGTTGAAATATTAGAGAAATTACAGGAGGGGATAGTGAAGTGGTAAACCAATGGACTAGCCAAGCGGTGAAGAACTCCAGAGTTAGAATCCTTTCCAGAAGGGCAAATGAGAGTTTCTCTCACTTTCTTTCCTTCCCCCTTTCCATTCATAATTCACCAGGGAGAAGAGACCAGTTTGAGACAAGGCATCCATTGGGAAGTAAAGACAGGCACGTTGAGGACACATGTAGATGAACGGGGGCCCAGCCAGATACAGAAGGATGGCTATCTGAAGGAGAAGACAGCTTCAAAGGGTTTCCTTTGTGCTAGAAAGACCTACAGGCTCTGGATTCTACAAAGGTACCTGTCCTCCAAGGTCAGCAGAGAGCTACACTAAAGGGAAACTTCATGAAGACCCTATAAGAAAGAAAAGGACTTCCAGTAACCAGGAGCTGTGAGGTACCCCTTTGTCACATGTATTCTCTACCTCAGTACCTTGTACTTTGAGCCCATCCCGCCCAGGGACATTGTGTGTACAAAGACACAGAGGGGACTGTTTTTGCAACCAGTGGGTAAATACATTTTCAAAAAACTAATTTTATTTGACTGACTGTCAAAGGGAAGCACATTGATGGAGGCTTGTGAGTATAGAAACTCATAAATTCAGGGTAGGGTTAATCCTGAGGTCCTGAGAATAGTAGTCACCTGCCCTTTGGGCACCAGATCCACCAATATGAATAGAAATTGGGAAAGTAGCTACAGAGTAGGTTCTAAATAAGACAACTAAGATTCATGCTTGAACATCTTTTTTTAGTTGCCTTCTCTTTTCTGTACTTAACAATCCACAATAAACAATAACATTTCAATGTGTAAAGAAGAAAAAAGAAGGAAGATTTTATTAGTAATTGAATTTCTAATATGTAGAGTTTGTTTTTTAAGAAGTCTCCACAGAGCCCACTTCCAGGACAGTGGAGGTCTGAGCTACAGTGCATGAAGGCTCTGAAGTCAGCATGAATGAGGGCCTGAGGGAGGACTTGTGGTCTATAGAGGAGTAAATGGGTCCAGGCTGGAAATGCTGTCATGCTGTTTAGTAATGGGACTGAGCTTATGAATAGTCCCTGCATGGAAGAGAAGAGGGAGACCCAGCTTATACATATACATATATATATATATATATATATATATATATAATGTGTATATATGTATATAAACACATGTGCATGTATATATATATATATACATATATACACTTGCACACATACACCTATATCTATGTACATATATACATATATATGTATTTAACAAGATCTAACAAAACTGTTCTATTTGTATCCCTCTCTTTATTTTTTTGTTCTTTCTCTGCATTAAACAGTTTTTAAATTGGTATTTGTCTGTGTGTTTGTGTGTCTCAATTTAATTCTTCTCTTGAACCCTATTCAGTCACATCCATTGAATTGGGAATTGGGAAATGATTTTGTTATTACATATTTGTGTCAATTCTCTAGTATCTTAGAGATCATATCTTTAATAATGATAGTAAAGATAGAGTTTTCTTATTCTCTAGTTTCTCTTATTCATGAAAATCACTTATTTTATATGAGTAGAATTATCTATTTTTTTAAATCTTTTCTATTCATTTTTTGGTTTGAGTTCTCCCAACCAAAATTGTGAAAGATAACTTTTTCTAATCTTCCATTTTTGTAATGATGCAAATTATTATATTCATGTTGCATGCCCATTTAAATCTTTATTATAGTATAAAGCATCAGATCTTGATCAAAACCTATTTTCTGCTATTATTCTCCCAGAAGTATATTGGGTTATAGATTTAGAGGGATAAGAAATCTCAGAGCCCTTCTGGTTAAACCGGACACTAAGGCTAATAAAGGTCTTTCAGGGAATGATCCTTAAAGTTTGGATTCAGACCTGGGTCTCAGTGTCAATGATCAGCCTCCCTTCCCCTATATCATACTGCCTCCCCCTTTTGTCACAAAGCCAGTAGCACTCATGGGTTTATCATAGGTGGAGAGCTGGAACTCTGGAGAAGTCTACTTGAAACAAGGTGTTAATTCCACAGAACTGATGAGATAATGGTTCTCTAGTATACATATACTTAGCACTTAGCATGGTGAGGTCATGGTTCTCTAGTTCACACATACTCAGTATGCGGTAAATGATGTAATTGTAATAGGGTATTTAAACTGGGGACAAAGTCAGACTTGGGGGGGAGAGACTGGTTGAGACTGTCAGACTGTCAGACTTCTGGAGGAGACTGGCTCAGACTAAGACTGGGTCAGTCTATAACAGAATGTTAGCCTGAACATTACAATCAAACACAAGTCTTTGTTTTCCTAGTATCCCTGATAATATATAGCTATAAAAGTCAAACCTTGCAGGATATTAGAGGCCATCTAGTCCAATCCTTTCATTTTACAGATGAGTAAACTGAGGTTTATGGGCTTACCTAAGGTTACCCAGATAATGGCCAGCAGATGGATCACAGAGTCCATTCATTGATTATATGACTCTGGGAAACTAACCTTTCTGGGCTTCAGTTTCCCAACCTGTAAAATAAAAGATTTGCATTAGGTGGCCTAAATTCTTTCTAGGTCAAATCTAGGATCCTTCTTGGAAAAAGAAACTTCATTTCAGAAGTAAATATTTCACTAGAGTAATGGAATTTGGGGAGCAATAGCAACTAAATGAATTTTATTAAATTATTAAATGCAAACTATGTATGGGACTCATAGTTCAGTCCTCCTTTTTGTGGAGGAAAAAATGGAAGACTAGAGAGGGCATGTGAGTGAAGATCAAATGGGGACTAGATTCATAGTCAAAGGACTTGAGTTCAAATTCAACTTGTTACCTATTGGCTGTGTGACCTTTGGCAAGCCATTGTATTTCTCTAGGTCTCATTTCTTCATCTAAAAGATGAGTAGGGCCAGAAGGTCTTTGAAATCCTTTTTAAGAATACACATCTAGTAAATGGAGAGCAGAGACTCAATCCCACCTTCTGACAATATACACATAAGATTTGGGTACATATATAGCCAAATCAAACCTACGTGGAAGGATGGATATTCATATGTGTGTAAATATAGAAGAGTGTTACATGAGGTAATTATTTATATACACAAAGCTGCCATTTTGCCATTGTGGGGAAGGTTGCCCTTTCCCCATACCTCCAGCGGCCCGCTCAGGGAGCTCCAAGGGCAGAGTCATTTCAAGGCTCACCAAGAGAGATGGACTCCAGGCCTGCTGGCCAATCTTTTCAGACATATTTGTTGTTGTTTTTATTTTATTTTATGGAATAAAATGAGCATTTCCATACAAAGTACAATAAGAAAAATGTCCATGAAACTGAAAATCTACTATGCTTTTGCTATTCCTTTCAAATATACAACTCAATCATCACGTAAATTTCTTTTCCCCCTTTTGTCTTCCCCCAGCCCCCTTGCCTTAGAGATGACTACCTTTTGATGCAGTTTCCCTGCCCCTTCAGCTATTAGAGGAGAGAGCCTGGGTTTGTACCATCTTCTCAAAGCAGTGAACCTTTGAGTGCTGATCCTTAAGTGTCCTTGGAAGGGCCAGAGTTCAGACTCAGTGTTCTGGGCTAAGCATTAGGAAAGAGGTAGCTAGGATGAAGAAAGGCCTCAGGTTCATACCACATAAGCACTCGGGAGAACCAATCTGAGACTCAGAGGGGAACATGATGTCTGTTCTAGCAAGTGAAGCCCTCTACCTTGGAAGAGGACGTGGCCCAGAACCAGAAGCAATGGGTTAAAGCTGGAAAGAGGCCAAGGTGGGCTTGGTATCGGGGAAGTCTTCCAGGCATTCACAGAACAGTCTGACCCATGAGGATAGATGCATGGACTGACCCAGGGGATTGGGGCTCCTCTGTCTTTGAGGCTGGATGAGCACCTGTTATTTTACAGATGAGGAGACAGAAGCCCAGAGAGGATTTGAACCCAGTTCTTCTCCATTCAAGTCCAGTATTAATGGCTGCCTCTCTATAATCCTTAAAACAATCTAGAAATCTGCACTCTTGTTCTCCTTCAGTGAGACCCGGTGCTCACCCCAATGTTTCTAAGCATATTTTATGCAGTAATCTCCTGTTTATCTCAAATGGGAATGGGATGTTCTGGCTAATTTAATGCCTCAGTTGACTAGATTATCTTTCTGGGATGATTCAGAAAGCACTTCAGTCTTTTCCAAGGCACTGGGACCATGACAATGAACATTGATGATAATTTTTTTTTGCTAGATGAAAACAAATTCTGGCGCTCTGAGTGACCAGGTTATTTAGAGTCTGGATTAATGGGAATTTATTGCTGCTAGCATTGAAACCACAGTCCGTAAGGAAACATGGGCTGCCATAATTCAGTTGATTAGAACATTTTGATTTCTCAGTTTTGTTCCCGATGCCAGATTTCAGAGGAAGCAGTTGAAGGTTAGCCAACTGTTTCGTTTTTTTGAGATCACCCCGGGGCCATTTCCTTGCATTCCCCTCACTCCTAACTCAAAGGAGTGGACTCAGACATCACAAAGGTTGGATTTCCTCAGAAAGACTCTGGGGAAGGAAAGACAGTGTGACAATAAGGTTCAAAGTGTGGCAGCAAAGAGTGGGGCTTAGTTTGGGAGCAGAGGTCTCAGGCTGGAAAGACAGTCAGAGATGGAAAAATGGAGAGAAGACCTGTTCAAGGTCAGACAGGCTGGGAGTCCAGCTGAGATTTTCTGATACCAAATGCAGGCAGGTCTCTTTTCCCTGTTTATCCCATGAAAATGCTTCACACACACACACACACACACACACACACACACACACACATATATATATTGAGAGAGACCGAGACAGAGAGAAAGACAGAGACAGACAGAGAGAGAGAGAGACAAAGAGAGACAGAGAGAGAGAGACAGAGAGAGACAGAGAAACAGAGAGAGACAGAGAGACAGAGACAGAGAGACAGAGAGAGACAGAGAGATAGAGAGAGAGAAAGAGAGAGAGAGACAGAGAGACAGAGAGATAGAGACAGAGAGAGAGGAGAGAGAGAGAGAGAGAGAGAGAGAGAGAGAGAGAGAGAGAGAGAGAGATTCATCCACTATTCTGTGGGTGCCCACTCTTCCCACCAGTGAATGCTGGGAAAAATTTTTTAGGAGAACAGGGAGAATGAACATTTTATGGTGACTGATTCTCATCTTAGTAAACACTAACTTTGAGTTAACTTAAAGACGAACACTTTAAATCTGTAGGGCTTCATTAGTTCTAGTTTTAGATCATTGTCATCTGGAACTTGAAACAGCCATCCCCTAGGAAACCAATCAATGCCAGAGATTTGGGGGATGGCGACCTCAGAGGAGGTGCTGCAGTAGTAGCAATGACAGTAACCAACAGAACTTGAAGTTGATTTACAGATCAGTATCATTTTGTAGGTGAGCAAACTGAGGCCCAGAAAATCCAAGTAATATGATCAAGGTCAGTCACTGTAGAAAGAAATAGTCAGGATTTGAACTCAGATCTTACACTTCCAAAAAGAGTTTTCATTCCATTATCTCACACTTCTCCTGTGCACCTAATGAGACATGTGACTAGGAGAGCTTAGGAACTAAAGTCAGACTCATTATGCCAGGACTTCAGGATCCTAATTACCTTCTCCATTTTTAATGACTGACCTCACTTAGGCTTTCCAGGTGCCTGAATCGAAGGCAAAGCCAATCTTAGGCCACTTTTAAATCTCTCTTTGGAATTGCCTAAGTCTAAAAAGAATGGCTCCATGGCCCCCTGGGGTCGAGGATGGCTGCCTGATTTATTTACCTATATCATTCTTTTTAAGGGCTTCTCTGAGCTGTATTTATTCGCTTCAGAAAACTAAACTCTGCACAGGTCAGGGTGATTTATTCTGACGAGGGCCAGCAAAGTCAAATAATGAATAAATTGCTCTTTAGTTTGTACTTAATGCTTGAATAACCAGCTTGCTAAATCATTCCGGTGTGTTAGGAGAGTTGGATGTTGATCAGATGACTGCTCAGGAGACTTTGGCTCCCCTTTGAGTGCCAAGAGCCAGGATATTGTAGATTATACAAACCACTGACAGCGGGCCTGCAGTCAGGAAACCTGCCTCCCAATTCTTGCTTTGTCATTTATAAATTTTATGACTTTGGGACCATCATTTTACAGTTTTAGGGCTCAGTCCTCTCATTTTCAAAATGCTGGAACTGGAAGGAATGAACCTACTAAGATTCATTTTCTCTCTAAATCACATGATTCTGCAGGGAAGAGTAACTTACCCCTTAAATATGTATTAGTTCTTTGAGAGTGAGGAGTAAGTGAAGACTAAGTTTCTTCATTTGGTCACAGAGTCAAGGAGTTCAAAGAGACCTCAGTGACCCTCTAGTAAGAACCTTTCCCTGGGAAGGAGGTCTGGCTATAGCATCGCCTACAAGTGGCCATCCATTCTCTGTCCTCCGATGGGGGAGAGTCGCCTTTCCAAGACAGATCCTTCCACTTTGGAATAGCTCTTCTTTCTAGGAAGTTCTTCTTGACATCAAGGCACAATTTGCCTCTTATTTCCATGTATTTCTTCCCCTCTCACTCCTCTTCCACATGACAATCCTTCAAACACTTCATCACAGTTGCCATGTCTCCTCTGGGTCCTTTCAATCCATCAACCAACAACCAATCAGTTGACACTGACATTGTCAACTGACATTAAATGCTTCTCATGTGCCTAAGATCCTTCAGCGTGCCGTGGGATCTGTGTCTTTCTCCATCCTGGTTACCATGTTCAGGCTACTTTCTTGCTTAACACTGTCCTTCCCAAAGTTCATTGCCCAGAACTAAACCCATGGAAGCACTTGGAGATTGAGGCAGATTATATTAGTGTCTCTAGATAGAGAAGCATGGGCAAGAGAAAGCTGGGCAGAGAGACCACCTTTTCTTGGGACTAGACTCAGCCTGGGTCCTCTTGCTTCATGATCCCTGGAGAACTGATGGTTTCTTGATATCTCCCTTCTCTGCCCAAGCTCACTCCTCTTTTTGCTTCCCATAGTGGGGGTGCCATATTTGCTCTAATCTTACATCTTGGCATCTTCTCTGGTTCCAAGATCTCTTATTCTGCTTATATAAATTGCTTAGAACAAGACCCAGTCTCTCACAAAATGGTTATTCACACTCAGTTCTAATTGTTTCAGTTCATCAAAAATGTCTTTAACTACTTATGGTGTCAGAGCTAAAATAGGGTCATTTGAACCCTACCCTTACAGTTTGGAAGCATGGATAATCCTCGCAAAATTTATGGGAGGTCTGAGCAGTGGGAAGAGTAAGAAAGCAAACCTAAGAAGGATTATGAAAATAAATCGAAAATAACTCAAACAAGGGATGTAAATAAGCACTGAAGTGAAACATGCTATGGCTCCCTATTACTTCTAGAATCAAATATAAAACTCTTGTCATCTGAAGTCTTACACAAAATGGCTCCATCCCACCTTTCCAGCATCATTAAATATGAATCATTTACAATCCAGCTCAATTGACATTTCTGCTACTTCCAACAAATAATATCTCATCTCCCTTACCTTTCACCATCTTAATCTTGGGAGTCCTAGTTCTCTTCAAAACTCAGCTCAATTGCTACCTCCTACAAGAGACTGTTTCTGAATTATTCTCCTCCTGCTGCTGGTGCTCCTTCTAAATTTCCTTGGTGTGTGTGTGTGTGTGTGTGTGTGTGTGTGTATTGTGTGTGTGTACACACATTCACATATATTGTGTTGTGTGGTACACACACATACTCACACAACATAATATACGTGAGTATGTGCATTATATATGTATCTATTTGTACATACATGTGTGTAAATGTAGTATATGTGTGTGTAAATGTGCCATGTACTGTGTATGAATGTATTCATGTTATCTCTTCTGAAAGAATATACTCTCCCAGTGGCAGAGGCTATTTTATTTTTTTCTTTGTGTCTGGAGGACTTTGAATAGTGTCTGGCACATAGAGGGGCACTTAATGGCTGTTCATCGTGAACATAGATTTCTCATTGGTTGATGGTGAGAAACAGCCACTTGGAGAAAGAGCTGGGTCTACCCCAGCCTTGGCCAGTGGGCTAATTGGCTTAGGACTGAAGCCATCAGGTTTTTTCCACACAGAGGGGGGATTTTCAGTGAGATCAGCTCAGTAGCCCATGTGATAGGATTCCAAAGCCCTCACCGTCTGGGTGCTCCCCACACAAGCCTGTTTTAACTGTCAAATGTGTTGAAAAATTGTTCTCTGCTTCTTGTGAAACCAGGGGAGGGGCTGGAAAATTGGCCAATGTGCCATAGGACAGGCTGCCCTTGAGAGAACCTGGGAGGTCTGTTCCTTCTCCTGGCTCAGGAGGCTGCCCTGAGAGAAGTTTGTCTGGGTGGTGAGTGGGTAGATGGGATGAGTAGGAAGGCTTCCAATCTAATGTTGATGTTTAAAAATCCTTAGAGTAAACACAGAATAAAGATGTGTCTCTTCCATTAGACCCTCAACCTCCTCAGCTTTCTCAAAGCATGGCTCAGTAGTTACCATGAAGCCTTTCCTCACCCTCAGCTTGTAGATGGAAACTTTCTCCCTAATTAAAAAATACAACGAAACAACAACAACAATCTTTGTATATGCTCAGTGTGTACTGTGTGATTCTTCTGTAGTAGAACGGAAGCTTCATTCATTCATCCATTCAACAAGCATTTATTCAATGCTTAGAGAGGAAGCACTAGACAAAGGGCTGTCCTCAAAGCCAGGAGGATCTGGTTTCCAGACCTGCCTCTGACTGTATGATTTGGGGCAAGTCAATTAACTTCCAAATCAGTGGCTCAAAAACATTTTCTGTGGACCTTTGAGAGTCCCTGAGACCCATTGGAGAGTCCTCAAGGTCAAAACTTTTTATCATAATACTAAAATATCCTTTATGTAACTCACAAACAAAAGCTATTTGGAATCCTTAATAATTTTTAGTGTAGAGGGGTCCTGAGCCCCCAAAATGTGAGGACAGCTGCTCTAGTTATTATCATCTCTAGGTTCCAGTACCAGAGCCTCATCCTCATGTATATAAAATGAAGGTAGAAATCCACCAAAAGAGTTTTGAATCTCCAGTGCCCAATACACACAGGAAGAGACTGTTTTTCATTGTTATGGGGAACTCCCAGCTGAGGGATTTCCTTCTACCACTGCAGGTTACTAACCACTACACAACTTGAGAAAGTGGAGAACTACCTAGAACATCCTGAGTTTAAATGGCCTGACCAGGGTCACATAATGAGTACATGCCAAAAGGAGGATCGTGGTAAGAGCTTAGATAAGGTGTTAAATAAATCCTTGTGGAATTTAATTTAATTTAAATCATATTGCCCAGTCATCATCCCAGAACTTTGGCTGGGGAGAAAAATACAGTCCACTGATGCATTGTCTGACCATGTGACTCCCTCTACTCTATAAACCCCAGTGGCTCCCATCACCTCCAGAACTGAATACAAAATGCTGTTTGGCCTTTGAAGCCCTAACTTCTCCAGCTTCCCTTTCCAATCTTTTGGCTTCATTTAACCTCATACACTTTTAGATCCAGTGGTCTTCCTGTGCCATAAACATGATGCTCCATTTATCAGCTCTGGGCATTTTTGCTGGCCGTCTCCTATGCCTCCATTTCTCCCCCCTCATTTCCACCTCCTGGCTTCCCTGCCTTTTCAAATCCCATCTTTTAGAAAAAGCCTTTCCCAACTCCTCTGTTAATCATTTCCTATCTCTCCCATACATATTTTGTTTGAATATATTTACTTATCCCCTTCTCCACTAGCTTGTGAGCTAGGTAAGGATTGTTTTTTTTCCCTCTTTTTGAATTTCCAATCCTTATTACAGTGCTTGGTACACAGATGACCCTTAATAAATGCCTTTTGGCTTACTGACACTAAAGTAGAAAAAAAATTTTGGAAGATACAGACTTTTTTCTGTCTTTTGAGAATAAGAATTTATGAGGCAGAAAGTTTCATTATAATTTTTTTTTTTATTTTTCTTTTATTGAAAAACTCATTTGGTTAGTCTGGGGGGAAAAGTCTCTTTGTACCTGCTGCATTATAGATCTTGAATTTGAAAATCAATTTGAAATCTGAAAGAGAATGAGCAAAAGAAAGTGGGAAAATGTATCATCCAGATTTTTCCCATGTTGTTCTTCCCCTAAATGAAAAACCTCATCAGGGTGTCTATTTGTGATAATGATTGTTTTTTTGTCCTTAAGACAGGGATGGTGGGGTTCCAAATTCTCCTTGAGGGCATGAAGAAGGGCATTTATGTGAACTTCTCCTCCCATTCATCCCAGTCCTGTTGGCAAAATAGTAGTTACTGTGCTAAATTGTACTTTGTTAAATCACATCAGGGACAATAACTTTGCGATGAGTCTTGCATTTCCTTTCCTGTAAATACGTCTGGAAAATGATGCTGTGATGTTGGGATCAACAGTGTTCCCTACCAAGGGCTGTCAACCGGATTGAAAAAGAGTTACCAGTCAACTATTGAAGCTTCTCTGTTCCACCCACTGTGGGTGTGGACACAAAGATAAGACTGGGGTGAGATGGGAGGGAGATGTCTTCCTGGCAGTGCTTCTGACCATTGGAGAGAAGGCAGCCTCCAGATTGAGAGTCTCTTCTTCCTTTTGGGTTTTTAGTAGAATGATACAGTAACTTTCAATGATAAACAGCATATTAATTGATCATTAAGCATTTATTAAGTTCAAGCATCTGACAGGTCTTTTACTAGATGTTCAGGATGCAAAGACAATTTAAATGATCCTTGTTATCAGGGAGCTTACGTTCTATTATTATCTATGAAATCCTTTTTCTTCCTTTTGAAATTTAACTTTCTTTTTTGTGCAATTAACAAAAAAAGAATTTATTTTCTTCTTTCATACCACTCCCCCAAAGGAGCTGGAGGGGGAGAAAAATAATTTCTGATAATATATATATATATAAAAAATCAAGAAAAGAAAGTGAACCCATTGTGCTCATCCAAGAGATGCCTGTCTCATCCTCTCCCCAAGTCCACCTCCTCTCTGTCAGAAGGGTGACAGCCCATCTCATTGTGTCCCAGGATGGGTGCTTTATCATTTGGGGGTGAAATTTCTAAAATTTCACTTCACTGAAAAGTTCCTCCCTTATTTTCCTTTTGTGGAAACCCCCATGCCCACCACACTATCAGACTTAAATTGGTTCCCGACTCCCAGGAACATCTCCTCACCTTCTCTCCCCCTTACTTTTCAGCTCCTTATTATAGATTGTTTTCCCCAATTAGAACATTAACTCCCAGTACTAACACACACAAAAATAATAGCTAGCATTTATATAGAATTTCAAGGTTGGGCAAGGTTTTTCACTGGCTCCCACAACAACACTGGAGAGTAGATGCTATTGTTATCCTCAATTTGCCAATGAGAAACTGAAACAGAGATTAAATAATTATCCAGGTCACACAGTTCGTGTCTGAAACCATATTTAAACTCGTCTGATTCTAGCTTTAGCACTGCATTCACTGTGCTCCCTGGGTGAGCACTTAGATTACTGTCTGTCTACTGATCATCTGCTACTGAGATCTACTGTCCCTCCATTGTCTTTTCTCCATATGTTGGGATAAGAGACAAAGGAGAGGGAAAGAGAGGGGGGAAGGGGAAGAAAAGAATGATGGAGAGATAGAGGTACAGATAGACAAAGAGAGAGGGAAAGATGGAAAGACAGAGACAGAGGGAGACAGAGAGACAGAGAAACAGAGACAGAGAGACAGAAAGAGACAGAGAGAAATAAAAAGACAAATGGAAATGGAACAGAGACAGATAAACACAGAGACATAGTCAGACAGAGACATACACACACAGAAAGAGAGCAAGAGATAGGCAATCAAATATAGAGAGAAAGACAGGGACAGAGACAGAGCAGAGACAGAGCAGAGACAGAGAGACAAAGACTTCCTTTTTTCTCTGCCTTCTCTTTTCAGGTCTCAGTATCAGGCTAAATAAAAATGTAGTCTTCTATTTTAGAGGCTCCTGAGAGTGTCCTCCCCATCATTCAGCACTTTTCCAAGAAGGAAGATGGTCTTTTTTTCCCTCACCCCTGACCAGCCAGATTCCTGCACTGGTTTCTGCATTGCTCCCCTGTCCCCTCTTTTAATGAAGGTTTATTTAGTGTTGGGATCCCTTGCTTACATAACCTCTGCATGGCTTAGAACTTCACATTCTCTTTTTTATTTATAAATTTATCTTTAATTTCTGAGATTTTACAGTCTGGTTTAAAGAGTAAAATTATACTTTAACTAGGGCCTATCACACCCAGAAGCTGCTTCTTCTGTCATTTAAAAAGTAAGTTTTTTTTAAAGGGACTTTGCTCTTGTTTTCTTTCTTAATTATTTAAACACATTTAAAGCAAAATAAATTTAAATAAAATGACTAGAGTTTCATCCTGTAGATAATTCTGTTGCACAGTCAAGTCTGCTTCCCAGTGACACAATTTGGGCTTTTCTTTTTGCTTTTAAATAATAGCTTTTTATTTTCAAAATATATGTAGAAATAGTTTTTAACATTCATCCTACCCTCTCCCCTAGATAGCAAGTAATCCAATATAGGTTAAATATGTTCAATTCTTCTGTACCTATTGCCACATTTATCATGCTGCAGAAGAAAAAATCAGATCAAAAGGGAGAAAAAAGGAAAACAAAAAATAAGCAAAAAATAACAACAAAAGTCAAACAAAATACTATTTTGTGATTCACAATCAGTCCCAGCAGTTCTCTTTCTGGATGCAGATGGCCTTCTCCATCACCAGTCCAATGCAATTGGCCTGAATCACCTCACAATTGAGAAGAGCCATGTCCATGAGAATTGATCATAAAATAATCTTGCTGTTTCCATGTAGTTCACTTGTTTCTGCTCACTTCACTCAGCATCAGTTCATGTAAGTCTTTTCAGGCCTCTCTAAAATCATCCTGCTGATCCTTTCTTATAGATCACTAATATTCTATAACATTCATGTACCATCACTTATTCAACCTTTCTCTGACTGATGGGCATCCACTCAGTTTCCAGTCCCTTGCCACTACAAAAAGTATTGCTACAAATTTTTTTTTGCACATGTGGGTCCCCTTCCCTCCTTTGTGATCTCTTTGGGATACAGACTCAGTAGAGACACTGCTGGATCAAAAGCTATGCAAATTTGATAGTCCTTTGGGCATAATTCCAAACTGCTTTCTAAAATGGGTGGATCAGTTCACAACTCCACCAGCAATGTTTTCTCACCTTCCCTCCAACACTCATCATTATCTTTTCCTCTTATCTTAGCCAGTCTAAGAGGTATGAATTGGTATTCCAAGAGTTGTTTAATTTGCATTTCTCTAATCAATACTGATTTAGAACATTTTTTCCTTTGCCGAGGAATAGTCTTCATCTGAAAATTGTTCACATTTTTTGACTATCACTTGTGGAATGGCTTGAATTCTTCTAAAATTTGAGTCAATTCTCTATATATTTTAGAAATGAGGCCTTTATCAGAACCCTTAAATGTAAAAAAAAAAGTTTTTTTCCCAATTTTCTGCTTCCATTCTAATCCTGTCTGCATTGCTTTTGTTTGTACAAAGACCTTTTGATTTAATATAGTCAAAATTATCCATTTTGCATTTCATAATGTACTCTAGTTCTTCTATAACCATGAATTCTTTCCTTCTCCACAAGTGTGAGAGGTAGACTAGCCTTTGTTCTTCTAATTTGTTTCTAGTATCACTGTGTCTAAAACATGAACCCATTTCAACCTTATCTTGATAGAGGATGTTGGGTGTTGATCAATACCTAGTTTTTGCCATACTATTTTCCAATTTTCCCAGCAATCCTTTTGTCAAATAGTGAGTTCTTATCTCAAAGCTGGAGTTTTTGGATTTATCAAACACTAGATTATGTAATCATTGACTGTTGTGTCTTGTGAATCTAATCTATTCCACTGATCAACTATTCTATTTCTAAGCCAGTACCAGATGGTTTTAATTACTGCTGCTTTCTAATATAGTTTTAGGCCTGATAGAGCTAGGCCACCTTCATTTGCATTTTTTAAAAGATTAATTCCCTTAAAATTCCTGACCTTTTGTTCTTCCAGATGAATTTTGTAGCTCTATAAAATAATTTCTTGGCAGTTTGATGGATATGGCACTGAACAAGTAGATTAATTTAGACAGAATTGTCATTTTTATTATACTAGTTTGGCCTATTCATGAGCACTTGATATTCTTCCAATTGTTTAGCTCTAGCTTTATTTGTGTAGAAAATGTTTTGTGTTTAATCCAAGGGTTCTGATAAAGGCCTCATTTCTAAAATATAAGAGAATTAACACAAATTTATAAGAATTCAAGCCATCCTCTAGTTGATAAATGGCCAAAGGATATGAACAGACAATTTTCAGATGAAGAAATTAAAACCATTTCTAGTCCAATGAAAAAAATGCTCTAAGTTACAGAGAAATGAAAATTAAGAAAGCGTTGAGATACCACTACACATTTCTCAGATTGGCTAAGATGACTGAAAAAGATAATGATAAATATTGAAGAGGATGTGGGAAAATTAGGACACTAATCCATTGTTGGTGAAGTTGTGAACTAATCCAACCATTCTAGAGAGCATTTTGGAACTATGCCCAAAGGGCTATCAAACTCTACATAACTTTTGATCCAGCAGTGTTTCTACTGGGTCTGTATCTCAAAGAGATCTTTAAAAGGGGGGAAAGACCTGTGTGTGCAAAAATGCTTGTGGCAGCCTTTTTTGTAGTGGCAAGGAACTGACTGGATGCCCATCAGTTGGAGAATGGCTGAATAAATTATGGGACATGAATATTATGGAATATTTCTGTTCTATAAGAAATGATCAGCAGGATGATTTCAGAGAGGTCTGGAGAGACTTACAGGAACTGATGGTAAGTGAAATGAGCAGAATCAGGAGATCATTGTACAGAGCAACAGCAAGATTATGTGACGATCAACTCTGATAGACATGACTCTTTTCTTTAATGAGGTGATTCAGGCCAGTTCCAATGGACAGGTGGTGGAGAGAGCCATCTTCACCCAGAGAGTGGATTATGGGAACTGAGTATGGATCACAACATAGTATTTTCACCTTTTTATTGTTGTTTGCTTGCATTTTGTTTTCTTCTCATTTTTTCCCCCTTTTTGATCTGATTTTTTTGTGTGTTGCATGATAATTGTGGAAATATATATAGAAGAATTGTACATGTTTACCATATATTGGATTGATTACTTGCCATCTAGGGGAAGGATGGGGGGAAGGGAGGGAAAATTTTGGAGCACAAGGTTTTGCAAGGGTGAATATTGGAATTTATCTAAAAGAAAAAAACATAATTGTGTTCATATAGTTCCTGACTTTGTCTTAGCATATAAACTCTCAAATATTTTATATTATTTAGTTATTTTAAATGAAATCTCTCATTGTATCTAAACTTTGCTGGTAACACATAGAAATGCGGATGATTTATGTAGATTTTTGTATCCTACAACTTTTCTAAATTGTTAATTCTTTCTAGGATTCTATCAGATTCTCTAATATCCTATCACTTGCAAAGAGTGATAATTTTGTTTGCTCGTTCTCTACTCTCTTTCCTTTAATTTCCTTTTCTTCTCTTATTGCTAAAGTTAACATTTCTGCTACAAATTGAAGTGATAATGGGCACCCTTGTTTCATCTCTGATCTTATTGGAAATGCTTCTAGTTTATCCCCATTACCTATGATGCTTGCTGATGGTTTTAGATATATGCTACTAATCATTTTAAGGAAAACTCAATTTATTCCTATACTCTCTATTGTTTTTAATAGGAATGGGTGTTGGATTTTGTCAAAAAGCATTTGACAAATGGAATACTTGTATTTTTTTTATCAAATGCTTTTTCTGCATTTATTTATTTATTATATTTATTATTTATTTATTTAGTTAGTTAGTTGGTTGATTATGCTAATAGTTTTGTTAATATTGAACCAGCCCTGCATTCCTGGTATAAATCCAACTTGACCAAGATGTATTATCCTGGGGATAACTTATTGTAATCTTTTGGGTAATGTTTTATTTAAGATTTTTGCATCAATATTCATTAGGGAAACTGGTTTGTATATTTTTTCCCTCTGTTTCAATCCTACCTGGTTTAGGTATTAGCACCATATTTGCATCTTAAAAGGAATTTGGTAGGAAGGACTCCTTCCTCCCCTATTTTTTCCAAATAATTTCTATGGTATTAGAATTAATTGTTCTTTAAATGTTTGGTAGAATTCACTTATAAAGCCATCTGCTTCTGGAGATTTTTCTAAAAGAGCTGATTAATAGCTTGTTTGATTTCTTTTTCTAAAATGAGACTATTTAAGTAATTTATTTCCTCCTCTGATAATCTGGACAATTTTTTATTTTTTTACAAATTTTCATTCATTTCACTTAGATTATAAGATTTATTGACATACAGTTGAGCAAAATAGCTCCTAATTATTGCTCTAATTTCCTCTTCATTGGTGGAAAGCTCACTCTTTTAATTTTTGATACCAGCAATTTGATTTTCTTCTTTCCTTTTTTGAATTCAATTAACTAAAGGTTTTTCTATTTTGTGGGTTTTTTCATAAAACCAATTTTTAGTTTACTTTATTAGTTCAATTTTAGTTCAATTTCACAATTAGTTCTATTCCAATTTTATTAATCTCCCCCTTTATTTTCAGAATTTCCAATTTGGCATTTAATTGGCGGGGGGGATTTGTTCTTTTTGTAGCTTTTTTAGTTGCATGCCCAATTCATTGATCTTCTCTTTCTCTATTTTATGCAAGTAAGCATCTAGAGATATAAAACTTTTCCTAAGAACTACTTTGGCTGCATCCCATAAATTTTGGTATGCTGTATCATTATTGTCATTCTCTTGGATGAAATTAGTAATCGTTTTTACGATGTTTCATTCACTCATTCTTTTGGATTCAAGTATTTAGTTTCCAATTCATTTTGGATGTATTTTTCCCTGGCCTTTTATTTGCATTTTTTTTGCACCATGATCTGAAAAACATGAATTTACTTTTCTACCTTACTGCCTTTGATTTTAAGGGTTTTATGTTCTAATGGTCATTTTTTTTTTTGTATAAGTTTCATATACTACTGAGAAAAAAGTATATTCCTTTCTAATCTCATTCAGTTTCCTCCAAAGGTTTATCATACCTGACTTTTCTGAAATTCTATTTACTTCCTTATCTTCTTTCTTGTTTATTTTGTGGTTCAATTTATCTAGTTCTGATAGACCGAGGTTGAGATCCCCTACTATTATAGTTTTTCTTTCTATTTCTTCTTGCAGCTCTCTTAACTTTTGTTTTATGAATTTGGATGTTTCTCACTTGATGCATACATGTTTAATATTGATATTACTTCATTATCTATGGTACTCTTTAGTAAGATTTTCCTTCATTATCTCTTTTAACTAATTCTATTTTTGATTTTGCTTAATCTGAGATGAGGATTGCTATTCCTGCTTTTTTTTTCTTTAGCTGAAGCATAAAAGATTCTGCTCCAGACCTTTGTCTTTATTCTGTATGTATCACTCTGCTTTAAATATGTTTCTTATGGAGCAGTTAGTTGGTGTAGTGGATAGAGCACTAGCTCTGAAGTCAGGAGGATCTGAGTTCAAATCTGGTCCCAGACACATAACACTTCTTGGCTGTATGACCATGGGCAGTCACTTAACCCCAATTGCCTCAGCAAAAAACAAATAAATAAACTGATAAACATATTTATGTTTCTTGTAAACAACATATTGCAGAGTTCTGACTTTTAATCCAGTCTGCTATCTGTTTTATGGAAGAGTTCATCCCATTCACATTTACAGTTAAAATTACTAACTGTACTTCCTGCCATCTTATTTACCCCAACTTATACTTTTCTCTTTCTTTTATCCCTTCCCCTCCTCAACAGTGTTTTGCTTCTGACTTCCCCACCTCCCCTTAATCTGCCCTCTTCTTTTATAGCTCTTCCCTCTTTCTTATTACTTTCCCCTTCTACTTGTGTGCTTCCTTCTATTAGACTCCCCCTTGCTTTTTCCCTTTCTCCTCCTACTTCATATAGGATGAAACAAGTTTCTATATCAAACTAAATGTATCTGATATTCTCTCTTTCAGGTAAATTTAATGAGATTAAGGCTCATGCAATGCTCACCACTTCTCTTCTTTCCCTCTATTGTAATAGGTCTTTTTTTGCCTCTTCATGTGATGTAATATATCCCATTTTACCTCCCTTTTCCTCTTCTTCCAATACAATTCATTTTTCATTTCTAGTTCCTTTTTTTATATAATCACAGTAAAGTCAAATTATACCTACAAGTTCTAAGCATGCCCCTATCAAACAAAATCATCTCTCAAGAGTTAAACATATCATCTTCCCATATGAGCATATATATATTTTTTAACCTTTAAAAAGTATATTTTTCTTTCTTCCTTTTTTACCCGTTTATCCTTCTTTTGGGTTCTGTATTTGAAGATCAAATTTTCTGCTCAACTCTGGTCTTTCACCAAAAATAAATAAAAATCCCCTATTTTGTTGAATGTTCATCTTTTCCCCTGAAACATAATGCCTAATTTTGCAGGTTAGTTTATTCTTGGCTTCAGTCCAAGCTTCTTTGCTATCTGGAATATCCTATTCCAGGCCCTTCAGTCCTTTAAAGTGGAAGCTGTTGGGTCCTAGATAATCCTGATCGTGGCTCCTCGATATTTGAATAGTTTCTTTCTGATTCTTGCAGTATTTTCTCCTTGATCTGATAATTCTGGAATTTAGCTATAATATTCCTTGGAATTTTCATTTTGGGCTCTCTTTCAGGAAGTGATTGATGGATTATTTCAATAGTTATTTTACCCTCTGCTGCTAGGACATCAGGGAAGTTTTTCTTGATAACTTCTTGAAAGATATTGTCTACGCTCTTTTTTTATTCCATTGTGGTTTCAGGTATCCCAATAATTCTTAGATTGTCTCTCTTGGATCTATTTTCTAGATCAGTTGTTTTTCCAATGAGGTATTTTATATTTTTTTCACTTTTTTCATTTTGTTTGGTTTTGTTTGACTGACTCTTGATGTCTCATTGAATCATTCACTTCTATTTGTTCAAGTCTAAGTTTTAGTGAATTATTTTCTTCAGTAAGCTTTTTTTGTTTTTTATCTTTTTGCATTTGGTCATTTGAACTTAATTAAGTTATTGTGTTCATTATTTTTTTTCCCATTTCACAGATTCTGTTTTTCAAGTAGTTCTTTTCTTTTTTCATTTTACCAAAACTATTTTTAAGGAATGGTTCTCTTCAAACATTTTTTGTGTTTTCTTTTTCAAAGCTCTCGTTTCTTTCCCCCATTTTTCTCGGAACTCTTTTTAAAGATCCTATCTGAATTCTTCCAATAGAACCTTTTGAATTGGAGACCAACTTGTATCATTCTTTGAGGTTTCATCTGGAGGTGTTTTGCCTTTAGTGTCCTCAGGGTTTAAGGTCTTTTCTTCCCTGTCTCCACAATAACTATCTATGCTAAGTGTTATTTTTGCTTTTTTGCTCATTTTTAAAGATTGATTTGCTCTTAGGACAAAGGGGAAATTGTTCCAAGCTTCCTTTACAGTCAACAGAGGCTTCACACTACCCTGAGACCTGTGCTGCCAGCTTCTTTCACATGCTTGATGGGCATGGTCAAGTCCCATTTGTTATGCTGGGAGTCAGTGGATCACTATTTACCTTCTGGAGTTGGGTTGGAAGTCTCACAGCTAGTCTGATGACACTGACTTCTCAACCAGGAAAGAGTAGCCAATGCTGATGTATTTTGGCTAAGAGTTTCTCACTAACTTCCCCAGTGTGGAGGACTATCCTTCCTGGGCTTCCCCACATTGCACCTGTAATGTCCTGGACTGTAACATCATCACCATCACCTTATCCCTGTCTTGATTAGGACAGAGCTTTTCTGAAGTTCTTCCAAAATGTTGTAAATTTATTACATTCCAAATATTTGTGAGTTTAGAGGCTTCATCTGGTCTTAAACTGAGGGAAGCCAGGAAGAGCTCAGACAAAGATCTGTCTACTTTCTGCTATTCTGGTTCTGCCAATTTGGGGTTTTCTTGGAAAATATACTGGTATGCTTTTCCCTTTCCTTCTCCAATTTATTTTATAGATGAGAAAACTGAGCCAAACATTTTGGCAAAGAGGCCTTTTTCAGAGAGAGGAAAGATGGAGGTGGGCTGGGCCAGGCAATGAGTCAACTAGCACATATTTAGTATTTCCTATTTGAGGCACTGAGAATGCAAAGAAAAACCAAAATTAGCACATTGCAAAAGGTGCTCTTGACTCTCTGGGAGTGATAGAGACAAATGAGATGAAGGAAGTCTGGAAAAGAAGCCATTAGCAGCTAAGCACCAGGGGGCCTCCTGTTCCAGGTGAGATTTGAGCTAACTCTGAAGCCAAAAGGCAGAGGGAAAGGCTCAGAGCATTCCAGGCAACAAAGTCAACATCCAATGCAAAGGCATGAAGATTAGAGAGGGTGTAGTAGTTAATCACACTGAGTATGAATCCTATTGTTTTACTTACTTCCCTCCTTATACCTCAGTTTCCATATCTGTAAAATGAAGGTGGGGGATTTGTGAGGTCCCACCTAATTCTAAATCTCAGTCTCCCTTTTCTCAGTGAAAGTCAGGCTGAAAATGCATTTAACTAATAGAATTCTAACAGAAGCTCAAAGCAAAACCTCCATAGGTCTTCAACATAATGTGTCAAGATCACAAAGTAATTAAGATTTTATGATCAAAAGTATAATAAAATGAATCTGATGAAATGTAGCTATTACAGATGAATGTATTCATAGTATCATGAGATCGAAAGATTTTGAACTGGAACAATATCTGAATAACTTTATCCCTAGAGCTGATATAACTTCCCATCTAGTATTCTATGTCAAGAAGGATTTCAATGTTGTTGTCTAGATTTCTGCTAAGCTGAAGAGTATCATGGGATGCCCACATCATAGAACTTAGAGATACAAGAGAACCCAGAGATCACAGAATCATTGATTTAGTTCTGAAAGGAACTTTGGAAGCCTCTGAAAAGGAGTAGAAGAACTATCAGATTCTCATATCTCTTCTTTGGAGCCTTAATTATCTGTATAAATTTTTAAGTAGCTCTTTTTGGGGGGAGCAGGAGTCATTTTTTCCCATTGTATTGTAGTAACCATTGTAGATATCGTTTTCTTTGTTCAGCTGACTTTACTATTACCTCACTCCTTAATATGCTTTTCTAGATTCATCACATTCATTATTTCTTAAAGCACAGTAACATTCCATGTTATTCATGTGCCACCATTTTGTTTAACCTTTCTCCAAGTGATAGGCATTTATGTTGTTTCCAATTCTTTGCTAGTACACAAAGTACTGTTATAAATATTTCAGTGTATACTGGGACTCTCTTTTTCTCAATGGCTTCCTTGGGGTATATCCTTAATAGTGGAATCTTGGGCTCAAAGGTTGTGACCATTTTGATCACTTTATTTCTAGAGCTCCTAAATTTCCAAATTTCAAATTTCTTTTTAAAGTAATTATTTGAACTTCAGTGACAATATCTACCTTTCCACAAGTCCTCCAATATTTATTATTAACGTTTTTTTTTCTCTGACAATTAGTTGGGTATGAAGTGAACTCTCAAAGTTGAGTTGTTTTGATTTGCTTTTCTTTTATTAGTGATATAGAAAATCTCAAGGTCAACTCCATTATTGTAATAGTGTCTTAATTTGTCTATTCTGTTTCTTCGAGAATCCATTCTTTCCACTACTTCCTGAGTAAATTTCATAACATCCTGATCTACCCACATCACTTTACACAAAAAAACAACCAAATAATCAATACACCACAGATCCTGGCTAGCATATCAGGCCAGCATCTGATTCCAACCAAAATTTACCTCTGATCTCATCTTACTTCCTTTTTCCTATTCTATATTTCAGTCAAATTGTTTTTTTGTTTGGTTTGTTTTGTTTCCCCCTCCCTCCCCACAAACAACTATTCTTGTTCTGACATCCTGTTTTCTTGTTTTGCTCATGTACGTTTTTTCTCCCCACCCTCTTCGGGTCAACCCATTTCCTTCCATTCTAAATCCTTATTCAAATTGATCATTATTGATACTGGAAAGGGAGTATCAATTATTTCCCCACATATCAGTCTTCTATTCTTTTTAACTTTCCAACCAAAATATCTCCCTTTCGGCATCATCTCATTAGATAGATTGCCTGCCCCCATTAGAATATAAAGTCCTGGAGGTCAGTATCCCCAGGATTGACAATAAATGCTTCTTTATCCATTCATTATTTCATTCATTCATGGCATTCTCCCACCCCATATTTGATTCCCATATCCTATCTCCATCTTGTGGACTCTCACTTTTTGAATTAGTTTAGGTGTTCCTTATACCATGAAGCCTTACCAGGTGCCCTCATGGGAAAGTATTTATGCCTTAGCCATCACTTTTCATTCACATCACTGTGTGACTCCTGGATAGCTGGAAATTGAGACAGAAACAAAGCGAAAACTTAAAGGGCACCAGTGGCATGGCTCCCCTGATGATATTCCCCAAGGACATACAGAATCTTTAAAGTGGAAAGGATCTTTACGTCAACGCACATTTGAACAGGAAGCCATCCAGCACCTACACAAATGAACAAATAATGGCTTATATAAAAAAAGGCCAATTAGTGATTTAATGCAAGGAGCTAAATTGAGCCTCATAAATATCACTTAACACCAATAAGATGGGCTCATGAATGGAATGTAGTTATGAAAGGACTTTGTTTGAAAAAGCCAGATTTGATTAAATTAAGGGTGGAGTAACATTAAACTAGATGGCCTCAATGTTCCTTCCAGCTCTTGTGGGGGGGAAACCCACAATCCTGATTTTCAAATAATTTACTCCAACATCAATCATATATGAAATGGCTACTCTGTGCAAAGCACTTACTAGGGGTTGAAGTTACATTAAAAAAAAAGAAAACATTCTTTGTTGTCTTAGAGTTTGTCTTTTATGGGGCATTGTGAGGATGAGGGCTAAGGACGTAGGAGAGATACGTAAGTGAATATGAAATTAAGTGAAGTCAGGAGAATGTGAAAAACTAGTGGAAATTCTGATTGCCTTCTGCAGTCCTATTTCCCCCCCCCCCCCGCAGTGATTTAGCTGACTCCATAACCTCCTCTTTTCATGGATCATGCAGAAGCTATGTTTTTCCTCTCTCAGAGAAGAAGGATCATAAGTCTGAAAAAGCATGCTTGGCAGAAGCACTGGATCAATAGAAAAGGAGAGAAGCAAGCATTTCCAGATGTCCCTGAAGTGTAGCAGATGCTTCTGGCACCAACAATTCAAAGGCAAGAGAAATGCCGTCTGCCATTTTGAGTGGGAGAGACAGGATGGCTCAGTGGAAAAGGGCCTGGCCAGGTTTGGGGTCAGAGACCTAGTGCTACTTGCTTTATGGGATTGGGTCAGTCACTCCTGATTCTGGAACTTAGTTTCTTCATCTGTTTAGTGAGTAGAATGGACTATGAGGTCCCTTTACTTTAATGAATTCCTGGTAGGATGAATTACTGAGGATCTTTCTGACTCGAGATGCTGTGACTGTCACTCAGCAGACTACTGACTGCTGAGATTAGAGAGAAGTTGTTCAGTTCTCCACTATAGTCCCATTCTGATGCCCTGCTATGGCATTTGGGGACCTTGGGCTGACAGTGGCGAGACTGGTACCAAACAGAAGCTGCCTGGTCCTACCAAAGTGGAAAGATCATGAAGATGGGACCAACAATGGCCTCTGTGTCTGTTTTTACCTAGGCTATGAAAAGGGGATTGATGCGTCAATTCATGCTTTAGTACAAAACTTCCCACCCTGGAGACCACAGTTTAAAAAAAAAAATGTCTACATGAGTTTTCCTTGTGATCCCATTTATTTTGATTTATGAACTTAAATCCTTGCTCTGAGAAGTGGTTTATTGCTTCACCAACTTGCTGCCAAAGGGGGCCCTAACCCCCTGTTATTATGTAAGCCAGGAAACACAGGGGAGAGCGTGTCCCACATGGGAAGACTCTTAAATGACCTTGGAATTTCTTTCTGGTGTGTGCCTTACCCATCTCTCCTCTCAGCCTTCTCCACTGCACACACACATACACGCCCACTCCCCCTTATGCACACATGCATGTATACATCTGCCTGCACACATGGACATCCATGTGCACATGCAGACAGATGCACATACTCACACCTGTTCTTGGTTGTGCTGTCAGTTTTACAGAATCACCACTGTAAAAAGTTCCAGAAATCCCTCAGGCCCCAAACCCCTCATTTTCCAAGGAAAAGAAGCCAAAGCCCACGAGACAGTGTAGCATAGTGGGTAGTTAACATTTCCAGATTGCTCCAGAATCACATGACATATGTGAGACAGGCTTTGAATTCAGCTCTTCCTGACTCCAAGTCTAGCAGCTTCTTCGAATCAGTCCGCTTGCAGTTATTTATTTTTATTTCTTTTATTCTGAATTTAAGAAATAAAACAAGTGTGTCCATAACATAGTAGAATAGGAAAAAAAATGATTGTATATGAAACCACAAATCTATTATGTCCGAGTTGCTATTCCTTTTAAATTCCTTTCTTGAACTAAACGACCAAACATTTCAACTCTGCTGCAGAGGCACAACTCGCTGGGCTGGCCACAGTGCTCGAATGCCAAATGGACCCTTGCCAAAATAATGTGTTTTATAGATAACTCACACAGGGCAAGTGCTTACAAAGTGATCGGAAAAGGCAACACAAGGATACTTTCAAGGTCTCTCTTAAGAACTTTAGAATAAATTGTATGACATCGGAGGCACTGGCACAGGATGGCCTGCCCTCATCGCAAAGCATGGCTGTGCTTTGTGAGCAAAGCAGAAGTGCATTCACCCAAAGGAAACATGAAATATGTGAATTTAGAGAAGTTATCCCAAATGTTCATATGGACTATTTGCTTCTGACCCATGACAGAGTATTCTGAGTTGCCTGATCAGCCAGAGTCATACACACTGTGACTCGATTCTAACATAGTGATGTCATTTTGGTCATCTCTGAAAACAAAGGGCAGCGATTCCTTTTAAATAGATAATAAAATTATCACTTACTTTCTTTTTTCCTCTTTTTTTCCTCTCCCTCCCTTATTAGGCACCTGTCATGTAATATTATGGTGAGCATAACTAGGGTTTTTACACACACACACACACACACACACACACACATATATATCTTTTTTGTTGAGGCAATTGGGGTTAAGTGACGTGCCCAGGGAAGTGTTAAGTGTCTGAGGTCACATTTGAACTCAGGTCCTCCTGACTTCAGGGCTGGTGCTCTATCCACGGCATCACCTGGCTGCCCCATAACGGGTTTTTACCTTGGTTTTGACATATACCTGGGACTTGAGGCAAGTCATTTAATGGCTCTGAACCTTAATGTCCCCTTTCTATTATCCCTTTCAAAAAATATCAATAGTATTAATATGATCAATGCCATCTTATTATTAACAAGTTAATGATAATAATATTGTTGCATCTAACATCTGCATTTGATATATATTTAGTTTGATCTTCACGAAATACTTTAGCCCTCAATCAAGTCATTATATAGACAAGAAAACTGAGGTTTAGAAAGGTGGTCTCTTGTCCCGGGTCATTCAGTAGACAATGACAGGCTTCAGGACTCTATGCATAGAGACCTTTCTTTCCCTCACACTTTCTTCTCAATTCAGTAGAAGTCAAAGTGTTCCCTCGGGCATATTTGGAGTGAAGTCGGGGAGCTCTTGTGCTCTGAAAAGGGAGCCCCAGAATGGGCAGATTAGATAGAAGGAACATCTGGAGGGCTACGCTTTGAGCTCCTTCAGCATAGGGGGAAATGGAAACTTGGCAGCTGGAAGGATGGAGGGGAGAAAGGTTCCATGTTGGACACCTCTGTCCCTCTGACTCCTGAGAGAGAAGCCGAAGGCAGCCCTTCATGTCTGGTCATTTCCTCTTCAGGGGACTGTGACATTTAAACTCTACATTAGCCTGGGAGATTCTAGTAGAGGCAGCATTAGGAGATGGCTACAAAGGCAGCCTCCGAGCCAGAAGGAAGTGAATTCACTGTTTCCTCTGGCATGTACTCATTGGTCAAGTCATCAACTTTTCTGGATTTCCGTTTCTCCATCTCTAAATCAGCCCTATAATCCCCTCCACCTGTAGCTCTATGCTCCCAGGTTCCCTCTCTGACACATGAGCTGTGTGATCTGGTCAGACTATTTAAGTGCCCAGGGCTCTAAGCAGCTCTCTCAGACTCTGTGTTAAAGGGTGGGTGCCAATCTGTAGTGGTAGAGGGAGATTCCTCTCCCAGGGATTGGCTATTCCAATATAAGAATGGATCTAATTCCATCCTAGCCAATGGTGAAGAGATAGAGTCTGCTAAATCTCAATGGAGACAGTGGTACCTATGTTGGGGGAAATGTTTATCACACTGGGACTTGCCTGGCCTTCTAAAAATTGTGAATTTTTCCCTCTTAAAAAAATTTCAGGCATCAGAGAGAAAGTGAGGGAAGCAGTTGAGAGTTGAGATTCTTCCTAAGGAAGGAAACAAGCATTTATTGAGCACCAACTGTTTGCCACGTGCTATGGCAAGCTCTTCACAAAAATCTCATGATAATAAGTCTGTGACATAGGTGCTATTATTATTGCCTTTTAATAAGTGAGGAAACAAAGGCAGAAAAAGTTTAAATGACTCGCTCAAGTTATGTAACTAGCAACTGTCTGAAGCTGGATTGGAACTCAGTCTCTTCGGCCTCCAGGTTGAGTGCTCTGTCCACTGTTACCCAGCTGCCTCTAGGCAGATAACTTCAACTGGCCCTGAAATAAGGCTAGTGGCTCTTCACATCTGGCTCGACCTTCTCCTGGAGCTCACTCCCTCTGCCACATGACGAGGGTACCCATCTTAGCTAATGTTTTAGTTAGCTCTTACACCCCTTCCAAAGAAAACAACCATCAGCCATTAACCCAGGTAAAATATTGGCTTCTAGTGAAGGAAGAGGACGAGGTGGAAATTTTAGGCATGAAGGCAGGCCGATGAAGGACATATTTTTGGCCTGAGAAGCCCTTTGGCTCCCACCCTCTCCTATCGGACCATGAAGACGCCCCTCCACTTGACCAATCAGGGTCGTCCAGACTGAAAAGGAGACAAGTCCTTTAACACTGGGCGAGGTTAAAATTAGCACTGGGTCGAATGTGGCTTTGCCCAAAATGGTGAAGAATGAAAAATGTGCTCAAAGGAGTGAGTTGAGCCAGGTGCTTGTGCTAACAGAGTTTCTTTTCAGGGGATAAGTCTTTTTACCCCTGGGCACAAAGGATCCTTTAAAAGACAGGAAAGGGTCAAGAAAAAAAGCCTGGGAGTCTTTCCAGGGCCATTGCCACTTACTTCCCAAAGCATATTGAATGGCCTATTGAATGTTCCACTGCTCTACATCTGTTTGCTCGGGAAGAAATAAGTTGGCCAAAGTGTACTGGGATCCTCTTGCTGAGCAAAGTGGGGCATGGGGCTTCCCAATTCTCTCCCAGATTTGTAGAACTGGATGTCTCGGTATCTGTCTGAAAAGGTTGGGCAATAGCATCATTTGGAACAGTCAAAATGTTTGGAGTTGATCATGTGAGGAAGACACCCTTCCTTTCCTGTTAGGGGAAAGTTTGTTCTGCTCGTTACTGTCTATGAGGCTGTGAAACTCCCCATTTTGCCATTGGGGTGTGCAGCCCTGGGGAGAATGATTCAGGCTTTGGAATTTGAGGAGCTGGGTAGTGCCAGCAGCCGGGATTGGGGCAAGTGTGAGCCATTGAATGGGATGCAGACGATGTTATTCTTGCCCAACTTGAAAGTGTAGAGGACAGAATGGGACAGCATGACAAGTTTTGGATTAGGAGGCAGAGGAGCCTGGCCCCCTGGTTCTGCCTCTTACCAGCAGCATAGACAGAGCTACAAATTTAAGCAGATGACTTTAAGGTTTATACACAATATAACATGAGACACACATATACGGAGAGAGAAAGAGAGAGAGAGAGAGAGAGAGAGAGAGAGAGAGAGAGAGAGAGAGAGAGAGAGGTATATATGTCTAAAATTATAATTTCCATTTTACAGATGAGATTATTGAGGTTGAAATAGGTTAAACAATTTTGCCAAAGGCCACATGGTAAAGGCCTGAGACAGGATTTAAACTCAATTCTGCTCTCAAAATCCAATCCTCTTGAGTTCTTACTTTCTTACACCTATGGGCAAGGTTGCACTTCAGGCCACCCAAGATCATATAAAGTTTGGGGTGGATGCTGCCATAACCCACTATTGACTCATCTATCCAAGAGGAAAAACGATTTGCTTCCTACTATTCCATTCGGTTCATTAACAAGCATTTCATGGGAAGCTATTCTGTGGAAG
Source organism: Sarcophilus harrisii (assembly GCF_902635505.1). NCBI lineage: Eukaryota > Metazoa > Chordata > Mammalia > Dasyuromorphia > Dasyuridae > Sarcophilus > Sarcophilus harrisii. The sequence continues at coordinate 6,787,067 of NC_045429.1, forward strand.
GCACTGGGCTGGGCACAAGACAGGCTCTGCTCTCTAGGACGGCCCACTTTAGTGGGGGGGGGCAACATGCAATCAATTGTGCATAAAAAAAGCCACATAGAGGATAATTTAGGGGTTGTCTTCAGGAATTAGAGAGGTGGGGGAAGGTTTCTTGAACTGCTGGAAGCCAGGAGGTAGAGATGAGGAGAGAGAATGTACTGGGAATGGAGGATGGTCAGGGAAAATGTTCTGCATCAGGCATTACTGTCATGTGCTAGGAAGAGCAGCTAATGGTGAAGGAGGAAGGGCAGTTGGGAAGACTAGGCAGAGAGGAAGGGGTCAAGGCCTAAAGAGCTGTAAGAGCCAAGCAAAGGATTTTATTTTTGCTCCCACTGAAATTTATTAAATAAGGGGTCAGAAGAGCACGTTAGGAAGATTATTTTGGCACATGAGTGGAGGAGGCAGGGAGGCCAGCCTGAAAACTAGGGAGAGACTTGGGAGAAGACTAGGGAGAGATTATGGATGGGGCTGGAGGCAGGGAGGCCAGCAAGACTAGGAAAACACTGGAGGCAAAGACTGGAGGCGGGAGACCAGGCAGAAGATGAGAGTGAGATGGGAGGCAGGAAGATCAGTCTAGGGATTGAAGGCAGCCAGAAAGAAGCCTATGGCAATAGGCCAGGGGGAGGGTCTGGCTTCACGGTTTATCAGCTCTTACTCTGGGCAAGTTGCTTCACTGGACTTTGGCCTCCTTATCTGTAAAATAAGAGGATGGGAGTAGCTGATTCTGAGAACTTTTCTTGCTTTGAACATGTGACTCTGTGACTCTGGCAGCTGGAAGTGTACTGACCTTGGCACTGGGGGGTTAGTCAGGAAGGAGCAGCTTTTGGAATGGGAATATTAAGATTCCATTTACATATAGTTTTAAGGTTTATAAGATTTATCAAATCATCTGGTGAATTGGGCAGAGAAGAAATTATTCTCTTTTGCCCTTGAGAACTGAGTCCCAGTGGGCGATGGCAGCTCCAAGAGCACTTGGGAAAGCTTCCAGGAATAGGGAGTCCACAGACCTTCTTTTCTTTGTCCTTGTCAGATGATTTCTAGACTACTGAATGCACCACCTTTAGAAGGATCATAGAGGAGAAACTGAGGGTCCAAAGGGAGGCAGCCAAGATGGTGCCAGGCTTTGAATTTATGCCATGTTAGGGAGGGTTAAAGGCCCTGGGGATGCTGAATCTATGGAGGAGAATGTTCTCTACTACTTGGCAGGCCATCATGTGGAAAGGGGACTCCATATATTCTGTTTGACCTCACAGAGTAGACAGAAAGATCTAATAGTATAGGAATGAGAGTGCTTGATTTGGAGTCAGAAAGACCTGAGTTTAAATTCCACTTCAAACACTTATTGAGACCTCATATAAATCATTTGGCAGAAGGACAGATTCTAAAATTGTACACATCAAGTGGACTGCATTCTTCCTCACTGGAGGTCTCCCAGGAAAGGCTGGAGCAGCCCTTGCTTTGTCAGGGGCAGATTGGAGCTGGCTGCTGAGGTCCCTCCTAACTCGGAGATGCTGTGATCCAGGGAGGGAGGGGCAGGTGAGCCCTATAGCTAATGAGAGCTTGAATCCAGATAGCCTCGTGCAAATCTATAGTAGTGTTCTCCTCACCCCACCGGGATGCTTCCTAAGGGACCTGGAGCTGGGCTCAGAGATGAGGGTAGAGACAAACACTGGTCCTTTCTCCTTGGCTCCCCCCACATGTTGGAGCCAGACCAAGAGCAACAAGTGCCTGCGTTGTTCACTGCTCTAGATGCTGGGGGAGCGAGAAAGCTTAATAAAAATACGGCCTTTGCCCTTCATGAGGGAGTTTGAATTCTAGTAGAAGGTATATCTTTTTTTGTGGGACACAGGACAAGAATTAGTTGGTGTGGGCAGGGAACTCCCACTCCAGAAGCTCCCTCTATCAGTTAGATTAGCAGCTGCTCTGCAACATATTTCTTCAAGAGCATCCTAGAATATAGTTTTCCAAGGTCACCCAGCTAATGTGTCACAGCCAGTGGCTATTTTTTGAGACATGTATAGGTAGGATAAGGCATTGCATGACACTGATCTCACACTTATCAAAGGGCTATGCAAGGTGAGGTGGAAGGTTATTGTGACCTGGAGAGATGAGCAAAGGCTGGATACCTCTCAAAGCAGAGCTGTCCCAGAGGAGGTGCTGACCTGCAGCAGGAGAGGCTCATCCATGTCATCCATAAAATGGGAACACACATTTTCTTAGATAAACACCTCTCTTGTTCTTTCCCATGTATTAAGATATTTGTTTACTGATGACTGTTAATTTTTTTTTATAATTATAACTTTTTATTGACAGAGCCCATGCCTGGGTAATTTTTTACAACATTATCCCTTGCACTCACTTCTGTTCTGACTTTTCCCCTTTCTCCCTCCACCCCTTCCCCTGGCAAGCAGTCCTATACATGTTAAATATGGATGACTGAATTTGATAATATATAGCTTAAAGGTAAAGAGAAAGAAGGTTTGCTGATGGCTCATCAGTATAGAGAGCTAGGAACTGATGATCTTCATGGAAAGTGCTTCACTGTGTGCAGGACTAGAGATGGGGTGTCTGCTATGAATCTCAGCTGGGCTGTTCACCACCTTGTGGGGCAGCTAAGCCACTTCCTCTCCCTGGGCCACAGTTTCCTCAATTGTAAAATGGATTGGGACTCAATGCACTTCAATGCCCCCTTCTAGTCCCAACATATAAAACTATGCTCCTAAATCCTGACTCTTTGGTCCCAGAAAGTCCTTGTGCCTTTCCTCCGCCCCCATCCGCCCCTAGCTCTCCTTCCTCACCTCCTCCTTGCAGAGAAGCAGCGTCTTTGGCATGGAACTTTCCCTGATCCCCACAACAGCCATAGCCTCCCTGACAAAACATGGCATATTACCTTTGGATATATGTGCATTTATTCACTTTGTATTTATGCTGACTGTGTCTACGTGTATATTTGTCCCTTCCATTAGAAGGTGAGGTCTTTGAGAGCAGCGTTTTTTGAGAGAGAGGTTCCCTCTCTGTGCTTGTATCCCCAGCAGCTAGCTCAGTGCCTTGTTCGTTGGAGGCATTTAATTGCTGAGGGATCTTGCTTCAGACTGAACACTGATTTTTTTTTTACTGATTCCATGCTCCTGAGGATTTCCTCTCTGTGCAGAGCTAAGACTAGGAGAGGTGATCATTTCTAAAGCATAGAGGTATGGTGGTGAGACAGCCAGTACTGTAAGAGAAACAAACAAACAAAAACTAGAGATTTGGAATTGGAAGGGACTTTCAAGACCATTGAGTCCACTCCTTCTTCCATCTTCTTCATCATGGTGCACATGAGGAAACTGAGTCAAAGAAACACTGATTAACTTGCCCATGGTCACAAATCTAATAAAATATGAAGTAGAGTTTGAATTCTGGGTCTCTGGTTCCAAATTTGCAGCCCTATTCACTCCACTGCATTGCCCATTCCTGCCCAGACTTGGTTCGATACAAAATCTCTTCAAAATACCTAAACAGAAGCATATTCCATTACTCGCTAGGCCAGAGTCCCCCAAAAAGGAAACTTCAGAAAGCAATGCAAAAGCTGCTTTTAAGAACAAACTGAAAACATATGAAGTCCACTTTCCCTGAGTTCCAATACAATGAATATAGACTCTTTGTGACCCTACAAAACACATAGGGCCTTTGGGAAATGTAGCAAAAGAATACTGGCATTCTGCTGAGCAGAGACCAGCGTTTCTCTCCTGTCAATGGAGGTTCACAAGAAGGCCATGTAGAGGGGTAATGGCATTTACAGGCTTGAGCCCAGATATGGAACTAGCCATAATGACTGGATTTAAGAATGATATAGGGAAACCTTTCTAACAATTAGAGCTAGCCAAAGGGGAAAAAAGAAAAAAAAGAAAAGAACAAAATAGAAAAGGAAAAAGAAAGAAAAGAAAGATACGATTTGGGAGGCAATGGGCTTGCTTTCATGGACGTATTTTTAAGATATTGATTTTTCTGAACTTGCCAAATACCAAGAAACATGAACATTTCCATAAACAAAGAACAGAAAAAAGACCACATTTGAAATCATGAATTTCCAGTATGTGTAGCTTGTTTCATTTATTAAAATGTAATGAATTCAACATGATATTTCCAAAAACTGTCCTGTTTTTCTTTGTCTACCTCTGAATCACTTGCTTCTCTGAGAATTCTTTTAATAATTCATTGGTGCTATTTTCTTTTTTTTTTTTTTTTTGTAAAACTGTCATCACTGTCCCTAAATTCCCTTCAGCTCTACTTCCTTATCCTTTCCCTTCTCCTCCAAAAAACCCCTCTTTTCCTTGAAATAAATGTCAAGCAAAAACCAATCTTCAACATTGGCTTATCTGAAAATTGATGTTCCATTCTGCACCTTTTGTGCATCACTGATGATTTGTTAAGATTTGGACAGTGTGCTTTACCTTGGCCCTTAGGTCTCATGATTGGTGATAGCATTGATTATAAATTTTATGCTTTCAAAGTTGATTTCCCTTGCAATGTGGACATTATTATTTATATTGTTATCCTGATTCTGCTCTCTTCACTTTGCATCTGTTCAGACCAGTCTTCTCAGTTTCCTCTGAATCTGTCCATGTATTTGCCTACACTGATCCCTTCTCTTGGAATAATAATAGCCATTATTTATGTACTATTCACTATGTACCAGCTCAACTCAGCTCAATTTAGTTCAACTTCCATGAATCCTCTCCTGGCTACTGTATCCCAAGTGAATCTTCCCCTCTATACTCAGATAGCAGTACCAAGTTTGGCAATGAATTATTTCCTGATGATATTCTCTCTCTCTCTCTCTCTCTCTCTCTCTCTCTCTCTCTCTCTCTCTCTCTCTCTCTCTCTCTCTCTCTCTCTCTCTCTCTCTCTCTCTCTCTCTCTCTCTCTCTCTCTCTCTCTCTGTCTCTCTCTCTCTCTGTCTCTCTCTGTCTCTGTCTCTCTCTCTCTCTCTCTGTCTCTCTGTCTCTGTCTCTGTCTCTGTGTCTCTGTCTGTCTGTCTGTCTGTCTCTCTGTCTCTCTCTCTCTGTCTCTCTTTCTCTCATTCTCCTTCTATTTTGAAAATTGACACATTTACCTACTTTGATTCTTCTGCTACTTCTGCTGATTCTTAGTGATTCAAATAACCAAAGAATAGTAGAGCAATATAGGGCCTCAGACATTATTTTCTCTATCTTATACCAGAATAGGTCTTTTTAAAATTATCCAACAAAAAAATTTTCCAGCTTTTCCTAGAAAACCCGCTTTACTGGGGAACCTCCTACCCACTGATGCAGCTCATTGAGAACCCGCATGGCTCTAATTGTAAAGATTTGTACATTGTAAAACATAATTGTAAATCTGTAAAATCTGCTCCTTGGCCACTTCTGCCCATTGCTCCTAATTGATTTTTGGAGTCAGCATGATAAGTCTAACTGCTCTTGCTTAAGGCAGTAGTTCAAATATTTTTTAAAAGACCCATCAACTCTTTCTTCATTCTTCTCTTCTCCAGGCTAATCATTCCCAGTTGCTTCAGCTGATTCTCATATGACATGGTGGCCATATCTCTCATCATTCTGGTTGCTTTCTCCCACACTCATTCCAGCTGTCAACACCTTCTCAGAAATATGGCAATTACACATATGTTTCCATCAAAACGAAACATGAGGGACCATTTTGTTGTTGTTCAGTTAATTCAGTCATGTCTGACTCTTCAAGATCCCATTTGGGGTTTTCTTGGCAAAAATAATGGAGCAGTTTGTCATTTCCTTCTCCAGCTCATTTTTACAAATGAAGAAACAGAGGCAAACAGAGTCGAGTGGCTTGCCCAAGATCACATAAATAGTACCTGAGGCTGGATTTGAACTCAGGAAGAGGATTCCTGACTCCAAGCCTAGTGTTCTATGCATTATGGTGCCCTCTAACTACAGTGAGGGACTATAATCAACCTCATTTTAGATACTTTTCTGAATGCTGTCTGAGAGAACCTTAACATTTATTGGCTCTCATAATACATTATTGATTCATTGATTGAGCTTGGAGCCCTCCAAAATCCTCCAATCTCTTTCAGGAAGTCCAAACCTTTGTTCAACATCCATCTTTTCCAACTGTTCTCTAACTAGCTCTCATTCATCTTGTACTTTTGAAATTGTTTGATCCCTAGTATAAAACATTGCATTTATTTTTATTTAATTTATTCTTAGTAGAACTGGCCTATTAATCATTTGGGATCCTGACTGTCATTCCATATTATTAGCTATCTTTCAAAGTTATGTGGTGACTGTAAATTTTGACCAAATTGCTATTTATATCATTATCCAAGTCAATGCTAAACAAGGTAAGGGGAAATGTGATACTATAGCTACAGTGCTGAACTCAGGAAGAACTGGCTTTATAACTTATCTCAGACACCAACTGTGAGACCCAAGACAAGCCATTTAATCTCTCTAAGTCTCAGTTCCCACATTTGCAAAACAAGGAGGTTGTATTAATTGACTGGTATCTAAGGATGGTGATTCTTCCAAGTCTGAATCCATAATCTTATGAAACACCTAAGGGATGAAAGTCAGATCTCTTGAGTTCTCCATTAGAAATCATCTTTCCATTTAACATCATTATTAATGAACAATCAATGGGTCTATCCATTTAAGTGCTTCCAAATCCACCCAATCAGATAGCTGTCTAACTTATACCTCTCTTTCCCACAACAATAGCATAAGAGACCTTGTTAAACACTTTGCTAAAAATTCAGGAAACAACCCTGTCAAAAGAGAATTTTGGTTAGTATGGGCTGACCTGACATCAATGAAGTCCTGTTCCTCTGAGATCTCTGCTTCCTTTTCAGGATGTTCATAAACCATCCCTCCAGTGACCCTTTAATGTCAGAGGATTTTGCCAGAGGTTGAGCTCAAACTCATTGATCTTTGGCTTATGGATGCCATTCTCTGGAGACCCCTGGCCATTCTCTGGTCCTGGAAGAAGGTTCCTACCTGCCAGGGGCATGGAAAGCTCCATGACTCATTTCTTCAGAGCCACATCCCCCAGCTCTTTTGGACCCAAGGATGCCAGTCATTAGATCGGAGGATGTTCACTTCTCCAGAGAAAAGGGAGCCTCTCCTTTTGGCCATCAGCTCGATAATAGCTACTTTTGCTCTTTATCATCTAGTCCAAAGGCCATTTGTTCTGCTTGTCAAAGAAAAAGAAGAAAAATGTAAAGTAGCTCAATCTTCTCTCCCATGATTCATCAGTATCCCATTGCCACGAGCTGTGCACTTGTCTTTCTCTGGTTTTCTCAAATTCTCCATAGGACTTAAAGCCTCCCCAAAGCAAAGCTCTCCTGTTGCTTTTAGCTTTTCTCTCCAGACTGAGCTCATTCTCGATCCTAGGATTCTTTCTGTTTACATGATTAGCAGCGTTGGCAAGCTCAAAAACAGAAAGGCCTCTAATGCTTGCAAAAGGATCCCAGCAGACTGTGTACTGACTTCACTTTAAAATGAACTACTTTTCTGGTTTATTGTATTTTCATTTATTTTCTTAAGTATTTGCCAGTTAAGTTTGAATGTGGTTCCACCTGCCGTGGGACATGCTGCCGGGCTCCCGTCGTCCGTGGGCTTCAGCTTGGACAAGCCTGGTCTTTAGCACCCATCCGAAAAGGTCCTGCTTCAGCTATCTAAGCATTCTGCATGATACTACTCCCCACTCCCCAGTCCTGGATTTCTTCAAACAACAATAATAACTCACTTCATTATGACACTTTAAGGGTTTCAAGGGCTTTATAAATATTACCTCATTTGATTTTCACAGCAATCTCATTGCATATTATTATTTGATCCCTTTTAGAGATGAAGGAACTCAGACTTAGGGAGACAAAGCGACCTGGACATGGGCTGCACAGATACTAGGACCTAAGGGAGGATTTGATCCCAGGTTCTCCTGACTCTGTGCTCATGATAATGTTGCTTCCCAGAACAGTCAGCTGCTTTAAGGTTTGCAAAGTGCTTTACAAATATTATCTCATTTCCTCCTCAGCACAACCTGGAGGAAGATGCATTATTATTATTCCCATTATTATTTGCCAAGGACACCATGGTAAGCAGGATAAGTGACTTGCCCAGAATCACACGGTTAGTGAATATATGAAGCCAGATTTTAATTCAGCACTTCCTAATACTCTCTGTGTCACCTTGAATGTTACTGTCCTCCTTTTATCCTAACATGAATATATATACATACAGATATACACAAAGATGCACAGATACACAGACTCACAGACATACAGACACACATACACAGACTCACACACAGACACCACATAGATATACACACAGACTCACAAACACACACGGACATCACATAGACTCACAGCCACACACAGATTCATATACACACACACAGACAATCACACAGATTCACAGCTACACACAGACTCATAGACACACACAGACATAGACAGACTCACAGACACACACACACATGCAGACATATACACATGAATACACCGACACTCACACCCCTTTTATCCCATCCTAGTTCTGTTGGGCATAAACATATATTGTTGTCAGGGCTCTGTCTTATTCTACCAAGTCTCAGTAATATTTAGTCAGTTTAATTGTGTTAGGAGCGCTAGTTCCTTTTACTTGTTACTCATGTATTGTGTCTTTGGAGCCAAAGATTTGCTGAAAATTCAGATGTAGTGGATGCATAACGCAATTCTCTCTCACTTAAAAAAATGATCAGATGTAGCTCTTTTCAATAATAAGATGATTCAGGCTAGTTCCAATGACCATGTAATGAAGAGAGCCATGTACACCCACAGAGAGGACTATGGGAATTGAATGCAGATTACAACATAGCACTTTCAGTCCTTTTGCCGTGGTTTACTTGAATTTTATTTTCTTTCTCATTTTTTAAACTTTTTGATCTGATTTTTCTTGCGCAGCAAGATAATTGTATAATTGTATAATTATGTTTACACATGTTGGATTTAACACATGTTTTTATCATGTTTAACATATGTTGAACTACCTGCCATCTAGAGGAAGGGGTGGAGGGAAGGGGAGGAAAAATTGGAACACAAGGTTTTTCAAGGGTCAATGTTGAAAAAATAATCCTTGCATATGTTTTTTTTTTTTTTTAAACTTGAATATATTTTTTTAAATGATCAGAGGTTAGTTCCCTGTGCCCCGGCCTCTTTGAAACCACACTGACTTTTGGTGGTTCTGCTTTCCTTTCCCAATGTTCCCAATGTTCCCAATCCATCCCCTTTAAAAAGCATTCTTGGGATTTGCCAAGAATATATAGCCAAAGTGCCTGGAATTTGAAGAGTTTGCCTCCATTCCAAGTCCATCCCTTCTCTTTTTAAAAACCGAAGCTCAGACTTCTGGGGTGCTGCAGTTTCTTTCCCACCCACACCCAGATTCTACAAAGGTTCCCAGAATCAGGTCAGTGGTCACAGCTGCTGGGTCTTTCTCCAGGCTGGGATAAAATGCAGCTGGGCCTGTTGCCGTGAACTTGTTGAGGGCAGCTGGGTACTTTCTCACCATCTCCCCAGCCACCTTTATATTCTAGTCCTCAAACACGACCTCAAGGACAAGAATGTTGATTCATCTGAAGACATATTAGTTTTTTCTGTGTAGAATGTAAAGTACTGGCAGCCTAGGGTTGTCTTATTTTTGCATTTCCATCATCAGCATCTGGCAGATTGGCACACAGTAGGTGCTTATTATGAATGCATGGAGGCTCCGATGCAAACCTTGGGATTGATGTCTCTGAAAAATACATCCTTCTTGGACTCTATTTTGTCATCTCAAAAATCAGAGACAAATTGCCATCTCGGGTTCCTTCCACTTCTCAGTCTAAGACAGGATCCCTCTTTGACACGAATCCCAAATCCCTGAAAACCAAGTAAGGCTCAAAAGGAAAAACAATTCCTTGCACTTTGATTTTTATCAGGACTCAGTCTTGTCAATGAGGGCTCACTTCCATGACTGAATCCATTAGCTACTGGAAATGCCTTTGAGTGCTACAGGCCCTGGCAGTTCTTAAGGCATCACATTGCCAATCCAGATATTATTTCAATAACAGCACATCCTTGCCTTAATTAAGTGATCCAGAGACTTAATCAAATGACCCTAAACCTAGAGTTACTTAAGTTGTTTGAGCGTATGAAACACACAAAGGTAATTATTGGGCTTCAAATGAGAATATTTGAAATACTGAGAGATCAGATGAATGTTGTTGACATAGTTCACGGGGATTTTAGAAAAGCATTTGGTGTCGGCTAGCATGATACTCTTGGGATAAAGTTGGAGATAATAATAATGAGTAGTGATCCAGACCTTTAAGCTTTGCAAAGTGCTTTGCAAATATCATTTAATTTGATTATCCCCACAACCCTGGGAGATAAATACTATTGTTATCCCTATTTTATAGATGAGGAAACTGAGGCAGATGGCAGTTAAGTGTCTAAAGTTCCCTGATTCTGAGCCTAGCATTTTATCCACCACCTCATTTAGCATTAGATCATAGAAGCTCAGAATTTGAAAAATGAAAAGGGACCTCAGGGATCTGCTAATCCTACCCATACCCGCAAAGGACTCCTCATTTTAACCTACCTGCCTTTGCTTAATGATCTCCTGGGAGGCTCTCATTCTAGGAAGGTCTTTCTCACATGGAGTCTCAGCACACCTTCTTCCCATCATTCTGATTTTGCCTTTTGAGGTCAAACAGAATTAGCCTAGGTTCTCCACCTGCCCTTTCTTCGGATACTTGGAGAGGGATGCCCCATTGCATCTGACTCCCCTTCTCCGGAACAACAATGCCCAATTCTTTCTTCTGAGCCTTAGAATGCAAACGCTCAAGGCCTGTCACCATCTTGGTCAAACTGAGTAACAAGAAATTCAATAGGAATAGTTGTAAAGTCTTTCATTAAGGTTAAAGAAAATCAGCACCATCAAAACAAGACAGGAGAGATAGGGCAAGATGGTAGGACACTGGAGAAAGTCTGGGTGTTTTAGTCATGGACTGCCAGCTTACTGTGGGTCAAGAGTATGATATGGCAGCCTGGAAAAGTGATGAGGTTTTGTTTTTATCGTTATTATTGTTCACTCATGTCATGTCTAACATCCCATTAGCAAAGATCCTTCTCCAGCTTATTTGACAGATGAGGAAACTGAGGCAAATGGGGTTAGGCGACTTGCCTAGGATCACAAGGCTAGGAAGTGTCTGAATAAGAAATCAGCCTAGAGAGGGAGAAATCAACTTCCAATACTTGGGGACTTGAAACCACAGCGACTACATAGGAAGTCAAGGAAGGAAGTTGCTGGGGGCATCCCCAGCTAAGTCTAGAAGGAGATGCTTCCGGCCAGTGCAGAAGAGCTCTGAGGCCCCTTCTGGGCTCTGGGGAACACCCCATTAATCTTATTCTTATTAACTGCTACTTATGTACCTGTCTTGTCTTCACAGGCAGATTGCAGCTCTGGAGCTCCGAGACACATTTTTCTTTTACTCTCTTTTTTAGATCTCTCTCAGTCACTAGCACAGAGCACAGAGCTAGCTCCATGACAGATAGTAAAAAAAATATCCAACAAAAACTGGCTTTTTCAATATTGCTTTAAAATGTTCCTAGGCTTTCATACACTTTATATACATTGTGTCACTGGAGCCTGGTGGGATGTAGAGACTATTTCCAATTTACAGCTGGTGAAAGTCAGGGAAAAAGAAACTAAGTGATTCCTCTAAGTCAAAAAGCTACTAAGTATCAGCATGATTTGAACACAAAGCACCTTGATTTCAGATCACTGCTCTATTTTCCAACTACCTTGGTAAATGACTGGTGATGAAGACTGGACTTGAACTCATTGTAGCTAACAGTTGCATGGAGCAGTGAAATATAGGCAAGAATAGAAAGGGAGCGCCTCAAAGACGAATGATTAAAAATGGGAAAATTCACTGTCAAGTACTGGAATTGCCAACAGTTGCCAATAGAATGTGTTAATACCACATGTATTTAGCTTATTTATGTGAGATCAGTTTGAAATCTAAAACAAGTCCAGATAGTCCAATTCAATTAAAATTCCATTCTGGTTTTTTAAAACCTGGTTTTCTATGTGTAAGACACTGCTGGGTAATGTCATGGAAGCTAACAATGATGATGGCAGTCATCACCAACATTTCTATAGTGCTTGAAAGTTTCCAAAACATAATAACACCTATATTAAGAACTAAATTCTATAATTTATACATATTGTGTTAGGCATTGTGCTAAGTGCTTCACCAATGTCTCATTTTAACCTCACAACAATTCTGGGAAGAAGCTGCTATTATTATGTCCATTTCATAATTAAGGAAACTGGGGCTGATAAAAATTCCCAGAATCACCCAGCTACTAAGTGTCTGAAGCAGGACTCCAGGTCCAGTTTTCTGAGCACTAGTGACTTCTGTGTGTTCTTATACTCAGAGGCTTGTGTCTCTCTGTCTCTCTAGAAAGCTGTTCAATTTATGTCTGAGCAGCACAAGGCAAGATTCTTCTGAGTTTCTTTCAGAGAACTATTGGAAATATTTTTTTCCTTTGGGAAATTTTGGTTAGGAGAGAATATAATACTCTTTTGCTTTGGCTAGCTATCTCCCCATTGGCCCAGGTGGCTAGCCTTCCTTCCCCGTCTCTGAAGGACAATCAGTTGGCAAATCCTGGCAGTTTTGCCTCTGCTGTGCCCCTCACATCCATCCCATTCTCTCTCCTTACATTGTTAACTGCTACAATAGTGTGAGCCTCCATCCATGTCATAGCCTTGCTCAAAAGCCTGCAATAGCTCCTTATTGCCACTAGGATAAAGTTCCCAACCTGGCATTCAGAATCTCCACAGTGTAACTCCCACCTGCTTTTCCATCCAGTCTTGTTTGATGGTACTTGCCTTTTCCTAGTCTTTGTCAAATGAATGGGAGAGAATCCCATGCTTGGTATGTGGCAAACACCATCCCGAGCCCTGGAGACAGAAGTAAACGCCCTGGATTTATTTGCTTTGGGGAGAGAATTGTCTTGCTTTGGATATTAGGGAAATTTAATACATATGTTTGGAATTAAATTGAACTGTTACAAAAATCAGCCCCATTTTTCCTCTGGGAACAGATTTAAGTCATTTCCCACTTAAATGTCTAAGAAGCACATATCATGGGTCAGGAGCCTAGAGTGGCCAGAATTAGGATTTCATCAGAAAAAAAATCCAGTCATCCAATGCAAACCAACTCTTGTTCTGCAGCTGATATTGTGGGACAATTGCCTGGGCCATTGAGAGGTTAATTGGCTTGCCCAAAGTCACAAGGCCCCAACTTAGAATGTAGGTGACAAGTCCAAGTTATGAGTATGGGAGGCAATTAGATCCACCACTTTTTCTATCTATCTGTCCCTCTTCTTCACCAGCAGTAAATAAATTCAAACTGTTTATAAATGCAAACTGGGCTCCCCATTTGTGCTCCTTTGACATAATGGGACATGAGACCTAGTCCAAGTCTAGGCAGCAAGAATGGGAGCTCAGCCTGGAACTTGGACCCTGGTCAAAATAAATATGCCTTTCACCTTCACTTTGTGATTAGAGGATGAAATGTTTACCCAAAGGGGAGCACATTGTTGTACATCATATGGGGTCCACCCTATCTGTACCAAGCTGGTTCCTCTATCTCCTCTCTATCACCCAACTTCTGGGAAGCCCCAAGGTAAGGGACAAAGACTTCAATCCTCAGATACTCACCACCTGACTCAAAACATCCATCTGCTCCATAGGAGGTGGCTGCTGGATTAGGGTCCTGAAAGGAGCCTCCTATTAGGCTCTAAATCCCCACCCTCCTTAGGACAAGAAGGGAAGTTTAAGGACTGAGGTTCTTCCCTATCCCCTGCAATGGGAGAGAGAAGCTGGGATGTAAGATAAGGCTAAGATTTCCCAGGGGAAATCCCAGAGGTCGGAGCTATTGCTTAGGAAGGGACCCTTGCAATACATTTGCTCTAGAAATAGAGGTGGCTTCTGGGAACATTCATATCCTTCCAGGAGAAGAGGCAAAACAACTTTTCTGTCTCTTGCTCCTGGTACAAAAGCTTCTGCATGACTGACTGAATAGGGAGATGGGCTGAAGAAGCCGCACCAGCCTCAGTCAACAAATATTTATTAAATAGCCCCAGTGTGGAAGGTGGGGAAGATGTGTATCCAAACACATATGGCTGTTCATGTGCAGATCCAGTAAGAGGTACTCCAGAGGGGCGTGGCCTGAGGACAAGGACAGGGACTGGATCCACGATTTCAGAAGCAGAAGGAACAGCATTTATCAATTCAGACCAGCTCCTTCTGGGAAACTTGGAGTCAGGGATTTGCCCAGACTGTGGAGAAATGAAGTGACCTAATTAACGTCCCCCAGATAGTGCGTGTCAGAAGAAGAATTGAAGCCAGGTTTTCTGGCTTTGAGGGGGGTTCTGCATCCGTCAAGTTGTGCTTGGCTATCTGTTTATGTGCATATGTCAACATGAATGTATGTCTACACATATAAACATATAGTTGTGTCCTCTTTGTGACCCCATTTGAGGTTTTCTTAGCAGAGATGCTAGAGTGGTCTGCCCTTTCCTTCTCCAGTTTATTTTACCGATAGGAAAATGAGGTAAACATGGAAGTGACTTGCTCAGGATGACACAGCTAGGAAATGTCTAAGGCTGAATTTGAACTTGGGTCCTTCAGACTCCAGGGCTGGTGCTCTAATCTGCTGCACTAGCTGTCCCCATACACACAAATACATGAATGTGTAATTTTTGTGCAAATATATATTATATATAATGTATGTATGCGTATACACAATGTGTAGGTCAATATATAATTGGTATAAAATTACAAAACATTTTAATAACAATAGTGGCTAGTGCTTATATAACAATTTCAGATTTTACAAGATATTGCATGTTAACTCATTTCATCCTAACAAAACTCTGGAAGGCAGGTGCTATTATTATCCCCATTTTATAAATGATGAAACTGAGGCAGGCAGGCATGAAAAGACTTGTCCAGGGCCACATATTCAACAAGCATCTAAGGCAACATTTGAACTTAAGTCTCTGCTATTTCCAAGTCCTTTGCTCTACCCACTGCTTGATTGCTCACTTGGTTGGCTATAGACCTGATAAGTAACCTGGCTTCACTCTTCCACATCTGGTAGGATATTTATCCATCCTGCCCCCCAGCCTCTCTGCTGCAACTAGGAGAAAAAAACTGAAAAGTCCTCAGCCAGGAGACAGAAGGCAAAGAATTGATTTTACTGATGCTCTGAGCAAAGTCTACTCTACCTTTTTGAGACTTAAGTGCGCAGCATACCTTGGGAAACGATAATGGGCCTTCCTGGATTTTCAGGTCTAGTGGGTCTGTGCTTGTTATGGTCTTTAACCAAGCCTTTGCAAAGTTGTTTTATGGCAGTTTTATTCCAAGTCCTTGGAAAGTGCTTGGGATGAGCCCAGGAGGGCCTCCCAAAACACATCACCCGGGTTTGGTCTGAGTCCATAGAGCTGGAAAGCCAAAATGCTGTGATACCTTTGGTCCCACAGTGCTCACTGACCTTTGTCCAAGTCTGGGACTTGGAAGCTGGGAAAGTTGAGACAAACACTCCAGTCAAATAAGCATCAGTGGACCCAGGAAGGACCTGCCAGGAAACAGGAGCATAAAGGGAGAAGGGAGAGAATGTGAAGAAAAAAGCCAAAAGGGGGATAATCAAAGGGGAGAAGAAGTCACGTGGGAGGCGCTAAAGAAAAGGGCCCCAGCTAGAGGAACATGGATGTGCTTGTGGGATCACTTAGTTAGCAAACATTTGTTAAGCACCGACTATGTGCCTGGTTCTATTTTAAGTGTTGGGAATACAAAGAAAGGTAAAAGACAATTCCTGCCCTCAAGGGGTTCACAGTCTAATGGGGGGCAACATGCAAATGACTACATGTAAACAGTATCTGTAGGGACAATTGGAGAAAATCAATAGGATAAGGCACTAGATTTAAGGAAGATAAGAAAAGGCTTCCTGTCAAAGGTAGAGTAGATCCCAGAGGGGTACATGTGAGGAACTCAGAGGCCAGTTAGTCCAATATTCCATTTGACAGATGAGGAAACTGAGACTCAGGGAAGTTAAGCCATTTGCCCAATATCACATAGGTAATGAACACCAGAGGAATCAGAGGTTCTTGGTAGCATGTACTGTATTTAGACTAGAGGGAAAGGATGCCATTTAGTCCAACTTCTTCATCTTACAGAGAAGTAAACTGAGGTCAGGGAAAGCCAGTGATTTGCCCAATGTCACCTATGTGGTGTCAGAGATAGACTTAATAGCCACTGCATGAGTGATTCCATTGCAGGATGCTGTCTGGTGTTTGGAGCCAGCCCCAAGGGGGAAATATCTGGAATTAGATTTATGAGATCATACTTTGCTATTTTAATGAACCTGAGATGTTCCCAAGTGAGAACCCATTTTGTGGCTGTGGACCAGCAGCTTACTCTCTCTGTTCATCTTGCAGGAGTCTATGAATCTTCCATGGAGGTCCAGAGCTGCACTGGGAAGTGTTTGACAACCAGAAGCGCACCCTTTAACAATTCATCTGAATCACTAACATTTTCTCCATCACTTTTTTAGTCTCAACAAACAATACAATAATAAATGAAACCCAATTTGTGCCATTTGCTGTTAGAGCTGGGGTGTGTACCCTTTCTATCCCAAACACCCCAAATCTTCTATCCATGGTTCTCTTAATATCTCCCACCTGCCATAGCAGTACCCAGATTGTCCTCTATTACTGCTCCCATGAACTCCCATTCCTAGTCCTCTTCAGAACTGTACTTAATAATATCTTTCCTTCTTGGATACAAGTCTCAGCTGGCAAAATGTTGCTGATTCCTTTTACCCACTATATATTTCTCCTCTACCCCTCGAGCCACCAATTCATCTGACCATTTAAGTGGTAACATGATTCACAACTATATTGCATCACAGAAAGTAAACATGTTAAAAAGAGGGGCTCTAGTGCCGTGAGCAACTTGGTGTGATTAAAAATGCTTCCAAATTGCCAAAAGGAGGATGATACCATTCTCCTCCTCTTGTTGGTATCCCAGTTCATCGCCCATCAGCCGTGATCCTCCACGACTGATGATGGACAATAATAATTGATGGATAACAGGGGACGGATAATCTCACTGGTCCATCCATCCCACTGCAGGTTGTAATTGGGGCAAATGCATAAATTCTGGGGGCTCTGATTCCATCAATATAGGGAATTTTCAGTAAGGAAACTCCTTGTACCAATGAAGATGGACAGCTGCTTTGTAGCTTATGACGTTGGAGGGTGACTTGGGAACACTGAGAAGTCACATAATTGGCACTGCTACAGTTGGGACTTGAATCCAGGTCTTCCTGATCCTGAGGCTGACTATCCCCCATTTCAAGCTGTTGTATACAGAAATTCCATAGGTAAATACCCAGATTGTGAAAGTATCTCACCAATGTCAGTGTGCACATTTCCTTTGTAAAAATGATAGAAGTAACATTGAAGGAAGAGTACTAGGAAAGTTTTTAACTATAAAGAACATATAATGACACTATTAATATGCAGAGAAAGAACTGACAAGTAGAAGTGTATATGGAATAATTTTACAAATATATAGTATGTATATGTGTGTGTGATAGTATATAACAGTATAATAGAGTGTGGGGGAGGGAAGAAAAAAAGAAATTTTTATGATAAGTTTGTTACATATCGGAAAGAGATAGCATGTTGTACAAAGTAGATTTGCAGTTTCGTGTAAAATCATCTTTTTTATTATACCATGTTATGGAAATGCTTGCTTTATTCCATAAATTAAAAATAAAATAATAATAAAAAATAAAGAACATGGAAGAAATAGAAGAAAGTATTATGGGAAACAATATAAATGTATGTGTAATGGAGAAGAAAGATGGAAAAACAGAGATAATCCTATTCCTATGAAAGAAGATCCAGAGGATGCGATTAATCAGTCAGCGCTTTGACAACACAGAGGATGCAATCAATCAGTCAGCTCTTTGACGACACAGAGGATGCAATCAATCAGTCAGTTCTTGGACAAGCATTTATTAAGTGCCTCCTATGTGCCAAGCATTGTGCTAAGTGTGAGCACATATGAAAAGGCAAGATTATGCTTTCTGACTTCAGGAAACAACATGCAAACAACTATGTTTATACAAGATACATACACGAGAGGTAACTTCATCAATAGATATAATAAAAAGTTTTGTTCTTGGATTTAAAACCATCAATTTCACACTAGAATAGAGGAAATAATAGTTAAATGATTCCTCCTGTTAAAAGAGGGCAGAAGTTTAGTGGACTTCAGGATTAATGGGAAAGAATAAAATGGAAGCCAAAAATGTCAGTGAGGTTCTAGACTGCCTTGAAAGGCAGAGAAAATAAGAATACAAGTGATGAACTCTGCCCTCTGTCTTTATTAGATCCCATCTGGAACATCATCAAGTCTATTTGGGAAGGACATCCAGAAGATGGAGAACATGAAGAACAGATTGGGCACCAGGCCTCGTGAGGAAGGGTAATGGAAAGGAAAGGAGATAATAACTGAGCTGAGGACTGCAGGGAGTGGGGGAAGGCAGGAGCCTGAGCCGAGGAGGGAGAGAGAGGCAATTGCTGAATATACAAATGCTAAAGGGTCTTGGAGATCATCTTGGCTAATGTTTACAGAATTAGGTACTGTGGCCTAGAAAAGGTCCAGGATATAGCTACACAGCCAACCAATGTCAAGAGTTCATCAGCTGTCAGTTTGAACAGACAATTGTAGGACAAAGGCCTAAATTAGCCTTTATTTTAAAATAATAGGCAATTAGACTCTTTCATTTTTCTTTTCTCCCCAGCCCATCATCTGGTTTTGTGCTTCACATTTAATAGCATTTAATAGCCATGGGAAATCTGACTGCCTTTGGCAGAGAAATTAGTGGATCTTTATAGTGACCATAAACACAGCAAAGGAAAAACACTAGGCCATAGCTTTTCTTTTCTTCTTTTTTTCACCCTTTAAAAACAATTCTTAAATTTGGGAAAGAATGAAGTCCCTAAAAAGTTTCACTGTAATCTTCAGTGTTGTCCAGTCCTTCTTCGGCCAATCTGTCACAGTCTTGGGGATCCAATCACAGCTGAGGCCCAGGTGGCAAAGGCAAACAGGCACATGGTGATTCAGAGAGATGAGAAGTGTCATGTGTCAATGAAATACAGTCTGAGATTTGTAATCAGTCAGTAAGTATTTATTAAGCACCTATTCTGCTAAGCTCCGTCAGACTGAAATTTGCCTCTCTGTCATTTTCAGCCATCGGTTCCACTGAGAAAAACAAGTTGCTCCTTCTGACCAATTGTCTTAAATGCTTAGAAACAGACATGACTTCCCCATTACCTCAAGTCTTCTCTTCTTCCAACGAAAGGTCCTAAATTCCTTCAACAGTTCCTCACAAGCATGGTGCCCTATCTACTCTTTCTCACATTGTCCATCTTCTAAATATGCTCCAGTTTGTCAATGTCCTTCCCAAGCTACAACAATCAGACATGAGCTCCAGATAAAGTCTGATGATGACAGAGGGCAGAACTCATAACTTTTGTTCTTGTGTTCTCTACCTTTCAGGGAAGTTTAGAACCTCACTAACGTTTTTTAGCTTCCATTTTGCTCTTTCAGTGTACATTGAAATAGAGAAACTATTGATTAGAGAAATGCAAATTAAGACAACTCTGAGGTACCACTATACACCTCTCAAATTGCTAAAATGAAAGAAAAAATAGTAATAAATGTTGAAGGGAAAACTGGGACACTAATATATTGTTGGTGGAGTCGTGAACTGGTACAACTATTTTGGAGAGCAATTTGGAACTATGTCCAAAAGTCTATCAAACTGTGCATACCCTTTGATCCAGCAGTGCCTCTACTGGGCCTGTATCTCAGAGAGCATAAAAAAGAGGAAGGGATCCATATGTGCAAAAATGTTTGTGTAGCCCTTTTTGTAGTGGCAAGGAACTGGAAACTGAGTGGATGTTCATCAGTTGGAAAATGGCTAAATAAGTTATGGGACATGAATGTTATGAAATATTACAATTCTATAAGAAATGATAAACAGGGTGATTTCAGAGAGGCTTGGAGAGACTTACATGAACCGATGCTAAGTGAAGTGATTAGAAGCAGGAGAACACTGTACACATCAACAATAAGATTATGTGATGATCAACTCTATTGAACTTGGCTCTTTTCAATAGTGTGGTGATTCAGGTCAGTTCTAATAGACTTGTGATGGAGAGGACCATCTGCATCCAGAGAGAGGACTATGGGAACTGAGTGTAAATCACAACATAGCATTTTTGCTCTTTTTATTGTTGTTTGCTTGTTTTTTTCTTTCTTATTCCCCCCCCTTTTTGATCTGATTTTTCTTGTGCAGCATGATAATTGTGGAAATATGTATAGAAAAATTGCATATGTTTAACCTATATTGGATTATTTTCTGTCCAGGAGAGGAGGGAGAAAGGGAGGGAATGAGAAAAATTTGGAACACAAGGTTTTGCAAGATGAATAGCAATAGTGATGGTGTGTAACCTTGTTTCACCCCAATCTTATTGGGAATGCTTTTAGTTTATCTCCATTATATATGATGCTTGCTTTTGAAATAGGTGCTGCATTTTGTTAAATGCTTTTTCTGCCTCAATATAATCATATGATTTCTATTAGTTTAGATACTGATATAGTCAATTATGCTAATAATTTTTCCTGATATTGAACCAGCCCTGCATTCCTAGTATAAATCCTACTTAGTCATAATGTATTATCCTGGTGATAAATTGCTGTAATCTCTTTTCTTATATTTTATTTAAGATTTTTGCTTCAATATTCCCTAGGGAAATAGATTTATAATTTTCTTTCTATGTTTTGTCCCTTCCTGGTTTAGGTATCAGCACTATATCTGTGTCATAAAAGGAATTTGGTAGTATTCCTTCTCCTATTTTTCCAAATAATTTTGTATAATATTGAAATTAATTGTTCTTTAAATGTTAGATAGAATTCACTTTTGCATCCTTCTGGCTCTGGAGATTTTTTCTTAGGGAATTCATTAAAGGCATATTATATTTCTTTTTTAAAAAATGGGTCTTTTTAAGTAATTTATTTCCTCCTCTGTTAATCTGGGAAATTTATATTTTGTAAATATTCAACCATTTGTGTGACCTTAGGCAAGTCACTTAACCCCAATTGCCTCAGAAAAAAAAATCATCCATTTCACTTAGATTACCTGCCTCAACTCTTTATCCACTCTGGCTCCACTTACTGCCCTGACCTTTCAACAATGGATGAGCTGCACAAAAATTCCCCATAGGGAGTACTCATTGTGCCTAGGGAGCACTACCACCCTAACCCAGGGAAAGCTTCACCATATCCATTTGTAGGATCATATCCCCCTCTTATAAAAGTGCCACTTCCCATCAGACAAGGGGGGGAAAAGGTCCTTGGGCAATTCAAACTTCAGGACTGACAACATAAGTGAAGACCAATGCTTCCATTGGTATTGTATTCAAGGCTGGTCTGCTGGATGCCCTTTGAATTTGTGAGTTAAGAGGGAAGGTGATTAGAAAACTTCTAAAGCATCATCCTTGTGCTCTTAATTTTTCACTGGGTTTTTCAGGCAAGATATAAGGGCATGGCCAATCAAGCCTCTCCTTACACATCTATTTGGAAAAACATGGACACAGTGAGTAAGAGATTCTCCTTTCCAGAACATAGTGGAAGGTTCATGTGGAATTAATGATGACTTACTATTGTTTGTCTTTCATTCTTAAAGAGAACCATAACATAGGGCGGGGATGCCCTGACATGCAAGTGAATTGGATTGAGTTAGGGAGGGCTGGACTTTCTCCTTCAGAGCCATCTGGGTCCAATGACCAGAGAGAGGTCAGAAAGGCTGGAAGTGGTCCTGGATACAACGGGAGACCTTGGCCTTTTTAAACTAAAGTTTTTAAGAGATCTTTCTTTGACTGGGGCAATAAGCAATCAGTGAGGAAGGCTAGTTAAGAAATGAGGCAGCTCCGTAAAGTAAGGGTAGGGGTGGCCATCTATTATGGTTACCACTGGCCCATGTGAGTCATGGATGGCCACCTCTAAAACCCACACAATTTTCATCTTTGTGGGGAGGAGGAGGAGAATGATGCACTGGGCCTGCCAGCAGCCTGGTGTGAGGAAGGCAGGGCCCAAGGCTGCCATGGCTGCAAGGTCTTTTCACTCTCCACATCTCTTTGCCACATTAAATCTCAGTAGTCGAGGGGATGATTTGGAGGGGTTTAGAATAAAGGGCACTTTTCCTAATCACTCTCAAGGCGAGGATAAGACTTCACTTTGCTTCTAGCCAGCCTGACTCTTTCCCACTAAACATTCTTATAAAAACAGCAGTTACAGATAGCTACTAAATCTTTTTATCTTAGTAAACAGTAAACATAAATTAAAGCAGTTATGTGGATTAAAACAAACCAATGGCTACCCAAGAGCAGATGAGCTCTTAGGAGGGGAAGAAGCTAAGATTTCAGCTCAAGCAAGGAGAGTCAGAATGACCTCACTGGGCTGTTAGAGGGGCCACCTCCAGGCTATCTTCCAGAAAACCATTTCCTTCATTCTGCTTCCCTGAAGTGTCTGCCTCTATACTCAGCTAAGTAGCATTGTAGCTCGGGGATCCAAGCTCAGTGACCCAAGCCCAAGCCCAAGCCCCCGTGATTCAAGCTCAGTGATCCAAACCTCATATGAGCTGGATTTGGTAAGAGAGAAAGTCAAAACAAATGTCTAAATGAAAGGGAATGAGACACCAGATTTATCTAGTGTTTTCTATTTTCTAAGACTTTCTACATGTATTAACTCACCTGGCTCTTACAACAAAAATATGGGGATGTCACAGGAAGGGAGACCATCTCCTGGAATGAAACAAATCCTTCTCCCCCCTTGGAATAATAACTGGAATTATTCCAATTTCAGTGGAACGATTCCCATTGGAATGATAAATACATAGCATATAATTGTGCTTCTTTACCTATTCTTTTTTTGGGGAGGGAGCAGATCTGTATAGGGAGATTCTAGTAAGGAAATTGCTAATAGAGCAGCTCCCCAATTATTCATAGTAGAGAATAGTTTCATCTCTTATGAAGTTAGTTTTTAATAAAACTATAAAGATAATTTCTTTCTTTCTTTCTTTCTTTCTTTCTTTCTTTCTTTCTTTCTTTCTTTCTTTCTTTCTTTCTTTCTTTCTTTCTTTCTTTCTTTCTTTCTTTCTTTCTTTCTTTCTTTCTTTCCTGAGGCAATTGGAGTTAAGTGACTTGCCTATAGTCACATAACTAGGAAATGTTAAGTCTGAGGTCACATTTGAACTCAGGTCCTTCTGATTTCCACTGCGCCATCTAGGTGCCCCTATATAGTTTTTTGGGTGCCCTGAGAGATTAGGGGGCTTGCCCAAGGGCACACAGTGCTTAGTGTCCAAGGCAGAACCAAAATACAAGGCCTCCAAACTCAGAGGCCAGTTATCTCTCTCAGGACACATCTGCCTTTCATGAGGATTTTATAGTTGAGTAAACCAGGGCTCACAGGTTGATCTAAGCCTCTTAAGCTGGTATTGCCAGTACATATCAGGGAAGTGATCTTGAACCCTAGACTTTTTTTACATTATATTTTTCCTGTTTTATTATTATTTTTAGTTTCCTCAGTTACATGTGAAAACAACTTTTTTTTAAGTTTCCTTAGTGCATAGAAGATAGAGTGCTGAGTCTTAGGAAGGTCTAAATTCAAATCTGACCTCAGACACAATTGTGTGACCCCGGGCAAGTCACTTAACTCTATTTACCTCAGTTTCCTCATCTATAAAATGGTCTGGAGAAGGAAATAGCAAATTACTCCATTAATTTTATCATGAATGCCCCAAATGGGGTCCCAAAGAGCTGGAGATGTCTGAAACAACTGAATAATAAAGATGGAAATTGAAATAGCCTGTTCTACATGGACAGTTTAATGATTGTACACATAGCCTCTTCAGACCCAGAAAAACCAGTGTGAGCCCCCTAGTGTCTTGCCTTTACAACAGCATCACTTCTATTTCAGAACAAGCTATCCTTTCTATGAATTTTGCTGCCAAATAATACTTCCAATCCATCACAGTCGCCCAGGATCAGGGCTTGAGTTTTTCTCCTTTTTCTAAGATTGTCAAACACTTAAGAACACTTTTCAGTTTTACTTCTTCATCCACGTATTTGCTCCTTTGCCCTTGCATTTCTGCCAATTCTTCCCTCAAGCTCTGTTTTTCATTTTCTCATTCTACTTTTGACCTCTTTTTTTAGTCAAAAATGTAATCAACAATTTCTTGGCCCATACTTTTGTTCCTCAGAACTTGTGCAATGAATTGGGGAAAAACAAACCCAGTGTTATAAATGGAGTTGATAGTATCTACATCCACCTTAACTATAATTAATCAACTAGTATGTAGCAAGTATCTACCATGTGCCAAGTACTGGGTTAGAGGATAAGGATTCAAAAAGCTCCTCTGCTTAAAGAATTTTCACTCTGTCTAGAGAGATCATGTAAATGTATTTTAAAATGTACAAAATAGAGAAAGGATGCAATATTTGACGGAGAAGATTTAAATTGCTGAGCAGATTAGGAAAGATCTCATGGCAAAATGCTTTAGCTGAGTTTTAAAGAAAAACACATTTTAAATGGAGTGAGCAAGGATGAAGTGCGATACAAAAAACAAACCCATTTTGTGAGGAAAGGCTCTTCTACTTTCCTGAGTCATGGACCCCTAAATCTGTTAAAGTTTATGGATCTCTTCTCAGAATATTTTGTAAATGCATAAAATAGGGTTACAAATCAAATCAGTTATGTTGAAATAAAAAATATGGTTTTCCTCCCATCCAAGGTTATAAACCTTCTGAGATCTGTGACAGAGGTCTCTGGAGCTAAGGTCAAGAACTTCTGCTTTAGAGGATTTGCATGAATAAGAAGGAAGCAGTTTCTTCTGTCTGGAAGTAGGATGCAGAGTTATCCATGGTGTTCCATGGCTCTCTAGGATGAACCAATCAGCCAAAGAGGATCCCTGGGCCCAAGTTGCCAGCAATGGGCAGAAGAAGAGGAGAATTCAACCTTTTAATTCAGCAAATAGTCACTAAATGCCTACAGTTATGTTAGGGACATGCGAATTAGTATAAGGTAAAGAACAGCAAGCTGTTCTCTGAATCAAGAAGGCTAGGGTTCAAGTGCTGCCTCTGATTACTCACACATCCTGGCTGTATGATCCTGGGCATATCATTTAACAACTCACTGTCCTAAGCATCTCTCTAAAGGTTGCAAGCAGATGTCATATTACTTTGAAAGGGAGAGTTTATCATCAGTAGTCTTCAATACAAAAGAAATCACAGGTCCGTTTTAAAAAAAAAAAAAGTTCAAGGGACACTTTTTGCCATGGCTGCAAGGTCTTTTCACTCTCCACATCTCTCTGCCACATTAAATCTCAGTAGTCAAGGGGATGATTGGAAGGGGTTAGAATAAAGGGCACTTTTCTTAATCACTCTCAAGGCAAGGATAAGACTTCACTTTGCCTCTAGTCAGACTGACTCTTTCCCACTAAACATTTCTTATAAAAACATCAGTTTTAGATATCTACTAAATCTTTTTATCTTAGTAAACAATAAACAGAATAAAATAATGCAATTCTTGGTCAAATGAAGGACAGAGAATAGAGAAAGAAGGAGGTGATATCTCCTCCACACTCTGCTAAATCTTAATGATTACATTCATCTGGAGTGCCATAGTTTAGGGCTGGACATGGAACTATATATTCCTTGATGGCAGTTAAGGGAACGATGTCTTGAACAGATGTAAACAATAAAAATGCCTAGAATTTAATAGCTACCATTTATCTAATGATTTCAGCTGTGTAGCATGGTTTGCAAATAGCTTATTTGATCTTCACATAACAACCATGTAAAGTCAGTGGTATTATTATCCCTATTTTACATATGGAGAAACTGAGTCAGACAGTAGTTATATGACTTGCTCAGGGTCACACAGATAGAAAGTAAATGAAATTATTTAAATGTGAACTCATCTTTCTGACTTCTTGAGCCGGGGCTCGGGAGTCCAGGGGTCTCTCCCTCCAGGTGAAGAATCATGACAGGCATACAAATGCCCATTGCACTCTAGAATAGCTCTAATCATCAGAAAGTGTATATTTCACTAACAACTAAGTCAGTTTTGAGAATAAAAGATTGAGTTTGTTACTTGGAGGCAGAAACAAGCTATGCATGAGGGGTTCAGCGGATCATAAACTCAGTCTGAGACGGCGATATGATGTGCCGATCCATGGCTAAAACAAAAGAGGCAGAGAACAGCAAAAGAAGGAAGTGCTGGCTCCCCTGAATTCTGTTGTGTCTGAGCTGTTCCACTCATCTTGGGTTGCCACAATTCAAGGATGATATTGAGAAGCTGGTAAGTGGCCAGAAGAGGCCCATTGCATGGGGAAGGGTCTCTAGTCTAAATGTCCCATGAAGCACATTTGAAGGAAGTGAAGAAGAGGAGGTTAGGTGCCTTTATTATAACCCCAGCTCAAATTGTTGGGTTTACCTTAGTATGCCAAGGGCTCCAATGTGAGAGATTAGACATGATTTTTTTGTCCCTAGAGGGAAGAAGCAGGAACAAAGTTTGAAAATTGCAAAGAGGAACATTTCGAATCCTTGGCAGAGGGAATAGCTACAACTTCCTCACAGGGTGCCCACCTCTTTAATGATCCCTTTGAGTCTTGAAGAATTTAACCTTCTCTTATCTGGAACCTTTCCCCTATCTTCAGAGCTGGCTGATAACTCTCTAAAGTGGACTCTCATATTTAGCTTCATTTTTTTTGTTGGGGTCATCATCATTGTTGTCTCGTTATTTCAGACACGTCTGACGCTTCATGAGCCCATTTGGGGTTTCCTTGGCAAAGATACTGGAGTGCTTTGCCATCTCCTGCTCCAGCTCCATGGTATCTAGCCAGACTCAGCCATATTCATTTTGCTGCACAGCAACCTTCTCCCTAGCTGGCTTGCTGTCATGCTTCTTCCCTTTGTCCCACCTTAACCCCCAAGTTCTGGAGTCATGAGGAAATCAGGACTGCCAATTGTCCCCGAGAGGATATATTAGGTTTCTCCCCCAGATCTCCAATCACTATTTCAGTAACTTAATAAACCATAATACCCCAATTGCTTAAATGCTTTGTCTTTCCCCATTTGATCTGAGCACCCTGAGAACAGAGGATTTTTTAAAATTCATATTCCCAATACTTAATAAATGCTTACTAAATTCATTCACTCCTTCATTTTTCCTGCGATTCAATTCAAGCTCATTGACTTGTTGTTTGCAGATTCTTTTCCTTCTGTTTAGTGAATATCGGGGCAACATTTGCTCTGCCCTAGTCTTGGTCTCCCCTTCTCTATGGCTCCGCTCAAGTATCACCCGTCATGGTTCAGCAGTCACAGCTCCTAGGATATGACTGCAGTTATCTCAGCCAGGTTGCTTGTATTCATCAGAGCTGCTGGGTGCTCTCTTATTATCTCAGTTATCTTGACTATTAAGTGTAATGCTTTAAGCTAACATCAGGCTGATATTTGAGAATACATCTCAACTCATTTCTGGCTGAGTAGTCTTTTGAGGGAAGAAGGAACACTTAAGTTGCAGGAAGGGAGAAAAGGAACACTAGAAGCTTTTTAGGCAATTTTTGTTGATTTGGACATTTTGATTGGAGGAAGCAGCTTGGTAGAGTCTCTGACATCAGACACGAGCTGTATACTGGACAAATCATTTAACCTTGTTTGCACTAGTTTCTTAAAATGAGTTGGAGAGGAAATGGCCAAACACTCCTGTAATCCTTGTCAAGAGAACCCCAATTGGGGCTGGTGAATGAACAAGAACAAGCTCTTTTCCAGTCTAGTTTTATGGCCATATAATCTCATAAACTATGCATATTATTTTATAATTTGAGGGAATCCGCTTCCATCTTGCCTAACATGTGAGTGATGTTTAAGTCTGATGTAGTTCCTGAGTCCCAAGACGGAAAAGGTTTGTCTCTCTTTGGCCTTTCAAATATCCCTGGCCATGACAGTACCAGACAAATCGCCCTATCATCAAAAATTGGACTAATCCCATTGAACTAGGGATCTAATGTTTATAAACCATTTTTTGATGTGGCTGATGTAGGCGCCAGATATGGAAAGCACCTAGTGTCAGGGTTCAGTCCTGTGAAGAATCCCCAATGGTCCTTCTCTTTGGCAAAAGGTAGGTTTATTTAGGGGAAGAAGTTACAGGGAAAATGATGGG
Organism: Sarcophilus harrisii; assembly: GCF_902635505.1. Lineage (NCBI taxonomy): Eukaryota > Metazoa > Chordata > Mammalia > Dasyuromorphia > Dasyuridae > Sarcophilus > Sarcophilus harrisii. The sequence continues at coordinate 6,815,491 of NC_045429.1, forward strand.
ATATAATAGATATCAGGAGTGATAAATAGGAAATAGAGTTGGGAAAGCATAGAAAGGAAGTGTAATAATTAATGATGGAAATGACAAGTTAGTGGAACTTGCCATTTATTAGGAGAAAGGAAATACCCTATGAGGTTGGGACACATCCTTAGCTGCCGAGCCAAATCCTGAAAGGGATTTAACACTCTCAAAGGGTTAGTTAGCTGTGAGGAGAAGTGGGGTTGAGAAGCATAATAGGATTAGGAAAAACATCATATAGCATGGGGGAGGGGTAAAGGGAAAGACATCATGCAAGAGGCAGAGTGCCCTGATGGATTAACCCAAAGGGAGAGAGTCATAAAGCCATGGGACCATAAGATGTTTTAGAGGGGGACTTGACATAACTTGGATTTCTGACTGGATTATCTCCAGAGGGTGGGTTGGGGGAACTAATCGGATTGCCAGAGTTTTCTTTCTTCTGTCCCAAAGAATAGTTTTTATCATTTTTTTTTTTTTTTAGTTTCTCTTTGCCAACCACATCCACCATTCAGTACCTCATCACTTTCCTCATCAAAACCTTATTTGTTTCAAAGGAAGGTGGCCTAACTCTACCAGATCTAGAACCATATTACAAAGCAGCAGTCATCAAAACCAGTTAGTACTGGCTAAGAAAAAGAGTAGTGGATATACATAATACATGACACAATAATCAATGGCTATAGTAATCTAGTGATTGACAAACCCAAAGATCCCAGCTTTGGGGATAAGTACTCACTATCTGACAAAAAACTGCTGGGAAAATTAAAAACTAGTATGGCAGAAACTAGGCATAGACCCACACCTAACACCATATACCAACATAAGGTCCAAATGGGTTCATGATCTAGACATAAAGAATGAGACAAATCAGAAGAACATAGGGTAGTTTACTTTTCAGATCTGTGGAGAAGGAAGGAATTTATGGCCAGAGAAGAACTAGAGAATATAGAGGGCCACAGACATTGGGGAAATTCTGGGTGAGGTACAAGACCCTTCAGCCCAGAGGGAACCCGCTGACAATCTCTGGTTTGGTTCCATCTTCCCTAAGGGCTCTCAACCTTCTTGAGAAGTCAAGGGGAGGTGACAACCTGTGTTGTAGTTGAAGCATAGTGATACCAGGTGGCAGAGACATCTACCTATAATAGCAAATTGTTTACGTGGTCCCCTACGCAGTATAGAGTTAGCACATGCACAGTGTTACTTTGGTTATATAAAGGTATTAGGGTATATAAGGATGAAAGAATTTGGAATAAATGGACTCCATATTTGACTATCCCATGTGAGTCTCACCTCACCACTCCTCCACCAAGACCAAGGACTCGGGTTGGTCCCAAGATCCTCCAGAAAGCTAGTGCAGATGATATATTTTGTCACCCCATGGTGGGGGCTCTAGAAAGCATAGTTTGGCACTCCAAATTGGGGGGGGGGTCTGGAAAGTACACAACAAGAGGACATTATAAAATGCAAGATAGATCATTCTGATTGCATTAAATTAAAAAAGGTTTTTTTTTTTGTTTTTTTTTGCAAATTCACAAAAGCAGTGCAGCCAAAATTATATTAAAAAAAAAAAAGTTAAAAAGGCAGAAAGCTGGAGGCAGGATTTGTAGCCAGTGTTAGTCTCATTTCTAAAATACATGAGAAATGACTCAAATTTATAATAATACAAGCTATTCTTCAGTTGCTAAATGTGTGACCAGCATATGAAGAGATACTATTGATTAGAGAAATGCAAATTAAGACAATTCTGAGGTACCACTTCACACCTCTCAGATCGACTAAAATGACAGGAAAAGATAATGATGAGTGTTGGAGAGAATGTGAGAAAACTGGGGCCCTAATGCATTGTTGCTGGAGCTATGAACTTATCAAACCATTCTGGAGATCAATTTGGAACTATGCCCAAAGGGCTATCAAACTGTGCATCCCCTTTGATCCAGCAGTGGCGCCACTGGGCTTGTATCCCAAAGAGATCATAAAGGAGGGAAAAGAACCCTCATGTGCCTTTTATTTTTTTATATTGGCAAGGAACTGGAAGCTGAGTGAATACCCCTCAACTGGGGAATGGCTGAAAAAGTTATGGCATATGAATGTTATGGAATATCATTGTTCTATAAGAAATGATGAACAGGCTGATTTCAGAAAAGCCTGGAAAGACTTACATGAATTGATGCTAAGAGAAATGAGTAGAACTAAGAAAACATTATACACAGTAACAAGATTGTGTGTTGATCAATTGTGATGGGATTGACTCTTTTCAGTCTGAGGTGATTCCAGGCAATTCCAATAGATCTGTGATGGAAAGACTCATCCCCATCCAGAGAGAGAACTATGGAGATTGAATGTGGATCAAAATGGTATTTTCCTTTGTTGTGTTTGTTTTTTCTTTCTCATTGCTTTTTTCCCTTCTTTTAATCTGATTTTTCTTTCTCAGCATGATGAATATGGAAATATATTTAGAAGAACTGCATGTTTAACTTGTATTGGATTGCTTGGGGGAAGAGAAAAATGGGGAGAGAGGGAGAAAATGTAAAACACAAGGTTTTACAGAAGTGAATGTTGAAAACATTTGCATGTATTTGAGAAAATAAAATACTCTTACTTTTTTAAAATAAGCCTATTTGTGAGGCCATCTTGCCCTTCCAAAATGATTGATACAACATTCCAAATTATAATTTATTTAACATTTATCCAACATGCACTTATTAAACACCTATTGTGTGCTAGGCACTGAAAAGAACTGAAGATACAAAGGCAAAAGGAGCATGTGTTCTTTAGTGGGAGATTCTACAGAACAACCATGGACATATAAGATAAATACAGCAGAAATTGGAGGAGCTCTCACAGGGAAGGCACTAAGATTAAGCAGGACTGAGGAAATCTGCAAGCAGAAGCTGGGACTTTAGCTGAGCCTTGAAGGAAGTTAGGAAGGCTTTTTGCCCTCCAGGGGAATAGCCCCCTGAGTTTGAGGCATCTTTTCACCATCTTATCCAAGTGAGTAATAGAATGGTATTTCACAATTCAGATCAGATGCCATTTTCTCTTTTTTTTCCTCCCCTCTGCATCCACAGAGAGCCCAGTGAAGCATGTTTATTTACTGTGGGAATGGAAGACCTGGAGGAACATTACACAGCATGATCTGTCCCCTCTATAAGTGGTGCTGGACACCTAAATTGCCACTTCTTCTAGGAAGTCTGTTATTCCATTTCCTCCAGAAACAATAAAAAGGCCTGTGAGTCAGCAAATCTGCATTTTCTGATAAAACCCAGGGTATCAAGCCCAGAGGTTCACTCTGAATTCTGCCTGAAGGATGGGTCTGCATGTAAGCTTTATTGGGCAGCCTTTGGCCCTAGAGACAAAAGACTTGGGAATCACAGTCCAAGGTCCATATTTTAGAGAAGGAAACTGAAGTTAGAGGGTAAAGTGCTTAGCTTTGCCCAAGGTCAATCAAGCAGGAAACAGCAAAGGCAAGACTTGAATCCAGATCCTTTCCCTGCTCATTCAGGGCTCATTCACATTCCCAAGTCACTCCAGAACTGGTCATATGGACTAGCACTCACTTAAAGAGAAAATACAGGAATTTAGTTACTTAGGGAGATTTTATATGCTTCTCCCCAACCCTGCTGGAAGGTTTTATACTCAGCATGCCCTTAATTACTATTAAGAACCATGCCTAGGTGAAGGGGCAGGTTAATTCTCCGAGAACCTCCACAGCTGGGAACATCTGAAGGGGTTGCAGGGCAGCCTTTGCTGACACAAGTTTTGCAGACTGGGAATGAGATAAGTTGGAGGCAGAGGGAAGAGGTGAGAGGTCAGAGAATGCAACTGCCTCTCAGTCTCCTTGTATCATCATCCTTCTCTCACATGAAGTGATCCATTCTACAGGTCTGAGTTAGACCTCCAGAAGCCATTGGCAAATGGCTCCCATATCACAACAAATTATTGTTTAAGTAAATTGAATAGGTCCTTTTGCTGTTTGTGTGACCTTCAGCAAGTCACAACTATCCAGTGCCCCCCCCATCCAACTCCCTTAGATCATATTTTGTAGAATGCATGACAAGCTACATTGATAGAGGGAGTTTCTAAGTAATAATTAATAACTATTAATGTTTATATAGTTGTATATTTATAATATATTGTTTATTTAATTTATGCAGTGCTTATTCTATATCAGGTACTGTGTTATCTCATTGGGTGTTTACAATCCTGGGAGATAGTGTCCTTATTATCCTTAGTTTACATATGGGGAAACCAAGGGAAACAGTGGCTAAGTAACCTCTGCAGGGTCACACAGCATAAATCAAGGAATGAATGAATGAAAAAGCATTTTTTAAAAGCTGGACACTGGACACACAAATGCAACCAAAAGAGGCAGTCCTTACCTTCAAGGAGCTTACATTCTAATTGAGGGAAACAACACAGATCGGTTAGTGATGACCCAGGTAGAAAGGAGGTGTGTTGGGGACGAGAAATCAGGGAATGGGGATTGGGGTCAAGGCCAATTCAGTGACTTTTCTTTTCCTGGAATGACAGTGTTGATTTGATTACTCTTTTCAGAGCTGAAGAAACCAGAGGTTTAAACAAAAACAAAGCACAACAAAAAATTAAAATCCTTCATCTACACTATGGCTACACATTCCCTAATGTGTTCATCTAGAAATCTAAGTAGTGACTATTTCATCAGCCTTGGAGTCAAGCTTACCTGGATTTCAAACCTGCTTCAGACATTTACTAGCGGTGATACCCTGGTCATACCTTCATCTCTTTAATGCTCAGTTTTCTTATCTTTAAAATGGGATCAATAATAGCAAATAGCTTACAGGGCTGGATTCTCTCATTTTCCTGTTGTTTTTTTGATGAAGCTTCTGTAGGTACTTCTGTAGTACCTCTTCCATTCCCTCCTTTATACTTAACATTTACCTGCTACTTCATGAAGCTGCTTTAGTTAAATAAGAGGATATAGGAATAATCCTCTGGAGGTTCTGTATAAGCAGGGAAGCTTTTACTCCAGTCCGCCTGGACTATGAGATGCTTAATCTCACACCCCAAAACTTGTGGAGTTATTTGTTAATACAGTTTGATAATGATTTCAACACAATCGGTTTCTTTTGTAATCCTGTCTATTTTCTTGTATTCATTCAAAAACATTCTGAGAAGAGCTCCAGAGCCTTTGACAAGATTGATTGACAAAAACACAAAGGTGTCAAAAAGCATCTAGAACCTTCCAAAAGATCAAGAACTCCTGCATTATTGGGATTGTAGAATAGAGCACAAAGGACTTGAAAAATCAACTCTGAACTCCCACTTTCTGAATAGGGACACTGTGGCCTAGAGATGCTGTCTAAGGTCATACAAGTACCAAGGCTGGAATTCAAACCCAGGGCTTCGAACTTCAGTTCTTTCACCATGCCTGAATGGCTCTAATGGAGCAAAGAGAGCTCTCTGTTTTCATTACCCCAGAGACAGAGACAGAGAGAGACAGAGAGAGAGAGGAAAGAGAAGAGAGAGAGAGAGAAAGAGAGAGAGAGAGAGAGAGAAAGAGAGAGAGAGAGAGAGAGAGAGAGAGAGAGAGAGAAAGAAAGAAAGAAAGAAAGAAAGAAAGAAAGAAAGAAAGAAAGAAAGAAAGAAAGAGGGAGGGAAGGAAGGAAGGAAGGAAGGAAGGAAGGAAGGAAGGAAGGAAGGAAGGAAGGAAGGAAGGAAGGAAGGAAGGAAGGAAGGGAAAGAAAGAAAGAAAAGGAGAGGAAGACACACAACCATACCCCCCTCCCCACACACACACACACACGGCAAAGGAGAAGGGGGAATAGTCAGTAAACCATAGACTATAGATGAAGGAGACTCCTCTGTTTTTGTTTCTTTCTCAGGAAAAGCTGAGTTCAAATCTGGCCTCAGATACTGATTAGCTATGTGACCTTAAACAGGTTACTTAGTGTTATTTTCCTGAATTTCATCATCTATAAAATGAGCTGCTGGAGGAAATGACAAAGGATCACAGTATCTTTCCCAAGATAATTCCAAATGGGGTTAGGAAGAACTGGATTTGATTGAAAGGACTGAACAAATAGCTAAGAGGGACATGGGAGGCCACATTAGGACATATAGATTATGTAAAAATGAAAAGATAGTAATATAATTTATTTTTAAAGTAAATGACAGAAATGTGGCAAGTAGCACTTTCGATCAGCACCAGCCAACAAGATGGCAAAATTCCAAAGGATGTGAACAGTTCTGTAACAGTCTCCCCCTACACTAAATCAAACAGCTCTAGTTTATATCTCTGTCAGTCGTCACAAAACTTTATGCCCTTGGAAATCATCCTGAAGCAGTTTAGCGTATTTAAAATCAACTTCTCTAGACTGTGATATGCACAGACACACACATAGCACTGGCCAGTTCATGACCTGAATTGTAGAGCAGGGATTCAGCAATGAAGCCAATTCCTACTCTTCTGACCCCTGACATTTCCCTGAAGATATTTTTTATACAACTGGGTAAAAAGTATTAGCCTCGGCTGAAATGAGAATGACTACTTGTGGCTTCCTTTACAGTTCTCTGGGATCACCTTCTGTGTCACCTGGTCTCTTAGTGACTTAAAATCACAAGGTGATTTTCAGACAAAGATACACATGTGACACAAGTAGATTGGTTTTATAGCACATCAAATATGAGGAGAACATGTGGTAAATGGTCTCAGGATTATAAATTTTCTTCTTTGGTTCAAGCTTTCAATATCATCAATGCTCAGAATACGAGTTCACATTGACGTGGCGCCTTAAATGATATGTGATTTTCCACATGCGCAAGAACATTCGAAACTCAGTTGTCAGAAATGAGTAGCTACTTCCCATTTCAATGACATCTCTGTCCCTCCAAAGTCTTTGAATGGCAAGATGCTTATGTTTATAGTCCAAAGTGTGAAATAATCCCAAATTTAAAATCATACTGAAAAAAAAATCAGTTAAGAAAATCAAGTTGTCGGAAATTTTCCATTGGATTTAAGAAAGATGGAGTGTAACAGTAAAAATCTATTTAGAAAAAGTTTCATTGTGTCTGCTAAATCCTCCCTTCCACATTAGAAGTTAATTATTAGGACAGATAGAAGTGATCTCACTGGAATGATGAGTTGGGAGATTCTTTTTGGAAGATTTGTGTTATTTTCCAGAATCCAGAATTAATAATTAAAGTTAAAAGACCATTGTCATGCTTGTAGACTAATTTTGACCCTGGAAACCCTAATCCAAACCAAACCATCCATTTCCACAATTTGGACAATATAATCCCAACAGTTTTGGATGAACTGCATTATTCCACCAGAGTATTATGTAGCTCGTTTCATTTTAACTAGAATGTTTACTATGGGATAGATACTACGCTAGGTGCTAAAAATATAAAGACAGAAATGAAACAATCCCTTCATTCAAAAAGTGAGTATTCAACTGGGGATGCTGAACCTGCACTTACTTCCTAGACCAAAACTACATTAATCTGGAAAACACACACACACACACACACACACACACACACACACACACATTTCCTGTGCCTTTTTATTTACAGGTTGTCTCTCCCTTTAGTCTGAAAGCTCCTAGAGCATAGGGAATTATTTCCTTCCTTTGTGTCCCTATCAGCAATAAAATAAGCACTAATAATTTCTTGTTGATTGATTGATTCTTTACCATCCTTGACAATTTCATAATTTCCCACTGACACCTTACTTATTTTCTTCTAGCTCTTCTTACTTAGTTCTATTCCAGTGGGATGGTGAGTTAGAGATGTGATGGAGTAGGTCACAGAAAAGAGGGCAGCAGTAAGTCACCTGACCCAATCTGGGCAAAGGCTTTATTCTGTTAACAGGATCTCATCCTCTTGAATTGAACACAAAAGATGCTTTTTTTTTTTTTTTTTTTTTTGGCCTCAAGCCTTCAGGGTTTGATGAGGAACAGACTATGGAAATTGGAAATTGAAGCAAAAAGGAGCTTAATCATGCATAATTTAATCAGACTGGAAGGTATGGGAAGAACTTCAGGAAACATGGGTTTTAATTTGCCAAGCTGAGAGGTGGAAAGACCGAATGATCAAGGACCTATTAGGTCCAGAAATAATTGTCTCATTACATTGTGTTTCTATGTCTTTATGGTTACTATTAAGAATTGTATTTTCAATTTATAGAAATTGTTTTAGAAAGACTTGCATGTCTGCCCTAAGCTAAAATTTCCCTGAATTCCCATGTAATTCCAAGTCCTTATTAAACCTGTCTCCCTCTTTCAAACAAAAGAGTCTCTGTGTATTCAATAGGGTGCAGCCAGTCTATGTCTGATTATTGTTCAAAAATCTCAAAAGTTGTCAGCTGGGGGAAAGGGGCCCATTGAATCCTCCCAGTTTCTTCTTAGAGTATGTTTACAGCATGAATCCTGCCAAAGGTTGGCAGTTCTGAGGGAAGGAACAATTGGGGGCCTTGGACAGCTGGATGGAGAAGCATGAAGGCATCAGTCACTTTGGGATGGGGTACAGTGAAAGGGAGAGAAAGAAAAAAATACTAAAAGGAAGTAGATGGAGAGTATCAACAGTGCCACCTTAAGGGAGCTTTTCCCTCTGGCTATCCTCTTGGACAACTCCGTGACCTCATTCTTTGGATATCCAGGGGAAATTCCAGTTGACAAATCCCTAGATAGAAGATGGTCTAGAAGAAGAGAGAGACTATTTAAGCTATTTCTAGATCAGAAAGAACTCTTCCAGATCCCTGGAAGTTCTACTTGGAACCAGAGTACCAATGGGTTGGTGAGAGACTATGTAGGGTGCCATGACGCCCACCCCACTCTTCTGGGCCAACAAATAGAAGAATTCTCCAAGTGCTGTCCCTCAACATAGGAGCTGTGTTCTTGAGCTTGACAAATCCATTATTCAGACAGGAAATAATGGGTGTGTTTTTGGCGCTGCTAGCTCCAACCATTAGTGATTCTAGAAAATGGGACAAATTGTGTTTTTATGAACAAACTTAAGGAGGGATGTGCAGTAAATGGTTCATCTGTTGCTTTGGAAGTTGTTTGTGAAGTAGCAGAGAACTGAGTGCATTAAAGAAGCTGTGTGCAGACATTCATCAAGCGATCGTGGGCTTCCAAGGTCTCTGGTCTGATTTGATCTAGCAGGATGGAGAGCTTCACTAGTGGAGGGAATTGGCAAAGGGCGTGAAGAAAAATCAGATGAAATTCGATAGGAATAGAAAATACGACAAAGCAAAAAAAAAAAAAAAACCTGTACTAGTAGTAAACATTTCCATAGCACTGAGTGTGTGTCAGGCACTGTGCTAAGTGCTTTACAGTTACAGTTGCAAAGGACAAAAGTATGGCACCAAGAGTTGACCAATAGTTGTCATTTTTCAAGAAATGGAAATGAGAATCATGTGTAAATAGTACCTGTGCTTCGAGTTGGGACTTCAGCACTGGGGGTGAAGGGATGGAACCATCGATGCTCTACTATTCCATGGCCATTATGAGAAGAGCCTGGAACTTGTGAGCCAACTGACTTGGATTAGGGAAGCAGCATAACAAGATCTCTGTGTGACTGATTGGTTTGTCATGAGGATGGAATCAAAAAGGTGACTGCTACCTAACATTAATTCTCTGCTCTATGGGGCAGAAATTTGACCTGTGAGTGGATGTCTTGGTGATGTCTATAAGTAATTAAGGCATTGATTGCTCCAGGGAGATGATGTGAGTTTGGGGATCAGCCTGCTGACAAGCATGAATTTTCTTGCCCAATTTTATTGTAAACTATGGAGATAAGTAAGTAAGTAAGCTATAGAAGTAAGTATGGAAATATGGAAGTAAGTAAACTCTGGAACTCTGGAAAGCTGGAGAGAGGCACATTCTTAAACTTTCCAGGGGACGGGATCAAATTTTCCTCTGACTTGACACCTGGCTCTCCTCCTTCTTTGCTCCCTTCACCTTTGCATCTCTAATTGCTCCCACTCTCTTTTTTGATTCTTTTTGCCCCTTTTTCTCTGGTATCTCACCCAGCCTAAGTGGAAATCTGGCACAACTTGGCTAATTAAAGTGCAGCTGACATTTATCCCATACTTAGTGACTACAAAGTAAGTCTTCCTCTATTTCAATCTCTCCTCCATTTGGCTGCCAGAGTGATTTTCCTAACAAACTTCAACAACTCCCTATTACCTTTCAAATCAAAAATTCCTGTCATATAAACCCTTCACACTTTGAACTCTAACTCATTTCATATTAATTTTCTTCCAATATTTATTGTTCCAGCCATCCCCTCCTTTTTGTTCCTCACACACAACATTCCATTTCTAATCTTGGTGAGGTTGCAATGGGTGATCCCTCTGCCTGGAATGAACTCTCTTATTATTTCTTTTTAGAACCCCGACATGGAGCCTTCTCCAACCTCCCCATCTGCTAGTCTCACACTCTCCCAAAATTACTTTGTACCTTTCTTATATAGATACACAGATGTTCATGTGCATGAAGGCGTTTTCTCACCCACCTAAGCTGCAGGGTGTTTTTGCAGCTTCAATAAGAAGTTTATTTAATAAAAAGCTTCTTAGTTGATTATTTCTCAGTGGAATAATAGCTCCTCAGGGCATGGACTCTTCCCCAACTCTTGTCTTTGTGTCTCCAATGCAAAGTACATAGTAGGAACTTTAGTCAATGCTTGTTGAATTGAAAGAATTTTATGAGTCTTCCTTGATGTCATCCATGTCGTGTACCATTCCTGCTTTCTAGGTAGCACAGAATTAATTTGATGATTTTCCATATTGAAGCAAAATCATTCTAAAAATAATTAAGTTCTGACCTTTCTCCTCAGAATGATATGTTGAGTTTTCCAGTTGGGGACATAGTTGCCCTGGATCATCTGTATCCTGGAATTTAAAGGCTCCAGAGCAATGATGGACTTTGGCAACATGTACAGCTAGGAGAGAGAGAGAGACAGAGAGAGAAGAGAGACAGAGAGAGAAAGAGAGAGTTTTGACCTATAAAACATGCTTGGTCAATCTAACTAACCCAGGGGATCTACAGGACATAAAATACTCAGTGGGAAATACTACAGCTTCTAGGTAAAAATGCCTGTGTCAAAGTCCTTATCTATTCATCAGTGGAAATTTTAGTTAACTAATTGGAGTTCATGGAATGAAGAAATGGACATTGGAGCAATATAAATCACAATGGATTTGGAATCACAGCACCTGGATTTGACTGCTACCAATTAATATCAACCTGACAACTTCTCTAGGCCTCAATCTCTCTCTATATAAAATGAGGTAATTGGACTAGAGGGTTTTCAATGTGCCTCACAGTTCTAAAATGATGATACTTTGACATGGTCAACCTTGAGCATTAGGAAAATTATTTTTGTAGTTGTGTGGCATATGAGGGGAAGGGGAAAGATTTGAGGCAAGGAGGCCAATTCAGAGGATATCTCAAGTGTTCGGGTGAGATGTGTTAAGGACACAAACTAAGGTGTTGGCTATGGGGAAAGTATTGATGAGGAGAATGGGAAAGAGGCAAAAGATGTTTTGGAGGATACCATGATGGATTGGATAAATCTGAATGAGATTGAGGAGTCAAGAATGCAAGAGATGTTGCAAACTTGAATGATTCATGATTAAATGAAAAGATAAAAAGGTTAATAGTATCAAGACTAGAAAGAGAGATGCTCAGAAGAAGGGACAAATAATCAGCTCGATTTTGGACATGTTGAGTTTGAGATGCTTATGGAACATGTAGCTGGAAATATCCAATAACAGGAGTGAATCACAAGGGACAGCCCGATTTCAGCTACTCAGGCTCACAAATTAGATTCATGAAGGTAATGATTAAGCCCCTGGAAAGTGATGGGCTTACTACATGAAACATAGTAGGGAGTCAAGGGGGAAAGTCCAAGATAGAGCTTTGGAAAACACCCAGAGTTAGAGGACTTGATATGGATCCTGATTCAGCAAAGACGTCTGGGAAAGGGCAAGTAGAGAAGAAGCAAGAGAGACCAGTGTCATAAAAACCCAGAGAGGAGGAAGAGAAAGTGATCCATAATACAAAATACACCTGAGAAGCCAAGAAGGCTGAATATTGATGAAAAGATCATAAGATTTGGCAATCAAGAGGTAACTATTAGCCATAGAAGAAGCAGCTGGCTATTGAGGAAATGACGAAGCTTCAGGAATAGAGACATTTCCAGCACAAAACCAAGGAAGAGGATTTGCATTTGTTCACCAAAATATGAACATTCTTCAGAATTCCTGAAGTTGACCTGGGTCTCTTTAAACATATGTATTTTATTGATGCCGAAACCTGTTTCTCCAGGGATTTGACTATAGAGGTTTATAGAAACACATGGGGAGAGGGTTTGGGAGAGACAGAAAAAGAAGAGAGACATAAGACCATTTTTGCTATGTTTGTATTCTAGTCAAAGGATTGAGTTTTAGTCATAAGAATTTTTGAAATGATGTTTAAAATGAGGTTTTGGACATTAGTGGATTTAGTCAATGGTACAAGCTGGAGTGCATGTGAAAGCCCAGTATTTGTAAGCTTTAGTGGAAAGGTGAGCTCATAAATATAGAAATTCCTTCCAATATTAGAGATAAATCCATCCAGGTCTGCCCATTCTGTTGATTTTGGTTTTGATTTTCCATAAATCTTCCATAGGGAGATTTGCCTGATGTGCTAGAGCTCTTAGGATCATTAGATTTTTAGACCTAGAATTTAACAAGACTTCATTTAGTCCAGTCACTTCATTTTTACAATGAGGAAAACTAATTTCTCTAGATATCAATGCAATCTGGGTTCCATTGTTTGTTACCAATCTCTGCCAAAAAGAAATAAACGTAGATACTATCCAGGTCGATTGAAAAGGTATATTTGTGCCATGACACGAACACTATTAGAGTCAGTTGATACCGGCACTTAAATCCTGTCCCTGACCTTTATAGACTTTGTGAATCTGGGCCAATCTCTTAGCATCTCTGAACCTCATTTTCTTCCTATATAAAATGGGTATGGTCATATTTGCATGACCTTACTCATAAGAGTTCTTGTATGAATCCAATAAAATAATGGGAGTACAATACTTTTTAATCCCTGAATGGGCTCTCTAAATATCAGTGCTTCTAGTTGGAAGGACTTAAGCAGTTTCTTTCCCTCTTTCTCCTGCTCTTTGACCTTTTGGATATGCCATTTAAACATTTGGAGAAAAGTTGCTCCTGGCACACCTTGTCTATTTTGCCCTTCCTGATTCTGGTTTTGCTTTCTGGGAAGCTGGGAGATTGGGGCACTCAGATTTAGGGTGAAATCAAAGTCATTTCAGACGAGTGACACGAATCACCAAGAATTCATTTAACTAGGGAGGGCAGTGATAAAGTTAAGTATTCAGTTAATACTTTACTAGGTTACTAGGTTATGACCTATTTTTCTTAATTACCTCTTTTTGGCTCTTCTCCATCCCACATGTGGTTTTATACACAGACTCACCTGAATCTCAAGGTCAAAAGCAGTCACCCTTCCAGCATCTGCCCCTTTTTATATGGGTTTTCCCAGTGTGAGAAGACTTTCAGAGAGACTTCAGCTCCATAAAAGCAAATTCTTTTTGGCCAAGGATTTGGGGGGAATTGTTTCTCTATAAACTTTCATCAAAATTTGATAGTGAGTTGGTTGCCAGGCTCTGCACAGCTTGTCCATTTTATGGTTGCAGCAGTTCCCCTCGACATGATAACCCAGGACTCCCAACCCAGCTGTTTCCATGAATTTTTATTACAACTTTATTCTATGACCTTGGATTAGCCATTAAAATACCAAAGATGGTCACGAGCCAGTCTTTATCTCAATAGGACACAACAAACAACATCATCCCCCAGTTGGGAATCCAAATCACCACTAACCCATCTATTATCTTGTCAGGGAAAATCCTCTTTTAGCATCCACTGAGATTTTGCTTGAATCAGGTCACAGAAGAGGGTCTGGGTACCCTAGACTTACAACAGAGCTACTACTACACAGATAGAAAGAGACAGAAATCCTCTCCTTAAATAAGAAAGTAAACAATGAGAAACTAATGAATTTTGTGTTTCTAACCTTGGCAGAAGGACGGCACAGCAAGGTGCCATCTTAGACATCTTAGAAAGGGGTTAGGAAAGGCCTGAGCCCCGTTCCTGCCTTTAACTGATCATTTGTGGGATGCTGGACAAATCAATGAACCCAAAGCTCACTTGCCTCATCCATCAAGTGGAGATACACTTGCTTTGTTACTTATTTCTCTGGTTTTTGCAAAGATCAGGTGATCTGGGCTTAAAATCCTTTAAAAATTGAAAGAACACCTTGCTGCTCTCATTTCTGGTAATCGCTGCAGACAACAATTAATGAACATTTTCTAAATGTCTGCTATGTGCCAGGTGCCATACTAAGTTCTAGAGGTACAAAAAAAGACATAAACATTCTCTGCCCTTGAAGAGCTCCCATTCTATGGGGAGAGACAACACTCAAACAACTTGGGATATCCAAAGCATGTACAGAATGGACCAAAAGTAATCATATAGGGAACAAACACATCAGCAGCTGAGGGAACTGAGAAAGATCTCCTGCCAAATGTGAGATCTGAGCCAAGTCTTAAAGGAAGTAGGAAAATAGGAGCAGAGCTGAGGAGGACCAAGGGCCCACCATGGAAAGGCACTAGGTAGGAGGGGCAGGGCATGTTCAAGGAACTGCAAGGAGCCAGTAGAAAAGAGACTTTGAATGCCATGAAAGAGTAGGAAGGGGGAAATGGACCAGTTTGGGAAAAGTTAGAAATGCAGAGTTGAGGACTTGATTTTTACTTCTTAAGATAATAAGGGACCATGGGAATTTATTGCAGCTGGGTGGAGCAAATGAAAGGGAGTCAGAAAACTTGGTTTCCAGTTTTATGTTCTCTGAGGAATGCATGACCTTGAGTTAGTCTCTCTCTCTCTCTCTCTCTCTCTCTCTCTCTCTCTCTCTCTCTCTGGAATTGTCCTCCTTCCTTCCCTTCCCTTCTCTGGTCCCTTCATTCTCTTCTTGCTTTCTCCTCTCCCTTCTCTTTCTCTTCCCTTCCCCCTTCCATTCCCTTGTCCGGCTGTGAAGATAAATGATATTTAATGTGACAACAATGATTTCTTTGGAGAAGAGTCATTATCATCTGTAACAGTAATCTTTGCTATCTCAATTAAGAAGTAAAAATAAATAAAACAATTAGAATTTCTCTAACTCCCTTACCTTAAATGGTGCACCCATTCACACACACACACACACACACACACACACACACACACATACACACACACACGGGCACAGACACACACAGAAAATCAACCTCTTTGCTGCTCATCCTTGATGTCCATCCCATCCCCTTCCATGCCCCATAAACAGGCCATACTTCTGGCCCACCCATTATTCTGAGATTTATTGTAGGCAGTGACAGAGCAGACAGTGTAGACAGGGGAAGTCCACAACACAAACAGCAGATGCCAAATGCATCTGGATGCCTGTGCTGCTCCCAGTTCTGGTAATTGCTACAGACAACAGTGTGGATGGGCCACCACAGCCAGGGCTCACATCCACCGTGCATCTACAGAGCAAACACATGTAAGGGCACCAATTCCCTCCATCACAGTGTGCCAAACCAAGGCCCTGATTCTGGGGTAACAACAGCAATTTAATTTTGGAAATTCAAATAGTCGGCAGCTCAGAGACCATCTTTCTTCATCCACAGAGACTCAAGTTCTCACAGCAGATATTGTACTAACTGGGGTCCCAGCCCTAGCTGCTGCATCCTCTCCTGCTGGGGTCCTTGGGTTTGTAACCTCACTTTACCTCTCACCTTTGTAGTCAAGGTCAGGCTACATCCAATATCTTGAGTATGAAGTTGGCTGTTCTCTTTGGCAAGGGCACAGAGAGCTGTCAAAGCTGCGACTTCTTCCATAAACATGGTCTCTGTCCAAATATTTACTTGTCTGAGAATAATTTGGGTCAAAGAAAAGGAAGGCCCTTCTTAGTCTCAGTCATACAGCGATCCACTGTCTGCAATGTAAAGAAGTCACACTCTAAGAGACAAGTTCATACATAATTGGGATTAAATTCTAGATACTTTGGCAAGGCTTCCCATTTTTTGAATCACTTAATACATTTCAAGAGTGTGGTCAGTGTGATATCTTGATACATACACACACACACACACACACACACACACACACACAAATAACAGGTTAGTGTATTTATGTGTGTATGTATACGTGTATATGTTTGTATATGTGTGTGTGTGTATGTATAGGACCTCCCAGTGCAATACTCTGTTAACCTTTTTCTATTCTTTATGAAAACCAGAATTTTATTTTATGAACTGAATGAATACACAAACACCTGTTAAGCGATTCCTCTGAGCCAGGCACTGTGCTGGACTAGTAAGGTACACATGCCAAGGAGAGCTCCAGCCCTTAATACCCATAATTCAACAGGGATACAAACATGCAGAAGAATAGGCAACTGTCAAATAATCACGACTCAATCAACAATCTAAGTGGCATGTATTGGGCACTGGGAGAGAAATCAAAAGGGAAATAATCCCTCCTCTCAATCTGGTAAAGAGTCTATACTCTAGAAGAATGGGGATACTCAGGGGAGTATAAGTGACCATGGTTTGGCCTTAGGAAGAATCCCCTGTCGTGCCCTTTCCAGTAGTAATGGTAGGAGTGAATTGATTGCTATTTACAGATGAAGATCCAAGGGTGGAAAGTAGTGGGATGGGAAAGGGAACAAAGCAAAGGGCGGATGGCAAGGTCTCACACTAGATGAAGCTTGACTTCCTGGGGTGGATGGCTGGGTGGCAAATGAAATGAACCATTTGCCTTTTTTTTTTTTTTTACTCCACTGAAACAGCCCTGCTACCACAGTGGTCCATCTGCATTAGTGCTCATAGGACTCTCATTGATCCCCTAGAGATTACTTTTGAGGAAATCAAAGAAATAGGAGAAAACTGAGCCCCCACCCACTTAAAAAAATTTCCAGAATCCAGGACCACACCTTTGGGAAGGAGTCCAGGGACTATCTAGTCTGGCCCACGACTGGAAAAGAAGGAGCCTCTCTTAAACATCCCAATGATGGCCATGCATCCTTGCTAGAAGTAACCTCCAGTGGTAGAACTTCCTATCCCCTGAGGCATCCCATGTCACTTCAGAAAGGCTGATTAGCAGAATGTTTGCTGACAACAAGCCTAAATTGGTCTCTTTGTAATTTCCTCTGAGTATGGTTCAGTTTGCTGATACCAAGTGAACAACTTTAATGTCCCTTTCCCATACCTGACAACCTTTCAGGTACTTGAAGAAAGCCAACATGTCTGTCCCAAACCTCTTCTCAAGGCTAAACATCCCCAATTCCTTGGATTGACCTTTATATGTCAAGAACTGAAGGTCTGTCATCATCCTGGTTCCCTCTTGTCAGTGTCCCTCTTAAACTATTGTGTTCAGAACTAAGCCCAGTGATGTAGATATAGTTGGACTGGAGCAGAGATCTACAAGACCATTCTCTAGTTTTTTCCTTTCTTCTTTTCTCTCTCCCCTCCCTCTCTTCTCTCATCCCAATTACTGTCTATCTTCTTTCTCTTCCATTTCCTACTTCCCATCTCTCCCTCCTTCTTCCTTCCCTCCCTCCTTCCCTCCTTTCCTCTCTTTCTCTCTCTGTTTTTCTTTGTGCCTCTCTCTGTCTCTGTCTCTGTCTCTGCCTCTCTCTGTCTCTCTGTCTCTCTCTCTCTCTCTCTCACTCTCTCTCTCTCTCTCTCTCTCTGTGTGTGTGTGTGTGTGTGTGTGTGTGTGTGTGTGTATGCCTCTATATCTCTGGTATGTGATTCTGTCTCTCTATCTCTCTTTCTGTTTCTGTCTCTGACTCTTTGTCTTTTTCTTTGTCTCTCTATCTCTCTTTCTTGTCTGCCTCTCTCTGTGTGTCTCTCTGTCTCTGTCTCTGTCTCTCCCTCTCTCTCTCCCCCATCACTGTCTGTCTGTCAGTCTCCCTTCTCTCCCACTTCCCGTCTCCCTCCCTTTCTTCATGCCTAAAAATAAGCCAATGATTAAGCCATATTCACAGCCCCATGGACATATTCTTCTATTTCCTGTGTTAGGAGGCCAGAGTTAGATGTGATTAAGGTGAGACATGGGGGGGCTCTTGGATTCTCCCAGCAGAGCTCAAAGCTGTGAGGAGCTCTGAGACATGTGAAAATTGCCTTCAATTTTTAAGAACATCCCAAATCACCACAATGTCCAGTTCTTTGATCCAAGTCTTGTCCACAGATGTAGCTCAGACATAGCACAGTCTGTACAGATCTCAGTGAAGCCTGGAAACAATTTTTGATGATACCTTCAGATATTTGTGGAAGAAAGTGCTTCTCTCTGACTTCTAAGGCTGCGAAGGCAGCTTTGTGGCTTACTGGATAGAGCACTGGGTCCAAGTCCGGAAGACCTGAGTTCAAATGTGTCCTCAGATACTAAGTCACTTAACCCTGTCTGCCTCAGTTTCCTCATATGTGAAATGAACTGGAGAAGGAAATGGTAAGCCACCCCAGTAACTTTGCCAAGAAAACGGAAAAGCATTTCTTTCCTTCTAGAATACAATTTTATTTATTCTTTGAATAATTCATTACATCTAACCTCACTCAAACTTTGGAAATAACTTGCTAAAGAGGTCAAACAATTGTAGCCTAGCTTCTGCTCCTCTCTTTAGCTTTTTTTTTCAAAGACATCTTAGTCATCCCCTGTGGTCCTATAACTTTTTCTTTCTTTCTTTCTTTCTTTCTTTCTTTCTTTCTTTCTTTCTTTCTTTCTTTCTTTCTTTCTTTCTTTCTTTCTTTCTTTCTTTCTTTCTTTCTTTCTTCTGAAACAATTGGGGTGATATGACTTGCCCAGAGTCACATAGCTAGGGACGATTGTATGCCTGAGGTCACATTTGAACTCAGGTCCTCCTGACTTCAGGGCCGGTGCTGTATTCACTGGCATCTAGCTGCCCCTCCTATACCTTTTTCAAGTTATTACAAAAGCTTTTCTTTCCTTCCTTCTGTCCTTTTCTCCTCCTTCCCTTCCTTCTTTTTTTTTCCTTCCTCTCCTCTCTAAGCTTTCACAACATTGCTACCTCTTCCTCTTCCTACCTTTCTGACAATTTTTTCTCAGTCACTACTTTTTTCTTCTACTCCATACCCACTACTAGGGCTATTCCCTCCCTCCCCTGCCAAGCCTTTTCTCTTCATTCTCTTTCTCTTGGTGATCCTATCAGCTCCCAGATGAGTTCAATTATCATCTTAATGAAAATGATCTGATTTACACATCCAGCCCATTTCTCTCCTAAGCTATAGTTGTATCATTGACTAATTTGTGAACATCTCAAATTGGATGTTCCAATCACATCTCAAACTCAATATGTCCAATCGGAACTCATCTTTTACCCAAATCCTTCCCTTTCCCAAGCTTCCCTGTTATTATTGAAGATACCATCACCCTCCCAATCACACAGTCTTGGCTCCTCATTCTAACTCATCTCTCAAAGCCAAGTGTTTTTCCAAATCTGCTTGTTTCTACCTTCAGGTAGCTTTTATATGTTCCCTGCTCCATCCTTACTCAGCACCTTGCCTTAAGTCCTAATCATGCCTCCCTTCAACTATTGCCATAAAATTCCAAATGGTCTCCCTGCCTAGAGTCTCTCTCCACTCATACCCTTTCTATCCCCATAGCTGCCAAAGGGACCTTCTTAAAGCCCACATTTGACCACATCCCTCTCTTACTCGCAGGACTCCAGTGGCTCCCCATTCATCTGGGAATGAATCTCCTTGATTTGTGGCTTCAAATTTTTATAACCAGTCCCTTTCCTCCCTTCCCAGTTTTCTTATTCTTTATTGCCCATTGCACTTCCTCAAATCCAACACTCCATTTCTTGTCTCTGGGTCTTGGTACTTTTTGTGCTCCATGCTTGGAATGGTCTTCCCCCTTGCCTCTGCCTCTTAGTTTCCCTTGCAACTCACAGTTCATTTCTGCCCTTCTTTGGGAGCTGTGTTCCAGCTTCCCCCACTGCAGGAGTCATCCTCCTCACCTTATCTTCTTTCTATTCAGTAGACATGTAGAAAGCTCATTTATTTATATGATGTCTCCCTCATTCAGTCTATATGAGGACAGAGGATTTTTGCTTTTGCTTTTTCTCTCCATGCTGACAGTGACTGTAATGCTGAAGCTATTCATATCACCTTTATATTAATTTACCTGCATATATAATTTGTATGTATATATGTATGTACATATATGTATATATATATATATATATATATATATATATATATATTTGTCTGTATGTATGTGTATTCCTAATCTAAATGAATCATCCTTCAGTGGGTAAATGTAGTTTTTTTTTTTAATCAGAATTTAGGTTCCAAGAGCTTTCTTTGGGCCAATTTTCCCTACAAAGTAGACAGTGATTCTACTTAATTTTTTTTCTGAACGCCTCCCCAAAATGGAGTTTTAGTAAATGATGTCTGATCTTCCCTTCTATCACAGACTTTAAGATGTAGTGACAAGTCCCAGGGACCAGTAAGCTTCCTCTCATTTCTACCTCAGTGATCAGTTCCTTTTTGTTACTCAGAAACTCAGAATAACAGTTCTTCTTGTTTCTTCTTCTAGATTTTTAAAAAAATTTCAATTATCTTTTAGGCAAGTCAACTATTTGCCTTTAAAGGATAATTGCCTTTAGCCGAAAGGCATCCACATAATTAAATCCCTTCCCCTTCTTTCTTATTTGGTGCCTTCTTGTCAGGTTTGTTATTTTATTCTTGAACTTCTTATCCATTTCTTTTTTCTTCTGTTGTGATAATCTGTGGCGCATTATGATGATGATACTGCCTCTGATTTTTTTTCCATCAAACATCTTGGAAATACTCTCCATCTTGCTTTCTCTGTTTGATTCCTGGACTTCTTTATTTGACTGTATACTCATAACAAACAGTGCTATTCCACTTGTGCCCCTTTTGTTAAATGAAAACCATTTCCTTGGCATGATTCTCAAAGTACCAAGTACTTTGAGATTTAATTTGTCTCTTTGCAATAAGTTCCCTGATCCACCTTTATTGCAAGAACTTGGAGGGCTATGTAAATCTGAGTTATTATTGTTTCTTAAACATTTGTACATGATCTTATTACAGTTCCTTTAATAATGTCTCCAGGGCTTTATAATTTCTAACAATCTTTTCTAAGTTCTTTTGATAGTATTTCAGACTCCTACAATCATGGAATTGGTTGAAAAAAATTCCAATTTTCATCTGTTCCAATTCATACATGAAAGGAATTCTTATTGTGTCATACCCAATAAGTAGCCATCTAATCTTTGCTAGAACCTCTACAAAGATGGGGATCCCAATTGTTGAGAATTGTTTTCAGACACCAACCTTACATTTACTTCCTCATAATTTCTACTAATTGTTCATTTCTCTAAAATCAGTCACCAGAATCATCAGTGTTCAATAGTCACTTTCTTGATGATATCTTAGAAGTTTCATATCAAAATGTAAGCTCCTTATGAAAAGGGGATTGGGAGGAAGGAGTTTCTTTGCATCCCTAGTGTCTAGTACAATGCCTATTAAGTACACAGTAAATGCTAATAAAAAGTGGTTGATTGGTTGATATTCATTACTTAGAAAAGAACTTCCTTTTTATTTTTTAAAAGCTTTTTAATTTCAAAACATATGCATAATTTTCAACATTCACCCTTCTAAATCTTGTATGCTAATTTTCTCCTTCCCTTCTTCTCATCCCTTCCCCTAGAGAGCAAAGAATCTAATAGATGTTAAACATGTGCAATTCTTCTATACATATTTCTATAATTATCATGCTGCAAAGAAAAATCAGATCAAAAAGGAAAAAAATGAGAAAGAAAACAAAAAGCAAGCAAACAACAACAAACTTTCCATTCCTCTGTTTCATCTTCTCTTATTTTATAATCTTAGAATATACCTTGCTAAGGAGCCCCTCTTCCAGGAGGATCTAGATAATTTTTTTTCTGTATTTCTTTGGAAGCTTTTCAGTTCTTTTCCAGAACACTTGATTCTATTTCCTGGGACCATGTTGAGGATTTCTTCTGTTTTTTTTTTTTTTCATCTACTCCAGGAGAAAACCCAAAAGGCAGATTCTTTGTCCACATGCACTTTTTACTTGTCCCTTGATCTTATTCTTTTGCTGGATGGGAAGGATTCAAATAGTTGAAAAGGGAGGTTGAGGGAGGTAGAGAGAAAAGAATATTGCTGGGGGAAAAAAAGAACAGTGGTGAGTCAAGAGTGGCAATTTGGGGTCAATATAGACATAAATATATTCACAACTGGAATGAAGGGGAAGAGCAGAGGGTCATAGGTTATGTGAAAAGAATTACAAAAGTCAAGTAATTGGAAATATTCTATACTTTAGAAAAACAATCGATTTTCCATGGACTTAGGATTTCCTCTATTAATACAAATAGAAGCCTTTTTATACCTTTTATCCTATGCAGGTTTTATGAATTTGAGATCTATATAATTACTTGAAACTAGCTTGACAGAGAAGTTTCAAATACATTAATTTGGGTGGAAACTGAGATAGTCTCAGTATCTTCTTTTTTGATCTGATTAAACATAGGTTTTATCTTGGAGCTATGGTAAATCTGGCTCACGTTAATAGTGATGATGCTCATGATGGTGATCATGATGGAGATGATGATAATGGATATCTACACAACATTTTCGCCTACACTTCATTTGACTTTCATTTGCATATGCAGAGTACTGTATTTGGAGTCAAGACTTAACCTTTAATTCTGTGTTTGATCTATATACCTTGGATAAGCAATTTAACCTAAGTCCCAGTTTTTTAACATCTAAAATGGGGACAATTCTTGTAGTACCTATATATAGAGTTGTTATAAGGGTCAGGTGATATCAACTACAGTCATTTCACAAGTACCTATCACACATTAAACTTTAATGATACAAAAACAAAAACCGAAATAAGCCCTGATTCTATGGAGCTGACAAGTTGTCAAATGTGTCAAATGTACACATTTAATTATATAAAGAATATGTACAAAATAAGTCATAGAGAGGACATTTGGAACTGAGGAGCTAGTGAATGTGAAGCACATTATAAGATGAACTTATAAAATACCAGCTATTCTGTTCTGTCCTATGTTATATTACATTGTATTATATCAATTATATTTTTATTTGAACCTCACAAAAATTAACCAATCAAGCATGTATTAAGAACCAACTAATAATCCATTAAATTAAGATGAGTAAACAAGCTCAAAGAAGTCAGACCTCACTTCTAAAAATGTTCAAGTTAGGATTCCCTGCTCTCTCTTCTCCTTCAAAATGAGCTCCTAACTCCTTTTTAGGAATAAGACAGCAAACTTCATCAGCTTTTATTCCAATCTAATGTAGTACAGAAGCTCACCAGGCAAGACAGATATATTTAGTTATAGATATTTCCCACTACTTTTTTATTCGTGAGCTCTGCTCTATAAATGGCATTCTAAAGATGTGTTCTAAGTAATGATATAGACTGGGGGGGGGGTTGTTTGTTTTTTAATGTGAATGTTTGATCCTTTTTAGGACAGTGTTTTGCCTCCTCAATTGAATTTAAAAGTCATGTTTGGTAAAAGACCCATTGCCACACTAATATATTTCTCTGTCACCATAACGTATTGGATGGACACGTTTTGGGGCCAGCCAACGATTCCTCCAGCTGGTGGACTGGCATCCTCCGCAGTCTCAGCCTTAAGCCAACCATTACTCTGTCCATTTGGGATTTGGCCTTGTTCTTTTATCTGACAGGCTAACACTTTTTGTGATAGCAAAGGACTGGAAATAAAGTAGGTGTCCAACAATTGAGGGATGTCTAAATGATCAGACAGACATGAGTGTTATGGAATATTACTGCATGTGAAAAGCAACTATGAAGAATGTGGAGAAGCCTGGGAAGACTGATGCTTAGTGAAGTCAATGGGGCCAGGAAAACAAAATGATGTAGATGAGAAAAGTAAACCAACAAAACCAAGTTCTGTATAATTATAATCCCCAGATGTGAACCCAGAGGACACATGAAGGAAATGAATTGGCCTCCATTGTAGAGCTCAACAGCTGTGAATGTGGGACTGCAATCTCACATACTGTCAGCCTAAGTGGACATATTGCTTAGTTTTGCCAACCTGCTTTGCCTTTCCCTTCAAATGAATGTGAGAATCGAAAATAATGAATGTGGATGAATGGAGGAATGAATGAATCTTTGTTTCCAAAGATGGCTTTGCTGGGGAGGAGGGAGGAGATTTTTGAAAATAAATATGAAAGGCAGCAAAAGCTATTCATGTATTTTTAAAAACCCACTAACAGCTATTCTATTTCCTAGACCAATTTTGAATGCCAAATATTTTCAGCATTTTCTCTTCCTTAAGTATAATTTCTCATGTTGAAAGATCTCTGACTTGATTTCTGTGGACCACACTCTTTCTCTCCAAACTGGATTTCCAATTCCTTCATGTTTTGCAAATTACTAGTGCCCAACCTTCTTGCCATTAGCTTCGCTGAATTTGGCTAAGATAGTTTCTGGATAAAAGGTACACAGTTGGTCACTTGGCCTTTGAAACAGAGCCCAGACCAGTCTATATTACATAATTTGGTCCTCACAAAAACCCTGGAAGGCAGGCGTTATTAATACCCCTTCTTGACTGTTGAGGAAACTAAGAGCAGAGAGATTTGCCCAGTGATACATACTTATTAAGTAAGACACTTATTAAGTGTCTGAAGCAGAATTCAAAGCCAGGACTTCCTGACTCACTAACGTGTTCAATCTGTTAGGCCATTTACCTTCTTTGAAAGAAAAATTAAAGGGAAGAAGAGAAAAAAAGTCATGAGATCTTGGTCTGGAATCAGGAAGATCTGTATTCAAATTCAGCTTCAGATACATCCTAGCTGTGTGATCCAACAAATCACTTCATCTCTGTCTCCTGCAATTTCTTCAACTATAAAATGGAAGTGATGACAGAACCTAACTTTTAAGATTGTTATAAATATCCAATGAGTTAATATTTTTAAAGTACATAGCACAGTTCTTTGTCCATAAGCATATGCTTAATACATACTATTATCATTGCTGCTGTTGTAATTATTATTATATCTCTCAGCCAGACTACAATAACAATTATGGAGATGGTAGGTATAACATTGAGATTGAACATTGTATATCTCATTTGTCAGGGGTGGAACTTGAATTGAAGTTTTCCTGACTCTGAGGCTATCCTTCAAGTCACTCTTTGTTGCCCTCAGCCTTTATACATAATTAAATACCCCTATACTAAGGAGGGGAGCTGATTCCAGGTATCCTTACAATTAATGCCTGTAAATGCTCTTGACATTCAAAATTGTGTCTTGTGACTCCAATCTAATCTACCTCGTAACTGCAGGATACATGTACTTGGCTTTCCCCCTGCCTTGGTGGATGAAAGAAAATGTGGTTTCACTGTTAATGTGAATTATTATAATTCCTTTGGGTCTGTTATTAAAAACTCACTCCATCTTATTTTGCATTTACTCACATTAGCCATTCACTGTCTGAGAGCTTTACCTCCTTGTGTCTTCAGCTCACATTAAAAATCACTACCTTTTGAAGCTATTGTGAAAAAGCTTCCAGACTAAACAGAAATTATGTCTCAAGGGCAGCCTTGTGGTTTTGGAGGAGAATTCGTTACAAAGGTCAATGCTTTGCAAACAGGTTCTACCATCTGGGTGAAACTGGCCATGTTTCTTGACTTCTCCAGGACTCTGTTTCTCTATTGATAAAATGAGAAGGTATTTCTAGTACTACCTTACAGTATTATTGTGAGAAACAAATAGGATAATATACAGAAGCATTTCATATGTCAACTATTATCATTTTAATTATTAGAGTATTTTCTGAAGAGAATAAACTATTGTCTGAAGTACTAGATGAGCTAAGGATGGAGAGACTCATCATGTATAGGTTGGACACCAAATGGTGCATTTTTTGGTAATGACAATCCATGACGTAGATCATAATAGGACCCTCGGTCCTTTAAATCACCCTCTGGTTCTGGAGTGTTGGTTTGCAGAGAAAATCATACTGATGACATTGAGCCTAGAAGTACAATGACAACTTCTTAATAAATCTCACTACTAATTATTAAAATCTGCATAAGCTTGAGCAAATTACTTAATTACTCTGAACCTCAATATCTTCAATTATAAAATAGTGATAATCCCACTTGTTGTACTTTGATTGGGTTATTGTGAGGTTCAAATATAGTCATGTAGATAAAGTACTTTACAAACCTTAAAAGTATATAAAATGGCAGTATTATTTAAATGAAATGGTTCTAAACATCCACAATGGAAAAATAAAGTGGGTGAAAAACTAGAAAAAAGCACATAATACCCACAATATAGTTGGATGGAATGCCCATTGAATAATTCATCAGTACATAAATTTTGAATAGACATTGTAAGTAGACAATACAGTACAGAAAGAAAAAAAAAAGGAATTCATCTAGATGAAAGGAAAGAGAGGGATTTTTGTGTCACTTTAAAACAAACAAACCCAAGGTCTTTGTCACTTCAAAGAAACATCTGTTATATATATATTTTTTCCTGTTCTGTTATGTGGCTGCAGATAATAGAATATAAGATCAGAAAAATACCAAAATGGCAGGTGAGCAAAGAGATCAATTGAAAGATAAATGGCAAAGTAAGTCAGCTGCAGAATATTTTCATGGAATACAGAAATAACATAAAAAGACATCATTGGTGATTGACCTACTGGATGGGACTGTCGGGATTCCAGAAGCTCTTGACTATGAGGATACTAGACTGAGTCAAATAGAGTATAGTAGAGATAAATGCAAAGTCTTACAAATGGAAAAGTCATTTCAACAAGTACAAAATGGGAGAGTCATGGTTAGACTTCCTGGAGGTATATGGGGAGATGGAGGTGGAATCAAGGACTTCAGAACTGGCAAGAGCATTGGATTGGAGTCAGCAGACCTGCATCCAAATCTCCACTACTTACTTGACTTTTGTTGAGTCACTTTAGTTTCTCTTTGTCTCAGTTTCTTTATCTGTGAAATGAATGTTTTGGATGAAATGACCTCTAAGGTCTAATCCTAGGAATCTAAATCTATCTTTTCTTCTGGGTTGCAAAAGCTGCTTTTTTTTTTCTTTGTCTGATTTTCTACTGATTTTGTATTCCTCTTAAAATGTGATTTGTGGTCATTTTTCTCCTCTTTCTGGGATTCATTGTTATGATGATGGGTTTTTGTTCATTCCGTGGATTTTTATTCCATGATAGTATCTTTTATTTTCAACATATTTTTCTTGACTGAATCTATTTTCTGATCTATTTCTCTATTTCCTGGCATACCATATTTCTTCTCTCCATTATTCACTTTAATTAATTCTTTGAGGGGTAAGGGGAAAGTGTCAAGGCTGCTCAACAATTTTGGCATTTTCTTCTTATGTGTAATAGCTGAGTTTTGCTTAAGCTTTGGGAGTTTCCAGGTTTTTTCTGTCCGATTTTTGGAGTTTAACATATTCATCTCTTGCTCTTCCTTTTCTCAATTTTGATAGTTTGGTTCATTTGTTAACCTAAGCTATAGAAAAAACAAATCTTAGACTCAGGAAAGAGTCAAGATCAGAAAAAGTTTTGGAAAGGCTAGAAAAATGAACAAAATCAAGGCAGATGAAACATGATGAGAGAAAATGTAAAATCTTATTTTGGGGTCCAAAAAAATCAACAAAAATACAAGATGGAGGAATTATGGTTAGATGGAAGTAAAGATTATATTCATGAATGTCAAGCTCTATCTAAATCATCAGCGGGATATAAAAACTATTGCAGTCTTAGTCTGCAAAAGGAGAAACACAGTGTCCAGGACTAGGGAGGAGAAAGCCCTAAAGTAATATCTAGAGCAGTGTTCCCCAAAGTATGATCTGATAATTCTTAGAGGTCCCTAAAATGCTTTCAGAATGTCCTCAAGGTCAAAATTATTTTTATAATAATTCTAAGTCACTTTAATTTCTAATCTTGTAATTAAAAATGGCTTAAACACATATAAACAAAAGCTCTTGGTGAAGGGATCTCCAACTTTTAAGGAAAGAAAGGAGTCTTGAGACCCCTCTCAAAAATTGAAAACCATTGTTCTAGAATATTATGTTCATTTCCAAGAGTCACATTTTCATGAGATTGATAAGCTGAATATCATACAAAGGAAGGCAAACTAGGATGGTGAAAGGCTTGAGTATATTCCAAATATACTCAGATATTAAGTATATATCCAATATGTTAAAAAAAATTTTAAGGGTGCCATTTTACTTGGTGAAGAAAAAACTTAGGGGAAATGTGAAAATTGTCTTCAAATACTCAAATGGCCATCATGCCAAAGAGGAAAGAGAATTATTCTTCTTGATCTCAAAAGACAAATGATCCCTTTAGCTTTAAATTTATTAATAGTCCCATGGTCATTGTACCCAACATGGAAGCCAAGGCTATATGGTGAGTTGTTTCTAACATATGCATAAAGTTACTACTACTTACTGTCATTCATATCAGAAAGAAATAAATAGACTCTTAAAAGAAACACTTAAACCATTTACCTCAGGCTCTTTTGTTTCCCAATTTGTCATTTTTATGAGACTGGAACATAAAGCTGCCAACACAAGGTAAGGGTGGGGGGGAGGTCCATTTCAATACTCTCTAGAGTTCAATCTATGTTCTCCCTCTGTCTGTCTCAGTGCCTGATATTGTCATTTGCTCTGGTACAATAAAAGTGACTGGTGTGTGGAATAAGAATGGGAGCTGGTGATGGTACCTTTGAACATTAGCTCAAAGTTCCATCTGGGCTACATTGTAAACAATGCTACCTAGATGCAAGCTTTCACTGATCTGCCAGGGGAGTTGAAAATCATTCTCAATGAAGAGGCCCAGCTGGTTGGTCGACAGGCCCACAATGGCTATGGAAAGATTTACTGATGGTGTGCTGGGGCACTCAATGCATGCTGTCTGTGCTTAGTTCTTTTCCCCTTTGGTGCTCAGATAAAGGAAATACAATTATGGCTAATTGGATAAGCATTTACATCAAAAGAAGAGCATAATTTAAGTGTTAGAAAAGACCTAAATAAAGCACTCACTCCTTATTTTACAGAATATAACATTGAAACAATCTAAGATTTATGAGAGAGAGAGAGAGAGAGAGAGAGGAGGGAGAGGGAGGGAAGGAGGAAGGGAGGGAAGGAGGAAGGAAGGAAGGAAGAAAGAAAGGAAGGAAGGAAGGAAGGAAGGAAGGAAGGAAGGAAGGAAGGAAGGAAGCAAGGAAGGGGAGCAGAAAAAATAAAAAAGAAAATTTGGTGTATTTGTGGGAATGTGTAGTCAAATTTTGAGGGAAAGAGATGTTTTATAACTAACCTTCTTCCTATTCCATGCTAGCAAATTTCTTTGTTAAGCATTAATCTTTTCTGCCTGACTGTTAATAGGAAGCACAATAGTGGAAGCTTCCAAGGGATACTTTTCAGAATGGCTATTTACAGTGTACTACAGAACCTGTAAGTGCAACAGCTATCCAATAGGGACCAGTCCATGAAGGTGAAGGCTAGTTGGAAAGAGCTTCTGTGGGAGAGCATGTTGAACCTCTTTTACAATATCTCTTTCATCCATCTTCTTTCCCCTCATACTTTTATTATCTTCACTTGCTTCTTGATTCCTGTCTCTTCTGGTCTTTATTTTGTCTGATATAGTCTCTGGCTAGGTCTGGCTGCATCATTCCTCCAGTGACAACTCAGGTTAAAATTCAAATTCCTTAGAGCAGGTGAGTGTGATTGCTAAACAACTGCCTGGGAACTTGAAGAGGGGATCAATGCACTGGATGATTGGATGATAAATTTAAATTGCTTGATTTTATTTAATAGGAAGAAGGTTGTTTATCCAAAATATAGGCCTGTGAACTTAACCTGGATTCCTATAAAAATGCTGGACCATTATTTAAGGGGGAGCATTTAAGAAGAGAAAAGGAAGCAAAGAATACTAAGGGCAAAAGTGGCTTCCTCAAGAATATATCATGTTGGACTAAACTCATTTCCCTTTTTGACAGGATCACTGGGATGGAAAAATGAAGATATTAACAGAGTATTCTTGTGGAGCTCACAGTATTTCTAATTCCGTTATCTCCAGCCCAAAAGTGTGGTTTTGCAGCTCCTCCCCCTTGCTTTCAGTTCAGTGCCCAAGGCGAAGTAAACAAGTTTAACCATTCTAGAGAACTCCATGGAGAGGGATGGGAATGATCCTGACTTAAAATCAGGAAGACCTGCGTTCAAATATAACTTCAGGCACTTACTAACTGAGCAACCCTGGACAAATCACTTTACTCTGCATGAGTTTACTCATCTATAAAATTAAGATCATAAAACACCTACCTCCCGGGGTTGTTTCGAGGATCAAATACTCTAACATTTAAATAATTATTAGTAAACCTTCAAGTGTTATATAAATGCCAGCCATTCTTGAAGACTGCATAATGGTGAAGGACATTGTCATGACCATCTTGCCCCTCCTTCCCAGGTTACATATTGCCAGCTCCTTTGATCAATTTGAATAAAACTTGGTCTCAAGGCCATTTGCCAACCTGCTAACAGTGGCTAGCAGGTCACCTAAATGTAAAAACGTCCAGCTGCCCAGGGCCCAAGACAAATAGTGTTTTACAAAATTGACCGTTGGCATAAGATCAAAGTGAATTGACAGTGGAATTCCATTTTTCACAGGTACACTGGCTCCAGGTTATTGAGAAGGGATAAAATAAAACTAAGGTTTTAACCTATATTGAAACCTAATGTACACACATTTTTAGAAGAGTTTGAAACTATGCAAGGAACTACGCGTAATTTGGACCTTTACAAAATTCTTCACAATTTTGACTCTAAGAGAGACAGGCTTCCAGGCATTATTATTTAGTATCAAACAAAATAAAATCCATTAACTAATTTCACTATTTAGTGTGGATTGAAAAAAAGACCAGACATAATAATAAATGGGATTTTAGGGTGAGGAGGTATTAAACTTTCTGGGAACCTACTCACATAGAAACCACCTTTACTGTTTTCTACACAGAGGATTCCGATTAGTACATGGGTCTTTTGCTGGAACATTTGGCTAATTTAATCTTGGCAAGAGCTCTCAGAAGGGAATTTTCCTGACTTAATTTATCACTTTGTATAGTAAAATCCTGACTACTCAGAGAAATAGAGTTCTTCATTATAGAAAACAAATATTTACTATCACAACCTGTGTACCAACCTCAGGCCTGAATTTAATTTAATATTTTACCAATGATTTTGGTAAAAGTATAAATGGTATGATTTTTAAATAAGCAGATGGCTCCTAGAAGAGGAGCTAAAAAGAGGATGGCAGAGCTAGGGTCCAAAAAGTTCTCAATGGGTCATATAACAAATCGTGTAAGATAAATACAAATACAAATAAATACAAATATGAAGTCTTATGGCTGGATTCAAAAACAATCAATGACACAAGTAAAAAGTAAGGAGTGGTGGCTAGACAGACATTCACTGAAAAAAAAATTGATTAGGTTTTTCAGTGGGCTCAAAGTTCACCATGGAACAATGTAAGGCTATGGCCCATCCACTGTACCAAACCAGGAATTATGGTTTGAAATTATAGACACAAGATTGATCTTGATGAAAAGAAAAAATTCCTGACAATTAGACTTATCCAGTAATGGAAAGGGCCCACCCAGAGGCAGAGTTGGATCTCCATATCTAGGACACTTGAGGGAAAAGCTGAATGATCATTTTGAAGATAGAATGGAGAGAAGAACTTAATTCAGAGTTTGCTCTAAGTGACCGGTGAAGTTCCTTTCAACTCATGCCATGGCTTTTACTCCCAGAGTGCATTGCCACAATCCCATAATGACTTTAAACTAGGTTTATGGTAGTTATATATAGTTTATGGCAAATTATGGTAGTTTGAAATGAGGTTTTGTAGTTCCTTCTGTCCCCAATTTATGAGATAAAATTAAATGAATGTCAAAGGAAAAGAAGACATTATCTCTGACTTTCATGAGATAACTCATCTATCCCCTCCCCCCCCAAGGCTTAAGTAGAATGCCTAGAACACACACATAATAAGTGCTTCAGAAACGTTTGTTCAGTGACTGGTGCTAGAGGCACTTGAAGCTACGATGCTAATAACTGAAACTTCCATGGCGCCCAAAAGTTTCTAAAGTACTTTAAGAGACATAACCTCTTTGAGCCCCACAACAGCCCAATGAGGTCATTTCCACAGGTCACTGAAGGCAGAGGCCGTCTTCAATATTTTGGGTGCATTTCAAATGCTGGGGCTTAATAAATGCTTGTTCAATTGAATCCCCATTTTACAGTTGAGAAAACTGAGTTTCAGAGGAGCAAGTGACTAGTGTATGGTCATCCAGCTAGAGGAAGTAGGATTTGAGTCCAGGACTTATGACCTCCACTTTTACATATGAGAAGACAGCTCTTAGCAAATCCTATGGAGGATTCAAATGGAAGTCCAGTAATCTATTCTGCTCAGGTGCTTTCCAACACCCCTGCCACATCTGTCCACAGCAGCCCAGACTACGTGCTTCTCAAAACCTAAAACTTAAGCTCAAAATTCTTGTTTGAAAGATAAAGATGGGTCAGTGAAAGGGATGGTGATGGATGCTGGTCCGTGCCCTCCATGGCCTCGGGATCCAGATCCTTCACCAGTCCAGTCCCTAAAGCCAGGCAGTTTCTACCACTGTCAGGCATTGTCCTGCAACCTGATTTCCTTCTCAACATCTCAGAAGAGTTTAAAGGCTGAAAGCACAGATAATTTCTCTTTAGAGATTCAAATGATCCTCTCTTAACAATATCACGATTATTTGGAGGGGGATCTGTGTGTGAGGAGGGCAGACAATCTCTCAGTTTCCTTAAATACAAGAACCCAATTTTTAGAAAGGTCCTGCATCTATCTGTAGTGTATAAGGCTTGGTGCCTTTCCATGCCTTGATGGGGAAGAGAAACAAAATGATATTCTTAAACCTACTTAAAGTTACTTAAAAAAAAAATCAAAACTAACCAAAGAAAAAATTACTCCTTCTAGTGACTAGTAGGGACTTTCTCATGTAGAACAGTTCATTTCCCATTATCAAACCTTTGCACAGGTTGTATCCATGCATCACTTAGCCCTTCCCCCATTCCTTTATAGGTATTATTTATGACCTTGTCTCCCCAGCAAAGGTGCTGGCAGACGGTAAGTGCCTAGTCATTGTTTGTACTTGATTACTTAAAGTAAGAAACCAGAGAAGAATGTAATGTCACAGAAGGGCCCTGGATTTGGCCACAAAAACTTGTATTCAAAGCCAGGCTCTGCCACTTATTGTGAATATGACCTTGGGAATTTTATTCTCCTAAATTAAAGGGAGGAGGCTAGACTAGGTGACCCTGGACTTCCTTTTTAGCTGTCAAATCTTACTCAGAACATCTCATTCTTCCATACATAAGTAAGGATCTCTTGACTAATGGAAGAATTTTCTGGGAGAAGTAGGAGAGATGCCCATAGTTTGTATGTCCTGTGATTTTGCTTTTTTTGAAACTAGATCTCTCTGTGTTTTACTCACACTGGAAGTACAGTGACCACGTAACACCACAGCTGATCTTAGTTGAAACTTTCATTTGTTTTACTTCTGGCTTGACAGTTTGTGTTTCCCTCCATGGCCATCCACCCTCCAAGAAGAGGACTTCTTGGCTATAGTCCAATTACACCTCAGAACTCTGAAACTCACTTCCCTAGTAGCAGGGATGACAAGCATGGGGCCCCAACTTCCCCAAGATCAGGGGGAACAAGCATGGGACTGCCACATCTAGTTTGTCATCAGATTGTTTCAATCAATCAACATGAGTTTTTCTGAATCACATTCATTTTTTTACTTATTCACTTGACTTTTGATTGGTGCAAAGTGAGGAAAAAGCAACAGTGACAGCTGGATGACAGAATCAGGGTTCAGAAAAGTCTGGACAAACTTGACCTAATAGAGATTCACAATTTCATAAAGAAGTCCTTCCTTCTATTCTTCCATTTAAATGAAAACAAGGGCTTATTTTATCTGGTAGTTGTCAAGTTTGGAATGAAGCAATTAAAACATCAAAAAACAAAACAAAAGAGCTACATGGATTTAGAATGGACCCCATCTAACAAGATGAAATTTAATAGGAATAAATAGAATGTCTTACCCTTGGGTTCCAAAACTCAGATTCACAAGTATGTAGGGAGAAGGGTGGTTTGGCAGGAGTTCATCTGGAAGAGACATAAAGGTTTTAGTGGACGGCAAGCTCAGTAGGAGCCAACAGTGTTATATGACAGCTGGAAAAGCTGAGATGATCTTGGCCTGCATTAGGAAAGGCTGAGCTTCCAGAAATAGGGAGGTGATGGTCCCACCCTATGTGTGAGTAGGATCAATTCTGGGTTCCACAGTGAAAAACACCAGAAAACCAGGGAGCATCAGGAAGAACAAAAGTAGGATGGTCCACATCACATGAGGTTCCATGAAAGAGAAAGAAGGGGAATAGGTATTTTCAAGGTTCTTACTATATGCCAGACACTACAAAGGGCTTTTTACAGTTATCTCATTTGATTCATTGGGCTCGACCAAAGACCTGGGGTTATTAATTTGGGGAATTGAAGCCTTGAAGGGAGGGGGACAAGAGAGCATGATATCTGCCTTCAGGGATTTGAAGAGCTGTCCTGTGTGAGGAATTCAGTTTGCTTCCTGAGGGCAGAACTCTTTTTTTTTTAATTTAATTTAATTTTTTTTTATTTAATAGCCTTTTATTTACAGGATATATACATGGGTAACTTTACAGCATTAACAATTGCCAAACCTCTTGTTCCAATTTTTCACCTCTTACCCCCCCAACCCCCTCCCCCTAGATGGCAGGATGACCAGTAGATGTTAAATATATTAAAATATAAATTAGATACACAATAAGTATACCTGACCAAAATGTTATTTTGCTGTACAAAAAGAATCAGACTCTGAAATATTGTACAATTAGCTTGTGAAGGAAATCAAAAATGCATGTGTGCATAAATATAGGGATTGGGAATTCAATGTAATGGTTTTTAGTCATCTCCCAGAGTTCTTTTTCTGGGCATAGCTGGTTCAGTTCATTACTGCTCCCTTGGAAATGATTTGGTTGATCTCGTTGCTGAGGATGGCCTGGTCCATCAGAACTGGTCATCATATAGTATTGTTGTTGAAGTATATAATGATCTCCTGGTCCTGCTCATTTCACTCAGCATCAGTTCGTGTAAGTCTCTCCAGGCCTTTCTGAAATTATCCTGTTGGTCATTTCTTACAGAACAGTAATATTCCATAATATTCATATACCACAATTTATTCAGCCATTCTCCAACTGATGGACATCCATTCAGTTTCCAGTTTTTAGCCACTACAAAAAGGGCTGCCACAAACATTCGTGCACATACAGGTCCCTTTCCCTTCTTTATGATCTCTTTGGGATATAATCCCAGTAGTAACACTGCTGGATCAAAGGGTATGCACAGTTTGATAACTTTTTGAGCATAGTTCCAAACTACTCTCCAAAATGGTTGGATTCGTTCACAACTCCACCAACAATGCATCAATGTCCCAGTTTTCCCGCATCCCCTCCAACAATCATCATTATTTTTTCCTGTCATCTTAGCCAATCTGACAGGTGTGTAGTGGTATCTTAGAGTTGTCTTAATTTGCATTTCTCTGATTAATAATGACTTGGAGCATCTTTTCATATGACTAGAAATAGTTTCAATTTCTTCATCTGAGAATTGTCTGTTCATATCCTTTGACCATTTTTCAATTGGAGAATGGCTTGATTTTTTATAAATTAGAGTTAATTCTCTATATATTTTGGAAATGAGGCCTTTATCAGAACCTTTGACTGTAAAAATATTTTCCCAGTTTATTGCTTCCCTTCTAATCTTGTCTGCATTAGTTTTGTTTGTACAAAAACTTTTCAGTTTGGTATAATCGAAATTTTCTATTTTGTGATCAGTAATGATCTCTAGTTCTGCTTTGGTCATAAAGACCTTCCCCTTCCACAGGTCTGAGAGGTAAACTATCCTATGTTCCTCTAATTTATTAATAATTTCATTCTTTACCTAGATCATGAACCCATTTTGACCTTATCTTGGTGTACGGCGTTAAGTATGGATCAATGCCTAGTTTCTGCCATATTAGTTTCCGATTTTCCCAGCAATTTTTAACAGTAAGTTCTTATCCCAAAAGCTGGGATCTTTGGGTTTGTCAAAAACTAGGTTGCTATATTTGTTGACTGTTTTATCCCTTGAACCTAATCTATTCCACTGATCAACTAATCTATTCCTCAGCCAATACCAAATAGTTTTGGTAACTGCTGCTCTATAATAACACCGTACACCAAGATAAGGTCAAAATGGGTTCATGATCTATTTTTTTTTCATTAATTCCCTTGAAATTCTTGACCTTTTGTTTTTCCATATGAACTTTGTTGTTATTTTTTCTAGGTCATTAAAATAGTTTTTTGGGAGTCTGATTGGTATAGCGCTAAATAAATAGATTAGTTTAGGTAATATTGTCATCTTTATTATATTTGCTCGGAGGGCAGAACTCTTAAGAAGGATGGATGGATGGATGGATGGATAGTGTAAGACCCATTTGGGTTTGATGTCAAGGAAGTGCCATCTTCAAATAGAAAAGGTTGCCTCAGGATAAAGAAGAGTCTTCCTTCCTGAAGGTCTTCAAGTCAAGTTTGGAGTTCCACTTGGAGGTTTTAGAAGATATTCAGGTGTAGGTTGGACTAGATGGCCACCTCAGATGTTGCCTCCAGCTTTGAACTTCCATGCTTCCATGATGACATTAGCAAAACACGGCCAAGGCTAACAGAGGGGCCCTTTGTCCTTCAGAAGTGGATCTTGACAAGTGGTTTCCAATGTTTGTTTTTGAAAATAGGGTCCTCTTTCTAACATTAAAAAGCATCAAGGACTCCATACATCAAAATAGTTACATTAGTTCTATCAAGAAAAAAATATGTGATGATCAAAAACCATCTCCAGTGGGAATTCAATAAAACTTTATAATTGGATTTCTTCCATCACAGAAGCATCTTGATTCACTTGAAAAATAGTAAGCTCTAAAAGGCAACTAGATGGCACAGTGAGTACTTTGAGTTTAGAATCAAGAAGAACTGAGTTCAAATTTGACCTCAGACACTGACTCTTTTTTGTGACACTAAGTGAAGTCACTTAATCACCTCTTCATTTTAAAAATGAGAATAACAATTGTACCTAGTTTCTGGGATTGCTGTGAGGATAAAATCAGATAGTTATAAACCTTTAAATGCTAAAGTCACATCAGATGATCTCAGATAATCTGACTTCAAATATTAATTTATCCTGAGAAACTGACTTCCCTTCTCTGGATCTCTTTTCTCATTTATGAAATAAGATGGTTAGATAAGATGACCTATAAGATCCCTTTCATTTCTCCATTTCTTAGTATCTCCAAACTTCTCCTATTCCTGGTCCACCATAGTATCCACAGACCACAAGCTAACCACAGTTCCCTGGTCCAGATGGAGATGTAATTGATCATCGGTCAAAGCAGATGCTGATTGGTCTAACACTGGTTCATTGCATTGCAGACAGAATACTATCTTTTCACTCCATGTTGCCAGAGTGACTCAAACCATTCCAAACAAATCCCTATTACTAAACACAATGAGGGAAAGGGAAGATTTCTCCGCTGTGGCTGCTGTTGTTTATACAGCACTGTACATTTTTTGGATCACACTGAGTGACACCACATGACCACCCAGCTAGAAAAGGATGACCCTGTATGAATCAGGAAGCTTTGACTTCAGGGACTGAACCAAAAGCTTTGAGAGAAGGTGTTATGAAGAAAAAATATCCTCTGCATTCTCTGATGGGCCAAGGAGGGGCTGCCCAGAGATTCTGAATTTTGGTAGGCAGCAAGAAAATACTAAGGGGAGAAATGTTTGCCTAGACCTTAATTCCCTGGAAAAGAAGTCTGCAGGCAAGGATGATTTTTTTAGTGGTTGATTAGCCAGAATTGAAGGAAAGACAAAATGCCTTCCCCTCCATCCCTTTTACACATCTCACTCATCCTCCATTTATCTTTAAAATAGCCAATAGGTAGAAGGACAAAAATGGCAAAAATAATAACAATAATCTGACTCTCTCTTTTTTCTTCTATATCCATTTGTCTCCCCCATTCAGGGTTTTCTTAGCAAAAATATTGAAGTGGTTTGTCATTTCCTTCTTTACTCATTCTACAAATGAGGAAACTAAGGCCAACATAGATAAGTAACTTACCCAGAGTCATGCAGCTAGCAAGTGACTAAGGCCAGATCTGAACTCAGATCCTCCTGAATTCAAAGCCTATGATCCATCCATTGTACCACCTGGATACCCAATAATGCTAATAATCAACTTTTATATAGTACTTTTAGGTGGGTAAAGCACCTAACAAATGTTATCTCATTTTATCTGCATAGCAGCACCAGGAGATAGGTGCTATTATCATTCCCACATCACAATTAAGGAAACGAAAGTAGACAGAAATTAGATAATTTGCTCAGGGTCACACAGTTAGTAAGTGACTAAGAATCTTCCTGATTCTAAGTACAACATTTAAAGTATTTTGCTACAAGCATTTCTAAGTGTCTGCTATATGCTAGACACTAAATGAGTGCTGGAGATGCAGAGAAAACTGGAACAGTCCTGTTTTTGAGGAACTGGACTTTCTGGTGAGCTAGCTCTCTGTTGCCCTCACCGCCACCAAAACTCTTGGTCACCAAGCCACCCCCAACTACAAGATTCCCCACGTTCCTCCTTTCTTGTTCTTGCTCTTGGGTCAGAGAAGATGAGAGTTTCAGGGAAATTCCAAACTGGTTGCAGACCTGCTTAGTTTATACATCAGCCTTGTAAACACTCTGCAATTTTTTTCTTTTTCTATTTTGGATTCATGGAATCTCAGAACTTAAGGGGTTTTAGTAGTCAGCTGGTCCAACGTAGTCCAACCTAGTCCAAGCTATAATGTAAAAGGAATCCTCAATAAAACATATCCATCAAAGGATCATCTAGGTTTTGGTTGAAGAAAGCCCTCCACTAAGATGAAAGCCATCCCATTCTACTCTGGGACAGCTCAGATTGTTGGGAAGCTTTTCGTGACATTAAGCCCAAAGTGGCCTCCTTGAAGCATCTACCCCTAATTTTACACCCTAATTTTGTTCTCTCGGGATTAAAGGAAAAAAGTTCTGATTGGATCCCCATTAGAGGCATCTGAAACTTTCTTTTCTTTCCTCAAATCCCCAATCCCATAGTGCTTTATAGAAAGTAAGTGCTCAAGAAATGTTGTTCCATCAAGCAACCATCCATTCCTGCCCACTTTTCTGAAGCTATGGCAGAATGAGCCATTATTAACTATAAGCTCAACTCTAAGCTTCAATTTCCATACCTTTCTTTACTGTTCCCTCCACCTATTGATGCTCTTGATCCTATTCTATTCTCTTCTATCAAGTCCTCTCCTATTCCAGATCAGAAAATTGTAAACTTAAGATCAGGGAGACCTTACAGGACACCTAAGAATTTTATGGATGAGGAAACTGAGCCTCAAAAGGGTTGAGATTTGTCTGGTCACACAGCTAGAAAGTATTAGAAGCAAGATTGAAGCCAGATCTTTTTTTTAATAACTTTTTATTGACAGAACCCTTGCCAGGGTAATTTTTTACAACATTATCCCTTGCCCTCACTTCTGTTCCAATTTTTCCCCTCCCTCCCTCTACCCCCTTCCCTAGATGGCAAGCAGTCCTATATATGTTAAATAGATTATAGTATATCCTAGAAACAATCTATGTGTGCAGAACCGAACAGTTCTTTTGTTGCTCAGGGAGAATTGGATTCAGAAGGTAGAAATAACCCAGGAAGAAAAACAAAAATGCAAGCAGTTTACATTCATTTCCCAGTGTTCTTTCTTTGGGTGTAGCTGAAGCCAGATCTTCTTAACTTCAAGTCCAACACTTGATCCACAAGGCCAGGACAACCAATAAGC
The DNA here is from genome assembly GCF_902635505.1 of Sarcophilus harrisii. Lineage (NCBI taxonomy): Eukaryota > Metazoa > Chordata > Mammalia > Dasyuromorphia > Dasyuridae > Sarcophilus > Sarcophilus harrisii. The sequence continues at coordinate 6,855,684 of NC_045429.1, forward strand.
ATTTATTAAGTAACTACTACATTCAAGTGTTTCAAAAATGGGAGCTCACAGGTAAATTGGGAGAATTAACAAAGGAAAGTTATGACATTAAGATGTTCAGGAAAGGCTTCTTATAGAAGGTAGCATTTTATTTGGGACCTGAAGGGAGCCAAGAAAGCGGGGAGGAAAAGATGAGGAGAGAGAGCATTTTAGAAATGGAAGTAGCCAATGAAAATGTCTGGAGTTAGGAAATGGGGTGATTCATGAGGGAAACCAAAAAGAATCTTAGAATACATGGTGAGAATGAAGTGAAAGAAGACTGGAGAGGTAGGAGCAGGTGAGTGTAGGAAGGGTTTGATGCCAAAGAACTTTATGTTTAATTCCAGAGGTGAGAGGGAGTGACTGGAGCTTATTGAATAAAGCAGTGACATAGTCAGACCTTTATTTGGGAAGCTCAGGGATAACTAAATAAAGGATAGATTGGAATGAGGGGACCTTGTAAACACTCTGCATTTTTTTTTCTTTTTCTATTTTGGATTCATGGAATCTCAGACATGGCAGAGAGACTACCCAGCAGACTCCTGTAGTCATTCAGGTGTGAGGTGATGCATGACCCTGCAAGGTAGTGGTAGGGTTGTAGGACAGAAGGGGGCATATCAAAAAGTGTTTCAAAGTTAGAAGCAATAGGACTTTATGAGAAAGAGAGAATGAGAGACTGACAGACAGAGACAGAAAGACAGACACAGAGAAGTTAAAGATGAATCAAGTTTTGAACCTGGGAAACTGGGAAGATGTGGTATCCTTGACATTAATAGGAAGGTTAAGAAGGGGGAAAGGGTTGGTAGGGAAGGAGATAATGAATATGCCTGTTGAAATTCATAATTAAATTGAACCTATTCAGTGCAGACTTATGATGTCTACAACCCAGGAGTTATTAAAAAAGGCAATTGGATATGTGAGTCTGGAAGTTGGAAGACAAAGAGATTAGTATTGGATCAGTAAATCTGAAAATCATTAGGATAGAAGCAGTCATTGAATTCATGAAAGTTAATGAGATCATCAAAAGAAATGGTATAGAGTTCCCAGGACAGAGCCTTGGGAGTTTCTCTACAGAGGGCATTATCTGGAAGATCTAGCAAAAGGAAACAGAAAGAGTGTTAAGACAGGAAGGGAGAGAATCAGCAGGGAGTAGAGTTTCAAAAATCTAGAGAGAAGAGAAAATGAAGGAGAAAGGATAAAGTGTCAAACACAGAGGTCAAGGAGAATAAGAAATGAGAAAAGACCATCATTGGACTTGGCCTTTAAGAGATCATTGGTTCTTCAAAGAAAGCATTTCAATTGAATTTATCAGAAATAAGACTGCCCAGAGCTGAGGAGAGGGGGAGTTTATTGAATGAAGGCACCAATTAGATGACTTTTCAAGGAATTTAGATATAAAAGGGAGTAGAGAAATGGAACAATAGCACTTAGTAACTGTAAAGAGTTTTTTTGGGAAAAGAAAAGAGCCACCTTATTATGTGAGATAGAGATGAAAGGGGAGCTAGTAGCAAAAGACACATAAAAGTGGATGGGTTGGTTGGTTGGTTGGTTGATTGTATAATTGTTGCTTTTCAGTCTTGAATAAGACCCAAACGACATTACTATGTTAGAGTTGAGTTACAGGATGCCTGACTGGCTGATCAGACCAACATGAGCTTAGAATGTTCTGCCACAGATCAGACACAAATAATCCCTAGGAACATTTGGGGTGGCTTTTCTGTCCTTGCACATCTCCCATTTCTCCTGAGCTAATTCAGTTCTGCTTTGCTCATAAAGCACAACGCCTTCTCTGATGAGGGCACACCATGCTGGACAGTCCCGTGCTAGTGTCTCCCATGTCATGCAATTGATTCTAAAGTTCTTAAGAGAGGTCCTTGTATCACTTTTTCTGACTACCTTGTGAGTCTGCCCTGTGTGAGCTCTCCATACAATAGTCTTTTTGACAATTGTACATTTGGCATTCAAATAATATGGCCATCCATACAGAGTTATGCTCCCTACAGTAAGGTGGGGATGCTTGGCAGATTAGTTCAAGAAAGAAGTCAGCATCTAATAGCTTATCTTGCCAGGGGATCTTCAGAATCTTCCTAAGACAATTCAGGTGAAAGCAATTAATTTTCCTGACATGGCACTGGTATGCTGTCCAGGTTTTATAGGCATACAATGGGGTCACCACAACTGCTCTGTACACCTTCAGTTTGGTAGTCAGTCCAATATCTCTTTTCTCCCACATTTTCCTTTGAAGGCTCCCAAACACTGACTAACTCTGGCAATGTGTGCATCAACCTCATTATCACTGTGGACATCCCTGGAAAGTATCCTGCCTAAGTAAGTGAATTTATCCACAGCATTAAAAGTTCACCATTTTCTGTAACTGATGGTTCCACATATGGATAATGTGGTGCTGGCTAATAGAAGATGGATGTTTTCTTGGTGTTAATTATTAGGCCAAAATTAGCAGCAGAGAATTGATCCACACTTGAGTGCATCTCAGCTTCAGAGGTTGCACTGAGCACACAATCATCCGCAAACAAAAAATCTTGCACCATCACTCCCTGCACTTTAGTTTTGGCTGGTAAGATTTTCAAGTTGAAGGATGTGCCATCAATGCAGTAGCTGACTTTGATTCCATGTCACAATTTGGTTGCTTAGAGAAGTTGCTCAATACAGTACACCAATTTCACGATGGCGTACTTGTTGGAATTCTGGGCTATGGACAAGGCTCTTGAGTTTTCCCAATCACCAGTGGAGGGAAACAAGGCTGTGTGCTTGCTCCCATGCTTTGGGCGGGATGTTTTCAGCCATGCTGTCAATGAGGACAAATATATGGGTGTTGGGAGATGAGGAAGGTGAGAGAAGAGGGAGCTCAGAGTGAGTGGTCTCAATTTTTTCCCCATGAAATCTGAGACAAGGCTCTTAACTGATATAGTTGAGAGAGAGGGAGCCTTGTGAGATTTGGGGAGGAATAAAAAATCTTGTAAAATACTTTGGGGAAGTGGGCTACTGAATCAATTAGGGATGATGATGATGATAATAATAATAGCTAGCATTTATATAGTACTTCGTATGTACCAGGCACTGTGCGAAGCACTCTGCAATTATCCTTTTATTTGCTCTTCACAATAATCCTGGGTGGTAAATGCTATTGTTACCCCTATATTACACATGAGGAAACTGAGGCAGATAGAAGTTAAGTGATTTGCCCAGAATCACTCACAGTTAGTGTCTGAAACTAGATTTGAACTCTGGTTATTGAGCTGCCAATGTATGAAAGGATTGCCTTGCTATAGCATGGATCCAATTAAGATCCTATGACATCCATTTGGAGGAGACTTGGACAGCAGTTTTGTGGCTTTATCCAGTGTTGCTCAGTAGGCTGTTTTCTCTTAAAACACATCCATTCTAAGGTATCTTGTTATCTACCCTATCTTAGCCCCAATTTTCCCTACCCAGAACAAAACTTTCAGACTATAATCCAAGAAAAGAGGCTTTTGATCCCTGAAAAACTTTGCTCAGTTGGCATCAGGACTCCAAGCTTGAGTTCAGCTGTCCAGTCCACTACTTATAGCCATCAAGGAGTAGATGGGGCTCCAGTTCTGACACTTCAAACTGTTCATCTAGCCATCTGACAGGCTGTGCTCAGGGGGATCCTTAGCTCCAGCAGTTCCCACTGTCACCAGCTTGCTCTGGGCTCAGTAATCATATCATTATTACCATCCCATTGTTCATGGAAAGGACATTTATCATCCTGCTCCTACATATGGATGAGGAAGACTCTTTGTTTGCATTTGTATACCCAGGGCTGATCCCTCCCTCTCCCCACACTTTTCAATTTTCCCCTACTACCTTGACTTTCAGGGAGGACCCTCTTTCTGCCCTAGAATATTAAAAATGCTTTGTAATCTTCCCCCTGCAGCTATGGGAGTCTCAAAAACTAGGACCCTGCAAAGTTATCCTTCATCAAGACTTACTAATTCCAGATTTACTTTTTTTAAAATTTGCCTACTAGCTATATATTGTCATTTTCTAGGCTGGAAATCAGTCCAAAAGACTGATTTCCTCTGTGGTCCAAAATTAGTTTATTCCTCAAGGGAAAACCCTGCTTCAGAATTAAGTTAACAGTTCTGAAGATTTAATAATAAAATCTCCAAGCCCACAGATCCTTTTTTTGAAAGTGAAATGTCACTTTCTTTTCCTTTTTTGATGGATCTTTTCATAAAACAGAGACAGAGACAGAGAGACAGAGTCAGAGATAGATAGAGAAAAAGACAGAGACAGAGACAGAGATAGAGACAGAAAGACAGACAGAGACAGAGATAGGGATTTATTCTGCAAAAGAAATAATCAGATGGGAGGGAAGGAAAGGCTGATACTGAGAAGTAGACAGAAAAATAATGTCAAAAGGAAAGAAGGAAATGTGATCTAAGTACATGTAAAAGCAAAGAGGAAACTTTCCTGAAAAACTTAAATTAAGGGAAGAATCTGAAGGAGATGGAAATAATTATGGAAGTCTCCAAAAACTGACCAGAGAATGAGGAGAAACAAGAGAAGGGATATAATTTGCCAGAAGATTCAGTTGAGTCAGTATTTATGAAATGGCCGCAGGGGGCCTGGAAACGTGATAAGCTCTTAACAAGAAATAAATTCAATTCTCTCTGTTTTGAAGGATGGTTAAGTTCCGCTCCCATTATATCACTGTCTGGGACAAAAGTGTGATAATCATAATTGTTGGGGGTGGGGATGGAGATAGAAAAGTGAACTTTGAATCAGGGAAGATGGGTTTGAATCTTACTTTCTACAAATATTTTTTTTTCTTTTTTGACAAGATTTAGGTCATGAGTAGAATTTGCTTAGATTTTAGCAAAGTTTTTTGATAAAGTATCAAATCTTATTCTTGTACAGGTGATAGAGGAATATACATCCGATGACAATACAATTATATTGATTTAGAATTGGTTGAATGATGGGACTGAAAAAAATGCTTTTTAATGACTCAATTTCAATTTTGGGAGAGGTCTCCTGTAGTGTATCCCAGAGATCTCTGCTTAGCTCTGTACTATTTAACATCTTTATCAATAACTTGGAGAAAAACATAGTTGGCATATTTGTATTTGTAGCTCTAGTACTTAACCTATGTATATTATAGGTGCTTAATAATGCATCATTCATCCATTGATATACTCATCACACTTACAGATAATACAAAGCTGGAAGCCAGATAGCCAACACATTGGATGACAGTTGGATTCCAGATGTTTACAAGTCAGAGACAGTTTTCAAAGTGTGGTCTAGGAATACCTTGAAGGCCCTGAGACCCTTTCAAGGAGTTCATGAAGTCTAAAATATTATCATGATATTATTAAAATTTTAATTTCACATAGAGTGAGTATAGATTGATATAAGCCACATAAACAAAAGCTCTTGATCAAGACATCCTCAATAATTTGGAGGAACACAAAGAGCTATGATGAATATGGAAATGTTTTCCATGATTGCACACATATAATCTATATCAAATTGTTTACATCTTAGAGAAGGGGAGATGAGAGAAGGAAAAAGAAAATTTGGGACTCAAATTCTTAAAAAAATGAATGTTAAAATTTGTCTTTAAAGAAATTGGAAAAATAAAATACTATTTACTAAAAAAAAAAAAAAAACAAAAACAAAAAACATAAAGGGTTCTCCTGAGACCATAAAACTTTGAGAATTTCTATGCAAAACTGAACCTAATAAGATAAAATTTAGTTTTAAAAATCAACTTTGTAAGTATAATATGCAAGAGTTATGGTTAGATGACAGTTTCTTGAAAAAAAAAAAGAGAGAGATCTGGGAGTTTTCCCAAACTAGGTCATATTTTTCTTAACTTCCTTTAGAAAAATCTCTAAGTCTCCCTTTCCATTAGGTTGGAACTCCTAAAGTGCTAATCACCTAATTTCACCTTTCTAAAGCTCAGTTTTCTCACATATGAAATGGAGATAATAAACCTCTAACAATTATCTTACAATGCTGCTATGAAGCTCACATGACTAATGCCTAAAAAGTGATTTGCAAACTCTAAAGTCCTAATCAGGGAGATTCAGGGAGTATAGGGAGTTTCTCCTCAGAAATGGTGGGCAACTGGTTATACATACTCGGAACACAAGGTCAGTGGGCAGGGGGAAACAGACAATGAACAGACCAGAATAAGTCTTAGCTCCCCAGGAGCCCAGATCCTCTATTAAGCTCAGCAACTCTGTCCTGATTTGTCAGTAGCACCTGGATCCTGCTAATTTTCCTGAACGGAAGCTGCTAATTGTGTTGAGTTGTGCCAGATCACATCCTGAGGCAGATATACCCAGGAGGCTATTTTTTCATCAATTTGTTCTCACTGTTACTGATAGAGAAGAAAGAACAAATACACATCTCTGTGAAGCAAATCCAGGCCAACTAAATATGGGTGAGCTTCACTTTTTGCAATAGACATGCTCCTAGGAAAAATGGAAATTAATTTTTAAATGGCTAATTATACTATGGAATATGTATTGTATATTGCAATGCAATACAAATTAATATGTGTTCCATAAATTAATGTTATACATCTCAATATGTGTTGCGTATATTAATGCATGTTACATATACTAGATATATTACATGTCATACATACTACTATGTTAATGTATGTTACTTTATAAATCCAGGCAATTGTGACAAATGAGCATACCTTAGATCCTGGACCCTGAGAACTTTCCCTTGTGACAAAAATTTTTAAAAATATCATGTGTCTCTTTAGCACCCATTATATACCCGGTGCTGTGCCACAAACAAGATCTACAGCAATGAAACCCAAACCTTTCCTCAAGGAACTGACTCCCTTCAAGGATCAATAAATATATCACCACACAGATATCAGTAAATATATCCCTACATATATATCAATAAATATATCTCTACAAAGATCAATAAATATATCATTATACACAAATATTAATAAATATATCCCTACATAGATATCAATAACTATATCTCTACAATGATCAACAAATATATCACTACACAGATATCAATAAATATCAATATACAGATCAATAAATATATCACCACACAGATATCAGTAAATATATCCCTACATATATATCAATAAATATATCTCTATAAAGATCAATAAATATATCACTATACACAGATATTAATAAATATGTCCCCACGTAGATATCAATAACTATATCTCTACAATGATCAATAAATATATCACTACACAGATATCAGTAAATATATCCCTACATAGATATCAATAAATATATCACTATACAGATATCAATAAATATCACTACACATCAATAAATGTATCACTACATAAATATCAATAAATATATCATTGCACAGATATCAATAAATATCAATGATTTAATTTGAAAAGGGAAAGAGCATTCACAACTAAAGGGATTGGGAATGGTTTTATGATCATAATTTTAGACCTTAGGGATGGCTGACTTGAGAGTCTTCATTTTGCTCATTTAGAAACATTAGGTCCTGTGTCTAATAAATGAAAAATATAACTAGCATTTTTAGCGCACTTTAGTTTGGTAAAGCACTTTATATCTGTTGTTTCATTTGCTCTTCACAGCTATCTTGTAAGGTATTATTATCCCCATTTTACCAATGCAGAAATTGAAGCCAAGGAGGGCTAAGTGTCTGACCCAAGATGACAAAGCTAACAAATTTCAGGGACAGGCTTGAAATCCAGCTCTGCAGCCCTCCAAAGCCGGCACCCTATCCACTCCACCATACTGCCTCAGGATGGCTCCTTATCTGACCCTTGAGAGAAGCTGGGGAGTCCTCAGCATTCAACAGGGCGGGAGCCTGGGGGATGCCATCAAAAATGCAGACTGACATAATAAGACCAACAACATTTCAACCGGATATCAACTGAGAATGAGCATCGGACACGCGCTTATTTCCAAAATGGTGTTATTCAATGAATGATGGTCAGACATAGTTGGGGATAAGGAACAGCTTGTGACAGGGGATGTAATAAGAAATGGAACGTTGGTTTTAGAGCCAGCCTGCTGGACTGGTGTGGTTTGGGAAGGGAAAAAGAATTTGTGAAGGGAAGAAACACGACACAAGTTTATAGAGGTGAGCTGCAGATGGATCAGAGAGACCTTAAATGTGGAGTCGGTCCTAAACTTTTGCAGAAGTCAGCAAATTGTCTCCTGTGCTGTCAGCCCTGCCAGCTGCCTGTTTTTATGTGTCCCGTGAACTATAAAGGGGCTTTATAATGAGATAATTTTGATTTGCAAAAGCTCTTCATTTTCTATATTGTTATTTGCATGTTGTGTGGGTTGCCTCTTCTGAGGTTCTTGAGAGTAGGGACTGAGTTTGGTTTGGGAGAGATGGGATGGGTTGTATCTCCAGTGCTCAGCATAATGCCTGGAATACAGTAGGAGCTTAATATATGCTAATTGAAAAGAACAAAACTCTTCTGCCCCGCCCCCCCTAAAAAAAACCCAGGCTGTGGATGGGATTTAGACCATGGGTTGATGATTTCCTTCAATGGCATCATCATTTCTTACTCAATAGTTCCTGTAGCTCTCCCCCTTCTTTCCTTCCCTCATCAAAAGCTTACTTCAGCCTAGACTGCTGTCACCTCTTCCTGAAGGCCTCCAGGCTCAGCTTTGCTCCCCAAATAGTTTGGCTGAAATGAACCTCTTTATCCAGCACCTTACAAACTCAGCCACTTTCCAGTACTTTTCCATTCCATTACAAATACTCCCTTGATCTTTACCTGTAGGGTCTTTCATATATCTGATCCCAAATTGTTTTACTTCATGAAATAATAGAAATATAGAAATTTCACTCTTCTTTTCATGTGATAACTCTTCAGACTCTTGAAGATAATTATTGTGGGATGGAAGCCCCAATCAACTCATTCATCCTCTACCCAACTGACCTTGCTAAAGCATGGATCTGAGCATTTATCTCTCCTCTAATTCAAGGAACTCCAGTGATCCCTTAGCAGTTCCGAGATAAATGCATTCAGAGCTTTTCATAAGCTGACACCTGCCTATCTTTCCAATCTTCATCTACCTCACAGCCCACAACATACCCCATGATCTAATTGGGCCTCTTGCTGCTTTTAAAAACCAACTGAACTGTGTCACTTTAGGTGAGTTGCTCAAATCCCCAGAGTATTTGGAAGTAGTGGGCATTTAGTATCCCAGAAGTCTATGTTGTTTTAAGCTTTTGTAGCTTGACAACACTAAGACTTCAGGTCTAGTTTTCAAGGTATATTCCAATCCATGAATGAGATTGGTAGGAGGACAACCAAGCAATATAAAATGGAATGGATGTTTTGGCATTTAACAAAATCATGATCTATTCTCATTTGTAACAGTAGTAGAAACCCTGTTCTTACATGATATAGTATTTGAGACATGAATAATGACATATAAGTCAATAATATCTATCAATAACATCTAGAGGAGTCACTGGATCTGTTATCCCCTTAACCCAAAGAAATTTGGGTTTCTTTGAATAATGCAATTATCTATGAAATGGAGGGGAATGTACTGCATTGGATAATTGGAGGGCCCTTGTGACTTTAAATCTGTGTTTTTGTGATCTCCCCTCTCACACCATCCTCTCCGCCACACTCAAGAGTTCCCTGTTCCAACTTTGGTAAATTCTCTGATATCCACTGTCCAAAAAGCTTCTCAAGTTTTAGAACACGGTAAAGCATATTTAATTCTTGTCTAATTTGTCTAGTACTAGCTAACATTTATTTTTAATCATTTAGTCATTTTTCAATTATATCCAACTCTTTGTGACCCCATATGTTGGCAGACTCTGGAGTGATTTGCCACTTTCTTTTCTATTTCATTTTATAGATGAGGAAACTGAGGCAGACAAGGTTAAATGACTTGCCAGGATCACATAGCTAGGAAATATCTGAGGTTGGATTTGAACTCAGGAAGAAAAATCTTCTTCACTCCAGGCCTGATATTCTATGCATTGTACTACCTAATTGTGCATGTATGTATGTGCATGTGTATATCTATCTATCTATCTATACATACATATATATGAGATATGTGTGTGCATATATGCATGTATGTACATATGTGTCTTTATATATATCCATTTGTGTATTATATATACATACCGTGTGTGTGTGTGTGTGTGTGTACCTATATACATATATACACATATATGGAATGAGAGAGAAACTGAGAGGGAGACTGAGACAGAAAGGCAGAAGGAAAGAATCAGAACATCTAAAATTCACATATTCACATAACACAAAAAAGTTTGTAAAGTAAATTACTAAACTATTAAGAAATTAACATTTATTAGGAGCCTCCTAAGCCTCAGGCACTGTCCAAGGTACTGAGGATCCCAAGACTTAAGTATATCAGGACAGAAAAGGAAACAGTTCTTGCCCTCAAGGAGTCAATTTTCTATTAAGGCAGATAAACATCTTCATGTATAAGAACATGTGAAACAGATCTTAACTGAATACAGGCTAAATTTAGGAGGGAGCTAGGTGGCTCAGTGAATAGAAGGCTAGACCCAAAGTCAAGAAAACCTGAATTCATATCCAGCCTCAGATACTTACTGATCATAGACAACTCAGCCTCTGTCTCAGTTACCTCATTTGTAAAATGAGGATACTTATAATTCTGACCTTCCAGACATTTGAAATGTACTTTACAGAATTATATCATTACTAGTTATTATTTTTGTTGTTATTCCATTAGAGGAAGCTGGGAGGAATTATTTAGGCCTCATAAAAGCTTTTTGAAGCAGTTACTATAGTTTTTATTAATTTAACTTTACAGATAAAGAAGCACTGGCCTAGAGAGATTAAGTGACTTGCTCAATGTCACACAATCCAGAAGCATCAGTGGTAAAAATTTAACTTCATCTTATCTTGGTTCCATCTGCTATATGTGGTGGGAGAAAGATGAAATATCTGAGGAAACAAAGATCTGCTCATTAAAGCACATCACTTTATTAAGCAATGAATGTTAATTGCCTAACAAAAAAAGGAAAGTACCGGGCCTTTTTATGTTAGGCCTGGACCTGGAATATAAGGAGAAATATACTCCTATGCATTAAAAAAATAAAATAAGGCCCATGAATTAAAAGGCAATAATGTGATCTTAGATTATCTGATTTCTAGGGACTTCCCAACTTGGGAGGGGAAGAACAAAAAAGCACAATTCCAAATTTAGTAAAGGAGGTCACCCACTCTCCCAAGTGTTTGTGAACAATCAAAGAAGCACGGAAGTTATAACTAATGGTTCCATATAGGGTCAGTTTTCAAATAAAACATGTGGATTGCTTGAAATATACAATTATAAGAAAATTCCTTGCATCAATATTTGAATTTCTGGTCAGCATAACTGAAGTCCTTAATTAAGGATCTTTAAGCAGCAAATAGAGTTTGTCTAGTTTCTCAGCCATACAGGACTAGGTTCAAACAATATAATAAGGTTTTCTCATAGAACAAAATTTGTACTAGACCCATAACTGAGTAGAAAAGGAACTGAACTAATTTCAGAATCGAGTCACAAGCTAGAGTTAGTGTGGTTCACTCAAATCCTACCATTAACTATTTGCGGTCCTAATCCTCTCACATCCCTTAAATACCACCTAATACTAGTTAAATTTCAACACTATTTGATTTAATATCTTTCCACAATTACATATTAAAATATGTTTTAACATTTGAGGTTTTTTAAGTGTTGATTTCCAATCTAGTGTTTGACAAACCCAAAGACCCCAGCTTTTGGTGTAAGACCTCACTGTCTGACAAAAATTGCTGCGAAAATTGGAAATTAGTATGTCAGAAACGCGGCATTGACCCACACTTAACACTGTACACCGAGATAAGGTCAAAATGGGTTCATGACCTAAACATAAAGAATGAAATTATAAATAAATTAGAGGAATATAGAATAGTTTACCTCTCAGACCTGTGGAAGAGGAAGGGATTTATGACCAAAGAAGAACTAGAGATCATTACTGATCACAAAATAGAAAATTTTGATTGTATCAAATTGAAAAGTTTTTGTACAAACAAAACTAATGCAGACAAGAATAGAAGGGAAGCAATAAACTGGAAAAACATTTTTACAGTCAAAGTTTCTGATGAAGGCCTCATTTCCAAAATATATAGATAATTAACTCTAATTTATAAGAAATCAAGCCATTCTCCAATTGATAAATGGTCAAAGGATATGAACAGACAATTCTCAGATGAAGACATTGAAACCATTTCTAGCCATATGAAAAGATGCTCCAAGTCATTGTTAATCAGAGAAATGCAAATTAAGACAACTCTGAGATACCACTACACACCTGTCAGATTGGCTAGAATGACAGGAAAAGATAATGCGAATGTTGGAGGGGATGTGGGAAAACAGGGACACTGATACATTGTTGGTGGAATTGTGAATACATCCAGCCATTCTGGAGAGCAATTTGGAACGATGCTCAAAAAGTTATCGAACTGTGCATATTCTTTGATCCAGCAGTGCTACTACTGGGCTTATACCCCAAAGAGATTTTAAAGAAGGGAAAGGGACCTGTATGTGCCAAAATGTTTGTGGCAGCCTTCTTTGTAGTGTCTAGAAACTGGAAAATGAATGGATGCCCATCAATTGGAGAATGGTTGGGTAAATTGTGGTATATGAATGTTATGGAATATTATTGTTCGGTAAGAAATGACCAGCAGGATGATTTCAGAAAGGCCTGGAGAGACTTACATGAACTGATGCTGAGTGAAATGAGCAGGACCAGGAGATCATTCTATACTTCAACAACAATACTATAGGATGATCAATTCTGATGGATGTGGCCATTTTCAACAATGAGATGAACCAAATCAGTTCCAATAGAGCAGTAATGAACTGAACCAGCTACACTCAGCAAAACAACTCTGGGAGATGACTATGAACCACTACATAGCATTCCCAATCCCTATATTTTTGTCCGCCTGCATTTTTGATTTCCTTCACAGACTAATAGTACACTATTTCAAAGTCCGATTCTTTTTTGTACAGTAAAATAACTGTTTGGACATGTATATTTATTTTGTATTTAATTTATACTTTAACATATTTAACATGTATTGGTCAACCTGCCATCTGGGGGAGGGGGTGGGGGGAAGGAGGGGAAAATTGGAACAAAGGGTTTGGCAATTGTCAATGCTGTAAAATTACCCATGCATATAACTTGTAAATAAAAAGCTATAATAAAAAAAAGTAAAAAAAAAAAGTTTTGATTTCCAAATTCTATTTCTCAGTCTTTCTCTTAGTTTCCCATTTCTGGGACAGCAAGCAATCAGATATAGGTTATGCACATGCAATTATATAAAACATTTACATATTAGTCATTTTGTATAACAAAACAAAACAAAAGAAAGTGAAAAATAATAAGTTTCAGTTTGATTTAAACAATATCAGTTCTTCCTCTAAAGGTAAATAGTGGTATCCTTCATCATTAGTTCTCTTGGATTGTCATGGATCATTGCATTGTTTCACACTATTTGAAACAGGATTGCTAGTCTATTGTTCACATTGTTCCTTAAAAAAAAAGTTGGAACAATATTTACATTTTTCATAATACTTGACCTATATTTCTGTTGTTCAGTCTTTTCCAACTTTTCATGATCCCATTTGTAGTTTTCTTGACAAAGATACTGGAATGGCTTTCCATTTCTTTCTCCAGCTTTTTTGACAGATGAGGAAACCAAGGAAAACAGGTTTAACTGACTTGCCCAGGGTCACACAGATGGTGTCTGAATCAGATTCAAACTCCTGACTCCAAAGCTGTTACTCTAACCACCCCACTACATAGCTGCCCATCCTGAAACACAGTAAGAGCTTAAGAGATGTTTGTTTGTTTACTGACTTGGGTGTGGAATCTCTTCTTCACAATCTTTCAAAGATCACAGATACTAGTTTAGTAGTTAAATCTGCCCATTCTTTCCATATTCAATGATTTAGCTCATCTGTGATTGATGACTTGAACCTGTCAAGAGTAACTATTTGCTCTCTCTACTTTTCATGATTATCAACTCCCTATTAAATTTTCCCTGTTGGAATTTTATATCCTTAGAGGCTTACTTGAATAAAACAGAGAAAGAAAAGATTAATGAATTGGGCTTGCAACTAAAAAAACTAAAAAAAGACCAAATTAAAAACCCCCAATCAAATACTAAATTGGAAATTCTAAAATTAAAAGGAGAAATTAAAAATATTGAAAGTAAAAAAACTATTGAACTAATTAATAAAACTAAGAGTTGGTTCTATGAAAAAGCCAATAAAATAGATAAGCCTTTGGTAAATCTGATTAGAAAAAGGAGGGAGGAAAATGAAATTAGTAGTCTTAAAAATGAAAAGGGAGAACTTTCCACCAATGAAGAGGAAATTAGAGAAATAATAAGGAATTATTTTGCTCAACTTTATGCCAATAAATTTGATAACCTAAGTGAAATGGATGACTACCTCCAAAAATACAGACTTCCCAGACTAACAGAGGAAGAAGTAAATTGCTTGAATAGTCCCATTTAAGAAAAAGAAATAGAACAGGCAATTAAACAACTCCCTAAGAAAAAATCCCCAGGACCAGATGGATTTACATGTGAATTTTACCAAACATTTAAAGAACAATTGGCCCCAATGCTATATAAATTATTTGATAAAATAGGGAATGAAGGAGTCCTACCAAATTCCTTCTATGACACAGACATGGTACTGATACCTAAACCAGGTAGGCTGAAAACAGAGAAAGAAAATTATAGACCAATCTCCCTAATGAATATTGATGCTAAAATCTTAAATAAGATATTAGCAAAAAGACTACAGAAAATCATCTCCAAGATAATACACTATGATCAAGTAGGATTTATACCAGGAATGCAGGGCTGGTTCAATATTAGGAAAACTATCAATATAATTGGCCATGTTAATAACCAAATTAACAAAAACCATATGATCATCTCAATAGATGCAGAAAAAGCATTTGATAAAATCCAACATCCATTCCTATTAAAAACACTTGAGAGTATAGGAATAAATGGACTTTTCCTTAAAATAATCAGCAGCATCTATTTAAAACCATCAGTAAGCATCATATGTAATGGAGACAAACTGCAACCATTCCCAATAAGATCTGGAGTGAAACAAGGTTGCCCACTATCACCGTTACTATTTAATATTGTATTAGAAACGCTAGCTATAGCAATAAGAGCTGAGAAAGAGATTAAAGGAATAAGAATAGGCAATGAGGAAGCCAAATTATCACTCTTTGCCGATGACATGATGGTATACTTAGAGAACCCCAGAGATTCTGCTAAAAAGTTATTAGAAATAATCCACAACTTTAGCAAAGTTGCTGGTTATAAAATAAACCCACATAAGTCATCAGCATTCTTATATATCACTAACAAAATCCAACAGTCAGAGTTACAAAGAGAAATTCCATTTAAAGTAACTACTGATAATATAAAATATTTAGGAATCTATCTGCCAAGGGAAAATCAGAAACTTTATGAGCAAAATTACAGACCACTTTTCACACAAATTAAGTCTGATCTAACCAATTGGAAAAATATTAAATGCTCTTGGATAGGGCGAGCAAATATAATAAAGATGACAATATTACCTAAACTAATCTATTTATTTAGCGCTATACCAATCAGACTCCCAAAAAACTATTTTAATGACCTAGAAAAAATAACAACAAAGTTCATATGGAAAAACAAAAGGTCAAGAATTTCAAGGGAATTAATGAAAAAAAAATCAAATGATGGTGGCTTAGCTGTACCAGATCTAAAATTATATTATAGAGCAGCAGTTACCAAAACTATTTGGTATTGGCTAAGGAATAGATTAGTTGATCAGTGGAATAGATTAGGTTCAAGGGATAAAACAGTCAACAAATATAGCAACCTAGTCTTTGACAAACCCAAAGATCCCAGCTTTTGGGATAAGAACTTACTGTTTGATAAAAATTGCTGGGAAAATTGGAAACTAATATGGCAGAAACTAGGCATTGATCCATACTTAACGCCGTACACCAAGATAAGGTCAAAATGGGTTCATGACCTAGGCATAAAGAATGAAATTATTAATAAATTAGAGGAACATAGGATAGTTTACCTCTCAGACCTGTGGAAGGGGAAGGTCTTTATGACCAAAGCAGAACTAGAGATCATTACTGATCACAAAATAGAAAATTTCGATTATACCAAACTGAAAAGTTTTTGTACAAACAAAACTAATGCAGACAAGATTAGAAGGGAAGCAATAAACTGGGAAAATATTTTTACAGTCAAAGGTTCTGATAAAGGCCTCATTTCCAAAATATATAGAGAATTAACTCTAATTTATAAAAAATCAAGCCATTCTCCAATTGAAAAATGGTCAAAGGATATGAACAGACAATTCTCAGATGAAGAAATTGAAACTATTTCTAGTCATATGAAAAGATGCTCCAAGTCATTATTAATCAGAGAAATGCAAATTAAGACAACTCTAAGATACCACTACACACCTGTCAGATTGGCTAAGATGACAGGAAAAAATAATGATGATTGTTGGAGGGGATGTGGGAAAACTGGGACATTGATTCATTGTTGGTGGAGTTGTGAACGAATCCAACCATTTTGGAGAGTAGTTTGGAACTATGCTCAAAAAGTTATCAAACTGTGCATACCCTTTGATCCAGCAGTGTTACTACTGGGATTATATCCCAAAGAGATTATAAAGAAGGGAAAGGGACCTGTATGTGCACGAATGTTTGTGGCAGCCCTTTTTGTAGTGGCTAGAAACTGGAAACTGAATGGATGTCCATCAGTTGGAGAATGGCTGAATAAATTGTGGTATATGAATATTATGGAATATTACTGTTCTGTAAGAAATGACCAACAGGATGATTTCAGAAAGGCCTGGAGAGACTTACACGAACTGATGCTGAGTGAAATGAGCAGGACCAGGAGATCATTATATACTTCAACAACAATACTATATGATGACCAGTTCTGATGGACCAGGCCATCCTCAGCAACGAGATCAACCAAATCATTTCTAATGGAGCAGTAATGAACTGAACTAGCTATGCCCAGAAAAAGAACTCTGGGAGATGACTAAAAACCATTACATTGAATTCCCAATCCCTATATTTATGCACACCTGCATTTTTGATTTCCTTCACAAGCTAATTGTACAATAATTCAGAGTCTGATTCTTTTTGTACAGCAAAATAATGTTTTGGTCATGTATACTTATTGTGTATCTAAGTTATATTTTAATATATTTTAACATCTACTGGTCATCCTGACATTTAGGGGAGGGGGTGGGGGGGTAAGAGGTGAAAAATTGGAACAAGAGGTTTGGCAATTGTTAATGCTGTAAAGTTACCTATGTATATATCCTGTAAATAAAAGGCTATTAAATAAAAAAAATTTAAAAAAATAAATAAATAAATAAATTTTCCCTGTTCATTCCCATCTCAAGACTTTTTCAGAGAAAACAGAAGCAAAATGAATGCTGAAAGTCTTGTCATCAGTGATCTTCATCCTATGTACCATGACGGGTATTCCTTTTCTGTCTTTGATCCCAATATAGCTCAAAAAAAACCAAAAACAAACAAAAAAAAAAAAACAAAAGGAAAATCAAGAACGCCCTGGATCATGTGGGGTCCCTTAAAAGTGAGATGAATTTCAAGGGGTCACATAGAAAAACTGTGTCAAAGCCAGCACTTGGATCCAGATCAATATTGGTTCTTTAGCTACTCCACACTCACTTCGGTCAGGCCACTCTTATGTTCATCTAAAATTTCCTGAGGTGCCAATTCTTGCATGTCTCATAAAATTCTAAATTAATTGATGAATTCTCTGTACATTCACATTGCTCTACATAGACAGGACTTCTAAAGAGTGTGTGTGTGTGTGTGTGTGTGTGTGTGTGGTGAATCTCTTAGGCAGGTTGATGAAACATTAACCTCATTTAGGAAAAAAAATGTTATCTATATTCACAATTCAAATAATACTAAATTTCAATAGATATGAGTAAAAAAAAAAGATGTCATTTATTTTCTGTCCCAGTTCATGGACTCTTGGAAATAGATTCATGGATCCCTTGGAAAATTGTGGACTACAAATTGATAATCCTCAATTTATACAATTACCTTTCTTTTCCTCACAATAATCACTTTTGTTCATTATACAAATTTCAGGCTGCAGTTCTGTCCCTACTCTTAGGTTGATTCTCTCTGGGGAATTTCTGTCCTTACTCTGAACTCTTTGGAATCTGTTTTGTAGGGTACATTTCTAACTCTACCTGGATTTTCTCTCCTTGATTATCACAAATTCTAAAATATACTCATCATTTCCCTAATTCTCATAATTTTTAAAGTTATTTATTTTATTTTGAATTTTAAAAACAAAATACACATTTTCATAATGTAGTAGATAGGAGAAAAAGATGCACAAGAAATATAAAAATTGTGTACAACTTGCTATTCCTTTTACATATATACTAAAGTTATAACTTTCTTTTTGCCCCATTTTTTTCTTCTCTTCCCCTTCAGTTTCAGAGTGAGCTACTATTGGACAAAAATGTGTGTTTGTGTGTGTGTGTGTGTATGTGTGTGTGTGTGTGTAAAATCTATACATTATTACATTTATCAGTTCCTTCTTTGGATGCAGATGGTGTCTTTCTTCATAGATCCTTTATGGCAAATGTAGGTATTTATGATAGCCAAAATAACTTACTTGCTCAAAGTTATTCTTAAAGCAACATTGCTATTACTGTATACAATATTTATTGATTATGCTAATTTTGCTCTTTATTATTTCATGTAAGTCTATCCTTGTTATAAGATCATTAAGCTCAGCATTTTTTTATGGCCCAGTAGTATTTCATCATGATCATATACCACAATTTGCTCTGTCATTCCTCAATTAGCAAGCATCCCTGAAATTTCCAGTTCTTTGACACCACAGAGAGAGTTGCTATAAATATTTTAGAAAATATAAGATTGCTTTTCCTTGGTCTTTAATTAGCTTAAGAAATAAACTAGTGGTGGTATTACTAGGTCATAGGATAAAGACATTTTAATAATTCTTTGAGCATAATTCCAGATAGCTCTCCAAAATAGATCAATTCACAGTTCTGCCATTAGTCAATTAGTATCCCAAGTTTTTTTATCTCACCTCCAACATTTGTTGATTTCTCTTTGAATCATTTCAGTCATTGTGACAGGTGAAAAATGATATCTCTAGGTTGTTTTAATAAGCATTTCTATAACAATAATGATTTAGCGCATTTTTCATACAAATTGTTTTGATTTCTTTATTGGAAAAAAAGCATCTTCATATCCTTTGACCATCTATCAACTGGAGAATGACTTGTATTATTATAGATTTGTCAAAGTTCTTTATATATTTGAGAAATTAGATCTTTATCTGAGAAACTGTATATAAAGGTCTCCCCCCATTTTTTTGGTTTTCTGATCATTTTTACTACATTTGTTTTATTTGTACAAAATGTTTTTAAATTTAATGTAATTGAAATCATCCATTTTACACTTCACACTGTTCTATATCTCTTGTTTGCTCATAAATACTTCATCTATTCATAAGTCTGATAGGTAATGTCTTCCTTGTAAGCATATTTTGTATTTTTTAGACCGGACCAGATAATTTTAATACTTGCTGCCTTATTATATAGTTTAACATTTGGTACTACTAAGCCTCCTTTCTTTACATTTTTTTCACTAGTTCCTTTGATCTTGATCCTTTATTCTTCAAAATGAATTTTGTTAATATTTTTCTAACTCAGCAAGATTTTTTTGGTAACTTAATTAGTATGGCTTTAAATAAACATATTATTTTATATAGAATTGTCATTTTTATTATATTGCCCTTTCTAACCATAAACAGTTAGCATTTCTCCAATTGTATGTCCAATTTATTTGTATGAAAAGGTTTGTTTCTTTTCTTAATAATTTTGTTCACATAGTTCATGAGTTTGGCAGGTATACTTCCAGGTATTTTATACTTGTATTTTTAAGCAAGATATATCTTACTATCTCTTCTTGCAGAATTTTATTGGTGATATATAGGAATACTGATGATTTATGTGGATTTACTTTATATCTTATTATTTTACTGAAATTGAGTCGTTTCAAATAACTTTTTAATTAAATCTTTGGGATTTTTCAAGTATATCATTTGTTTAAAAAAATTAGCTTTATTACTTCATTTTCTACTCTGATTTCTTCTGGGCTTTTTTTTCTTCTCATTACAATTGTTAAGATTTCCAATACAATTTTGTATAACATTGATCATAATGGGCATCCTTATTTCACACATTAGCCCCATTACAAATAATGCTTGCTGATGGTTTTAGGTAATAGTTTTTTATCAAGTTAAAGGAAAAAAAAAAACTATTATACCTGTATTTTCAATTTTTTAAAATGTAAATGAGTATTGTACTTTATCAAAAGTTTTTTCTGCATTTGTGAATTGCACTATTGATATAATTATATGATTTGTTACTTTTATTATTTTTAAGCAATAGCTTTTTATTTTCAAAATATATATAAAGATAGCTTTCAGCATTCATCCTTGCAAATCTTTATGTTCCAGACTTTTCCTCCCTGTCTTATTCTCATTCCATTCCCTAGAGAACAAGCAATCTAATATATGTTAAATATGTGCAATTTTTCTATACGTATTTCCACAATTATCATGCTGTACAAGAAAAATCAAATCAGAAAGGGAAAAAAATGAGGGGAAAAAACAAGCAGACATTGCTGGATCAAAAGATATACACAGTTTGATACCCTTTGGATGTAGTTTCAAATTGCTCTCCAGAAAGGTTGGGTCAGCTCACAACTCCACCAATAATATATTAATGTCCCAATTTTCCCATATCCCCTTCAACATTTATCATTATCTTTTCCTATCATTTTAGCTAACCTGTTACCTTTATTACTGATATACTGAATCATGTTAAAAAGCTTTCTTTGTGCTAAATCATCCCTCTATTTCTCATACAAATCCTGCTTGATCTAACATATCTTTGTAATAGATTGTTTCAATTTTTCAGTTCATATCTTATTTGTGGTTTTTGTATACATATTCATTAATGAAATTGTTCTATAATTTTTTCTCTGATTTTATTCTTCCTGGTTTAGATATCAGTATCATATTTGTTTCATAAAAGAAGTTTGGCAGGACACCTTCTTTGTCTATTATACCAAATAGTTTATGTAATATTAGAATTAGTTGATCTTTAAATTTATACTAGAATTCACTTGTAAATTCTTGGCCTGGTCCTTTTTTTCCCTTAGGAAGCTCATTTATGACCTATTCAATTTCTTTTTTTTTAAATAGATTTATTTAGATACTCTATTTCCTTTTCTGTTGACTTAGGCAGTTTAGATTTATGTATATATTCTTCTATTTCACCTAAATGGTTACATTTATTGTTATATAATCAGGCAAAATAACTATTTACGCTTGCTTTGATTTCATCTTTGTTGGTGACATATTCATACTTTTAATTTATAATAATAATGATGTTTTTTTCTCTCTTTTAAAAATCATATTAGCTATTGGTTCATCAATTTTATTGGTCTTCTCATAAAACCAAATGTTTATTTTTATTTCTTAATTCAATATTTTTATATCCAATTTTGTTTATCCCACTGTTAATTTTTAGGATTTCTAATTTATGTTTATTTGGAGATTGTTAGTTTGTTGATTTCTAGTTTTAATTACATACCCAATTCATGCACTAATTGCATCTTTATTTATTGATACAAGCATTTAGAGATAAAAATTTTCCTCTGATAACTGCTTTTGCTGTATCCCATAGGTTTTTGATACATTATCTCATTACTTTCATTCTCTTTAATGAAAATATTGATTGTTTCTCTGATTTGATCTTTAAAACATTCTCACAATTTCTACTTCATCAACCAGTCCCTCCTTGTTGGTCATAATCAGACCCTGAATAATAGTTCTATGCTGTCTCCTCCACACTGAAAGAACACATTTTACTTGAAAGCAAGTTTTATAATTTTTCAGTTTCTTTTATTTTCAGCAGACACAAGTCTTCTAGACAGTGCCATGATAGTTGCGTTTCTCCATTCTTATGGACCATTCCTCTAAATCAGGTTTCTCAAATTCTTTATCCATTATTTGGTTTTAATTAGGGGGTTTCAAGTGAACTTCCTCCCTGATATTGCTTCTGTTATTTCATCCATGAATGAATAAATGGATGAATGAAAATATATGAAAGAATGAAAACATTTATTAAGTGCTTGTCAAAGCACAAATACTCAGATTAAAATAGAAAAATTGAGGCAGTCCCTGCCTTCAAGGAGCCTACTTAAATTTAGTGAAGGATAGGTGAAAAAAATCTCAGAAATCTTAAAATTAGAATGTTAAGAAGAATATTAAGGCCTAGGGCTTCTTAGTCTAGTGAAGGTTTTCTGGAGGCAGCCTTAGTCTCAGTTGAAATAAATAATTATTCCAAAATGCAGCCAGCTGGTAAAAAATGCAAACGTTTATTTCTCCTTCCAAATTAGCCCGGTTAGTTGAGGCCTATCTCTCTGCCTGGCTCCAAGAGATCTTGCAGTTTTGTCCTTGGCTTCTGCCTCTGCTTTCTTCAGTCTCCAGCCAGCACCAAGGTAGAAGATGCAATGAATCTCTCTTGCCTCGAAGATAGGGCTTGTAGGCTTTCTTCCAGAGTGCTCTGTCTCTGACCCCTGTCGATGTTCCGGAGAAAATTCTCTCTAGCTCTAAGAGCTTCCTCCATATATATCATCTCCCAAAGATTAACTCCTCCTTCTCGAGGCAGGGATTATGGGTTATCTCCCAGAGTGCTCTCTGGTCCTAAAAACTTCAAGGGAGGTGTGAATTCAGACTAAGCCCTACTAAGCCCTGCATCCTCCCAAACGTGTGAACGCCATTGAGTACTTAGATACTTATGAGCTCTCTAGAGGTATGAACACAAGCATTGTTCTATCAGTTCCACTTAGTACCTTGTTTCAAGTTCTGGCCCAAAATATCTCTTTCTAAGATCAAATCAATCACACTAAACCATGTCTTAACATTTTGTAAAGATTCCAACAATTAATCTCTATCCAACTGCTTTCCACTATGCTTTTTCCTCTCCATCCTATGGACTTCTTCACCTGAATATAGCCTTAAAAAATAAACAATCCCCAAATCTGTCAACTATTCTTTTCTTTTTGCATAAGGCAATAATTTTCAAAATGTGGTCCAGAGACCATCTCTGAGAATTTTTGAGATCCTTTCAGGGGATCTAGGAGGTAAAAACTATGTTTCTAAAAATACTAAGATGTTTTCATTTCTAGTATGTCTAGTAAAAATACTCGTTCAATATAACATATAAATAAAAGCCCTTTCAGGAGGGATCCTTAATAATTTTTATGAATATAAACAGATTCCAAGACCAAAAGAATATAACTAGTTATATTAAGCATTAATTAAGGATTGTTTCTTGTATGTGTGTGTGTGTGTAGTACAATAGTACTTACCATATAGTCAGCGCTTAACAAATGCTGACTGTTTTATTGATTATTCCCTTTCATTCTGTATTACAATTTGATCTGGAATTCTATCTCATCAAGTCACAGTAAGACTCATGATGTTGAGGGCAGAATTTACCTGCTTGTCTGTGAATCTCTAGTTTACCTTGTTTGTTATGCAAACTTTGTTCATTGATATATGACATCATGGGTTTCATTGTCTTTTTTCTCAGATACTGGCTCTTCTAAGTCACTGGTATTCTTCTCATTCTGGCCCTGCTACTCTCTGTAATATCTTAAAAAAAAAAAGAATCATTGAATTTCATACACCCATAAACTCCTATCATAGAATTAGAATTCCTCTCTTTCTTATTAGAATTTCTTTTCTTCCTTGTTTTCTCTTTGATGCCTTCCTCCTTATTTTGAGGAATATTTTATTGTCCATGACAGCCTGACATCCCTTCAGCCCTTTCATCTTTCTAAAAGAATCATTGAATTTCATACACCCATAAAGTAATATTCAAAACTGTGAGATTTAACAAACATGGCATACACTTCCTGGGCTACAAAGGGGATTCTTTTTGCCCTCTGTACTTTCCTGGAAATGAGACCCCCAACTTGTCTCACTTTTAGTGCTAGCTTTTGTGGGTGGCTCATGTGGCTAACTGCCATATCCCTTCACTGTAGAGAAGGCTCTGTCATAGCAAGTTCCTCCAGTAAGTGAGTCTTTATTTAGAATAAGCCTTCCTGCCTTTAGTGATTGCAATGACTTGCTTTTTTTCAGCTGTGTTCGAGCTATAATTAACAGATTTCCTGAAAAAGCCCAATTAGTTCTCTAGACTTAAATTTCCATTTATCAAAGATGAAGCAAATGATAAAACAGTTGGTCTAGCTGATTTCTATAGTCCCTTCCAGATTGTTGTACTGCCTCTTTCACTTCTCCCAAATTGCATGCTCCCTCTTCTGGATCCCTATTCTATACTTTAATTTCCACTGGACTCTGTGGACCCCTCCTTTGTTGTAGTACATTGGGAAGATCTCTGCATTTAGAGAATCCAAGATCCTTCATTTTGTACCTTAGTTACTCATATTTGGCCAGATCATTTCCCCACTCTGAGCCTCATTTCCTTAGCCCCAAAATGAAGGAATTGCAATAAATTATATTCACAGTCCTTCCAGTTCCAAACCTATGGTCCCATGGAACTCACAGAAATTTAGGCTTCTCATAGAGGTAGATGATGTCTTATCATCCTCTTTATGAATGGATGCTACTCATATTCACTGATTCAGAGAGCTAAGAAAAACTAGCATATGCCTTATTACCCATGACCATTTTAGACCCTCTTGGCTATCAGGACTCAGAAACCATCTTGTTTTCTTTTTTCCACCATAATGATATCCTTAGTGCTGCCATTTATAAACTTCTCAGTCTTTTACCCTCATGCCCTGGCTCCCAGTCTTTATTAACTTAATCCCCCTCTACCATTTACATATCCTCACCCCTTGTTTTTTCAGTCTTCTCAAGAACCCTCCCTTCTGTTTCTAATATGACTCAACCACTCACAGAACTTATGTTACCTGGTAAGTAAGACTCCTTGGCCTCTACCTTTATTCCATATGCTTCAAGATAGCTCAGATCCCATCCGAAGTAAAAGTCCATTCACACCTCCTACTGCTAGTCTCTTCCCTCTGAGTGCAGCTTTCACTGATAGTTTATTTTTATATATAGTATAGTTAATTGTCTGTTTTCTTCCTCAGTAAAGTACAACCTCCTTGAGTGCAAGGACTGTGTGTTTGTCTTTCTTTGTGTCGATAAGACTTAGCAGATGGCCCAAGACAATGCTTGTTGACTGAATAGTACCCACTTGCCATTAAATTTGTGCCAAATTCCAGAATTTTGTGTTATCTTGCTGGCCTTCATTGCTCCTTTAACTTGTAGCCAGCTTAGGCCCTATACCTTTGGGGACGCAGAGTTGGAGAGGTCCTCAAGAGCTAGCTCTATACAGCTCCATATTCCCCTCTACAACCTGACCAGCAAGTACCTTTGCAGCTGCCGCTTGAATCTCACCACTGACAATTATCCAGGAAACTGTTCCACTGTTGGATAGCTCCATTTGTGAGGAAATTTTGTGCAGTAAAATTTCCCCATTTATAATTCCCAACTGAATAAGCTTTTTAAAAAATCCATTCTGTACAGGTCCTATTATCTCTATGAAATAGCAATATACATTTCACAGAATCACAGAGCAAGAGCTCAACAAGATCTCAGAGGTGTGAGATTTAATTGGACTAAATAGTATAACCTGCTCCAGTTATAGATAAGAAAAAGGAGTTTTGGAGACATTAGGCAGTTTACCTTTGTCACACAGGTAGTAAATGGCAGAGCTGGGATTTGAACCCATGTCTATTTGCTCAAAATGTAATATTCATCCCACCATCCCGAAAAGATTAAGATCATTTGGAAGGCAGGTGAAGCTATGGAAACAGCATTGGACAGCATGCCAGGAGATGCAATTTCTAATCTATCAATCACTAAAGTACATTTACTAACACCAAGATAAGCATTCCGACTCCATGAAACACTCATAATTTTAAGCAAGTAATTTCTTTTCTTTAAAACCTCACTTTTCTCATCTCTAAAAGAATGTTTTTTGATTGGATAATCTTACAGGATTCTCCTTGCTCTAATTTCTGATTTGGTCTGACAAATGATAACTCCATAACTATTTTTAAAATAGGACCTTTGATTTCATTAATAATCATTAGAAAGAAATTCTCAATGAGACAACTCCCTACCATTGCAGATTTGTAAATCTTTTGAAATTTATGTCCTTAATTGGAAATTCAGGGGATGTCCATCATTTAGAGAATGGCTGAATAACATGGTCTATGAATATAATGGAATATTATTAATCTATAAAAATTGATGAGCAAGCTGATTTCAGAACAACGTAGAAAGATTTACATGAACCCATGCTAAGTGAAGTGAGCAGAACCAAGAGATTACTGTACAAAGTAACAACAAAATTACCTGACAATCAAGTGTGAGGGACTTGGCTCTTCTTACCAATGTGGTGGTGATTCAAGGCTATTCCAATAGACCATCCCCATCCAGAGAGGGAACTATGGAAGCTGAATGTGGAGCAAAACAGTATTTTCACCTTTTTGTTGTTGTTATTTGTTTTTTATTTTCTCTCATTTTTCCTTTTGGTCTGATTTTTTTTTTTTTTTGTACTTGGAAATATGTTTGAAAGGCTTGTACATGTGTAACCTATATCAGATTACTTGTCTTGGGGAAGAGAGAGGTAAGGAAAGGAAGGAGAAAAATTTGAAATGCAGAATTTTACAAAAATAAATGTTGGGACCTAGTTTATGTATATTTGGAAAAATAAAATCTTATTGAGAATTAAAAAAGCTTATGTCCTTAGAACAGCAAACTACTACTATCCTCCCATCAACTGTTTTTTACCCAAAGCTAAAATGGTTTTGACATTTTAGAATATCAGAACTAATCTTCAGCTATGGCCATACAAATTGGGAGGAGAAGGTAGGGTTTAGCCTTCTAGCTGAAGTTATCTAATCTGTGGTTTAAGAGTTATCTAGGGCACTAAAAGGTTAAATGACTTTCCCAGAATCATTCAGCCAGCCCTTGTCAAAATCGAGGCTTGGCCCTAGGTCATCCTGACCCCAAACCCAGCTTTCTATCTCCTGTGGCAGTAACCACATTATAAAATAACATTATTGCCAAGCACTCTGAAAATGTAAAATGATGTTTAAATGATTTTAAAATGCTGACTCATTTGACAAATAGCAAAGCCAGCTTTTTGAACACTTATACAACCTTCCCTTGGTTTCAGCCTTAATATTTTAGAAAGAGAAATATAGAGCTTTCCCTGGTATGAGCTGGTATGGTCTGCCAGGGCGCTGCCCTAGCCCATGGTCCTCTGGCTCTGATTATTAGCATTCATGGCTTCTCTGACATGGGAGAAGCATTTCTGGCTTGGATATTGATGATATTAGGTTTTTATGAGGGTTTTGAGCATCTGAAATAATGGCACAGACTGTCATTGATGAATCATTTTGGTTGAGTCATGATAGTAATTGACAACTTTACTATCAGCTTCTTCTAAAATAAAAATCAGCTATTCCCCTCACTTATCAGGATAGATTATTAACCATTAAATACACAAGTATTTTCTATCTATTGCAGAAAATGAAGTACAAAGCATGGAAATGAAAAGTTCACTGAACACACAGGCTGGAGATCTAGTTTGCTCTCATAATAAATGCTGCTTTCATATTTTCAATGAACAAACACTTGTTTCTGTCTTCTGCCCTTCCCCCCAAAAATACATATAATAAATGCTAAAATATGAGGATTCTTTTTACTTGCAATCAAGCAATACAAATTTCCACATTGGCCACATACAAAAATGCCTCTCATTGGGCATCTTTAGTCCATCACCTCTCATTCTGGAGGTGAGCAGAATTCCTCACCATGATCCTCGGGAATCATGGTTGATCAGAAATTTTTTAAGTCTTTCAGAATTGTTCTCTGGTTCTCCTGTTTCCACTCATTTTACTCTGCAGCAGTTTATTAAGTCTTCCCAAAATTGTCCAAAATTCTCTCTTTTATCCTTTCAAATAACAGAATAGAAACCATGAATGTAAATTCATCTACCACAATTCAGCCATTTTCTCAACCGATGAGCGCTCCTGTAGTTTGCAATTCTTTGCCATCCCAAAAGAGCTACTACAAATATTTTTGTACCTTTAAGACTCTTTCCTCTTTCTTTGATCTTCTTGGATCATAGGTCTAGCAGTAGAATGTCTGTGTCAAAGGATATTCCCCGTTTAGAAACTTTTCACCTTGCTTTTCTGACATCATAACTACTCTTAATGCTCAAATACTTCCATTGAATCTGTGATAATGATTGCATGGATATTATCTGCAGTGATGCAGATTGAAATCCATTTATTGACCATCCAATGCAATTCTTGTTCTTGTCTTCCAAAAAGCTCACAACAGGCGACCAAACCAATGTGCTAGATAGAGCCCTTCCTTGAATTCTCTATTTTTCTAATCATATATTCTGTAATGAATTTCTTTATACTGCTGTGTGAAGACCGTGTATTTTTAAATCAGCAGGAGTCAGGAGTTCAGGTTAGGGGAAAATCGTCAGTCTTTATTCTCAGTGAAGAAGGATTGGAGGTGGAAAAGAATCGGCAATAGCAATGTGTGCAGCTGAGTCAAGAAGCTAGCTAGACCCGCAGCCACACGACCAGCAGCCAGGAGAATGGAACCAGGCCCCATCTCTCCCAGCTTCTCTTCCTGTTCCTCTCTCTGCCTCCACCCACCAAAATCGTCATTTCCTGTACAACACATCAGGACTTGCACAGAGAGTGGACAGGGACCATTCTTTATCCAATCATGTATATTAATAGAGTATAGTCCAATTACTATTTAGCCTCATGTACTTGGGATCTCAGTGCATCAACTCAAACTTCAGCCCATTACACTGCTGTTCCCATGTAGTTATTCATCTGCAACAAGTTGCAACCCACCCCTATCCATTATGATGGATCTCTGACTTGTCACATGGCACAGTAGGAAGAGAATTGGCTTTAGAGTTCAAGGACTGGGGTTACAATCCAGTATCTGAGTCTTCTTAGATGCCTCTTAACTTCTTTGCTCTGTAAAAAAAAAAAAAAAAAAAGGAACCCATCTGGATGACTTCTGAGACCCCTCTATCTTTTATTCTAAGCTTCTTCTATGAGTTTTGGAAATCATACTGTTTCTGGATTTGTAACCATATGGTTTCACTGGAAGAATACAAATATTAAAAAAAAACAGCCTAGAATTATGTTTCATGGAGAATCTTGGGATAATTAAAAGAACTTTTTTATTTACCCCTTAAAAATGTGTCATGCTCTTCTCTTTTGTTCATTTCATTTCTCACCCCAGCTTATCATTCAATTGTAAGGTGTCTCCCAGATATAGAGATTGATGTATAATTTCTATAGATTGTCCATCCAATTGGATAAATAGTCCAGACAAGTGACTCTCTTCATCTACTTGATTTTTCCTGAATGGATAGTCAGTCAATTAATATGCATTTATTTATTATTCATAGCAAATATTTTGAGTGATTTTGAATTTACTTGAGAAATTGTGTGTTTGCTCGACTTGATTTAATCAAAACAACATCACTCATAATATTATTATGATTATTTACTTATATTATGTAACACTTTAATATTTAAAAGGCTTCAGGTGCTTTATTTCAACTAAGCCCCACTACAGCCCTGGAAGATAAATAATACAAGTCCTATATATCTTCAGATTCAAATTGTTTTGTGCTTCTTTTTTCTCAAAAAAGCCAATGTATATGGATAGAGTACTAAACGTTCAAATCCAGAATTTTTTTTTTCCGAAGCAATTAGGGTTAAGTGACTTGTCCAGGGTCACAAGCTGGGAAGCATTAAGTGTCTGGGGGCAGATTTGAACTCAGGTCCTCCTGACCTCAGGGCCAGTTCTTTTATCCACTTATCCATTTATGCCTAGCTGCCCCTAAATCTAGAATCTTACTAGTTGTGTGAACATCACTTAACCTCTGTTTGCCTAAGTTTCCTTATCAATCAAATGAAGATAAAAACAGCCTCTACCTCCTGGGGTCATTGTGAAGATCAAATAAGAAAGTATATGTTAAGTGTTTTGCCAACTTTAAAATGTTGTGCTAATGACAGTCATGACATTCACCCATTTTTAGGTTTCCATTCATTCCAATGAACAAATAAAATATACCTAAATAAAAGATAATCAGATTCATAAAAAGGACAGTTCCATGAATAGATTATTTTATGATATGACAACCACGAGAGTATTCTTTGTATTCTACACTATTTCTATTCCCAATTCATATCCATTGACGAAGAGGTCACCTCAGGGCCACTAAGAAGTTTATGGTTCTCTCTAGACTGGTAACTCATTTATTATTAAACATCAAACTTCTTGTGATTGATCGATTTTCCCTCCAGAATGCCCATCAATTTTTCAAACATGTAATGACTTTATTATTATTTTCCATGAACTAATATTTTAAAATTTTGTCAATTTTAATTTCTAGTAATATAAACATCAGAGGATGTAACCCACACTAAAAACCCTTTGTACTTCTTAATTTTTAAGCATATAAAGGGATCCTAAGACTAAAAAGAGAGAGACCGATTACCTTAGACCAGTGAAATCGTGAACCTGAACATCAACCCTCCTGCGCTTCCCATACCCTGACACATGAAAAGCACAAAATACACACTTACTTATTTGAATTATTATTTGTACTGCTAGAAAAAAAAACCTCAGACTAATGCAAACATTACTTGTTAGAAAATTTAATTTTTATTTTATACTTTTAGCTGACATTTTTATTTTTTTAAGTATCATGGGTTCATAGATGTGTAATGGAAAGGCATCTAGATGGCTCAGTGCTTAGAATACCAGGTTTGGAGATAGGAAGAACTGCATTTAAATCTGGCCTCAGACATTTCCTAGCTGTGTGAACCTAAACAAGTCAGTTAACCACTGTTCTATATGGCAGACCCTGAGCTGGAGGCTGAGACACAAAGACAAAAGCCAAATGGCTCTGGTCCTGAAGAAAAACCAAAGAAAGACAAAGCTAATTGAGAAGGAAGAGTAAAATGCCATCTATATTCATTGAGTTCTTTTTAAAAGCTTCTTCATAATAGGAGTTAATGTTTCTTCAAAAATGATAGGAAGTCTCTGTGGTCACAGATCTCATGATAAGTTGAATAATAGAACAAATGACCATATAGAAAGTTTGGTCAAAATGCAAACTGGTTTTGATCAAATGATTTGGGAATTTGTGGCTCCTTGGCACTTGGGCAGAGGCACATTTGGCCCAAATGGTGGGTGCCTGGGGGTGGAGGGAGGAAAAATACCAACTTCTGCTGCTCCATTTAACCTATAAAAACTAACCCTTCCCTCAAAAATATGTTCAGAAATCCTGACTTTTCCACTCAATTCTTCCCACGTTGTTCTTAAGGCAATTTTGGTGTCTTGCTAGGGTCCAGCCTTTAAAGCCATTTTTTAACACCCAAAATGAGAAATAAGAGTAACAGGAGCCCTTTGGTCCTATATCAACTTGCATCTTTTCCCAAAAAGTCTCACTTCAGATACTCATAGAATTATATCCCAGATAAAAACTTTAAAACATAAAGAATTCAACTCACTTATTTTACAAGCAGAAGGCAAGGCAACTTAAAGAGACTTCCCCAGGTCACCCAGATAACATGTCAGATATGAGATGTGAACCCAGGCAATTTAGCTTCAAAGCCAATATCATTCTGTTGTTCTATAAAATTAGTTCCCATTTCTACAAGCCTTATTAACATTTACAAAGGGTTGGATTTTTTTTTTCCTTATAGCACTTCCTTTGTGAATTGTTTTTCAAATGTGATTATTATCGATCTCATTAAATAGAAGAGAAAGCTGCCTTCAGAAATCAGCTTTGCTCATGATCAGTAACTGAAAAAGCCATGATCTGAATTTAGTTTCATTCTACAAACTCCAGTGGGTCCCTATGACCTATGGGATCAAATATCAATTGCTTTGTTTGACATTTAAAGCCTATCACCAATGAGATCTCACTAAGTCTTCTGGTCTCATTATACATCATTCTTACTGCACCTCAGTCAAGCTTTCCTATTGTTCCTCTCACATAACCTTCTAACTCTCATCAACATGTATTTGCTCAGGCTGCCCCATACATATAATGGACCCTCTCTCTATCTTTCCCTTTTAAAATCCAGAGTTTCCCTATGGGACTTTCTATCTATGCCTTTCTGTGTTTTCCCCAACAGTTTGCCACCCCACCACCACCATGGTCTTATTTTTATCTTGCATATACTCTTTATATATTTATACACGTATATGTCGTCCATATTGTTGTAAACTTCTCAAGGGCAAGCACTATTTCAGTTTTGCTCCTGGATTTCTAACACATAGCACAGCTCCCAGTAAATAATAGGTGGATGATAAGGTATTTCAGTTGTTTCAATAGAAACAGGACTTTTAAATATACTTTTATTCATCTATGGAATCACACACAAACAATTATAAGCAGATATCATAAAATCACTTTAGAATAAGAATTGTCCTCTTACTCTGCAGTAATTGCAAATGCACTGTGTCCCTTAACACAGTGAGCCTTCAAGGTGTTCTTCGATTTCCATCCTTTAGTGTCTTAATGTTTGTTGATTGATTGAATTTCATCTATTACTTTCTTAGTTGTCAAAGTTCCTACATTTCTCTCAACACAAAAGGTCATCTTGAAGAAATACCGAATTTCTGAGTTGGAAGGGACTGCCATGGCCATGTAGAGCAGCCCATATCTGCAAACCACATCCCTTCCGTAGGCCCAACAAGTGGTTGTCTACACTTGGCTTTGAGATCTCCACTGAAAGAACACTTTCCACTTCCTGAGCACCCTTTCCTCTTTAGGCTGGCTCTAACTAGCAGGAAGTGGGGGGAGGGATGTTTCTTCTAACATGGAGGATCAATTTTACTCCTGGCACCCTCTATCCATTACTCTCTTTGCTAGACAAGTCTACCCGAGGTTTTATCTTGTTAAGAAAATTCAGCAGATCATTATTCATTCATTAGTTGACAATAGTGTCATGCATGGGACTGCCTCCTCTGTGGAGTTTGGGGATTAAGAGCCAGTGATTTATCAGCAATTATAGATTTTAAAGTCTCACCTCTAAGTGAAGCAGGCAAACGTGGAACTGGCTAAAGTATTTCACACTCAGCTATTTCTTATGGGGTTGCTTTAGCCAAAGGGACCCTGATAGCTTCATTGCTAATGCACTTTCTGCCTCTCGCATTTCAATGTTACTTAAAACTTATGAAGGATAGCACCTTTCATCTGCAAAGTGCTTTATGAGTATTAATTACACTCTTGAAAAGCCCTCAACTTCTGAGCAAGGAAAGGCGATAAATTCTCCGAAGCCATTGAAAGGCGTCTGAGCCACAATATTGCCACAACCTCCAGGAAAAACCGCAGTTGGAAGTTTGAGTGCTCTCAACAGACAAGAGTTGATTGGCAATAATATGAAGGTTGTACCAAGGGGCAGAGGGGGATACGTAGAAATCAGATTCTGAGCCTAAAGATGGAAAGGGGAGCTGTCCAGTACTGTTAATATACTATTACTGGGCAAATCATTCCATTAGGTTCAGTCCAGTCTTGACTCTTGGCAACAAACATATAAAGATTTTTTTTTTAATGCAACAGTCCCTGCATGTCCCAAAAGACTTTAAATTCTACTGGGAAAGGATGTGCTTATATATGTGCAGAAAAGATAAAATAGAGTCAAAATCAACTCTTAGTAGTTCAAGAGGACACTAAGAATTGGGGGAGTCATGAAAGACTTCTATTAGGAGATGGCCCTTGAGCCAAGTCTTCAAAGAAGCTTGTGAGCAGCAAGAGCTAGTTGGACCACCTTCTCAATTCCACATAAGCAGAGACTTGGATTATCCAATGGCTAGTCCACATTTGGAAATGGCCTCTGTGGAGGGATGCTCTGTGGCAACTACTTTAAGGTAGAGCTGACTCTTTTGCAAGAGCTGAGATAATTGATAGAAGAGGGTAAGAGACCACTCCCTCTCCAGCCTCAATTTTTAAATGTCTATTATTGCTGTATCTTTTCAGTAAACTTCCCTTTGAAAAATTAACTCTTGTTAATCGGCTGAAAGATACTGAAGTATGAATCAACGGTTGCTCTCATGAGGACAACATATCAGAAAGGCTCTTGAGCAGATGAAGTTAGATAATCACTTCCCCCCATAAGTTTACACCTAGAACCTTGAGGCAAGCAAAATGAGAAGCAATGGGTAAAAGTTTTTGTTGTCCTTTCCACCCAAAATTTTGTATTTTCTTTCTATATACTTTTATTCACTTATCTGAATCACAGTGTATATTATTGTAATATATAAATATCCACATACTCCTCCCTATACACACACAATAGAATGTGAACTACTGTTTCATGTTTGACTTTGATCTTTCTCCAGCATCTCACAAAGTGCTCTGCACACATTAGGAGCTTAATAGGGGCCTTATTAATTGAGTTGAAGTTGTAAATAGGCAGAGTTCAACTTGACCAAAGGAAAAACAAAGGGTTATAATTCTCAGCAAACTGATGATATGCATGTGATAAGCATTTCCCCTTGGGCCCAGGACACTTAGGCTTGTGACATTTCTTATCTTTGAATAGGAGGTGGCCTGAAATTATTCATTTGTGTGACTTCCATGTTGGCTGTTCTCTGATAAGCACCCAGAATAGTTCTTTGCTAGGCTTGTGGATTAAACTACTTTATGCCTGTTGTGAATCAATCATCCTTGCCAGTGGGGCAAACTACATGCATTTAGGATTAAAGCAGGAAGGAACCTTCAGCTATGCTATTTGCTCATTTTGCAGATGTGCAAACTGAGGTTAAAGAATTTGCTTGAGATGTCAGCTGAGAAGGAAACCACGTTCTTTTGGCTAGAAGTTGGGTACTCATTTACTATATCATATTGAATCTGGACAGGTAGAATTGAGATACACATAGATAGATAGCCATATTCATCTCTCTCTCTCTCTCTCTCTCTCTCTCTCTCTCTCTCTCTCTCTCTCTGTAAATGTCTCCCTATCTCTGTCTCTTTGTCTGTCTCTGTCTCTATTTCTGTCTCTCTCTATCTCCATTTCTCTTTCTGTCTCTCTGACTGTGTTTCTGTCTTTCTCTCTCCCTCTCTGTCTCTGTCTCTTTCTTCACCATCCTTTGGAACATACTCCAATTTATCAGGATGAAGGTCATGCCATGGTCTGGTTAGAAACAGATACAGAGGAGACAAAAAGGGAATCCTGTGATATATGATGAGATAGATTATAGCCAAGGTACGGATAGACTTAAATGGTAAACCAGGGAAAAGTCAGTGAAGGCAGCATGGTAAGTGGACTCGGAGAGAGCACTGGATTTGGAGTCAAATGACCTAGAATTGCTGAGTTCCTCTTGAACCCTGGCTTTGCCATTTCAATCAATTAGTTAACAAGTATGCATTAAGTGGGCATTTGGTGCCAGGTCCGTGCTAAGTTCTGGGGATACCAAGACAGGTGAAATGTGGGAAGCTGCCCAGTGCATGGATACCAAAGACAAATCCCATTGGTGCCCAATAGAAGGAGGTATCTGGCCAGTCTTTCATGGAGGGTGATTCCAAGGCATGAATTCCAAGACTAAAATGATCTTCAAGGTACAAGAAATTTTTGTTCTGGGGCATGACAAATAAAGGAAGGGGTGTTACCTGGGTGATCTCAGTCATATCACTCACTGGCCTCCATTTTTATCTCCTGGAAAAGAAGAATAGCTCATATTTATATGTAGCTCTGAGTTTGTAAACTACTTCATGTATATTATCTCAAAAATCAAAAATCAAACCAAAGGTTGGTGCTATTATTATTATTACTATTTTACAGATATGGAAACTGAGGTATACAGAGGTGAAGAAAATTTCCCAGGATCACAGAGCTAATAAGTATTTGAGGTAAGACTTGAACTCAGGTCTTCCTGTTCACAGAGCTGAACTCTAGCCAGCTTGCTGCCATCTCTAAAGCTATGACTAAATGAGAAAGCTTTTCTCAAGTGCTTGATATGTGCCCCATATTGTGCTAAGATCCGTGGATCCCAAGAGAAAAGCGAACAGTCCTTGCCCACTAAGAACTGACATTCTAAGGGGGAGAATACTCAGAGATAGCCAGGCAGGAACACTTTGATCAATCATTCAATCAATCAGTCAATAAAGCTTTATTAAATATTGACTCTAAGTCAAGCTTTGCTAAGTTCTTCAGATACAAAGTGATGAAAAGTCCCTACCTTAAAGCTGGCAGTTTTTTTTTTGAGGGGGGGCACATGCAAACAAATATATGCAAAACAAGTGGGACCCAGGATAAACAGAAAATAATCAACAGAGGAAAAAGACTGGGATTAAGAGGGGAGAAACAGAGGAAAGGACTTTAATTGGGATTTAAAGGAAGCTAGAGAAGTCAGTGGGCAGAGCGGAGGAGCAAGAGCATTTCAGTCAGACAGAATGCATATAGCCAGAGAAATGGGGGTCCTGCTCATGGAATGGCCAGGAAGTCGGTGTCACTGGGTCACTGAGTCACAGAGTGTCAGGGAGAAAAATGAGCAAAGATTGGAAAGGTAAAAGGGGGAAGGTCATAAAGAACTGAATGGCAAACAGAGCATTTTGTGGTTAATCTTAAGGCAATGATGTGATTACTGTTGTTCATCCAATCTACCTAAGGTTATAGAATAGCACTAGAGTTTCTTGAGTGGGATAGTGAAAAAGTGGCCTCCACTTTGGGAAAATCATTTTAGTTTCTGAATGAAGTGAGTAGGGAGAGACTGGAGGCCGGCAGACTCTCCATCAGCTCTTACATTAATGCAGGTGTGAGGTGCCCCCACCAGATTGGGGGCTGTGTCGGAAAACAACTCTTCCAGAGAAGCTACAGTGATGACATTGGAAGGCTATGGCACATCTTGGATATGGAATAGGAGAGAAAGTGAGGAGTATCTCCTAGGTTGTTAGTCTAGGGGATTGGGAGGATGGTGGTGCCCTTGAGAGCAATAGGGAAGTTGGGAGGCGGGCAGGGTTTAGGGAAAGAGATAATGAGTTTAGTTTTGGACACCCTGAGTGCACAATGTCTGAAAGACAGTGGAAGATGAAAGACTGAAGGCCAACAGAGAGTTGGAGGCAGGATGGGTAGATTAGGCTGAGTGAAGCCACAGGGGAGTAGTAGATTGAGGCATCCCATCCAAGTTGATGACAAAGATGATCTGGTCATGGTGAGTGTTTCCAGAACTGGAAAGGCAAGAGGTTAGGAAATGTCATATGTTGCTGTGAATGTGCTATGAATGGAGATGTGTAGTTCCAAAGGACTGACCTAGAACAAAGAAGTTGATTTTAGCTCAGTGTGAGATGGCTTTCCATGTACTTGACATCCACCAACAGAATGGGTTTTTCCCTGTAAGTAATGATCGCTTGGTCACCAGCTATATGCGAGCAAAACTGCATAGCCTCCTATCAGGGAAAGAATAGTAGATGGCTCCTGGAGTCCTTCTTGCCAGTTGCAAGATTCTAAGGCTGTCTGATAACCCAGCCAAAATTAGGTGCTTTGCCCATTAGTGCTCCAATTAATTCAGGCGTGATCTCCCAAATTACCCAGCTCTGGGATTATTCAGTCCAAATGTGGGCAGGGTAGCAGGAAGACTATTGATTCAACCTGCCAAGCCACAGAGCAGGAGCACAGTGGTAGCTCCGGAGAACTCAGCCTTTAAATGAGCCCCCTCACGTTAGCTGAGGGGGGGAAATGCCAAAGTGATGTTCATCATTCCCACAATAAAACAGCAATTGAAGGAAAATCAGCTAAAAGTCATCAGCAGAATGTTTCACTCTAGGCATCGTTCAGAGCTCGCTTGGCTGCGGCCATAGCATCTCAGTTATTAGATACTTCAGTTCTATTTCTTCCAAATTACCTGACATGGAAATTTGCCACTAATTATCAATAGCTAACATTTACACAGCACCTACAATATACCAGGCGATTTGCTAAGCACTTGACAATTAGGGTTCCATTTGAGGCTCACAAACCTAGAAAGTAGGAGCTCATATTATTCCATTTTGCTGATGAAGAAACTGAGGGAAACAAAGGTTAAATAACTTGCTCAGGATGACAAGCTAATAAGTGCATGACATGAGACTTGAACTCAGACTCCAGGACCAGCAATCCATATATACCAAGATAACTACCCCTTGTTAAATCCTTCACAATGCTCTATTGCCCTGGATCTGATATCTAGGTCTGATGAACAAAATATTCAAGATGCATCCCCACCTGCCATCTTGGGACGCATCCTGGTTATCATCGGTCCCAGAAGATGACATAAAACTCATAGAATTCTCCCGGACTCGAGCTCCAAATGAAGCAAGCCTTTTAACTTGTGGTTTGGAGGACTTCCAAACACAACTCTTAGGAGAAGGAATTAGAATGAAAAATCCCTTCTGGCTTGTCCCCAACAAAAGCAGAAATTGGGGAGTTTATTGAAGTTATGGTAGCTTTCCGCCAACTTTGCTGGTTTCAGGACCTTTTTCTCCCTAGCAGATGAATTGATTTTTACTCACCATCTGTTAGCTCTGTTAGGACATATGATGTGATTTCATACAGTGATTGTTCAGCTACCCCTTCTTCCAAGTGGCATATTCCAGCTCTCCTGGCCTTCCCCCCCCCTTCCTCTCTGTCCCTCTCTTGTCCCCTCTTCCCTCTCTACAGATTTTAAGGGAAGCCATTATCTGTTCCAGCCTGATAAGAGAGAGATCTAAGTGGCCCTTTTCCTGCTCTCAATGCCCTAAGATAGTCTATTTTTTTCCCCTTTATTTAGAATGACCAGAGAGCTCTGAATCAGCATCTGGACTGCTTTGGTACTTTACTCCACCTTATCAGTGACTCAGACAGTCAACGAGCACTTATTAAATATCCATTATGCACTAGGCACTGTGTGAAGTGCTGGAGATGAAGGAAAGGCAAAAATAGCCCCTACTCCCAAGAAGTTCCCAGAATAGCTTAGTAGTAGCTATATCCTCCCCTGCCCCTTTTTTTGTTCTCACCATTAAAGAATGGATCACACATCTAGAGCTAGAAAGGATCCAGAGGCCATTTAGCCCATTTAACAAATGTAGAAACTGAGGCCTAAAGAAGTTTTGACTCGGTCTGAGCTCACATCTTTCCTCAGACATTTACTGGTTATATGACTGGGTGATTACTCTCTCTTCATCTTATTTCCCTCAATGAAGACTACGACCTTTAGGATCCCTTCCAATTCAGATCGGTTATGCTCAGAGTTCCCTTCTGATAGGAGAGCAGTCCAAAGCAAGAAAATCACCTAACCTTTTGCATTGTCCTGAAACAAGCAGGTCCCAGGCCTGTGCCCTGTTGTATTTAGGAGGAGCCAAGAAGTCTCAGGTGCACAGTGTCTGAGCCATTACCAGTGAATGGTCACCCTGGATGTGGGAGTCAAATGTCGGCTGTGAGATGGCTTGTGTTGAACCCACCCTTTGCTTCCTGGCAGGAGGACTTGCCAAGGAGACCAAGCAAACAGAATTCTGTGTTTTCTAGAATCCCTGGTTTTGTGATGGCCTGTAGCTGCCCAGAGACAGCTTAGATCACAAAGGTGGGTTCTCAGGAGAATGGATGATGTCTTCTTATGTGGGATTTCTTACTTCTTTGTTGATTTTATACCAAGCAAAGGGCCATATGCAGTTTCTAAGCACATTTTGTCTGTTCTGTAGGAAGGCGATGCCGTTGCACCAAGGTCATATAATTAGGATTTGGTAAATCAGGGAAGAGCTTGTGCTTGCTAATGGTGGTGAAGAACTACAGAGCTGGTTCCAATTGAGTATATATAAAATCATCAACAGCAACTTGGTACAAGTTGGCTGCTCTCTCTAACCATAGGAAGGCAGATGGAAAGTCTCCCATTCTCTGCAAATGATTCAGCATTTGACAAGTCTCTAGCATTTCTGCTCAGCCACTTGAAGGGACGTCATTGTCAGGGACATTGTTGGCTCCCTCTCAGCTTCT
The DNA here is from genome assembly GCF_902635505.1 of Sarcophilus harrisii. Classification (NCBI taxonomy): domain Eukaryota; kingdom Metazoa; phylum Chordata; class Mammalia; order Dasyuromorphia; family Dasyuridae; genus Sarcophilus; species Sarcophilus harrisii. The sequence goes on from NC_045429.1 coordinate 6,895,950, forward strand.
GATTTTTACTTTTCATAGGGAAAGGAGAGTGGCTGTCAGGGCCAGCTTGGGCTTAAACTCCAATTCCTCATCTATATTTACTTAGCTGTCATGATGGTGGTTTTCACCACAGACTGTGGAAGGGTCCTTCATGGCCATCCTCATTATAAACCAATGAGTGATTATCCAGTCTGATTATCCAGTCTCTATTTGGAGAATCCAAGGAAGGGGACTTCCTGCTCTTCATGGAAAGCTCACTCCCATTGTTACCAAGCCCTTCCCTCCTCCAAGTCCAAATCAGTCTCTGGGCACCTTGACCCCACTGCCTCTGGTTCTATTCTCTGGAGCCAGACAAAACAAGGTGAGTCTTCTGAGCATGATTCATGCTACCAGCAATTTCCCATCCCTAATCTTCCTTCTCCAGGTTAAACACTCCATGTGTCTTCAACCAAAACCAATTTGGGATGGATCCAAGACTCTTTACCATCCCGATTACCCTCCTTACAACACTCTTCCTCTTATAAATGCCCAACTGGAACTGTGGCCCCTGGAACTGAAGCTAATGCTCACGAGGAAGACTGATGAGGGAGGTCTATGGTGAGCTAAAGGCCTCCTTCTTCCTGGAACTTCCATAATAACAATCATAATGACCATGGTTACTCATCAAAGTCAGCACGTGGCACTTCCAGGTTTGCAATGGGCTTTATGAAAATGTTCTTTATGAGCCAGGCTGTGATACAGCATATGCTTCAGCCCTCACTAAAATAGAAAGGCAGCATGGGAAGATGGAGAATACCTCACTTTTGGTATCCTCAAACCTACTACATGTTGCTCTGTTCCCAGTATATAGTAAATGCTTCATAAATGCTCTTCATCCATTGATTTTGCCTGTGCCATACTAACTCACACAGAAGAAGTTGGGAGACCGGGTTTCTAACTTGGAAATCCCTAAGACTAACTATTTAGTCTTGGGCAAGTCACTGGACATGGCACAGTCTCAGTTTCCTTATCCATAAAATAGGCATTTTTTTTTTTTTTGCCTGGACCTGTGATTTCATCAGTTTAAGGAATTCCTGGTGAGGAGTGTCCTTCCTCAGTGGAGATCAGCAAATCTCCTGCCTCTTTTGATTTTGGACAGTTGCCTGAGACACTGAGAGACTCCATAACATGGTTTCTGAGCTGCCATGTGTCCAAGACAGAACAGGAAGTCCAGTATCTCTGATTCTGATGCAGATACTCCAGCATGATACTGTTTCTGGGCTAATAATAACTGCAATAACTCCCTCAAAGGGTGGTTTGAAGAAAGTACTTCACCAATCAAAAAGTTGTATCTAAAGGGAAGTTACTACCACAGTGGAAAAGAGCAGTTCCAGATTTGACTCTTGACTCACCAGTTGTACGACTTGGGCAAGTGGATAAATCTCTCTGACTTATATTTCTTCGGTTTTATATATCATATATATTATATAGCTTTTATATCATGCCCTAAAAAATTCTCACAGGGAAGAAAGAAAGAAATGTTCATTACAATCTTCAAAAAGGCAAAGATATTTAATTGGGAATGATTGTTATTATTACCCTGATTCTAAAGCTTCTTGCCCAAGGTACTATTCCTGCTCAGTTACCATGAGTACTGTAATTAACCACAGGGAGGTGATGCACCCCAGCATAAGGAGTCTAGTAAAAGAACAATCTACCAGGTGGTTTTAGACACCCTGGCACAGTGTTCCCTGGCACGGCTGTTAAGTTCAGCAAACTTGAGATGATGAAAGTAGAGCCGCGTCCTGGAAAGCTGGCAGATGCCAAGGCCCAGACTTTACTGCCAAATCTTAATATTTTTACCTTCACAACATCCTCCCCCTTCTCTCCACCCTCACTCCTTCAACCAGGCCCTTCTCACTTTTCATCTAGATTGCTGTAGCAGCCCCTCAATTATCAGTCTCCCTACCTCAAGTCTCTTAAGACTACAATTCATCCTACACATCGGCTACCAAAGTAATTTTTCTTCAGGGCAGAGCTGATTATGTGAATACACAGCTAGACCAGCTTCCAATTATCTCTGGGATAAAATATAATATATATAAATATATATAATATATAAAATAGGATAACATATTATATACATATAAATTACAATTATTAATATATAATTCTATTATAATTTTATATAATATATTATATGATATGATATAAGTATAATTATAACATGATATTTTATATATATGTTATATATTATATATCATATGCAAATATATAAAATAAATACATGTAAAATATAAACTCCTCTGCTGAACTTTCTAATTCTACACACTCTAGTCCCTATCTATCTTTCTAACCTCAGTGAACATCCTTCTTCTTCCCATGCAGATATCCATCCACCAAAGATGTCTTCTCTCTCTCTGACTTCCCATTTCTGTGCCTTTCCATTGATTGTTCTCGGTGCCTGGAATAAACTTTGTTCTTACCTCTAACTCAGAGAAACCTTTATTTTAGTACACAGTTCAGGTACCATCTTCTTCATGAAGCTTTAACTACCTTGCATTTAAGTCCTGTGTACCTATTTGTATTGGTTAAAATTATATAAACACATATACACACAAATATGTACCTAAATTTGTGAATATATGTATATATTTGTATGCATACATGTACACAAAGATATGTGTTTATATATGTGTGTATATACATATACACACACACATAAGTGTGTATACAGATACATTTGTATCTTCCATTAGGATACAAGCTCATTGGGAGTAGATATTGTTTTATTCTTTATACTTGTACACCAAGTGTTTAGCTTAGTATCCGTATATAATAAGCACTTCATAAATATTTGTTGGCTGGTTGATTGAGCAACAAAGGCCCAGCTTAGGGCCCTGGAGGCCCTCTGTCCAGCAAGGGATGATGAAGCACATTTTTGAACATTTGAATTGGGTTCAAGCTTTTGGATCACAAAAGTTCTGAACCCATAGTAGAGATCCCATCATCTAGTTTCCTGGTTTTACCAAGAATGAAATTCAATCCCTAAAAGACAAAATGGTTCCTGGTCACCCAGATACTCCAAGGCAGAGCCCAGGTTAGAAGCAGTCTGCTAAACAATCCCATACTTACAAATGTTGCTATTTACAAGTTGGTGCTTAATAAGTGCTGATGAATTATTGACTGCCTGCAGTTTATTTTTAAAATAGGCTTATGTAAAAAAAAAAAAACTACCCAGTGATAAGCACTGTTCAAAAGGATAATGAGTTGTGGTGGGCAGTAGTGAGTTCTCCCTCCATAGAAAGGGTTGAGGAAGCACCCAGGCCAGAAGAATATACACCGTAATGATTGGGGAAGGATGATAAAGTAAGGAGGGAGAACTGGCTGCTCTTATAAACTTCTCTCCTGGCCCTAGCTGGCACCTGTTAGCTATTCAAAACATGGCCACAGAAAGGTCTTCGTGCTACTGATGAGAGAGAGAATATCATTTCTATGTTTTTCCAGCAGAAGGACTCCTGGGACCCTTTGACGCCCACTATGGCACCCATGACCTTGTATAAGATGATAATGGTCATATAAATGTAGCTGTCTCCTGACCTGAGCACAGGGTACCTCCTACAGTTTCCCTTGAGGGTCTGTTTGCTCTCATATCTTCTCAATAATTTTTTCTGTGGGGCTTCTTTCTCTCAAGGCTTCAGAACTATCATTGTCCCTGGCTTCCTTCAAGAATTAGCTAAAAACCCAGCTTCTGCAAGAAGCCTTTTGGATCCTCTTTAAAGTTAATGCATTCCCCTTGAGATTAGAACCAATTTATCAGGCAGATGTCTTATTTGTACATAGATGTTTGAATACTGTCTCCCCTCACCCTTGGATTATAAGATCTTTGAAAGAAGGGGCTGTTTTTACCTTTTGTGGATCCCCAGTGCTTAGCACAGAGCCCAAAATACAGTAGGTGCTTGATAAATGCTTGACAGAAATATTGCTATTATTATACCTTTATGTATATAGAAAAGGAAATAATAATAATACTTAAATGTGAACATTTCACAGTGCTTTAAAAAAATTCAAACACTGTGTTTGCATGTAGAGATGTATGGAGATATAAAATCATGTCTTTTTAAATAAGAAACAGAATCTGGTACATAGTAAGTGCATAATAAATGTTTATTGATTGATAAAGGTAAGTGCCATTATTATTCTCATTTTACAAATGAGGAAATGAAGGCTGAGGGGTTATGACCTGTCTATTATCACACATCTGGTGGGAGAGGCAAGATTCAAATTTTAGGTAATGTCTGTTAATCCCTCTTAGAGAGAGCTCATTGAATATTTCACAGGTTTTTTCTTTGATTGTTATGTTTTGGGTTTGTTTTGGTTTTTTTCTGCTGAGACAATTGGAGGTAAGTTACTTAGCCTAGAACTCAAGTTCTCCTGACTTCAGGGCTGGTGCTCTACCCACTGTACCAACTAGCTGCCCCAATTCACAGGTATTTTTGTTTCTATAGGAATGAACGGGTTCCTGCATCCCGCCTAGAGTTTTCATGGCCAAGATATGATTTAACTGTTGTAGGAGGAAAGATTTAGGAGATAAGAAGGGCTTTATCTCAGCAGAGGTATTGGATCTGAGACTTGTCTTTGTTGGAGGAGGTGACAGAACCACCCTGCAATAATAGGATCACAGAAGCTCAGGTTGGAAGAGACTTGGGAAGTCATCCAGAACCAGCCATACCTGAATAAGGATCTCCTCGGGAGACTGTCAGAAAGTGATCCTTCAGATTTGGAGTGAATGCATCCAGGGAGAGGGAGTCTACTCCCAGCCAAAGCAGCAGGTACCATTTGGTAATACCATTCATTGTCATTTGATTGTCTCCTTCATATTTGAAGAGGATTCAAATGAAATCACTATATTGGGGTCAGTGTTCGGGAAGCCAAAATATGATTGATCAGACCAATACAAGCTTGAAAAGCTCTACTATGGGTCACATGAACATTTGGGATGACCATGTCTTTAAAATTGCATATCCCAGGTATATTTTGAGCTACTGAAATTCTGCTTTGCTCACAGAGCAGTGCTTTCTTTTTTAAATAAAGCTTTTTGTTTCCACAACACATGCATGATAGTTTTCCACATTCACCCTTTCAAAGCCTTATGTTTCAAATGTTTTTCTCCCTCCCTCACCCTTCCTCCCTCCCCTAGATGGAAAATAACCCAAAATAGGTTAAACATGTACAATTCTGCACAAGAAAAGTAAGATCAAAAAGGAAAAAAAAATGAGAAAGAAAACAACATGAAAGCAAACAATAAAAAAGTGAAAAAAAATATGTTGTAATCCACTCTCAGACTTCACTATTCTCTCTCTGGGAGCAGGTGGCTCCCTTCATCACAAGACATTCGAAGTGGACCGTACTTTCTTTAAGGAGGGTACACCATGGTAGGCAATCCTGGGCCAGTGTCTCCTAGGTCTCATAGTCAATATCAAGATTCTTCAGAGAGACCTTGAGAGTGTCCTTATCACTGCTTCTTCTGACCTCTGTGTGAAGTGCTTGCCTTTGATGACTTCTCCATAAAATAATCTTTTAGGCAAACACACATTTTCCATTTGAAAACTGTGGCCAATCCATTGGAATTGCCTCTCTGTAGTAAAGTTTGAATAAAAGCACTTTCCGGTCTAGTAGCTTATCCTACCAGGTGATCTTGGGTTGGGCAGCAGATGACATATTGGTTGTTCTTGGGCTTTTTCTGGTGTCACTGGCTCTGGGGCAGATGATGATCTTCCAGGTGAAGGATCAGCCTCTTAGAAGAAGTCTGGCCAGAATCTTGTCAGCAATGATCTGATATATCAAGCTTAAATTTGCCCTTCAACTTTCACTGCCTCCTGGGGCCAAATGGAAAATGCTCATTATTCTTCCATTAGATAACTTCCAATATTTGAAGAAAATTAACCAACACTCTCCCCACCCACTCCCAGTCTCTTCTCCAAACTAATCATGGCCCTCCTTTCCTTTAGTACATCCACACATGGTATGAACTCAGTATTCCAGATGTTGTCAAACCAGGGCTGAGGTCAATGAGAGGATCTTCTCTCTATTCCTGGATTCTGGGACCCTCAATCCAAACCAGGAGGCTGTGTCAGCAGCTTAGCAAATAACTCAGAAATTGTATTATGTTGATTTTCATTGAATTGAATTGAAAACAGGAGACATTTCTAGCAACCTGGATACTTTAGATGAAATCTTGACAAGAGGCAGGATACAAATTAAACAACCTTCTGTAAAACTATAACCTTGTCAAGCAGTTCAATATAGTCAAAAGGGCACTGAGTTGTGAATTAATCGATGTGGCTTTCGATCCTGGGTCTCCTATTTTCTCTATTGGGAAAGTCACTCCACCTTTCTGAACTCAGTTTCTTCATCTATAAAATGATGGTGCTGGACAAGGTTCAACATAGACTGAGGCTGGTCTCTCAATTTCTTTCTCATATTAACAAGTTCAGATTCAATGGTTGTATCATTTACCTTTGGTATTTTCTATTCCATATATGTCTATGTGTGTATACATGTACGACTATATATGTATGTGTCCACATATGTGTATCTGTGTATATATCTCCCCTTTTTTATTCAGAGAACCATTACCCCGTAACAAAAAATAATTAAAAAGGGGGAGGGAGCAGAGAAAAGTAATTAAGCAAAATGAATCAACACATCAAAATGTGACAGTTTCCTAGCCAGCCCCCTCCTCTGCAGACCAAGTAGAAAATATCATAATCATAACTGCCATTTTCTTTTGAGATTTCCAGTTTGGGAAGCTCATCATCTCCTCTGAGACTTAAAAAGAGTTCTGTGATATAGATCCTGCAGTTATTATATTTGGCTGCCATTTTATGGTTGAGGAAATGAAAGCTAAGAGTTACTAAGAGATACATGCCCTTGGTTGCACGACTAGGAAATGTCTTCATTGTGTTACAGCCCATTAGAAAGCCTAGTTTGCCTGACTCCAGCCCTCCATTTGCTATGCTTCACTAAGCAGCCTTAACACATATTCCCAAGATAAGCATATAATGAACGTTTGGAAGCAAGTGAACAGATGGCAGTGTGGATATACCTTCTAAGGAGCCTTCCAACTCTCTGCTCCCTTTAGTCCTGTGCTCCTCTCTTTTCAATGCAGCATCCAAGCTGTCTGTTTCTTTGGATGTGAGTTTGGGTGGATCCATTTCAGTCATACATCTTGAGGTCTCCATTAGTAGGAGGCGCGGGTGAATTGGAAACTATTTACCCAATCTCAGGAGGACTGGGAATGTCTCTCTTTTCCTAAAACAACCTTCCCATTTGATTATGATATTTTTAATTCCATACAAAATTCACATATGGAGCCTGGCTTCTGAAGTCCTACAATTTTAAGAAGCAAAGGCAGGGTATGTGTCTGTTGAATTGAATCAAATTACTTTTTCCCATTTGATTATGATATTTTAAATTCCATACAAAGTTCACATATGGAGCCTGGCTTCTGAAGTCCTACACTTTTAAGAGACAAAGGCAGGGTATGTGTCTGTTGAATTGAATCAAATTACTTTCTAACTGTTTGAGCCGTATCACTTCATTTCCCTGGGTAGCAGTTCTCTGACCAGTTGACAATACTCTTGTGGGGTGGATAGAGACAACAATGGATTTGAAGTCAGAGGAGCCAGGTTCAAATCCCACACATGTCCCTAAACTTCCACATTTATTACTTTCTACTTACCATCTGTATGCAATGGAGAAGATCCCTTAGCATCCGTGCATCTTAATTTCCTCATCTATAAAGTGAGACACATCATGGTATAATGGCTAGGGCAGTGGACCCTAAATGTGTGAGACTGAGAAAGTTACATAATCTTCATGTGCCTTAGTTTCCTCATCTATAAAATTAGGAGTTGACTTCATAGTTTCTGGGATTAAATATACGATCATTTTACTAGGAGGACTCAAAGATTCCTTCCAGCTCAGAGCACATGAACCCCTCTTTCCCACCCTAAATCCACTGATGCTACTGAGAACCCATAACCAGTTTCAGTCATAACCTCATTTAACTGCTTATATCAAGATGCATTGCTACAAAAAATGTTCCAGTGCACTGAATGATAGTGCAGCATAAACAAGCAGCTCCCTTGCATTCAGAGGAATCAAAATCATTTTCCTAGCTGTTCTTTGGACACTTCTTCCTTTCTGCTTTAGGGGCCTCAAATTAAGACTTTAAGGAAATGACAATTATACCTGATTGAGGTACAGACCTCTGTCCCTGAAATCAAATCAAATGTCTTTGGTTCATTTTCCAAATAAAGGGTAAACATGCACTTGACAGATCAGTGGCTAGAAACCTGATGCAATTACCCTGACCATGGTGCTGATAGCTTCTCATCAACAAAACTTCCTTGATGAAAAAAAGGTTTGAGGTCTTATAAAATCAACAAAGGTAGCAATATGTTGTACTGTTTAATTACAGTTTCATAATACAATGCAATTAATCACAGCAACAAGAGACAAGGAATAAATGTCAAGATGTAATTAGGGAAGTCTTAATCAGAGCCTGTTGTAATCCAATTCAAATGAATAATTATTAAGCATCTACCATGAAAGGCCTTGTCCTGTGGTAATCAGTGAGCTGGCCTTTGGACTAAGATAACCTGTGTTCATTTTCTGACACATTAGGTGTATGATTTCATTTAGACAAAAGCATCAGTAGTTTGGCAGCTCTGTAAGATGACCAGATGTGGAAAAGTTTTAGATCACATTTAGTAGAGGGAGTTTCATCTTCAAGATTTACCTGTAACTACCAAATCATAGGTTTGGACCAAAAGAATATAAAAGTTTCCATGTCAGAAAATACGAACAGAAGACGAAATATGTATTGCTCTTAACAAGTTTGTATTCAGTTGAAGGCGATGTGGAACGCTAATACATTAATGGTAGAGTTGTGAATTCGTCCAACCTTTCTAGAGAGCAATATGGAACTATGCCCAAAGAGTATCATATATGCACCTTCTTTGATCCTGCAGTGTCTCTACTGGGCCTGTCTCCCAAAGAGATCATAAAAAAGGGAAAAGAGCTCATGTGTTCAAAAATATTTGTGGCAGCCCTTTTTGTAGTGGCAAGGAACTGGAACCTGAGTGGGTGGCCATCAGTTGAAGAAGAGCTGAATAAGTTATGGTATATGAATGTTATGGAATATTCTTGTTCTGTAAGAAATGATCAGGACAATTTCAGAGAGACTTAGAGAAACTTACATTAATTGATGCGGAGTAAAGAGAGTAGAACCAAGAGAACATTGTGCATGGTAACAAAAACAATTCTATGATGATCAATTCTGAGAAACGTGGTTCTCTTCAACAATGAGGTGATTCAAACCAATTCCAATAGACTTCTGATGGAAGAGCCATCTGCACCCAAAGAGAGAATCATGGGAACTGAGTGTGGATCACAACACAGTATTTTCAACTTTTTTGTTGTTGTTTGCTTGCTTTTTTCCCTTTCTCAATTTTTTTTATTTTTTTTGATCTGATTTTTCTTGTGCAGCATGATGACTGTGGCAAATATATATAAAAGAATTGTACATGTTTAACATATATCGAATTACTTGCCATCTAGGGGAGAAGGTAAAAGGAAGGGAGGGAGAAAAAAATGGAACACAAGGTTTTGCAAGGGTGAATGTTAGAAATTATGCATACATTTTGAAAATAAAAAGCTTAAAAAAAGAAAAGCTTGTATTTATTAACAGCAAAATGAAAAGACTGAGAAGAAAGAACTCTCTTAATATATGCTGCCTATGCGGATTCTTACATGGATCTTTAAATTTGTAAAACATTTTTCATATGGCATCAAAATCATCTCTACCTTAAGCTCACAACCACCATATGAGGCTCACACTTCAAATCTTTGTGTCCCCATTTTAAAGAAAGGAAAACAAAATGGAACAAGAAAGGAACCAAGATGGCCGAGTAAGCAGTAAATTTTCATAACTCTTACATATTCACTTCCAAAGAACCATAAAATGACACACTAAAGCAATCTTGGAATGATAGAATCAGAAGAAAGATAGCGTCAAATGATCTTTTAGCCCAAGAAACTTTAATGATTGGCAGGAAAGGTCTACTCATTGAACACCATCATCCAGTACAGGAAGTGTCTCACCAAGTCAACAGTAAGTTCACCTTCACAAACAAGCAGAAGATCTCAGGAATCTCCAGTGGAATAGCTGCAACACTAGGAATGCCCCCCACCAGGCTTCAGCATAGCCAGGGGAATAGTCAGACTTCAGCTCTGCTGGGCAAACAGACCCAAGTTGTATTGCCACATGCTTCAGTATAGCCCTGGAGAAATGCAGAAATATCCTACCAGCCTCAGCATGCACTGGAGCACCAGGTAAGCTGCCAGATCCCTGCAGCTTCCAATAGTACCAGCTGACTACCATTCTTCAGCTTCAGTGAATCAAAAGGTAAATAGCCATGGCTTGCAGCTCCTAGAACCAAAAGCCTAAGTCAGTTACTGACTCTTTTTTCATATTTTCATATTTCCCTTGTGTCACTCTCACTTCCTTTCTCAATTTTTCATCTACTTCTCATGTGATTTTATTGAGGTCCTTTTTGAGCTCTCCCATCAGTTTTCTCTGGGCTTGAGATTACTTCCCATTTTTCATTGGGGTTTTTCCCATATGTGTTTTGCCATTGTTGTTCTCTTCTGAGTTTGTGCTTCAAAACTTCCCTGCCACCATAATATCTTTCTATGGTCCAATTCTTTGTTGTCGTTGTTGCTCATATTTTGCCTTTTTCCCTTTCTTTCCAGTTTGAGTTCTGCTCTTGGGGTGGAAGGAACTGGCCTGGATTATCCTAAATCACATTTAAGTAGAGACTGAGGGAAAACTGGGACACTAATACATTGTTGATGGAGTTGTGAACTGACCCAACCATTTTGAAAAGCAATTTGAAATGCCAAATAGGCAACCAAATTATGCATAGCTTTTCATCTAGCAATAAATACCACTATAGATCTGTATCCCCCTCCCAAAATTCACTAAAAAAGAAAAGAACCCATAGGTGCAAAAATATTTTAGCAGCTCTTTTTGTGGTGGCAAAATATTGGAAACTGAGAGGATGTACATCAATTGGGGAATGGCTAAACAAGCTGTATTATGTAGATGTAATGGAACACTACTGTGCAGTATGAAATAATGAACAGACAGACAAACTTGGAAAGATTTGTATAAACAGATGCAAAGTGAAGTGAGCAGAACCACAAAAACATGTACACAGTATCAGCAGCCTTGCACAATAACCAGCTATAAAAGACTCAGCTTCTCAGCAATACAATGATCCAAGACAATTACAAAGTACTCGTGGTAGAAAATGCTAACCACATCCAGTTAAAGAATTGCTGGAATTGAAATGTAGATTGAGGGATACTTTTTTCACTTTCTTTATTCTTTTTTTTGTCACTGGAGTTTACTGAGCTGGTAGTTAGGGGAGGGGAGGGAGACTGTGAAATGCCATGATCCGTAGAGACAGCTAAAGCAGGTCCAGCAGCAGGCCAATGAAATAATCCAGTATTAGGGCAGAGAGAGAGATTCACCAACCCACTGAGACTAAGAAGATACATTTCATCATCATTTATGAACCTGTCCATTTGACATTTAAAGTACTTAACAATCTTGCTTCCCCCCTTGATTTCCTGCCTTGGATTTATTTTGTGAGCTTTTCCATGTTGTCTCCCCACCACCAACTCTTGCCAATCAACAGAATACAAGTTTCTTTTGTTATATCCCCAAAATTTCATACAATGTCTGGCATATTGTAAGTTAATAAATGCTTATTTACAGTCTCCTGGATCAAGATTGATCTTCATAATTAATCAAATTAATCAAATAGTCAAAATTTGATTGCATTATTACAGTCATTGTGAATAATGTTCTCTGGGTTCTTTCTCTGCTCTATATCACTTCATATATCTTCTGTTTTTCTGATTCATCCATATTCATCATTTTTATGAACTGCAATATTCTATAACATTTATATGCCACAATTTGTTCAGTGATTCCTTTGTCTTTTTAGTTTAGTGTAGTCATTCCATTGTCTTTTTAGTTTTTCACTGCTACATAGAATAGCAAAATGTAAATGTTACATGTAGACTCCTTCTTAGAGTTGATCTCTTTGGAGTATTAGCAATGGGTCAATGAACATGAAATAATTTAATGATTTTTCTCACTTAAGTACAAATTGCTTTTCAGAATAGAACAATCCATAATACCATTTGCTTGGGCCATGGCAATAGCCTTCTTGCATTGTTATTATTTAATTTTCATTTCTTCTTCTGAAAACTCTTTGGTCATAATCTTTGACACATTATCAGTTATATTGTCAAATAGTTCTTGATTTTATACATTTTAAATACCCTAGCTTTGATCAGACATACTTTACAAAAAAGTGCAGCTCAATAACTTATACAAAAATGTTTAGTTTTAGTGAGTTATCTGAAGCACTGAGAGAGTGAATGATTTGCTTAGACATATATAGTATTTGCCAGAGACAATTATTACCAGTGAAAATTTTGCAAAACAGAAGGGAACTAAACCAGGTCAGCAAGATATGTATGACCATAATGGGACATAGAACATATATATGGTTATATAGTAAAGGGTGATCAGGGAAGTTAGGTGGTGCAGTAGAGAGAGCAGTGGGTCTGAATCGGGAAGACAGGAGTTCAAATCCAAACTCAGACACTGACTAGCTGTGTGATCCTGAGCAAGTTGCTTAACCCTGCTTACTTCGGTCTCCTTATTTGTAAAATGATCTGGAGAAGGAAATGATAAACCACTCCAGTATTTTTGCCAAAAAAATCTCAAATGAGGTCATGAAGAATCAAATATGACTGAAATGACTGAGCAACAACAATAAAATGTGATTAATAACTGAAAGACTGACTGCTTACATGAATCTTGGCACATTAGCAAGAAATTCAAAGGAAGGGCTATAGAACATAGCCTTAAAAGGTACAAGCCAAGATTCATAGAAGTATAATAATATACGGAGGCCTGTTGCCTGTGCCATTGGAGAGAATACCCATATGGATGAGATCATAGATCACTAAGGCATCATTAGCTAGAAAATTTATTCTTCTCTGGGCCAGTGATCTCCAACCTTTCTCACCTCCTCAATGAAAACAAATTTCAAAGCATACATGGCCAATATGTGTATGTTTATGTGTTCATTTCTTATAAATTATATGTGTGTATACTATCAGGAGATTATTTATAAAGGGCTTAGCACATAATAAGTGCTAGCTAAATGTTTATTTCCTTTCCCCCATTAAAGTACTACTATATTTGTGTATATGTATGTATGTGTATATATATATATATATATACATATATATATATATATATATATATATATACACATACATACAAACATACATCTAGGTGGTACAGTAATAGAGCATTGGGGCTAGGGTCAGAAAGACCAGAGGCAGGTCTGACTTCAGCCACCTACTAGCTTTGTTTATTTATTTAAGTCACTTATTTAATTAGGGCTCAGATAAAACTGGAGAAGGAAATGGGAAACTACTGTAGTATGTTTGCTAAGAAAATCCCATAGACAGTTGAATCCATGAAGTCACAAGAATTGAACATGACTGAATGACTCAATAATAACAAATGAATATATGTATGCATGTGTGTATAAATATGTGACATATGCATCCTTATATATTTACACACATATATAAGCACACATATGTGTTTGTGGCTGTGTGTGAGTGTGTGTGTGTGTGTGAGTGTTACAATAGCCTGTGTTTTGGACTTCCTGCCTCTCTTGGCCCTCTCTTCCCATAAGTTCAATGATCACATGTATGCAAGCGATTTCCACATCTTTATTCCACAGTTTGTCTTTGGGATTCCAGTTCCCTGCTAACAGTTGTTTGCTGGATATTCCCATGTGGATGACCCATGGGCATATCAAACTCAATATCAAGCTCCAAAACAAAGTTCATTATCTCTCTCATCCCTCTTCATATCAAAGGGCACCACCATCCTTCCAGGCTCAAGGTTTGCACAGTGAGAGTGGACTGTCTGTCTGGGCTTGGCGTCAGAAAAACCTGAGTTCAAATCTTGCCTCAGATAACTCCTAACTTGAACCTCAGTTTCTACATCTCTGTTTCAAAGGGGATAATAATAGCAGTTCCTCCCAGGGTTGTTCTGAGGATCAAATGAGATTATATATACAAAGCACTCCATAAATATTAGCTGGCTAGCTTAACTTCAAAGTAAGTGTTCTATAGTGGAACCATAGTCAGGAAGTCCAGGTTCAAATCCCTCCCACAAGACATTTAACAACTACATAGTCTTAACAAAGTCACTTGTTTACCTGAGTCTTAGTTCCTCCCTCTAGTAGAAAGGAAAATGCAATGTGCTTTCTATACAGTAGGTATTTCTTAAATCAGGATAGGCTTCATGGAAGAGGTGGCATTTAAGTTAAATTTAAAAGGAGATCTGGAGATTCAGCCCCGGGATACATACATTACTTGTTAAGGTCAAATGTCTAATGATTAAAACAATTAGAGCTTAAAGATCTGGTCCATTTAATCCACAGATGGAATAATGATTAAAACAGGAATAGGACTCCCTGTGACATGAGGAGCAAATCGTAAATCTAGAAAGTAGAAATGGAAGATCTGGGATTGAAATAATAAATGGAATTATACTGATTTCTCTCCAAAACATGGATGGATGGGTATCAATATCTAGAATTCATCCTGTCCTATAGAATCTGTGTTTATCAAGACAGTGTAAAGATGGTGCTAGAGGACATGAAAGCTTTTTGTAATAAATAAATGCATTTCAAACCTTTTTGCAATCTTAGAAAACCTTACAGTGACCTTCACAATACACAATTAACCAGAGCCATCCAAGGGAAAGCAAAAATTAGTGGGTATAAAATGAGTATGTCTATATTCTCTTTTATCCACTACAGTAGGAAACAAAGCTCTTCCTTCAAGACAGCTGATTCATGGAACATTAGATCTGGAGGGACACTGAGATCATGTGGTCCAATGTCCTCATTTTATAGGGTAGAAATTGGAGATGTGAGAGTTTCAATGACTTTTCTGAGATCATACAGCTAGTTTCCAAGTGCAACCAGAACCATCAAGGGAGACTTTGGGAATTTTATCTCTAAAATTTGTAATAAGTGACCTTAATTTCAAGTTCTGAGCAGCCTGAAGAAAAATCTGCAAAGGCCCTACTCCTCTACCATTAATCCTACCAGTCCCAGAATTCTCCTTGTTTTTAAAAGAAATCCAGAAAAAAAATTTAAGAAATCCAGGATTTTAGAGCTCCAGTGTAACTTAGGGTCAACTAAATGTTCATTGAGATGCCCTTTAATTTGAAATGGCTTACTATATTGTGGCACGTGGTTGTGATGGAATATTATTGTTCTCTAAGAAATGATGATCAGGATGATTTCAGAAAAGTTCATTTAAAAAAAAAATTATTCGTTTTGAACTTAAAGACAAAAAAAGGAGTATTTCTTTGGGAAAAAAAAAATGCGCTTTTCAATATATGACCGTGAATTTCCATTTCATACTGTTTACTTTTTGGAAAAACCAAATAATACATACTATACATCATTTTCAAAGCTGCAATGCTTTTCTGTACGTACTTCTAAATTTTCTTGAGTCCTCTGCTGGGCACTTTCCCCCCTCCCTTCCTGCCCAGCACTCCATAAAAAAGGCTACCATTAAATAAATCACACATACACAAATACACACACACACACACACAATATGTATATAAAACCATTCTATACATATTTTTACTTAACAGTTTTTTTTCCTCTGGTAATATGTTTCATGTTGTTCTAATTTATATCTAGGTCATGTTTTCATTTTGACCTTGGAAAGTGGTATAAGATGTTGATCTTTGCCCAATTTCTGCTAAAGTGCTTTCCAGCTTTCACAAAAAGTTTTTTTTTTAACAATATATTCTCTGAAAAAGCTTAATTGTTAAACATAAGGTTACTACTGTGTTTTGTATGTCTGCTTTGTTCCACTGATCGTTTATATTTCTTAGCCGGTATCAGGACTTCGGTAGTACTGCCTTAAAATATAATTAAAAGTTTGATACTACTAAATTTCCTTCCTTTGCATTTGTTCACTATTTCCTTTGATGTTCTTTATCGGTTCTTCTTCTGAATGTGTTTTGTTCTTATTTTTTCCTAGCTCAGTAAAATATTTTGAGGGGGATTTGATTGGGATGTCATTGAATAAATAGATCAGATTAGGTAAAATTGTCATTTTTATTATATGGATTCTGCCTAATCACAAACAATTAGTATCCCTCTAATTATTTCAATCCAATTTTATTTGTTTAAAAATGTTTTGTCATCATGTTTATGCATTTCTTGAGTTTGTTTTGGAAAGTATATTTCTAGGTACTTTTTATGTCTATAGTTATTTTAAATGGGATATCCCTTACTCTTTTCTTGCAAACTTTTGTTGGTGAAATGTAGAATGTAGTATATTTATCTTATTCATTTTTAATACTAGTGATTTGGTTTTATCCTCTTTTAAAAATAAACATTGTAATCAATGGTTACTTTGCTGGTTTTTTTTTTATAAGACCAACTCCTAGTTTTATTTAACATGTCAATGTTTTTCTTACACTCAATTTTATTAATATTACCTTTAATTTTTAAGATTTTCACTTTGGTATTTAATGGATGATATTAAATTTGTTCCTTTTTAAGATTTTTTTAAAAATTATATATGCAGTGAATGTTCTTTCCTCTCTTTTATTAATATAAGCATTTAGAGATATAAATTTTCCTCTTACTGCTGTTTTTGTTATCTTGCATAGGTTTTGATACGTTGTCAAATAATTGTCATTATCTTTAATGAAATTTTATTCTTTAACACACTAATTCTTTAATATTAGGTTGTTTATTCTCCAATTATTTTTAATCTGTTACATGACCCTTATTGGATATAATTTTAAATTGCATTGTTATTAGAAAAGAATGATTTTAATATTTCTGCTTGTTTGCATTTAACTATAAAGTATTTATACACTAATATATAGTCAATTTTTGTAAAAGCATCTATTCTTTCCAGACAGTTATCATATATAACTTATCTAAGATTCTATTCACCTCCTTAACTTCTTCCTTATTTATTTTTCCTTAGATTTATCTAATTGTGAGAGGGGAAGATTAAAATCCCCCACTATTATAGTATTATTATTTATTTCCACCTGTAATTTATTTAACTTTTTTAAAAAATTAGATGCTAATGCTTTGGAGGCATATAGGTTTAGTATTGACAGTGCTTCATTTTCTATGATATGTTCTGTTATCATAATATAGTTTCCTGGCTGTCTCTCAATTAAATCTATTTTAGCTTTAACTTTTTCTGAGATCATGATTGCTACCCTGCTTATTTTTTTTTTACTTCAGCTGAAGCATAACAAATTCTGCTCCAGCCCTTTATTTTTTTTTTTTTTAGCTTCCAGCGTATCTCTCATTTTTAAATGTGTTTCTTATAAACAACATATTTTTGGATAATGATTTTTAATCCATTATGCTATCCACTTCCATTTTATGGATGAGTTCATCTCATTCACATTCAAATTTATAATTACTAGTTGTGTATTTCCCTGCATCCTATTTTTCATCTCTATTATCCTTTTCACCAGCTTTCTTTACCCTATCCCTCCTCACAAATCATATTTACTTCTAACCACTACCTCCTTTATCTGCACCCTTTTAGAAGAATCCCTCCATCATCCTTTTCCCTTATCCTTCTATTCATTAATCTACTTATCCATCTGAGAATCCCTCACCTATCTTCTCCTCTACCTTTCTTAAAAATCTCTTCCTTCTAAAAGTCTCTTCCTTATCCTATCCCTTTGTCCTCCCGTTTCTTTTATTAAATTTAGAAGACTTTTATACCCTTCTAGATTTATATGTTACTTCCCTTGAAACCCAGTTACAATGAGAATAAGATTGTTTCATTACCAGCTCTTCACGCTACCTGCTTCCACTGTAAATGGTCTTTCATACATACCTTATTTGTTTAAGATATTTGCTCCATTTTTCCCTCTCCCTATCCAATTTTATTTTTTAGTCATCCTGACATATTCTACTCAGCCCTAAGCTTTCTGTGTATTATTTCAAGTAATGATCACATGCTTAAAAATACAGATAACATTTTCCCATACAAGAAGTAACCAGCTTGACCTTATTTAGTCCCTTATAATTGGTCTATAATGTTTACCTTATGTTTCTCTTGGATCTTAAATGTCAAACTTCCATTGAGTTCTTATTTCATTTTGTCACAAATATCTGAAAGCCTTTCGATTCATTAGGGTTCATGTCTTTTCATTCAGAATTATATTCAACTTTTCTGGGTAAGTTATTCTTGGTTGCAAATTCAGCTCCTTTGCTTTTTGAAATTTAATGTTCCAGTTCCTTTCAGTTTTTAATATAAAACTGGCTAGATTTTGTAAAATCCTGACAGCATTTCCACAATATTTAAATTATATTCTTTTTCTTGTTGCTTCTATTATTTTCTCCTTAACCTGAGAGCTTTGAAATTTGAATATGCTATCCCTTTGAGTTTTCATCTTGGGATGTCTTTCAGATGGTAATTAATGTTTCTATCTCACTTTTATTCTCTTGTCCTAGTACTTCAGTACTTTTCCTTAATAATTTCTTGTAATACCATATCTAGACTCTTTTTTGTCATAATTTGAAATAGCCCAACAATTCTTATACTTTCTTTCTTTGATATAGAGGGATCATTTGTTTGTTTTTTTTCAATGAGAGATTTCATATTCTCTTCTGTTTATTTATTCTTTTGATTTTATTTTACTATTTCTTGGTGTTTTTTAACTTCATTAGCTTCCCTTTGCCCAATTCTAGTTCTTAAAGAGTTATTTTCTTCCTTAATTTTTTGGACCTCTTTTTCCAATTTGTTGACTTTCTTTTCATAATTTTCTTGACTTAATATTCTTATGGTTTTTTTTTCCTCCTTCTAATTTTCCCTCAATCTCTCTTATTTGATTGTTAAAGTCCTTTTAAAACTCTTCTAAGAATTCTTTTTGGGCTTGTGATCATTTGGCAATTTTCTTTGAAGCAGGACAGCTTTTATTTTAGCTTCATCATCTTTTTTTGAGTATTCCACATATTCTCTTTACTCATAGTATCTGTATGGCAAGGTTCTTTCTCCTTTGATTATACATTATTTTATTTATTTTAACAGCTTATTGTAATCAGGATCTAGTTCTGAGCTATGGGGGATGATGCCTAAGGCTTCAGGTTTTTCATACTACTGTTTTCTAAATTCTGTCTGTGAACCTTACCTTGGGCACGCTAATCCCCCGAGTCCCGGTTAAACCCCCAGTATGCTAGTATCACAAATACTCTTGCTCCCTTTGGTTGCTTCCCTATTCCTCTGCAAATTTTAGCTCTCTAGCCTGCCTAAGAACCCAAACTACTTTACTCAAAGTGCCCACAAACAGCA
This sequence comes from Sarcophilus harrisii, assembly GCF_902635505.1. Classification (NCBI taxonomy): domain Eukaryota; kingdom Metazoa; phylum Chordata; class Mammalia; order Dasyuromorphia; family Dasyuridae; genus Sarcophilus; species Sarcophilus harrisii. Next base: position 6,915,453 of record NC_045429.1, read on the forward strand.
GGGTCCCTGCTCTTCTACTTCCTGTGTGTACTCACTCGTTCTTAGCTGTAGCCTGGGAACATACCTAGTCAGCACAACTGGATTTTACAGGAAGTGACTGGGGAGAATCCTTCAATCTACCCGGCTCTGCTATCTGACCCCAAACTACCCAACATGGGAAAGTTCCTGAAGCTAAGGCTGCCCGTCTATCCCCTTATCCTCAGGGCTTGTTGTTTGTTGATTCAATGGAATCTGCCTGGAGGTGTTTGCTCTCCACTCAGGCCAGGCCTTTCTCCCTGGAGACTGAATTTTTCCTGGGGGCCTCTCAAATTGTGTTTTAGCAGGATATCTGCATACATTTAATTACTGGTGCTGCTCTAAATTCATTTAGAAGTGAAAGTCTGCTCCTATTCCACTATTTCCCCAAAATCCTCTCCCTTTTCCAGCTCATTTTACAGATGAGGAAACTGATGCAAACAGGTTTAAGTGACTTGTTACACACACAGCTAGTGTCTTGCTGACTCCAGGATGTAGTACTATCTACTTTACTAGAGATGTACTTGACTAATTAATTTGTTAGATCCACTCAACTGATTTTTCTCTTCCTTTTTATTCCTTGGTATAAGGGATGGAGAGGAAGAAGAGAGGAGGAGGAGGAGGAGGAGGAGGAGGAGGAGGAGGAGGAGGAGGAGGAGGAGGAGGAGGAGGAGAGTCAATAAAATATTTACAAAGAATGATGAGGTCAAAGGTGAGATTCCATTGAATCTCAGTTGAGAAGAGTCACTGGTAAGAACATCAAAGCCACAAATGAAGCAGTTTTCTTAGATTGTTGATATAGTACAGAAGAGATAACCTGGTTTGTTCAAAGTCATACAGGAAGTTAGTATCATAGGAGGATTCAAACCCTGTTATCTATTTCCAGGACCCTTTCCAGTAAAAGAGACTAGAAATGCAGGATATTATCTCAAAGGGAAGGAACTCAAAATCATATGAAGTTTTTGTTGTTGCTTGTTTATTTAAATATATATATATATATGAATCCCTGATCCTGATCATGTATAAAGATGGTGGGAAAATAATAAGTAAAAAAGAAGAAATTGCATAACAAGAGATAGTGAGCGAAAGGAGGAGAAAAAAAAACAGAAGGGGAAAAGGGAAAAGAGAAGAGAAAGGAGAAGAGGAAGAGGGGGAGAATAAAAGGGGAGATAAGGAAGAAAAGGGGAAGACAGAGAGTGGCAGATGGAGAGAGATTTCCAGAAGAGATGGGAACAAGGAAAATAGTGAGCCCTATCAACAAACTTAAAAGTTTCTCAAGTGTAGCACTAATTAAAATGTTTTAAAATAGAAGTAGAAGGGACCTTGCCTACCCTGTATAAGAAAAAACCAGAATTTTGCAACACCCCATGGTGTCTCTAATTATCTCCAAAGATTGTTGTTAGTCTTCTAACCAACTCCTTCCTCTTGTAAGACCCTAAAAAGGGAGCGACTCACCCAAAGCTACCCAGAAGTAAACTCAAGTCTAGACTGTAAGACTCCTTTCCAGTGCAGCACACCCTTTCCCATCAGTTACTGTCTATCAGCATTCTTGCGGCTCCTCTCACTGGCTATAGAAAAGATAATTACTGTTCCTGTCTCCTCACTGCCTTAATTTTTATAGTTCAGAAATTATAGTTAATTTCTTTAGTACTAAAACCATACTCTAATCCAGGCCACATGTTATAAAAATGCAAAACCCAGTTGTTTTATTTCTCTAGGGCCTGAAAAAAATGCTGTGTAATTCCTCAGTGGAGTCCAAACTTTGGATTGTTCCTTTTAACATTCACCTTCTTATCAGCAATTTGCCATCCTCCTGGAAGTTCCTTTGTGTATATATTTTGGATTTATCTACTTGAGTTTTGTTGGTTCCCACTCATAGTAGACTAAGCTTGAGGACAAGAACTACTTGGTTTTTGCCTGTGTACCTAGCACAGTAATGAGCATCTAGTAAAAACTTAATAAATGTTTGCCAAGTTGCTTTGAAGTGAATTGGAAGCAAGTTGAGCAGGGATTTCCTTTCAAAATGCTGATTTAATGATAGTGAAGAAGATAAATGTTGTCTTCATCAATCATTTCCATTCCTTTCGTCCAGAAAGGAAAGCTGTAGGTTCCCTTCACCGCAAAGGTCTTCAGAAAAAAGCAAGATGACCATGTGTTAATGATTTTGTGGGGTGGGAATGATTCTTCTAAAGGTATGAACATGGATTGGCCTTGACGGCCACTGAGGTTCATTCAGACTCAGAAATTTGGGGATTCTGAGAATCAGCCTCCTAGTCAGAAGGCTGGAGGTATCAATAATGACCAACTCACCTTTATAGCACGCTTCCAAGATATTCCAATTTGCACTGAATGAGACCTGAGTCTTCATAACCAAAAAATTAAAAATTGAAGGTTTGGAGCAGTAAAATAATGAATTGGAGATTCCATTTCTCTCAAAATCATCTGGATGGTTGGTTTTGCTGCTTAGAAGTTGGGACATGGTATACAATGAACTGGAAGGAACCCAGACAATGGTGGTGGGAGTACAGCAAATTGAAGACCACAGTGAATCTAGGTCTCTGTGAGGTTTAGTACATTCCTTCCTTTTTCTCTTCCAGCACCATAGAATAGAAATTGCTCTAGCTGCCAAGCTGTAATTCCAGCCCTTCTACTAAATAGCTGTATAACCTTATGTAAACCCACTCACACCTATGAACATTAGTATCTTCTTCTTTTGAAAGAGAATATTGGATTAAATGGGGTTGGGAAGCAGTTGAAGGGATATTTTGTACCAACTGTTCAATATTATCATACACATCTTAGGAAAGAATTAGCCCTTCTAAAGCTACTTAGTGCTAGCTGACTAAATCAATTCTGAACTGATCATCTTGGAGAGGAGATGGGGGTTTGAAGTCCATGATGTCAAAGAAATTATATCATTTGCTCAGGAGTATCCTTGAGATTATGAAGAATAGATGTCAGTCTAGTTCTGAGAATATGACTTACCTGTGAGTTTAGCAATTGAAATGGGAAGGTTTAGAGATGACACAAGCTACTCATTCATTCAATAAGGAGTTATTAGTTTCCTATACTGTCAATGAACTGTTGTAGGTATTAGGGAAACACACACACACACACACACACACACACACACACACACACAAATGCCCTTGTCCCAGAAGAGCTTTATCTCATACTCAGATGTAGTTTCTTACAATGCTTTGAAGTGAAAAGAGAATTGGATTTCAGGATCAGACCAGTTGGATTCAAATCCTAAGTGCTACTTATTATCCAAGTCAATTAAGTCGTCAATAAATATTTATTATATACCAGGATTAAGCCAATATAAAAAAGTTGAAACAGTTCCTGTCCTCAAGGAGCTCACAGTCTTGACTAGATTACTTTACACCACCACTCCCAAACCTCAAGGTCTCAATTTCCACATCTATAAAATGAGGCATTTAGCTAAGAAATAAAGAATGGAAAGAGGAAAGAGTATGAGGTTTTGGAATTAGATGCTGCAGGTTCAAATTCCACCTCTTCCATTTACTATCTATATGATTTTGGATGAGTCATTAGTCTCTCTGAACTGATTTGCTCAGCTTTAAAATGAAGAAGTTGAACTAGGTGTTTCCAAGGTCCTCCAGCTCTAAATTGATTTCTAATCCCAAGGATTGCACAAAAAGTCCAGCCTGTCTTCTCGCTAGCAGATGAAGCCAAATCATGAGCAGGATTCAGAGCCCCAAATCTGGCAGCAAGGATGCCTTCATGAAGAGGGCAGAGCAATCCAGGCTCTCGGTGCACATATCCCAGCAGTTGCTTGGAACTTGGCAGCATTTCAACTGTCTTGGGGAGCTACTTCCAAATTTCTCTGACTTCAGTGCTACCAATCCCTCTCCCTCCTCCGTTGACCCCTGACCTTAGGTTCATAATTTCATAGAACATCAGATAATCCCCTTCTTGGAGCACAAGCCAGACCCAAACAGTCACAGCATTTCTGCTCAGGAGTCTGGCAGGCCGGTCTGCGTCAACTATGGAATTTGGCCCTGAAGGTTAAACATACTGAATGACTACTGATATGACTCAAGATGAGTTAAAAGAAATGATCTGATATTAGATAGATCAATCAAGATGAAACATAATTCCATGATTCATTTTGGAAAGAGTATTCTAGCAGGCTCCCATTTTTTTGAGTCATCCAGAGGAGTCAGCCTGATCTGTTGTTTTGCTCTTCATACATTCCAAGATACAGTTCTTTAGAGCTTTCAGGAAGGGCTTAGGGCTCAGGAGTTAAGGCCAAAAGAATTCACTTGTGGAAGATTAGTTAGGAGTTATCGTAAGCTTTCAAACCAATCAAAAGGCCAGTTCACTAGTTAGGATTCCCAAGATCTCCAACAAATCATCAGATCCTCAAGGCATAGAATGTTTCATCTTCCTTTCCTCTCACTCTCTTAACTCTTTATTTGTAGTAAAGGAAGAAGGAAACAAGTAAGTACTTTTTAAGCTTCTATTATGTATCAGGCACCCCATATTAAGCATTTTGCAAATGTTATCTCATTTCTTATCTTCACAATAACCATAGGAGGAGGTGCTATTATCTCCATTTTATAGTTGGGGAAACTGAAGAAGATAAAGGTTAAATGATTTGCCCAGATCACACACACTAGTTGAGGCTAGATTTGAATTAAGGACTGCTTGACTCTAGATCGAGTGTTCTATCCACTGGGAAACCTAGCTGCCCCTGACCTCATTACACAATCAAAATTAGTCTAACCAAAGTTACAAATGACTTCTTAGCTACTAAATCTAATCTCCTTTCCTTAGTTATCATCCCTCTTGACCTCTCTGTAGTCTTGGATGCCATCAATCACCTCTTCTTGAAGCTCTTTTCTTTCTAGATTTTCACGATATTGAACTCTTCTGACTTCCCAACCACTTCTCTCTCCTTTTCTGGATCTTTATCCATGCTCACTAACTGTGTGTATCCCCCAAAGCTTTGTCTGGATTTTCTTGTCTTCTGCCTCTACTTTATTCCATTTGGTGACCTCATTGGCTCCTATGGTTTCAATGTTCATCTCTTTGAATATGACTCTCAAATCTCTTTAGCCCTACTTCCCTCCTAACCTTCATTTTCTCGTTTCCAATTGCTTTTTGGCATCTAGACCTTAATGTCCCAGAAACATCTTAAACATTATTTAGACATTAAACATGTCTAAAATAGAACTCACAATCTTCCCCCCCTCCAATCTCTACCATCTTCCAAAATCCCCTACCAATGTTGGATTACCACCTTCCCTATCATCAGGTTACTCCTCCTTCTCTCACTCCCCACTTATAATAAGGTGTCAAGTCTTAATGATATTCCTTGAATGTGCCATTTTCCTCCACTGACATTGTAACCAACCTGGTGTGGAGCTCTTTATCACCTCCCACTTGAATTAATATGTCTTCTTGCCTCATGACTGCTCACTTTAATCTGTATTCCACAGATGCCAAAATGATCTTCCTAAGCAAAGGCCTGACCTGTCCTCTCCACATTAAATGAACTCATGTGGCTCCCGTTCACTTCCAGAATCAAATATAAAAAGTTATCTTTGTCTTTTGTTTTTAACTCTTTATAACCTGGTCCCTTTTCCTGCCTTCCTACCCTTGGTTGCCCCCACCATGTACTTGTGATCTGGTGACACTGAGCTGCTTGCTATTTATCACTCAAAATATTCCATCTCCCTATTTCCAGCATTTTACTCCCTTCTCATTTCTGCCTTCTTTGGCTTCCTTTAAATTTTAACTAAAGTCTTACCTTCTGCAATAAACATTTTCCAGTCCTTCTTAATCTTAAAGCCTTTCCTCTGAGATAATTTCCAATTTACCCTGCATAGAACTTGTGTTTCTCCCATTATAAAGTAAGCTTCTTGAGGACAGCTATTGTTTTTGCTTTTCTTTGCATCCCTACAGTTCAGATTGATCTGCCAAAATGAGAACAGTTCCTACCCCCTAATTATCCTCCCAGCAGATTTTAAAGATGATTAGCTCTGAGCTCCAAGGATATAGGTCAGTTGTGTTCTTACACACCTGCTATGTGCAAGGTACTTGGTAAACTCTGGGGATGTGAAGACAAGTGAAAAACAGTCCCTACCCTCAAAAAGCTTACCTAAAATATTAAATCTCACTCATCAGAGTCAACAGTGTTCAAATACAATCCAAGTAAGTATTCACAAAATAATTTTTAGTGTATACTTAATGTGTCGGGTACTGGGACTACCAAGGACCAAAATTCCACGTTCTCAAGGAGTTGACATTCTTGTGATCAAAATATTCCAGTCTTGAAATGGAAAACATTCTGACTTTCACAAGGATGCTTTGAAAACTGATCTGATTATCTTTAATTATTTATATTTGTATATAAAATGCCTAAATGCCACTTTATTACAATCTGCTGAATATAAGCTCCATGAAGGCACAGACCATTTCTTTTTTAATCATTGCTTTCCCAAGGCTTTGCATAGTACATGACACATAGTAGGTCCTTAATAAACGATCTCTGGCTGCTATTTCATTTTTGAACTGAGGCCCTGGATGAAAGGTCCCCAAATTGCCTCATCAGAAGAGGCTGTGGAACGAACACTTCATGCTGTTCTTGGATGGAAGTTCTAGGTCCTGACTTTGCCACAGCTTGTCCTTGACCCTTCTCTTCCTTATTCCTCTTCTAGTTCCCTCATCTGTATAATGAGGGAGTCAGGCTCAATGATCCTGGAGCTTTTGCTTTGCATTCTCACATTTTAGGATTCTCTAGTCAAAGCCATGCTCTCCTAGTTGTGATGAATAGAACTAAAGACAAGAGGAATCTAATTCTATATTGCTTCATTTTCCAATTGAATTTCAGTTTCTCTCTTCAGTTCCTCTCACTTCTCTAGGGTAAGCCTAATAAGATAAATAAGATAAATGAAGAAAAACAACAGTGGCCATGCTAATTATGGACAGGAAATCAGTTTCTCCAAGCCAATTAAGCACTGAGGTTCACCAAGGTTTGTAGCTCTAGAGCTGGGAAGGACATCTAGTCCAAGCCTCATATGTGACAGGTGAAGAAACTGAGACTCAAATGACCTAACTCATTTCAGGTCATAAGGCTAGGAAATGGCAGGGCCAAAATCCTCTGCATTCCAGTCTTCCCATTGGATCATTTACCCTTGCTATCTTCTTTTTTAAAATAAAAAAGCATTTATTTACTTAAAACAATTACAAAATAGAAAAGAAATGAAAAAAATATCATGTACAAAGCAGAACCTGAGAAGATCCAAAATATGTAACAATAAATTTCTACTTCAATAAAGTGTATATTTAAATAATAGAACACAGTGTATTCAGGATCATCCATCTTCTCTTTGCCTGTTTGTGATTTTCTTTTGTTCTCTGCTGTGTACTTTTAACTTTCTTCTTATTTTCCCTTTCCTCCTCCCTACCTCTTCCAAGCAGGCTACAGTTAAGCCCAAATACATTTATGTATATGTAGAAATGTTGATGTCTATATATAGGTATATATGTCTATAGATAGGTATATACCTATATTCATATATATACATTAACATATGCATATTCACATACATATACATAGATGCCAATAATCATACTCATATAGATACATATACCTTCCTATATATCTACATAAGATTGTAGGGCATTTGTTTGTCCTCTGTTTCTTTGAAGGTGGATAACATCCTTCTTAGGTCCAGGTATTTCCATATTTTTCATCTTGCTACCTTCTACCAAAAAGACATCAGCTACTTTTTCATTGATGATCATGATAACTAGGATTATAGGATTTTCTATCCTATAGATTTCTATAGGATTCTAGATTTAAATCTAGAAAGACCTTGAGATGACAACCCTCCTCATTATGTAGGTGAGGAAATTGAGAGCTTAATTGTCTTGCCCAAGATCACAAAGGGACTCAGTGGTAAAGGTAAGATTTGAATCTTGGCCTCTGGCTCCAAATCCTTTTCCCACTCCACTTCTCTAGACTGTCCCTTCCTCTGGGCCAGGCCATGATGCTTTCAAGTTGAAAAGTATTTGGGGAGCCTCCTTGCAGGCCTGTGAGCTAGATCTTCCAGATAATCTTTCTTATTTTACAACCATGGGGGCACAGAAGCTCAAATGGGGCCCTATAGCTATAACATATTAGACATAGGATTGAAACTCAGGTCTATCATACTATTTGGATGCAGAATCTCATCAGTGTGGAGAACTCTCATAAGTGGGTAACTCAGCTTTAAGGACTTAGCCTCTTAGAGAGCCCCTGGACCATAACTGGTTAAATAACAGTCCTGGGATCACCCAGCCAGGATAAATAAAAGGCAGGACTTGAATGCATAGCTTCCTAACTCTAGGTCTACTCTCTGTCCTCGATGTCATGATGCCTCTTGATGGCTACAAGCCCTGAAAAAGCCTTTTATAATTCTGGAGTTACCGGAACAATCCTTCAGAGTTTGTTAGTTTACGTATGAATAAGAAAGCTGTTGTAGGGGACTGCTTTTTATAACTTTTTCTTTTTAGTATTTACCATCTCCATCAATGACACGACTGGAAGGGGAAGAATAATAAATGTCTAAAAATAGCACTTAACTTTTTATAGTCAAGCAGCTCAGGATGAAATTCTAAAACGCTGTGTCAAAAATAAATAAATAAGTTCCAGTGCAGGCTTCTGAGAACCATGGAGGGTTCATTTGGGGGTTTGGTTGTTGTTTTTTAAAATTTAATTGGAGACATCTGGAGATTTCTTCATGTTGAAACCCATGACCTTTCAGAAGCAAAAGAAAAGGAATTGCCAATTTCAAAATTCGGGGCAGGTTTCACAGGCTGTTTCGCCACAACCCAGAGCACCGAGTACATGGGCTCTAGAATGGAATCAAATCAGAAAAGCCTAGTTTGAGTATTCAGATCCATCTCAGTCGCATTATGGAGCCACCTCCAAATTCATGTGTTGTGGAAAACATGAACCTAAACGGAACTAGTCTGATGGCCTTACTCTAGGGCTTTGGTTCCAATGCCCATTGGCTAATGCCGCAATACAAAAGTTCCAGGAGGGGCAAAGATTCTGTGCCTTGTACACATCTTGAACTGATGTGTATCTGGGTCTCGTGTTTTACTTTCATGATCTGGTCCGTAAGAGAGAAATGCCCAATATGCTGAGCCATTTTAGGGACACTTAATTTTGAGGTACCGGGAAGATTTTTCCTTTGTGAACATTAATGAGCAGAGACAATATGGTTAGAGAAGTGATTAGAAAGTTCTCTCTTGGTGGCCTTGAAGCCCCAGAAATGTGGATTCAAATGCTGCCTTTGGTACATCTGGACTGTGTGACACTGAATAAATCATTTAGTCTCTCGGGAATTCTCTCAGATCACAAATTATTGAGAAAGTATCCACGTCATTTGATAGCAGGAATTTCTCAAACCGCTGAAATCTAGTTCTAGTCCTCTCCCCATCTTATAGGCATTAACCAATTATATAATGTAATAACCTTCTAACTTAAAAAATGCTTCCACCTATTGAGTCTGACCTTTACCCACAAGGGCAGGATCTGTCTCACTGGCTAATCCCCAAAGAGAGTTTGCTACAAATACCACCCACACTGGCCAAATTGCTGTTTCTCCAACACAAAAATCCATTATCCGTCTCTGTTTTTATACTAGCGGTCCCTCATCCATCCTTTCTACCTCCCCTTTGTAGAGGGCTGAAACTCTTGAGTTGATGCACTGACGTCAGGACGGCCGAGCACTTGAGGCTAACTACCGATCAGACAGTACTCTATGGGCATATGCGTGGTAAATGGTCCTTCCCACTATCCTGTGCTGGCTCGATGATTGGTGTATACAGAGGATTGTAGGAGGAACTAGGGAGTGGAGTAAGACTAGCCAGGGAACCTTTGGCAGTAGACTAGGAAGAAGGTGGTCATGGAGATTCTGCTTCCATCCTGTTTACTTCTACCCCTAAAGACTGAGAATAAAGACCGAGGAATTTTGCTTATCCTGACTCCGGCTGATTCTAAGATATCCTGGGTGCTAGTATGGTTGTCACATCTCTTGACTTTCTTTTCTCCCTTTGAGACTTAGCTAAAATCTCACCTTCTGAAGGAAGCCTTTCTACCTAAGCCAAATGCTAACACCTTCCATCTGTGATGTCCTCATATCTACTGCATATGTGTCTTGTAGGTACATGAGTCATTTCAGCTTTTCTCCTCCTCCCCTCCAAAAAATCTGACTTCCTTATAATCAGGAATCGCATGTCTATTTTTACTTTGTTTTGCCAACAGTTAGCATGATGCTCTTAAAGGCCAAACAATGCACACTTAATGAATGTTTACTGATTGACTAGGTGACTAATTAGTCAATCAAGAGTTTTTCTGTATATAGGGAACTTCACAGTCTTTTTTCACCTCATTATGGCATCTCCAAGTGGGAAGGGATCTGCCAGGCTACCTAGCCCAACCCATTTCAGAACCAAAATCCTCCATTAATTTTCTTGATAAGAAATTTTCTTTCCTTAAAGACCTGTGGTGACAATGATACCTTCTCCCTCTAGGGCAGCCATTTCCCCTCTGGATGGTAACAGTTATTGGAAAGTTTTTCTTCACCATTATAACCAAATTAACCATTTTTCAATTTCCACCTGATGCTTCTACTATTGCCATTTGGAGCCAAGTAAAATAAAGTTCATCTTTGTTCCACAAAATAACCCTTCAAATACTTGAGAATTATATCCCTCCACTCCTACGGTAGGCCCATCTACCCAACAATTCTATGTGAGGCATAGGTATCCCTATTGACTTTTGTCATGGTACTGTCATCGCTAAATCGCCTAACAAAACATTGCTAGCCAACACATAATAAGGAATAAATGCATCCTTTAATGGCATTGCTTGAATCAAAAAATTAAATTGAGGAGTTTTTAAAATCTGAAAGGGGGAAAGCTAAAGAATCTGTTATCCCTGAATTTTTTTCCCCTGAGGCAATGGGGTTAAGTGACTTGTCCATGGTCACACAGCTAGGAAGTGTTAAGTATCACTGAAATTCTTAAGGAGAACTTTGACAATTCTACCAGAAAAGTCAAATGAAAACAAAAACAACATTGAGATTACAAATGACTTTTTTTTTTAAAGGAGACAAGCACACTTAGACCGGAATTTCAAAAAGTCCCTTTTATAACCAAGCAAAGTAATTTTTAAAAGTTGAATTTGTTACAAATAATTCTCCTACGTATTTGATGGAGGTATAAAGATGAGCAGAGAGTAGAATCAGATGAATCATTTAAAAATTAAATGCAGGGTTGTTAAGAGATTTCAAGAGTCATCTAGTTCAGTCCCTGCCTAAAGCATAAAATTCTTGAGCAACAACTCTGAAGATATGGATCTCACTAGTCTTATGAAAAAAGCACTTCTATTTTTGGATAGTTCTAATTGGAACATTGAAATCTGTCCCTAAGTAACTTTTATCTATTAGTTCTACTGCTAAGGAGTACTGGATGACAATCATAGGCAAAACACTGGCAAACTCAGGGGAGAAAAAGAAAACAATCAGGCACTTCTCAAGAAACTTGGATTCCATTTGGAGTACACATTCTATAAATAAACATGTAGCTGTATTTCCTAGACCATTTGAGGAGGGGGAGATGACTGATAAGTAGGAGGACCAGAAAGGTCAAGTTATTGAATAAATAAGTGAATAAATGAATCAAGACATCAATGACACTAATCTTCAATAGAACCCATGTTTCAATCCCCAGGCTAGTACTTTTTCTACCAAAACAATGACAAAAAAGCATTGGACCTGGAGTTTTTAATCCAAACCCTGCTACTTTCTGCTCCATGACTTTGGGAAATCAGGTGATTTGTCTGGGCATCTGTAAATTGAGGGGGATTAGACTAGATAAAAAGAACTAGGATTCATGAAGTACTTGCCGGTATTCAAAGAACTTTCTAAATATTATCTCATTTAATCCTCTCAACAATCCCAGGAAGTAGGTGCCATTATTATTATCTCCAGTTTATAGATAAGGCCAGTACTATAGTCATGTAGTCAGTGTCAGAGGCAGGATTTGAACTCATTGCTTCAATTCTAAGACAACTCAGGCCTCCTTCAGCTTTAAATCTGTGTCTTCCTATCCCATGGCTTTCCTTCTCTCACACTCCTCTTGGGGACCCAAGTCTTATTCATTATCTGAGAGGTTCCTGTTTTTGATTGTTAACACCTATTTCATTTACCCCTCTCTCTACAAAATGAAGGAGAATCCATGGGCAATGAATCAGAGTTCAAAGTGCCCTACCATCTATATTGGTCTGTTTCTTGTCATTAGCCAGGATATAGTCAATGTCAATGATCTCTTGGAACAAGTCTCCTTTTTGATGCTTGCTTATTGCTAGCAACTGTGCAAAGCAGAAAAAAAATCTATATAGAAGTCAGTCTTTTTGTTATTCTTTTCCTCAGGTGGAGGATGCAATTAAAATTAATGCTATATTGGACCATTTTCCTGAAAATGAACATTGATCAGATTTTATCTGAAAGGTCTATTATGTTTCTACTAAAATGATTGTAAATCCATTACTGGTGTCAATGAACCTTGTCATAGTAGGAGGAGATAATGGTTAGTCAGAGACTCATGACCAAAGGTGGGAATGATTTTAAAGAGATCATTAGGATGATTTTAGAGACCTTTAAATTGAATTGCTTCTCCCTCCCCCATTTGACATTCTGTGGTCCTATTCCCCTGTGATCTTCTTAAATTTTAAGTCTTGTTCACAATCACTTGTCAAAAAAAGGGAGAGACATGAAGATAGCTGAGGCTTTCTAACAGTTAATAAAGATAAAATACTTCAAACAGTTACTTGGGGATTCTTTTTGGACAGTTCAAACTCATCGGATGAAATGTCGGTGTGTACTTTCTGCTTGATATAATGACTGTATAAATTTATTTTCTCCTCGATGACTTCACTGAGTTATCAGCAAGCTGTCTTTCTGGGGGCTTCTCATGGCAGACAAGATCACCCTATTTCTTATTCTAGCCCAGCCATTATTTCCAGAAACTCTGTTTTCTGAGAGTTGAAATTAGAAAGAAGGAATAAATCCAAATGGGTCTGTAATAGGCCACAGCAAGGGTCTTTCTGTGGTTACTTCTTGAAGAGAAACATATCACATGGACATGGGAAAAAGACAGTGACAGGATCCAAGCTATTTCCAATTTTATTTTAATGTCTGTCATAATGTTGTGAATTCCATCCATGGCCCCATGAAGTCCAAGCTCAAAACTGTGCCCAATCTGCCTGAACAGAAACCTAACCTTTCATTTCTGACCATCAAACTGACGAGTTTTATATCTAGAGTCATGCCAAAAGAGGTAAAATTGTGCTTGAGGGGGGAAATAAAAGCCATCTGTGACCCAGAGAATAGCTGAACCAGCTGTCCACTCATAATGGTCATCTGTAATTACAGGATGTAAAGAAAGAAGAGTATTTATTTTTTCTGACAGAGACTCAAATCCAAAGCAGGAAGGATTATTTTTGTTGCTTTTCTCAAATAACAGATACTTCAGACTATAATATTTCATGCTTTAGTTTTGTATTTGCATCGCCAACGCTGAGCACAGAGCCCGGAACATAATAGGGACTTATTCAACGTGTGGAAATTGATTAGTTGATGGTTTTTAGAGAGAGAGAGAGAGACAGAGAGAGAGACAGAGAGAGAGAAACAAGAAAGCACTAGCCAACATCTTTGTAGAAATTGGGGACTCTGAGTATGGAACACTGAATATAATATCAGACTTTTAGACACAGAATTAATTTTTGCTGATCTTTTTGCTGATTTAAAAGATTTAAAAATCTTTTATTCTTCATTATAAGAGATTACTCTGGGATTTCTACTTTGAAAGTTGTAAGGGATGTTGAATCCCAGGCAGACCAAGTCACTTGCTTAGAGGAGTATAGATAGTAAACCATTGGGCAGATTGCCTCACTCCAGAATAAGTTTTCTTTCTATCCCTTATGGTGTTCTTGAACACTTTCTTTATCCATAAGTTCAAAAGATAATTTTCTTCTCATGTCTCTGACTTGTTTGTATGTGCCCAGCTATATGTTATGTTCATTTGGAGTTTGGCTTGATAGGGTAGGTTTTAGGTTATACCTAATTTCCACCCAATGGTTTTCCAGTTTTCTCATGAGTTTTTGTCAAAGAATACATCTTTGTTCCAGCAATGAGGTTATCTTTCTAATGGTATAATAGCCCAAATCCCCACCAATGTATTTTTCTTATTATTATCCATTGACATCAATGAAGGACCTAATTGGTTTTTATAAATGAGTGTCTGGTTCACTCGTGATGTAATGAGGAAAGGCATGTCCATTTCTTCTCTATCAGAACTGAGCATGAGTACACAATGGCCCAGTGGCTGTGTTTGAGTGCTGTCAGATTTTCTGTAGGGAGCGCACCAGTGGCCCATCCTGGCCACCTGCACAGGCTCCTATCTGTTCTGTCTCAGTCTTTCTTTCCTTTCTTAGGTGAAGGATTTCTGGAGACAGTGATTAGCCCAGGTTTCTATCTTCTGAGCTTTGGAAGATTGGAAGCACCAGGGATCCATGGTAATTTTCTTCCTACCTTTCAGTTTCTTTATCCACTAAGTGTGGACATCTTCTTTCTTTTATTCTCTTTCTCTATTTCTTCCCTGCTTCATAATCATTATTTGAACAAATGTTTTTATCTTTTTCACTCAGATCTAACACTTTATCCCTAAACCTCTCTCCCCAGTTTCAGTCCAGTCGTCTCCACCGCTTGATAGCATTGTCTTGGGGCAGTAGGGAGCCAATAGAGATGTTTGAGTGCCATGATCAGATGAGTGTTTTTGGCAGATCACTTTGGCAGAGACATTGGAAAGAGAAAAGGCTGGAAAGAATGTTAATACTGTTTATAACCACACTCTATAATAATTCAATCTTAAAACTTCAAAATCTTCCTATCCCCTTTCCTTCCTCATCTAATTAGTCAATTCTACTATACCTTATTATTTGCAGTCTCATTTGCCCCTTTCTTTCCATCCCCAAGACCACTGCACTAGTTTAAATCCTCATTACATCTCACTTGGATACTAAAGTACACTCATAAGGCCTCTCCATGTCTCTTAACCCATCAACGCAGCTCAGATCTCCATCATGGCTCCAAATGATCTTCCCAAAACTATCTCCCACAAAAATAAGTGAGTCAAAATGCCTAGCACTCAAATGTGATGTAAAAGCCATGTATCCCAATTAAGGTTTAGAGCATTGAAACATATGATGGCATAAGGGATGTGATTTATTGTGGAATAAATGGCAACATGCCACAGAGAAAAGGATGTTCTGATATCTAAAATGTGTATATTAACAAAAAGTAATATTATGTCATTGTTTCTTATACAAAATTCTATTGCATCCTGAGTGTTTGCCTACTTTGCCTAGCCCTGGTTTCATGTTTAACTCCTATTTCCCTTCATATGATTAAACAGGATTACTTGTCATTTCCCCCAAACATAATGCCATCTACAATGTGTCTCCTTTTATTTTAACTTGTCCAAATTCTATCCACATTTCTTTTCTTGGTAAGATTGCCAAACTAGTAGGTTTAAGGAAACTTATTAATATACTTTACCTAGATTTTAACAAAATTCTTGATAGAGAATCTCTTATTCCTCTTGTGTAGAAGATGGAAAAATATGAATTAAATAATATTACAATCAGATGGATTCAGATCCAGTTGAATTACTTGATCACAGGAGTAACTGTTAATGGTACAATATCAATATGGCGAGGGACCTCTACTGGAGTATCCCATAGTCCTGTGCTTTGGTTATTTAACATTGTTGTCAGTGTTTTCCAGCATGCTTCCAGAAATACAAGATAAATGAGGGAATGATAGAGTCAGGGTCCCAGAGGATCCTGGCAGACTAGAGCATTGGTCTGCATCTTATACGATGAAATTCAGCTGGGAAAAATGAAAGTCTTACACTAGAATTTAAAAAATGGATTCCACAAGTCCAAAATAAGAGGGATTTGGACAGCATTTGTTCTGAAAATGATCTTAGGGTTTTAGGGGACTGCAAGCTCAAACTGAGTCAGCAGTGTCATATTTGTTCAGTCATTCAGTCATGTCCAAGTCTTCATGACCTCATGGACTATAGCATGCCAGCCCTACAGCACTCCAGAAAAACCCAAATGCTCTCTGGGGTTGTATGAAGGGTAGCAGAGTTTTCAGGAATAAGGAGGTGATTTTTCTGCTTTATTCTGCTCTCCTTACATTTCATCTAGATTATTGTGTTCAGTTCTGTTGCTTCTATTTAAAAAAAGGACTGATTTCTGGCATTACTGACTGGCCAGTAGACAGCAATGGTCATGACTTCTTATCTTACGAAGATTGACTGAAAGAACGGCCACATTTGGTCCAGAGAAAATATTGAGAGAGGGAAGGGGATGGAGATGCCAGAGCTATCTTTAGGTAGTGGAAAAGCTGCTCTGGGAGGAAGGGTTTGCTTTGCTTTGTTTGGTGCTGGGAGCAGACTCAGGGACAAAGGGAGCAAAGAAGCCAATTTAGACTCTCCTGAGGATCACTCCTGCGATCAGGTAATCCAATTGGATCTGAATCCATCTGACTGTAATATTATGTAATTCATATGTTTTCCATCTTCTACACAAGAAGAATAAGAGATTCTCTGTCAAGAATTTTGCTAAAATCTAGGCAAAGAATGTCAATTTCCTCTCTATGACAGAGCTGGGATTCCACTGGCATCACCTGCCTCTAGAACCAACATTTCTTACCCTTCACCAGGCTGCCCATGAAGGGCCCTCAGTTCCTTATCTATTCAATTAGAGATAATATTGGCACTATTTATCTGTTGAAGAGAAAATGTCTTCACCTGCAATAGAAGTGTGAGCTGTTGCTATTTTTATCTCTTCTAGTCCCCTCATTGTGTGTCTTTGTGTATGTAAAGAAGTTAAAAGTGTTCCAGTCCACGTACTCCTGATAAAAGCTGAGAACATGATGCTATTCTCTGTCTCTCTATATTTTTGTCTCTCTGTCTCTTTCTTGGCATCTCTCTCTCTCTTCCTCTCTCTCTCTCTCTCTCACCCCCCTTCCTTCTCTCCCTCCTTCACTATGTGTGAGAAAACCTGGATCATCTAGGGAGATGTGAAAGGGGAAATCTGTTCTAATTGGTTTCTGGATTTGATAACCAAATATTTCCTGATGTTTTCTTCATGGGCACAAGCATTAAAATGTGCCCTACTCCCTTGTGGGAATTGTACAAAATCCAAGACCGAATTGTCATGATGGAATGAAGGGAAGGGGTGCCTGAGAATGTTCTAGCCATACCTTTAAGAAGGCATTTCTTGGGAGAAAAGAAAATGCCTCCTTGAGCCTCAGCCTGCCCCACTTTGGCTTCAGGAAGACATGGTTATATTTTACAGTCCAGAGGATTTGTTTCTCATTTTCCCATTTTTATCCTAGCAGCATTTTGGGGACATTTGACAGCAGTGTCTACACTAGATCCCAAGACAGACTCTAGGAAATGGGGAGACTCCAGTCTCCACCCCCCCAAAAAAAAAAAAGTCCAACAGAAAAGCTACATCAGAACAAAAGACTCTAACAAAAAGACTTCCTTGGCCACGCCGTACTCTCTGCTTTGAGTTCACCTTACCCTGGAGTCTGCACTGCAGGGAAGAAAGTGTCACAGATTTCAGGGGGGAAGGGTTTGTGCCAACTATACCATTCTACTAGGTGCCTATTTCTAAAAGCTAATTAAGTCTGTTGACTAATTAATATATCTTCTAATCATTGTGAAAACCAGTAGGGGCTCAGGAGCTGTGTAATTTTAAAAAATCACACCTTCTCAGGCCCATCCCTTAGTTTCTGAGGTGAAACATAGTCATTTCCCTGTGTGTGTCTGCCCTGCCAGTACATATAGGAGCAAAGAGAAAAAAACCCAGGGTTTCCACGTGACGCCCTCCCCATCTTTATAACAGATGATCATTAACATTTTCATCCACCCAACTGAAAACTGAGTTTTCTAAAGATACCACAGAAATCGCTGATAGACTAACAGATACCAAATAAATACTTGGTGGCTGCCGACTGTTAGTATTATCTGTGTGTGTGTGTGTGTGTGTGTGTGTGTGTGTGTGTGTTTGGACATATATATATATATATATATGCACATATGTATATTTGCATAATTAAGCCTCCAATCACATCTACATGTTATTACAACATCTTTTCTAAATTCCAATTATTCATGAAGTTCTTCTTGGCAGCAGGGGAGGAAGGATGCTTACAGCCCTCTTTATTAGCAGGAAAGTTGCAGCAACTTGCTTCAAATTGAAGTACTGAAGAGGTCACTCAGGGAGAAATACAATCCTTCAGCCAGAAGAAATTACTCTCAGCTCTCTAATGTATTGATTCCTTTGCCAATTACTGCAACTCGAAGTTCCTGTCCTACTAGGAAACTACAATTTGATCCATAAATCCTGAGGATGGTGTGGTTGAAAAATTTAAGTGAAGACCAAAGGGTGTGTGCAAAGATAAGCCCCATGGGACGGAAAAGATCAATTCTATTCTCAGGGCCAATGTGGGATGCATGGGTACAAGCATTAAGACGTTCTCTGCTCTCTTAGCTCTTCCTCCCATTTACTTCTGGACCTAAGTGGCTCTGAATACTAAAAGTGATGATGCTACATTATTGAAGTTACATGGTTTGTGGGGCAAGGTATTCAAACTTCTTATGGTTATTTATTTTGTCTCCTTCCATTAAAATATTTGGGAAACACGTTAAAAGGTCTGTGCTCAAGACAAATGCCTACAGATATAGATAATTCCCCTTTGGGGAGATATCTTTCCTTTCTCCCTATTCATTCTTGAAGCCTAGCACCAAAACCCCTAGCTAAGTTCCAGAATAAATATCTCCATTCAAAGCCAGCACCCGTATTCCTGTGTTTTGAACTGATCTTCAAATCCAGGACTTCTTATTCATAGATCTAGTCCTCAGTAATTATGTCCAAGTCTTAGAATAATAACAAATGCTACCATACATTTTATCAATGGCATGGAGACGTTACATGATTACTCATAAAGCAGCCTGAGGGGAAAAAAGCTAAAAATAGCTTGTTGAAGAAGGAAAAATGAAATACTCCCCCTCCCCCAATAAATAAATTCTGACTGGAACATGTAGGCAAATGGACTGTTTGACTAATTACTCGATGGAGAGTTGCATCCACCAAGAAACTGAATCTAATTTGCCACTGCGGCTCTTTATCAAAAATACAAGATTCCATCTAGCATTTTTCACCTTAATTACTAAAATGTTCTTTGTTTACTTCCTGAGACTTTGAAACAAAGGTCATCCTTTTAAAAAGTCTAATCAATCATTGTGAAGGAGAACTTAACAGATTTCTGACTGGTTACTTAAATACAAACATGTATATTTATAAGTGGGGGGTCTCACTCTGCTGGAGAATTAGAATGCTTTGCTGAATAGCTCCACCAATGTTATGCATCATTAAAAAAGCTTTTAACTCCCTGAAATGCCTTCTTGATCTTCTGAAAGTGTTCCATAGGAGAATTGTTGATAGTAAAATCTTCAATCCATATTTACCTCCATTTGTGTCTTGTTAAAAGCCTTATTCTTTGACATGGCTGTCTTCCCATAATGCCTTGGAAGGCACCAAACTAATGCTATAAATGGTGTCATGTAAGCCCTAAGCAAGAATATTGGAAACATGGGGGTCTCCCTGGCAAGCTGTTCCTGGAGTTGGGTGAGAATAAAGAAAAGCATATTTGGAGTGCAAACACTGAGGGTTGGATATCTTCTGAGCCTTGTGTTTTAACTAGTTATTCCTAGGAGTGACTGAAGTCAATTATTTCCACACTGCTTAAGAAAATGCATAAAGAAGGTGGGATTTGGTATCAAAGGACTTTGGTCCAAACTTCAAGATTCAGTCATCTTTTGTAATTTGGGGTCAATGACTTAACTTTTTTAGGTCTCAGTTTTTTCATCTGCTAAAAAAAAAAGTTGGATTAGGTTGTTTTAAAGTTTCTTCCAGCTTTATATGCCTGATAAGTACACTCCAAATCTCAGTTTCCTGGTCAAAGCTCAGGTTACTTCACCCTAGTTACAGCTCTGAGAACAACATATCCCAGATCCCATATGAGAAGAATGGAGAAAAAAACAGTCCCTTGATTCTTTGGCCCTTCTATACTCTCTGACTAGACCAGAGGATGCATTCACCTCTCCCAGCCTTCATGTCATTATCCATGTTGTAGAAAGAACATGAAATTTAGACTCAGATTTTAACCTCAGCAGCCATCTAAGTTGATCTCCCTGAATTTACAGGTGGGAGAAGGGAAGACCAGAGAAGTTAGGTAACTTTAGAACACAGAATCCTACTTTTGGAGCTGGAAGAAAGCACCTCAGGGGCCTCAGACTAACCCTCTCAACTTATGCATGAGGAAATTGAGACTCATGGAGGTCTTGTGACCTGCTCAAGATCCCGTGGCTGTGGCGGGCTAGAGCTAGGGCTAAGAGTCCATATGACCTACCATGTCTCCATGTGACCTTTTCTATAGAAGGAGCCCATTCCCCTCTATAGAAGGACCTACTCTAATTTTTTTTTTCTTAACATCAAGCATGAATTTGTCTCTATAGCTTCCCCAACACTCTGACCTTTGCCCTTTGAGTCCAAACAGCTAAGCCTTCCTCAACAGATCATCTTGCAAACATTAAAAGAGCATCCCTATTCCAGAGCCTTCTGTTCTCCCACCCAAAGACTGCCAGTTCCTTCAAAGAACCTCACATGGCATGAACTCGAGCTCCCTCACCATCCTGGTTCTTTTTTCAAAGTCAGTCAACAATATATTAGAGACTGTCCTAAGCTCTGGAGTTAGAGACAATTCTCTCTTTTTTTTTATTATTTAATAGCCTTTTATTTACAAGTTATATGTATGGGTAGTTAGAGACAAATCTCAAGGAGCTTCCATTCCAGGGGGAGAAATGATATAGGTCCTCCATCTTTTCCACACCTTTTCTAAAACATGGCACAGAAGAATGATCCTAAAACTCTATATTTGGTTTGGTCATGGCACAGTACAATAGGGAAGAATATTGCCCTCATATCTGGAACCTATGCCTGTCTGAAGTAACCCAAGATCACATGGCTTACTCATGTTGAGCTTGTATCTTCTCAAACTCGGGGCCTTCTTCAGACATACCGCTCAATAATTATTCATCTTTCATCTTGTACTTATGAAAGAAAAACATATTCAGCAGCTTTCCTGGTGAGTCTCCCTTGAAATGCTTCCTCTCTTCTTCTCACATAGTCCTGATATTGTCTCCCAAGGTCCTTTGATCCCAAATCCCATCTTCTTTATATATCTTCTTAAGCAATCTGGAAACAATTGACCTTAGTCACTACTAAGAATGACTACCACCCAATTGGCTGTGCATTTGGCTTCTTCTCATTTCTCCCCATGTTGTAAAGAATCTGTATTTTCTAAACTGATTTATTCCAATGGCGTCCTGCTGAGAGTGTTTCTCCTTTTAACATGCACTCCAGGAGCTGATTTTTCTTTTTCCCTTTAATTTTTCATGGCTATTGTATCTGCTTATATTGATTCCATTCCTCAACTCTTTAGGGCTATCAAGCAGCTCATTTTTCTTACTTGTGGCAGTCCTAAAATGTCACATGGTCCCATTAGTCAGGCCTTTGACTTCTGCTAGTGCAGCACCTGTCTCTTTCACATATAAAGAAATGAAAGGAACACTGAACTGGGAGTCTGCCCCAGCCCCAGCTCTGCCATTGACCTAGATGAGAATAATCATTTAATTTCTCTGAGGATCAGTTTCCTCACCTGTAAAATAGATGATAATCTGTGTCCTACCTGCTTCAGAGGAATAGCATAGGATTCAGAAGACCTAGGTTCAAAATCCCCACCTTCCCCTTACTCTTGAATTCAGTTTCCTCATCTGCAAAATAATCCCATGATTCATTTCTACTTGGTATGATCTTCAAAAGCTTGTGCTTCCACAGCCCTTGGGAACCACTAGTCCCCTCTGTCCATAAAGTCCATAAAGATGGAGTTCTAAAGGACTTGTCTGGCCTAGATGGGTGAAAATCCTTCCTGTTCCTCATTAACAGCCTTGTGTGCCTGGTGCTTTTAGCCCAGTATTTCAATCAGAACAGTTTTCACCCATCTGAGGTCCTTGGGTCTTTTTTGATTCCCCAGTACTGTCTTTTCCTCCATCATATACTTAGAGCCATAAAGTATTTTAGAGATTAAACTCCTAGAAGGCAGGATCTCTCATTTTTGTCTTTCTATCCCCAGAACCCAGCACCATATAGGACATGTCATACATGCCTAGTAATTTTAATGATAACAAATTTATTATATATTTATTAGATTTATATATGGCATATACAAATATAAATAAATTAGTAATAATAAAATGTTTATTGGTTGGTTAATTGGCTGAAAAAGGACTTTAGTGGAAGAGTAAAAATTCAATAAGTTTTTAAAATTTTTTATTTAATATTTTATTTTTCCCAGTTACACATAAAAACAATTTTTAATGTTCATTTTAAAAATGAGTTCCAAATTTTCTCTCTTCCTCCCTCCTCACACACACCTCCCATCGAGAAGACAAGAAATTCTATATTATTATTCTTGCAAAACATTTCCATATTAAGTCATGCTGTGAAAGAAAACATAAAGCAAAAAAAAAAAAAACTTAAGAAAAATAAAGAACATTTTTTAAAAGTATGTTCAATCTGTTTTCTGACACCATCAGTTCTTTCTCTGGATACAGAGAACATTCTTTCATCATAAGTCCTTCAGAGTTGTCTTGAATCATTGCATTGCTGAGAATAGCTAAGTCATTCACAGTTGGTTAACTCACAATCTTGCTATTACTTTGAACAGACTACATTTTACTTTGTATCAGCTCATGTAAATATTTCCAGGTTTTTCTGAATACATCCTATTAATCATTTCTTAGAATATTAGAGTATTCCATCATAATCACATGTCAAAATTTGCTCAGCCATTCCCCAATTGATGGGCATATCCTCAATTCCCAATTCTTTGCCCCCAAAAAAGAGGTGTTATGAATATTTTATACATATAGGTCCCTTTTCTTTTTTTTTTCTTTCTTTTGGGATACAGACCTAGTAATGGTCCAAGGGTATGCATGGTTTTACAACCCTTTGGATATAGTTCCAAATTGTTCTACAAAATAGTGGAATCAGTTCACAACTCCACCAAAAGTAAATTAATGTCTCATTCCTCCCCTACCACTTGTCATTTTCCTTTTGTGTTCTACTAGTAAATCTAATAGGTATAGGGTAGTACCTCAAAGTTGTTTTAATTTTCAATTATCCAATCAATATAGATAGCTTTGATTACTTCATCTGGAAATTGTTCATATCTTGTTTACCTTTTTAAGCTTCTCTTGAGTCTTGTATTTCAAAGTCAAAATTTCTATTCAACTCTAATCCTTTTTTAATCAAGAATGCTTGAAAGTCCTCTATTTCACTGAATGTCCATGTTTCCCTTGTATTCAATATTGTTGGGTAGGTGATTCTTGGTTGTAACTCTAGTTTCTTTGCACTGCAATTTCTCTGACTCTATAATGTAGAAGCCAGTAAAACTTGTGTTATCCCGACTATGTCTCTATGATACTTGAATTGTTTTCTTTTAACTTGTTGCAATATTTTCTACTTGACTGGGGAATTCTGGAATTTGGCTATAATATTCCTGAGAGTTTTCATATTGGGCTCTCTTTCAGGAAGTAATTGGTGCAATCTTTCCATTTTTATTTTACCCACTGATTCTAAAATATCAGGGCAGTTTTCCTTTTCTCAAAAAATGATGCCTAAGCTCTTTTTTTTTTATCTTGATTTTCAGGTAATCCAATAATTTTTAAATGATCTCTCTTGGATCCATTTTTCTAGGTCAATTGTGTTTCCAATACAATAGTCACATTATTTTTTTATTCCTTTGGTTTTATTATTTTTGATTTCTCATAAAATCAATAGCTTCAATTTACTCAATTTCGAAGTAATTGTTTTCTTCAATGAATTTTTGTGCCTTTTTTTCATTTAGGCGATTCTTTTAAAGACATTTTCCCCCTCATTGGCTTTTTGATTGATGAAGGGAAAAGGAAGTGTATTCCTGATAAGAGGGAAAGCTTGTGCAAAATCATGGAAACAAGAGGTGGAATATTATGCCTGAGGATCAGCAAGTTTGGCTGAAATGTAAATTACCTGATGTTTCTCCCTACCCTTCCTGGAGTCAGGAATCTTACGGAGTACAAATATGGTCTCAGACACTTACTAGCTGAATATTCCTAGGCAAGTCACTTAACCATATTTGCTTTAGTTTCCTCATCTGTAAAAATAATCTGGAGAAGGAAATGGAGAACCATTCCAGTATCTCTGCATAGAAAACCCCAAATGAGGTCATGACAAGTTCCAGGACTGAACTATAGGAGTATAAGTCTCTAGGTACAAGGCTGATGATTAGGATCCTTGTAACTCAATTGATTCCAGGAAATATTATGCTCTTTTTCTCTGGACTATACTTGGCAGACCACATTACTAATTTAAGAATTGTTTCTAAAGGCAGACGACTACCTGTAATGAGAGCAGGAAATCATCATGACCTTTGGTCTCACCATAGAGTGCTGCTGTTTTGTGCTCATATGGATGATGATGATGACAATGATGATGATGATGAAGATGATAAAAATAATAAATAGCTAGCATTTGTATGATCTTTTAAGGTTTGCAAAGTACTTACATGTTCTCATATGATTCTCACAGCAATTTTGTGAGGAAGACTCTTTTATTATTCCCATTTTACAGGTGAGAAAATCAAGACTTGCTCACTAGACAGTATCCAAAGAGGACTTTGACCACAGATTACCTGACCCCCAAGTCTAATATTCTATCCATTATGCTGAGCTGCCATAACAATGGATGGTAACTATGTTGATAGAGACACTATTTGTGTGGTCCATAAACCATCAGAATTTACAATCAAAGGTCCAGGTCAACAAACACTAACCTCTATTCGTTACACTTGGTCTACCCACTGGTGTCGAGTCTAATCTCTCTTCTACAAAGACAGTGAAGTGAGATGAAAATGTGTTTATTGTTCAGTTGGCAAATCGACCATTGTTGAAATATTTTCAAACTTGGTAATTCTGTCAAAGTCCATGAATTTCAAGATCATTTTGAAATTGCCTTTCCATAGATTTCTTTTATGTTGAAATAAATGAAAGCCCAAAATTCTGATGCCTTTTTTGTGCTATTTGGAGGATTTGCTCTGAGAGAGACATTCAAAACAGCTACTGATATCGATACTGAAACAATCTGTGATCTCCATCACCTGGCCTTTGAAGTGACTATCCCCCATACACTTTTTCATTTTTTTGCTCAAAGATTTTACCAATTTTCCCAACTACTAGTTTCCTTTCTCCCAAAATACTTTGTATTTAATTATTTTATATGCATAAATTGGGCAGCTAGGTGTCACAGTATTTACATTCAGGAGCTAGAGTTAGGACAGAGCTGAATTCAAATGTGGTCTCAGATGTGTACTAACTGTAGGACTCTGGGAAAGTCATTTAATCCTATTTGCCTCAGTTTTTTCATCTGTTAAATGATGTGGACATGTAAATGGCAAACTACTCCTATATCCTTCCAAAGAAATCCCAATTGGGATCATGAAGAATCAGATGTGACTGAAATGACTGAACATCTATGCCCATGTCCATATATATACATTCATATGTATGTACCTACTTATCAACCTCATATTTATGTTGCATATATTCTTATAGGTGTCTCCATTATTATGTAGATTCCTTGGGAGACAGTATGATTTCATTCTTTCTGCTTATATCCCTAATGCCTATCACAGTGCCTCTCACCTAATAAATAATTGTCTATTGATCGATTCTGATCTTCTGGCAAAGTCTTTCAAAATCCAGGAGCATTTGAATGAGAGAATTTTTTTTCCCTGAGGCAATTGGGGTTAAGTGACTTGCCCAGAGTCACACAGCTAGGAAGTGTTAAGTGTCTCAGGCCACATTTGAATTCAGGTCCTCCTGACTTGAGGACTGGTGCTTGAGAAAATTCTTTAATAAGATGACTGAATTTTGCAAAGTCTAATTGTGCTCATCAGTAGCAGGCTGGGAGAAATCCCACCTGTTCATTTAAGACCCGATTCTACAGATATTTCCTATTTACTTTTAATACACAAGCCAGTGGCTTCAAAGCCCACAGCTTCAATCACCTGATGATTTCCTAATCACTTTGATAACCTAAAAAGGAATCATTGCAGGGAGAATTTTGAGTGGACTCCAAATAAAATATTCTAAAGTAATTCTAAGACTGACATTTCTCCTTGGGTTCCTAGATGAATTATGGGAAAAAAATCTAACTCTGAAATAAAGGCTCAGACTGTATACAGCCAAGCCAAAATTACCTTGCCTGAATTTAAAGGAAAAAGTGAGAAAGTTATTCTAAATCCTTAAAAATGTTGTCCTGAAGATAAGAAAATGATCAAATTAGATTTATAGCTGGAAGGGCCCTCAAGAGGCATCTTTTAAATCCTCTGATTTTGAAGATAAGGAAACTGAGACCCAAGGACCTTCAGCAGCTTCTCCAGGTTCTAATGGATGGAAAAGCATCAAAGGCAGAATTTGAACCCAGGTCCTCATATGACAAAGATCATTCTCTTTCCATCATATTGTCTCAACTTTTCTCTGGAACCAGGCTTGGCCATTATAATGACCCAAGGTTTGGTTTCAATTGTTTCTTTGCTCCATTAGCTCCTTGTACCATTTTACATATACATATATATATATATATATATATATATATATATATGTGTGTGTGTATGTACATGTATGTATATATGTGCATGTGTACGTGTGTGCATGCATGTATGTATGTACATGTATGTAAATGTGTATTGTTTTCCTGATTCAATTTATTTCCTTCATTCAGCATCTAACTATATAAAAGGCCTCCATTTTTTTTTCCCTGAAAGCTTCTTATCAAGCACTTCTGACAGCATGGTAATGTTTCATCCCTTGAGACACTATACAACTTGCTCCACAATTGCAGGGAACCTCTTTGGTTTCCAAGGCTCTGGGGTCACATAAAGTCTTGCTATGAATATTTTAGGTAATCGATGGATTGTTGTCCTCTTCAAAAACAAAGAACAAACAACAAGAAACCTGAGCAAGTGCTTTCACTTCACCGAGTTTCAGTTTCATCCTCTTAAAATGAAGGCTTTCAACAAGAGAACTTCTAGATTTCCTTCCAGTGATATATTTGTGCCCTTGGAATCCATGACTCTTCTACACCTGAATAGATCATTTTCATGAACTGTTGTAACATTGAAATATCCTGTTAGTATGACAAGTTATATTCCAATTATAGGATAATCATGGCTTAAGACAAAGCAGTAGATTCACATTTCTTCAAGAGTGATAAAGGACAGCAATATTTGAATATATGAAGGATCTGTGATGGCATCAGGGTGGGGAACTCCAAGTTTGGGAACTCATTTATAAACAGCCTTCTAATTTCATAGGTCTTAAAATTCTTGCTGATTTATTAATTCATCTTTTTTTTTCTAGTTTTCCAAATTCTAAGTCTAAAGATTTGTCCTTCCCTTCTTGACTTGAAGTTGTATGTAAAATATAGAAATGCATAACAGTGGATATAGGTAGAGAAGAGAGAGACAGAGAGAGAGAGACAGAGAGAGAGAGAGAGAGAGAGAGAGAGAGAGAGAGAGAGAGAGAGAGAGAGAGAGATAAAGAAGGGAGGGAGGAAGAGACAGAGAAACTCTATAGATTTCTCATCTAACACCTAAGTCTATTGGTAGTTGGGAGGGACTGGAACCACTTTCTGCATAGATCTGTCTCCCTCCATGGGTCCAATGTGTCCAATCCAATATGTCCAAAACTGACCTCATTATCTTTCCCCACAAACCCTCTCTTCTTCCAAATTCCCATCAGGGTACAACCATTCTCCCCATCACCCAGACTCACAAGCTAGGTGTCATCCTTAATATCACTAGCTCTCAACCTTACCTAATGGACCTGTTTCCAAGGCCTGTCAATTTGACATCTGCCGCATCTCCTGTAGACTTCACATCTGCAGCATTTTTTGGTGATTTCATCTCTGAAACATCTCTTGATGATTTCACCTCTCATGAATTTCATTTCTAGAATATATCTTATACAATACTGCCCCTCCTCTCTGCCTGATACTACCCCTATCCTAGTGTAGACCCTCATCACTTCAAGCCTGAATTATTTCAACATTTACTGGTAAGTATCCATGCCTCAGTCTCTCCTCACTCAGTCCATCTTTTATTCAGACACTAAAGAGATTTTCTTAAATCACAGCTTTATCATGTCATACTCTCTCAATAAACCTCAGTAGTTCCCTATCTCCTTCAGGAGAAAGTTACAAATGCTCTATTTGGCATTCAAAGCCTTCCTGTCTTTTTATTCTTCTTCTATTTTACTCCCCAGTATTTACTCTTCTAGCCAGTGACACTGTGCTCCTGGATGTTCCACAAACAAGATGCTGAATCTCTCAGATATGGGTATTTTCTCTGGCCATCCTCCATGGAATACTTTCCCTCTTCATCTCTGTCTCCTGGCTTTTCTGACTTCCTTTCTGTCCCAATTAAAATCCCAAATCTTCAAGTCCTCTTAATCCTCGTATCTTTTGTTAATTATTTCTTGTTGATCCTATATGTAGTTTTGTTTGCTTCCTGTCTCCTCCATCGGGAATACAAAAACAATCAATTACATTGAAATACAATTATAAATTGTATTTTTTTTTAGTTTATGAACCTTAGAATAAAAAATCCTACAGAGCCTCACACCAGCTTTGTGAATCAAGTATTACTCAATCCTATTTCCACTTTATAGATGAAGAAGCTGAGGCTCTGAAAGAGTTTTTTCCTTAGTCACACACATAATCAAGATATGAATAATGGAAAGCAGAAAAAGGAGAAGTTCCTTCAGGATTCTGTAGGGCTTATCCCACTATGAGCTGGCCAGTTACGTGCTCCCAAATGTCCTGCCAAACTACACAGTGTATAACACTTCCAAATCTGAGATCTCTCTCTTCTTGCCTCCAAATTTGGGTAGACCTGTATTCTTCACATTCTCATGGGATGCAAAGGAAAGATTGGATTTTTCTAGTGGCCACTGAAAGGGAAAAGCCAGCTGGGTTCCTACAGAGGATGGGAATATCCACTGGAATTGATTAAAGGAAACAAATACATCCAGATGGCTCAAGCACTATCTCCTAGTGTGTGTGTGTATCTTGTGTGTGTGTGTGTGTGTGTGTGTGTGTGTGTGTGTGTGTATCTTGTGTGTGTGTGTGTGTTGGGGGAAGCATGAAAAGTGACAGAACAGTTGACTCCTCCTCTGTCACTTTTCAACAAGAGAAGATGGCAAAGCTTGCGATATACAGTTTCTGCCACAGTCAGTGGTCTCTCTCAGCAATGCGGGGGATTGCTCTCTCCTCCCTCTCCCTTCTGCTGGGATGCTCAGACAGCTGTGCATTAGCCAAGAGCATCTCTCCTATGTTCTGTGGGATATTTGCTGGTTAACTATCAATCTTCTAATTCCTGTGCGATGTTTCTTCCATATAACCTTAATATTACCTCAGAAGACAGCCTGGTGGAGGGGAGAGAAAACTGGACTTGGAGCTGGCTACTCCTATTTTGGGATTGAATGATATCAACCCTAAATGTTATTGCAGCTATTCATCATGCCCTCAAGCTCAGTGGCACCCTTCTTGTGCTGCTGATGACATTTTTTTTGGATTATTCCCCTGGCTGTCAGTTCCCATAATGCTAATCCTGTCTGATGGCTTGACCTGTCTGGAGAAATATTGAGCAAGTATCTTGGGAACTCCATCACTAGGTTGAGAAATATATTACCTGAGGGAAAAAAGATTTTTTTTAAATCTAGGATCAAACTTATCTTTTCTCAAAAGTTTATTTTTCTTTCAGACTTTTTTTTGTGGTAGCATATATACCCATCAAGTCATAGGAGCATAGATTTAAAATTGGAAAAGAAGTCTATAAGTCTTTTTGTTGTTGTTGAGTTGGGATTCAAAGCCTTCCTGTCTTTTTATTCTTCTTATATTTTACTCCCCAGTATTTATTCTTCTAGCCAGTGACACTGTGCTTTTTTCAAAGATACTAGAATGGCTTGCCATTTCCTTCTCCAACTCACTTTACAGATGAGGAAACTGAGGCAAACAGGGGAAAGTGACCAGCCCAAGTTCACACAACTGGCAAGGATCTGAGACTAGATTTTAACTCAGTTCCATCCTGACTCCAAGACTGGCACTGGTACTCTATTCACAGAGCCACCCACTTGCCCTGCAAGCCAAGCCCTCTCATTTTATAATTAAGATTACAAAAAGTGGGGGAGCTAGATAGTGCAATGGATAGAGCACCAGCCCTGAAGTCAGGAGGACCTGAGTTCAAATCTGGCCTCAGACACAACACTTCCTAGCTGTGTGACTCTGGGCAAGTCACAACTCCAGTTGCCTTAGCACAAAAAAAAATGTCAAAAAGTCCCAAAGAACCTGAGTGATTTCTTTTGGATCACATAGCTGCAAGTGTCTGACACTGGAGTGGAACTTGAGTGTTCCTCATGCATGTCCAGTGCATACTTTACTACTTCTAGATGTCTCTGTGTGATTGTGTTCAAAACCAGTGTCTAGCCAATGAATATGCCCAAAGTAAGAAGTTCTGGGGTGTGTCTCTTATGCATCCAAGAGAGTCCTTCTCAAAGGACTAGATCCAGTCCAAAGGACTGATCTAGGACCTTTCTTGGTGTCCAAGAGATAAAAATTATTTTCATAATAATACTAAGCTATTCTTTGCCATTAAAATATTCCTCCCTTTCTAGGTTAGCTAGATATTCTTCATATACTTCAATCAAAACAACACCGTATCCTGACAGATTTAATACAGAAGCAGAAAGGAGAATCCAGCTGTCTTCTATCAAGTCAGACATGAGAGGGATTGGCAAATACGTGGCACACACTACTACTACTTCCACTGAACTGGATTTTTCTTTGTTTGTTTTGGAAAATAAAGCTGTTTTTCATAAACATGTCCTTATGTTAATGTGATGGGTCATTGTTGTCATTTTAAATAAGTAAATATTCTTTAAATGTATCAGTTTAAACTTCTAAAATGATAAGTTCCAATAGATATAATTCATATAAACAAAAGCTCTTTGAGGTTTTCAGTCATTTTTAAGAGTGTGAAAGAATCCTGACTAGGAAGTTCAAGCCCCACAGCTCTCGGATAAAATGTGCTTATTTCATATTTCTCCTCTTTGTACAGCAGGACACAAACTGGACAAATACTATTTCCTATATGAGAAACATCAGGTCTCCCATACAAACTACAACATCTGCCACCTCTATGCTTTTAAAAAAGTTGCTGGCTCCCATCAGCCCCATCCCCACCTGCATTTCCTGCTCATCTCTATCTCCTGGAGTTTCCAGATCACTTTAAATGTTACACACACACACACCATTATGATCCCCCAGATTATTAATCATAGAATCACAGAATTCAAGAATTGTAGAAGAGCTGAACAACAATCCAACCCATCAATCCACAAAAGGAAACCCTCCTTTATTACATGCCTTGAAACTCATCAAGGAGGGGGAGCCCAGTCCCTCCCCCTCTCTGACCCTATCTGTCCATATCACTTTGTATTCTCTATATATTTATTTGATCTTTATTTGATTTATTATTTGATCATCATGTTCAGGTTTGGTTTTCAAGTTTTGGGGTTCAGATTTTTGGGGGCCAATAATAATAACTAGCACCAGTACTTTAAGGTACACAGAATTTGCCACATTCTCCATTATTCTCTTGACAAGACAAACAAAATAATCTATTCTCTTGTAAAAGTAAAAGCTTTCATCCTGCTAACATGTATTAAATGCCTAATGTGAATATGGGGGGAAGGGGGTGGTTAAGGTGTGTTCTGGGAAGACTAGTTCCTCTGGGGTGAGAACTGCTGGGCCTTTTACAGGACTGCTTTCCACCTTTGGGGTCCACCTGATCCACCTACTTTTCACCTGTGGCGCCAAGAAGTCACATCCTAGTAAAGTATTTCAGTAGATGGGCTAACCCAGGTTTTGGGGAACCAAGGGGTCTAAAACCCTCTGGTGAGTTGGGGGGGTTACCCAAACATGTAAAGATTACCACTGGTAGAATGGCTGATGAGAACAATTTGTTCCAATGGCCCCCAAAGTGACCAAGAAACTTCAAGAACTACTGACATATACCTACTCAAGAATGGTCTATGTGTGATTCAAGAGCATCCTTGAAGAGGACATTAGCGTAGAACAGATTTTTGTAAGCAATATTCAACAAGAGAAAAAACTATCTCCTAGGTAATGGAAAGAAATAAAAAATATAAGACCTCATGTTCTTTTTATTATTATGAAAAAAGTATTTGATTCAGTAGAACAAAATGCTCCTTGTAGGATGATTCACAACATACATACAACTATTCATACTTGAAGATAAATATTTAAGTTCCTTAGAGGTTGTAATAACAGAAATAACCCAGTTCAGTAACCTTCTTGCCATAAACATAAGACAAGACATAAAAACAGGGAGATGTATTGTGACCAAAGATATTTGCCAATGTAAGGAAGGAGATCCATTGTAGAATTTGGGCTAAAAGAAGAACTTTTTTTATTTTTGGTATTTTTTATCTCAGTCACATATCATTACAAATTTATTACAAAAGAAAGTTTCACCTATGAAGAAGAATATTCTTTTTTCTCTTTCTAACTTTCTAAAATTATTTTTATTTAACTCTTTATTTTCAAAACATATGAATAGATAATTTTTAACATTCACCCTCACAAAACCATGTGTTCTAGGTTTTTTCTCCCTTCCTTCCCCCAACCCCCTTCCCCAGAGAGCAAGTATTCCAATATATTATACACGTACAATTCTTCCACATATATTTCCACAATCATCTTGCTGAACAATAAGTCAGATCCAAAAGAAAAAATGAGAAAAAATGCAAGCAAAGAACAACAAAAAATGAAAATATTATATTGTGATCCACACTCAGTCCCCACAGTCCACTCTCTGGATATAGATCATTCTCTTGATCACAAAACCATTGGAGCTGGCCTGAATCACTTTGAAGAGAGCCAGGTCCATCAGAAGTGATCATCATATAATCTTATTGTTGCCGTGTATAATGATCTCCTGGTTCTGCTCATTTCACTTAGATCCATTCATTAAGTCTCTCCAGATCTCTCTGAAATCATCCTGCTGATCTTATAGAAGAATAATATTCCATAACATTCATATCCCGTCACTTATTCAGCCATTCTCCAACTGATGGGCATCCACTCGGTTTCCAGTGCCTTGCCACTACCAAAAAGCAGATGTGCTTGTAATGTAGCAATGTGTTACATTTTGGCACACAAAAATCCTTTCCCCTTAAAAAGGAAATTTATGGATGGTGAAGTCCTCTATCTAGATGTTCCTGTTTTCAGGTCACATTAAGCTGATTTCAACAAGCTCTAGAACATCTCAGAGATTCCTGTAAGAGATCTGTAATCATTCAAAGGATTTTGCCTTTAACATCCATAAAAGGAAAACCAAATGGCTGGGGAAATGTCTATTGTCCATATTTGGGCATTCATTTAAATGGACACATTATAGAGCTTGTCCAACAACACATTAATCAGGATCAAAAATTTAAGATTCCAAATTATCTATACCCAGCATTTTTGGGGGAAAGAAACTGGGGTTAAATGACTTGCTAAGAGTCACACAGCTAGGAAGAGTTGAGTGTCTAAGACTAGATTTGAACTCAGGTCTTTCTGAATTCAGGGCAGGCACTCTATCTGCTGTGTAATCTAGCTGCCCCCAGAACCCAAAATTTTAAAGGGATAAAGATAGCAGGATGGACTCAGAAAAGAGCTCTTTTATTGGTCCTGTGTTTTCTGTGAAAGTAACAGTCTATCACTTCAACACAAGCATTTTTTGCTTGTATGTGACCACGAGATGTACCCCCTGAAAAACTAAAGATGAGGATCACACAAAGAATGATGGAGAGAGCCATGGTGGTGGTGAATATGAATAAATTAGTACATATTACTAATGAGGAACAGGGAAGAGAAAAAGCAAAGGACATTGGGACATCATTTAGGAATTGTATAATGGGAAGAAAAAAAAAGGGTTGATCTCATGCCTTACCTTAGTGTAGAAACTCTTTAAAGATCAAGACTGGTTTTGCCTCTCTTGTATCCCTAGCACTTAGCACAGTGCCTGACACATAAGTGTGCACTAAATAAATGCTTGTGGACTGACTAACTGAATAATGAAAGAGGACAAGCAGATGGCCCCAGTTTTCTGTTTGTCCTTTTAAGATTGGGGAAAAGAAAAGAAAGCCTTCAACACCTTGGGAGAGCGGCTTTTAAGGTTTCATGGATAAGAGTCACATGGCAGGCATAGACTTAGTTGGCTATCATCTTAGGGAAGTCTCCAGCCAATGAGAATTTTTGAGAATTTCCCACAGACCCCTCTGCTCCAGACCAAATGGTCAAGTCATTTCCCAAGTAAATCACAAATGAGAGTCAGAAGTAGAAAGTATCTTAGAGTCCATCAAATTCAATTCTTTCTTTTTACATGCGAGGAAACGGAGGTCCAGAGACATTAAATGGCAAAACTTCGAATACTGGCTAGATGTTCATTATTATTCATAGTGCCTAGGGTCACACAGTCAATAAGAGTCTGTGGCAGGATTCAAACTCAGCTCTTGCTTGATTCCAGCTCTGACTTGACCTTTTACAACCTTGCCCCTTCTTCCCCATTTTGTGCCATGTTTGTTATATTCTGAGCATCTTTATTCTTTATCCTCAGCACTCTCTTTCTTTCTCCAGGCAAAATCCACACAAAGTTCTATCTGCTCTCTGAAGCTTTATCTAATTGCCCAGCCTGCACAGATCAGCCATTTCTTCCCCACTCACTGTCCCATCTGTCTGCTAGTGTCAGGAAATTGGGAAGCTAAGGGGCTGAACAGGGAAGGAAGAGAGGTGCAGGTGTTACCATTAGAATAGAAAGAGGCTCTCATCAGTCAGGGAGCAGCTGCAGGGAACTCTCATTGCAATTCCAAGGGGATTATTGAAGGATACTTGGAGATGTGTTCATGGTTAGTGAATCAGACTTGGAGGAGAAGGCTTTAGAATTTGTAAGAGAGTCAGTAGATGTGGTGAGCTCTGTTATTTGGCATCAGAAGATCCTGAGGGGTAGGAGGAAGCAGAGGAAGCTGAGTCATTTGGCTCCAGTTGGTTTAGGATTTATGCATTGGCAGTTGGTACACTGTGGTGCTATAACAGGGATGGGTGCTGGTCGAGGTGGTTCATGGACACAGCAGTATATAACACCATGGTGGGAGCAATAATGAGGGTAGTATAGCCAGTGTATGTCCAGAACAGCTTCTCTGAATCATCACAGAGCTGAGTTCACTTCTGCCCCTCCGTACCTCAAGTAACTCAGTCATATTGCCAGCAATACCATCTGTCGATCAACAAGCATCCTTTATGTTCTAAGGGCAGGGAAGAGAGAAGAGAAGAAGAAGGAGAGAAGTGGAAACAAAGAAAGCATTTAGTATATTCTTACTGTATATACCAGGCACTGTGTTAAGTATTAGGGATATAAATGCGTGCAAAAGAAAGACAATCCCTGCCTTTAACGAGTGTAAATTCTAACAAAAGAAGACAACACATAAAAGTCTAGAATAGAGCCAGGAGTGAAATGAGCATGAATGGCTGGGATTTTCATTGAAACAATGGTGCTGGATGGTATCACCAATTAGATCATGAGTTGCAGAACTTCAGGGTGAAAATATATTTTCTGATGGATTTGGAATTATTTTCAAAGATATTAGGGAATCAAGAGTCAATGTGGGTGAGAAATGTAAAGAATGAAACAATCCTAATTAAATAAAACACTTATTAAGCACCTATTCTATGGGAAGTGCTGTCCTAGGTACTGAGACTGAACGATGAAAATGAATTGCTTCCTTTCCTCAAGGACATTACATTGTAAGGATGGGGCAAAAAGAGAATATTGTCAACAAGTATACATAGAATGAATATAGAATTATTACAAGGTAATTTGGGGTGGGGAGAATAATGAGAAAGGGGTCCTACAGGAGGCAGAACATAATGTGGATTTGACGGAAGCTAAGGATTATGAATTGGAAGCAAAGAATAGGGTATAATCTGAAAAGGCTTGAGATAGGAGATGAAGTGCTGGGATTAGAAGCAAGTAGGATAGCTTGGCTACATTATTCAAGCATACAGTCCATGACGAGGAGTATATGTGATCAGTCTGAACAGACTGGGTGGAACCAGACAATGAAGGACTTGAAATGTCTAAGAATGACCTTTAAGCATCCACTGAAAGTCCATGAGCAGAGGGGTAGCAGGCAAAGATCTATGCTACAGGATCATCAATATGGCATCTAAATTCATTCAGTTTGGATCAAGAAACACTAATTTATTACTCACTGTGTGCCAAGCATCAAGGATACAAATAAGAAAAAGAAACAGTCTGTACTCTCAAGGAATTTATAATCTAATGGTTGTGTGGAAGATAGATTAGTAGGGGATCACTGGAGTCAAGGAGATTAATCAAGTGGCTATTGAAATAGTCTAGGTAGAAAGTGATGAGGAATTAGACTAGAGTTGTGGCTATGTGCCAGAAAGAGGTGGATGTGAGAAGAGTGATAATAGAATTTGTAGGGCTAGGCCATTGGCTGGATTTACTGCAATGAGGGAATGAAGAATTGAGGATGACATCTGGCTTAAAAACCACAAAAACAGAGAGGTGTGGTTTTAAAGAGAGGCTAGATTTGATCTCATATCTTTAGGAATGCAAACCCGATGCTCTATTCACTGTGTCAGAAGTTGTTACTGAATCTTGCTTTAAGTCTGTCAATGGATGCTATGAGTTTTGTGCCTTTTAGAATATCTTTTGTAAATAGAATTTTTTTTATTTATTTGTTTGTTTGTTCGTTGATATTTTAATTACTTTCAGTTGTGTCCAACACTTTGTGATACCAGTTGGGATTTTCTTGGTAAAGATGCTGAAATGGTTTATTATTTCTTTCTTCAACTCATTTTACAGATGAAAAAACTGAGGCAAACTCAGGGTTGACTTTGTCAGCGTCACATAGCTAGTAAGTGTCTGAGGCCAAATCTGAATTTATAAAGAGGAGTCTTCCTGTCCCTAAATCCAGTACTCTATTGACTGCACCACCTAGCTGTTCAGAAAGTAAATTCCTGCCCCATACATGAGCCAAAGGCTATAACTTAAATATATTTCCCTTTAGAAATCATATTTCCCAAGTATGAAATATGATCTGATTGCATACATAGCTTTTAATGTTAATTATATTAATAATGTTAATAAAATCCTGAGCTTCCATAAAAGGTTTGTTATTAACGATTTGGTGATGATCAGGCTAGCCCCCTGTGTGTCTTTTTAAATTTATTTTATTTTTAATTTTTGGAATAAAACAAGCATTTTCATAATATAGTACAATAAAAGAGGATTGCACATAAAAAATAATCTACTATGCACATCTTGCTATTCCTTTCAAATATACACAAAATTATCATACCAATTTCTTTTTTTTTCTTTTCTACCCTTCCCCCTTGCCCTAAAGATGCTACCATTAGACACAAATACATGTGTGCATGTATGTAAAATTCATCTATATTTCATAAGGCCTTCTCTTACAGAGGTCTATGACTTCCCAAAGAAGAAAATGTTCTATAATGAAGAGAACGTTGAATTTGAAGTCAGATGACCAGACCTTCTTGACCTTGGTAAGTCAATTGAATACTTGAGGCCTCAGTTTTCTCCTATATAAAGTGAGAATTAGACTACATGGTGTCTGCTTCCTTCTAACTCTATAATCTCTATAATTTTCCTCCTGAAAATAAAACTGGAATAATCAGATCTATCAGTCCTGGCTCCAATGAACATGAAAAAAAAAGAATTGATTTTCTTCTTCATGCTCTAGCTTAATTGCCTACTAGAAAATAGATGTTTCCTAAATTCAAAAACAGATCAACTTGAATTTTCCTTTTGAAAAACAAGGAGTGTGGGTAGCATAACAAGCTCTGTGGAGCTTGCCTATGCAGCTTGGAATTCTCTTAATTGTAGGGGAAGATTTCCAGGAGCCTGCATAAGGCATCAATCAAGCATGAACTGGAATCAAAGAACATGGAAGTTATTGGGAGCTCAGTGGTCAGCTCTCCCAACTCTCCCTAATGATGACTGCTCCAATCTATGATAGTGATGACAAGTATTCACTGGTTTCAACTTAGAGGGAAAGGAAATCCACAAGCTTCCAGAATCCTCCTCCATTTTTAAATAGCCCTAGTGATCAGAAAGGTTTTATTTATATTAAACCTAAGTTTGTTTCTTGGCCACTTCTATCCAATGTTTCTACTTTGACTGTTTGGGGGTCAAACATAACAAATCTAATCTCTCTTCCACGTGATAATCCTTTATATTCTCAAACATCTATGATGCTCTCTGTCTTTTCTAGTCCAGCCTTGAGACACTGCTCAGCTGAGCCCACGAGGCTCAGGGCACTTGCCCCTCCACTTTTATCTGTATTTAGTCATTTCTACATGTACTAGATGGACTCAGTATTGGAGCAGTCTCATTTTGGGGACCAGACTCCACATCCTTTATACTCAGCTCATTAACAAACCCTCTCCCTTTTATTCTAGAGATTTTGCTAATTATGTTAATAGCTTTTTACTATAACTATAGTAATATGAAGGGGGGAATAGGCTCAAGATATATTATAAACCAGGCATGGGATATATCATTAATTCATACTTAGAAAAAAATTCCAAACAGAGAATTACATCAAAAGAATTAACAAAATTCAATAACTCAAATTATGACCATGATTTCACTCAGCTGGGAGGCTAATAGTTAAATATCATTAGGCTAGAAGACAATTTGCCAAACTGCTAATAACTCATTTTACATTTCACCTCATCTGGACACTGTCCAATCAAACAGCCAAGCTTTGATTAATCTTCCCAGGGGCCGGCTTCACTGATACAGAAGCTTTTGTCTATCAGTTACTGTTGGTCCAGGAACACTATAATTACTATGTTACCAGACCTTCAGATCTTTTGTACCTCTCAAGATTGTTGCCACTCTCAGGTATATCATGGGATATTTGTTCACCTAAGATCAGAAAAAATCAAAAGGACAAATACAAGAAGAAGAAAAGAAGCCAGAGACCCCTAGTACAACCTGTCTGAGTCCTTCCTTCATATGGGGAAAAGCAGTAAGGTTCACTTTTCCAATCCTTCAACTGGAATCATATAATTCCAACTGGGTCTAAGAGATCCAGCTAAAAACTCTCTCCTCTCTCAACAAGTCCACTGAATCACCAGCTCTTCTTGCTTAGGAGCCAATTAGACTATTCATCTCCTCAAATATAAACTGTTCAGGTCTGGCTTAAACATAACTAGAAGCCAGGAACAGAGGTCTTATGAGTCCGTTGGAACTAGAACATCTTTATATGTTTATAGGAGTGCCCCTACATCTCATTTACTCACACATGAAGCTAAACCTTGAAATACGTCCATGTTTTCCAGTCTTTTCAACCCAGTGATTACTCTATTTAAAATGGAACTAGGCTTTTTCTAAAATATGGTGTCAAAATTGGATATTCTACCCATCTGCTTGTGAATATTTGTGTGAGAAAAGCCCTTTATATACTTTAAATAAGTCTACAAACATTCTGTCATTAATTCTGGACAGTGTATCCATCTACCTGGTATCATCTCAGATGTGATCAAGATGAGGTCCAATGTTTGGCTAAGGCTTTTCTCAGGGACTGTCCATTTCTGGGTAGATCTTGCCCCAAACAGATTCCAGAGGTGGAAAGAGTTGTTTCGTCCAATCTCTTCTTATTACATGAGAAGAAATTAAATTCCAGAGAGAAGGAAATGACCTGCCTTAGATGGAACAGCTCCCAAATAGAAAAACCAGGATGCTTCTGATTCCAAATCCGGTGTTGTCTTTCTCCGATAATAAGATGTAGTGTTTATATTTTTCTCCAAAGCTTGCAAAGCACTTAACCCACGTTATCTCATCTGCTTTTCCCAACAGCCCTGGAAGACAGATGTTATTTTTGTTCCCATTGTACAAAATAAGCTCTTTGAAGTCAGAGACTTTCACAGAGCTAGCTAGAAAGTACCACAGTATATAGAGCACTCAACTCAAAGTCAGAAATTCTTGAATTCAAATTTAGTCACAAATTCCCTAGCTGTCCTAGTTTGCCCTTCCTGGACAAGTCACTTAACCTCTGCCTGCCTCAGTTTCTTCAACTATGTTGATATCTCAGGGTTGTTATGATGATAAAATGAGCTAACATTTTAAAACACTTTGCAAACCTTATATTGTCATACAAGTACTAGCGGCTAGTTATTGTCATTATAGTCCAAATGTTTGGCACATAGTAGGTGTTTTGTAAGTATTTTTTGTAAGTATTTTGATTCCACAATTCCACACCCCAGTCCTAGTTAGGCCTTGGTTTTCATAAAATTGCAGGTCACTTCATCCTAACCCTAGCATCACTGGCTTACAACCATGGACCAGGCAGCATTGGGCAAATCATTTCTCCATTTCTAGGTTACTGTTTCATCATTTGTGAAATAGAGAAACTGGACTAGATGGATGCTGAGGTCTCTTCCCAATCTAATCTGAGGAAACTCTGTCCATGATACGGAGCTAATAATGGGAGGCAGGTTCCTCTCCTACTGAGAAAATGAGAAGCCTTGACTAACAAGAGACCAGAAAGAAGTCAAGCTCTACAGATTAGTTTATGAACTAGCTGAGACCATTTAGGAGAAATATGTATTTTGGAAATGTTGGTTTTATTTAAATCAATAGGAAGCATTCATTAGCAGAACCTGAACTAAATGAAACTGAAATAACCTTGCTCGTTGACAATCCGGCAGTGACTGAATGCTAACAAATCTCATTAGAAATCCATTTTCACTCCTGAATTTTTTGTGGCTCTCCTCTACAATTTCTTGTCTAATTGACTTAGTAGAAACCATTAGCTCCACTCTGTGAACAATTGGTGAGGAAATGACTTTGATACAAAAATGTGTCCTTTCATTGGGATGGGAAGTGAAAATGTTACTGATGTTTTGATTTAGTAAAAACAAATTACATTCCTTGGTAACAGTGTGACAGATAAATTGGAACTGAGAGAACTTTTAGGAAGTGAGACCAACTGGTTGGCTACTAGACTAGTTCAGTTGGGAAGTGACAAGGGTCTGAAGTGGAATTGTAGCTCTGTGCAAGACAGAAGGGAAAATAGAAAGTAAATGTTGTGGAAAAAGAAATCGTGTTTTTGACAACTGATTGGCTAAATTGGGCGAGTGAGAATGAGGAATTATGAAAAACACTTGAGGTTTACACCTCAGTGACAGGAAGACCAGTGCTATCCTTGACAGCAGGAGGGAAATTTGGAAGATCGGTGGCTTTGAGAGACAAAAATACTGCTTCAGTTTTGAACATGATGAATTGAAGATATCTACAGGACATCCAGCTTGAAATATCCAAAATATCCAAAAAGCAATTGATGATATGGGACTAAGGGATGCTCAAATATCTCACAATTAAAAGCAACAGTATCTTAGTAGCCCCCAAGTACAGGGCTCGGGCTTGACACAGAAGAAGGAATAATCCAATTTGACAAGTACTGACTAAGGATCTACTATGTTCAAAACTATAAACTGGGAACAAAGGAAATAAGGACTGCAATGAAAAGCATTCTCCGCCCTTGGAAGCTTACATTGCCTTGTAGATGGTATAGAACAGGATATATATATAATACATAAACACATGAAAAAACAGGAGATGAGAGGGAAGGGTAAGATCAATAACATTCAGTGTGTAAATTAAAACTAATATAAAAAATAAGTTGAGAAAGCCAAATTATGGAGGGTTTTAAATGCAAGCTTAAGGAATCTGCATTTTATCCTGTAGTAATAGGGAGTCATCAAAAATTCTTGAGGAAAGAAATGATGTGATCTGATTTGTTCTTTAGGGAGACTATTTTGGTATCTATTTGAAATATCAGACATGGTCCCTGGCCTTAAGGAGCTGAGAAGGTGGATGGGGAGAAGGGGCATTGACTGGCACTTGGCAATGGATGTAGGATGCTTGATATCATTGACAAATGTCAAACCTTCCAGATTTATCTCCCTGACCCTTAAAAGGAAGCCAAGGACCTTGGCCAAGCTGTTTGAGGTAGTTGTCACTACATAGCATTCTTTCTTTCTTTCTTTCTTTCTTTTTGCCTGAGGTAATTGGGGTTAAGTGACTTGCCCAGGATCACACTAAAAAGTGTTAGGTATCCATGGTCAGATTTGAACTCAGGCCCTCTTGACTTCAGGGCTGGTGCTCTATCCACTGCACCACCCAGCTGCCCCAATGCCATCATTTCTTCAGTCTCCTGGGACAAGGTCCCCACCAGGTGCTATCAGTTTTACCTTTTCTTATCACTATCTCAGACAAGCTCCTACCACAGGTTTCCTCTGATGCTTCTTCTGCACCAAAGCAACTCAGAATAATTCTTAATTTGTCACATGTGGAATCTAATCTTCTAACTATAACCCCCAACCCCCTCAGGTTCCTGCCACTTCTCCTCTGAGCAATCTTCACTTAGAACTCTTTGGAAATGCTCCATGATTCAGTGCAATCCAACAACACCAGGAGAATACCTCAATGGCACTTCTGGGTCCAGCCCCTCCTTCTACCACTATCTCCGTGGTCAAGCCCCTTCTAGATCTAAGGTCTTGCCTCTCTTTTAATTCTGGGCTTCCCCCTCCATTGTCCATTTGCAGTATCTGCCACGTACACCTCTACCTAGCTTCATATAGTGTCATTTGTGTATGTACTATAGATATGTACAACTAGACAGATAGACCGCTGAGCCAACACTGTGGATTATCGTCTGACTGCATGGCCTAATGAGGCAATCATCCTTCTTTTCAATTTTCCTGCAATAATTCACCCTATTGGCCTATGAATTATGAACTTCTGACAGATCCCCTCCTATCCTGAGCATTCTGTCAAACAGAATTCTCCATCTGTCCTCAAAACCTTCCCTTCTCCCAACGTCCCACTTGAGGATCCCATTGTCCTTCCAATTACGAAGGCTCCCAACCTTCACAGTGACCCCTCACAGACATTCACCCCACATCTGATCCATGGATCAAACGCCAACCCTTGGTGTTTCATTGTCCACAATGTCTCTAGAATACGCCCTTTCCTTGCTGACTCTGGCTCCATTATGGCTCAGATTCTCCCGTACCTCACACCTGGACTATTGCCAAAGCTTCTGGGGTGGGGACAGTCTGCCTGCCTCGGTCTCTTCCCCACCCCAGCCCATTCTCTCCACCACTAAGTGATTTTCCTAACTCACAGGTTTGATCATGTCATACACCCCTCAATAAAGCCCAGTGGTTTGCTATTAACTCCAAATGTAAATATCAATTCCCCTGTCCAGCATTTCAGCCTCTTCCCAGCCAATCTTCTCAGACATCTGTTCCTCTATACTTGCCCCCTACTGTGCTCACACAAACCCAACCTCCTTAAGATTCCTCTCACATGATCCTCCATCATCTCCTCCCTCTGAGCTTTATACTAGCTGTCCCCTATGTGCATCTTCTCTCCTCTCACCTCAGCCTTTGAGCTTCATTGTTTTTGCTCAAGATTTAACTCAAAATTTCTGACTTTGGGAAAGCTTTG
This sequence comes from Sarcophilus harrisii, assembly GCF_902635505.1. Lineage (NCBI taxonomy): Eukaryota > Metazoa > Chordata > Mammalia > Dasyuromorphia > Dasyuridae > Sarcophilus > Sarcophilus harrisii. The sequence continues at coordinate 6,959,429 of NC_045429.1, forward strand.
GGTCTCCCCCACTTCCATCCCATGTTGGACCCTTCCCTTTGAAGATTACTTTACATTTACTCAGTCTATTCATGGACATGTGGCCTCCCTCTTTCGAAGGTCAGTTTTTTAAAGGAGAGCCATTTTTGCCTTTCTTGATGTCCCCAGCCCCAGCTCCCTATCTGGCCCATGGGAGGCCTTGTGGATTCATTGAGAAAGAAGGGAAAATAAGAATTGTTTGATTACAAAAAGAGGCAAGGAGGCAGTTAGAAGGCACAATGGATAGAGTAGAGGCTCCAGAGTCAAGAGGACCTGAGTTCAAATCTGACCTTGGATTCTTGGCCCTTATTAGCTACATGATCCTGGACCACCATGCCAAAAAAATGGAGATCAAACATAAAGATGGCAGGTTCTATCTTTACAAAAGAATAGGACAATACATACTGTATTGGTGTGCTAATAGATTTGTGGTCTCCCTGACATGTGGATTCTCTCCAGCACTCCCTGTACTCTCCCTTTACCTCCAATTACACTATGAGATTCCTGGCCATGTCTTTGACCTCCATCACAGAGAGTCTGCTCAATGGAGGAGGGGGAGATTCTCATTCTCCTGATGCTGCCTCTATACCAGTGGATCATTCTGGTTGTCCATCGACTATCTCTCACTCTTGCTCATCGAATGGCCCATAATCCCACTTCCACCCCCCCATACCCAGGTCTGGGTTGCTCTAATATTCCTTAACCTCCTTTTATAACCCCTGGTTTATAACATGCTGGTTCCAACCTTCTCACAGATGCCATGTTCTTCTCCATTTGCACCCTCACTCCCCAAGAAAATCTGTTTGAAGAAGCAAGGGGCCTTTGAGAAACACTGAGTGTGTTACTCATTTAGGAATGAATAAAGAAAGCATTTGTCAAGCTCATATTATTTGCTAAGCCTTGCTGAACTGGAGATGATACAAAGACAGAAGCAAACATCATCTCTAGCCTTAAGAAACTTTCCTTCTAATGGGGGAAGCTGCCAATTGGGGAAGTGGTGGCCCGAGAGGGGTCCTGGCCAGGAAAGTTACAGGGGTGGTGCCTGGGGCCCAGGGGAGTAGAAAGACATCCCCCTCTCTAGGAGCTCCAAGCAAGTAATTTGATTATCCCATGACTTCATGGAGACATTTTCCTCTGAAAGTCCCTGACCTCTATTATTCCATTTCTTGCTATAGTTGTATTATTGCAAATAAAACTAAAAGAATAAAGCCCTGCCCCGAGCACCCACTTGGCAATCCTTGGGGGATGATTTGTGAGCTCTGATGGGACTCCAGGCTGGAGAATCGTTCTGGCAGTGGAACATTATTGATTGCCTACTGATAGCAGCCCTTTGCTGTTCGGGGATGCTGCCAAGCAATGATCTGCTATCTGCTGATTGTTGCAGAACTTTGCTTCTGCTCTTGCTCCTCAGACTCTAGTTTTTTCAATTAACATATTTTGCCTCTAATTCCTCCTCGGGGCCTTTTATAGGCCCATTCAGTCCCTACAGATGAGCCAGCATCCAGCCCTGCTCCCAGACCAACTGGGCCCAGCATCAAAAGAGACTGAGATTCTCTCCCTCATCTGCACTGGAAGGGAGGGAACATTCCTTCCTCCCACTCATCCAAGTCACCGAGTGTCATCCTCATCAATTAGATGGGGAGCCATTAACAGACAGACTTATTTCAGAACACTCCTCCTTTTGCCAAAAGACTGTTTCAATGACCCAGAGCACGACACATAACCTCCCGATAAACTTGGGAAGTCTGACTCAGTTTCTGGGATGGACATTCAACCACTTTCCATTAAATAGTGCTTCTAGGCTACAAGGGGTCTCTCACCACCCCCATCCTCCCTTTTACTGGTAATCAGGAAGTCTGGTTAAGGTCACTCCAGAGAGAAATGAATGGGAAGCAAAAACCACACCCAGCCCAAGGGACTTCTGTTTCTCAACTCCTGGTCACTGGCTTTTACCTGCCTTTCCTTTCCCAGACTGCCTTTTACCTGAAGGTGGTTTTCATTTAAAGGATGATTTGATCTGAGCCCACAATGGTCTGAGTAATCCATTGTAACTGATGATGATTGAGAACCTTTCTCAAGTCCTCCCCTTACTCTCTAAACATCCCCCACAACACACACACACACACACACACACACACACACACACACACACTTCTTTTTAAACAGGCTTCAGGAGATGGAGCTGAAAATCTCATCCCTTCATGATCAAACTTCTGGTAATTGATTAGTCTCTCCAAATTTTATCCCCTCTGCTCCTCAGAGAGCAGATACATATTCCGTCACCTAGTTTGTGCCCCAAACCCTTCCAACTTGCTGAAACATTGCCTGAGACCACATATTGGTAACATAATCTCTAAGAACCCAGGATCATCTTCAATCTCTGATGAAAAGTCAGAATCAAACTCTCAGGGAATTATATATACAATTTGAGAAATTGTATCCAGATATATTAGGTATACGGCAATATGTTGTTTCCAGGTGTGTGATATATAGACTCAGGATTAGGATAATAAGAATAAAGTTTATTTTGAGCCTAAACTCCCTGGGGTCAGGATCCTTAAAGGGGTCAGACAAGATGATTTCCAAGATTTCTTCTAGCTCTGATGTCCATGATTCAAGGTGAGAGATTCCTAATCCTTTTGTGTTTTCATGGATGCCTTTAGAAGTCTTATTAAGTCTATGGGACTATTCTCCTAATACTGATTTGAAATAATTGAAGGAAATGCTAAATTTCAATTAAAAGTTAATGAAAATAAAGATGTATTTTTTTTCTCATTCAAGTTCACAGACCCTCTCAAAGTTCTACCCAAACATCCTCCCACCTGGCTAAGATCCCCTTTCTAAGTGAAGTGCCTCTGTTCTATTTCTCTTTGCTCACGTAGACATTGGCAGAAATGAAAAAAATACAAGAAGTCCCATATTCCAAAGTCCTGCTTGATCCATGAATCCCTTCTACATCATATCTGACAAACTTTTCTCTTCTTAAAGGCCTCTAGTAACAGGAAATGGCCCCTCTCCCATGATAGGTTATTCTATTGGAGAGATGCCTCCACATCATATTCTTGGCTCATCCAGGAAGCTTGATGACTAAAGGTCAAATATTGTTTGGAAGATGGCAGAGAAGCCCCAAAATAGAAAGAAGTCTTGAACTCATTCATCACAACACTCCCAGAACATTGTTTCTGTGGCTAAAACATTTCATCAACTTGTCAAGTTGCATAAACTTAAATCTTCTGGGTAAACTTTATAATTTCTAGCAGGAAAAAAATATCCATCATGTTAGTGATGACATCAGGGTCTAATAATGGTATAGTAACAAGGGATGAGGGGACATGAGAAATGATCTAGCCTCAAGGGGAAAAAATTAAACCCACATTAGAGATTGGCAAATAAATGTATTCATGAATTATGTACGTGGAATATGTATATTTGAATTATGTTAACTAGTCTTTCGCTGACTGTGAGAGGAAGCAATTATGCATTCCATTAAAATTCTCCCCAGGCATCCATTTGGAATCTCTGCATTTAACAAAAGGCACCAATACTTGACTCAAAAAAAATGTCATTTCAGGGTAATAGCAGCTTAGAGAGTAGATTTGCCTTGTAAAATTTATGGATCTCTTAACCCATTTTCATATTCATAATGCTTTTTTCTAAGCAGGAGTAGGCCGATGCTCCTGAGAGAGGCACAGAGTGCTTTGTTGGACTGTTCATGGCTGTAGCCTTTTTAATTTAGGAGGACCTGGCAGAGATTGTAGTTGGCTTCCATGACTTTGAGAATGCAGGCTCCCCTCCATGCCACAAGAGGCACTAGAGAAGAGTTTGACTCAACCCTAATCAGAAAATTTGTCACAAGAACAGGATCATAGAGGTCATGTAATTCAACCCATTCATTTTACAGATGACTAAACTGAGATGCAGAGGTCACTAAGTGGGGACTGGGGCTACAGAAATTCCCAAAGTCTAATCAATATACATTTATTAAGCACCTACTGTGTGCCAGGAACAAAGGGGACAATCCCTGTCCTCAAGGAACTCACAATCTGCAAGCATTTATTAAGTATTTACTATGTGCCAGCCTCTATCCTGGGCACTGAGTGTATAGACAAATGGGAAGCAGTGTGGGCTCTCAAGGTGTTCACTGTTTTATCAGGGCAAATAATACAGTACATTCATTAAAAATAGTAAATAAAGACAGCAGAATTTCAAGGCAATGGAAGCAGGGAGGGAACCCTAGGATCCAAAGAGTTGATGTGCTACATCCTGATTTAGTGGATGGATCAGCACTTTTTAAATATAATGAATATCTGTCATGAGTGCTATCACTTGCTTGACAGTAACTCTTTCACATGAAGAACAATATGGAACCACTCCACCTCCTTCCCTTTACTTGGCTTCTTTCAGTGGCAGCCATTGAGATGATGCCAGAAGAAGAAAGGCTTGTGGCCTTCTTCCCTGTGAGACCATGTGGCCCCTGAGAAATAGACTTTATCCTAGGCCCATTTATTCATTCATTCTTTGCAATAATTCTAGGTAAAGGAGTGGAATTTCCCGGGCTGGGAGTGCCAAAGAGTGAGGGATAAAGTCCCAAGAATCCACGAGTGTGAATCCACACACAGTTTAAGAGCCATTCTGGTGAGTGAGCTGGAGCAGCCCCATCTCAGGGCCCATATTCGAGGGTGCTGACTTCTCTGACTGGGAAGGGGACAGGAGGCAGTTCCACTCTTTGGGCCATGGCATAACTGAACCCAGAACAAACTGTCAGGTTGCAATCCCCCACTCCTCACAGAGTCTGCCTGGAGCTCAGGAATTCTTACTCATGGTTTGCATTTCCTATGGGATTCAATTATGTAATAATAATTGGTTGTGGATCCTGTTTTCTTCACTGTGAAAAATAAGGTCTGGATATATAATCTCTAAGTTCTGTTCCAATATTCCGTGACTATAAATCTATTTCACAAGACTTTGGAAAAGTTGAAGATAATTAATGGGAAGTTGATCTAAATGAAGACTTTGAAAAAGCCAGGAATTTTTTTTTATAAAATAGTGTTGATGCTAAAGGCATGGTCATCAACCCAACATTCTTAAGGGGCCCTGCTGGCTGCTTGAGGAAAAGCAAAGCAGAGTCCCCCTCACTAAGCTTTTGTTTGGTGCCTGCTCTGGACAAAGGGTTCTGCTAAGCACTGGGAGTCCAAAGACCATAATGAAAACCAGTCCCTAACTTCCAAGAGATACAACAGGCAGCACAGACAATACCATAAGGTTGGCAAAGTGCTTTGAAACGAGGTGGGTACTGGTATTATCTCCATTTTAGAGATGGGAAAAGTGAGGCTGGGAGAGATTAAGTGATTGTCCAGGATGGCTCAGTGAATAAGCTCACTCAGGTCTTGCTGATTCCAGGTCCAGCATTCTCTCCTCTTTGCCATTTCATTGCCTAAGTAACTTTCTACTGGGAGTAAAAAATACACTTAAGTCAATACAAAAATATATATTTTTTTTTTAAATTCACAATTCCTCCTTTAGGCAACCCACATTTATTAAACACAACTTTTGGGACCGAGGATACAAGGTAAAAGAATGAAACAGTTCCAACTTGAGTTGACCTTCCAGCTCTCTAGGGTCTGGTGGGTTGATCAGAGTCCAACACAGGCAGCCATAACTCAACACTACATGACTGGAGCATTTAAAAGGTTAAAATAGACTGTCATGGGAGATCTGAGGGGAAAGATTCCTATCAACAGGAATAGGTCAAGGAGACTTCCCTCAAGGAAATGCACAAATTTATAACTGGAAAATGCATTAGTAGCCCCCCAGCCAAACTCCTTCATTTCCCAGATGGGGAATCTGAGGTCAGAAAGACTCAATAATGAGCCTGCTACTGTCACAAGGGGAGCAAGCAGCAGAGCAGGGATTCCAATCTCACTCAGCCTTCGATGTTATTTCCACTAGATTTTGCACTGAGCTAAGCTTTAATGGGTGCCTAGGAATTTAACAGCAAAAGGGTAGGAAAGGCTTTGTAGTTACGGGATCCGTCTGAGGAAAGGTTCAGAGGTGAGAGTGCCATAGGTACACAGGGCCAGAGGAGGATCATCATGACCATTGACTTTCAATGTCTTGGACATTGTTCAATTGTTCATTTGTTTCATCATTTCATCTTGTTTAGATGAGTTTTCATTCTATTTGCACTATGTATAAATTATGGAATGATGTTTTCTTCACAAGGTGCCATGTTTGATTCTACAAAGTCATGGATGTGAGAAAAGGGGAAACTCTCGGGAAGAGGCTCCATGACACTCTTGCCTTTCTGGCTCTGGTTAATTCCCATGCTGGTGCCATTAATTGATGAAAACCTGGTTAATTTCCCTCATAAAACCGTCAAATGCTGATTTCAGGCCCTGTGTACTTCACTGTGATGGCCAAAACTCTAAATCTCCTTTGAAACTAAAATATAAAATGTATCGTTCTCAATCCTATAGTCTGGCCCAAAAGTTCAAACCCATTTTTTAAAGGATTTGAGAATACTTAAGGCTGATAAAAGGCCATTTATTCTGAACTCCATGCCTTAAAGGCTCCAACTGAGTTCTTTACAATTTAAGCAATTCAGGTCAGTTTGTCAGGCTTGCTCTGGCTGTAAAATTACTAATGTTAACTATTAATTTAAGACAAAAATTACACTTTCTTTCTGTTCCCTTTTTCTCTGAGAGTAGCTTCCATTTGGCTTATAACTAGAGCATGAAAGATAGGGAAAGATAAGTGCTTTAGTTATTCAGGTAAATGCAGGCTCTCTAAAATTCAGGAAAAAATAGAAAAATCATTGTGAATGAGCACAAAAAGTGCTCTGAGACCAGAATTATTTCTTTTTGAAAGCTGAATTCACATGACAGTTTTTCAGTAGGGCACCTGCTTGGGAAACCAGGGCTTCTTAAACTTTTTCTATTCATGACCCTTTTTTGACCAACAAGGTTTTATGCAACCCCAGGTATATAGGTATATAAAAAAGGTATAAAAATCAAATATTTACTGATAATAAATTATCAAGATATTTATTTTAAAACAATTCTTCAGCATACATATATTTTACTAGTTATTAAAAATGAAAACAAATTTGCATACTTATGAGAAAGATATATTTGTTTATTTTTACATAAAGAATTAAATCTTGGTGAATATTTTATTGCTGTAACACTCTTTGTGCCCCCACATTCGCTTCATGATCCCATTTGGGGTTTCAACCCACAGTCTAAGAAGCTTTGGTTTAGAAAGACATAGGTCTGCTGGAGAATAATTTGGAATGGTGTCCAAAGGGCTATCAGATTGAGCATGCCCTTTGATCCATCAGTGTCTCTACTGGCTTATATCCCAAAGAGATCTTAAAGGACGGAAAGGGACCCAATGTGCAAAAATGTTTGTGGCAGCCCTTTATGTAGTGGCTAGGAACTGGAAACTGAGCGGATGCCCATCATCCACTGGATAGACAAATTATGGTTTATGAATGTTATGGAATATTAATTATCTATAAGAAATGATCAGCAGGATGATTTTAGAGAGGCCTGGAGAGACTTACAGGAGCTGATGCTAAGTGAAATGAGCAGAACCAGGAAATCATTGTACACAGTAACAACAATATTATACGGTGATCAATTCTGATGGACGTGGCCTGAGATGATTCAGGCCAATTCCAATAGAGTTGTGATGGAGAGTCATCTGTATCCAGAGGGAACTGAATGTGGATCACAACAGTGTTTTCACCATTTTTGGTTTTTGTTTGCTTGCTTTTTTTTCTTTCTTATTTTTTTCCCTTTTGATCTGATTTTTCCTTGTGCAGCATGATAAATGTAGAAATATATTTCAAAGAATTGCACATGTTTAACCTATATGGGACTACTTGCTATCTAGAGGAGGGGGAAAATGGGAAGAAAGGGAGAAAAATCTGGAATACAAAATTTTGTAAGGGTGAATGTTAAAAACTATCTTTGCATATATTTTGAAAAAAAATCTATTATTTTTTTTTAAAAAGACATAGGCCTTCTGAGGGATGTAAATATGGTTTATGACTCTGAGACACTAAGTTCTCAGACTAATTTTTAGAAGAAGATTATGATTTTTCAAATACCTATGACTTTTTAGAGAGAATGATAGTGATGGAACCTATGATTTTGCTGGTAGAGGGAAGACCCCAGTACTAAAACTTCCTCTACTGTGAAGGGCAATACCTTTTCTACAACCCAGTGCCTCACAAAATTGTATAGAGCAGTGGTTCTCAAACTTTTGTTTTCGTATCTTTATCCTATTAAAAATCATTGAGGATCTCTCCAAAGTGTTTTTGTTTATCTGGATTATATTTATAGACATTTAGCATATTGGAAATAAAAACTATTTTTGAATGTGTAGACCCTCTAAAAGGATTTCAGAGATCCCCAAGATTCTCTAGACCATACTTTGAGAACCACTGGTAAAGAGTATTGAGAAGATGCCTGAGTTGTCCAGGGTCATACAGACTATGTGTTTTAAAGACAAGACTTCAACCTAAGCCTTTTTCTTACTAAGAACAGCTTTCTACCACTCAGCCAGTATAATCTTACTATTAAATTTAAATTTTCTTTCCTTGGTTAAAACAAAACAAAACTTAAAAGACTCTTATGACCATCAGAAACAACAAAATGACTCAAAATACACTCATTAGGATCATAAATTTGGGAAAGGATGGTCTAACGCAACACCTTGATTACTGAGGTAATTAGTCAGTCAGTCAAGAAACACTTAATAAGGGTCATAACATTTTCCCATGGGTTTGAGTGAGAAAATAAAGGGTATCATGACAGGATCAATGATTTTCAGAATTAGAAGGGCGCTCAGCAATCATTCAGTCCAACGTGGGTAGGAAAAGCATCCCTCGTGTTACAAGTTTGAAGGATGTCCTGCTGAGTATGGATCAAACATGGTATTTTCACCTTTTTATTGTTGTTTGCTTGCATTTTGTTTTCTTTCTCATTTTCTTTCTTTTTGATCTTATTTTTCTTGTGCAGCATGATAAATGTGAACATATGCATAGAAGATTTACACATGTTTGGATTACTTACTCTCTAGGGGAGAGGGTGGGGGAAGGAAGAGGAAAAAATTGGAACACCAGGGTTTGCAAGAGTGAATATTGAAAATTATCTATGCATGTGTTTTGAAAATAAAAAGCTTTAATAAAAAAAATGAAAAAAGAAAAAAAATTTTAAAAAAGAAAGATGTCTCACAGTCTCTGCCTGAAGATTTCCCAGGAAGGGAATTACTCTAGGAGCAACCTCATCTACCTTTGCACAGTAGCCATTGGGAGGTACTTGCTTTCTTTGAGTTGGATTGGGTTTTTCCTGGCATTTACCTAAGTCTTACATTCTGCAACTATCTCTCATGGTCTTGATTCTTTTCTCTGAGTGCACAGAATAAATCTGTTCCCTCCTCCACAGGACAGATCTTCTTGTACTCAAGGTTGGCTTCTTGTCAAAGATTCCCCCCTCCCACCTTCTCTTTGCCAGGCTAACAATACCCAGTTCCTTCAATCGATCAATATGGTGAAATTCTGAAAAAAAAAGGAACAGAGGATTTTCCTATGGGATGAAGAGTGAGCAATGTTTCCAGAGCTCTAGCTGTAGCTTGCTCCCAAGTCATCTCAGCCACTTGCTGTGGTAACAGAGAATGTGGCCAGAAGCTGCACAGGACTAGAGTGGAAAGAGTAGAAAGAGGCCTTCTGAGGTCATCTGGTCCATTCCCTTGCCTCTGCACAGATGCTGCTGGGCAGTCTTGCTCATAGAGATTTCACAATTTACTTAAGTAATCTGCTAAGTGCTTTCAAGAATCCCATTATCCCAGAGAAGAGACTTCATGATCACCTATTACATATCCTGTATCTGATGAAGAATGCCTTCTGCCAGTACAGCCAATAGGTCATTCAGTCTTGCTTCAAAGACCTACAGAGGGTCTCAACCTCCCTCTCGAAGCAGCTCATTTCACCTTTGAGCATCTTTAAGTGGTGGGAAGTTTTCCCTTGGGTGGCCCTCCCTCTCCACAGTCAACTAAACTGTAGCATTGGGCACCTTCCCTCTCTGGGTACTCACCAACCAGATAGCCTAGCTCCTCAGAAAGGGATAAGGCCACCATTAATATCCTTCCTAGCTTGTCACTTTCTTAAACACAATTTGTGAGTCTCTCTTGGATATGCTGTCATCTCTTTGCTATTTTAAGAACTCTAAACAGACCTGCTTTCCCTGGAATCCTGTATTTTTATATTTTGTATATTGTATCATAACTAGAGCCAGGGCTATGAACTAAATGGCTCAAGCTTCCAGGGATTATTCTTCCACTGGAAGAGAGAGCAACATCTAGCCCTCAGCCTTTTCATCTGGCTCAGTTTTTGTTAATGTTTTACCATAAATCCTCAAATAAAAAATAGAACGAGCAAAGTTGGAGACTTCTCCATCTGTCAAATACACCCCCTATCATCCAGTGATGTTTCCCCAGTGCTAGCCTTCTGATTAGTTCCTCTTCTTCAAGTGTCTTTCCATTCCAATCCATCCTCAATGCAGTTGACAAAGTGTGACCTGTGTCTGATCACCCCACACTGCCTCCAGTGGTTCCCTACCACCTCTCTTATCAAATAGAATTCTGGTATTAAAAGCTCTCCATCCCCAGGCCTACTTCTGTATTTCCAGACTTTTTATATTTTATTCTTCTCCTCTTTCCTGTGTCTTCTACAGAGGAGTTCTGCATTGCCCTTCCTGCTATACCTTACACACACACACCATTCCCTATGGTCACAATGTTTTCCCTTCTTGTGTCCACTTCAAATAATTCCTGGTATCCTTAAAGACTCATATCAAAGGTCACTTTCTCTAAGAGGTTTTTGTTGCCTCTTCACCCTGTTTGCGTCTTCATCCCCAAGGTCATCTTCCATCCCCACTGTAGTCATCTTCTATGGAAGTATTGATGCACATGGATTCTCCTCTGGTAAATGATAGGTTTCTTGAGGGCAGCTGTTATTTTGCTTTTTCTGTGTTCTCCATTCCTAGCACTGTGTTTGGCACATAGTAAGTACTTACTAAAATCTAGCTTACTTGCCAGCTTGGTGGGACCAGGAAAGTACAACAGAACATGTTCATTCATCAACTTACAATTATCTTACTGCCTGATCCTCCAAGCTCAGCCTTGTTATTTGGGAATGGGAAGCTCTAGAGAGAGTGTCTGGGGAGGGGACAGCAAGGTCAGTTGGGTAAGAACTGAAACTGTCTGAGAATTACTGTCTGAGAATGACATTCTATGAGAGTAAAACCATAAGATACAAGATGACGGAGAGCTACTAGGTAAGAGCAAAATGAATCCTCAGACTGTCAGGAGGTAGATTCAAATCCCAGCCCTAAATCTATGATCTTAGAATTTATGGAAATCCTTTGGCCAAAAGGAACTTTAAAAACAATTTAGGCGGGAGAAAAATAACAAAAACAAATGATCATATCACTTCATCATAATGAGAGTTAACATGTTATAACACTTAAGGCTGGCAAAGTGTTTCACATACATCAGACATGACGTCATCAGTCAAAGGTGTCTTAGAAGCTATCTTTTTCCATTTTTTCTATCCATCTTCTTTCCCTTTGAACCTTCTAACTTTCACCAGTATCATGCACTTCTTGTTGTTCAGTCGTTTTTCAGTCACATCTAATTCTCCATCACCCTGTTGGAGATTTTCTTGGAAAAGACATAGGAGTAGTTTGTCATTTTCTTCTCCAGCTCATTTTAGAGATGATTAATTGAGGCAAATATGATGGAGTGACTTAGCCATGTTCACACAGCTAGTAATCTTCTGAGTCTAGATTTAAATATCAGATGAGTCTTCCTGATTTCAAGATCAGCATTCTATGCACTGTACCATCTAGCTACCCGATAAGAGTCAAGCAAACAACTTTCTACATTGGCCATGTTATATATATGTGTGTGTGTGTGTGTGTGTGTGTGTGTGTGTGTATGGATGAATATATATGTATGTATGTATATAAATTTATAGAAATATGTGTGTGTGTTTCTGCACTCTGAATCAGATTTTATCATTTGTCCTCTGGAACCATAATTGTTCATTATCCTGATCAAAGCTCCTAAGTCTTTCCAATTTGTTTGTCTTGGCTCTATTGTTGCCATTGTATGACTTATTCTCCTGGTTCTCTGCTTATTTCAGTTGTATCAATTCATCTGTATCTTTGCAGGCTTCTTGGAGGTTCTCTTTTTCTCCAATTCTTACTCACCATCACTACTTCATAGGATTTAGAATTCAAGGAAATCTTAGAAATTATCTACTACAAGACTTCAGTATCTGAAAAGTGGAAAGTTAGGTTTGGGTTTTTTTGATATTGTGATCACTGTGTTCTAATATCAATGGTTTCCTTTGTAATCTTAGTCAATTCGTTATTTTACATTTAGAAACATTGTTCTGAGAAGTGATCCCTGTTCCAGTCAATTTTACAGATATGAAAACTGAGTATCAGCTAATTAAAGGATCTCCCAAAGCCAGACATGTAACAAATAGTAGAAATAGACACCAAATTCTAGACTCCAAAGCCAGTGTTCTTTCTACCACATCATCATCATTGAAAACTTGTTGCAATTTACTTATGCCCACCATAATGACTTTCCATTTCCCATTGAGTTGATGGATATTTTAATTCTACAGGGTTTATAGTGTTCCCTGATCCCCAGCCATAAAGCTTCATGAAAAGAATATTGCTTTTAAAAGGATGAGCTTTTGCTAAGGATTTGGCATTACTGGAAGCACTACACAGTTTTTGGAAGGCAATTCAGACCAATTTGTTCCTTCTATTTAATTTTAAGCAAAACTCATCATCCATCTGTAGCATTTGTCAAAAATCTAGGTATTGAAGTGTGAATATCATCAGGCTGCCTTCCAAGATACAAATCATACTCTAAACATTAGACCCTTTTCACAAAATCACAGGAGTGATCTGACAAGAGGTTGCTTGAACACTCCTAAGGAGGATGAGCAGGGCATTGTATCTTACATTTGGGAAATTGGGACATTTTGGAGGAGCTCTCATTGTTAAGAGTTTTTTCTTGACACTGAGTCTCTTTGGACTCTTTGTAACTTCCATCCATTTCTCTTGGTTATGAATTCTGGAGAACAAATAGAACAAATCTCATTCATCTTCCTTCTGACAGCCTTTCAAGTCTTTTAATATAGCTGTCATGCTCATCCTGCATCTTCTCTTCCCCAGGTTCAACATGTTCAGTTCTTTCCACCAGCCTCATATGACATGGACTCAGGCTCCTTACCATCTTGTGATGACCTTGGATAAATGGCTTAATCTCCCTGGACCTCAGTATCTTCATGTATAAAATAAGGTTGTTGGACCATAGGTCTGTGTTGTCTCTTCCAGCACTAAAGTGATCTGAAGATATTATTCTTCCCATCTAATAGATAAGGAAAGAGGCCGTGTTGTACAGTGGTCAGTGATCCAGCCTAAGAATCAAAATGACCTGGTTTATGTTTTGTCTCTGACTTCTATTGTCTGAATCACCATAGGTATCACTTAATTTCTCAATGTTTAGGGCAACTATCAAAGTCTCCAAATTGTCTCCAGAAGAACAGCTGTTCATCTGCATTGGTGGAAGAAGTTTCTTAGTTGACAAAAAGAGAAAGTGGGGCTCAAAGAGAGACATCAAATCTCCAAAGATCACACAGCAAGCTTTAGCAGATCAGGAGTAGAATCCACATCAACTTATTCCTAATCCTGTACCCTGCAAGAATGAGTAGCAGCAGTCTACTCCTTCCATTTTCCCTTTCAACTCGTCCCAACTCCATATCTGCTACATTCTAATTCTCTAAGGCTCTTACTCCACTCCATGTCTCTCCATTTATCATTTCAAAGGAATCTGCTGCCTCCATTTTTGGATGATCATATATACAAAACCATATAAATAAAAGACAAGAGCATCCAGGAAATGTCCAGACACAAATACAGCAATTCATTCTGTAAGACCAATAACTCCTGGAAAGATGCTTTCTTAAATGTCATCTCCCTGAGTTACTAGCATGATGTATTTATTGTCAAGCATAAGGAAAGTCTGTGAATCTGCTAGCAAAACTGAGCCTGGACAAATGATCCTCAAAACATTCCCAAAACAAAGTGACTGAAATAAGGGCCTTTTTAAAACATCATTGGACTAGACACATTTTGCCCCAACAAGGAGAGCAAACAGAACCAGAAACCAACTCATCCAGTAAATACGTCATCTCCTTGCCAAGGGAGAGTTATAGCGGCCAAGGGCAACACTGTTTTTGAATACAAGCTGGTTTGCAAAACATTACAGAGAGACACGTGTTGTGTGGGCAAGGTTGGCAGGGCATTTAATTGCCCTGGGATTCAGTGTCCTCATCTAAAAATGAAGGAAAAGAACTAGCTGTGCCATCCCTGGAAGGCTCAGCTCTCCTTGCCTCTCTACTTATATCCTGGGCTTTTCCTGAGACTATTCTGTCAGAGACTTTCCCACATCCCCCACCTCAGACCACTTGAGTTTTCTCCCTCAGACTTGACCTTCCTTGTACTCTGTATACATTATATGTGCTTCTATTATTCTCATTATGTGCTCCCCATTAGCATTTGAGCCTCTATTTATTTATACCCTCAGAATATGTGTCTGACACACTTGTTGAGTAATGTATGGTCAATAATTGGGAGAAATGTAATGGGCTGAGGCTTGAGTTGATGCACTGAGGTCCCAAGTACGTGAGGCTAACTAGTAATTGAGCTATACTCTATTAATATACATGATTGGATAAAGAATGGTCCCTGCCCACTCTCCGTGCAAGTCCTGATGTGTGGTATAGGAAATGACGATTTTGGTGGGTGGAGGCAGAGAGAGAGACAGGAAGAGAAGCTGGGAGAGATTGGGCCTGGGTTCGAGACTCTGAGCTGCTGGTTGTGTGGCTGCTGGTCGAGCTAGCTTCTTGACTCAGCTGCACACATTGCTATCGCCGATTCTCTTCCACCTCCGATCTTTCTTCACTGAGAATAAAGACTGACGATTTTCCCCTAACCTGAATTCCTGTCTCCTGCTGATTTAAAAATACACGATCTTCACAGAGAAAGGCATAATTGACTTACTTATCCTATTTACAAATAATACAAATTTAGGTGGGAAGATAGATTTCTTAGATGACCCAGAATTCAGAAAGATTGTACCAAACTTTAAAAATGGGATGAATCTAACAAAGTCAAATAGAAGAGGGATAAATGTAAAGTTTTAAGCTTGGGTTTAAGAAATCAATGTCATCAGTGCAACCGTGAAGATTATGGATAAATAGTGGGTTATATGAAAAAGATCGAGAGTTTTAGAGATAACAACCTCATTGTAATCAGCTTAAATGAATATCAGTTTAAAAAAAACTGATACAAACTTGGATGGATATAAGAGGTCAGTCACTTCCAGGTTTAGAGAGGTTACAGTCTGTTGTCCTCTACCCTACTTGGGTCCCATCTGGAGTCTTGTTTTCAGGTCTGTGTATCCTACTTTTGGAAAAAAGCACCTTTAAACTGGAGTTTCCAGAATCATCAAAGGCCTTGGGTCCATGCCAGATGAGGATGAGTTGAGGAACCAGTTGTATTTTTCCTGGAAAAGTAAAGGCTCAAGGGAGGAGAGTGAGTCATGATATATGTCTTCAAAATGATGAAAAGCTTCCATATGGTCTTGTTCTGCTTGACACCAGAGGGCAGATCTGTTAAACAATATGTACATCACAAAGAGGTGATTTTTAGCTTTGATTTATGGGAAATCTTCCCAAAAATTAGAGCTGGAAAGAGCTGCCTCGGAAGGTAGGGAGTTCTCCCTTCTTGCAAAGCCTCAGGAACTATCTCTCAGGTGTGTTTTAGTGAGGATTCCTTTTTTTCAGGACAGGTAGAACTAGACAGATAGATACTGAGGCCCCATTCAACACTGAAATTCTGTGATTCTGAGAAACACGTGAAAAGTCTTGTACATGGCTGCAGGGTGAAGTAAGCAGAACCAAGAGAAAAAGGGTCACAATAATCGCACAATGTAAACACCAACCTGACAAGGCAGCTGAGATCCTGTGTGGCCAGTGCTGATCTGCAGAGAGCCAGTGACAAAGCTCTAGCTCCCCCTCCTTTCTTTAGACAGGGAGGAAATCAGACCCTTAAAATGTTGTACACTCCCTCAGACACAATTCTGCTATCCTTGGTTTGGTTAATTTTTTTTTCTCTGCCACAAGAAAGGATTTCACAAAGAAGAAGTAATATTGGTAAAGGATGGAGGCATTCAAAGCAAAAGGCATTGATAAAACTTTGGAAAAAACCATCATCAAATCCCAGCTCAAATGCTTGTTTTTTCACCATTATAAAGCTTGTATTCAAATGGTCAATGCATGAGTGAACAGGAAATGTCTAGACTTCCAAAAATAATGTTCCATTGTGGACTGAGATCACACAACTGATTGAGAGCTGCAAAGAACACGAGATTCCATGATTTTTGTTGTTTGCTGATTTAAAAAATAATTTGATTCCATTCCATAAGATGCCAAAGCCAAAACTTTCACCATCACTTAGGTGTTTAGCTGGGCTGGTTCCTGGAAAATGGACCCTTCGTTGTTGGGAGTTTAGATGAATCTTTCAAGGCAAAGTATACCAGACTCTGTTCTATGCAGCTGCATGGGAACGGTGGAGGCCACCGAAGGCCTAAATCCCTATAAAATGTGGGTAATGATAGGACCTAATTCACAGGGTTGGCGTGAAGATCAAATGAGGTGCTCTATGTCAAGTGCTTTGCAAATCCTAGAGTGCTATGAAAAGTCAGCTGTTATTAGCCTTTATCAAGAGGTAAAAATGTTGTCACCTATATTGTGTTATTGTGTTCCCTTGAGTTCCCACAATTAGCCACCCACCTCCTGCAGCTCACACTTGTCTCTGATCTCTTTGCCCATCTATCTCTGTTTCTGTCTCTCTCTAACTCTCTTTCTCTCACTCACTCTTCTCTTTCTTACTCTCTCTCTCTCTCTCTCTGTCTCTCTCTCTCTCTCACAAACACACACACACACACACACACGTCAAATCCATGACAAGAAGTCTATGAAGCTTCCACACTTTCCAAAGAAAGCACAATGAAAATAACAGACAATCCCCAGTTAGCCCATTAATCTATTTGATAAGAATACATTATCTTGAAACAAATTAAGGAATATATGTTCCAGGCTATATGTATAGCACCAAAGATCAATGCCATAACTAAGGTAGGGAGATGAGGACTTTTGACTATGGTACCGATATTTAGACAGTGCTCAAACTCCTTCAACTGAAGCAACTAATTTTAGGACCTTATCAGTAATTTAAAAAAAAAAACAGATGGGTGATTTCATCAGTATAGGGAGTCAGAAACCTAATTTCAAATACTTTTTTTTTTTGCCACAGATAGGGTGAGCAACTGGATCTGTGATGTCATTTGAACTCTCAGATAAGGAAAGCCCCCTATCAATGCATCTTCTGTGTACCTGAGAGTCTCTGAGAGTCACCTAGAGCAATTGTGAAATTAACTTGCCCAGGATGATGCAGCCAGGATTGGTCAGAAGCAGGACTTGATCCCAGGCCTCAAAAACAGCTCTCTATACTTCTATACTGGAATGGCATGGGGTGGAAATGTATTAGTTAAGCACTTTCTACATTTCAAGAACTACACCAAGGTCTAGGGAAACAAATGGAAAACCAAGTTGCTCTTCTGTCAAAGAGCTCTTATACTAATTAGTGCCCTCAGCAGCAGAGGGCTCTCTGTCTGTCTGTCTGAATTCTCTCTTTGTCTGACTCCCCACTCCCACTCCAGGATCCCAGTTCCCAGCAGTGAGCTCTCTGTCTCTCTCTGTCATCTGTCTCTATCTCCCTGCCCTCACTCCAAGGGTCTAACTCCTATGTGGCTTTTACTGTTTCAGGATCTGCTCAGTCATGACACCTTGACTCCTAAAGTTTGAAATTATTTCTTCTAATACACCCCTTCCTGTTGGAATCCAGCTCCTGTAGTGACTTAAGGGTGTGAATTAACCGGGGCCAGGCGGGGCCAGCCAAAGTTGCACTTTGAACTTTTCAAAGTTTATTGATCCACTTCACTCATTTTTATCCATCATCCTCATGTGTAGGATTATGACACACAAAATAGATGCTGAGACCTGCCAACAGATAGGATCGATTTCAGATCTTGATGACAATGTTCAGGTAGCTGGATGACACAACACATAGAATAGTAAATTTAGAGTCAGGACAATGTGAGTTAGAATCTGACTTCAGCCACTTACTAGCTGTGTGACACTCAGCAAGCTATTTAACCACTCTGCCTCAGTTTATGTGCCTGTAAAATGAAAAGAATAGCACTTCCCTCCTAAAGTCATTTTGAGGATCAAATGAAATAACATTTCTCCGGTTCTTGGCAAACGTTGAAGCACTACATGAGTACAAGTTCTTCAATGGGAAAAAGGGAAAGATGAAGAAGTACATTTTGGACATGACTGGGATAAAACCACACAAATATATGAAAAGACACAACTGAATTTTGTTTTACAGGGGAATGTTGATGATGGAGATAAATCACATTTGTACATCTTCAGATTTGATTTTAGTGTGGCAGATAGAGAACCAGCTTAGAGTCTAGGAAAGCCAGAGTTCCAGCGCTGCCTCTGACACTGAGATGCTGGGTGAGCCTGAGCACCTTTCTCGACCTCTCAGTTCTTCGAGCCATTCTCTAAGACCATAAGTTGCAGAGAAGATGCTGGAGAGAATTGGCAGAGTTCACCAGGATGGCTCCTTTGCCAATGAAATCCCACAGCCAGTCCTTATACAAACATTATGTCATAGAGGCCCCATCAGCCTCTCTGTGAAGTAAGTATTCTTATTATCCCCACTTTGCATGGGAGGAAACAGAAGTTAGATGGCTTACAGTGACACAGTTAGTAAGTATTAGCGTTGAGACTTGAACTCAGGACACCCTAACACCAAATGTTCTCTCCACTATATCATGTGACCTTGAAGAACACAGCACTTAGTGCTAAAAGGAATTGCAGAGGTCAGCTAGTGAAGAACGTTAATTTACAGATATGAAAACTGAGGCAGGAAGCCATGAAGTGTCTTGCCCAAAGTCACACAGGTAGTAAGTGGAACATCAACTTCTCTGACTCCAAATCTAGCTCTCTTCTAACTGTGCTATCTATCCAATGGGTCCATTTTTAAAGATAAGAAAACTGAGACTCTGAGAAAGGGAATTCATTTAGGAGCAAGGAAGCTCCAGAAGCACGATTCAGGTGCAGATGCTCTTCTTCCAGTCCCAGGGGTCTTTCCAGGTGACTTCCCACCTTTAACAGTATGTAAATGTTCTTCTGTAAGAGGTCAGAGATCCCTCTAAAGCAGAAATTCTGTCTCTAAAAAGGCATGGGAATGAGAGCAAACCACTTAGAATGCTTTAAGGCTAAAACAGAATCCTTTTCATGCTGAGTATAAGTATTATCCCCATTTGACTGATTTACAGAAATTGGTAAATAATTTACTTGGAATTCTACAGTTAATGATACAAAGTCCAATGCCTCCTTATACACAGTTTATCACATAACTCTCAAAAAATCATGATAATAATAGTAAGTAGCTCTGATGTAATCATCCAGCATTTATTAACTACCTACAGTGTGCCACTGGGACTAGAAACCTACGTCTTGCTTTCTAGGGGAGCCACATGGGATCGACAGTTGTGAATTATTCACTGCATGCTGATCAAGTTGGAATCTTGGGCTCTTCCCTAATCCCTCCTCTAGGGTCTAAAAGCCAAGCCTGGAGGACTAAACTCAATATCTCCCCTACCCAAAGAACTACCTATTGGCTCCCCCATCAGCTTTGTTCTCCAGACCAGTCTCTATCCAAATGCCTTGGGTGGCAATATGGTTGCACCATCACTGTCCCAGAAGCTTTTCCTTGTTCTCTACACTCTCCAAAAGTATTCTCATAAGGGCAAAAATATCTTTTACTGTCTCTGCCTTCTGGAGAGATGAAGGGTTAAAAGGAAAGGAAAGAATGATTGGACAGAAGGCCCAGTTAAACAAGTAGAAACTTGACTCATTGTTGCATGATTTGGGAAGATTGCCAAAGAAATCTAAATCGTGATTCCAGAATGTTGAAGACATGTAGTTTTCCCAGATTTTAGCATTTAGCAAAACCTCTTGTGCCTTTCTGGTGGGAAAATGGAAAGCTGTGGTCTAAATAAAAGGAGAGTGAGATGGATTTAAAACTGGTTAAATGGCCAGATCCAAAGGGTCAAGACTGATAAGTCAATGTCAGCCTGGCAGGAGGTCTTAGTGAAGGCTATAATCAATCAACAAGCATTTATTAAACTCCTATTATGTGCAAGGCATTGTGCTAAGCACTAGAGATACAAAGACAGATTAAAAACCATACTTGCTCTCAAGAAAGATACATTCCACTGCTGGGAACAACAAACCTCAACTTAATAACTTTAATATTTTAAAAATTATTTACATAAAAGTATGTTTTATGCTTCACAAATGTTCAGATAACCCAATCCTGGGGGTGGCTAACCCACTAGATGTCAGGATTTTTAAAGAAGGCTTATGTAAGACTTTAAGGTTTGCAAACTGCTTTCTGACCACCATTTTCATTCTGTCTCTTCCAGTACGAAAGTCTTTCTCCTTGGCAAAGGAAACAGAAGGAAATTAAGAGGTCAGCAACTCTGCCTTCTCTCCACCGTTGATTTTAGCATCCAGCCACCACACACAACACTCTTGGCCATTTTTGAGCCTCTTAATACAGTTTTTTAAAAAGTCTTTGTTCTTAGCTTCCCTTATCAGCCTTGGTTTACTTGAAAATTAGAAAATTCCTTCCTAATTTGCCCTTTCCTACCTTTCCAGTCTTCTTACCCCTTACTCTTCATCACATACTCTTTGATCCAGAAAACTGAACTGCTTGCTAATCCTTGCACAGTACACTCCATCTTCTGATTTTTTGCAGTTTCATTGGCTGTCCTCCATCTCTTCCTCTTCATAAATTGTTTTATGATAAAATTGCATTTTATCATAAAACAATAAGAATCAGAAAATTTTTAAAAAAATTGTTACAAGTTTGGTGAGAAACTCAATGAGGTCATATCATCCTGAGAGCATTTGAAGGGAAGGAGAACAACAGATGAAAATAGAAAAACTCTGTCCAGATTATTACAACAAAGTTTTTACTTCATCCATGCTGTTAGAGTTGCTGCATTTGGACACAGAGACCACAGTCCTGAAAGTTCTACTGGAAGAAGGAGAATTGGTGCTTAAAAAACAAAGTGGAAAGAGCAGCTGGATTAGGTCAAGTAAACCCAAAGTAAATAAATTCATTCTGGGAAAAAGGCTCTTTAAAGAGTGTTGAGGGATTGAGTCTTAAATTATTTGCTACACATGTTTAGGAAAAAATCTTGGATCTTAATGCTACTTAAAAAAATGGATCAAAAGAATTTCAGTAACTGAATTAAGAACTTGTTGGTAAATGTTTAACAACTGATTCTTGGTGGGGAGAGGGGGCAGGAAACAGGTTTGTAGGAAAACACTTTTACATTTTTTCTGCATTATTTACATGGTCTTCACCACTTTCTTAAGCTTAGACAACAAAACAATAAGTTAAACCTTATTTTGTAGTATTTCCCAGTTTTCAAGATATAAAAGTTCATATTGAAAATTTAATAATTAGTTCTCCAATAATTAACTCTAAGCTGGTTTGAGCTGGTTCCAGCACTACCCTGCTTCCAATCTATAGCTATATTTCCATCTCTACAAAGTTTTGATGAGAGTAATCAATGCAGATATCAATGGTACTCTTCAAAGAGATATAACACATGAACAGGCAGGTTCACCAGATGATATTTCAGAGTGGACCATTTCATTATATCGCCGAGATTGGCTTAGGTCTGATCATATCACTCTCTATTCAAACTGCAGGGACTCCTCATTACCTCCAGGATTAAGTACAAAATGCTCTTTTTGGCTTTTAAAATCTTTCATAACTTGCCCTTTCCTACCTTTCCAGTCTTCTTACACCTTACTCCCCACCATGCACTCTTTGATCCAGAAAACTGGGCTGCTTGCTACTCCTTGCACAGTACACTCCATCTTCTGATTTTTTGCAGTTGCATTGGCTGTCCTCCATCTCTTCCTCTTCATTCCCATCTCTGGGCTCCCCTGACTTCCTTAAAGTCTCAGATAAAATTGCCCATTCCACAAGTAGTCTTTCCAGTTCCCCCATTTTAGTTCTTTCCTCTGGGAATTTATCCTTCCCATGTCTTGTTTGCACATAGCTGTTGGAATGTCATTTCCTCCATTAGACTGTAAACTCCTTGAGGGCAGGGAAATTTTTTTTTCTTTCTTTGTATCCCAATATATGGTAGGTACTCAATAAATGCTTGATGATTGACTCTTACTGTTTGCTAACTATAAAACAAGGTGTGAGCTCCCAGATCTATCAATGTACCAAAAAATATTAAAGGAAGAAACAAGTATGTATTCAGCTCTCACAGGTTGTCAGGAACTGAACTAAGTGCTAGGGATAGAAATACAATAAAAAATAAATGGTTCCTTCTCTCGGGATACTTAGAGGAAAACAATACATTAAAAAGATTGAAAAGGAGGGAAGTGGGGAAGCTATCCATGTTGAGGCAGGGTATGGAAGTCCAGCTTAAAGTCAGAAGAACAGAGAGAGGTAAGTAAGGGTGAACATGGGCCCTGAGCCTTGTGCCTTTCTTGAGAAGTTAGCTTCTGAGTGGAGACTTGAAGGAAGAGGAGGATTCTGGAAGAATGAGAAGAGGAAGGAAGACTTCATACCACTCATGGGCTTGAACTTGGGTGAAAGCTTAGGAGTGGATAACAGCATGTTGAGTTTGAGGAACAGATCACAACCCAAATGTAGCTGTAAGGGCAGCAAAAGGGAGCTCCTGTGAAATAAGGTTGAAAAGGGAAGGAAAATTAGGTGTGTGTGTTCAATGTCATGCTTATCCTAGAGGGAGGAAGCCATTGAAGGGTTTTTGGCAGCGGAACAATATGATTAGAACCATATTTCCAAAATTATATTGAAGGATGATTTGGAAAAGGGAAAACATTAAGAGGCTATTCAAATACCAAGAAAAGAAATGGGGAGGACTAGAGTAGGGAAGTGACACTGGGAGTGGGAAAAAGGAAATGGAGAGCAGCCAAGACCTAATATAATCAAATCTGAAATTATCTGTAAAAGGTCAGGAAGTAGCTGTCAATGAAGCCCAGTGAGAGAAGGCTTCAGGAGAAGTCAGGAGTTCAATGACATCTTGAAACTTAAGTTGACAGTAGGTTGGTGACCTACTCCTGCAGTACTGAAAGGATAATTCAGGTAGGGGGAGAGTAGGGAGCAACTCAAGTTAGAGCAAGAGGGGCAAAAGAACACAAAAGAAGTATGGCAGAAATGAGACTTGTCCCACTAGATATTGAAAAGCAACATAAGGAGTTAAGCAAAAGTGAAGTGAAAGCTTAGGGTATGTGTGAATTCTTGCCTTTGTAGTCCAGCTAAATACTTACTCATGTGTATCAAGCCTTAATGTTAGAATATGTCAAAAGAAGGTCTGGCTTCTACGTTCCTGCTGTCTGGGACTTCAGAAATCAAAGTCTCATAGAGAAATGATAATACTTAATTCTCTCTGTTAATATAAAAGTAACTTGGAGAAAACAATTTTGGGGAAAATACTACAAATCATTAATAATTAAAGAAATGAACATTAAAGTGATATTGTGATTCTACTTTATACCCATTCATTGAGAAAAAAATAATTTTTTTTTCTCTTTGTTTATCATTTTTGGAGAGATTACAGAAATAAACAGACTTCACTGGCAATGGAGCTGTGAATTCATTCAGTCATTCTAGAAAGCAATTTAGAATGGTGTCCCCCAAAGTCATTATATTATGCATACCCTGTACTTCTATGAGATCTAAACCCCAAAGAGAAGGAGAAAGGGGAGGGAGGAAAGTATGAACAAAATATTTATAGCAGTTGTTTTTGTAGAAGCAAAGAACTGGAAACTACAAGGGCATCAAATAATTGGCCTGTAAAAATGCTGAAAATAATTCAGAGAATCCTGGAAGGACTTCTACAACTGATGCAGGGTGAAGTAATCAGAACCAGGAAACCTACTTACACAGCAGTAGCATTTCAAAAACAATAATTTTTAAAAGACTCTGCTCAATACAAATACTCTTGCTAACATAGATAAGGAACTTGAGATGCATCATAAAACATCTATTTTAGGAATATGGCCAATGTGAGAATTTGTTCAGTTCAAATTTGTTTATTGCCATGATCCTTCTTTATTTTGTTTGTTGTTGTTGTTTTTCTTGTTGGAAAAAGGAAATGTAGAAGGAACAGGGGAGTGGAGAAAGCACTGCCAAAAAAGAAAAGAAAAGGAAGGGATTCAAAGAAGCATGTTTTAATGCATAGAAGTTTATAGAAGGAAAGTCAGAAGGAATTAGATAAGCAAAACAGTTTGTTGAATTTATTACAAACTTTTCTTAAAAGAAATAAACCCAAACTATACATATAATATTCACATTTTTCATAATGATCCTCTTTTTTTGTTTTACTCCATCTGCAAATGTGTCCATTCAATCAGAATAAAAGCATGAAATAAACTGGTAGAAGCTTGCTCACCTGTATCAATTTCTTGTGACCTCAGGGCTTATGGTATTTCAAATTATTAATTTTTTTTAATATCTGCTCACCTTATCATTAAGGAAGGTATTTACCTGGACTTCTTGTGGAGTCCCGAGACAGACTGGAATGACACAACCAGAGACAGGTGAGATAGCTCAGCCAGGATGGCTGGTGTGCTCTTTAATTGCTTCATTTTTTAAAAAAAGAAATAATTAAAGAGAGTCAGCCATGAAGTTCTTTAGGCTAAAAGCAACAGACCAAGTCCCTGAGAAGAGAAAAAGATACCACACTATACAATACTAATACATTCTTTCCATTCCATGACTTCTCCTTAATAAAATCAAGATTGGAAATGGAAACCCTCAGCTTTTTCAACAGACTTCCCTGATTATGTGCCATTCTGAGTCCCTGAGTCCTTGTTCTGAGGCCATGAAGTAGCAGAATGGATGGAACACTGGACTATAGTCAGAGAGGTGTGCATTTTGAACAGGAAGGCACCTTGGGGGGATTTTCTGGTAAAGCAGACTTCCTATCTATTTAAAAAGGAAGGGGGTAACCAATCCAAGAATGAGGCATCCATTTTCAGATGTGTCCAGTGTGATCACTTATTTTACTTATTTGTTATAAGAGGGTTCTATTGCTGGCAGTGGTAGGGACATCATGGGTTGAGCCATTGGGAAATGATAATATTGTTTTAAAAAGAAAGAAAAAGTAGTAAGCAATTTGTTTTTAAAGAAAAGGACTGCAAAGGTCTCCCTCAGTTTATGGATAAAGAAATTGAGCCCTACTATGATTAAGGAGTAGAAGTTAGTGGAAGAGCTAGGTTTTGAACCCAGGTCCTCTGGGACCAAAATCCTCCTCCCTTTCATTTTCCTTCTCCTTCTCCCCCTTCCCTATTTAACTATGCTATCAGCAAGACCTTAGTTAGAATCCTGCCTTGGGCCAGGAACAGTGTGAACCTGGGGAAGTTGTTTAAACTATCACAGCCTCAGGCTCCACATCTTTAAACTGGGAATAATTTCTATAGGAGTGACCTAACAGAGTGTGATGAGGGTCAAATGAGACAGTGCATGTAAAACCTTAAAGTGCCCTGGAGGAAACAATTATCCTGATATGGGACGCCATGATGTGGATGCTGCATGAAACTTCTGCAATTCTTGGGGCTACATTATCATCCCATGGAACCTCTACTAGAGAAACAAGTAGTTAAGACAGGGCTTTTTTGTTGGAGAAGATCCAATCAAAGAGTGAGCAAATTGGTTGTCTTATTTCTCCTGCAGATTCTGAATTCAGAGGTAAAACACATAAATGAGAGTGTCTGGGTCCCAAAGAAAGAGGAAGCATCCCAGAATGGCTTGTAGACCACCACACCGGAAGGAATGACCCGGTCCATTTCTATTTGTGAGATGTCCCCCATATCTGTTATCAGAATCCATCTCCAGATAAGATCAAGAGATTTGAATCATTCTGCCTCGCTGATGGAAAAGGGGAGCCACGCCAAGGGGATCCACAGTTGGTTCTGCCAAAAGGAGGCTTTTTACCTGTTTTCTTTGCTTTTCTTTGGGACAGAAGGGAAAACCAGTTGGCCAGCCAGCAGCTCTGTCCTTCCTCAGAGAGTTACCATAGAAAGGGTGAAATCATGATACCCATTCATCAGCTGACTGGTAGGTAATATCACCTCTCAAACCCCCAAACTCAAGGCTCCCCATGTTTTCTTACTCATCTTAGTCTCTCCCCCTGATTTTTCTTATCAATGCCACAATTCAGAAAGCAAAAGCACTGTGGGGGTCAGGGAGACCTAGATTCATACTCCCACCTCAGAGATTTACTATGAGTAACTGGTTAAGCTATTTACTTTTTTTGCCTCAGTTTACTCACCAGTAAAATGAAGATATCAATAGCACTCTCCCCACAAAACTGTTGTATGGATTAAATGATATTTTTATAAAGCATAAGAGAAATGTGAGCTAGAAAATAGGACCACAACTGGGGGAAGGGGCTACTTCTGGACCTACGAGTATTTTTCTCCCTCTGAGGAGATCCAAACAAGTTAATTTCCAGATGTGCCATAGCCTATGAATGAGTCGCTCCCTAGTTTTATGACATGATATTTTGGCTACCAATTCACCCTGTGCTGAGTCAGTCAGGTTATTCCTCAGGGTTGGCTCTTCACTGAACTCTTGTGGCTATGGCAGGATCTGCTCCCTATTCTATTGCTGGATTTCTGGTGGAACTTCCAAGGAAATTTTGGATTTAAATTCCAAGTCATAACCTGGTACCTTCCATCTCCAGACCCTCATTCTCCTAAGAGAACATAAGAAAGAAGAATCTAAAACACCATGTGCTGGGGAATGCCTGGAGCTAAGGCAGGGACCAGCACTGGCTCCCTCCCCTAGCAGATGTTCAACCCTTTCTCCTCATTTGGAAAAGGGCAGATGAGCAGAAGTTCTGGCTCAGCTTCTCTGAGTCATTAGTCCTTCTCATTCTTCCACCAACCAGAAGACTTCACAGTGACATGTCATCCCGTACGACTCCTCAGGAGTTACCCAAGCTGCCTGTAGAGAACAGGCAGAGAACACCAGGCAGGCTCTGCAGGATCCACCACGAAGGGGAAATCCATGCATACTCTAGCCCTGAAAGCTCACTGACCAGTCCCCATGACAAAAAGATAAAAGCATGTTTCCTGACATCCCTCTGTGGGGAAATGATGCATGATTGGAGAAGTAAAAACATAGAGAAAGGGACTGATCCATGATCTCATTGGGAAAGGGAACTCTCAGATGTTCTTCCTACCAGTCTAGACTATCCTCTTCTCTATGACTTAGAGTCTTAAAGATTGCCAAGATCATTGAGAAGTTAGGTGACTTATCAAAGGTCACACAGTCCTAGACAGGACTCCAACCCCAGCTTTCCTGGCTTGGAGATTTGCTCTCTACCCACTATACTGGATACCTTTGCCTATCTCTATAGGGAGAGGGAGAGGGGAGCAGAACAAAGGAGGGGAATAGAGACAGAGAGAGGGAGACAGAAACAGAGATAGAAATAATGAGAGACAGATAGAAAGAAACAGAAAGACTGAGAGAGACATACAGAAAGAGACAGAAAATATAGAGAGATCCAGAAACAAAAAAGCAAAATCATCATGGTATAGTGAATAGACAGCAATAAAGATAGATAAATAGATAGCAATATTTATAATTTAAAAAGAAATACAGAGATAGATGTTTATATATGTTATTCTTTGTCCTTTATTCTTGAAGAGAACCATGACTCAAGTAGGTGATATCCTGCTGTACAAGTAAATTAGATTTAAGTGAGAAGGACTGTGTAAAGTCACCACCTTACTTTTTCCTCCAGAGCCATCTGGATGCAGTGGCAAAATATGGATCAGGATGACTGGAGATGGCCTTGGAAATAAATACAAGGGGAGTGTCTCCATGCAAAATATATACAAAGTAGTTGCTCCCTAATTTCATGAGACAGAGGACACTAACCTCAGGGAGTAGATAAGAGTGGCTCCTTCACAGTGCTTTGCCATGAGTCCATGAGATAAAGGTGAGGAGTCCGTGTGTTCCAAATGACTTTGGGTTCTGACCATGGCCAAGCACAGAGGCAGGAGCTTAAGGGAAGCAGAGGATACCACAGTGAGACCACTTTTAGTGTTCCCACTGCTATGAAATTCGTGCATTGAGACCATTATCCACCCTTACCTAGGGACAAGGAGTACTGGAACCTCCCTCAGTCTGTCCCTTAGCTGAGCCCTGCTGACTCAATGACTTTGAATGAAACACAATCTTAAGGGGCCTCATGGGTCCATTTCCAACTCAGAGAGTTTGGTTTTGAAGAATCCCTTAGAGTGAATTTTATTGAGTTATCACTAGACTGAAAAAACCCTCTCTTATCCTAGCCTGCTCCTTGGGGTGAGCTTCAGAGTCTCTGAGCCTCAGAGAAGCTCAGAAAAAGAATATTGTGGTGATGAGGTGGGGAAAGGGGAACCAGGAAGACCAAGTTTGGAACATTCTGGTACTCCTTTAAAGCAAAGGTTCTAAACTTGGGATCTAGGAATATGTTTATTTAATATTTTGATGACTCATTTTCAATATAGTTTCTTTCCTTTGTGACCACATGTATGTTATTTTATGCATTTACAATAATTATTCTTAAAAAGGGTTTTGAACCCCTTCCTGAACCTTATCAGACCTTTCAGGGCTGCTCTTGTTATCAGAACTTTCTCAGAATGAAAACAGGATTGCCTCCAACTGTCTTTGTTTTATAAACCAGGAATAAATATGATTGTAAAGGGATTCATTTTTAAGTGGTCAAATCTCCTCACAAAGATACTCTCAGGAACCAGTTGATGTAGATCCCTGAGAGATCAGGCTGTCCAGCCTCCTCCTTTCAGGAGGAAAAAACCAGTATCAGAGAGGATGTGACATAGGCAAGCAAAATTTAACAAGCAACAATAATAATGATAGTAACTAGTTCTTGCATAGCACTTTAAGGTTTACAATACACTTTGCAAATATTATATTTCTCCAAGATGCTATTATTATCCCCATTTTACAGACTAGCAGAGTCAGGGCTCACAGCATAACCAACCCAGTGTTCCTGGATAGCCAGGCTAGATCAGGGTATCAGAGTTGATTTTTAGAGGTTAAAATTGATAAAAGTGATAACATGGTGTGATAAGAGAATCTTTTTTTTTTGTATTGGTTTTAGAACTGTCATTTTTCTAAGAGCTAGTCACATGACTAGCTGGAGCTTGCAGAGTTTCTTTAATCTTTCACTTTACCTCTGCTAATGAACTGGCTCTAGGGCAGACAGGTAGAGCAATGGATAGTGTGCCAGGCCTGGAGTGAGGAAGACTCATCTTCATGAGCTCAAATCTGGAAACTACTGAACAACAATAACAAATGGTGAAAGAATTTCTGGCTCAGATTTATTATTTCTATTTGCTTAAGATAAAAATGTCACATAACTAGATATAAATCTGGTATTAGTGGTTAATTTGCAAATTTCAGCTTAATTCTTAGTGTTTACTGACTAGTGATGTGTAGGATATATTCAGGGAAACCTAGTGCCTCTGGTGTGAAAGTTGCCAAGCCCTTTCAGGGTCTCTTTCCACCTTTGGTGTTCCCCTGATCTGCTTAATTCTCACCTGTGGTTCCAACAAATTAGATTTAAATGAGAAGGACTGTGTAAAGTCACCATCTCACTTTCTCCTCCAGAGCCATCTGGATGCAGTGGCAAAATATGCATCAGGATGACTGGAGATGACCCTGGAAATAAATACAAGGGGAGTGTCTCCATGCAAAATATAGACAAAGTAGCTGCTCCCTAATTTGGTGAGACAGAGGACAAGGTGGCTACCAGAAGACTTACTATCAACTGATTAGAGCCAGTTCATTGCTAACTTGGAGAGAAAGTTGAGCCAACACAAAGTTGGCAACAGTGGAGCAGAAAAAGAGAAGTTAGCTTTCAGAGATTTGGTATACAGAGCTGCATTTACTCATTTGGGTCAGAACACTCACAAACATCAAGGATGGTTTAATGAAAATGATGGGGAAATTCAGAAGCTGCTTAATGAAAAACAAGAACTCCACCAATGATTAGTGATCACGATCCTAGAGAGATGAGTTGAATACTCCCATAGTGTTCTCAACAGACCACCATTAACCAATGCTGAAGCCTTTGACTGTTTACCTCAGGATAAAGTCAATCTTTCCCTAATCAAATTTCCAAATGAAGATATTTTGAATGCCATTAAGTTTCTTTCTTGTGGCAAAGTGACTGGCAAAGCAATTGATTCTGTTCCAACTGAAATTTTACAAGGTTGCTCATACAAAAATTAACCAAAATTTTCCAAGTTCTGTGGCAAGAGATTATCCCCCAGGAGTTCAAGGACAACTGCATTGTCTTGTCTATAAAAATAAAGGATTCTCCTGTGACATTATAGAAGAGGAGGTCTCTCTTTCTCTCTCTCAGTCATTGCTGGCAAGATCTTTCCAGAGTCCTCCTTAATAGGCTTAATAGGCTGGAAGATGATCAGATATCTACCTGAAAGCCAGTGTGGCTTCAGAAAGGGCTGAGGAACACTCAATATGGTGTTTGTTGTCTGACACCTCCAGGAGAAATGCCAGCAGCAGAACAGAGATCCATACACAACTTTCACTGATCTAACCAAGGTCTTTTGATATTATCAATCATGAAACCTCTATGGAAAATTATTTGAAATTTGGCTGCCCAGAAAAGTTCATCAACATTGTGTGTCAATTTTATTATGGCACACTTGCCAAGTCATGGATGATACATGATTCCTTCATGCTTTCCCAGTCACTGAGGGGGTGAAACAACACCGTGTACTTGCTCACAAGCTTCAGTATGATGTTTTCAGCTCTGTCGTCAGATGCCTTCAATGGATGCCTTCACATCAAGGTCAGCTATCTCATTGATGGTAAATACTTAATTTGAAAATTCTACAAACCAAGACTAAAATGGAGGGAGAGTTGGTGCATGATTTTTGCATTCATAGTTGATTGTGCATTCAATGAACCCACTGAAGTTGAGATGCAACATCGATTCTCTGCTGCTTGTGCTGAATTTGGCCTACAGTTAAAGCCAAGAAACACAGGTATGCCTTTGGCCAGTGTCACACCATCCATCTGTGGAACCATGGGTTACAGCAAATGGAGAAGTTTTGAATATCATGACTAAATCCACTTATTTTGGCAGGATGCTTTCTTTTTTATCTACTCTCATTCTTTTTAATGTGGTTTTTTATTTTTCCAAATACACGTAAAGATGGTTTTCCACATTCATTTTTGTAAAACTACATGTTCCAAAATTTTCTCCCTGCCTTTCTTATCTCCTCCCTCTCCTAGATAGCAAATAATCTGATAAAGATTTTTTAATATATTCTTTTAATATATTTTCATATTTGTCACATTGTGCAAGAAAAATCAGATCAAAAGGGGGAAAACCATGAGAAAAACAAACAAGCAACAACAACATAAAACACTGCTTCAATCTACATTCAGACTCCATGGTTCTCTCTTTGGATGTGGGTGGCATTTTCCATCCTCAGTACATTGGAATTGTTTGGCAGTGTAATTCCAAGGGCAATGAGGTTGGCATATGTATTGCCAGAAGTTTAGGAAGCTACGAAGGAAAATGTGGAAGAGAAGAAGTATTAGACCCAAACGAAGGCCTCCAGAGTCATTGTGCTGACCTCAATGTTGTACACCACTGAAACCTGGACAGTGTCCCAGCTTCAATCCAGGAAGCTGAATCGCTTCCATCTGAATTGTCTTAGAAAGATTCTGAAGCTCTCCTGGCAGTATAAGATACCAGACTCTGAGGTCCTTTCTCTAAATAAACCACCTAGCGTTCAAGGTCTACTACAGAGAGCACCTCCTCTCCAGTATCATCTTCTCCTCTTCCCTTTTTCCCTAAAATCCTCCCTCCTCCTTTTCAATTTTTTCATCCATTAGAGGGATAACTCTGTCTTATTTCTTGTGTAGAAGCTCCTAAGTATAGCAAGATTGGCCCCCAACACATGGCATGGGAATGACTTTGGGTGACTCAAAGAGAGGTAGACTGGACATCTTTAGCTTCTCCTTCACTCCTTGTCCTAGAATAACCAGCAGAGGAAGCAGGAGGGCAGGGATAAAGAGGGGATACCATGCTAGAAATACATTTTTCTGCTCCTGTAAAGTTGTTAGTCTAGTAGGTGTGATCAAGCTCATGCTAACTTTTGATGTTTCACTATTGGGGGAGAAGACAACCCTAATTTTATATTGAATATTTTACTCCCTTCCCTTTTGCATCCTTCACCTCCAGCACAGGGTCTTGATCTTCAGCAATGGAGAGAGACCAAGGCCAGTATAATGTTTGCATCCTCAACTTAGCACAATACTGGGAACAAAGCTTAAATGAATGCTCATTATTTTATTCTCTCTACTTTTAAAGCATACAAGGTTTCCACTGTAAGATTTATTTTGACTTCACATGACTGCATCTCATGGTACTCATGGAGAAAAGAACTTACATGATGTCGCTGTGGAGTACTGAGGTGGGATTTGGGAAATTGCTTCTGTGAATCAACAAGCACCTATTAAGCACCCCCTGTGTTCCAGGAACTGAGCTATACCCTAGGAATACAAAGAAAGGCAAAAGACATCCATTTCCTGCTGTCTAGGAGCCTACAATTTAAATACAATTTAAATATTTAAATAAATAAATCACTGTCACTGGAAGGAGGGGCTGAGTTTAAAATTCATAAAAAGGAAACAAGATTTCTATTTGATCTGCAGTTTATTGAATAGTAGGCTGCCATGCTGCCATGGCAGGATCTTTCCTGCCTTTAGGAAGATTGTTTTGGCAGCTGATTGGAAGAGAGGTATCCTGGGGAGTTTCCTCTTCCCCAAACTGCCCTAGATGGTTTTTGAGGCTTTTCATAGAAAAACCAAGAAAGAAAAATGTTCCTTTCCCTGTAGCTAATGTGTGTTTAAGGTCAGTTCTGAGCAATCTACCCTAAGGAGAGGGAGGAAGAGGAGGAGAAACAGGAGGAGAAAAAGAAAAGAAGAAGAAAGAGTAGGAATAGAAAGAAAAAAGAAAGAGGAAGAGTAGGAAGAAAAGAATGAGAAGAGAAGGGGGAATAAGAAGGAGAATTGGAAAAGGAAGGAGGAGGAAGAAGGGAAGAAACAAAAGCAGGTGAAGTGGAATAAGGAAAGCCAGCCTCTGAAGAGCAGGAGAAGGTGCTACAGCTTGTCTGCACTCTCCCTGCCCCTTGTCAAGTCCTCTCCTCTTTTTATTCCCTATCTACCAGATCCCCAGTGCTCTGCCAGTCTCTGATCAATCAATCAACAAGCACTTATTAAGTCCTTAATATGTGTTAAGCCCTGGAGATAGAAAGAAAACCAAAAAGCCAGGCCAGACCTCTGGAGGCTGGTGTTCTGGGGAAAGAGGGGAAATAGGCAAGCAATATACACACAAGTTAATGATTTTAATAGATTAAAACTGTGTGAAGGCTTTTGCAACACCTTACACACAGTGTAAATGAGAGGCAATCCCATGGGAAAGTCACTTAGTGATGGAAAACTCAACATCCTAAAGGAGCCTCAAGAGCAATGGATAAATCCAGAATAAGGTCTTTCTCCTTCCAAATGCATTTGCATTTTTAAAAAGGAAAAAGGAGAGAGCAATGATTAACTTGAACCAATAATGGAAAGAGAAGCAGTGAGAGGATGGATCCATTTTGGGGAATGGGACAGTTCCTTTCCATTGTCCCAAAGGAACCCCCCTGCTGAGCCTTGGGTCAAGCTTGTATGGTCTATGGTGCATGTAGTCAATCCTCTGTCTTCACTTCTTCAATATCTGGGAGCCCTTGATGGTATCGAGGAGCTAAACAGATTGTCTGCCCTTCTCTCTCCTTTCCTGCTGCTAGGACTTTTTCTTCCCAGAAAGCCAAAGGAAAGTTTTTTGTCTATAGAATCAAACTAATGACAAGCAATGTTGTGCTTGAAAGAACCCTGCAACAACCCATCAGTTGGGTGGCTTCCTATTTAATAGTTTCCTGATGACTTCCAGACATGTTGGCAGAAGGAGGCACCCAACTCCAGCCCCACTGGTGAAGGACAGAATGGGAAAGCCTTGCAGCAGCAACAGCTTAAACATTTGCTGAGAATTCTGGGATTTAGAGGTTGAGCTTATTTTCCTAGCCAAAGACTGAGAGATTACAAGGCTCAGGTTAAAGTGTATGAGTCTATCAGCTCCACAGAAAGCTTAAACAAGGAGAACACTGGTGGTAAGTAAGGTCATTGTCTCCAGAAGAAGCAATAGGATTGATAATTGGGATTGGTAAAGGGATGGTGAAAGATGCCTATTTATCTGTGGCTCCTGGAGGGTCAGGGAGTGGGGCAAGAAAGAGAAACAAGGACAAACAGAGAGACAGAGAGCAAGGGAGAGCACAGGGCTACCTGGAGAGCCACAAGACTACAACACTTATCAGGATTGTAGACTAAGGGTAGAGCAAGCTAACAATAACATTGGGATCTCTCCCCATTTGCTCAGACTTGTGGAGAACTTTTCTATCATTCACTTCTATCATTTCAAAGCGATGTTAGTTTTCTATGTTACCCAAAAAAGGTGGCCCAAGTAGGCAAAACAGAAGAAGAAATGTAACTGTATGGCTCTCTCTATAGAGTGAGAAATAAGAGCTGGTAGAAAAAAACATATTTTTTTAAATTACCCAATTGGGCTTGCGATGAACCAAGCCCAGATATGACTCAGAAAAGTTTTTTAAATTATTTTTTAGCTTTTCATTTGAACTTTTATGACCTTCATCTCTATCCTGCCTCCTCAAAGGATGGATGGATTTAATCCCAATTTAATGAATTCTTGGAACGTAACAGAAATCCAACCCTAGTCCACAGTACCTCAGGGCTGTCAGGGTTTTCAGAGGCCACTTAGTCCTATCCATTTCTGAACTTCAATCCCTTTCCACCCCATTCTAGGGTGGTGGCAGCCCTAAATGTGTGCTTGCTAGAAGCATACTGAATAATGGGGTTTTAATTTATAATGTAGTAGATAAAACAATGAACTTGGAATCAGGAAGACATAGATTCACTAACTGTATGATCCTGGGCAAATCAGTTACCATCTGTGAGATCAGTTTCCCTATGAGGATGAAATAGCACCTACATCACAGAATTATGATCAAATGATGTAATGTTTGCCAAAGGCTTGACAAGACAAACTATGGCCACCCAACTAATGAGCATCAGAGGTGAACTCTGAGCTCTGGTGTTCCTGGTTCCAAGCTTTCAACAGTCAGTCTGTTGACCCTGTCTGCCTTTTGTGTGATGATGAAAAGCTCAGAGATATAAAATCCATGTGACCTTTAATTTTTTCTTTAAAGAGTACACAAATGTGAGCTGTAGCTATTATGTTTTGACTTAAATTAGGAGATAGAAATTTTAGTGGCCAGAGAAGAAATAAATAATGAAGAAAATCAGAGTTAAGCTTCCAACTCTACTTTTTTCCCCCAACGGCACCTCTTTAAGGTTCTCAGACATCGTCTCTAGTGATAAGAGAAAAATATTGTCTTGGAAAGGAGCTGACTCAGAGATCATGTAGCAGTGAATATCCTCATTTGGCCAACAAAAGAAAGGCTGCCAGACCTGTCTGGGAAGATGCTTGTTTTGTGTGAGAAGAAAAAAAGGCAAGAAATAAATGTGGGGAGAATATAGTGGGAAGCAATATAGAGTTCTGAGCTAACAAATCGATTTTGTTTCCTTCCTTATCAGAGGCCTCTTCTCTGTTCTCCACTCATTCTGTAGCCCAGAACTCCTTACATGAGTCATTAGCAAGCCCAGTTCTCAACCATTGCAGAAGAGATCAATTTTGAGCTTCGGAACTGTGAGTTCCTTTAGATTTGCAGGGGTGCATAAATAGCTTATCCTCCCACTCTTTAATTTCTCATTGATAAGGAATCTTTTGGTTTTCCTAAAATCACCTTAAAATACTTAAGAAGGTACTCTTTGTTACCTGAGCAGCAGCTGTCTACAATTTCAGCAGGAATGGAATGGAAAATTACCTGATTTTTCTAAAAATCTCTTTAAGATTGAAAAAAAGAATTGAAGAGAAATTATTGACTGAAAGAAAAAAAAAGGGAGAAGGATAAATGCTGGTGAATGGAAGCAGGGAGATCTGAGTAAGGTCAGAAAGATATGAAACACCATAAAGCAAGGATTCTCAACCTAGAGAGTGTGCACAACTACACACTTGTGTGTGTGTGTGTGTGTGTGTGTGTGTGTGTGTCTACAAACACATTTACAAACATTATTCTGAGAAGGAATTCCCAGGATTCATCAGCCTGCCAAAAGGTGCCAATGACATGAACAAATGTTAAGAACCCTGAGTCCAAGACTTAGGTATATCCATGGAGCTGGACCACAGTGGCTCCCACAGAGCTCAACACACCACAATAGCTCCCATGATCTCCAGAATCAAAATAGAAGTGTCTCTTAGACATTTGAAACTAACCTGGCTCCTTCCTGCCTTCCATTCTCTTTATCTTCCTCCATGTATTCCTCAACCCAACTGCAATGGTCTATTCTCTCTTCCACCTCTTATTTCTTCTTCCATGCTTTAGCACTGGAATGTTTTCCCTCCTTACCTCTTAGATTCCCTGGTTTCCTTCAAGTCTCACCTCACTCTCCTCTTCTTCAGGGGCTTTTTCTATTCTCTAGCAGTTAATATCTTCCCATCAGATATTACCTTCAATATGCTCTGGGCAGAATTTGTATATGTCTAATTTTTTTTTTCATATTGTATTTCCCAATTAGACTGGAAGCTTTTTTGAAGTCAGAAACTATTTTTACTTTTTGTATCCCCATAGTTTAGCACAGTGTCTGACACATACTACACACTTAATAAATAATAGCTGATTGATTGGCTCCAATTGGACTCAAATCTCCAAACCTTTGGCCATTTTTCTATCACCATAAATCTTGAAAAATTTGACAAATCCATTCATTCAATTTGAACATCCCTTAGCATCCCTTCCTCCTAGGCACTGTGCTTGGATATTGAACATACAAAGAAGAGAATCATATAGAAAACAACCTGCTAGGTCCCAGTGACAGACAAAGATGTAACAGAGTCCCTCTCTCAAGAAGCTGACTACATATACAAGGAAATATAATGCAGATTTGAACATCAGAACATGAAAATGTAAAGTGT
Source organism: Sarcophilus harrisii (assembly GCF_902635505.1). Classification (NCBI taxonomy): domain Eukaryota; kingdom Metazoa; phylum Chordata; class Mammalia; order Dasyuromorphia; family Dasyuridae; genus Sarcophilus; species Sarcophilus harrisii. The sequence goes on from NC_045429.1 coordinate 6,996,935, forward strand.
CTTAAAATCGAAGAAATTATGAAATATCGTTCTTTTAAAGTCTAGGTGACTTGCCAGTTAACAAGCATTTACTGTGTGCCAGACATGGTACTAGGTCCTGGGGAATACCAGTACAAAAATAAAATCATCCCTACTCTTCAAAGAGCTTCTATTCTAATCATGGAGATAAGAGTTGACATTATGCCTCAGTTTATCCCCAATTATCTATCAACATTTCCATCATTTTTACTTTGCGGTATATATTCTCTTTATTGCTCAGAATACTCATTTCCTTTCCTTTTAAAGATAAAATGGTCAGCAATTAATCAAGAATTCATCAAGGACTCTTGATTCTTCCAACTGATATTCCAATATAGGAGGGAGAGAGGGAAGGAAAAAGAAAGGGAAGGAAGGAAGACTGCTTAGTAACCTCACTACTCATGATGTATTTAGTCTCCTACGCCCAACTCACACCACAACAAACACCTGAGCAAGCAAAGAGAAGCTCAGTTCGATAAGAATGGCAAGAATTCAAATGTGGGCTAGAGAAACACGAGGCTCCTCCACTTTCCAATCTTTCATCAGAGATACCAATCATAGATGGGTTCAGAGGTCAAGGCCAATCCATACCCATCAGCTTGGTTCTCAGGCCCCCGAAGGTCTTTCTCAGGTAATTAGGATCTTGATTCCCTTTCCTGAGTTCTACACAATAAGGTCAAAGAATCTTGGAGTGCTCACTCCACTTTGTGACTGCCTTTAATAATTCAGCTTGCTCAAGCCACTCAGGTCAATAAACATGACCAAATCTTAATTAATTTTTCAAGTCAAAGTCTCAAGAGAAGACTTGTCAAATGCTATATAAAATTAATGACATTTGCTTTATCTGGGGCGGGGGTAGGGAGACACCCATTTGTCTTGTGAAGCTTAGTGAAACTGGGCCAGCTTTGTCATTTGAGGGACCCACAGTTCCATGACCTGGTGATTTCAGATGGGATTTCAGTATGATAGGCTTATTATTAGCTCATCACAGGGGGTGTGCCCTTAAGCATAAGGCATCCAAGCCTTCCATACCTGGCCTCAGACACTTAATAGCTGTGTGATCCTAGGCAAGGATCTCTGCCTGCTTCAGTTTGTTCATCTATAAAATGGGAATAATAATAGCACATGCCTCCCAAGATTTTTGTGAGGATCGGATGAGTTAATAATGGTGAAGTGTTTTGTAAACCATAATGCATTCCATAAATGCTGGCTCCAGCTACTAAGACTGTGCCTTGTAGCAGCTCATTTCAATGTTCTGGTCATATTTTTTGGTCCAGACCTGTGATTTCTTCAGTATCAGGGGCTCCTGTAGGGAAACTACCTCCCTTGGTGCAAATCAGCTAGACTTTTCCAACTTAACGTCCTGGAGAGCTTCAGGTTTAAATGCTTGCCCATGGATCAGAGATGTAGAGCCACAAGGGCATGTGAGCAGTCTTCTAGTCCAGCCTGGGACTTTAGAGGACCTGAGTTCAAATTCCAGCTCTAACCCTTAATCTCTGCATAATATTGGATGAGTCACTAAGACCTCAGTTTCTCACTTGTAAAATAATGGCATTGAATTAGTCTTAAGTGATTGAAGTTCCATTTAAAATCCCATTTTCTACAGGAAGCTTTCCCCAGCCAGCCCTCTTATTTCTCATGCTTTCTCCCTGTTAATTATTTCCTATTTTATCTTATTTATAATTTTTCTCTGCACATATTTGTTTGTTTGTCAGCTCCTCCATTAGATTGTTAAGTTCCCTGACTTTTCTCTATTTATATCCTCAGGGTTTAGCACAATGCCTGGCACACAGCAGGCCCTCAATAAATGCTTACCGAGTAGAAGGTACCTTCTAGCTTTAAGTCAACAATGAATAAATGAATGAGTAAAAGAATATTTATCAACCAGGTACTATGAGCCAAAGAAAAAAATGGTCATCACAAACCCATCATGTAGTTTTCTTCACCAATATATTTGTGGGTAACTGGCATAATATCTACCCTGGGGCCCAGCTCTTCTGGTTAGTGAAGAACTCTCCCCAGATCACTGCCTCAGCCACTGCCTTCATCACATTACTGATTCTGAATGTCTCCTCTTCTTCATCAACTATCACCTGCCTTGTGGGGTAAGGAGGTGGAGGAAAGGGACTTCTTTTTCTTCCCTCTTTTCCATTCCATTCTTTCCTCCCCTTCATCCACAGTTCAGCAACCATGATTAAGTCAACTTTGTTTCATAATGGGATGTGCAAATCTACTCACATTCCCTGTAACCTCCTGGTTGGAAGTGCATCTCCCTAGCCACCATTTCTTTTGGTTTGTTGACTTCCCCAACTCATCAAGGTCAGAGACTGTCTTTGCTTCTTAAGTTGTATTCCCAGCCTACAGCATGGTGTTTGGCACTCAGTAATGCTTAATAAATGTCCTTCGATTCATCCTTCCCTCCATCTAATTTCTCTTTATGTAATAACTAATTTTCATTCATCTCCCCTTCTGGTTAAATCTACCATTATTACAGAGGGGAAAAAAGCAAAAATATCCAATACGAAGATTGTATCTGGCATAGTATATAATTTGTTGTGTTCTGCTTTCTAAAGCCCCCAAGATGTAGTGACAAAATGCACCATGCTTTCTAGAGCCCACATACCTGGGTGATTAAAATATTATGTCCTGCTGTCTAGAGCCCCCAACTTGGGTTGATAAAAAGTACTGTGCTTTCTAGAGCCCCATGTCGGGGTGATTAAAATATACCATCTTAGTGAAGAAGTAAATGAGGCAGGACTCCTGAGAATGGTGAAAATATGAAGTCCATTTATTCCCAGTACTTTTCCTTTTTTATACCTTCATACCCTTATGTAACCGAAACAACACTGGGCATGCGCTAAGTATATATTGTGCACATGGGACCAAATAAACAACTTGCTATTGTATGTAGTTTGTCATCTGCTATCATTCTGTTTCAACCACAATGCAGGTTGTCACTGCCTCCTGACTTCTCAGGATGGCCAAGAGCCCTTAGGGGAAACAGGGACCCAAATCAGACATTGTTAGCAGGTTCCCTCTGAGTCAAAGGGTCTTATACCTTACTCAGAGTTCGCCCACTGTTTATGGCCTACAATTTCCTAATTTTGTGGTCCTCTCCTTCTTTGTCATAATATAGGTTCTACTGAGAGACCTTCCCTGATTTTTCTTTTACTCAATGATTTCATTTTAGATATCTGTTCATTTATATTATTGACATCATTATGTATATTATTCTCTTGGTCCTATTCATTTCATTCTGTATCAGTTCATACCAAATTTTACATTTCTTTGAAATTTCTCAGTTGTCATGGCACAGTCCAATAATATTCCCTGACATTTATATATTAGCCTTCCTCCACTAGTGGTCATCTCTAACTTTGGAATTTTTTAAAATTTTGCTACCACAATGAGAATTGCTACTATGGATATTTAATTTGTTTCTATCTTTCACTGTTTTGGGGTGCTATAAAATTAGTCATTTGCCAAAAGGTAGAATAACCTGTCTTATATATAAAATACTCCTATACCTGATAGCAATTGGTTACTGTTGCACAGTTGTATTTCACCATTGATGTTACATTTCATTATGTTTTCATAAGATGACCAAATTTCATATTCAATGATTTGCAACTCTCTGTCCCTAATTAAATTCTAAGAGCTATCTTCTTCATCCCTGCATTCTCCAATTTCCTCTGCTCCCACCAAGCCTTAAGGAAAAAAATAAATTAAAATCAACTTCTTTGGATAGTTTTTTTTGGGGGGAGGACTTTACTCTATCCCATCATGTAATTAAATCACTATCAGATATTATGAAATACAAATTAGAAATTGCTGACTTCAAGAAAAATATTTTAAAGGCAGTTTAATATCTTTCCCTTGAAATCTGGATATCTTCCATCTCTTAATTTGTTAATAAGTCATTTTTTCTCTTTTATTTTTGTTACTTCTCTCCCTTTATTGATACATAAAATAAAACTTTTATTTTTTTTCACCTTTTGGGCAAAATCATTATTAAGTATTGGTTTACTATTCACAGTCTATAGAACAAGACTCTAAAATGAAGGAAGGAAAGATGGAAGAAACAAATGAAATAAGTACAGTTGTGTCTTCTTTTAGAGTTAAATCTTAAATCAGGTTTTAATAGAATAGAAATCATGTAATGAATGTTGGCTTAAGCAGCAACGTACCCTGTGGATGTGGGGAGAAGAGGCAACATGTCCAGGTAGAAAAGATCACCACACCATCTTGACCACCAAACTCCCAAACTCTGGTGAAGACATCCCAGAATTCTGGAGTTGGGAGTCTTAGGAATAGCAATGGCCTCCAAACCACTGCTTTTAGCCTTGCTCCCCATAGCCATTGAAAGGAAAGGTCATGGTAAAAGGGGCCCACCTTCTTCATCACCAGCATAACCAACAACTGACCAACTACTAACAATAGATAAATGTGAGAGGCTTGGGAGAAGCAGTATTCCATTTCCAGACTCCTAATCTTAGTTCTAGCCAAGTCTTCATAGCTATTATGTAAGAAGACAACTCTTGTGGAGAAGGGGCCAGTCATACCCACCATTAGCCATCTGCTCTTCCCTCATTAAATAAACCAGTCTAAATGAAGCACCAAGGCATTCTGGGGGAGAAAAAGAGACAATCTGTGCCAGGCGAGACAAACCACTACCATAACCTCAACCACCATCTCCTCTCTCTCAGACTCTGATAAAGATAGGGCAGAACCCTGACCCCCCAGATGCCAGGAATGGCAATGCTTCCAAGCCCAATGCTCTTAGCCACCATCTTGTGAAGGAAGCAAATACAAGCAGGCAAATGCTCCTTTAGGTTCAACAGTCAAATCTATTGAAGACTTCAAAAGAAAGTTCATGCAAACAATATTCTTGGCACTGTCAAATGGCTCAACATTAGAAGCTGATATGACTCTGTTGGTGAAAATGACATCAAAGAAAAGGTATCACTCTCAGCTTTGCTGCTGTTTTCAGAAGCAATGGGATCTTTCTATCTATTTTAATAATTGAAACAGACATTAAGACATTTGAGAAACCCTGTACAGACAAGAAGCTAATTGAGTGAATTAACAAATGTATGATAATATACATGTGATGAACAATTCATGTATTTTCAAGTCCTGTACTAGACTTGGAAGCTACAGAGATTTACTAATCCTGTACTCCAGCAATTTCCAGATTATGGGGGAAGGGAGGGGAAGCAGCACAAGCACAGGAAAAAAAAACACCAATTGATTTGGGGAGGCTTTTTCATTTTGCTGGCCACTTTACAAGCATTTCCTTCTTTCTTCACCCCACTTCCCTCTCCCAATTTAAAAGAAACTGAAACAGCTGCAGGGATTGGAGCTGGCTCCAAATGAGAGATGGTTAAATTTTCAGTGTGACCATTTATACCTTGGAAATTGGAAAACATTGCAGCTCAGGGTTTGATTTATTGTCTTGTTGATTGTGGAGACTTAAGAAAGTGATAGAGAAGATGTTAATAATGCAAATTAAACATAAAAATGTACAGTGTGCACATTTTTTGAGAGTTGTTTGTTAAAAATTTACCAGCACACTCCCAAGAGAAGGAAAACATTAAGAACTGGGGTTAGCAGAACAGCCTGTACAGTAAGCAGAATTGTCACTAAGACTTGGAAGGATCTAGAGAGTCTATGAAGCAGAAATGAGGGAAAAGTGTGTTCCAAACAATGGAGATCAGAAAAGTCACAGTAATGGGAGATGAGGGGATGGCCTTTCAAAGTGATAATTTAGTAGTAAAGGTATGGCTCAGTTTGATTGTAATATGGAGGGGAATGACTGGCAGTTAACCTAGAAGGCTCAGTTGGAGTTGGATTATTAAGGTTGTGTAGCAAAAGAGAGAAGGTAATATTTATCCCAGAGGAAGGAGGAGCCAGTGGGGCTTGCTAGCAGGGGAAAAGACATAGTAATACTTTTGCTTGAAGAATATCAATTTGGTAGTTATGTGGAGACCACATGGGTTAGAGGAGGATGTATCAAAACGTTAATGCACAGAGACATTTCAGTAAAGGGGTACTCCCAACATAATTCTGAACTTCATCCTGACCTTAATTTCACATCAAAAGACTAGGATTTAGGCTAATAGAAAAGAAAATGACTTTTCCTCCTGAGTTTACAGTACATGTGATTTTGTTTCTTCACTCACTTAATCTACACCTCAAAAAAGACTTAAAATTCAAAAATTAGGGAATCCTGAATCCCAGATCTATTTGTCACTGCCTGGACAAATACCCATTAGCCTTAGGAGAATGGAAATTGGGAGCTCTGTAGAATACTAATCATGAGTCAGGGTCCAGCATCTACTAGAGGGACCCAAACTCTTTGACCAAAATGAAAAGTTCAAAGAAGAGATTAATCCTGGATATATTTTTGGTCTTAGCTGGCTCACTGGGGAGACCTAGTGATTTTTTTCTGAAGAACTTACTGTCTGGGATAGAGAATCTTTTGCTGGGGGGATGAGAGACTTTAGGAGACAAGACTGGGAGGAAAGATGGCAGAATCTGAATGGAAACTTTTATGGGTCCTAGGCAAAGGCTTCTGCATCAGATAGAACAACAGCCTGCTAGTGCCCACTATGCCCTGAGAAAGAAAAGGCCAAACATTTCAGGTGGGAGAGAGCTGCTGATAGTGGCAAGTTCAGTGTCATTGGAGTAGCATCTGACAAAGCAAGGCAGGTCTTTAACAGAAGCATCGAACATCCGGAATAAAGCATTGAACATCCCAGCATTGTCTGGCACTTGAAGAAATTAAAATATTCCTCATAAGATCACTTACTGCGGAAATGGCAGCTCATGGAGTTGGGTGAAGTACAGATTCTAATGAGTCCTCATGAAAAAGGAGGGATGCTGGCCCAGTCAATCTGGACTCCTCTAGGCTCTTCACTCACTTAACACCCCATCTGGGAGTAGGGACATTTCCAGAGATAGGCAGCAATTGACTCTGGAAAAGTGGGTCGTGGTCAAAGGATAATGGGAAGAGACAAAGGCACCCATCTCTTTGGCTAGCAGGCAGATACAGGCCCCAGCAGGAACAGACAGCTGAGCTGTTTCCATCATCAGAACAAACCACATCTCAGCAGTGGTGACAACCCAGGAGCATATTATCAAGGACAATCACCACTGCTTCAGTCTGGACATTGTTGTCCTGTTCTGGCCCAAGCATTAGCCTTTCCTACCCAATTCTGTCCAGCTGTGGAGAGAGCATTGTGGGTGCTGCTATGGCTGGTGTTTATACCCTGCCTTTGCACTGGGAATTACCCCCCTCTCAGAAGGCACTCCCTCTTTACCTCAGCCTCAAACAGTCCTTCCTTTTTTCTAAGATAGGTTTAGACACCATTTTCCACGTGAAGTTTTCCTACCTCCCCACCTCAGCTCCAAATGTACTCCTTCCCAAACCTCTGTGTATTTAACAAGGGTGTGTGATTATATATGTTTGTGTTTAAGCTCCATCTAGTTTTTGGTTAAGTGATGTTTTCTCTTTTTAACTGAATATTTTGTAAGCATTTATTTTCTCTTTTTACTCTCCCTACCATATCTCCATCAAATAGTGTTTTTCAAAAAAGAAAAAGAACACCCTCCTAACAGATATCTATAGTCTAGCAAAATAAATTCCCAAGTTGTCTGTGTTCAAAAATGGATGTCTCACCTGGCATTTGAAGTCCTTCCTTTGTTATTATGCTCTATCTTTGGACCTAGGGAATCATGGCTGATCACCCTTCAACATGGAGTAGACTCACTCTTGTCTTCCACAGCTTTTGGTTTTTATGATGTTGACATTGTATAAGCTTATCTGGTTCTGTTCACATTATGTGGTTGTCATTATAGAAATAATTCTAATTCTGTTTGTGTAATCAGTGTTTCCCATGTACGCTCGCCCAGTGGATTATTTTGTTCTTTGTACTGGTACCCCCAGCACCGAGGACAGCGCCTAATATAGATAGAGCCTAATATAAATACTGGTGCATTGATTTCAGTAAGTGAGCTTTGAAAAACAAAAACGCCCTCTTGTATATCAAGCTTGTCTTTCTCCCAGTTCTGCCAGGCGTCAGTTCTTGTCCTCATTTCACGGAGGAGGCTGAATCTCAGGGACACTCTCTAAATTGCCAGAGGTGGCAGAGACAGTTATTATTAAGGTCAGATTTCAGCCCCCTGGCTCTCCTGACTCAGAGCTAATCTTTTCTCACTAATCTACATGATTTCTTGCAAAATAATGATCCTGAGGCCATGGAGGAAAACTGACCTTCTGTACCTAAAACCTTCAGTTAATGTAAAGAGCCTCATTCTCTGATAATTCTTATGTGATTCAAGTTAAAGCCCAGACAAATCATTTTCAGTCAAGATTCATTATTCCCATTTTACAGATTGGGAGAATATGATTCATAGAAATTAAAGGACCTGCTCCAGGTCAATCAATTTATGGTTTTACAGATTTAGAGGCAGAAGGGAGAAGTGGACATCCAATCCAACCCCCTCTTTTATAATCAGAGGCAGAGGCCATACAGGTCTCATAAGTAGTCACTGACATAGTCAGGAGAGTCTCAGACCTCAAATCCAAGTTCACACATCGCCCCTCTAGCTAGGAAATGCCAGAGCAAGAATTCACTGAGCTTTTGTTCTGCTTGTCAGATTATCAGAGTTTCCATGGCAAAAGGGCTCAAGTCTCTGGACAGCATGTTATTTCAATTTTATGGTTTTCTTCTGAAAATATCTGTCAGGCTTGGGAGAAGGGCCAGGAATTGTTTTGAGAATCTAAAAGCAGGGAAAGGCTTTGCCAAACACTACAACAAGTGAATTTTGGGAAGGGGATCAAATGGGAGTATAGAAACTACATTTAAATGCATTGTCAAGCAGTTCAGATTAGCTGCAGATAGGGCAGGACTCACTCATCTGACTTTGAGATCAGGAGATTTCATTTGATAGGAAGGGAGCTCTAACTTGTTGTGATAATCTCCTAATTGACCTACTTTTCTCAAATACCTCCCCTCTCCAACCCTTTCTCCAGTTGACTTGAAATCAAAGAACCCGAGTTTAAATCTCAGCTTTGCCACTGATTCCCTGTAAAAAAAAACTAACACATTCCTCATCTGTTAAATATGAGACTTATCCTAGATGGTGTCTAAAATCCTGTAAAATTTAGATGAATTCTGAGGCATTCATCACTGAAATCCTGGCTACCGAGTGATGATTTTTCTTGGCTGATGCAATTAGACAAGTCAATACATTTCTTTGGAGCTCCATTTTCTGGGTATAAAATGAAAGGATTGGACTCTGGCCTCAGAATCTTCCAATTTGATGCCCATGGCTATATATCCATGAAATTATTTCCTCCCTAGGAGAAGGGGTGATTAATGTTGCGGGTAGCAGCCACATAACTACATCTCCTCTTCTCTTCAGGATTTTCAAGGGTTAAGCTCTTTTCTTTTTGATGTAATTCATTAGAGTTCATAATTCTTCAAAATATAATATATTTATTCAATAAATGAATTAAATTATAATCCAAGGAGGAATATTTTTAAGTTTTTCAAATTCAAAAATACTGTTTTATTGAGAGGGTCTTATCCTTCTATTGTTAGGCATTTATTGGTAAGATTTGGCTTTTTTTTTTCCTTTTTATTATGTAAGATCTGCTAGAGTCAATTTCTCTCAAATGGTGACATGAAGCATTTAAAAGCTCAAAAACAATCCCAGTACAAATTTTAGCAAATAGAATCCCAATATAATCTAATTCTCATCAAATTATTTTGCGGTTATATTCAAAAAGTGCACCATGACAGTAATATCATTTCTCCTGTTCCTGTTATTGATGACTTTTCTTAAGTGCAGGCAGAAAAACAGATGGAACTAGCCAGAACACAGAAGGCTTTGGGCTGCTTAGAGCAATGGTTTAAATTTCTGATCTTTATTAGATTTAGGGATATTTCAGCATTTTTCTTGCATAGCAAACATAACATTTATGTAATTTTTCATAGGGTCTAGGACAGAGTGCAGAGAAATAAGCATAACCTGAAGCAAACCCAGGAGAGTCATCTCTTTCATTTCAACCTTCACAGAATGATGAAGGGAAAGAAGACCATGTATATGGGGATGAACTGAAATGGAGTTGATGAGCCAGGAAGACTTATTTGGAGGAGAGGAAGTGACATAATAGACAGCTAGTGTTTGTATGTAATTTGTCTAAGTTTTGCAAAGAGCCTTAAACATATTCTCATTGTATTGTCACAACCACCCTGGAAGGCAGATGCTGTTATTACTCACATGTCACAAATGAGGAAGAGTTCAAATGACTTGTCCAAGTTCACATAACTCACACTCAGATTTTCCCTATTCCAAGTCCAGTCTGCAAATAGCTGTGTCTAGGGTTGCCTTCCAGAATCTGAATGGATGGCTGAATGGATGGTTTCAATTTGTTCTGCTTTAGTGCCAAAGCTCAGTACCAGGAGCAAGGAGAGGAGAGAGGGCTTTCAATTTGATGGAAAGAAAAACTTCCTAACAAGTGTAAGTATCCAAAGGTAGAAGGATCGTCTTTAAAGAAGGGAGTTTCTCCCTCATTTGCACTTTCAAAGAAATGGGTGCTGCTGACCACTTTCCTAGGATGTTGTCAACATTATTTTTCAGGCTAACCAGTTCCTACAGTTCTTTTCAGGTTTATATTCTGAAGTTCTGAGAAGGAAAAAAAAATGACATTTACTCTTTTTTTCTGAACCATGAAATTCAAATGAGGATCCTTGAGCACTTACCCAACAATGGTAGAGAATAGTAGAGAAGTTTTTAGATGTTACTGATCATGCATTTGATAAATATTTACTAAGTCCTTATTTCTGTGTGCAATGCAAAGCTAAATAATACTTGTTCCTTGGAACATAAGGGATTTGTCACCTGTGGAAATTCTACCCAGAAAATGTCATAGACACTTTCCATTTTTTATTTTTGCTCTGTTCCAGGGAAGGGACAAGAAGGTCTCTATTGACAAGAACACAGCAGTGAAGTGGTGCAGTAAACAGAGGCCTGAGCCTTGAGTTAAATCCAGTCTAAAATAAATGAGCTTCATTGTGCTACTCTAGACACTCCTGTGTTCTGATCTGGAAAATACAGAATAGTAGCAGCACTTACCAAACAGGGCTGTGAGAATGAAATGAAGTAACGTATACCCTTTGCAAGCCTTCAGGGGTTATATGAATATTATTAATCTTATCATTGAAGGAACTGGAGATGTTCAGCTTAGAACAGACAGGAAGAAATGCTCATTCTCTCCAAGTTTTTAAAGACTGTCATATAGGATTAGGAATAAATTTGTTCTGCTTAACCCCAAAAGGGAAAACTCACAGATGTGGCAATGAAGCAAATTTAGATAATGTCAAGAGAAACTAACAATTTTTATTGTTGCCATTTTTCATTTTTCCATTCAGCCATCTCTGACTCTTCTTGACCCCATTTGGGGCTTTCTTAACAAAATGGTTGATCATTTCCTTCTCCAGCTCATTACAGATGAGAAAACTGAGACAACAAAACAGCACTCTATTCCCAAGCTAACAATTAACACTAGGCAAAATTGGAATGGACTGCCTCAGGAGGAGGGAAATGAGGAGGGAAAACTCACACCCTTCCAAGTGGCCACCTTAGGACAGCACTAAGAGGTGAGCTTTTTTTTTCTAACCTCAAGCAAACATTTGATCTTTTGTGACTCCCAGCAGCTGCTCCTAATTGGGCCTTCAGGGACTAAGCAAAGAAACCCAATTTCCTCTTGCATGTGGCATCCTAAAAGGAGAGTCAACACCAAAGTTTCTGCTCCATCAGTGCCCTTATTTTTGGTCCTTCCACTCAATGGCCCTTCCACAGAGAGGGAAAAATTAAGGCACATGAAACTCAAACCAGCCAATCTTATTATTGGTTACTGCAAAGTTTTATGGAAGATGGAGGTTAAAATAACTGATTTCATGATATCAGCTGGGTTCAAGTTTCCCAAGCTTGTTTGTCCAGGGCACTGGCTAGAGACACCCAAATGAATCCTAGAGTGCCAAATGACTTGCCTATATCACACACTCACCAAGTGACAAAGCTAGGATTTGAATCCAGGCTTTCAACTCCAAATTCAGATTCTTTCCACTCTACTCTGCTGCCTTCTCATGCATTGATCATGTTAGAATCACTTGTCTGTGTTCATCTGGATCATGGATATAGACAACTGGAGGCCGATGACGTTCTCAAGAGAGAGAATGAGAGACTCAGTTAAAGCTTCGGGTGTGTCCACAGATAGGGCATGTGATAGAGATAGTCCAGGAAAGAAGATTGAAACATGGTCAATCTCATAGATGTGAGAGTGGTAAGTGTGTCACATACAAAAGAAGGTCAACTAAGGGGAGGACTGAGACCTGGCTACCCCATTTAATGCTTAAGAGGGCATTGGTAACTTTGGGAAGAGCAGCATCAGCATGGTAAGAAGGTTGGGAGCTGGATGGCAAAGGGTTGGAGAAGGAGAGAGAAGGACCCTGAATCTCTTCCTCCAGACTATCTCTCTTGGGGTCTCATTGGGTTTAATAACTGTCTCAAGGCTAATGATTCTCCAATCTACCATTTCTACTGACCTACAATCTCACAGGAATTAAAGGATGGCCTGGCCGTAGAGTTTAGGTTCAAGAGAAATTGGAGCCTATTTCCTCCACTATGGAGTGTCTTCTTCCAGCTCTTTAGTTCTGTTCAGCACAGATAGTGTAAGGGGAGAAGACACATATGGTGGGATACTCTAGGCAAGTCCCTTTCTGAGCCTATGTAAAATCACAAATATAATACCAGTAGTAGGTCCCTTACTGAACTGTTGTAAAGCTCAAATGAGGAAATGAATATAAAATGCTTTTCCAATTTTGAAGTTCTATATACCTCTTGGCAATCGTTATTATAAAGAACTTAGCTACCATATTTTGTTTCATTTAGGACTACACTTATAAGACCAACATTTCATTCATTCAATGAATACTTATTCAGCAATTCTAGGCAATTATACAATTCCTGCCATTATGCTAGGCACTGGGGAATCAAAGTTTAAAAAAAAAAATAACCAAGCCCCTGGCCTCAAGGATCCTCAAAGAGGATGATAGATAGTAGGGTGTACACAGGTGATGACCCCAGAACTGAGCCTTGATGGCATTGAAGAAGAAGCACATTTCAAGCATGAGTGATTGTGCCACGTGAGAGATGAATGTCAAATCCAAAAAATAGCTGGTAAGTCCAGTTTGGGTAAGTCAGAACAATCTGTAAGCTTTGCAGAGCCCTTTAAAAATATTGCCTCCTCTTATCTATACCATAAACTTTGGAGGTAGCTGCTTTTAATATCCCCTTTTGAAAGACATAGAAAATGAGGTACAGAGGCTTGTCTGGACAAGATTGAAAGTCAAGTATTCCTGGCTCCAGATACAGAATTCCCCACACACTGTATCATGCCACAGAAGGGAGTGACTTGGGGCAGATCACACTCTCTCTGAGTCTCCCAAAAAGACAACTAGAAATCTATACTGAAGTCAGACCATGTAGGGCTTAAATGCCAGGTGAAGAAGTTCACATTTTATCCCAAATGCAATAGGAAACCATGAAGCAAATTAAATGGGTCTCCTCCTTTGACCTAAAAATCCTGAAAATTATGAACTATAGCCTATTTAGCCAATAACATACATGTTCATCAATGAGAAGAGAGAGCATAAGAAGATCTCATTGTCACCCACAATGGGATAGAGAGCAGGGATACATGCATGGGAAGACGTTCTGCTAATTCTTATTGTTTAAATGAAAATAAAGTCACTGGAATCTTCAGAAGATCTTTTCATCCCCACCTCCCTACTTCCCACAGAAGATACCATAGCACAGCCCATCAGTAACCATGGCAACATCAATGCTGCATCTTAGCTGAGGCATAAGACTAGCAGTTGAGTACTGCTGAGAGGTGAACAACTTGCACAATTTCTAGAAATGGTTATTATCTCTGTCTCTGGGGTCTCCAGAGATATTCTGGTTCCAGAGAACCAAAGGAGGAGAGTAATGAATAAGTGCCAAAATATTCTCTCATAAATCATGAACTGGCAGATTATTAGTTTAAAAAAGAGATGCCTGACTCTCACCTTGGGGCCAGAAGCAGTAGTTTTAGCCCTCAACAAACCTGACAAGGCAAGGTCTACAGTCTATCCACTTCAAGCCTTAAATTGAATTCAGCATGAGAATCAGTAGGTAGACTAATAGTTTGGCAAGATCCACAAAGTTGCTAGAGTAAATAAAGTGCTTTCCAGGGTAGCACTGGCTGAAGGAACCTGGATAAATATTCTTAAGATCCTAGTTGGAGGGCTGCAAAGGACTTGAGATCACCCAGTGAGAGGAATCATGAACATATGTTAAGATCCTGTTACATGCTGGGCACAGTGCTAAGCAATGGGATACAAAGAAAGACAAATGAGTCCCTGCCTTCAAGGAGCTTACAATCTAATGAAGAAGATGATGACATGCAAACAAATAAATCCAAAGTAAACTATCTACAGAATAAATGGGAAACACTTAACATAGGGTCAGTATTATAAGAGATCAGGGAAAGCTGCTTTTGAGGAGTAGGATGTTACTCACCCAGTCCCTTCATTTTATAGAGAAGGAAAATGAAGGCTCTAGAAACTAAGCAGTTCAGCCAAAACCACATAGGTGGCAGAACTAAGATTTGCCCACATGCATCTGACTCCATTCTATCTATTTTCTGCTTGTCACAGAGAGGACTGTTTCTCTTTTTTTGTCATCATTGGCTCAAATCATTGTCTAGCTCGGCACGTATTTGCTGAATTGAATGAAACAGAACAAGTTAGATTTTTGTTCCATGTAAGGAAATTTAAAATTCTAGCTGATGAAAGCAACTAGCAGCTCTCTGAAGGCCAAACATTTAAGAAACAATCAGAACAAATCATGGTATACTGATGTAATGGAATTTGACTACGTTATAAGATGTTACAAACATGAAGAATATGAAGAAATGTGGAAGGAGCTCAATGGAACAAACAAATCACACTAATTATAACTATATAAGCAATAGCAACTTAATTCAGGAACTACACGGAAAAGAAAAACAATTAAAAGGAGTTCGGAAACCAAAATGACAGTTTTGTTCCTGCCTTGAAAAGTTAAAGTGTACATATTTAAACAGATTGTAAATAAGATAAATTTATTTCCTGTACATTTTTTATGGTTTCTTTATTTGTATTTTGTATTCATGGTTACAATGAAAATTAAAGAAGCTAAATATTTTTAATGCTTATAGAAGTAATAAATTTCACATTCCGAGAAGTCTTCAAGTGGAGTCTAACTGGGCCCTAGTATCTCTAAGTGTTTTTGCAGATCAGATTCATTGGTAGGCACTGGACAAGGTCATTTCTAAAGTCTTCAGTTGCATGATTCTGTGCTTCTTTTATAGAAGGGTAAAATACACTATTGTGAAATTTCTGAACCTCCTTGACTCATATAGCACCTTAGAGACAAGGCCAGGGTTTTGAAGAGCAAGACCCAAGGCCATCATTGGGGTGGTTGCTGTTAAAATTGTGAAAACACAATGATGCCCAAGAACCCATAAGTGACAAAGATCAAATACATGGAGTACTAAGTAGTCCATGCTGATGAAATAATTGATCTTTTGAGTTTCACCTCATGATAAAGCTTCTTGAGATATAGCATATAATACCACCTGTTTCCAAAGTATGAATACATAGGAAAGAATAAAATTAAAGATTACCTTTAAGAGACAGTCTGGTCCAAAAAAGAGACTTGGTTTAATCTGGGATAATATGCCATATCTGTCATTGAAACAAGTCATTTCTTCTAAATGCATAATCCCATTTCCTAACCTCTTTCTTTAAACATAACTCTTTTACTTCAGACAAATGTACTACCAGGCTGATTTTTCAAATAAAGAATTGTCAGAAGACAATTTTTCATTCATCCATTTCCCTTGAGACTGCTCAATGTATGAAGAGTATGCTGCAAATGTTTAATAACCATATCTCTTGGAAGGAAATAGATATGTGTGTGTGTGTATGTGTGTATGTATGTATGTATGTATGTATATATATATATATATATATATATATATATGTGGAATACTTTTAAGCTTAATATGCATTATTAACATTTTCCTGATCACTTTATTAAGTCTAACCAAAGAAATAATAACTTAAACTCTAATTTGTAGTGTTTGCTGATTTCTATGTTGTAAAATCTCAGACTGAGATTTTAACAACCAGTCCTCACAAGTCTGTACATGTTGATACCTACACACTCTAGGTCTAAAAGTCTATAAACATATAAAAAAAAAGTTTTTAAACTTTCTGCTTTCTTAAAAACTATGAACCATTTATTTCTAAAATGCATGAGTAACTTTTTGAGTATCATAGAAACATTGCACGCCTCTTGAAAAAATGCAAAATTGCTTGTCTCCCAGGTAAAAAAGCATCGGACATATATACTGTTATTTGTTACAGTAAGGAAGATATAATTTATGCAAAGTTCCTTAACATTCACTGAAATTTCTATTTTAAAGAAAGCCCAGAGATTTTTAGGGAAAGGACATTAGTTATAATTCATAAATATCTCATTTAAAAATAACAAAATATCCCTAAAATATAAAATATCAAGTTATACATAGGACTAATGGATATTAAAATGCACGTTGTAGAAAATTATAGAGAAATTCCCAATGGAAGCTTAAGTTGTTGGAATTAAGTTGCCAGAACTTTGTGAAAAATTCCTTTTTAAAAAACAGTTTAATGTGGAATCCAGAACACAAATGTAGTTCACTTATCATAATTCCAGAATCATAGGTAGAAGGAAGGAATCTCAGAGCCCATCTAGGCCAACCCATACATGACTAATGAACTATCTGGATGAATTAAAAGATGACCCATCCTTTGCTCAGACTTCCACTGAATGAAGCCCACCACTTCCCAAGGCTATCCATTTCACTTTTGGACAGCTCTAATTGTTCAGAAGATTTTCTGATGTTAAGTCTAAATCTGTCTCTAGCCAACTGCTTCCTTCCCACGCTCACTCCATTACATAAAATCAAACATTTATTAAAAATCTTTGAAGACAACTCTCAGGAATACTTATCTTCTCCTTTCTAGCCAAACCAACCCTTCTTTCCCTCAACTGACCCACTTCTAGAATAAATTCCAGGCTTTTTGTCATCCAAGTTGCCCTCCTATAGTTTCTTTCCAACTTATCAATTATCTTTTTAAAAACATAACACCCAGAAGTGAATAATGATATCTCTAATGTGAATGGACAGAGCACAGGACAAAACTCTTACCTCCCTAGTCTTGAGTGCTAATCTTCTCTAATAACCAAGTTGATTTTTTGAACCCAGATATAAAACTTTACATTTGTTCTTGCTAAATTTCAACTTTTCAAGTTTGGTTGAAATTTATACCCTTGACAAGGTTTTGAGGGATTTTCACTCTTTCATTCAACATGGTAGCTGTATGTCCTAGTTTGGTTTTAGAAACAAATTTGATTATTTCTAGATTTACATAATATTACACAGTTATAGATTACCAAGATTCTGTACCCAAAACTAATTTTTTTTAAAATAATGAATTTTTCAGTGTTTAAATAAAAATTCTTGAAATCCATTAAAGCCTTTATAATTCCCCAAGAATAGAAAGAAGACAAAGAAAGAAATGACCCAAAGGCTGGCCTTGCTTCCCCAGACCCAGAGTGAATATAATTGCATCAATTCCTGCCACTGCAGAAATTAGCATCCTTGCCATCAAACAAAGGAAGCAACAAATTTGATCTACCCAACTTTTTTGAAATCGAAATCAGCATACTTTTATCAGGAATAGATCAGGCTAGGCTTATTTCATATTATTTTTGAAAGGATTTCCTTACTGGTAGACCAAGGGCATGCTGTAATAATAATCTACTTAGATTTTAGAAAATAAGCTTCAGTCACTAGTTTCTGGGGTAGGATTTCCTTCCCAACTCCAAGTTCAGTGCTCTAGCCCCTGGGTCATCTGTAAACACAATGAGACAAAGGTGTACAGAAATGGTATTTCAAAGTTAGCAAGAAAAGCTTGAACGGGAGACTGAACATTTGTTATTTTTTTTTAATAATAGCTTTTTCTCCTCTTTTTTGTAATTAAAGCTTTTTATTTTCAAAATATATACATGAACATTTTTCAACATTCACCCTTATAAAACCTTGTGTTTTCATTTTTTCTTTCCCTTTCCCCTACCCCTTCCTTTAAATGACAAGTGATCCAATATATGTTAAACATGTACAAATAAATATTTCCACAAATATCATGCTGCACAAGAAAAATCAGCTCAAAAAGGAAAACAATTAGAAAGAAAACAAAATGCAAGCAAAAACAACAAAAAGAGTGAAAATATTTGTTGTGATCCACACTCATTTTCCACCATTCTCTCTCTGGGTGTAGATGGCTCTCTTAATCATAAGATCATTAGAATTGGCCTAAATTGTCTAATTGTTGAAGAGATCCGTGTCCATCAAAACTGATCATCCATCACATAATCTTGTTGTTGCCATGTTATAATGATCTCCTGGCTCTGCTCACTTTACTCAGAATCAGCTCATTTAAGTCTCTCCAGGCCTCTCTGAAATCATCTTGCTGATCGCTTCTTGTAGTACAATAATATTCCATAACATTCATATACCATAACTTATTCAGCTATTCTCTAACTGATGGGCATCCATTCAGCTTCCAGTTTCTTGCAACTACAAAAAAGAACTGCCACAGACATTTTTGAACATATGGGTCTCTTTCCCTCCTTTAAGATCTCTTTGGGATAAAAGCCCAGTAGAAACACTGCTGAATCAAAGGGAATGCACAGTTTGATAGCCCTTTGGGTGTTTGTTGATTTCTGAATTGCTTACCAGAATGGTTGAATCAGTTCACACCAACAAATATATTGATGTCCCAGTTTTCCCACATCCCCTGCAACATTTATCATTATCTTTTCCTGTCATCTTAGCCAATCTGAGAGGTTTGTGGTGGTACCTCAGAGTTGTCTTTGCTCATCAATAGTGATTTCGAGCACTTTTTTATATGACTAGAAATTTAATTTAATTTTTGTTTAATTTGTTCTTTTTCTAGCTTTTTTAATTGCATGCCCAATTCATTGACCATCTCTTTCCCTATTTTATATAAGCATCTCAAAATATAAAACCTTCCCTAAGAACGGCTTTGGCTTCATCCCATAAATTTTGGTATGTTGTCTCATTATTGTCATTCTCTCGGATGAAATTATCTATTGTGTCTATGATTTGTTGTTTCACCAACTCATTCTTTAGAATCAGGATTATTAAGTTTCCAATTAATTTTTGGTCTATTTTCCCCAGTCTCTTTATTAATTACATATATGTAATATGTAATTACATATTAAATTGTATACATACACTTTTATGTGATTCTTATTACATCATGACCTGAAAAAAATGCATTTACTATTTCTGCATTTTTGCATCAGATTTTGAGGGTTTTATGTACTAATGTATGGTTAATTTTTCTGTAGGTTCCATGAACCAGTAAGACAAAAGCATATTCCTTTCTGTCTCCACTCAATTTTCTCCAAAGACCTATCATAGCTAACTTTTCTAAAATTCTATTTATGCCATTAACGTCTTATTTATTTTGTGGTTCAATTTATTTAATTCTGAGAAAACAAGGTTGAGGTCCTCCACTAGTATAGTTTTGCTGTCTGTTTCTTGTAGCTCTCAACTTCTTCTCAAGGAATATGGATGCTATACCATTTGGAGTATATGTTTAGCATTGATATCACTTCATTATCTATGGTACCTTCTAGTAAAATATATAAAAAGATGTTTCTTCTCTGCCACCTTGACTTCACCTTAGTTTTTTTATTTTCAAAATACATGCAAAGATAGTTTTCAATATTCACCGTCACAAAACCCTGTGTTCCAAATTTTTTCTCCCTCCCTTCTCCTGACCTCCTTTCCTATAGGCAAGCAATCCACTATACGTTAAATATGTACAATTCTTCTATACATATTTCCACAATTATCATCTTGCACAAGAAAAATCAGCTCAAAAAGGGAAAAAAATGAAAAAAAAGCAAGCAAAAAAAAATGTTAAAATACTATGTTGTGATCCACATTCAGTCCCCACAGTCCTCTCTCTGTGTGCAAATGGTTCTCTCCATCCCAATTCTATTGGAATTGGCCCAAATCACCTCATTATTGAGAAGAGCCACATCAATCAGAATTGATCATCACATAATCTTGTTGATGCTGGTTCTATTCACTTAATTCCACATCATTTCATGCAAATCTCTCCAGGTATTTCTGAAATCACCCTGATGATCATTTCTTATAGAAACAATAACATTCATATACCATAACTTATTCAGCTATTCTCCAGCTGATGGGCATCTACTCAGTTTGTGAACATTTTTAAACAATATTTTTATGGCTATATTTCAACATAATTGATTTCTTTTATGGATTTGGGTGTTTTGTAGGCATTTAACCAACATCTTTCTGATATGGGGGGCATAGTTGTCCCTGGAATGCCAAAGGATCCATGATGGAAAGGAGACTAAAAATGCTACAGCTAAATCAGTAGCAAGTCCTAGAGCAGTAACAGGTGGGGGGTGGGAAACCCCTGAAAAAAGGAAAGTAGATCTTAACCTTCTGCTCCTCCTCATTTGTCCCTTCTCTCTCCCATCTCCTCAGATATAAAAATGGAACATTCAAAGAGTGTTTTTGTTTAGGGAATAAAAGATACTTTTTACAAGAACTGGAGAACCCCGTTCAAATGGAATATCTGGTGACACCCATTTTGAAAAAGCCCTTTTCCAGGGTATAGAATGTGGAATCAAAGAAATAAACATCCAGTGAAATGGGCTTTGTCTCAATATTCTAGCTAACTAGATGATAGATAGTAGATAGATAGTTGAGTAGCTAGATGATAGATGATATTTGTGTATTCTCTCCAATAATGCAGATTATTACATGTGTTATCTCCCCTTATTAAAATGTGAGTTCATTAAGAGCTAGGCTCACCTTGTTTGTCTTAGTACTTAGATTTAATACATAATCAACCCTTAACAAATGTATTTTTCATTCATTTATCCATGCCTGAACATTACATATAAATCTCATCCATTTCTTCCCATAAATGTAACAAGAGAATCACCCTTGTTATGATACTTCCTCTGCTTTCTCCTATCATCCCCAGGATGCCAGTGGCTCCCTCAAATTTTTCTTCCCTTCTACCATGTGACCAGGCCATCTTATTTTTCAATCACACATTTCTTTGATAATATCCTATATTTTTTTCCTCATTCCATTCATAATTCTTCATTTGGAGTGTGTTGCAGCCTAGCCATGCCCACCAGCTTCCTTCCCCTTGCCCACCGGGGATTGATTTTTTCCTAAACTATTCCTTTCTGTGGCTCAGAGAGCCCTGCAATGACATTGGTCAGATATTGGGGTTTGTTTGGTTGTTGTTGGGTTTTTTGTTTGTTTACTTATTTTTGATTTGATGTTTTGGTCTTTTAACCCAGACTTGAACTTGTATCAATGTCAGAAACATTCCATGAACAAACCCCTTCTCCCAAAGCAGACAGGTACTTTAAGGCCTGTATCAAAGTTGAATCAAACCCTGGGAGAAACAGTGACCCAGCTGAGGTCACACGGTTGGCCTTTGTCAGAGGTGTGACTTATATCTAGGTTTTCCTGACTCTAACCCCAACTATATTTTCTCCATCTTGTTATCTCATAGAATATTGGTATGTTATACACAGACTAAATATACTCCCAGCCACAGCCTCATTTATATGATTCCATGTCTCTCTATTGCCTTTTCTTATTAGAGAGAGAGTCAGGAAGTTATAAATCAAATCCAACTGTAAATACTTACTAACTGGACAAATCACTTCTCTTTCTGCCTCAGTTTTTTCATTTATAAATTGAGAAGGATTGGACTTAATGACCTCTAAGGTCAATTCTAACTCAATCTTCATTAATCTTTATTATAATTATATTAATCTTAATCTTACCTAAATCAGGTAACAAAAAGTACAGATATTAATCATAAAGTTACATAACTGTATTGCTTCATCTGACAAATGGAATTTGTCAGCATAATTGTACCTAAAAAAACAAACATAACAAACACCTGGTATGTGCCAGCACTGTGCCAAGTGCTAGAGAAAGAAAAAAGACAGGAACAAAGCAAGGTCTACTCTCTAGGAGCTTCTAATCTATTAGAGAGGATTCCATCTAGGCAAAAGATAACAAAATAATTCAAATTTCTCCTTCAACGTAAGTTTTTCCTGATGCCTTGGATGCTAGTCATCATACTGAAAAGATCATTGCATCTTATTCATAGAATTATCGATCTAGAGATGCAAAATACCTCAGAGGCTATGTTGTCCAACCTTGTCATTTTACTGTTGAAGATACCAGGGGCCATGGAGCAAAGTCCCACAGGTAATAAATTTCAGTGACAGCATTTCAATATATGTGCTTTGATTCCAGAGCTGGTGTTCCATCACGCTGTCTTTGTAAGTAGTTAATAATAAATGACTGGGTTAGATTGGATGTTTACAACCTCTCTGAACCATCATAGATGGACTTCCAAAGTAGCTGCGGCCAAAAACTTTTCCTCATCCTCCTCCTGCTCCTCCTCCTTAACATCATCATCATCATCATCAACTTCATCCTCACTCTTATCATCCTGTGGCAGCTAGCCTTAGGGCAATGAGCATCCAGCATCTTAGCTAGGATGGTTTTTAGATAAGATGCAGAAAGCATCTAAGGGCTTAAACTTGTAGCCTTTCTGACATATTAATACCTGCTAGAGCTTGTGCCCTGTTGTTCTGGTTTAGCTTTCAAAAAACCAAGCTCACCTCTTTGCCATTGTGAAGTCACATAAAAAGAAGCCCACTGAGCTAATAAAGCCAATTTCTTTACACTTTAAAGAAAACAACCTCTGACTTTCATAGGGGAATACAAAAAGGGCAAAAACTAATCCTGCCCTCAAAGAGCTCCTAATCTAATGACAACATAAATAAATATTTACAAAGCTCGCTCTAGATAGGAAAAATAACCAATAATTAGCAAAGGGAAACACTGGAATTAAGAATGAATGGGGGGAAGTTTCCTTGTAGAAGGTGAGATGTTACTTAGGACTTTAAGAGAGCCAGAGAGATCAGTAGATAGATCAAAGGAGGGAGAGTATTCCAGGCATGGAATTTTTTCAAGTACTAGTGAGTAGCTAAAAAGATACATAAACAGGAAGGCCAATTTTGTCGGAATTACATGAACTCAAGAAGACAAAAATGTTTGGGTCGAGTTCAAAAATTAAAGCTCCCAGGGAGCAAGAATGCTAAGCCTGATTAATGACTTTTCATATCCTGCAATTTAGGCATAAAGAGAATAAAAGAGAAGCATGAATTAAAGGGACACAAATGTTGGAACAAAATCTGACCTTAGAAATAAATGGGAAAAAGAAATGTTTTAAAAATCAAAAAGCTTCTTAGTAGTTTGTACAATTTATTAGCACAAAAGAATGTGAAAAATGTATAACCAGCGATCCAAAATTAAATTTTGTCTCTCCCAAGCCCCTTGTTTTGAGAAAAATTGAGAAAGGGTACCGTTGTCCTTGGTCAACTAAAAAATAAACATCTCTCTCCAACCCCAAATCTTCTCAGATTTATTTTTTTTTATTTTATTGATGTGAGGTTTTTTTTAGTATTAGGAACATTTCTAGATTAGCTCCTCCCTAGAAGAATTCTCTTTTAACAAAGTAAAAGAATTAAGCAAAATGAACAATATCCTGATGTAACTGAAAGTTCATGAACATGCTATGCCTGTAAATCCTCCCAACCTTTCTATTTTAAGTGTTTCTTAATTAACAAATTTATTTTCTCTCTCCCAGTCTATACTGCATTAAAAAAGAGAGAAAAGAAAAATGAATTGCTTGTAATAAATATGCTTAGTGGAGAAATTCAAATTCCTTTGAGTATAGCAAAAATACACATGTCTCATTCTGTACCCTAAATCAGAAAGTGTTTATACAAAGAGCAAGAAAAATGGGAAGCAGCTGGTAGATCAGGAAAGCATCCTAGCTGGCCTTACCTGGATCTCATCAAGGCATATCGTCATGAATGCTAGTGTGCCCTAAAGTTCTAAGAAGTATTATCTCTGATCTGTGATTTATGGACTATGTGCTATGATATCCTTATGGAAAAAATGGTTAAAAATGTGTGCTGGGTAATAAATAGCACAGTTAGATCTTTTCCTAACCAGTTAAATGAACAATCAATCAATCACCTTTTATTAAACAATTACAAACAGTTATTAAGCACTAACCAGAATGTATTAAGCATCAAACTGGCCATGGAAAATACAAAAAGAAAAATAAAATAAGCCCTGACTTTGAAGCATTTACATTCTGAGCAATAGAAACATCTCTACTTAGATGTATATAAAAATATAGAAAGGCAAATATACTTATAAGTAAATTCAGAATATCTGCAAAATAAATTCCTGCTAATTTAAGAAGTGGGTACAGATAAATGGTGCAGTGAAGCAATCTGTTTTGAAATCTGATCTTAGGTGCTTACTGAATGATCCTGGATGAGTCACTTAATGCCTATTAACCTCATCTTAAATAGGGACACAAGGGAGAAGGAAATGGCAAACCACTCTAGTATCTTTGCCAAGAAAACCCCATGGCTGAGTCAATGGGATCACAAAAAATCATATACAAGTGAATGAACAATAGTAAGGAGTGAGGCGATAGCAGCTGGGACTATCAGAAAAGACTCAAACTAAATAATATTCTTTAATAGTTTAGTGCTCACTGTACTAGACTTGGAGTTCAACACATAGTGGCTATTTGACCTTGAAAAAATCATTTTATCGCTATTTGCCTTAGTTTCCTCATCTATAAAAGGAAGATAAACTCCAAGAATTGTTGTGATGAACAAATGAAATTATATTTGCAAAGTGCTTTAGTAAATTTTAAAAGAGCTATGTAAATGTTAACTATTTTCATTTTTGAAATATCTTATTTTGACTCCATTCAGTTCAACATTTCTTATTGATGACATGAATGAAGACATGGATGCCATGCTTCTTGAATCTGTAAATGAACATGAACCAAAAAACAATGACCAACATAACTAGATAAAAAAATACAAATCCATAAAAAAATTCAAGAGGTTAAAATGCTGGTCAGAATCTGATTTGAAGAACTAGTGGTTTCTGGCAGGATGATGAAGTTAGAGGTCATAAGAGAGCCAAGGTTCCCTTTGTTATTTTTGTCATATGCCAAATAAAAGAAATAATAATGAAAAATAATATCATCTCAAGAAAAGGGGGAAAGTACTTATTAAAAGAAGGAACAAACAAAATAAATCCCATAGCATGATGAGTCAGTACTGTGGGATGAAAGAAACTAAAGAGAAGGGATTAAAAAGGTAGAAGGGAGAAAAAGAGTAGAATGAAATAAGAACAGAAAAGACTCCAGAAGTGAAAGTATTCTACATCACCAGAAACTTCTCTATGACTATTAAGTTGATTTTTTTAAATCATGGAAAATTTTGCATCTAATATAGTTGGAGTGGAGCTTCTTATAGGATTATGATAGTTAACAAGTTTGAACAAATCTTTGGAGAGTCCAAATAAAAAACAATGGATTCATTGAAGAATAAAATTGTCCCAATGGAAGACAACACGGTAGCTTAAAAACAATTAGCAGAGAAATTCAACATAAGTGGGAAAAGTGTTTATGAACTCTATAAACAATGGTAATAGAACTAAAGATACAACTTAAGAAAAATATATCAAGAAAAATGCATGTATGTAACACATTAGAAAATCATATGACGATATTTCCTGTTGTAGTCATATCCTGAACTTACTATTCCAGGGCAGGTTTGATAAAGTTAGCAAAGGTTCTAGGGAGACCTCTGAAGGATCAGAGAAGTCTTTCTCTAATGCCCTAAGTTTGTACCCCTAGTCTTATATGTCTCCCCTGATGTTAGATGCTAATAATCAGTATCTCAGTTACATGTGATTAATTAATATAAATTAGATTTTACAAAAGGATATTTACTTCTAAGATGTAGCAAAAATTAAATTATAAATATTCCCCCTTCCAATACCTGGGACATACTCTTTCCTAGACCACCTTGGTCCTTGGGGAGAATAAGCAAACAACACAATTTCTACATAACATTAACTCTACTAAATTCATTTCCAAATATTGCATTGCTGAGAGCCAGAAGCAATAAAAGAACCATATACTCTCACTACCTTGCTTGTTCTGGATAAGAAGGGCCAAGATCCCTCCACTAATTGGGCCATTCAACAGTTCATCTTCCTTTTTGAAATCCAGTCAGGTCATACAGAGTCATCAAAAGAATTGTTTCTGTTCATGAAAGCCCTTTGAATGTACCTTACTTCTGATTCCAGTCTATCAAAAAGGTTTTTTCTTTGATATGATATAACCAGCAGTTGCAGAATATTTGTGAATGGCCAAAAATGCATGTACAGATTATAGGTGAGTAGTACTCACAAGAACTGGGATCTTTGGCTAGTCTCAAATTACATTGGAAGTTTTGGGGGATGAGGGAGAAGAGAATGAAGTTCAACAGAATACAGAGAACACCAACAGATATGAATCTCAAGTTCAAACAGCCAGATATATTCTCATCAAACTCCAAAATTTCATTGATAGCAGTGTTGTAAGAAACCAGGAAGAAAGACAAAATATCATCATCAACAACACCAATAACAATAACAGCAACAGCAACAGCAACAAAAGCAAAACCACCCACAACTCACTGATTCAAATTGAACAGTAATTTTTGTCAATGCAAAAAAGTGATAGAAAAAGCTAGAAATCTAATTTTGTCAATAACAAAGAGAAAGAGCAAAACAACGAACTAGGCATGCAGTTAAAAAAAACTTTTAAAAAAGGAATTAAAAATTCCCAATTAAACACTAAGTTGAAAGTTCTAAAAATTAAAGGTAAAAATTAGTAAAATTGAGTGTAAGAAAACAATTTAATTAATAACTTGAAACTATGAAAAAAATCAATAAAATTGATAAAACACTTACTAATATGATTTTTAAAAAGAGAGAAGAAAACCAAATTATTATTATCAAAAATAAGAAGAGTGATATACTACCAAAGAAGATGAAATCAAAGCAATTATAAGGTGTTGTTTATATATAATATATATTAATATCAACATGTTAATATAGATTAAGTAAAATAAAAGAATATTTACAAAAATACAAACTTCCCAGATTAGGAGAAGAGGAAAGATAATATCTAAATTGAATTATTTTAGAAAAAGAAATTGGACAAGCCATAAATAAGCTTCCTCTTAAAAAGCACCAGAACCAGTGAATTTTATAACATTAAAAGACCAACTAATTCCAATATTAAATAATCTATTTGGAATAATAGGCAAAGGACAGTTCCTATCAAACTCCTTTTATAAACCAAATATACTTATACCTAATTCAGGAAAAGTAACAACAGAAAAAAAATTATCGACTCATTTCATTGATGAATATGGATACAAAAATCCTTAATAAAATGTTAACTAAAAATTATAACAATACATTACAAAAATTTTATAGTATGACCAAGCACAATTCATACTGTGAAGGCAGAGATGATTTACCATAAGGAAAACTATAAACACAATTAATTATATCAATAGTGAAAGTAACAAAAATCATATGATAATATCAATAAAGCAGAACACTCATTTCTATTTTTTAAAAAGCCACAAAGTATAGGCATAAATGAACTTTTCCTTAAATTGACAAGAAACATTTACCTTAAACCATTAGTAAGCATTATTTGTAAAGTGGATAACTTAGAAGCTTTTCCAGTAAACACAGGTATGAAATAAGGATGCCTACCACCATTACCAATATTATCCAATGTTGTATTTGAAATATTAGCAATAGTAATAAGAGAAGAAAAAGAAATAGAAGGAATCAAAATAATAAATGATGAAATAAAGCTATCTCTTTCTGAAGATGATATGATATAGTTGAAAAGTCCCAAAGACTAAACTAAAATGTTAATTGAAATAATTAATAATTTCAGCAAAGTAGAAGGATACGACATAAAACCCACATAAATCACCAGCATTCCTATATATAGGAATCCTATATATTATTTACCAACAGAACCCTTCTGGGAGAGATAACTTAAGATACCCCATTTAAAATAACTCTAGACAGTAAAAAATACCCCAGAATACATCTATCAAAACAAATCCTAGATCTATATAAACAGAGCAATAAAAAAAAAAACTTTGTACACAAATAAAATAAAATTTAAGTAAATAGAGAAATATTCATTATTCATAGGTAAGTAGGGTCAATATAATAAAAATTACAATTTACTAAAATTAATCTATATATTCAATGCTGTCCCAAATAATCACCAAAAAATATTTTATGAAGCTAAAAAAAAAAATACAATTCATTTGGAAGAACAAAAGAAATATATCAAGAGAACTAATGGGAGAAAATGTAAAGGAAAGAAGTTTAGCAATACCAGATCTTAAATTATACTGTAAAGCAATAATTATTTAAAACTATCAGGTACTGGCTAAGAAAAAAGAAAGATCAGTGGAACAGAGTAGACACACAATCTACAACAGCAAATAAATGTACTTCCCCACTGTTTAACAAGTGTAAAAACCTAAATTTTGGAAAGGAGAATTCATATTTTGGTTAAGAAAATTGTTGAGAAAGCTGCAAAGCCATCTGGCAGAAATTAGGTATAGACCAATATCTTACACCATTTAACAAGATAAGGTCAAAATGGATACATGACTTAGATATAAAGGGAAGTATTACAAGAAAATATGAAGAACATGGAACATATTACTTATCAGACTAATGGATAGGTGAACAATTCATGAACAAACAAGAGATAGACAGTATTGTGAGATTTAAATTTAATGTAATAAAAACAATCCATTTTACAAGTTTGTACAAATAAAATAAATGTAGCCAAGATCAAATGGAAAGAAGAAAACTGGGAGGGAATTTTTATAGACAATTCCTCAGATAATGATCTCATATCTCAAATATATAAAGAACTTTTTCAAATCTATAAGAATATAAGTCATTCCTCAGTTGATAAATGGTCAAAGGATATGAACAAACAGTTCTTCATTGAAGAAATTAAAACAATTTATAGACATATGACAAAATGTTCTAAAACATTATTGATTAAAGAAATGCAAATTTTATACTCCTTAAGATAAATCATATTATATTTATCAGACTGGTTAAAATGATAAAAGTGGAAAATGACAAATGTTGAAGGAGATGTGAAAAATTGGGACTTTAACTAGTTGGTGGATCTTTGAGCTGATCCAATCATTTTGGAAAGAAATTTGGAATTATGCCAAAAGAGTTATTAAAATGCCTATACCATTTGACCCAACCACACCACTATTAGGTCTGTTTCCAAGATCTATTTAGGGGAAATGAAAAAGAACCTACATTTACTAAAATATTTATAGTAGTTCTCATGGTGGTGGTAAAGAACTGGAAATTCCAGGGATGTCCATCATTTGGGGAATGGTTAAACAAATTGTGATATGTGTTCATGCTATAAGAAATGATGAGCTCAATGATTTTAGAAAAAATATGGAGAGACCACCATGAAATAATGAAGAGTGAGAAAAGCAGCATTTAGAGAACATTGTGTACAGTAACAGAAGTATTATTTTAAGAACAATTTTGAGCAACCAAATTATTGTTTTCTATTTATAAACATCCAAACTAACCTCAGAGATCCTATGAAGCAAGA
Organism: Sarcophilus harrisii; assembly: GCF_902635505.1. Lineage (NCBI taxonomy): Eukaryota > Metazoa > Chordata > Mammalia > Dasyuromorphia > Dasyuridae > Sarcophilus > Sarcophilus harrisii. Next base: position 7,026,850 of record NC_045429.1, read on the forward strand.
TGCTATTTGAATCCATAAATGAATATTGTTGTGGTATTGGAAAAGATCAGCTGACTGGTTTAGAAAAACAAGGAAAAAACTAGAACTCATGAAGGAAGATGCTCTCCCTTTTCATAAAAACATGATAGGAAGAAATAAACATAGTATAGTCTTACATATATGAATGTAAGTATATATCTTTACACACACATTAAATTGTAGCCTACTTTGTCAGGGAGGGGGGAAAATAAAATAAAAGTAAATAGCAGTGATCAAAAGAAAACCAATAAGGAAGCAAAGAAAATCTGGGCAACTTTGAAAATAACGTGTATTAGTTATTATATAGATTTTCTTGACATGGAAATTTATCATTTTATATCTAATCCTTTCATATGGTCTGCTGTGTACATGGCAATGCTTTTTTCTTCTCTTCTAATTTTGCATTTAGGTGTAAAATTTAAAAATTTACAAGAAAAAAAGACCTGGAAATTAAAACAAGGAAAAACAAGGAGAGTTGAGCTTCCTTCAAAACTTACCTTTCCGGTAAAATTGAGCACATACTCCCAGGGGAAAAATCATTTTGTTTTGTTTGTTTAAACTCAAAGAGAGATTCTAGCTAGTCCTCCAGACTATGGACATCTTTAAAGATCTTTGGTCTTCCTCCCTCACTCCCAATCTGTTGTCCTTCCACTCCATCGGCAAATGATACAAGGATGTTTTTCTGTAGTTGGCGCTTTCATCCAGTTGTTTTTTTTTTTCAAATGTTTCCCTGTACCATTTTATTGTTTTATGAGACAATAATGATCATAATCTTCCACTACCTTCCTCATAAAATTTCAGAAGGCATAGTATTGAGAACTGGTCTTTGGAGTCAAGACATGGACCAAATGTGTGATCATGATCAAGTCATTTAACTACTTAGTACTTTTAGCAACTTCCTAACACTGTAAGTTTCAGAGGAGGATCTGACTTGCATTGGGAGAGGAAATGTCCTCATTCAAGAGTTCCCTACACCACTGGAATCTAAAGTGCATCTCTACCTCCACAATACACATATATAGAGACCTGCAATCACATATACATGCACATGCAGGTGTGTGCGCGCGCGCACACACACACACACATATGCATATACACAAAAACTCACTCACACATATATGTAGCCGCTGGGCTCTGGGAGACAGTGCAGTGCAGTGGAGGAAGTGCTTGATTTGGACTTGAGGATTTAGATTCATATCTGGGCTCTGCTTTTTCCTATCCATGTGTCTTTGGAGTAATCACTTCATTTCTCTGACCCTGATTTCTCACTTGTACAATGAAGGAGTCAGACCTGACAACATCTAGAGTTCTTTCCAATCATGCAATTGTCATTCTAGTGAAGTCCAGAATTGCATTGATATTTTGGGCTACCATGAGAGGCAGCTGGGTGGTGCAGTGGATAGAACCTTTCTTCCATGTTACTACTGACATAAAGATCTTATAGTCCACTTTATCTCAGACCTTTTTGATGAATCTCTGCTTAGCTGTTCCTCCATCATCTTTCTTTCTTTCTTTCTTTCTCATTTTTTCCTGTTTGATTTGATTTTTCTCATGCCTCAAGATAACTGTAGAAATATGGATGCATATATTAGATTTAACATATATTGGACTACTTGCCATCTAGGGGAGGTGGGAAGGGAAGGGAGGAAATTGGAAAACAAGGTTTTACAAGGGTTAATGTAGAAGAATTATGTTTTGAAAATAAAAAGCTTTAATAAAAACATTTGCCCATTTTAATTTCTAATACTTTAAGTATTAATAGATACCATCCACACATACAAAAACTCTTTGGAGTCCTCAATCATTTTTAAGAGTACAACAAGAGTCCTGTCACCAAAAAGTTTAAGAATCTATGATTGAAACAAGAGGTTTTTGACTTCCATCTCCATTGGCTACTTTGTTCTTCCCATGAAGACTTAAAACTCTCTTTCAAAAAGACTCATTTTTTCAAAAGACATCAATTGGAGAATGGTATAGTTATAAATTTGAGTCAATTATCTATATATTTTAGGAATGAAACCATTATCAGAACCCTTGGATGTAAATTTTTTTCCCACTTTTCTGGTTCCCTTCTCATCTTGTCTTCATTAGATTTGTTCATATAAAACCTTTTTAATTTAATATAATCAAAATTATCCACTTTGCATTTCATAATGTATTCTATTTCTTCTTTGGCCATAAATTCCTTTCTTCTCCCTAGATCTGAGAGGTAGATTATCCCTTGTTCTCTTTATTGGTTGTAGTACCACCCTTTATGTCTAAATCATGACCTATTTCAACCTTATCTTGGTATATAGGGTGTTAGGTTGGTCAGTGGTTAGTCAATGCCTAGTTTCTAACATACTATTTTACTATTTTCCCAGCAGTTTTGTCAAATAGTGAGTTCTTATATAAAAAGCTGGGGTCTTTGGGTTTACCAAACACTAAATTATTATAACCATTGATCATTATGTCTTTTGAACCTAACTTATTTCATTTATCAACCACTCTATTTCTTAGCCACTACCAAATGGTTTTGATGACTGCTGCTTTATAATATAGTTTTAAGTCTGGTACAGCTAGACCACTTTACTATTTTTTTTTCATTAATTCCATTGAAATTCTTGACCTTTTGTTTTTCCAGATGAATTTCATTATTTTTTTTCCTAGATTTGTAAAGTAATTTCTTAGGAATTTGATTGGTATGTCACTGAATAAGTAGATTAATTTAGGTCGAATTGTCATTTTTATTATATTAGTTTGGGCTACCCATAAACACTTGATATTCTTCCATTTGTTTAGATCTAACTTTATTTGTGTGAAAAGTGTTTTGTAATTGTGTTCATATACTACCTGACTTTGTCCTGGCAGGTAGACTCCCAAATATTTTATATCATCTACAGTTATTTTAAATTGAATTTCTCTTTGTATTTTTCTTGCTGTTGGACTTTGTTGGTAGCATATATAAATGCTAATGGTTTCTATGGGTTTATTTTGTACCTTGCAACTTTACTAAAGTTTTTAATTATTTCTAATAGTTTTTTAGTTGATTCTCTAGGATTCTCTAAGTATACCATTATATCTTCTGCAAGGAGTGATAATTTAGATTCCTCATTACCTACTACTACTAATAATAAGTATTAATACTAATAATAAGAATACTAATAAGTATTCCTTTAATTTCTTTTTCTTCTTTTATTGCCAAAATTAATATTTCTAATACAATATTGAAGAGTAATGGTGACAGTGGGCAAACTTGTTTTATCTCTGATCTTATTGGGAATGCTTCTAGTTTATCCTTATGACACATGATGCTTACTGATGTTTTTGATTGAGGCTGCTGATAATTTTAAGGCAAACTTCATTTGTTCCTATGTTCTCTAGTATTTTTTATAGGAATAGGAATTGGATTTTGTCAAATGCTTTTTCTGCACCTATTGAAATAATCATATGATTTCTATTAGTTTTATTATTGATGTAGTAAATTATGCTAATAGTTTTCCTAATATTGAACTAGCCCTGTATTCCTGGTATAAATCCTACTTTGTCATGGTATATTATCCTAGATATAATTTTCTGTAATCTCTTTGCTAATATATTATTTAAAATTTTGCATCAATATCATTAGAGAGATTAATCTATATTTTTTTTCTGTTTTGAACTCACCTGGTTTAGGTATCAGTACCATATCTGTTTTATAAAAGGAATTTTTCCAAATAATGTTCATAGTATTGGAATTAATTGTTCTTTATTTTTTGTTTGTTTGTTTGTTTTGTTGAGGCAATTGGGCTCAGGTGACTTGCCCAAGATCATACAGTTAGGAAGTATTAAATGTCTGAGATCAAATTTGAACTCAGGTCCTCCTGACTTCAGGGCTGGTGCTCTATCCCATTGTGCCACCTAGCTGCCCCAGTTGTTCTTTTAATGTTTGGTAGAATTCACATGTAAATCCATCTGGCCCTGGAGATTTTTTCCTAGGGAGTTGATTAAAATAGTTTGTTCTATTTCTTTTTCTAAAATGGGATTGTTTAAATAATTTATTTTTTTTCTTCTGCTCATCTGAGCAATCTGTATTTTTATATTTATCCAATTCACTTAGATTTTCAGATTTATTAGCATACAGTTGGGCAAAATAGCTCCTAATTATTGCTTCAGTTTTTTTCTTCATTTGTGGAAATTTCACCATTTTCATTTTTGATATTAGCAATTTGATTTTCTTCTTTCCTTTTTCTAATCGAACTAGCTAAATATTTATCTATTTTGTTGTTTTTTTTCCATAAAACCAACTCTTAGTTTTGCTTTTTAGTTCAATAGTTTTCATAATTTCAATTTTATTCATTTCCCCTTTTATTTTCAGAATTTAAAATTTGGTATTTAATTGGGAAGGGTTAATTTGGTTTTTTTCCTTGCTTTTTTAGTTGTATGCTCAATTCATTGATTTTATCTTTATTTTATTCAAGAAAACAACTAGAGATATAAAACTTCCTTAGAAACTATTTTGGCTGTATGCCATAAATTTTGGTATGTTGTCACTTTCTTTGATGAAAGTATTGATTATGTCTATGATTTGTTTTTTCATCCACTCATTCTTTAGGATTAGATTATTTAGTTTTCAATTAATTTTTGTCCTTTTTTCCCTGGTCTTTTATTACATGTAATTTTTATTGTATAATGATCTGAAAAAGATCCATTTACAATTTCTGCCTTTCTGAATTTGATTTTGAAGGTTTATGTCCTAATATGTGGTCAATTTTTGTGTAAGTTTCATGTACCACCAAGAAAAAAAAGTATATTGCTTTCTGTTCCCACCCAATTTTCTCCAATCATATTTATCTTTTCTAAAATTCTATTTCTCTCCTTAACTCCTCTCTTATTTATTTTGTATTTTTGTATTTTTACCTTTATTCTGTATGTATCACTCTGCTTTAAATGTATTTCTTTAAAACAACATATTGTAGGATTTTGGCTTTTAATCCAGTATTCTATTTGCTTCCGTTTTATGGAAGACTTCATCCCATTCACATTCACAGTTAAAATGACTAATTCTGTATTTCCTGCCATCTTATTTTCCCCAAGTTATGCTTTTCTCTTTTCTTTCCTCCATTCTCTCCTCCCCAGTATTTTGCTTCTGACCCCCACCTCCCTCAAACAGCTCTCTCCTGTTACAGTCCCTCCCCCTTTCTTATATTTTTCCCCTACTTCTTTCCCTTCTATTAATCTCCTCCTTTCCTTTCCCTTTTCCCCTCCCATTTCCCTATAGGGTGAGCCAAGTTTCTCTGTGAAGTCAAATATATCTGATATTCTCTCTTTGAGAAAAATCTGATGGAATTAAGGTTCACACAAAGCTTATTTTCCTCCCTTCTTTACCTCAAACTGTAACAGGTCTTTTTTGCCTCTTCATGTGATATAATTTACCCCATTTTCCCTTCCCTTTCCTCTTCTTCCAGTACAATTCCTTTTCCACCTCTAATTTCCTTTATATATCATCACAATAATAATAATAAGGTCAAATTATACCTACACCCTCCAAGTATTCATGCAACAAAGATACAGTTCTTAAGAGTTAAAATGATCTTCCCATATAGGAATGTAGAAATTTAAAAACATAGGGTTTTTTCCCTTCTCTTTTTTTTGCATTTTCATTCTTCTCTTTAGTTCTGCATTTGAAAATTCTGATTTTCTGTTCAGCTCTAATCCTTTTAGCCAAAAAAAAAAAAAAAAAAAAAAAAATGACAATTCCCCACTTCATTGAATATGCATTTTTCCCCTGAAAGATAATACTTAGTTTTGCTAAATAGTTAATTATTGGCAGCATTTGAGGCTCCTTTGCTCTCTGGAATATCATATTCCAGGCTCTTTGATCCTTAAAATGGAAGTTGCTAGATCCTGGGTAATCCTAATTGTGGCTCCTTAATATTTGAATTGTTTCTTCTTGGTTTTTTGTGCTATTTTCTCCTTGATCTGATATTTCTGGAATTTAGCTACAATATTCCTTGGAATTTTCATTTTGGGGTCTCTTTCAGGAAGTGATTGGTAGATTCTCTCATGGTCTATTTTACCCTCTGATTTTAGGACATCAAGACAGTTTTCCTTGATTATTTTTTGAAAGATGTTGTCTAGGCTTTTTTTCATCATGGTTTCAGATAGTCCAATAATTCTTAGATTGTTTCTCCTGGATCAATTTTCCAAGTCATTTGTTTTTCCAATGAGTTATTTTATATTTTCTTCTATTCTTTTCTTTTCTTTTGGTTTTGTTTGACTGATCTTGATGTCTCATTAAGTCATTCATTTCCATTTGTTTAATTCTAATTTTTAGTGAAGTATTTCCTCAGTTAGCTTTTTTATCTCCTTTTGCATTTGAGTAATTGAACTTTTAAAAGAATACTTTGAATTCATAGAATGCTAGATTTGGAATTATAATTGATGGTTTAGCAATAAGAATGAGTTGTAAAGGAAGACAATGGAATCATTTTCTATAGAGATCTTAAGAAGCAAATAGATTTGATTTTTGGATATGTTAGTTTAAACTCTGATTTGAGGCAGGAGATAGACTTCATGAATTGTAGCCATCTCATGTGTCCCAGAGATTATGCCTTACAACATAAGTTTTAACTGTCATATTTATTTTGCATTTCATCTGGATAATATTATTTTGTACCCACTTATATATGTATTCTCTTATCTATTATAATGTAAACTCCCTGAGGTGAGGAATTGGTTCATCTTTTGTATTTGTATCCGTAGTAGCTAAGACAGGGCCTGCCATGTATGCTTAATAATGTTTGACTAACTCATTGATTGAGGGCAAACAATCACATATCCCTCTCTAGATTCATATTTGAAACATTTTAAGTTTGCTATGACCTTCCATAAGCAAATCCTTTGAGAGCCTAGGTGACCTCCATGCACTTAGATGAGGTACTATTGTAGCCTGATAATGGACTCAATACCAAGTAAAATCAGACTCATTACATGATATGTCCCTCAGTAATAAATTATCACCCTTAACTGATGTTATCTCTTACCTTAGCTCCAACTCGATTCACTGGCTTCTTTCAAGTTTCAATTAAAATCCCACCTTCTTCAAGAAATCCTTCTCTCTTTTCCCTTAATGCTACCATCATACCTGAGAATACATCAATTTATCATGTATATGTATGTAGATAAGTGTTATCTGTATATTACTGTCTCCCCCATTAGTTTGTAAATTCTTTGAAAGCAAAAACTTCTTTTTAGCCTTTCTTTGTTTCCCTAGTGCCTAGCCTACAGTAGATGCTATCTATATAGATGTTAGTGGAATTCACCTGACAGTTACTAAAAGATTATGAAAGGCAACATGACATAGTAAACAGGAAGCCAAGCTAGTAGTCAGGAAAACTTAGATTCCTTCCTCTGATACATATTGACTATGAGATCCTGAACAAATCACTGATCCTCTCAGTGACCCAGGCAGCCTTCTAAGACTACAAATTGCAGAGCCAGCATTGATCTATGCTGGTAGAAACTTTATTGTCTTGAGTTTCCTGCACAAAGGGAATCACAAGTTCAATAAAAAGAAAAACCACACTCCTATAGTAAATTGGACAGAGATTGCAGTTAGAATCAGCAGAGGGGGACCTCTTATTGATGAAATCACAAATTGAAGCAATTTTTTTCTAGTAAGTTGCACATCATTTTCTTGACACAGACAATTTCCCTGTTCCTATGGTGACTTAGTGATGAACAAAATATTAAGTATGCTCAAATATTTTTAACAAAGGAAACTCAGAATAAGATCAATGGAAACACCAACCAACTCTAAAACTGAAGAACATTTGTTCCCTTGTTGAAATTCAACCACATTAATGACAAAAAATGACCACTAGTTCCATGCTATGATCTGTCTTAAAGGGAAGGTAGAATTATCCTATCTTCTGCCATCTTCTAGAAATCATGGAATAAGATTGGTAGCATACATACATATACCTATATGTACATATATGTAATATATGTGTGTGTGTGTCTGTGTGTGTCTGTGACTGTGTCTGTGGGTGTGTATATACACAAAGAAAGAAAGTGTAGGAGAGGGAAGGTATTACACTGACTACCAGACTTAAGGTCTATGGAGCCATTGTGCTGACCTCATTGTTGTATGCCCATGAAACTTGAGCAGTCGACCAGTGCAGTGCCAGGAAACTGGATGGCTGCCATTTGAATTGTCTTAGAAAGATTCTGATGGTCACCTGGCAGGATAAGGTACCAGATATTGAGGTCCTGTCTCAAACTAAACTGCTGAGCATTCAAACTCTACTGCAGAGAGTGCAACTCATTGAGCTGGAGACATTATTTAAATGCCAAGTGTATGCTTGACAATAAAAAAATATATATTTTATGGAGAACTCATGCAAGACAAGTGCTCACAAGGTGACCAGGAAAAATGTTACAAGGACACTCTCAAACTCTTTTTTAATAATTTTAGAAATGATTATATGTCATGGGAGACAGTAGCACAGGACTGCCCAGCGTGACATGCCCTCATCAGAGAAGGCTCTGTGCTCTATGAGCAAAGCAGAATGAATTAGCCCAGAAGAAATGTGATGTGCACAAAACTAGAGAACCACCCCAAATGTTCACAGGGACTATTTGGGACTGACCTGTGGCAGAGCATTCTGAGAAGTCATAGTTGGACACACTAACTTGACTCTAAGAAAGGACAACAATCATATATATTGTGATATAATGTGTATATTATGTATATGACAGTATATGTAATGCTACACATTCATTTCATTATGTCACATATTCATGCTCCTCCTTCACCTTTGTCTCTTAGAATCATTGACTTCCTCCAAGGATCAGTTCAGGTACTGTTTCTGACAGGAAGCCTTACCTGATGCCTCAGTTCCCTCTCTTCTCAAAATATTTTGTGTTTATTTATCTGGAAACTGAATGGTGCAGTAGGCAGAATAAGGAAGAGCTGAGTCCAAACCCAGACTCGGAGAATTACAAGCAATGAGATCCTGTCCTAATTATTATTATTTTTACTAATAATAGCTTTTGATTTTTCAAAATACAGATAGTTTTCAACATTTGCTGTTGTAAAAACTTGTGTTACAATTTTTTTCTCGCTCCCTCTTCTCCTATTCCCTCCTCTGGACAGCAAGTAATCCAATATAAGTTAAACATATACAATTCTTCTATACATATTTTCACATTTATCATGCTGCACAAGAAAAATCAGATAAAAAGAGGGAACAATGAGAAAGAAAAAAAAACAAGCAAGCAAACAACAACAAAGGTGAAAACACTTTGCTTTGATCCACATTCAGTCCCCATAGTATTCTTCTGAATGCAAATGGCTCTCTCCATCACAATTTTTGAAAATTGGAAATCAGAAATATTGGAATTGGCCTGAATCTCCTCATTGTTAAAAAAGAGTCAAGTCTATCACAGTTGATCATCACATAATCTTCTTGTTGCTGTACACAATGTTTCTTGGTTCTGCTCACTTCACTTAGCATCAGTTCATTCAATTCTTTCCAGGCTTTTCTGAAATCAGCCTGCTGGTTATTTCTTATAGAATAATAATATTCCATAACATTTATTCCCCAACTGATGGACATCCACTCAGTTTCCAGTTCCTTGACACTATGAAAAGGACTGCTACAAACATTTTTGCACATGTGAGTCACTTTCCCTCCTTTAAGATCTCTTTAGAATATAGACCCAGTAGAGACATTACTGGACTAAAGGGTATGCACATTTTGATAACCCTTTGGGCATAGTTCCAAATGGATCTTCAGAATGGTTGGATCATTTCACAACTCCACCAACAATGTATTAGTGTCCCAGTTTTCTCACATCCCCTCCAACATTCATCATTTTCTTTTCCTGTCATATTAGCCAATTTGAGAGGTATGTAGTAGTACTTCAAAGTTGTGTTAATTTGCATTTTCTGGCACCTTCTGAGAGGTAAATTGTCCTTTGTTCGACTAATCTGGTTATAGCATCACCCTTTATGTCTAAATCATGAACCCATTTCAACCATATCCTAGTACTGGGCATTAGGCCGAGGTATAAAATTCTAGGATTAGTATTCCCAGAAGTATTTGTCAGAGAGTGAGTTCCTATCCCAGAAGCTGGAGTATTTGGGTTTATCAAACACTACAATACTATATTACTTTATAGTATAATTTTAGGTCTGGTATAGCTAGTAGCCTAATTATTTAAACTCTCTTAATTTCAGTTAGTTTCCTCTTGTGTAAAACAGACATCATAATAGCACCTACCTCATAAGTTGTTGAAAAAAAATCAAATGAGCTAATATTTATAAATGGTTGTTCCACCTTCTAAGTGCTATAGAAATGTTGGCTATCCTTATTATTAGAGATATACACATCATATCTCTACCTACAGAGAATATAAACTCCCTTATGGAAAGAGATTTTATTTTTTACTCTATTTCTTATTTATTCTTGCTCACTGCCTATAGTTCTTCAAAAGTATTTGTTGATTTCAGTTGATTCTAATCTAGAATTTTTCTGAGAAAAAAAAACAGATCCCAAAGTCTGTGATTGAAAGAATAGACTTGCTTAAATATTTGAACATTCTCTCATGTCTAGGCCTTTAATATGTTTGTCTTTCATAACATCTCAAAGCTCAAAGACTCAGAAATCATGTCTGCAAATTTTGAGGAACCTGAGACATAGTTCGTATGAACATTCGATTTGAACTCATTGAGGGAAGGTCAGTACTCACACTATCCTTTTACTTGCCTTCATTATTGAATCCTCAATTATATTTATCTTAATATATCCCTGTCTGAAGACTATCTTCTTTGATCAGAGACAGCAGCAAAATAAGATTTGATCGTTTCACCTTTTTTCCCGTTACTTATTATTTTATCTCACACAGTGGTCCTATTCTGTCTTTAATCTTTTTTTTCCCAGAATATTTTTGTGTGCTTAAAAGTCCTTCTTGCTGTCTTTATGCCCAATTCATTCTAGCTTATCATATTACTAACATTCTTAGAGTGGAGTGCCATCTTCTGTGTGCATTCCCAGTTACTTATTTATCTTTCCTTCCTCTGTCCATATCTTTCTAGACTCTAATTTGGTTCCAGAGCTCCACTGGTCTATTTAGAATATTATAAAAACCCCCAAGCTCTACTCTCCTTTGTGTGCATTCCTTGCATCTTTGGGGTATTGGAATTCCAATACTAAGCTTCCACCTGTACAGAATGACATGTATGGGGGGGGTCTCACTGGCATGGGTCAGGACCCTCTAAACTGAATTCAGTAGATTTGGAGAAAATAGAGTGATCTCCAGGTAATCACTACTCAAAGAGCTCATAAACAAGCATTGATTTTATCACTTCCCGGTTTCAAACTTGGATAGGGGTAATATCACTGATAAATTGGAGCCAAATGAGAATGAATGATAGACAAGAACCTGGTTTAACTGGAAGCACCAAGAGGATTTGTGGAGTTTTGACTAATGATCCCTCCTGCTTATGGGTTTCTAAGGGAGCACTTTCTCCAACTTTTCACCAATGAACCAAGAACCTACTGGATCCTCCTTTTCTTTTCTCTCCTAACTAACGCTGTAAAGGAAGGCTAGGAGAGAAAAGAAAAGGAGGATCCAATAGGTTCTTGGTTCATTCTGACTGGAGCTGTGCCACATAGCAAAGACCTTGCTTTTCTCTTTTGTTACTTGTTCTCCAGTTTTTCCTTCTCATTCTAGGAGTTGAGGAGTTGCCTTAGTCTAGGCAAGCTCTATCTGGCTGAGGACAGACATCAACATCATCCATTGCAATTCTCTTCAAGGAAATAACCAAGAGCCTTACATGTTTAGAATTATTACTATGAACACCATTTTGATTATGAAGGTATCATTGTTGATAGACGTGATGTTGTTGAGGTAATGATTCCCAAGATGATCCATGAGTCTGGCAGGGCAAATTGTGTTAGTCAGGTTGGTTACTGATCTAAGAATTTCCCTATAGTCTATATTCCATTAAATTCCACTCTCCCTAGGGCCAAACTCTGGAGTTACTTAGTAGCTTCAGATTGGCCGGTAGGCTAGGAGCAAGGCCAACAGAACCCAGGGCTGTTGATATTCCATTAAATTCAGGAGAGTAGCAGATTCAGCAGCTGCTGGAAATTGGGAGTTGCCTCCCAGTACACAGCAGGTTCATTAACAAGGAAACTCATTAAGACTCTTTAGAATCATTTGTGATTATGCTGTCAAATGCTGATCTTGAAAGCACTCCATCCCTTTAAAGCTAATTTCTTCTAAAGAATTAGAGACTGTGAATATCCATTCTCTGACACGTTACAATCCATTATCTTCATGTTTAGAAAAAGTATTCACTTCTGCTTGGCCTCTTAATCAATCACATCCTATTCATCTCTGTCTCTCTCTCTCTCTTTTTCTCCCTCCCTCTCTCTCTCTCTTCCTCCCCCTGTCTCTCTCTGTCTCTCTCTCTTTCCCCACCCCCCCCTCTTAATGGACTAGCTATTTCTTCCCAAGATTCTTGCCATTATTATATCAGCAATGGGTTCTTCCTTGCTATAACAAAAGATCATAAATCTTGTACTACAAGAGATCTTAGAGGCCATCTAGTCCAACTGCCTCATTTAACAAGGGAGGAAAGCCAAATAATTGAAAGTGACTTACCCAAAATAACAAGAAGTAGACAGAGGTAACATCTGAACCCAAGTCTTCCCACACTCTTTCCATGGTGCTAGGCTGCCTTCATTATTTAGAATCATATCCAGGAGTGCAGTTTGTTATAGTATTTCTTTCCTTTACTTATTCTGAAGAAAGAGATTCTCACTAAGGTCTAGCAAGAATTTATTAGAGGTTCTTGTGAAATTAGAGCTCTTGGCTCTTATTTTTCCCTGTCCCTGTACATTGTTCTAATGAGTCACACACAACAGTCAAAGTCATTAGGAAGCCTTTGGGGCACCTAGAAGGAGTGCCCTCTCCATATAGTCAATGGTACATCAATAAGTGCCCTTCAAGCACCGGATTCTCCTGTTGCTGATTACATAATATCATCATCAAGTGTGGAAGCCATTAGTAAGAGAGATGAAGGGCTAATGAGTCCCTCTCAAGTGAAACAATCTGACTGAGGATGTATAAACAGCTCAGAAAAGGCAGAGACAATGAAGGTTGCTTTCAGATAAAACAAGTCCAACACAAGTTCTCCCGGTAGAATGTAAACTCCATGAGGCAGGACTAAATTTACTTTTTATATCCTTAGCTTGGAGTTTGGCATCTAAGGAGACCTGGTCTGTGTTTCACTGGTAAACATAATTCTGGGATGAAAAAAAGATTTCTCTGCAATCTCTAGTTTGGGAATTTTAGAATACTAAAAGATTGTAACCCAATTCACACAGCTTCTGTATGTGTGTGAGAGGGAGTTAAGACTTGAAACTAGACTACTCCACCCTTTACTCCACTCCACCCAATACTCCACTCCATGGCACTCATTGTGGGAAATAAGCAGTGGGTCTACCAGAATGTTCCCACAAGCACACATGATAATTCATATAAAATATTTTAGGTCTCTCTCTCTCTCTCTCTTTCTCTCTCTCTCTCTCTCTCTCTCTCTCTGAATTGTCATGTGTGCTCTCTTTCTCTCTCTCTCTCTCTCCCCCACCCCCAACACACATATATACATATACACCCATACACAATTTTAAAAGCTTAGACTATCAGGGTTCTCAAAGGGTAACCAAATCCTCATTTGGCCCTTATTCCAGGTAGAAGATCAAAGAATCTCCTTGCTAAAGGGAGCCTTTTTGTTGTTGTTTGGTTATTTTTCATTTCTAAAGACATTAGAAAAGCTGGTCATTTTCTTCTCCAGCTCATTTACAGATAAGGAAACTGAGGCAAAGAGGGTTAAGTGATTTGCTCAGAGTGACACAAATACTACGTATCTGAAAGCAGAATGAACTCAGGAAGATGAGTTTTTTTGACTCTATCCACTGCACCACATAATCAAATAGAGCTCCTCTTTTGATAAATAAGGAAACTAGAGCAAAAGTTAAATAAATACCTTGCTCAACATTGCACAAATAGTCAATGACATGATAGGAATTTAAATGAGGGCTCCTAAAGGGAGTTTGATAGGGTAGTTATTCTACGGGACTGAGAACAGGGAGCCTTCGCTGTGAACTTAAAACTAGGAACTGTGTGTCACCCTGGACAGTTCCCTTGATGTATCTGAGCCTTAATCAACAAAAACCAACAAATCAACACATTTGCTTACATCTACTCCAGGAGATTATAAGCACACTCATAGCTTTATAACATGAAAGGATCTTAGAGTTTTAGTTCAACCCCTCCTCCTCATTTTACAAATGAGGAAACTGAGACCTGAGAGGTAAGTGACTTACCCAACATCATAGAGTAGTCAGGTAGCAAAACCAGTGATTGAACCCCTGTCCTTTGTCTATAGAGTTGGTGTTCTTTCTATTAATCTATGCTGTTTCAGAAGTATTGTGGTAACATTCAATATGCTACAAAGCAATCACTATTTTTAACTTCTCTTTCTTTTCCTTGTTTTTTGAAGTTGTTTTTATTTCTGTCCTTCTTATGACTTCTGATTCTACCCTTAAGAATTCTTTCCCTCAATTTAATTCCCAAAACAACAACAACCAAAAAAAAAAAAAAAAAACTCTCTCGCAGTGATTCAGTTTTCAGTCATTCGCTTCAGATACGCAAAGTGTTTCAAAGGTACATTCTCGGATGATTTCTTGCCTACTTTGATCTTTCCTTTCCTCGGGGACCCTATTCAGGGATCAAATACCCTCAGCTTGAATTGTATCATTCTTCTTTGCTTCATGTCAAATATTCCATGTTGACAAGCATAATTAAATTAGGAAATTCTTTATTCTTCATAAAATGTTTGGTTTGGATTTTCTCTATCTTAGAAACACATCAGTTTTCGTTATTTATATGATAATTGGCATTTATATAGCACTCAAAAACTGGAAAAGTGTTTTATATACATTAACTCATTTAATCCTCAAAATAACCCCATGATTTTGTCATTATCAAAACTCAGAGACTTGCTAGAAAATGTTGGGGGCAGGATCCGACCAAGATTCAATGCTCTGCCCATCACGCCATGCTGTCCTGACCACCCTGCACTTATTTCTCCACCTGGTATCTGCTAAATGTACTAAGAATACTCACCAATCATTTTCTCTTTTTTTTTTTTTAATCTCTAAAAAGCAAGCCAGGGTTGCAGGAAATGTAGCATCTGGGCATTTAATGGCCTCCACATGGATGCAGATTTATGAATATCTCCAAAGACCAACAGCATCAATTGTTGCAAGACAGTTTTCTCCTATTCACAAGGCAAAGAAATTAGAGATAATACATGAATATTTTTATTTCCAAATTTCCAAAATTATAATGTTATTAATTAGCATGCTTCATCTGTCTGTTGCTAAGAGGACAGAGTGAGATGAGCAGGACAAGAACAATTTATCAAAGACATAAAAAATGTAAAAATTGAATGATTCAGAAGGAATTCAATGAAATTGATGGATGAAATGAGCAAACCTGATTATTCTAGAGAACCAGTTATGAGGAAGAATCCTGCCCAGCCTTTGATAAAGAGAAGATGGATTCACATACAGAATGAGAGACACATTGGAGGGGCGAAGGGGGCCTATGTTTATATGATACAAAATTCTGTTTTCTGTTTTCTTTCCTTTTTTCTGTCTCTGTCTCTCCCTTTTGTGGGTGGATCATGGGAAATATGAGGGAGAAAAACAAATGTTTGATAATTAAAAAAATATAAACAATAAGCATTAGATCATGGAATTAGAGAGTTGGAGAAGACTCATCTTGTACAACCCCTTCCTCATTTTGCAGATGGCAAAACTGAGACCTGTGTGAGTTAAATGACTTGTTCATGAGTCATGAAGCTAATAAAGGGTAAAACAAAGCTTGAAATAGGCAGTTGTGACAAACAAGAAAGTAACAAGATTTTCTCTGGTATTTTCACACCAAACAGGAGTGTTTTTTCCTTACTGGAACAAAGAACAAGCCAAAAAAGTTCTTTTTTAAACTGGTTGCCTCCAAAAAAAATTTGTTTGGGGCATTTTTTCCAGGAAGGGGGAGGAGGAAGAGATTCAAATGTTTCTGCCTTGTTTTCTTTCAACTGTATTCTGAGGAAACATCCCTGATGGGCACCTCACAAATGCTAACAAAACAATAACTAGTTTGAGAGGGGGGAGTCTGCCACCCAGGCTTTAAAAATCCCATCTGTTCTCTGGCCTGTTCTCAAGCGCTGTTCTCAGCCAGTCCGACGTGGCTGTCTGGGAGAGAATATTTTCTCCAGAATGAAAGGAAGTCCTATCTGGAGTCAATCCCCAAACATGGTATTGACTGTCTCCACATAGGGGAGATTGAAATTTTCCTTTCCATGATTCAAGTGTCGCCTCTGATCCATGTCAGATCCATAACCCTGAACCTGTAAGCAGCCCCTTAACAGGATTTCTTAATCTGGAGTGGGGGGAACCTTTAAAAATATTTTTGGATGCTTGTGTTTCAATATAACTGGTTTCCTTTATAATCCTGCTGTTTGGTTTTGTCATTTAAAAGCATCATTCTGAGAAAAGGTCTCACCAGAGTGTTAAAAGGGTCCAACCATTACACAAAAAAATGTCAAGAAAGCTTTTTCTAGAACTATAAATTACAGAAAAGTTTCCACTCGGCAACTGTAGAGGGAGTTTCCATTCTAACAAAATCACAGGTCAAGATACCAAAAAAAAATTTTAATGTGAAAATCAAGGTGCTCTGGAGGATATAAAAGACACAATAAAATGCTCGCCTTTTTGAAGGAGATTCCAATCCAGTGTGAGAGGTGGTAAGACACAACTGAGACCCTGAGTTCAAAACTTGGACTTAACATGGATTACTTATGTGAACTGACACCTCAGTTTCCTTATCTGTCTTTTGAGAGGATTGGCCTCAGTGATATCTAAGATCCTTTCCAATTCTATATCTATGCTCCTAGGAGACAAGAGGAAGATTTTATGTAGGCAAATGATCCAGAGCACATCCTCTCTTAAGAAGTTAAAGGGATTTGTTGGAATGAAGAAAGAGCTCAACTCTACCTACCATATAACACTAAGTATTTTTATGAATATTATAAATTATTCTTCCTAACCGAGTGATATTGACAGAATGAGGATGTTTTTTGCACCCCATACATTCAGGTTTTAGGGGGCAAAGCCCCTGTTACCCTGCCTTAGTTTCAGTTGTGAATTTGATCTATATGTACATAAGTATATTACAGAATAAAGCAGGAAAGTGCATAAGATTAGATGAAGTGCTCTGAGAATATAGAGGGAAAGAGGAATCACTTCTGATGAAGGGAAGGAAATATGAAAAGAGGGCAGTATAGTGTACTAAAAGCATAGTGGATTTGGGAGTCAGAGAACTTAAATTCAAACCCCTCCAAACACTGCCCAAGAGGACTTGATCTTCAGTTTTTTCATCTGTAAAATGGTCCCTTGGACTATAAGATCTGTTTCATGCATCTAAAGCTGTGTGTTATAAAGGAAAGGTCAATGGATTGAGAAAGAGAGAAATTGGATTCAAATCTGCTGCTTCTCCATAATCTAAAACTCTGTCTCCTCATCTATAAAGGTAGAGCCGGGCTCTCTGATCCCTGATGTCCCTTCCAGCTCTGAATCTATAATCCAGTATTTTCAAAGGATGGTTCCAGCTCTCAGCCCTTTAGTCAGACTCCCACCTGAAAGATCAGGTAGGATTTCACCTGCTACGTAACTGAGACCAATAACCCTAAAGGTTCTGCTGCCCAGCCTAGGCTCATTCTTCTGATTCTCCAGGGATTCTCATGTCTTCTGTTTCTAAGATTGATGGCAGGCTGGTAAGATGCTGGGAAGGAATTGGGGGGGAAAAGTGGAATAAATTTGCTTTATTGGAGGTTTTCTGTTTTGTTTTGATCTTCTATCAGCACCATAAATTATCCCACTGAGGTGTCACAGGACCTCTTAAATTGATCGCCACCACTGCTCCTTGGAGATTTGTCTGTCCTCTTAGTACATATCCTTTGTCTCATATCCACAGTCATAAACTGTCACTTCTCAATATGTTTCCAGAGTCAATATTGTGCCAAACACATTAAGCAACTGAGAGAGAGAAATGGGATGACAGTGTGGCTTAATGGAAGATGTCAAGAGAGATCAGGGTCACAATGTTCACAAACAGCTCGCAAATGATCTGAATTTACATCATGAGACACTTACTATCAGGGTGACTCTGGGCAATTTGGGTGACCCTAAACTCTCAGCCTCAGTTTTCCTCTTTTTAAAATTATAATAGCCCCTGACTCACAGGGTGGTTGTGAGGATCAAATAAGATAAGTAATATTTCACACACCTTAACATACTTTTGAGATGCTGGCTACTTCATATATTCCTCAGGTATTTTTTTCTTCAGATACCTAAATATTGGAAGGTTTCTCCCTTTACAATCTCCTCGCAAATGAGAACTAATTTATCTTTTTCTCCTTCATTTTAAACCAGTGCCTAGCATAGCAAGTGGTTAATAAATGTTTAATGGTTGATTGATTGATTCTTATGTTAGAGAAGATTTCACTCATTCTTTCTGGGAAAGTCGGGGTTATCACAGCTTCTTTTAGATGACTGATATATATTTCATGATTGTCCCTCTCAGGAAAAGTGGTTATTTTATCTTTTGTAAAATTTCAAGCGAAAATGAACCACTTCAAGTAGTTGCTATGGATTTGAAGACACATTATTAAAAGGTTTTTCTATAAGAGTCCCAAAAGGTGCCAAAAAATGTCTAAAGACAATAATAATTTGAATGCTTATTGCCTAGTTCCCTGTAATTATTTTTAGGAAGTACTTGATGGACAGTGCTTAATTAGAACCATTCTCTTTTCTTCCTAAGCTACATAAAAATATATACAATGTGTTCCAGTACTGAAGCCATGAGTGGGAGTTAATTTTCAGCAAGGCCATTTTTCAAGTCAGCTGCCAGAACTGGCAAAATATACCTTCCCTATGTCTGACTGAAAATGATGGTTCTCTGACTCAAATGGAGAATGACAGCCATTATCCACCAGAAAAATTACCAAAGGTTATGAACAGGCCACTCTTAAATGAAGAACTAGAGTATGTTATTATTGTTTATCCTTCATTTCCTAAGAGGGTCAATAACATTATGGGCAATGTCTTGACTTGTGGATGAATTGTATTTTAGATGAGACAGAGTTAGACAAAGTTGTCAGCCTCGATTTATCTTCCAGAATCATCAAAGTCCATCAGGTAAGAATATCAGGAGAATAATTTCTATAGTAACAACATTGTAAAGAAAAGCAACTTGGAAAGCTTTAGAATTCTGACCAAGGCAATCACCGATCATGAGTCTGAAGGGTCAATAATGAAATACATTTCCTGTCTCCTGCCAAAGAAATGCTTATTTCTTTCTTATTTCTTTCCTTATTTATTTCCTTATTTCTTTCTTTCCTCTCTTCCTTCCCACTCCCATCTTCCTTGGTTTTCTTTCCTTCCTTCTTTCTTTCTTTCCTGACAGAGAAGATGGTGTCCAGGTT
Source organism: Sarcophilus harrisii (assembly GCF_902635505.1). NCBI lineage: Eukaryota > Metazoa > Chordata > Mammalia > Dasyuromorphia > Dasyuridae > Sarcophilus > Sarcophilus harrisii. The sequence goes on from NC_045429.1 coordinate 7,046,456, forward strand.
CTGAGATATACATTTTTGGACAGGACAAGTATATGGCTTTGTTTTCCTTGGTTATACTGATTTTTTTTTTACATTAAAAAAAGATTTTCCAGAGTTTTCAGGGAAATGATTCAAGTGGAAAGCTGATAGCAGGCCACATATGGCTGTTTCAGGAGTCATCAAATGCCCAGAAGCAAATTAGAGCAGGAAAGTAATTGAAGCAAGTGAGGGAGTAGAGAGGAGAGCCACAGTCAGATGCACAGCTCGCCTGCCCTGTCTTGGCTGAGAGCCAGCCGGAAAATCAATCCTTCAAGGATCATTTGTTCCGATAAGTTATACAAGCCTTAAATAAATCCCACTGAGAAAACCTTGGAGTGCTGTTACCACTCTCCACTGAAAAGAAAGGGGGCAAAGCCTGAAGGCTTCCCCACCAGGGAGTGCACCAAAGCCATCCTTAAGCACTCTGCTGCCAGTTCAACTAAGTCCAGTCCAGATCAATGCAATCCAACTCAATAAGCATTTATGAAGCATTTACAGTATACAAAACAGTGTCCTGGAGAATCAAATGCAAAAAGTAAAAAGTCTTTGCATTCTAGGAGTACACGCTCTACCAGGGAGGTCCATGTTCACACGGAAGTAAATCTGAAGTTTAGACAAAGTCATTCAAAACAGAGTGGTGACACCCAAAGAGTCAGAAACAAGTTCCCATTAAAGATGTCTCTGGCCTGGGCACAGAAGCCATGGCTTAGAAGTTTGTTTTTCTTTGCTTTATTTATACCACGGTGGCGTCTCGCTCAGTTCAAAGCTTTGAGGAATATTGAACAGACCACTCACTTGTTATAAACAGCCCCATGGTCTTCTATACCAAGGATCAGGAGATTTGCCAGCTCTTAGGGTCTGAGAAAAGAAAAGGAGAATAGCTCCAGGTTGTCCCCGTGTCCTGAAGCACAAACCAATATACAAATCAATCAGCTTTTGAACTGTGATTTACCTGCTGGGAGTCTTCATGGACACTCTCCTCTTACAAATCCATCTTCATGCTTTAATTTGTAGTCTTACAGAATTACCCAAGGAAATGAAGGTCTCTCCAACTCTGAGATACTCAGATTTTGTGAATAATTCCATGATCAGACCATCTCCCACTTAAAGTTGGGGAGTATTTTCAAAAAATAAATCAAATTATTGAAGGAGCAAGTCCAATACTCAACAAAAGTATGGCAGGTAAAAGATGTCCTCACCAGCTTCTACCTCCATAGATACCTCTATGAATCTTGGTACCCTGTCCCTGACATCTGGCCACCCAGGGTACCCTACTCCAAATAGTATCTATGGGCCCAATGTCATCCCTTCCATGAAGCCTTCCCTGATTTGTCCTTGAAATCTGCATTTAATTTTACAAATCTCCATTGCATTATCATGTAATATAGATGTGCTCTCAGACTCACTTTCCTTATCTATAAAATGGGAATAATATAGCACTTACATTACTGGAACATTATAAGGATCAAATAAGAAAACATAAATAAAGATTCTGTGTAACTTAAAATACCATTATGTATGTCACTTCTGTTGTTACTGTTGTTGTTTATTCTCTTTATGTGTGTCTTATTTCCCTATAAGCCTATAAGTTCTAGAAGGGCAGAGAGCTTACTCCCCACCCCCCCCACCCACCCGACTCTACAACACAGGTCACAAGAGCCAGCTTTCTTTAGAAGTGATCAGAGGGTCCCGCCAGTGATGTAATGACAAATAGCAGGACCTTCTGCTAGTACCAGGGATTCTTTTACAATTTTACCTCATGCCAAGAGGGAGAATCAAGTGTCATGTTTGTGGTTCCTGAATCTTTCCTTTAATGATTAACCTTATTGAATGCTCTGATTTGGACTCTATTTGATTTCCTACTTTTGTTTCCTTGTTTGCAGGAGAAACAATCTTGGCAGCGCCCAGACTATTGAATTCTGTCTTTCCCAGATGGGGTCGGCTCTAGGATTGATCACTCAACTGGAATGGGCTGCTTGAACTGATGCGACCAAGCGGATTAAGCTGAGCAGGTTGCTCAGCAACTGAGCCTCTGTTTTTGGAAAGGGCTAAGCAGATAACTAGATCATCGCGCTCTTATTGGAAGTCATTATTCCTGATGGATAGATTAATGTATTGGACTCCCTTGGCTAATTCTTTGATAGATACCTGCAGTGATCAACCCCTCCAGGCTTGACAACTTGTTACTCTTGTCAGTGAGTGTTACAATGTCCTTTTTTCATGAAGAATAATAACACTGTGTTCCTTCAGTTATGGCAAAGACTCTTTGCTGAGAACTAGCTGAAACTTTTCCTTGACTCCCTAAAAGCCTGGGCTCTAAGATCTGTCACCCCAGCCAGGAGGTAGGAGAGCTCTTAGCCTTCTGTTCAATAATTGTCCTTGTCTCAAATCAGTTTTCTCACTGAGGGACCCAACTTCCAACTTCTAGTGACCAGCTCCTTTTCTTCCCAAACTCCTGCAGAATCTTAATCAGAAGAATGGCTGGGTCATAGCCATGGAGGCATTCCCGGTGGCCAGCAGCAGCTTCATTGTCTTTCCCCGACTTTCATTAACAATCGAGCTCAAGAACCAGGAGATCATTATATATGTCAACAATGATACTGTATGAGGATATATTCTGATGGAAGTGGATTTCTTAGACAAAGAGAAGATCTAACTCAGTTTCAATTGATCAAGGATGGACAGAAGCAGCTACACCCAGAGAAAGAACACTGGGAAATGAATGTAAACTGTTTGCATTTTTGTTTTTCTTCCCAGGTCATTTCTACCTTCTAAATCCAATTCTCCCTGAGCAACAAGAGAACTGTTTGGTTCTGCACACATAGATTGTATCTAGGATATACTGTGACATATTTAACTTGTATAGGACTGCTTGCCATCTGGGGGAGGGGGTAATGGGAGGGAGGGGAAAAGTCGGAACAGAAGTGAGTGCAAGAGATAATGTTGTTAAAAAAAAAAAAAAAACTACCCAGGCATGGGTTCTGTCAATAAAAAGTTATAATAAAATAAAAAAAAAAGTTGAGCTCATCTAAGCTCATGCCCATTCCAAGGTACAGAGTTCTTCTCTGCCTTCTGAAAGGTTTTCCTCTTCACATTCAATATCCCTGTCTTTGCCCTCCAGTTTTGCCAGCATAAATGGGACACATTTATGTTCCTTATGTTGGCAATGGTCTAGGTTCAGGAGAAGCTGCAGTTGTGTAGTTCTATGGCAGGGATTCTATTTTATTTTCTTTTTCTTCCCTTATATATGCACCACTAAAAAAGGAAAATACTATATACGGTTAAGTAAGTCTACCTGTTCCCATGATGAAGATGAGGGATGGGGAAGTTTTGATGGTGGGGAAGTGGAGAATTGACTTCATTATCTGAGCTCATAGAATTCAGATTTACTGAAATATAGCAGTTAGGGGGGAAAGGCAGCATTTCCCCATAGGTGGGGGCTCGGAGCTATGCTGATTGAGTAAATCATCACCAGTCACACTCTGTAGACTAACAAGATAGCACAGCTGTACCATGAAAGGGAAAAGTGAGGGATGGGAGGTTGTTCAGTCAACTAGAATCACAAAAAGTTTGCTATTTCCCCAGCATTCCTCCTAGGGGAAGGACATAGGACCAGAATGAATATAGAATTCCAGAATTTCATATAATTAGCCTAGCATCAGATAAATGCTTAATTGTTTCATCTGGTTGTTAAATATATTTGGAAGCTAATAAGAAGGAAAGGTGAATTGCCAAAGTCACCTAGTAAGGAGTTGTCAGAGTCAGGATTTGAACTTAGGCCTTTCGACCAGAGTCTATACTTCCCATTATACTTCACTGCTTCCTTGGGTAGATGCTAGATTTGGGGGTAGAAGGAACCTTAGAGGTTAACTAGTCCAACTCCCTCCATGCATTTTATATATAAGTAACATAGGGCCAGAATGATCGTGTGACTTTCCCAGGATCATACAAGGAGTCAGTGGCAGAATCAGCATCCAGATCCAAGTCCTCTCATTCCTGTCTATATTCTTGCCAGCATTCCACACATAAGACCATGATTCTCTCGATGTTGTTTCTTTTAAAAATAGATTTTTGGTAAAATACAAATGAATCTCTAATGCAGAATCTCAGGCTGGGAAACAAAGTGAAAGTGAACAAATCTTAGGCAGTGTGGGGGAGGATACTGGAGACACAGGACCCACAGTGCTTGAGGGACCAAAAGGACACAATTTTCCAGCGTGACTTCATTTGCAATGAACCAAATAGCTCTAGCAATCTTTCCCTTTGTCTGGGAGAAAGTGCTCTATATTGAGGACTTGATTTTTTAACAGATCTTCCTTACATAGAACAGAAGAAGGGACTAATTTTCAAAACAAACAAGAGCTAAGATAAAAACCATTCTGTGATCACTTTGGGGGTTTTATTTTAGCTCATAAACATACAAGTTGGATTCCCCTGGTGGAGGTTAATTGCCCTTCAATGGTGAGCCAGCAGTGAGCCATCCTCAGTAAACCATCAGAGCCAAAATAGCCACTTCTAACTCATGAGAAAATGAAAATCTGAGTAAGATAGTGTGTGGTCAGAGGAGGATAACTGAGATGGTGAAGGGTCTTGGGTCCTGCACTGGGTGAAGGAAGTGTAGGAGGAGACACAGTGGAATACAACAGAAGCTGCAACTATCCCATGGAAGAAAGATAGGATTTTTTTTCTGCTTGACCCTAGAAGGCAAAATTAGGAGGAATGAATACAAGTTACATGAGGCAAACAGGATTGATGGAAGACTAAGTTTCTAGAAATTAGACTTTCCCAAAGTGAAATGGGCTGCCTATGAATTACTGAGTTCTCTTATGGCTATATGGTTGGAGCCAAGATTGGATGAGCACTTGCTGGGAATGGTGTAGAAAGGATTTTTAATTAAATACACTTGGTGCAAATGTTTGTGGCAGCCCTTTTTGTAGTGGCCAGAAACTGGAAACTGAGTGGATGCCTATCAGTTGGGGAATGGCTGAATAAGTTATGGGATATGAATGTTATGGAATATTCTTGTTCTATAAGAAATGACCAGCAGGATGATTTCAGAAAGGCCTGGAGAGACTGACAGGAACTAATGCTAAATGAAATGAGCAGAAGCAGGAGATCATTCTACACAGCAACAACAAGATTATATGATGATCAATTCCAATGGACATGGCTCTTTTCAACAATGAGATGATTTAGGCCAGCTCCATTGATCTTGTGGTGATGAGAGCCATTTAAACCCAGAGAGAGGACTGTGGGAACTGAGTGTGGATTACGACACAGCATTTCACTCTTTTTGTTGTGGTTTACTTGAAATTTATTTTTTTTCAATTTTTATCTGATTTTTCGTCTATTTTGGACTTAATATATATTTTTACCACATTTAACATATATTGGATTACATGCTATCTAAGGGAAGGGGTGAAGGGAAGAGGGGGAAATTGGAACACAAGGTTTTTCAAGGCTCAATGTTGAAAAAATTATCCTTGCATTATGTTTAAAAAAAAAAAAACTTCAATTAAAAAAAAAAGAATACACTAGGTTGGCCCTTTCAACCCTGAGCTCTTAGATTTCCATGATCAAAAATTATTAAGATATCCTTATTCCATTTATTTTAGGGCTGTGCTAGATCTAGTTCAGAGGAGAGCTAATCATTAACTTTTCAGTGGGAGCCTTTACATATCAGTAATTAGCAAACTCTACACATCAAGGTTTGAGTGGTTATTCTATTGGTTCCCTAGACTTAAAATAGTGGTGAAAAGAAGTAATGATGTGGAATAAACTTAAATGAGCCTTGCATGAATTGTTATTTTCAGAGACTCAATTGTTAAATAACAACATGTTGTTATTCAGTTGTCGCAGTCATGTCTCACCCTTCATGGCCCCATTTGGGGTTTTCTTGAAGAGACCGGAATGGTTTGCCATTTTCTTCTCCAGCTCATTTTAAAGCTGGGGAAGTTGATTTACCCAAATACTTATCATAAAAAGACTGGGAAATAATGGTAACTTGAGAACCACTGTCCAGGATAGTACTGCTGTGCACATTCTCCATTTTTACCATTACCCTCTATAAGGTCAAGGTGGAATAGACCCAAAGGGAACTGATAATGAGGTCAACATAACTAGCCTTGGGGACCAGCATATATAATGTGAAGGAACAAATATTGGTTATTGACAATCTATTATCTTTTTTAAATTAAATTTATTTTGATTAATAAAAGTTTATTTTCTTCCTTTCTGCCGTATTAGAAAAAATTGAGAAAAAACAAAATCTTTGCCCTAGATATACCTACCTAACAAAACAAATTCCTGTCTTATCCATGTCCAAAGTCCATATCTCATTCTTTAGCCCAATAGCATAATGCTTTGGGGCATGGGGGGGGGGGGGTTGACATGCTTCAAAATCAGTCCTCCAGGATTGTGACTAATCATTTTGTTGATTAGAGTTCTGAAATGAGCATCTATTCTCAATCAACTTGGTCACTTGAACTTGAATATATATGTGAATGCACATACAGACACAAATATACACAAACACTGCAAAAATTGAAATATTACAGCAAATCTTTCACAGCAAAGGAAGTATAGAAGAAGCAGTGTTCTAGGAGGAGAGCATGGAGTAATGGGGATAAAAATTGGAGTTGGATCAGAGGACCTCAATTCAAATCTTGCCTTTATCATTGATTGTCATCTAAGACAAGGAGCTACATTTTTCTGACAATGCCCCAAGACAACTGAAATAAGGATATCTTAACACCTTTTGATCATAAAAAGCTACACTTTTTTCTTAATTTAATCAATTTTAAAAGTAGGGGTTCAGATTAGGTAATCTTAAGGTTTCTTTGAGCTCTCTATTCTATTATTTTTCCATTACAACCATGCTAGTGGACAACAAAGTCCTTAATGATCAAAGAATGCCTTGTAAAATAATAGGCCTTTAATAAAAATTTTCCTGAGTAGACATGAAGCCAATGGTTTGAAGAACTGCAACATTAGACTCTTGTTCATTCAGCTGACAAACATTTACTAATCACTTGTCATTTTCCAGACACATTCTCTAATGACTATAGAAATGGACCCTTAACCTTGGCCAACTACCTCCCTTGAAAGTGTTTGAGAGATGTGGGAGACAGTAAAAAGTTACTACATGAAGACAAAATTCAGTTTGCATGTCCTAGATGTGACTAATTGATAGGTTTATCTATGAAAAGCTTCCCCCTCAGTCTGGGCTGCTAGACCGCTCAAAGTGTTGGATGAGATGAGAGCCATCAATAAATCCATTTCTCCCAAAGAGATGAAGACTGCCAAGTTCCACTATCTACCTGTGCTGCCTCCTAGAGTGCTCCAGGTTTTACCTGTCTCTGCATCCTACTGTGCTGTCATCTGATTTACTAATGAACTCAGAGACCCCTGATCCTTGCCACTGGCCTCAGCCACAGCTCCCTTTGGAGTTTTTCTCTGGCTGACTGCTGAATTTCCTCCAACTAAAGTATAGGCTCCTTAAGAGCAGGAACCATCTTGCTTTTTTTTTTTTTATTTGCATCCCCTGTACTTAGCACATTGCTCAACACATTGTAAGTACTTCATAAATGTTTTTTCATTCATTTGTTCATTCATGAGCTCTACAACTTTCTAAGCTGCCAATTCAATGTCTTCAGAGTTAATCATACTTATTGATTTTAGAGGGGAAAAAAAGCAAATCAAAAGACTAGGACCACAAGACTAGTCCTTCCTATGGGAGAAATAAACAACTGTTCATGGTATAGTTTGAGAACTTTGTTCCATTATGGCTCCAAATTGGCTGTTCTCTCCATTATTGGTGTTAAACTCAAATAAAAACAGACAGCAATAAAGTGCACAAGTATCCCTACAAGCCATACATTGGCTTAGAAAATCACATGTTGATATTATCTGCATTTTATTGTATTTTCATTCATTAAATATTATTAATATTTAATCATTTAAGAAATTTTTCTCAATTACAATTGAATCTGCTTCAGCTGGACATGAGGTTATTATGGGCCACATGTCTCCATAATAAAAGGTTTTGAAGAACCTTGTTAAAATACTGATCTGGAATTCTGGGTGAGAGAAACACATTAAGCCATTTTCATTCATTAATAATTTAACAATGAAGATGGCAGAGTAAAAGCAGGAACTCACCCAACCTCTCCCCCAAACCGTTCCAAATTCCTTTTACAGTGGAGGGGAAGAAAAGGAAGACAGGGTGAGTAAGTGAACCTTACTCTCATCAAAACTGACTCAAAGAGGAAATAACATAGATACTCAATAGGGATATAGAAATCTATCTTACCCTGAAGGGAAATAGGAGGGAATAGGATTTGGAAAGTGGGGAAGGTAATAAAAGAGAGGGCACATTGGGTGAGGGAGAGCTCAGTACCAAAACACTTTTGAGGGACAAGGTGAAAGAAGAGAGAACAAATGAGGGAAAATACAATTAGCAATCAATTATTTAAAAAAAAAAATCTGAAGCACGTTTCTCTAATAAGGCTTCATTTTTCAAACATAGAAGAAACTGAGTCAAATTTATTAAAAAAAAAAAAGAGAGAGCCATTCCCCAATGGATAAATGATCAAAAGATATTATCTGTGCCCAAAGATTATAAATTCATGCATAGCCTTTGACTTAACAATACCACTACTAAGCATGAATACCTAAAGAGTTTGGGGGGCACAAAAGGGAAATGAGCTATATGTACAAAAAATATTCATAACAGTTCTCTTCTTGGGGTAAAAAATTGGAAACTGAGGAGATGTCCATCCATTGGGGAATGACCCGATAAACTATGGTATATTTCTGTGATGGAATATTACTTTTTTGTGAAATAATGAGCAGGATGCTCTCAAAAGAAAAAAATGGAAACTCCTCCATGAACTCAAATGAACTGAAATGTACTGTTTACAAAGTAATATCAATGTTCTGGGAGGACCAGCTGTAAATGACTTTGCTATTCTCAGTAGTACAATCATCCACCACTACTCTGAACTTATGATGAAAAATTCTACTCATATCCAGAGAAGGAATCGATTGTATCTGAATACAAGCTGAAGTATTCTCTATTACTCTCGCTTTCTTTCTTTTTTAACTTAATTTTTCATAAAAGTTTTTATTTTCATTATGTGTTTTCATTCACAACTTGACTTTTATGGAAATATTTTGTATAACTTCACATGAGGTTTCTTTTTTTAAATAGCTTTGTATTTACAAATTATATGCATGGGTAATTTTACAGCATTGACAATTGCCAAACCTTTTGTTCCAATTTTTCCCCTTCTTCCCCCCACCCCCTCCCCTAGATGGTAGGATAACCAATACATGTTAAATATCACATGGGGTTTCTTAATTGTGCATGAGGATAAAAGACAGAACTGAGAATTAAAAATTTTAAAAACAGATGTAAAAAATCATTTTAATGTAGCTGAATAAAATATTAAATAAATAAAAATTTAAAAAGAAAAAATAAAATAATAATTTTACAAGAATTAGGACTCAACCTCATTGTCTATCAGGGACCCCGAGGAAATGGAACAGAAGACATGAGAGGCTGAAGTGTTAGTGAGTTTGTTGGCAGAGGGTAGGAAATGGAAAGAAAATGAAAAAAATCAGACAGGAGATCTAAGTGAAAGACTAAGCCTAGGGAGGCAAGATCACAGTAAATGGACATGAAGGACCCTGTAAATTCACTTTTGCATATTTCATTGTTTTTCCCAATTTGACCCTACAGATAGATGATCATTGCATCATGGATGACCAACTCTCAAATTATTTGATTCTCTGACGATAATCTGATGAAATTCTAAAGTCATAAAGAGAGAGAGCCAGAGAGAACCTCCAAGGTCATGCAGTTCAGTCTTCTCATTTTACAGATGAAGAAAGTGAAGAATAAATTAATTATGCAACATACCCATGTTCAAGCAAATCCCAATATTCTTCCCACTGTACTACCCTGCCACCCAATTAGATGAAGAATTTTACAAAAGCAGAGACAGGATATGTTCCATAAACAACCCCATGGATGACTTGCTGAGTGAACTAAAGTAATATACCCAGGGCTGGAAAAATAAAAGACAGGCCCAGTGGGAATAAAGAGGGCTGTAAGGGTCTTATAAACACCTGGTGTTCATAATATATAATGAGCTCTCCTAGTAAGACTATCAAGGGATTGTGCAAAATTAGAATAAGATTGTTTTTCCTGTTCCCTCTTCTCCATAGCTACTTTCAGAACTCCGCTTCTCTTCCCAGATGATTATAATTTGGAAGACAGAGAGGGTTTAAAGGTCTTCACTCACTGGGACCTACTTAGGGGAAATAAATTACTATGTTCTATGGCCCTTCTGGTATACATATTTCCATTTCCTGCCCTTTCCAAAACTGAACTTCCAGTAGGGAATGGCAGCTTCAGCCAATGATGGGAAGTGAGATGGAGAGTCTCCACAACTAGGGTTTTTCTCCCCTCTCATAACTGACTTTATGGGGAATTCCCAGAAGATTTTATTGAATCAGATACTCATCCATTTAGCCAGCTCTGAAACAAAGGAAAGTGTCTCTTGCAAAGCTATGCCCAGAGAAGTTCACAAAATACAATTTGGGTTCCATCCTATCCACTTCCATAGCTTTCCCAATATCTCTTATCTTCCTGAGAATTTTAATTTTCCAAAGTGGTTTATTCTAGTTTAACAAAAGCCCCTTCAAGTACTGAGAAAGTTACTGTGATCCCCATTTTATTATCATGGGAGTTTGGAGGTCTAACTAGCAGAAATCCATCAAGGCCAATAAGAAATGTGTGATCACATATGAAATGTGTGATCACATACAAAAAGAATAAAAAAAAATAATAAAGTCTCTAAAGTGCTTTAAAAATCTCAGACCATTAAGTAAAGGAGATATATTCTCCCTGTCATTATTTTTTTTAATTCTCTCATCTTATATTCAATGAAACTCTGACAAAAAAGTATAAAGGGAAGCTGTTACCTGACTCTTATATTGAATATTTACCAGACACAATAACAAAAACTAGCCATAAACAAGCAATTTTAGTTATGTAAAGTTTTACATTTTTAAATTTTCATTTTCACTATTTAATTTTTTGTGTAAATAAAAATAAAAAAGATTGGCTAAGTAAAAATATAATAACAATATAATATGATTAATAATAAAGTATGATATGAAAAACACAGGAACAGCAGGATCCAATGTCCAGCAAATGAATCATCTGAGGTCATCAACAAAAAATTTTCAAAACTTAATAATTTGCAAAAATGGCCCCCAAAATACATTGGAGAGGCTATGGAAAGACAAAGATATTAATACACTATTGGGAGAGCTATGACTTGGTTTAATCATTTTGTAATTTGTACAAATTACATAATTACAAATTAATTTGTAATTATGCAAAACAAGGGGGAAAAATCCAGTGATTTCCTTAATGGGGTGTGTGTGTGTGTGTGTGTGTGTGTGTGTGTGTGTGTATTCCACAGAGAGATCAAAGGGGAAAACGAAATCAAATACATCCTAAAGTATTCCCCACAAACCTTTTTTATAGTAGCAAAAAAGTAAAAACATATTGAGTATTCATCAATATTGAGGTGAGAAGTGACATGTGAACATATAGAATATTATTGTGCTGTAAGAAAAAAAGCTATCAGGAACTCAGAAAAAATGGATTGGCATGAATTGTTGCAGAGAGACACAAGCTGAATCAGGAAAATTATGTGAACATTTACTATCATACTGTGAGCAACAATAAAAATACAAAAACAATTGAACTCTAATTAGCTGCAAAATCATTTCCGTTCCTGGAGACAGGATTTGGATTGTGGTGATTCTTAATTTTAATTTTGTTGAAATGTTCTTCCTTGTTCTAAACCCTTCAAAGGAGGTGGTATGACTGAGCCAGGGAGTTGTGACCCCGGAAACAATGTGGCGGTGTAGGGGATCTTGCCAGACAAGGGGAATGGAGGAAAAACAGTAGCAACCAAGTGGTAGAAATTTACTTTCTTTCCTTTTGGCTTTAAAGAAATAAGTCAGTGGCTTCCTCTTCATGGAGACCTCATGCTTCTTTCTGTCTCACACCAAAATGACAGAAATACAAGTTGATAACCATGTGTAAAAGATCTAAGATCCACAGCAGGAAACAAAGGTCCCTTTCCTTTACCATTAGAAGGAAGCAGGAGGACATCACATTTCCACTCATCACCTACAAGTTAAACTCCATGCACTTAACTTCAGTTTTGCTGGGATATGGAATGGTTATGAACTGATATCAATAATTGCCCATGTCATCTCCCAGGATTTCAAACAAGAGGAAAAAAATGCATCTAAAGACAGATTGAATGCAAAAAGGGTTTCTATATTTTAGAGGTATGAGGTAACAGGATCTGTTTGCAAGATAATAGGTGGTCATAACCTAAGTCTACTGAGTCACCAATCCTTCATTCACTAACCCTGAAATAATAAGTCCCAGAGAAGGTGCCTTCCTGCCTTGGTATAACGAATTTCTCACTGTTGTTCCCATAGTGATGAAATCATGGGTTTGATACTAAGCCTGTCTTGACATCATTTAACAATCTTTGTCTCTGCTCTGAACTTTACCCTCACATCCTTGAAAAGACAGATTACTAAATCCTTTCATTCAACCAAGTAACTCAGACCAGATTGTGTGAGAGGAATCCAAATCTAACAAGCTTCACTTCAGATTGGCTGATATGACAGAAAAGAAAAATGACAAATGTTGGAGATGATGTGAGAACATTGAAACACTAATATACTATTGGGGAGTTGTATATGGATTCAACCATTCTGAAGAACAATTTGGAACTATGACTAAAAGGCTATTAAACCATGGATGACCTTTGAGCAAGTAATACCATAACTATGCCTGTATCCCAAAGAGATAACAATAGAAAGGAAAAGAATCTGCATGTACAAAAATATAGCAGCTCTTTTAGCGGTGGCCAGGAATTGAAAATTGAAGGAATGACCATAATTGGGGAACGACTGAACAAGTTGTTGTATATGATTGTGATGAAATGCTATTCTTTAAGAAGGATGAACAGGATGATCTCAAAAAACATGGAAAGACTTACATTAACTGATGCAAAGTGAAAAGCGCAGGGCTAGAAGAACATTGTGCACAGTAACAACAATATTGTATGATGATCTGCTGTGGATAACTTAGTTATTCTCAGCAATCCAATGATCCAAATCAATTCTGTAGGACTCTTGATGAAAGGTGCTATTCATCAACAAAGAAAAAACTGATTGATCTTGAAAGCAGATGAAAGATACCTTGTATCTTTAGGATACAGTACTTTACTCAGCAATCCAGGAGAGAGTTAATACTACTTTGTTATCCTCATTTTACAGACAAAGGTACTAAGGCTTATAGAAGTCAAGTGACTTCACACACAGTAGGTGCTTTACAAATGCTAGCTGAATAACTGACAAAGCTGATAAGTTACAGAAAAGGAACTTGTCCTCAAGTCTCCTGACTCTAAATCCTATCTTTTCCCCAGGATTCCAAGATAGCTGGTCATTTAGGACAGAGGGCCTGGGCCTGGAGTCAAGAAGGCCTGAATTCAAATGAAGCCTCCGATGTTTACAGGTAACTTTAGCCAAGTCATTTTTTACTTTTGTGAGCCTTGGTTTTGTTTTGTTTTTAATCTGTAAAAGGGGGACAATCAAGGAGATATTTTACATGATTACTGGAGGTTCAAGTGAGATAATATACAGACAGTTCTTGGCCAACCTGTGATCTCTGATTTTTTTAAACCATAAGCTACTTGAAAAGAGAGAATGTTTGGATTTTGTAATTATGTTGTGTTTGTAATATTTTAAAAGTGCTTGTTAATTGATTGGTGAACTACTAATGGTAAAATCCCAGAAATTGAAATTTTAAAGGATTATCCATTTGCCTCTGAGATGACACTCTCAGAAAGTGGTCCAGCCTATCTCTGACTGCATTAGCTTTCCAATCAAAAAGTATTCACTATGGCCAAGGGTATAAAGCAAAAGCATTCCTACTACTAGCAGTCCGATTTCCCAGCTTGTTTCCCGATAACTGACAGGATTTTTTTTTGCCAAAGCTAGAAGCTGGACTTAAATTATTAGGTTTCAGAAGTACTGTTCCTTGCTATTTTGGGAAGCCCCAGTTAATATTAATAAAGAGTGACAAACTGGCAAACAATTTTAGTTTCTTGGCTACTACTACATGTAGTTTGTATATATTAATTGAATTCAAAGTAATCAATCACTCTGACTTTTGGCAAGGTTTTTTGGGAATAAGTAATAACAACACTTAGTGTAGGGGCCAGAGGTAAGCTGGGATCATCCAGGGTCATTCCATGTGGGCAGTTTAAGCACGACAGATCCCAGGATGTATAGAGGCGGAACTAAGTAAGTGGTGACATGTGGTGGGGGAGGGAGGATCAGTAGGACAGAGCTGGGATTATATCAAGGGTGCTCAAAAGCAGGCAAGGAGCCAGAAGCATGCAATAGTGGAAAGAGCCCTGAATTCAGTCAGCTATTAAACATTTATTAAGTATTCACTGTGGGTAACACACTGTGCTAAGCACTGGGGATACAAAGAAAGGCAAAAGACAGGCCTTCTCTGATTTTGAGAAGCCAAGATTAGGGTTTTAGAGGGAAATGAATGGGATTTACATCCTCTCTCTCTGCCCAAGATCAATAATCTATAACACAAAGCAAGCTCATGAACCTCTCTGGACCTCATTTCCTCATTAGTAAGCTGAAGGCTGGGACCAGACAACTTTATGATCATGGGAAATGAGCTCGAGACTGTAGCATCAAACACACCCTGCAGCCGGCTCATTGGACATCATGGGAGCCAAGATGGCAGCTTTCTCCTTGGAACATCATTGAACCAAGGGAGCAAGAAGGCAAAAGATCTCCATAAGAACCTCAGAGGTAATGTGGTCATTTATGGATAAAGAAACAGAGGGGCAGAAAATTATGCAGCTAATAGGATTCAGGAATAGGATTTGAACCCAGGTTCCTTACCTCAAAAGCCAGCACCTCTGGATTGATTTGTGTGCCAAAGCATGATTCTAAAATTTGATAGAGACTACTTGGCTTTTATAACCTTCTCTAACCACCTACTTGAGTTCATTTAAAACCCTGAGCTGGCTAAAAGACAAAGAACAGGAAGGACAGATGGCCAAAACAATTGGACCATCCGCTATGAGCTATTCAGTTTACTTGAAGAATTTTTAGGAGTTGGAAGCTTGGGGTGGAGGGAGCAATAAGGAAGTTAACACAAAGATCCTATGTCCTCGGCGGCTCTCTAGAAACCAGCAATAGAAGTGACAGAAAGAAGAAAAACTATCAAAAACTCTCAAAAGAAAATTGCCTGGAGAAAAAAATACTCAAAGAAATAAACAGAGGAAGAGTTCTGACACAATGAAAAAACATTACGGATTAAAAGAAGTGGCAACAAAGTGGTAGGAAAAAAACATACTAAACAAATTCTAACAGAAAGATCCAAAATGAAACCTGTATTTTCTCAAGGAAGAACAAAATGGATAATAAATACACAGAAGAACCAAGAAGAAACAAAACTAGTAAGACTATTACAAGATTTTAAAAGGAACTTTTGTGTAAATTAGAAATCCCCAAATTAAAATAAGATTTCAATGATTCTGTGATCCAGTCCATTAATGAGCTTTAAAATTACCATGACAAGGAAATGATTTAACAAGCAGCCCAGAAGAAAGGCATCACAGATAAAAATAAGTAAATATTTTGAAAAAAAAAAAAAACACTTCCACCAAAATTGCTAAAGATTCATCCACAAAAACAAGGGTAATAGGGAGGCTGATTAAATCAACTGGTCCATCAGCCTTCCTTACTTAAAGTGTCCTATATCTTGATGCTTTCATCAGGTAAGAACAGCTTCTGTTGAATAAATCAACTAGAGATATTGGGTTAGGTGCAAAAATGTCCCTAATCAGTTGGGGAGGAGTGAAAGCCTTTGAATGAAATGGGATGATATGGCACAGGAGGAGCATCAGCATTGGTTGAAGAGCAGGCCACACACTGTGGCCTGGGATAGAGACATCCCAGTGCTAGGCCAGCATTGGAAACAGTTCCAGCCAAACCTAAGAGAGAATGACATGAAGGGTAGACATGGACATGGAAGTGGGAGATGAGAGAGCCTGGGTCTTCTGCTCTGACCATTTCATCAGCCCCCAAATCTGATTTCCAGCAAAGCTTTTCTGAGTTTTTTTTTCCCCCAACAGAAGCAAAGGACTTGGTAGCAAATACCAGGTACCCAGTGCTTGCAGATAATCTGGCGCTAATGCAGCTTGGCTTTATTGTTCTGCTGGCTGAGCCCCTTCCTTCTCTGACTTAGAGAGATACCCTTCCCTTAGCCAAGTATTTTTCCTAATTACCTATATATAATAGCCCTGCCTTGGGAGAAAGAGGGGTATATTGTCTGCCCAAACATGTAGCCTACAGTTGACAACAGCAAAACTACTTGCCATAAAAACCACATTTCCAAAGAGGTCTCAACTTTAGTCACAGCCAAATTTAAAAGGGACTCTCCAGTGATTTCTCAGGTAAATTGGTTAAACATTGGGCTGCAACTCTCTGGTACCTGTGAAAGAGCTTCGTGGCTTTCTGAGGGACACGACTGCTTCAGCCCTGATGTTCCATCTTTCACTGATCTAAGAAGACTTTCCTAAAGAAACTGGGGTAAAAGATGAGCTTAGAAACTGGAAAAACGAGTTAGCATCTGACTCCAGTGTTATGTGGCTGGATCCACAGAAACATTCATTATGAAGACTGTGACATCCATCAGTGTAGTGGGTAAAGCCTGGCCTTGGAATCAGGAGTACTTGGGTCCTGCCTTTGGTATTTACTGGATATGTGATCATGGACAAGTCACTTAACCCTCTGACCTCAGCTTCCTCATTTGTAAAATTACGGGCTATGAAATCCCAAGTGCCTCCTGCTTCTAAATCTCTGTTGCTATGGTTTTTATTGTGGAGCAGTTCTCACAGGCCATATTGACCTCCTACATAAGCTAGTCCTATATACACTTCTCCCTCAAGTAGAAATATAGAAAAAATTATTATAAAAATCAAGAGATGCTCACAGTCAAAGAAACATTTGAAATAGAGTATGGGGTGCTCTAGCAATGAGATGCAGAACTCCATCATTGGCCACAGATCCTTCAGGACTTTGGGACCATCCAGATGATGAATCAGCCACAGATGCCCTACATACTGTCTCATTAGCTTCCACATCATAACCAAATGGCAGTAAAGTCTCCAGACGTGGTACACGGTGGGTAGATATGCTTCATACATGGCGTGTAGATATGCAGTTATGAAATTCAAGTCCAGATGTCTGATTAATCGATCACCCCAATAGCTACTCTGCAGATTATAAACTTTACAGCCCCATCAGTCAGACAGAGCTATTAGAATCAATCTGTCAACAGTAGGCACAGCATCCTAGGGCTTCGGTGCCCACCCCTCCATGAGGCAAGGTCTGGAGGAGGGAGCTCTTGGATGAACTCCTGCCACCCTTGCACCCTCTGGATCTCCTGGAGAAGATGCTGGATTGGCAGTGTTCCTTTTCTTCTACAATAGCTTGGTGACAGGTCTTTCATATGGGCTTTTGTTGAGAGGAGTTGAGGCTCTGGACTCTACACCCCCTGAAACCCTGAGACTTTTCTTCCCTGCCTCCTCTACCCTTCTGTCTGCTCTGGGAACCTTCAGAGACCTAGAGGAGCTCATCTTCTCCACCACTGCCTCCTGTACTCTTCAGTCATGCTCTGAAAATTGCAATCATATTTCCACCCTTTCTGTTGTTGTTTGCTTGCATTTTTGTTTTCCTTCTCAGATTTTTTTTCTTTCTTTCTAGATCTGATTTTCCTTATGCAACAAGATAACTGTATAAATATGTATGCATCTATTGGATTTAACATATACTGTAACATATTTAACATGTATGGGACTACCTGCCATCTAGGGGAGGGGGTGGGGGAAGGAGGGGAAAAGTTGGAACAGAAGGTTTTGCAAGGGTCAGTGTTGAAAAATTACCCATGCCCATCTTTTGTAAATAAAAAGCTATAATAAAAAAAGAAATAAAAAAAATTTTAAAAATTGCAATCATATCGACGCTATATTTGCCTGTAGAAATGGTACCTCGGGGGATTGAAAAAAGCATCTGCAGACTTTTGAAGGTCATGAAGATGTGAGTGATTATTAATAAATAGAAATACTTCATCATCATCATCATCAGACAGATAGTGTGGTATAACAGGGAGTTGGTCTCCCCAACAGGAAAATCTAGTTTAAATCCTTTCTCTGACAGAGAATGGCTACTTAACTCAACGTGTTTTCTCATCTGCGCAAAGAGCAGGATTGGATTCCATGACCTTTAAGGTCCAGCTCTACCTCGATGATCCTAAATTCCATCTTTGACTGAAACCCTTGGCAAGTCATTGAACTTGAGGTGAAGAAAGGGCCAATATACATAGCTGGAGGGAATTTCTTCACTGGAAGTTTTCTTAACCAATGAAAATGCAAACCTCATTGTCACTGTTACTGTTTTCTAAAGAGTTGTACATTAGGGTTTTCTGCCTATTAATTATTGTTGCTGATACAATCAGATTTTAACAAATTATAGCTTAATAGAGATATTTAATGTATGTCTCAACTTTTTCCCGATTATATAAGTGTGAAATTCACCTCAAGTAAGCAATAAAGTTAGGATAACTTCAGCCTTTGGAGATACAGTCATCAATTTTCTGGGTTCTCTCATTTACCTGGGAAATTGCATTAAATTGCCGGAGGAGGGAACATTAGTATTTTGTGCTCTAACTTTCTCCCTACATCATGTAACTGGGGTATTAGATCATGTCATAGACTCTGGATGGCTGGCAAACCCATTCCTCAGAGTTTCCGGCAATTCTACAAGCATATATCAGGGACAAGTCTAATGGGTTCAGTTAACAAATATTAAGTCCTTCAGTATTTCCTTCTCCACTCATTTCCCAAGAGAGCAAAGCATAACAACTGACCCAAAGTCTCATCTCTACCTTAATTTTGAATATACTCATAAAACGCCCTCGAAACTCTAAAGCACTGTGTAAATACCAATTGTTATTGACTCACAGACCCTCAGAATTAAAATCACTGACCAGCTGGTCCAGTCCCTTTCTGGATTTAAATCAGCTGCAAATTGATAAATTTCACAAAGGAATCCTCTTCCACTACATTTCCTTAGAATAATTACTATATTTATTAAATATCTCCAATGGCCTGGTATTATATTGGATATCATTAGTATACAAAGCAAGTTTCAGACACAGTCCTTATCGTCAGGTAGCAAATCAAAGGTGAATTTCAACATAGGTGTCTGCCAAAAGACTTAAGGGACTGTACCGTTGGGTTAAAAAAAAAAAAAAGCCTAAAGCTTTAAATAGTATTGTCTCTCTTATCTCCAGCTGATCTGGTGGTCTGTAATCACTTTCTCATAGATGATACTAGATAGACAGATAGAAAGACAGACAGATAGATAGATGGATGGATGAAGAGACAGACATAAATAAATAGATAGATAGAGAGAGATAGAAAAAGAAAGAAAAACAGACAGACAGAAAAAAAGAAAGGAAGGAAGAAAGGAAGGAAGGAAGAAACAAACAAACAAACAAACAAACAAAGAAAAAGAAAGAGGTTCCTCATAAGACATGCTCCTATAATTATTACACTTATACAGTGCTTCATCCAGGTGCTTTACCCAATATTCTCATCTCATAATTCCCCACCTAGGAGATAGCAAAGATTTCATGATCAACAACTCATCATTCTGTCAGACTCACATAATTTTCCCCTTCCCCAGGAGCAGGAGCAGATGCCACTCCCGGCATTTCAGCTCTCTCATGTATTATTTCTTCTACCATGAGATTGTGGACTTCTTGAAGGCAAGGATGAACAAAATTTTCCTTGTATTCTCAGCACTTGGCTCAGTAGCTGACACAAAATGGACACATATTAAAAGTGTATTGACTCACTTATCCTTACAACAATCCTAGGAAGTGGGGGCTAGTATTCTCACTTTGCATGTGGAAAATGGGGCAGACTTAAGTGACTTGTCCAAGTCACACAATTAGTAAGTGTCAGAGATAGGATTTGAGTTTTCTTCATACCACAGTCTAACCATTATATCCCCTAGCTGATTCTGGTGATAATAAAAGTACAAATCTAGACCTTTCTTCTAGCCTATAAATCCATGTAAATAAAGTCAACATGGAAAACCAATAAAACTCGAACCAATTATAAATATTTGTACCATTTTGTTGGTGTAAAAGTGCACCCTTCCTTTCTGCTAAGAATGGATATGCTGCCTGTTTTTAGGATTTTGTAAAGGGATTTGATTGGGTACCTGTAAAGAAGAATTAAAATAAAATGCATTAGTAAATTTTTTTAAAAGAAAATGCTACAGGGGAAGACTAACATGAGTGTTCAGGCTATTGCCTGAGCCTGGGAAGAAATCCCTGAGAGCTCAGATTTGGTATCCCACAAACATTTCCCAAAGTAAAGCTGACCTCCCTTTCTTATCAGCCTCTTGGCCCTGTGAGATCTCTGTTCAATTAGGTTGGGCTGAGAAACTGTCCCTACTCATGCTGAGGAAATAACCTTGAGTTGGAAATCTCCCACGCAGGCCATTTAATCAGTCTCTTCCCCTCTGCTGGAGAGAGAAGCTAAATTATGGAAGGTACCAGGAAAAAAGTGAAGATTTTCTTGCAGTCAGAGGATTTGTCCCCACACACAAACGCTTCCTCTCAGACATTTGTGGGCAAAATTTCTCAAGAGGAAGAAGATTATGAATGCCAGAATTTCTGGTTTCTGTTTTTCTAGTGTCTGTTGTACTTAGTGATCTCAAAGGACTTGGTTCGAGAGGCCACCTCCTTTTTATATCTTAAACAAAACCAATGAATATGTCTACTGAATAGTTTGGACTCTGACTGGTGACTTCCATAGAGTGACCTTTTGTAGAGTAACTAACATCCCCGACCTAAGAGTCCAAAGACCGTGGGTGGACTCACAAGGTGGTGAGTTCCCTTCACTGGAGGTCTTGCCATGAGTGGATGCCCACTTATTTACTATTTATCCTCAATAAATTATTTTTGCTGTTTTTCTTCACTCATTTCTTTGTTGACTCCATTTGTTTTTTTTTGTTTTTTGTTTTTTGTTTTTTGTTTTTTTTTACAAAGTCACTGACTTGGTGAGCCATGTCTTTCTTAGCTCATCTGACAGATGAGGAAACTAAGGGAAACAGATTTAAGTGACTTGCCCAGGATCACAATTGTACAGTTTCTGTAGATGGTTCTGACTTCAGGACCGGTGCACTATCCACTGTGACACCTTTATCTATATATTTTCTATTTATTTATATGTGTGTATGTTTTACATGTTGTCTCCCTTAAAAGAATGTAAGTTCCTTGAAGGCTGATTCACTTTGAGGGGTTTTGCATCCTCACAATTTAGCACAGAGCACTTACAGCATGGCAGTGCTTAATAAGTGCCCATAGATTGAGTAATAGAAATTAACCTGGTTGAACTGGATGACACGGCCTCTAGAGCCCCTTCAGCCTTTGAGATGATGTGACATTCAGTGATATTTTGGCTCCTGGCTTTATCCCTTACATGTCTTCATGACCTCCATTCAATTCACTTTCACAGATCTTCATTCAGTATTTATTATATACAAAACACTGGGGAAACAAAGTCAAAAATGAAACAGTTCCTCCCCTTACAAAACTTACCCTCTATTTAAGGGGCGGGGGGAGGGGGAAGAGGATGTAACACATACACAGATAAGTAAATAAAAAGCATATAAAGTAATACTAAATCACCTCACGGAGAAGAGAGAGCAAGCTAAAAGCAAGAGGAATCAGAAAAGTCCCATGTAGAAGGTCCCATTGGAACTGAGTTTTGAAGGAAACTAAGGGCTCTGGGAGAAGCATAAGGAGGAACGATCCCCTCTGCATCTCAGTTTCTTCATCTGTAAATGGGAGTGATCATCCCTACCTCTCTCCCTAACCAGTTGTTAGAAAATAAATTTGTAATACCCTGAAATTTGTAAGCAAATTTCTTCCCTTTTCCTTATTTTTTTTTACATCTATTACAATGGAAGGGAATTGGAGCTTATAATTTTTACATTTTTAATCACTTGTTTAAGGTTAGAAAGTCACTTAGAGATACTTCTTTTGTTGCTCCATCATTTCAGTCATTTGGGGATTTTCTTGGAAAAGATTGCCATTTCCTTCCCCAGCTCATTTTACAGATGGGGAAAGTGAGGCAAACTGGCATTAAGTAATTTACTCAGGTCACACAGCTAGGAAATGTCTGAGGCCAGATTGGGACTTGGGTTTTCCCAACTTTGGGCCCAGGGCTCTAGCAATTGTACCACCCAACTGCTTGGAAACAAAAACAAAACAAAACTGTTGCATCTCAGAAAATCCAGTTGTGTAACCTGGACCATCCCTCTCCCTCTCTGTCTCAGGGCTTTCATGTCTTTAATGAGACCATGAGACTTCTGAGCCCTAGAGCCAAGATGCAGCTTCTCCCATCACCAAAGAATTGTGGGCTGTCTTTGTTGTGTGTGTTTTGTTTTGGTTTGTTTTGAATTTATGTTTGGAGTCAAACTCTGGGAAGACTCAGCCCACATTGCCAATCTCTTAATGCCTCAGGAAACCAATAAAAGTATTAGCTTTAGTGACACTCTGTAGACATTTTCACTAATAAGCTTAAAACCATCTGCCCCGGCTTTCCTCACCATCTCCAGGGCTTTGAAAGCCTGTGTCTTGGAACACAAAGTTCCTGAGGCTCTTGCAACCTTCTATTACACACAAGTAAGGCAGCAAAGGGAGCAGGCCCTCTCTGGGAAAGCATCTAGGGTGGCCGGGGTTGGCAGAGAGTGGCAGAAACAGCTCCAGGAGCACAAAACTTCAGAGCTCAGAAGGACCTTTAGTGGCCGACTCCTACAGCATGTCTGACAAGTGGTCCACCAGGTTTGGAGATCTTAGAGGACAGGAGACTCACTATCTCCAAAGGCAATCCACCTTTGGAACTATTCTCATTACTAAGTTGTTGTACTTGTGGAGTGTGTGTATGTTTGTGTTTGTGTGTGTGTGTGTGTGTGTGTGTGTGTGTTACTTGGAAATTTTCATCCATCTCTCGTGATTCTAGCCTCTTAAACCCACATCAGCCAGTTGATCAATAAAGATTTATTAAGCACCTACTGTGGACCACACACTGTGCTAAGTACTGGGGACACAAAGGAAGAAAAAAGCCGCTCCTTGCCCTTGAGGTCACAGTCTAATGAATCATAGATTCAGAATTTAAAAGAACCTTCATTCTAGATTTAAAACCTGGCTGAGGCATATGAGATATTGGGCGTTCGACCTCATCTGAGTCTGTTTCCTCATCTATAAAATAAAGATATTAATACTCATTTTCATTGAGATACGTAATTGTTGTATAAATAATAGAATATTAGAGAAAGCTGTAAGCTGGCTCTCTCTTCTCCATGAGGTTATTTCGTATTACTTTATAAAAGTAATACTTTTACTTCTTTAAAAGTATTAGAGAAATTTTGAGCTAGGATTTCTAAGATGCCTATTTGGGACTTCTACCGGCTTGCTTTAAATGAGCAGCAGCAATTCAGCTAATGTGGCCTGTGAGGGTATTGAGATGGGGAAATGCCCAACCACAGGGCCAGGGAGTTGGTATAGTGGATGGAGCATTAGCCCTGAAATCAGGATGACCTGAGTTCAAATCTCACCTCAGACATTTAATACTTCTTGGATCTTCGACCCTGGGCAAGTCACTTAACTTTAATTGCTTCAGCCAAAAAACAAAGTGCTCCACAGGCAGTGAAGGGCCCCTGAATTCATCACACAGGGAAAACAAGGTTTCTATAATTTAACCATAATATTTCTTGATCATTTTCTTCTTTTAAAAAAATCTATCACATAAAACTGTACTTAAATTCCGAATTGAAGTTAGATACACAGATTCTGGCAACTCTACAAGAGAAAGAACAAAATCAATGCCTGAGACAAAGAGATTGGAAAAACGAGGAAAGCAATTATTAAGCACCTATTGTGTACAAGGCACTGAACTAAGCACTTTAGAAATATTGTTTCATTTGATCCTCACAACAACCCTGGAAGGTAAATTATCCCCAGTTAGGAAAATGAGGCAAATAGAAATTATGTGGCTCGCTCGGGATCACACAGCTAGAAAATGTCTTGGAAGAGATTGAACTCAGGTCTTCCTTAATCCAGGTTTGACCTAGCTGCCTTTAAGATTCACTTATAAAATGAAGCTGGGGCATCTAAGTGGTACCTAATGGATAGAGCACTAGCCCTAAAGTCAGGAGGACCTGAGTTCAAGTTCAAATCTGACCTCAGATACTTAACACTTCCCTAGCTATGTGACCCTGGGCAAGTCACTTAACCCCAATTGCCTCAGCAAAATAAAATAAAATGAAGCCTTAGATCCAAATGCCTCCAAGGGACCTTTCAGCTCTGTCTCTATTTATTAAACAAGAGACCCCAGATAAGATTAGTGTTTCTAATGCAATTTTAACATAACTCATGCTTACATAATGCTTTCATTTCCACAGCAATCCAGAGAAATGATGAGTGAAACTAGCTTCCCAACCATTTTAAAGCTAGCTACTGGGAAAGAAGCTAGTCTGAGGTAAGTGCTAGCCAAACAATAAGACAGCCCTGATCTCCCGGACAACAGAACTCTGCATTATCCTTTCCCTAATCAATTCTTAAGGGGACATTTCTGAACCCCTTCTCTTTTATCAAACTAAAACCCACTGCTACCAAGAAGGAACCAAGGAAAACTGTAAGCCATGCAAACTCTACCTTCCCTTTTTTCCCTTAAGAATCTTGAATCCATAATTAACCAGCTCAAATCTCCATGTAACCTCCATTGTCCTCTTCTCACCAAATCTCCCCCATATTCCCACTGGCCTCTTTCCAAACTCCAACCCAACGATCCCCACCATCCGACTGGGTACCCTTGTTTCCCACCAGCCCCTGTCTAGACACAGTGACACAAGAATGATGACTGAGACCTCTGCAAATTGATTATCCTGTCTCATCAGGTCTTCCCGGCTGCATGCCATCTCCCTGTTCTGCTCTGACTGACCTCAATGGCATTCCCTACAGCTGTGTTCCAGTCTTTCTTAGGTCCTCAAATCATGTCTACTCGCACTCCCACTCCTGGCTCCCAGTCAGCAGATAACTGCCATTTAATAGTCTTTTTTTTTTATTTAACACAGTATTTATCTGTCCTCCTTCCATCAAAATGACACTGTTTTCCCCAGGGTTGTCTGGGGAGGGAGAGAGGGAAGGATACATTGGGTAGATGGAGAAACAGAAGGAAGAGAAGAAATGACAGGAAACAGAAACAGCTCCTTTGCACGGAGAAGAGAAGGAGGAAGACCACCATCAGGATAAAAACGAAAAGAAAGAAAGAAGACAGCCCAGGTGACGTGGGAGAAAAGGTGCTTTCTTCAAGAAGGGGCTCTGGAAGAGCCACTGATAAGACTTCCCAGATGGCCCCAGCCCCATGGACTTAACTGTAGCATCAGTATCCCTTGGGATGGAGCTAGTTTGGAAGCCACATGTGGAGATGAGTGAGGTCAGGGGTCCTGAAGCTGCCACATCCGCTGCAAAGACTGGCAGGGCAGGCGATGGGCAGCTAAGAACAGCTCCTGCCAGAACCAGGGGCGATCGGTGACAGATCATGCAGGGGCAGGAATCCATCTAGTCTTGAGAATCAAGGGGCACAAGGTGGGATCACAGGGTATAGAGGACCTGGTCTGCAGATAGGCACCCCCCAAATGTGACCCTAGACATTTACTGGGTGATCCCAAATAGGTCCCCTAACCCTTTGCCTCTGTTTCCCCATCTGTAAAATGAGCTGGAGAAGGAAAAGGTAAAACCATTCCAGTAGCTTTGCCAAGAAAAACCCAAGTGGGGTCAGGAAGAATTGGACATGACTTCAGTGACTGAACAACCACAACTCCCAGAAAGGGGGGGGGGGACCAGAACCTACCTCAGAGGGTCATTGTGAGAACTAAATGGAAAGTGCTTTAAAGCACCCAGTAAGTGGGTGTGTAGACCAGCTAGTTATCACACTTTGTGGAGAAACTAAAAGCTGGCCAGAGTGAGTCTCCTTGACTTCCAAAGTGGACAGGTAAAGCCCAGGTTTCCCATTGTCCATTCTGTCCTTGATGAAGAAGAGCCCTTTCCCTTCCCCTCCATCCAGCTTTCACCTAGAGCCACTTCCTCCCCTTGTCCCACAAGCTTGCCCCTTTGGCACTCTGACTTCCAGGCCTTACCCAGAGCCCTTTTCTGCTCTGCCTCCAAACACATCCAGTTCTCCTGCATTCACAACAGCCTCTACTTCACCCTCCCATCCATGGATCTCTCTTCCCTTTCATACCATCCAGGGGGAAAAACCTCTTTGTTCCTCTCTACCTCCTCAGTCCTCAATTCCTCCTCTGATGATTTCTGTCCCCATCCCTTGACTGAAACTAATCTTTCCAAGGTCTCTAGTGATCTATTTGCTGGGAAATCCATTGTCCTATTGCAACAACCCCTTAACCCCAATTGCCTCAGAAAAACAAATAAAAAGAAGCCTTGGATCCAAATGTTTCCAAGTGACCTTTCAGCTCTCTCTCTCGCTCTCTCTCTCTCTCTCTTCTCTCTGTGTTTCTGTCTCTGTCTCTCTCCTGTCTCTGTCTGTCTTTATGCCTCAAAGCTTTCCTATGTGGCCACCAAAAACAGGCCTAAAAATGGGTCTGACCATGTCACACTCATGCTTCAGTGACTCCCTGGTGCCTCTAGGATATAACACAGAACTCTAGCATCTGTCTCTAATCCATTTTTTTCTGAACTTTTATATTCCTCCTCCCTTTTTGCATTCTATATTTCTACCATTCTGACTCACATGCTTTTCCCTCTCTGACCTCAAGTTTCTGTTCTGCCCTGGACTGATCCACCTCCTGGACGGACCCCTTAACACCCTAAAAGGCTCTTCAAGAGCCTTTCTCAATCCTGCCTTATTAATGCCCCCAAAACCATGTTGTGCTTCCTTTATATGTAATTTGTATTCATATGTGGTTATTTACATCTATAGATAGTTTATATTTATTTCTTCATAACTTCACCAAATAAAGCTGATATGTTCATAAGATCTTTGAGAGCAGTGCTGTTCATTTTTACTTTTTCACACCCAGTGCTTAGAATACAGGAGATGCTCAGTAACTGAATTAAATAAAATTGAATTGTACCAAATCAGCCGAATGTGGATCAACGTTAGGAGTCAGAGGTTGGTCTTATTGGGAAATCCTGGGTTACCTGGAGAAAAGGGGGGGGGGGAACTGTGGTCCAGATGCACTAATTCCTGGGCAACAAGAATATAAAAGCAGTAAACTTTGCAAAGGAACTCCTGGGAAGTCCCTTGCTGGGACTGTTTGGAGCCTCCTTCCCTATGGTTCCTATAGGTAGGTAGACAGACATATGTGTGTGTGTGTGTGTGTGTATTAAAGAGATTATATGCTCAAATGCTTGGGTTTTGAGTGTCATGACCCCAGACACAGAACGGGGACAGGATCATTTTTTCCCACTACAGTCTCCATGCTCACTAATAACAACAAAACAATTCCATGGCAGGGGGAGCACGGCCAAAGGGACCAGCTGGGATTTCTTCTGCATAGGGAATACCAAAGAGGAAGCCCCCGTTGCCAGAGAAAAAGGGCTCCTCCTCTGCACCCTGCAGTCTTAGGGGCTCACCTGGGGTCCTGCAGGAGATACAGGATCCACCCCAGTCATACCATCAGGATGGAGCAGGAGGTATTTGAGCTCAAATCTCCTGGCTGAGTCTCATGGTCCCTGACTCAGGAGACTGCACTTCTCATTCCTGCTTTGGGAATCCAAAAAACCTTTATGGAAATCAGCCACAGTTCTGGCTTATTCTGGCACAGATATTAAAATCAGAATGAAATAATACGTATATAGCCCAAGCAGGGATGCAAATTCATGGAGCATTCTGTACTTTTATGATTTTGTTTATATATACATAAACATTTCACAGAATGTTGGTTTAAGAAGTGATATGCTGAATACTGTAAAGTAGATTTTCTTTTCTGTTCAATTAATCCCTAGGGACGGGTTTCAGGTTTTCAAAGAAAGAACATAATAGGTTTTTTTGTTTATTTTTTTAGAAAACAATCTAAGAAGACTAGAACTTTCAAAATCTTCCGAGCAAAAGAGTAACTTTCAGGGTGAGGGACAATTTCAAAAACCATTCTGCCATGAATACTATCCCACCCCTCAGGAAATCAGGTGGGAACAAAGGTAAATATCTATCAAAATAGTTAACTCATCAGTCAGTCACAAAGCATTTATGGAGCACCTACTATGTACCAAGGACTATGGCAGGAGCTTAGAATATGGTGCATCTCTCCTCTGGAGCAGCAAAGAAGTGGAAAGAAAGTGATTTCCTACTGTCTGAGGGGTCACTGAACAAATTGTAGTTCATGAATAAGTGGAATATTGGGTCTAAAGAAGCCAGGAAAAGTCAAGCTGGAAAAGGTAGAAACTGATGCCACGGCAATGAAATAAGTAGAACTAAGAAGGATAATATTTAGAGAGACTAAAATCATGCAAATATAAAAGATTAAAAAGGAGCCTGAGTAATATTCCTGATGGGGAGAAAAAAAATGAATGAAAGATCTTTATCAGGGACAATCAGAGGAGAGAACAGGGCAGCTATATGGCATGAGTCAGGAAAACCTGAGGTCAAATATGGCCTTGAGCACTTATCAGCCGTGTGATTCTGGGCCTGTGTCAGTGTTCTCCTCTCTAAGTGGGATAATAATACCATTTACTTTACAGCATCATCATGAGGATCAAATGAGTTCATGTAAATAATAATTAATATTACTGCTGTTCATCCTTTGTTCTCAAACAGAACCATGACATCAGAAAGGTGATAACTTGCAAGTGAATTGGATTTGTCAGTCGGGGCTGGCCCAGGTTACTGGACTCACAATCCCCTCTTAAGCCATCTGAGAAAGGGGCCACAGTGCAGAGAGCAGAGAGCTCAGAGCCTTTAATTCATGCCTTAGACAATCACTCTGTGACCCAAACAAGTCACTGAGGCTCTTTGGCTCTCGCCGTCCTTCTCTGTAAAATGAAATGGTCAAAGCGTATGGCCTCTAAAGGTTCCTGTAAAATATGCTGCAGATCTTTATAAATTCCAGTCATCATTAATATTATTATTAGTTATTATCAATATTATCAGCGTGACATTGACAAGTCTGCTCACCAAACTGGCTTAACTCAATTTGTGTGCATGTGCACATGTGTGAGCATATGTGTTACAAAGGAAAGTTTGATTAGTATAGTGGGGGCAGGATTAAATCCAGAAATAACTATGAAGGATTAAAAAGAAACATTAATAAGTTTTCTTTCTTCATTTGTTTTTTAACTTGGAGAAATGAGCCTGAGACAGTTCAAATAAAAGCCTTCTTGACGTCTCCATTTGTTTTTCCCCAGCTACCAGAAATTCTTGTTTTAAATTATATCTCAGATGGATCAAAACTAATGTTTCCACTAGACCCGAGAGGGAAAAGTCCTTTTTCTAAATTCTAGCACCCTAGCTTGTAAATACTTTCAACATGAAGCCAGAAGGATGCAGAGGGAGGAGAAAATAAAGTGATGTCAGCAGGTTCTGCTCCATCTCTGTGACCAGTCATGAAATGATAGATTTAGAGGTAGAAGAGCCCTAAGAAATCCTCTGGACCAACCTTCCCATCTTACAGATGAGGAAACTGAGACTCAAACTTGTTAAAGGACTTAGCTGAGGCAGAAAACAGCAGAACCAGAACAAGAACTTCTTGTTCTCTTTATATGTGCTGGTAGTGAGTCAGCTGCCCATGGAACCCTGGCTCTAGAGCTAGAAGAGCTGGATTTGAATTTTGAAAAATAGTAATGATCCTGGGTTATTTCTACCTTCTGAATCCAATTCTCCCTGTGTAACAAGAGAACTGTTTGGTTCTGCACACATATATTGTATCTAGGATATACTGTAATCTATTTAACATATATAGGATTGCTTGCCATCGGGGGGAGGGGATGAAGGGAGGGAGGGAGGGGAAAAATCGGAACAGAAGTGAGTGTAAGGGATAATGTTGTAAAAAATTACCCAGGCGTGGGTTCTGTCAATAAAAAGTTATTTAAAAAAAAAAAACCAATAAATACAAGTCTGTGAGACTTGATACATACAAAAAAAAAAAAAGAAAATAAAAAAGTTTCAATTAAAAAAAAAAGAAAAATAGTAATGAATAAAAGCTAGCATTTATATTGGAGGCAGATGGTAGCTCAATGGGTGAGTGTTGGTCGGGTAGAGTGAGGAGATCGGAGTTCAAATGCTACCTTAGACAGTGGGTGTGTGACCCCAGGCGAGTCCCTTTGAAGTGAAAATAAGAAGTAGACTTGGGAGAGCATAATGGTCCAATGTGACATGAAGCAATCAGGTCAAACATTTATCACAGGTTATAGAGAAGACCGAATCAGACAGAATAGTAAGTGATTAAGCTTCCATTTTGGAAAAGCTTGAAAGTCTCTTAGGAGAGAAGAAACAAGGAGGGGAACTGGGGAATAAAGGGAAAAGTGTGGGAGGAGTTGGGGAGAGGTCAGGGAGGGATAGAGGAGGAACCAGGTGGGATTGACCAGGCTCCTCCAGAGAGATGCTAATCAAAACAGTCTCTGAGGCTGGAGACAGGATGGAGGTATTAGAGTTACTAACAATGGAGGCCGGATACACTGATTAAGAGTTCAGCTTCACATCATTATAAGTTGACAAGACAGTGTGGGAAAACATACCTCCAGCATTTTGTGAAAAAGGGGAGCCGAATGGGCTAGTTTAGAGTTCACGTCAATTTAATACTGTCTGTCTCAGTCTCTTCATCTCTAGATTGAGCTGGAAAAGGAAATGGCAAAGCACGCCAGCATGTTTGCCAAGAAAACCCCAACTGGGTCACAAAAAGTCAGACAACTGAAAAATGTGTATAAATATATAAGATGTGTACGTGTGTATGCATACATTTCTGTTTGTTTTAGGGGGGCAAGCCCACAGAATATTTTGAGTTTAGGGCAGTCATCCCCCAAGGACACTAATTTAAAGGAGGGCTGGGGGCAATCAGGGTTTAAGCCCTGAATGGTTTCCCATAATAAGAAAGACAGAATCCAACATGGCACTCCATCTCCACCCTTCATGACTTTGAACTGGATGTCTCCGATATTCAGAATGTTCTTGCTCCTCAATCCCACCTCTTATCTTTCAAGGCTTCCTTCAAGATTCAGTTCAAATCTCACTTTCTGCAAGAGACATTTCCTCAAACCCTTAAGGATGCTCAAAACCACCATCTTTGGGAGGTATTATTATTATCCCTGTTTTATGGATGAGGAAACTGAGGTTGAGAGGGATTAAGTGGTTCCGCCCAAAGTCACACAGCCAGTAAGTTCCAAGGCAGGATATAAAGTCTGACTCCAGATTGGGCTCTCTCTCCACTCTGCCACCTAACTGCTTAAAGAAATTGGAAAATGCAGCCTCTCTCCCTTCTGATATGACTTGGAATTGTATCCTTTTAATGTGATTATGGAGGTTCAGTTGTATGTACATATAAATGGTACATACTTAGTAGACTATAGGAGAAATGACTTTAATTGAATTGAATTAAACTGAGTTCCTCTCCTCCAGTGTTTGGGGAATTCACTATATCCCAACAAGCCATTTCACTTTGGAATAATTTGGAATCATGTTTAGGAAATTTCCCATCTTATCAAATCTACATCTCCTTCTTTATGGCTTCTATCCATTGCCCCTAGTTCTGTCCTTTGAAGTCAATAAATCATATTTTTCACAAAGAATGGCTCTCAGGCTTCTGGGCAGATGCTGAACTTTAGCTATCCAGCCTCATTTTCCAAATACTATTTTCCAGTAGAGTCGTTTTCTTCATGTCCTACCACATACACCCAACACCCATATGATCTCTGTGCTTTATTCACAGCTGCCCCTTCTATCTAGACCACTCTGACAAATCTAGCCTAAGGCAATTTATCCTTTGAAAGCCAGGTGGAATCTCACTTCCTCCACAAGTTCCCATCTTATTATACTGATCTCTTTATGGGACTTCCCTTATCACTGTTTTCCCATACTTTATATTTCAGCTCTAAATAATCATATTATATTCTTTTCACCTATTGTTCTGTCTGCTTTTATTAATTCCCCAAGGAGACTGCAAACTCCTTATGGAGTGATCCATGTCCTCTACATTTTCTGCATCTCTGGGGTCACACCAGAAGCCCTTGACAAAACACCGAGTGGAGAATATTACCTCTGACAGCTTGGTGAAGACAGGACTCTCCTTCCCTGTTTCCCTTGGACACCCTTGGACCGTATGCAAATGATGAGTCCAGAACATTACCTAATGGATTGCTGAGAGTCAAGTTCCTAACAAGAGTCAGCTTATTAAGAAGATGTTTTTATTCTAGAGGGTTCAGCTAATAACACACATACAGGGCTGTAAAGTTTATGATATGCTTTCCATACATAATCTCATTTGAGCCTTGAAAAAATCCTATGATATAGGATCTTCATTTTATGGAAAAGGAAACCCATTTTCAGAAGTTAAATGACCCACCTAGAGTCATACAGCTAGTTAAGTATTAGAGGTGGGATCTGAATCCAGGTTTTCCTAATACTAAGGCCAGGACCCTATCTATGCTTTTAATCATAAATTGGAGATGACTGAAGAGTGAGTACTTTGCTGATTTTCCACATTTGGATTCTAATTGTTTTTCCTCAGAATTGTCCAACCCAAAACTTGGGCTTATTTTTAATTTCTGTGGAAAAGGAGATGGATTTATATACAAATAAATAGAATGAGATCAATGGAAATGAACCAGAAACAGATAGACAAGATCGTTTTAAAATTAGACATGCTTTCAAAGAGCATAATGTTAAGTAGCATTCCTTCCAAAACCTTTTGCAACTTGACTCTTGAGGCCAAAGATCATTTGAACCATCCCTAAAAAATTACAGAAATGGGTTTAGATGCATCTTTCCTTTTTATTAGCGTTCAATTATTTCTCCTTAAGGAGGCACCCTAATTCCCTTCTTAATTAATCCCTCTCCTTTCTTCCCAAGTAAGCAATTCTTGGGTGTACCATTGAAGCTTGGAAACTCGTTTTATAGAAAAAGACAGACATGAAAGCTTGAAAAACATCTCTTGAGTCTTTTTTCTTTGCCATGGACCATGATTTCAACACAAAGAAGTATAATAAGAACACTTCTCCTTATTGTATTTGATACCAACTTTAATGCTTGAATAGTCACAGAAGCCACTTTCATGTATCAGACCACTGATACATGAGACACTAATAGATTCTAGGATCATAATAATAGTATCATTAAGTTTTCAAGGCACTTGTCTATACACTTTCTCACTCAAACGTCTCAATGGTAAGTGAGCAACTCTACAATCTAAAAGCTGTAGAAACTATCCTGCTCACTTAGTCCATTGTGCTCTTGGAATTCTGATTCCATAGTGACCAAATTCCCCTTCATTCTAGACTACTTGATGTCAGACTCCTTCCATCTACTTGTTCCCATGGAGTTTTCATTTCTCTCCGACAACACAGCACTCCTAACTCCCCATCACTGGTTCTAACTCCGTTCTCAGTTCTAGCAGACTGATCTTAGAGGGAGAGTTGGAATATGTTTGCCCCTGTTGCTCCCTATTGCTTCTTCAGCATCATCATTCACCACTCTCCTCCCCTTGAGTGCACTCAACTAATATTTTCTACTCTGCTTGAGTCATGCTGCTGTATATCTCATCCCAGATCATTCTCCCTTCTTTCCCCAGGAGTTCAGCATGTAGCAAACTGGCTTCTCTTGCCCACACTCCTGGCCTTATCCTAGAAGACTTGAATAACCATGTTTGTGCTTTTTCAAAGCTCCTTATCTTCCATTTACTCAATTGCCTTCAATTCCATGACAGACATACACAGGAACGTTCATCCCCTGAAGCACACCATTAGCTACAGGTGTTTCACTTCCTTCCTTAATCAAAAACCTTGCCATCCCTCAACCTGACCATAACTTCCTATCATTCCATGTCTTCCCCTACACAATTCTTCTCCCTCAGTATTATCTCCAGTCTCTTCACCCTCTCAGAACTTTCTCAGACCATTTCTCCTGCTCTGACTTCATTTTTGTAATTTTCCCATCTCGTTTCTTTTTACTGTCCTCTGTTCACTAATTCCTTGTCGCCCATATCCTGTCTTCACTCAGCACTTGCCAAACTCCAGCCCTAGATTATTCCCGTTATCTACCACTTTCGCTCCTACTACAGCAAAGCATTCCTTTGATCCCTCCCTGATTTTTTATTCCACTGATTCCCATAGAAGTTATTCCATAACCCCAAACTCCTTCAGCTGAGGACCTTCTTAATTTATGGGGAAAAGTGAGGGTATTTACTATGAGCTCCCTCTTTGACTTGTCTTGCCTCACAAAACACCTTGACATCATTATTCACTCTCTCCTCATTTCCTCCCAGTCTCTGAAAGTGAAATATCCCATCTTTCCCACGTCCACCCCCTCTATATATGCCTTTGATGCCATATCCTTCAATTATCAACAAATAATAACCATAAGCTTTTATCAAATACCTCCTATGTGCCAGGTACTATGCCAAGAGCTAGGGGACTCTCTCTTGGATCTTTCACCTGTTTCTATCTACTTGTTCTTCCCCTGTTCCCCTCATACATGCTCAAATTTCCCCTATCCTTTAAGAAAAAATGCCTCTCCATTCTACTTTCTCCTCAGGCTAGCTTTTTATATTTCCATACTCTCTTTATCAACCAAACTTCTAGGAAAAAATTGTCTACACTCATTGCTGCCACTTCCTTTCTTCATATGATACAACCCCTGTATGTGCCTCCTGAAAGTTGCAAACATTCCCTTATCTGCTAAATCGGATGTCTTTTCTCAATCCTCACAACTTCCTAACCTCTCTGCTTGCATTTTACTTTGTTGACTACTTTCTTCTGTTCCACACTCTCTCCCCTGGGGTCACTTTTGGGGTTACAAGTGTCTCCCGGCTCTTCTTCTTATATGATCTTTCTTTCTCAGTCTCCTTTGCTGGCTCATCATTGATGGGTTCTTAATTGGGAAATCTTTGTACTTGACTCTACTTTCTCTATGCCTTCTCAGTAAAATCATAAGCCCCT
Source organism: Sarcophilus harrisii (assembly GCF_902635505.1). Taxonomy (NCBI): domain Eukaryota; kingdom Metazoa; phylum Chordata; class Mammalia; order Dasyuromorphia; family Dasyuridae; genus Sarcophilus; species Sarcophilus harrisii. The sequence goes on from NC_045429.1 coordinate 7,081,857, forward strand.
ACTTGTTTGTTCTATCTATGCAGAGGACCCACAGTTCCATCTATGCATTTCATTCTCTCTCATGAGCTGTAATCCCCGCTGCCCCTTTAGCAAACTGAATGGCCCTAGAACTATCTCAAACTTAATATGTCCAAAACTGAACTCATCTTCTTCATCCCCACAAATTTTCATCACTTTCAAACTTCCTTATTTGTGAAAAATGCCATTCTCACCTCCCAGGTAGTTTACATTAACCTACTTTCTATTTATGCAAAAATTCCAATTTATTCTCTATATATTTCTGGTCATCCTTGTTGCTTCCCCCATTAGAGGGTAAGATCCTTGAGAGAATGGATTGTTTCATCCTTGTAATCATATTTCCAGTTTTTCATGGTGTCAGGTACATAGTAAGGATTCAATAAATGCTTTACAGTTGATGGATAAGCAGTTTTAATGTGAAGGATTATGTGTCCAGTGTTGGGAAATTTTTCAAAGAAATTCTCAGTCCAAAAAAAGATTAGACCAGAAGATCTGATGTCACTTCCAGCTCTGAGATGGATGTTGTCATTCTGTCACTTTATTAAGTAGAAATTCTAAAGTTTATTTCCATCATGGATGCCTTAGTAGTCTGGTAAAGCTTTATGGATCCTGATTCTCAGAATCATGCTTTTAAATGAATACTTGAAAGAAATGGTAAATTTCAATTAGAGAGTAAATTAAAATGTATTTATTCTAATTCAGATTCATAGTTTTCCCTATGAAATCTGTAATGTCTGAACTAGCTCTCTGGAGCATCTGGAGACCAGCCTTGGTCTTTAGTGGAGGAATGCAGGAGGCAGGAACCCCACCAGGAGGATGGTCAAAATTGGAATGTCTCATTTCCAGTCTTCTCAGCCCTTAAAAACCTTGGTATGATTACATTTATGTGTGAACTAGAGAACCATTACATCACCATGCAAAGTACCAAGTATATGTGAACTGGAGAACCATCCTCTCATCAATTCCACTGAGTTAACACCTTGTTGTAAGTATCCTTGTTTCAAGTATATTCTCCAAAGTTCTGGCCCTCTACAAAATCTAACCACAGACCCCCAGGGATCTCCTATTTCATCTGGCTAGTTAAGTATGCCCATTTCTAGCTAAGTAAAAAAGTTTTCTAATAGCATGATTGGAGCCACTATGTGTTTTTGGCAGCTTTTCAAGACTGTGCCCCCACCCCTGGACACATGAGCTCCTTTTCCTGTTGAAAAAAAAAAATTGTACTGCAGAGACAACAGCTCCAAGTCACTCTCAGGGAATTACATGGAAAGAAAACAATCTTGAAATAAATTGAATAGCAAACCTTAGGCTGATGAGATTTTTGAAAGCATCAAAATATAACATTAAAGAAAAAAGCTGCAAAGAAATCTCCCCCATCAAAACAAACAAACAAACAAACAAACAAAAAACAATTATCTTATAGTACTCTAATTGGCTCCACTTTCAGAAAAAGTCATTTCAGATCATATTTCTGTAGTGACTTGAAATAATAATGCTGAGCTCCCTGTATGTTTATTAAGTAGCAACATAATGTTTTATCCTTTTTCTAATAGGTCTATCACTTCTTTTCCTGAATGAGAAGATACCTAACCCATAGTGCAACATAATCAGTCTTGTGATAGTGCCCTCAGCCTGACCGTCATTCCTCAGGCTTATGAAACCACCCAGACCAAGGCATGACTCCAAATTGGAATGGTTGGGCAAGTTGGACAAATATTCTACTGAACATTTTGTCAAACATGGTTCACAACCTTTCTTTCTGTCATGGACCCTTTTTCAGCTTCATGGAGCCTGGGAATCCCTCTTAGTATTAATGTCCTGATATGACAGATGAGAAAACTGAAACTCAGACAGCTGGTAAGACTTGCTCATAGTTACAAATCTATTAAATGTCAGAGATAGGATTTGAACTATACTCCTTGTGAATCCCAGCCCAGTGCCCTTGTCACATACTCCCTCAGCCAGTCAGGGTTTTATTTTTCTTTTTGTCTTTCTCTTTTCTTTCCTTCCTTTTTTCTTTCCTCTCTCTCTCTTCTTTCTTTTTTCCCTCTCTCTCTCTCTTTCCCTCTCTCCCCAGCTTTTTTCTCTCCTCTCTCCCTCCTTCCTTCCCACTCTCTTTTTACCTCCTTACCACTCTCTCCCTCCTTCCCTCCCATTCTCTCTCTCCTTCCCTCTGTGTCTCTCTGTCTCTGCCTCTCTGTAGCTTTGTATCTCTGTTTCTCTGTCTTTCTATCTATCTTCCTTCAGAGTAGATCAGCAATTGAAAAAAGATAAAACTTGTTTTCTCCTATCTTTGCTCGTATCTATGCTCTTGGAGTTATTCTAAGTGGTCTGGAGTAAACCCGACCACTCTTGGGAGCTCACCACTCGAGATATCAAAAATGTTTTCTCTCAAGGAGTTTTTGTGCACTCGTCCCAAGACAGAAGTCTGTTCCTTTCATGCTTAGGTCCCACGTGCTTCTTGCCTTCAAGATTGAGATTGCATGATTCTGTGAAGCTGGAATGCAGCCAGGACACACTAATTTGTGGACACACTTTCCTCGTGTGGAAGGGAATAGGTTCACAAGTATGAAGGATAATCCCCTCTGGATAAAACTGCCTCAGGAGTGTTTGGTTTTCCATCCAAAAGTTCTTGGCTCTTGCCCTCACCATAAGTATAGCACCCCAGGAGAGTGGCAACACAGCAACAAAACCTAGGGGTGGGTTCAGGGGGGATAATTGTGATGAATTTGCACCCCATGAGTCTGAAAGCCCACAGGATAAGGTACAGGGATTATGGGAACCACAGGAAGGAAATACCCACTGCATATCAGCACTCTCGACAAAGCTTTCCTTGTGCTCAACAAGTCGCAGTCCTGGATGTCAATATATCCCCAATGGGACTCCAAACAGTTCTATCACCTGTGGCAGAAATTTTCCCTTTTTCAAAAAACTAAACAAAGGAATTGAATTTTCACAGAGGACAAAAAGTTCCATTAAGGCTACAAATCTAATCAAACACACTTTCCCCTTAGAATTCATTAGCAGATCACGGAATTATATGTATGCATACATGTGCAATCCTGTTAATAACATCCCCTAGGAGAAAAATAAAACAGATGCCTCCCCTTGCACTGACTTGGAGCTTGCTCTTTGCAAGGACCAAGTGTCACCAAACAAACATTAAGTTTGTAACTTGGAAGTTGAATTGAAATGGCCACCTCAAAGATGAAGAAATTTCACATCTTGTCACTTCTGAATGAAGGAATAAAAACACTTGTATTAAACACACATATGTGCCATGTGTTTAAAATACCCCACATTTTCAACATTCAACTCCAACTGGAAATAAAAAATTAAATTTTCCCATTTGCGTTGGAATACGCAATACTGAGGTTGCACTAAAAGCCCAAAGGAATTTTGATTTTTACCAACTCTGGCTGCCGTCATCTCAGTCTGCTCTGCATTTGTACCAGGGCCAAAACCCAGGGTAAAAGCCTCAGGGAATAGATTTGTACTTGGACTGTGTGGATTCCAAGTGGGAAACCGTGTTCATGGTTTTCTGGTTGAGAACTGAGAGAAGAAAGGGTAGAGGGAGGAAGTAATGCTTGGTTAATAAGATAAGCGTAATTCGAAGTTCAGCTGTGTGTTTGATGAGCTGCCTCTTAGAACCCATACATAACTCTGGCACTTTGACAATGGGAACTGGCTTATTGCTCCAAGAAACACAACTTTTATTTGTATTTTAACAAGTGGGGAAGTATGGAGGCTAGCAGGCCATAAATGGATAAACTGAGTGGCAGAGCCCTCACAAATCTGAGTAGTCCAGAGAAACTCTGGGGGCCAGACACATAGCCCCCACGGGTGACTAACAGAAATATAACTAGGATTGGGTAAGCAGGGTTTTCCACAGAATAGCAGATTTAGAAAGGACCAAACAGCACTGCTCCAATGCATCCTTCCTCCCTTTCCAGGCAGCATCCTTGCACCTCTGGCAGCCTTATTCTGGCAGGCTTCCCTTCCCTTCAGTACCTTAGAAGGCTTGTGACATTCTGGGGAATGTTTCCTCCCTATTTCCTCACCATTACTGCTTTCCCTGGGTTCAAAGATGGCTGTGTAGCTGATACTGGAAAGGGACGGTTACTTTTGAGTGAGGTAGTTTTAGAGCTCAAAGGAAGAAATAAAGGAAAGGAATATTTAACTGAGTTTGAAAATGAATTGGCCTGAAAGAGCATTAGTTCAATTTTTAAGCACATACTATTCATTCAGAATCATTCAAGGCCCTCTATTAAGTCCTAAAATACTAGGATGAAAAATAACCCAGTAGTCGACTCTAAAGAGTCTCCACTGAGTAGGTAGGATAAATACACAGATATACAAGGTCAAATGTGAGCAAGGAAAATTAGAAACCCATATAAAGTGTTCTTAAAGGAAAGGCCACTTTTGGCTGGGTTGATTTGGAAGAGCTTCATAGATGGAGTGGCACCAAATTAGGAAAATTTAAAAAAAATGACTAAGGTAAAATTGCAACAGGGAAGAAATAAAAATATTAACAGAGCCCATTATGCATAGTTATATGCCAATGTAATGAAGGATTGCAACTGATCTGGAAACTCGACAGCCCAGTTAATAAAATCACAGAAAATAAGTCATTTAAAAAGGTGTTAAATTAGTATATAAAATTTGAAGACAAAGGCTAATACTTTGTTATCTTTTTTATGAGATATTTTTGAAGTTCTCCAGATCAAAATTCATAGAATTAGAAGACAGCCATTTATAGAGGAAGTATCAGCTGCAACCTTGTGGCCCCATAGAAAACAAGGGACACGATCTAGAGCTGACAGTTCTAAGCAATGTGAACTCTGAAAGTTGGGAAGAGAACCAATTTGGCCATGGGAGATTGAGTTGTAAAAAATGGGCTGAGCTGAGTGACTGGCCAAGGAGAGATTCTGCACCCAGATAGAGCAACCTAAGAAAACCATAAGAAGTGAGAGAATAGTGGGTTCTAGAGTGCATGCCTATGATTTCCCTCAAACATACATGTTACAAGCCTGTTAGTGAGGACCTACTCTGACATTGAGGGTATTTGTAAGAGGATGTAAAAAGTAGAAATATCTACAAATATATAAAATATTAATTAGCATGAAATTCAGACCTTAAGGTAATCAGTACAGATAATGAAATTGAATGGGAAGAAAAACCTGTTCAAATTAATTTAGAGTAGAATTCTAGCAAACTTTTTTTTTTTTTTTTTTGCTGAAGCAATTGAGGTTAAGTGACTTGCCCAGGGTCACACAGCTAGGAAGTGTTAAGTATCTGAGATCAGATTTGAACTGGAGTCTTCCTGACTTCAGGGCTGGTGCTCTATTCACTGCACCACCTAACTGCCCCTCTAGCAAACTTTTTAAAAAATTATTTAAATAGCACCCTATGTTACTCAGCTTATTATTTAAAATTCCTAAAGAAGATATCATCAAACTCCATTTATGAATAAAATTTAGTCCTGATTCCTAAAGAAAAGATATAGTCCTAACACCAGATACAGTGCAAATTCCAAGGAAAAATACAGCAAAGAAAGATAATTATAGATAAATATTATTAATGAATAACAATGTAATAATTCAAATGAAATTCTAAGAAAAATATAATAATATATTCAAAAATTGTTTAGTATGATTAAGTTATATTTATGCTGGGGAAATAAGAATATAAAATAAGAATTAGAAAAACTATTAACATAATCATAACGATCATAGAAATTCCCCAAATCAAATGACTGAATATAAAAAGAAAGAATTTTGACAAAGTACAACATTCATCTATTCTCAAATCCCCTAAAAGAATAGATATGGGAAGGACATTTTTCAACACAGTAAAAAAGTATATCTAAAATCAAAAACAAATATTATTTTATATTGAGAAATACCAGAAGTTTTCCTAATAAGTACAGGAAAAAAAGCAGAAATTGCTTATTTTCCCCTCTATTACTGGATTTAGTGGGGGGAAATATGGAAGAGACATAAGGCTGCCTACCAAATTGAAGGTCCACATAGCTATTGTGCTGACCTCATTATTGTATGCCTGTAAACAGTGGATAGTATACCAACTATGCTAAGAAACTGAATCACTTCATTTGAATTGTCTTAAGAAGATTCTGAAGATTATCTCGCAAGATAAGATAATGACACTCAAGTCCTTTTCTCAAACTAAATTGCTACAAATTGCTACTGCAGAGAGCACAACTCTGAGGGCTGGCTACATTGTTTGAATGACAAAAGTAACTTTGTCTACTAGACTCACGTAAGGCAGGCACTTAAATGATAAGAAGAAATGATATAAAGATTCTCTCAAGGTCTCTCTGAAGAACTTTGGGATCCATTGGGACACATGGGACACGCTGGTGCAAGACCACCCAGCGTGTCATGCCTTCATCAAGGAAGGTGCTATGTTCAGAGCAAAGTAGAATTACAGAACTTCAAAAGAAACATGAGATGCACAAATTTAGAGACATCTCTCCAGACTATTTTGTCTGACCTGTGTAGAGCCTTTTGAACGTGTATTGGTCTGATCAGTCAGTCAGACACACTGAACCTTGACCCTGACCTAAAGATGTCATTTTGGTCCTCTTCAAGAATGAAGAATGACAACCAAACAATCAATTGACTTTGTCCTAGAAATGCTAATTGCAATTTAAAAAGATGAAGAAATGAAAAGCTCAAACATTGACAAAAGAAGATACAAAGCTATCCCTGTTCTTCAGGGTAGCATTCTTAGAAAACGTCAAAGAATCAGCAAAGAAATTAAATGAGAAATTAATAGCTCCATTTAACTAAAAGGACAAAAAAAAAAATCCTTTTGTATAATGACAAAATCTAGCAAGAGATAATAGAAAAGAAATGCTCATTCTTTATAACTACAAAATACATAATGATGGAAATTTCGGAATCTGAGAGGCTGGACGGTGTCCTTGAAAGAAATTGGAAAGTTTGGGAAAGCATCAGTCTGTCATCAAAGATCTTAAATTCAATAAAGACAATATGGAGGAAAAAACTCATCTAGGGAAGGGCATTTGAGATGTGTCTTAAAAGGTGGATGGAAGGAATTCCAGATATAAGGGAACATCAATGCAAAAAAACAGAAATGTGAGAGGGGGTGCTATGAATAATGAATAAATAGTCTAGCTGAACACAGAATGTGGAAAAGAAAGTAAGTCTGATAAAGCTGGAAAGGTAGATTGGGACTAAGATGAAGAAAAACTTTGCAAGCCCAACTGAAGAACTTTGTGTTTGGTCTAAGATACATTAGGGAGCCATAGTAGGAGCATGATAAGGCCAGCTCTTAAGGAAATAAAATTGAGTACACAGGTAGGTAGCAAGTGGGTTGAAGAGAGCAGAAATCTGAAGCAGGGATGCCAATTAGAAAGCTTCTGTGATAATCCAGGTGAGGAACCAAAAGCTTAGATAAGATAGTGGCTGTGAGAGAAAAAGAAGTACAAGAGTTATTGTAGAAATAGAAATGACAAGATTTGGCAGTTCGATGGATATGTAGTAAGAGAATAGAGAGGTAAGAATGAATGGAGATTCTGAATCTGGGAGGTTGGGAAGTGTCTTTAAAAATGAGAAGTTTGGGAAACAGAGGATTTGGGGGAAAATATAATTAATTCCATTTAGAAATATTGAGTAAGAGATGTCTATCATCTCAGTTTGAAATGTCCAATAAGCAATCGGTGATGCAAGATTGGTATGCAGAAGAAAAATTGGGCCTGGATTTGGAAGTCATCTGTGTAGTGTTGTTAATACAAAACCAAGAGAGTACAAAGAAAGAAGAGGATCCATAAAAGAATCTTGGGGAACAAACCCTCCCATTATGGGCAGTGGTGTAGATAATAAGTCCGCAAAGGAGTGGTCAAGACAGGTAAGAGGAAAACCAAGAGAGAACTCTGTCCTAAATACTTAGGGAGGAGAGGAGAGGTAACAGTATCAAGTGCTTCTGGGAAGACCTTGAAGCAAAACAGACAAGTCAACTCCCCAGAAAATAACCTGGATCTTTTAATTTCTGAAAATCTTCCCCCATGTGGAATTAAAAATAAACTCCCCCAGGGAAAGGTATTCTTTCCTTCCCTCTTTCCTTCCTTTCTTCCTTTTCCCTTTCTTCCTTTTTCCTTCCTTCCTTCCTTTTTTGTTTCCTTCCTTTTTTTCTTCTTTCCTTCCTTCCTTTTTCCTTTTGTCCTTCTTTCCATCATTCTTTTCTCCTTCCTTCCCTTTCTTTTTCCTTCCTTCTTTTCTTTTTTCTAGCTCCCTCCCTTCCTTCCTTCCTTTCATCCTTTCTTCCTTTCCTTTTCTTTCTTTCTGTCTCACTGACTCTCTCTGTTTCTCTTTCTCTCTCTCTCTGTCCCTCTCCCTCTTTCTCTTAGTCCAATGAATGCACAAATCTTTGCTCCTCAAAGTTAATCTCCCTTATATCCTGCCTTCTTTCCCAAAGCTACCATCACATGAGCTACAAAAGCCAGGCTAATCGCAATTCTTTTTTTGAGCCCTGAGGCCCTTGTGCCTATACCAATGCCATCCATTACCATCCAGTTTAGGAATAGGTTCTCAGATTCTGTTGTGATCCTCTCTGATTTGGCTGCAAATGAATTTGAGTCAGAACCAAGGCTAAGTAATTTGAGGCAAGGTCAGTATTCTCCACTTACCTCTCCTATATCCCTTTCTTTATTTTGCATATCTGTCAACAGGAAAGCATGATTGCCTTGGTGCTGAAAAACTTCAGTGGGCCCATACTCACAGTCCTCAATTCTAATTTAGCTACATGTCCTTATTGCTTCTCTCAGAATGTTCTCCTAAAACACTGTCCTTGACTTTGTTCCTCTGGTTTGCCCTCCTCACTAGGAAGGCCTTTCCTCTCTCCTCCACATCCAGTTCATTTTTGTCAACATTCAAGATCTAGCTCTTGTCCCACCTTCCCTTTAGACTTCTCACATCCAGTCCCCTTCATTAGGGTTTCCCCCATTTCTGGACCTGTGCCACAGCACATATGCTCTGTATCAGTCATACTGCCATATAATCATATTCAATCTTGTAGCACATGTCACTCCCCATAACAAAAGCCTTAACTGAGTCCCAACTATTTCTTACAATGCAGTAATAGTCCATTTACATGCTCCAACATGTTTAGTCATTCCTCAATCACTAGGTATCTAATTCATTCCCAATTCTTTGTTACTATAAAAAATGCTGCTATAAATATTTTGGTGTATCTAGGATGTTTCAAGAAGTCAGTTTCTAAAAGCATAGAAATTGTATTGGGACCTGATTCTGAGTCCTCATTGGGCCAGTTATTGGTTGGGTAAATGTGGGGCAATCGCTTTGATTCTCTGAGATTTTATTCAATTTTATTTAACAAATAGTGATTAAGAAGCAACAGTACCAATAATAATAATAACAATAATAATAATAAATACCTAGCATTTATATATTATCTTAATATTTGTAAGGCACTTTATATATATTATCAATAGGTATCTAGTTCGTTGCCAATTCTTTGCTACTATAAAAAATGCTACTTTAAATATTTTGGTATATCTAGCATCTTTCTAGAGACCAGTTTCTAAAAACATGGGATTTGTATGGGGACCTGGTTCTGTGTCCCCACTGGGACAGTTTGGGATTGGGTAAATGTGGGGAAATCACTCTGCTGAGATTCCATTCAACTTCATTTAACAAATAGTGATTAAGAAACAACAGTAACAATATCAATAATAATAATATCTAACATTTCTATAACACCTTAATATTTATGTATTAGCTCATTTGATCTATGATTATATACAAGGCGTTGGGCTAGGTGTTGGCTCTTCAAAGACAAAAATGAAAAACACTCCTTGTTTTCAAGAAGCTTACATTCTACTAGAATGAAACATTTAAATAGATTAGTAAATACAAAACAAATTGAGAAGGAAAACTGCATAGCCAGGGAAGACCAGCATGTGAGTTGATCCTTGAAGGAAGCTAAGGATTGTATGAGCAAGAAAGAAGTATGTTGTATATCCCAAGCATTGGGACCAGCCTGGAGCAAAAACAGGAAAGGGGGAAATGGAACAGCTGGTTAATTTTACTGAAACATAATATTATGAAGGAGAGTGATATGAAATGAGTCTAGTAGAGTGGGATGAAATCAGATTTGGAAGAGCTTTAAATACCCAGCAGAAGAGTTTGCATTTTCTCCTAAGGCAATAGGTATTCACTCAAGATTCTAGAGCAAAAATTTAATATGGTCATCATACATGAATATTAACTTTGTTTTCCTCTTTTATAAAATGAGGACAATAATACTTGAAAATGAGAGGTGCTTTGTAAATGGTACAGCAGCATATAATTATTTAGCAACTATTAATGTTGCCAAAAGATTAGTAATGCACAATACTAAACTCAGTGGCAGTTATACTTTGTAATGAACAAGAAAATTTAGTGTTCCTGTAATCTATTTAGAATTTTTTGCATGCAAGGAATACCAAATGGGCACAAAAGCTATACTCCACATCTGACCCATGTCCATCCACCACCTCAATCTCACCAAAAATCAATTTAGTTTAATTTGACCATGATGTGTTTCTGAGAAAAGTTCCCATTTGTAACTTGATATCTGCAGAGTCATATTTGACTATCTTTGCACTATTGAAACAAGAGGCATCATGGAATAGTGGATAGAAAATAGTGGATAGAATAGAAAACTGACCTTAAAGCCAGGAAGACCTGGTCACTGGCTTTCCACACCAGGATTTCAGATGCTCATGGTTTGTCCATTACACTGCGGTGATCCAGCCTAATTGCACCTCTTATGCTGAGTTCCATTTTGGAACAGTGTTTCCTGTGCCCCAGAAGTAGAACTTTAAAAGTCATGAAATAGACTTTGAAAAATGAGAAAGAAACAGAAGAGTCCTGACCGTAAAAAAAGCTACTATGGCAATAAGGAAAATGAAAACACAAGTTCAGAAGAGGACAGCAATGTCAAAATGTCTACAGTGAAATCTCAAACAGGAACATAAATTGGTCTCATGCCCAAAAAGTCCTGTTGGAAGACCTCAAAAATTATTTAAGAGCTAAGGAATGATCTATGTAATTCCAACAGACTCAAGATGGAAAATGCCATCCACATCTAGAGAAAGAACTGTGAAATCTGAATATAGATCAATACATACTTTTTTTCTCATTGTTTTTTCTTTCTTGTACTTTTCCCCTTTTGCTCTGATTCTTCTTTCCCAATATGGCTAATGTGAGAAAATGTTTGATATGATTGTACATGTATAACCTATATCAGATTGTTTGCCCTTTTGGGGAGAGGAGAAGGGAAAGATAGGAGAGGGAGGGAGAAAAATGGAAATCAAAATCTTATGAAAGTAAATGTTTAAAACCATCTTTATATAAGATTGGAAAAAATAATATTAATTAGGGAATTTTTTTAAATACATAGGTTTAAGTCCTATTTAATCAGGACAAGTCATATCCCCCCCCAAAAAATTAAATCACAATCGATTAAGGGAGATAAAAAAAATGGGGAAAGAAATTAAAGTTGTATGGAAGAATTATGGGGGGAAAAGAGCCTTGAAAAAAGAAGTATAAAAATTGATTAAAGGAATAACTCCTTTAAAATAAAATTGGAAAGTTGAAGGGTTGAGGGTGGAATCCACTGAAGAAAACAACATTTTTTAAAGTAGAATTGACCAAATGGAAAAGGATGTACAAAAACTCACTAAAAATAATTCCTTAAAAATTAGAGTTGGACAAATAGAAACTAATGACACTATGAAGATGATAAGAATCAAACAAAATAAAAAGAATGAAAAAAATAATAGAAAATGTAAAATATTTCATTGGAAAAACAAAGGACCTGAAAAATGGATTTTGGAGAGATAATTTAAGAATTATTGGACTACCTAAAAGTCATGATTTTGAAAAGAGACTGGACAATATCTTTCAAGAAATTATCAAAGAAAACTTCCCTGATAACCTAGAACCAGAGGGTAAAATAATTATTGAAAGAAACTACTAATCACTTCTTGGAAGGGACTATTGTAGCCAAATTAAGGAATTATTGTAAGCAAATTCTAAAATTATTAGGTCAAAGAGAAAATACTGCAAGCAGCCAGAAAAAAAAAAAAAAAAACAATAGCTATTCCATCAATGTAGTCACCCAAGACTGTTTCAAGTGACCCATGATGGAAAATGCAGACTACACCCAGAGAAAGAACTATGGAGTCTGAATGCAGATCAAAGCAGATTACTTTCACTTTTTTATTTTGTTTTTTTTTTCTTTCTTGTGTTTTTCCACATTGTTGTAAGTCTTATTTTACAATAACTAATGTGAAAATATGTTTAACTTTTTTATACATGTATTAAAAAAATCTAGGACTCTCTCTTGGCTGAATTAAGTTATCTTGTTCCAGATGAAAGAGCTACTTAGATTGTCTGGCATACATTCTCCTATGTATATTGTCTCTGGTTTTGCCATTTGGATAAATGGATTTCTATGCTATTTTTAAAAAAAATGAAATGTGATACCTACAATGAACACAGTACTTCACACAAGTACTTGTGTGAACAAGACTTTCACTTCCTTGCTTCTGAGAAGGAACATACTTTTTTTCTAGTAAACATTTCTTTTTAACACACATTATTTTATGAATCATATTGGGAGAGAAAAATCAGAGCAAAGGGGAAAACAGAAAAAAGAAATGAACATAGCACGTACTGATTTACTTTGAGTCTCTTCAGTTCTTTTTCTGGATGCAGATGGTATTTTCTTTCCAAAGTATGTTGGAATTGCTTTGGATCCCTGAACCACTGAAAAGACCAAGCCTTTTAGAGTTGATCGTGGCACATTCTTGCTGTTATTGTGAACAATGTATTCCTGGTTCTGTTTGTTTTGCTCAGCATCAGTTCATGTAGGCATAGATCTACATCTCATACCCCATATGAAAATAAAGACAAAATGGGTATGTGATTTGGGCATAAACAAATTAGGAGAGCCAAGGATAATTTACCTATCAGTTCTTTGGAGAAGGGAGGAATTTATGATCAAAAAAGAACTAGAAAACATTAGAAAAGGCAAAATGGAAAAATTTGATTACATTAAATAAAAAAAAAAATTAAAAGGGGATTACAAAGCTGGGGAACAATCCCAGCTTTCTGGGATTTCTGATAAAATCAGTGTTTCTGATAAAAGTCTCATTTCTAAAATACATAAAGAATTCTGTCAACTTTTAAAAAATGCAAGTCATTTCACAATTGATAAATGGTCAAAGGACATGAACAAATAATTGTCAAGTGATAGTTATCTACAGTTATATGAAAAAATGTTCTAAATCATTATTGATTAGAGAAATGAAAATTACAGCAATTCTGAGGTACCACTACACACCTCTCAGATTGGCTAATATAACAGGAAAGGATAATGATAAATGTTGGGAGGGATGTGGGAAAACTGAGACACTAATGCATTGTTAGGGTAGTTGTGAAATGATCCAACTGGAGAGTCGTTTGGAATTATGCCCAAGGGGCTATCAAACTGTGCATATCCTTTGATCCAGCAGTGTCTCTATTGGGTCTGTATCCCCAAAAAAACTTAAAGAATGGAAAAGGACCCACATATACAAAAATATCTGTAGCAGCTCTTTTTGTGATAGCAAAGAATTGGAAAATGAGTGGATGCCCATCAATTGGGGAATGGCTGAACAAACTGTGGTACATGGAAGTAATGAAATATTATTGTTCTATTAAAAAAAAATGATGGACAAGCTGATTATAGAAAAGCCTGGAAAGTATGCCTCTCTTAAAGTTCAAGACAAAACTAGCTTTAAAAATCTGGGAAATAGCTTTTTAGTTTAAATGTTGATTCAGTCATAAAATTCACAGTGAGAAGCTTTACTATGGTTTCAATACGCAATATAACTGCAATAGTCTCTTTAATGAGTTATGGAATTGGCTGTTCCAATTGAATTATCTACTTTACAATCTAATAAGCATTTTGTTTTCTTCTCACTAAACTTTGCAATTATTCAACTGAACAAATGGTGTTTTATGTTCTGTATAAACAAGCCTTGGACTCGCTTATATAGTTAGAACTTTTTTCTTAAGATAGAATTAACTTGGTACATTGAAGAAGAGAGAATGAGGGATAAACATCGGATAGCTTATTGACTCCACTAGTATCTCTGTAGTGTCAACGATTGTAATCCTTGGACCTGTAATGTAAGGTCAAGGACAAGCCCCCTAGAATGTTGGCTGGACCCCTGAAGCCAGATCTAAGCAAAAAATAGGAGAGTCTCATAGGATGAAAGGGCATGAGTGTTTTGTGATTTATGTCATTAGAAGAAGTCCCCTATTTGATGAAGTCAAAGATTCATTGGAATAATAATGTGCTGGAGTTCTAAATGCTGCTATTACATGTTTTTATATCTTTTTAAAAAGGGTCGTTGGTTAGAAAAAATAACAATATGTCTAAAAACAGATTCCAACACTTTATTCTCCTATCCAAACTCATAAACCATGATTATATATAATTCATAACGTTATATAAATTGTATTTTTAGTTCCATTGACAAATAGGGATATTGAAATATACCAACCCTTCTAGGGAGAAATTCACCAATTGGATAAAGAGGCTTCAAGATGGAGGCATTGGCAGGATGAAAGGACCATTGGGGCAGAGCTGGAAAAGTAGTCTCAGCAAGTGAAGACCTGAGGTGGGTAAAAAAAAGGAAGGATACTGGGCAGATGTGCTCACTTCTAAACCAGTTCAGCCCCTGCTTCTCTGTACTGGTTTAGCAACACACACACACACACACACACACACACACACACGTGCGCGCACACACACACACACACCCATCAGCTGCCTTTTAAAACTGCCAATTGTCTTTCCATTTGCCCAGATCTATATTCCCCAACTTTGCACTGTGTCTGGCATATAATAAGTACTTGATAGGCATTCATCTAATCTAAAATAAGGGAAACGAACACGTAAACTGAAGAACATACCCAGGATCTGTGGTTTCATCTGCATTAGTATGTGTGAGCTATGTTGGCAAAAAAGTGAAATGACAAGCCATAATCTCTGTGTGAAAACCCCAGTAAGCCCACATTCACAGGGTGCTCCCCGCATTGCCCTTGCTTTCCTTATTCTTTCTCACCTTCTCTCCTTCCTCTATCAGTTTAATTTTGTCACTGGAGTTATTGCCTTCATTTCACGGGTTGGATTGAACAGGAGGAGAGTGGGCTGGATTGCCTTTGGGAACTGGCAAGGCTCTTTTAATGATCCCCAGCTTCTCCCTGAAATAAGGGCCCATATTTTTTAATGCCAGGATTCTTCTGGTGTGGTCTTATGGCTTTGAGACAAGGCCACCAAGAATTAAATTTGAAGATCACCCAGAGGGCAATGGAGGCACATGGCATCCTGGGTGAGCTCGGTACACAAGAAATAGAGGATTAAAAAGGGAGCAGCAAAGACCTTCTCCCCAAAATGTAGCAGTGAAAAGAAGGCTGGCAAGAGTCCGTGTCAGGAGTAAAGGACAACTAACAAGAGCTCTATATGGGAAGGAAGGGGAGGAGGAAGATAGAGACAGACAGAGAGACAGAGAGAGAGAGAGACAGAGAGACAGAGAGACAGAGATACAAGAGACAGAAACAGAGACAGAGAGATAGAGACAGAGGGAGAAAGAGAATCAGACAGACAGAGAAAGACAGAGACAGAAACACAGAGAAACAGACATTCGGATGCAGAGAAAGAGACAGAGATAGAAAAGAAGAGATAAAGAGGGCTAGATGGATAAACAATGATAGATAGATAGATAGAGATGGATGACTGATAGATGGACAGCTAGGTAGAACATTTGTTTGGTATGTTACACAATGCCACACAGGCATTGTGTGGGACAACTCACATATTTCACTGCTATCTCTGCTATCTCAAAAGCATAGAAATCTCAATGGAAAGAACCCTGCTCCTGGATTCAGGAAAACATGAGTTCAAACGTGGCCTCAGAATATGGCTATCTGTGTGGCTCTGGGCAAATCAGAATCCTCATCTCTGGATGCCTCAACCTCCTCATCTATAAAATGGGGGTAATAACTCCAAGTTGTCAGAAGAATAAAATGTGATCATATTTGTGACATACTTTGCAACCTTAAGAAAGCACAGAAGACCTTCAGCCTACTAGTTTCAGGCTATCAGAAAGAGTGAGCACTAATAGAAAAACTGATGAAAAAACCACACTAATGGTGATCTCCTTGGAGTCTAATGGGACCTCAAGGTCAAAGCCGTGTACAAGTTTGTAACTCACTGAAGTGTTTCCCATCACCTTCCTAAGAGGTTAGAAATGCAGAACTTAACCAGCAGCAGGTCCCACAGACAGACTTCTCTGAGCAGAAAACCTTTCCCCATCTGGCTCCAGCCTAATTTTCCTGACTTGTCTGATATCACTCTCATCATACACCATATGCCCCAGCCAGGGTCACCCAACTACAAAGTTGAGGATTTGAACTCAAATCTCATAGTAGGTGCTCAATAAATGAGAATATACTGAGACGCCATTTCTTCATCTGAAAAAAATGAGGGGGTTGAATTCCATGTCCTCCAAAATCCCCTTCACATTGAACATTTATTATTCTCTGGTCCCATGGGTGGGGAACAACTCCTCCTTTCTGGCACTGCAGGACACCAGTGACCCACTGACCCAGGTGGTCACTCCTGGGGGACTTAGGAGGAACGCACTCTGCCCTGACTAGCACCTCTGAGGAGCGATCCTACTGCAGTCACTGTTTGAGCCAAGATCTCCAGTGGCTGACCATTGCTGGTTTCTACCAAATGCAGCTCAACCGAGTATAAAATTTACTGAACTTTCCAATGTTAACCTGGTACATAGTAAACAATAAATGTTGATTGACTGACTGATTGATTGAACTTTCTCCCCATTAAAGGAATTGTGAACTCTACTGTCTCACTTTTACTTCCAGGCTTAAGTGATAATTCTTTTAGAAAAACAGAATCCTCTTGTTCCAGTCATTAAACCAGGGAAAATCTCTTACTTGTTCTTCCTCAAACTACAAAGAGATTTTGTCACTTCTCAGATTGTGGTCATGATAGGCTTTTCCTCTTCAAAAGGAGAGTCCTAGTCTCAAAAGGTCATAATATCTGGAGAGTAACAATCAGCCATCTAAGTAGACCCCAGATGTTTTAAGTTTCTCTTCGCCTCCATGTTGTGCTCACCAAAGACAGGCTCTGTCTCCTAGAGGCCACTGGGTGAAAGAAGGATGGAGTGTTAGACTTGGACTTGAGAAGACCTAATAATGATAATAGCTAAGTTTTATCAATCCCCTATCATATGCCAGACACTGTCCTACGTTCTCTGTAATTGTTATCTCATTTATCTTCACAACAGCCCTGTAAGGTAAATGCTATTATTATCCCCATTTTATAGATAAGAAAACTGAGGTAAAGAGAAGTTAAGTGACTTGCCTGGAGTCTCACAGATATGTGTCTGTGGCCAGATTTGAACTCATCTTTCTAACCACTGTGTCATCCAGATTCCCCAAGACCTAAGTTCAAATCAGATAGCAGAAACTCACTAGCTGTATGACCCTGGGAAAATCACTGACATTCAATCTGCCTCAGTTTCATCATCAGTAAAATGGGAATGATAATAATAGCACCTAGTTTTCAGGGTTTTGTGCTGAAAAAATGAGATAATTATAAGGTAGGTATCACATGGTAGACCTTGAAACTGGAGTATCATAGGATTATAAAGCTAGAACTAAAGGTAAAAAATAAATGTATATATGAATGTATGAATTTAAAGCTTTTTATTAAGCATTTCCTATAGGCTAAGACCCATGCTAAGCATTGGAAATACAAATACAAGGCAATCCCTGTCCTCAAAGAACTTACATGGCGATGAGGGTAAGGCAATATGATTTAGAAATGGCAGCTAGCTGGTACAGTGGATAGAGTGCTGGACCTGGAGTCAGGAAAACCCAATCCGGCCGCCTCAACACTAGCTGTGTGACTCTGGGCAAGTCGTTTATTCCTGTTTCCTCAGTTTCCCTCTCTAGAAAATGAGCTGGAGAAGGAAATGGCAAACCATTGTAGAGTTTTACCAAGAAAATCCCAAATAGGGTCATGAAGAATTGGACGTTACCAAAATAACTAAACAACAGTTAGTGATGTGGTAACCTACCTATAGGTAAAACCAGGGAAAATTTCACCTCTCGGAACCCAGTATCTGCCCTCCAGGACAATTCTCAGTTCTTCTGCTCTGGGTCAGGGCAAATCCTTTAAATGATCCTTTTAAAGCAAAACTCACTTCTCTTCCAGTCTTGAGTATTGATGCTTGCATTTGGAAGAACCAAAAATGAAATTAGCTCTATTAGCAAGAGAGAGACTAATGCCTTGTAATTATCTCCCTCAATCATTTTGCCAATGGAAAAAAAGTGAGTGATAAATTCCAGCCAGACAATACAATTGTTTTGGTTCAGGGTTATTGTAGGAAGTAACTTTATTATTGAGGATTTGTTTTCTGTTGTGTATGTTTGTGTTGTTTTGTTTTTTTTCTTTACCCTGGCACTCCAATATAATGAAATGCAGAGTTTAAGAATGACCCTGTAAATACCCACTCATGAAATTATCAGGAGCAATGATAATAAGGGTACAAGTTTTTTATGGTATTTTCATTCCAAAGAGTTCAAAGGTTTCTATTTATTATCTCATTTGTCATCACAGGTTTTTTCTTCTTCTTTGGGAATAAAAAAGCCTGCCAAGATTTTTTTAATAGTATTTTATTTTTCTAAATACATGTAGTTTTCAACATTCATTTTTGTAATGCTTTGTGGTCCAAAATTTTCATCCCTCCTCCCTAAACCTCCCCTCTCCTCAAGGCATCAAGCACTCTGATATGTGTAATCCTTTTAAAGATATTTCCATATTTGTCATGTGGTACAAGATAAATCAGACCAAAAGGTCTTTTTTCCAAAAGGGGGAAAAACATGAAAAAGAAAAAAACAAACAAAAAAGGTGAAAATAGTGTAGTGAGATCCACATTCAGTCTCCATGATTCTCGATGCAATTCTGCCAAGATTTTTTAATTGACATTATAAAGATAAGGAAACTGACTCTTAAGGAGATTAAGTGTCAGTTTCCTTATCTTTATGTGTCACAGAATGGAAAGGACCTCAGTAGCTACTTGAACCCATGACTAAATGAGAGTCCCCTCCATCACATCCTCCAAATGGGACCATCTCACCTCTGAAGGAAAAACAGCAGTGAGATTGAGTCAAGGGACCTGGATTCCTATTTCATTGACAAATGTTACCTTGTACAAAACATTCATCTTCTCTGAGCATCAGGCTTTGGAGGGGAATAGGGTTTGTTGTTGCTGTTGTTGCTCTTATTTTTGTTCTTAATGGGAAGAGCGGTGAACAAAATAACCTCTGAGTTTGCTTTGTCTTGCCTAGAACAAGAGCACCAGGATGCTTCCTGGCCATTTCCATGCCATGGCATCATGCACCCTTTTTTTAGTACTCATTTATGTGCTGTCTTGCCTCCACCCCATTAGAATGCAAGCTTTATCTTAAGTTCTAATGAATGAAATTAATCATTCTTTACTCAAGAGTATTGACTGACCTTTGAGAACCAGTTCATACAGAAATATGAATTGCCCAAATTAACAGAAGAAGAAATAGAATACTTAAATCAAAAATATAAATTGCCCAGATTAGCAGAAGAAGAAATAGAATATCCAAATACCCTATCTTTAAAAAAAAAAAAAAAAAAAAAAAAAAAAAAAAAAAAGGAAACTGAACAAGTTGTAAAAGAAGTCACTAAAGGAAAAAAAATCGCCAGGACCAGATGAATTCATAAGTGAATTCTACCAAACATTTAAAGAACAATTAATTCGAATAGTATATAAACTGTTTGGGGAAATAGGTGATGAAGAAGTCCTACCCAAATCTTTGTATGATACAAACATGGTCCTGATATCTAAACCAGAAAGAGAAAAAACTATACAACAATTTCTCTAATAAATATTGATATAAAACTTTTAAATAAATTACTAGCAAGAAAATTACAGCAATACATCACAAAGATCAGACACGATGACCAAATAGGATTTATGCCAGAAATGCAAGGCTGGTTCAATATTAGGAAAACTATTTGCATAATAATTGGCTCTATCAATAACAAAAATCATATGATAATCTATAAATGCAGGAAAATGTTTTGACAAAGCATAACTCATTCCTATTAAAAAATATTAGAAAACATAGGAATAAATAAATCTTTTTCTTGAAAACAATAAGCAGGTTCTATCTAAAACCATTAGCAAGCATTGCCTTCCATGGACATGAGATAAAAGTCTTGCCAATAAGATCAGGAATGAAGCAAGGATCCCCATTATCACTATTAGTATTTTATTAGAAATACTAACTATAGCAATAAATTTAAAAAGAAACTGAAAGAATTAGACAATGAGTAAACAAAACTACCACTCTTTGCAGATGATAGGATGGTTCAGTAAGAGAACCCATAAAGAAGCAACTCAAAAACTAGTTGAAATTATTTCAATTTTAGAAAAGTGGCAGGATATAAAATAATTATGTAACCAACAAAACCCAGCAGAAAGAGATAGGGGAATTCCATTTAAAATAACTGTGTACAATATACAATATTTGGGAGTCTCCTTGCCAAGACAAATCTAGGGACTATAAGAACACAATTACAAAACACTTTTCAAATAAATAAAGACATATCTAAACAACTGGAGAAATATCAATTGTTTGTGGGCAAGCCAAGCCAATATAATAAAAATGACAATTCTATCTAGATTAATTTATGTATTCAATGTCATGCCAATAAAACATCAAAATAATTTTTATAGAGCTAGGGAAAAAATAATAACCAACTTCACCTGGAAGAACAAAAGGTCAAGAATATCACGAGAAACAATGAGGGAAAAAAGTGAAGATTGTCTAGCTGTGCCAGATTGCAAAATATATTACATAATAATCATCAAAACAGTCTGGTATTGGCTAAAAAGCAGAGTGATGGGTGAGTGGAATAGATTAGGTATGCAGTACACAGTAAATTTTCATAGTAATCTAGCATTTGATAAATCCAGTGATCCAAGTTTTTAGGATAAGAACTCACTGTTTGACAAAAATTTCTGGGAAAACTGGAAATCAGTTGGACAGAAATTATGTATATGTCAGTATCTCACAACGTATACCAAGATAAACTCAAAATGGTTCCATGATTTATACATAAAGAGTGACATAAGCAAATCAGGCAAACATGGAAATTTTAATCTATCAGATCTATATAAACAAGGGGAGAATTTATGACCAAATAAGATAAAGAGAGTCATGTCATATTAAGTAAAATGGATGGTTTTGATTACATTAAATTACTTTTGCACAAATAAAACCAATGCAGATAAGATTAGAAAGAAAACAGAAAACTGCAGGGGGGAATTTCATAGCAAATATCTCAAATAATGGCTTTATTCTCATATATATTGGGAAATACACAGGAGTCAAATGTATAAAAGTATGAATCATTCTCCAATTGAATCTGTTTTGTTTTGTTTTTTTATTTTCTTTTTCTGTCTTTCTTTTAAACAAATTGCTAAAAAATAAAATAAGATTTTTAAAAAAGAGTTAATGGCAAATATCACCTCATCAATGAAGTTACACTTGCACTTCTTAAGACTGGTCAAGATTTGGGGGATACCTGATGGTTCCACTGATTGAAAGGAAATGCAAACACTCAAAACTAAGAATGTGGCTTTTTCCTGCTGTGGCCCCTTCTGACTTTTATAGCTTCATTACCAAATAATCCGTATTTAGTCTGATCATGCTAGCCTCCTTGTAATTCTTCACACAATCCAACAAACCTCTATTTTACATTTCTGTGCTTTAGTAATGGTTATCTCCACGGTTTACCCTTGTTTCATTCATAAATCAGCTCAATTTTTCCAAGAAGATTCTCTTAATTTCTTAATTCCAATCCCCTATATACATATGCATGTGTGTATATTGCATATATATATACATACATATATATACACAGATACATATAATATATATACACATTTATTTGTGTTGTGTGTGTGTGTGTGTCCTTGCTGTCTCCCCTTCTAAAATGTAAGCTCCTTGAGGACAGGAAGCTTTTCTTTTTTTTTTTTCTACTTTTTCTATCCCTTGAGCCCAGAAAAATAACTGACAAATCATAGATATTTGATAAATTCTTGTTGAATTGAATAACTAGTAAATGTTGATATTTAAATAATGCTTTATGAGCATTATGTCACTTGATTTCACAATCATCCGGTAAGGTAGCATGCTGGATAGTTAACTAGATTTAGAATCAGATCTATGCTTGGATTCAACCTCAGATGTTGAGTTAGCCTAACAAAATAATTTAACTTCTCTGTGCCTCAATTTTCTCAGTTATAAACAAAGTTAAATTTGGCTGTCTCTAGGAATCCTTCCAGTTTTAAAATCTGTGAATATTGTTATCCACATCATACAAATGAGTATACTGAGTTTCAGAATTTCCCATGATTATACATTCAGCAAGATTTAATTTGAATACAGGACAAGAATTATTGACACTATACTAAATTGCCTCTTGATCCCAATGCACTTGACTTCGCTCTGAACTTATTTCCCCAACTGAAGTCATTCAACTGCCCCACTTGAAATGCAGCAAAAAAAAAAAAAAAAAAAAAGATTTTCAACTCCTCTCTCTTATTATCTATTCTTTTTACAAGCCTAAGAATCATTACATTTGAGCTTCAGAAAGTATCATCTTGGTAATTTGATCTGAACCTTTTCTTATATCCCTAATTTTTGCAAATAACCATAATCCATTTATGTATCACGAGGCACAAAATCTGGACGATATATTGGTATCTGTGCCAATCAAGAAAACCAAATTAAATCTTCCTCATGCATCTTAGTCTTTACTCTTCATTAGCAACTGACAGTAATAAAGAGTCAGTGCTCTCCATTAGATTTCTACAAGTCAGGATGGAGTCTGTTCAGTATGTTATGTTACAAAAATGCATGGTAACTTTTTACTAACCAATCTAATTTAGGAATGCCAGCAAATGTCATTGAGTCATTTTTGGAAGACAAAAAAAAATTACGTTTTTGCCAATAAAACTTCCCTCCAAAGGCATAAGTTAACAGAAATAACCTTTGTTGTTGTTGTAAATGCATCAATGGGTCTATTAAAAGATGGATATTGTTATTGCAAATATAACTCATTCATTTGGCTTTCTTTAGAAAGAAAGACCTGACAAGTATTATAGAACCTGAAAACAAAGAACAATTATGTGATGCCGATTGCTTGTTTGTTTTTTCCTTTTCTTTTATCAAGTTATTGAAGTAACATGTGATGGGTTTTTCTTCTAAGAGGAGTTTTTGTTTCCTAAGAACTGATGGTGTTCCTCAGTGATGGCCTCCAAAGGAAGCTGGATTCTGAGCATTTTGGAGAAGATTCTAGTCGGCTGAGCATTGAACTAGATGGCATAGAAGTCCTTTACAACTATGTGATGCTATGATTCTATAAAGGCAAAACCAATACAACTACTAGAGAATCACAGCATCTCAGCAGTGGACTGGACATCAGTTACCAAATAGTCCAACCCATACATGAAAGGAATTTCCGTCATAACTCAACTAAAGAGTGCTTAGCCAGTCATTGCTCCAAGTTCTCCAGTATAGAGAAAGCCAGTGGAGGTAGTGGGCAGTCCATTCTACTTTGGGGTAGCTCAAATTATTAGAAACTTGTTGGAGTTGGATTTTTTTTTAACATATCAAGCTTAAATTTGTTTCTTTGTACTTTTTATCCATTACTCCTTGTTTTGTCTTCTGAAGATATAATCCACATAACAGCTCTTCATAAACTTAAAGACATCTTTATAGGGATATTATATTTCCTTTCTAAAGTTATATATGCATAAATAACATATATATATAATATATGCATAAACATGCATAAATAATATATGTATTTATTTTTAGTGGACAATATGTACTTTTTCACCCTCTTCTTACTAGAAAAAGAAGAGAAAGATACATTTAACAGAAATGGATAATCAAGGAAAACAAAATTCCCATTGCATGTCCATTTCTTTCAAATGATCACATGGCATGACATTGAGCACATCCCTGCCATTATTGTCCAAATTATCAATAATATTTATCTTTCAATGCTTTCATGAACTCCCTCAATGGATCTCTTTTCCCCAATGGTACAAGTCACTATCCATCCATCCCTTCTCATCTTAAGTCAAGAGAACAAGTATTTATCAAGCATTTACTATGAGCCAGAAAAAATATGCATCTCTGTAATCAGTTGTAATGTAAATAAAAGTGTGACAGTATCAGTAGAGCTAAATATTGTGCTCCCAAGTAGCTGAGCAATTAGATTGCTCTAGAAATTATAGGTGGGAATCTATAATTACATTTCAAGAGAGGTCAATCCACATAGATAAAAGGTTAACAAACTTTATTGCTATTCATAAGAAAAGAATTGCTGTTAGTAAAAGCTTATTCTTGGTGTGCAACCTCAATGAGGGAAAGGAGCAGGAGAAGTTAACCATATTCCCCTTAGAGCTCAAAAGTTATATAGAATTTTAGACTTAGAGCCAGTATGAGCCAAAGGGAGACTTCCCAGTTATCTAGAGGATCAATAAAGATTTCTATCAATAATCAATACAGGAAATTTTAAATTGCCTACTAAAGAGTGAGGAGTGAGGAGGCAGGGAAATAGGAAACATCACCCTCATTTCAGCAAGCATCTAAAGCAGATTGGGGAGGGGGAATAATAATGCCTAGTTTTTTTTTTTTTTTGACAAATATGTCAAAACTAATAAATCCAGAAACTAGGCATTATTATTCCCCAGTTTCTGGATTTATTAGTTTTGACATATTTGCATATTTGCTGGGGTTGTACCATTTAACTGTTTTTCACCAATCAGCAATAAATTACAGATTATTCAGTGTTCTGTGCTCTCATAATATAGGGAAGGATTCCTCTATTTTCCTCGGTGAAAAATTCAGTGAAAGGAAGTAATCATAATGCTCTTTGCTTGGGGTGCCTAACAATGGGGTGTTTATCACCACCATAGGGGATCCCAGACTACTACTGAAAAATTTCAAATTGAAGATCATCCATAAATAAATAAAGAGCCACATGGTCAGCACAATGGTCTACAAGGTATTTGCAAATGGAAGAAAAGAAGCTACATCAAGGACATCATTAGAGAAATTAATTTATGAGCAGAAAAAGAGAACAGAATGGCCATCTTCTTGGGCATTTCCAAACCTTACCTCCTGAATTCTAGCCATTCTCCTCTGAACTCTTCCATTGTCCCTGGAAACCTGAGTTCTGAGAAGTGACTCCCTGATCTTGCCCTGAACCAGGCTGCTGTAATATTTCCTAGCCATTCCAGTCTTGTTACCTCTTTTTTCCTTTTCTTTCTGAGCTGTTTTCCAATAGTATGTAAGCTCTCCTTGAGGATAGCCTGGCTTGTTCTAGGTGGATCCCCAAGTTCTGAGCACTAGTGAGCATCCACTTATGTGGCAATGGATAGACCGGGTGCTCCATGCTAAATGTCACAAAAAGAGGCAGGTTTGGGGCAACATTCCTTCCTCCCTCCCCAGCCCTAATGATGGGAGGAAGTGGGCAGCAGCATGGGCAGGCAGGGATGGGTTGCATTCTGAACCACATCAATAAAATCAGAGATCCACTGGAATTGGGGAGTGATGGAGGTTCCCGTGGCACCGACTCAGCCAATCCGGGAGTTATCTGCACCTTGACTAAATGGCAAATACCTTAGTTGCAGAAAATGGGACAGAAAAGTTAGTCATTTTCCTTTAACCTGAACGAGCATAGAAAGGTCAAACATATAAATTATCCTCAGCACAGGCAGCTTTGATTTGAGCGAGATAAAATAGGAATGCATTTCCTTTAAACTTTGGGAAGGATCCATCACTCATTTTATGAACGCTCTTGTCCAATTTAAGGAAGCCATGAGAATAGGTCTGCTCAAGGAGAAGAGCTCTCCACCTCAGCAGAGGATGGGAGAAATTTTGAAGGAAATCACAAATAGCATTTTGTACATCCCAGAGGATGGGCTGTGTCAAAACTAATCTAATGTGCAGAGGAAAGGGGGGAAATGACAAGAAGATATTCACTAGATCTTGTCAGAGAAAAATTACTGAGGATGTCTACAGGGATACAAAAAGAAGACGATAAACAGTCGTTTCTCTTGGCTGGTATAAAGCTCTGAATTTCCCCCACTGGAACGTGTGAAATTGGCCCAGAACAGATGCCCTGACCCCTCCCCAACCCTGCTCTGTGCAGGGCTCAGGCCTCCGGACTGTGTGACAGCAGCAAGAGACAATAACCAGAACCGAGTGAGAAGGGAAGGAGGCTCCTTCCCTTTAGCCAGAGGATGGGAGTCAATAGGAAAGACTCTACTTCTGTTTACGTAAAGCATCCCTTCGTCAAAACCTTCTGGCCTTGACCCTGCAGATGTTTTATGAGGGAAAATGGGGGCATCTGTAAAAAACAATTCTCACGGCTCATAGGTCTAAAAAAGGAGGCAGAAACGTCAATATGCATTTGGGTTCCTTTGCCCCAAGTCCACTCCATTTGGAGGCACTACTGGCTACTGAAAGGGATAAAGGGAGGAAGAAAAATAGAAATCTTGTCTTGCATACTTAGCCCTTATGGGATTGAGATTTGGCTGCAATAATAAAAATATTAATAATGGCAGCAAGAGGCAACATGGTGTGGAGTTTGGTTGGGAGGCCTTTCCTGGACCTACCAACCAATAACAAGCCTGAATGTTTTTTATTTACCCAAATATAGTATATTTCTTGATCTGTGTATATGTTGCTTTTCCCACCAGAGAATCAGTTTTTGTTTTTTTTTTTTTTTTGGTTTTTGGTTTTTCCTGTTCATTTTTCCTTTTGTATCTCTATTGTTTATCATGGTGACTGGCACAGAGTAGACAGGAAATAAATGCCTGTTAAATTAATGAATAAGATTTAAGACTATTAAATTACCATTTTTGACATAAAGTGTTCATCAAATGAATTTAATAAATAATCCAATATAACTTTTGTTTTGGGGGGGATTTCAGATTTTAACTAGTTTCTTATCAATGAGAGATGAAGGTCTTTTTTAATCTTCCAAAGCTTCTAAGAGAAAGGTTCTTGTGGGAGTTCACTTATGGGTTGTCTGCTTTCTTTTTCTGAGATTTGAGTTATTTTATTTCTCGTTTTATTGGTCTGTTGATCTGAGCATTACGTGTGTGTGTTTGTGTGTTTATATATATATCACTCACCACACCATTTCCAACTTTAAGAGAAGAATATTCATATTCATCTTATGGTTTGGGTAAGCTTCATCTGATATCTGGGACAGTGCATTCTTTTAGGACCTTTTCCTCCCTTCAAATAGGATTTAGCTAATAGATAATTAGGTAATTCTGGGTTACTCTGGAATACTTGGAAGGATCTAGGACTTTCAAGTACTCTGGTTGAAATAGCAACCCCTCTCTACTTTTCCTACTCTCTAATTCTTATCATTTTCCCAGAAATCCTCTGCAGGACATGTCTCCAGCCCTACTTCCATATAATAGACTGCTAAAAAAAAGATCCAGAAGCCAAGAAATTAGGCTGTCAAGGTAAAAAGGCACCAGCTGTTGCCGATGGCTATACCGGCTATAACGAGGACACCAGCTTGCTTATGGAAAAAGATGCCACAGCCTGGAGCTGACTGTCTTCCAAATCAGTTCTTCGATGCTGACTACAGAGACAAAAGTGTTGATAGAAGGGAAAGGCCACTGAATCTGGAGGAAGATCCTCTTCATCCGGCTTTTCCTCTACGGAAAAGTCTCAAGAATTGCATTGTTCTGTCAACTGCTTGAGAACTCAGGTATGAAAGACTGTGGAGTTATAAATCCCTGTCAGAGATCAGCAGCAGATGAATCCTGGCCATGCTCTCCTGGACCTACTTATTCTCTCAAGTCTATGAGCAAGAACTAATCTCAAACTTACTGTGTGCCAGGCGACGCACTAGGGATGCTTAGGGAAGCGTGCCAGGAAGCTGAAGCTGTGGGACCCTAGTGGTCATGGTTCCTGGGACCACCAACATGGAAACATCCGAGTACCTTGAGGACATGGGTTGACCACTTGGGCATCCATCTCTTCCTCTTTCTCACTGAGCACTGAAGGGCTCAGTCATCTTCAGCATCCTCAGCATCATCAGCCCCACGGCCAGATGGAGGACCTCGGGGTCTCACCTCTGTCCTCTGCTGAACTGAACCCCAGTATCCTCCTCCGACAATGAAGGGGTTCCGCTAGAAATGGCTTCCATATGAAATATACCAATGAGACCTTACATCGTCTTCTAGGACATGACACTGTTCTTCCAGATTCAAGCCAGCACACAAAGTATAATTTTTAAATGCCAGACGTCCTTGTGCTGGAGTTGTCCTGCTGACAGCATTGCAATTTACTTCTGATGAGCTTGGAGGAGACAGAAATGTCACCAATGACGCTTTCTTCTTAATCACCACTTTCTATTAATCACCACTTTCTATTATCCTTGAAAAGCCATATGTAAAATAAACACTGTTAATCGTAAGTGTCTGAACTCAGAATGAGACCGATTTTTAATAATGGTCAAGATGGAAAAGAGTGTCACTTAACTGTAGATTTTTTTTTTTTGCCTAGCATTTGTTTAACTCTCTGAATGAGGGTGAGAGGGAAAGAAAATGGGCAAATTGTTAATTGAAAAAAATAAATTTTAATTCAAGAATAATATCTTAAAACTAAAAATAAGTCAATCTGAGTGTCTGAACTAAACATGCAGAATGAGACACATTTTTAGTTGCCAGTCAAGGTGAAGTGTTTCACTTACCCATGTATATTTTTTGCCTGGCATTTGTTTCACTCTGTGAGTGAGGGTGAGAAGAAAAAAAAAATGGGTACTTGTTAACTGGGAAAAAAATAAATGTTAATTCAAAATACTATTTTAAAACTATAAAAATAAGTTTAAAGGAGGGGTTTTGCAAGGATAAATTTTGAAAAATATGTACTTGCATGTGTTTTGAAAATAAAAGACTATTATCAATTTAAACACACACACACACACACACATATATATATATATATATATATATATATATATATATATATATATATCTTGAATCAGAGCATGCTTTTGATACATTCAGTAAAAACACAAATATCAAGCCATGTAACCAGATCCAAAGGCTCTTGTTAAAGCATCGGTATCTACAACCTGTGTCAATGTGGGAAGAATTTAGATGAAGCAACCGGACACATTTGTCCTTCTCTGTTCCCAGAATCCCACCTGGGTTGCCCCCCATACCCACAATGCCTTCAGTCCTCAGTTCTCCCCACTATACTCTCCAGCTTTCATAGTGGCCATTTCCTAGTAGAGATCTATTCTTGTTCCTTCTATAGGCAGAAGCCTCTCCTCACTACCCTCACCCCCAAATTAAGGGTCCTTCCTATGAAAGTCTTTCATATTCATATTCATCTACATTGTTTGCCCCAGAATGATGTGATCTCCTGGTAATCTGGCAAGCAATAGGTGTTCAGCAATTGTCTGTATTCAGTAATTCAGTCTCCAGAGTTCTCTCTCTGGATGTGAATGGTATCTTCCATCCCAAGTCTTTTGGAATTGCCTTGAATCATTGTATTGCTGAGAAGAGCTACTCCATTACAATTGATCATCACATAATCTCGTTATTGCTGTGTACAATGATCGCCTGGTTCTGCTCCCTTCACTCAGCATCAGTTCATGTAAGTCTCTCCAGACCTCTCTAAAATCATCCTGTTTATCGTTTCTTATGGAACATTAATATTGCATTAATATTTTGGGATTTATTTATCTAGTCTATAAAATGGGATTATTTGAATAAAATACAAGGTCTCCTCTATCTCATGATATTTAATCTCATGATTTTAGGGCCCGGCACACCCTTGGAAGACATTCACCAGAGGAAGGTTAGTTTGAGGGAAATCAAAGCTGGCTGGCTCTGGGTTCAGATTTTCCTGCGTGACTGTGGGGGAATCACCTAACCTGCCCTGAGGAGTCAGACAAATGGCCTCTGAGCTTCCTTCTCACTCTGAAACTTTGATTCTGGAGGTAGATCACAGTGTCTAGCCAAGGAGACTGAATCCGGATCAGACAGGGATAGAGCCGGCAAAGATCTATGGAGACTGAATGTAAATCAAAGCATGGTATTTTCACATTCTGTTTGGTTTTTTCCTTGTGTTTTTTTTCCCTTTTGCTCTGTTTTTTTCTTGCACAATATGACAAATATAGAAATACGTTTAAAAGGATTGCTTGTTGTCTCGGGGAAGGAGGAGGTAAGGGAAGGAGGGAGAAAAATCTGAAATACAAAGTTTAATGAAAATGAATGCTGAAAGCTATTTTTATTTTTATTTTTCAATGGTATTTTTCAAATACATGTAATCAATCAATCAATCCAAAAATAAAATTATTTGTCCAAGGTCATGGAGGTAGGAAATAGCAGAAGTACAATTCAAATCCCTGTCTTGTGATTCTCTCCATTCAGAGAGTTGATCCTTCTTTATTGCTGTATCATAATCCCCTTCCTTGGCGATTTCAGCTGTTCCAAAGAGATTGACTATCATTTCTACACAGCTAATTCCCGGATAAATGGACCACCTCTCTCCCAAACTCTAGACACACAAAGCTAGTTATCTGATGGACAACTTCTAAGGGCCCTGTAAGCATCTTATACTTAACATCCCAAAGGAGAAGCCATTGCACCATCCTTCTTCCAGGAGCACAGGTGAGTAAAATAGAACCAGGGTAAACTGAGGCACTTGAAGCATGATAACATTTTAAGAGCTCTTAATAAAATGGGTCAGATTGAACCCCTCAGTCTGAGCAATGGCTCCAATGAGATGGGAAAACCCTCTTTACTGAGATACAGGAAAGGCAGCCTTGGGGGGAGGGGGTTAAGCTGGAAAGGTGGGTTGGCCTTTAGGTGTGGATGATCACACTCTTGAAACAATGAAGAGCCATTAATTTTGTGTCACTGCTAGCTGCATGAAGCCACCTGGTTTCCCTAGTAGTTGTTGATTAGTTCCAGTCATGCCCTACTCTTTCTGAGCCCATTTAGGGTTTTCTTGGCAAAGATACTGGATGGTAGTTTGCCACTTTCTTCTCCAGCCCATTTTACAGATGAGGCAAAGAAGTGAAAAGCCTGAAGTGGGATTTGAATTCAGGTTTTCCTGACTCCAGGGCTCATACCCTACCCACTGCACCAGGGAGCTGCCTAATCATCGCCTTGGGGGAGATCCAACCCCCCTGGTTTCACTAGGAGAGACTAGGGTGAGAGAATTATCTTTTGGAGAGAGGCTCAGTCTCAACTGGTTTTTGTTTGCTGATAATCCAACAAGAAGAAGGACATCGTTCAACTCTGGTGGCTCCCCACGTCCTAGAGAAAAAAGTACTTCCCAGCCTGTCATTTCAGACTTGCCCCAATATGGCGAGCCTCACTAATATTCCAGCCTTCACTCATGTACTGCTCATTAATGAAGTCTGGTATACAGACCCTGAGTAGTCTGGAAGAGGCTGGGTGGTGCAATGGGTAGAGTGCCAGGCCTGGAGTCGGAAGGCCTGAATTTTAATGCACCAGCTATGTGACCCTGGGCACTTATCCCTGCCAAAAAATCCCACAGGTCACAAAGGGTTGTGTATGACCCAGACAATAAATTCCCACTATTCCCTGAGCTTGACAATCTATTTCATACTGGTCCCTGTGAGCCCTAAAACAAAGTCTAGCTCTCTTATGCTCACTAATCCCAGGGCCCCAGGGACCCTGCCCCCCAATCCTAGAGATCCCCAAGCAAGCCTTCCCCGAACATCTTAATCAGCACTGCCTCAGAAACACAGACAATTCAATTATAGCCTCTTTGCCGTCATCCTCACTGTGAAGTAGCAGTATGGGGACTGAGCCTTGAGACAGTGAGCTGGACATCCAGGGGTAAGGACCCCCTTCTTCCCCAGCATCCTCTGTTCTTATTTTCTAGTGAAGTTAGCATCCCCATCACCAATATTGGGTTGGACTTTGGAAAGGAACAGGGCCATTTTTGGCAGCTCCCGCAGAGGAGGAGAAGCTGCTGTTTAGAAATGGTCACTTGGTTACTTAGTCAATAAAAATTTATTAAGAGCTTTCCCGAGACATACCAGACACTCACACAGATCTTCTCAATCTTTCCTCTCTGGTCTGCGTGATTTTATACGTAATATAAATTTGTTGCCTTTGCCTCACCCTGGCAACCTTAATTCTCAATTTTCCCTTTAAATGACAGGTTCGGCATTTTAGGAAATAAGTCTAGGACTGAGACATGTCACTTGGGTGGGAGTCACAGCCTCCCTGCCACAGTTGATCCAATAATGCACATTAATATATTTCAATCTAATCAAGCCAAAAAGCACCTACTGTGTTCCAGTTACTGTGCCAAAGGGGTGCAAAAAAAGGCAAAAAACAGTCGGATAGGGGAGACGGCACACAAAGAGTTCTGTATAAATAAAATATGGATGCAACAAATTGGAGAAGATGTCAGAGAGAAGGACATTAGGAGGATCGGGAATGGCTTAACATAAATGCATAATCTGGAAAGGGACACACAAATAAGGAGACCAAGGAACTTTCACAAGGCAAGAAGGACATCATTTTAAAAACTACTTGCTTTGTACCTTTTGTTTTTACATTTTACTTATTTTCTAATGTCTGTCTCTGTCTTCCTGACCTCCAAAGCCTTCCTTTACAACAATTTTATTTTAGTTCAGCAAGAGCTACAAGTGATAGGAAGAAGGGAGAAAAGGTCAGGGAAATAAAAGAACTGAGAAAATGCAGTACCACAAAAATTGAGGAAGAAGAAGATATTGAGAGGAAGGAGTCCATGAATAGGAGAACACAATGGCTTTCGAGGGGCTCCAGATCAAATGAAGTTTTTGAATTAAGCCTCAGTGTTGGATGACTCAAAGTACCTTCTCTCCCAAAATTATTTTGTACATTTATGCAGCATCCTCTCCAAATCTCACTTGCCTGGATGAGGATCTGCCCAAGGATTCTAGGGATAAGCCAGAAAGGTTGGGATTTTTAGCACAATTGTTCATGAGCTCCCGACCACAGTGCTCTCCAGTATCTGTCCAACAGCTGCAGAACTGTTTGTAGCATTGTTGATATAGAATTGAGATAGTAAAAACAGAAGGAACATACCCCCCAAATCCAAAACAGATCCTTCCACAATTACACACATGGTCCCTGAGAAGAGTGGACTCGCACATAGAGGGTCCATGTGACCAAAGAGAATGTATGGCTCTTGGGGACTGACAATCCCTTTGTATCTTCATGGCACCTCCATTAAGTTCCCCCTAGATGTAGATCTCTCTGCCAGCCTCTGAGGGTCACTGCCATTGCAGATCACTCAGGTGACATCCTCTCAGCTCCACATGCAAGCACGTTATCCACTGTTCCCGGGACTGTGCTACTAAAAGACAAATCTGGCCACATCTTAAACTTCAGAAAGTCATCCTCTGGTCATTGGGGGCAAAAGGAAGAAGGGACAAAACACAGTCCTTCCCTTCTATCTCAAACAGTTCCCTTGATCATTGAACCGATTTAGAGCTGGAAAGTCCTGCTAAAATTCTGCTGCTTTGTTATATCTAGGTCCAGGAGGCAGCAATGAACTAGAGTTTAATCAGGAAGAGGTCTACCATAGAATCCTCTGATAACCATAGGGGAATCACTTAGCCTCTCAGACCCTGTTTCTTTATCTGTTAAAAGGAAGTCATTTCCATGCTGCCCATCTCAATGCAACATAGCATTTTTTAAGTTCAATATAGCTGCAAACTCCTTGAAAGCAGGGAGAGATTTGGGGGACTTTGTATCCCCAACGCCCCGCACAGTGACTAGCACTTAGTAAGAAGTTAAAAAATAATGGTTGACTTCTTGATTGACCTAAATGTCAGTTATTCTAGTGAAGAGAGAGTCAGCCTTGGAGTGAAGAAGACTTGGGTAAAATTTAGACTCTGACAGATATTAATTAGTCCATTATTGTCGTCATGTTCCAGACAACCCACAAAGATCTAAGGTTCAGCCAAATTGTTGATACTCGTTGATACAGGGTATTTCCATGCCTGGAAAACTGTGTTGATGAATCACACAAGTTCTAACCAAGAAAAACAAACAATGAAAGTTTTGACTCTCTTTCCATTTATGTTCCTTTTGCAAATGAGACACAAGACAGGTCAGGGAATTTTGCAGTTGGTAAGATGGGCCAATTTTCAGTATTAAGCATGAATTGCACCATCCAAGGCATTCCATATGGTTCCATTTTCAAAGACAACATTCGTTTCTAAGGAAAGAGATAATTATGGAGGATGAGATTGGGGAGGAAGGATTCATTGGTACGGAAGACCCTGGCAGAAATTCTAGATTAGAAGGCTGATGCTAATGTCATCACTTTGAGTTGGATTTTAGGCAAATACATTCATCTCCACAGAGCTCAATGTAACCACCTGTAAAAGTATTGAACAACAGCTGCTCTGAGGGCATATTTTCATTTTTTAATGAATGTTCGGGAAGTGTTTATAAAATGTCAATGTCACTGTTATTCTTTGGCTGAAAGGTTAATGAATCATCAGGATCAGTATCCTTTGATTTAGCTTTAACTATCTCTTGGCTTTAATTTCAAAACAGATAGAAACAAAAAAAGATCAATAGCATCTCAGCGGCAGGAGATTAAAGGAAGAAAGAAAAAGAAAACAATGATATTCCAAAGTAGAGCACCACAGACTTTGCAAGAGCCAAAGAATCCATTAAAAAATATTTGGCAATTTGGGCATCCAAAGGAAGACTGGAGTGTTTTGCCAGAAGTACTATCTCTGGCTGGGGGCTTGGAGCTAACAAAAGGATAAAGAGATTTCCAGATACTTCCTTTCTATTTTCCAGAAACTCATTTGGACACCAAATCAGTTTCAGAGTAAGGGGCAAATAGGAATGGTTGAACAAACCTGACTCCAACACCATCCCCTGAACATTGTTCCACATAGCCTTAGACTTCATCAAATACGTCACTAAAATCTAAGTAAAATATATCAGTCATATCACTGATCTATCGCTTTAGTAATTCCACCAACTTAGCAATACAAAATAAAAAAGAAATAAGGTCGGCTTAACATAAATTCTTTTTGATGAACTTGTGCTGGATTGTCATGAGGTATACTTCTTATGCTAAGGAAGTAATTCTTAGCATCTATATTCTCAGGGATCCCTTTGAAGCTAAATGTGTCTCTTTAGTTTGGAAGGTCCAATTCTTGCTTTTTTCTTCATTTATATATCATTGTGCATTTCTATATCATTATTTAAAGCCATGGATTGTACTTCTGGCTTCTTTCTTGAATTTTTTCTCCTGTAAATTTCTAAGAATTCCAACTGTCATTCTTCCTAGGTGAAGGTGGCTAGTGGTACAGTGGAAAGTTGTCAAGCCTGGAGTTCAAAACCAGCCTCACATACTTATTAGCCATGTGACTCTGGTCAAGTCATTTAACTTGTTTCCCTTAGTCTTCCCATCTGTAAAATGGAGATAATAATAGCACCTATCTCTCGAGATTATTGTAAGGATCATTGCTAAACAGCACTTGGCACATAAGAAGTGTCATATAAATGGTAGATAT
The DNA here is from genome assembly GCF_902635505.1 of Sarcophilus harrisii. Classification (NCBI taxonomy): domain Eukaryota; kingdom Metazoa; phylum Chordata; class Mammalia; order Dasyuromorphia; family Dasyuridae; genus Sarcophilus; species Sarcophilus harrisii. The sequence goes on from NC_045429.1 coordinate 7,117,677, forward strand.
TACTGTGGCATTAAGTATCATGCTTAATGTATGTAAGCAGTTCCCCCCAACCTTGACACACACATATTTTTTTTTCTTTTTATTTAAACTTCTTTTTGATTCATTTTGTAAGACTTCAAGCAAATACAATCTTACTGACCCTTGCTGATCTATGTCCATCTATGGACAGAAATTATCATTTCTATCGAGAAGCAACCTCTCAATACAGAAACTCCCAGGAAAAAGCACCCCCCGTTTAATATTTAGGGTCAATATCTAGTTAAAATAATTACAAAGGAGCCCCTATTGACATGTAAATTTTGGCCAGCCACCAAAGGACAAGTTCAAAGAAAATAGATTCAATCAAATAGAATTACGAAGAAAATGAGTTTTCCCCTTAGCACATGGAGTGCACTATCTTACAGGTTATTGGAGGAAAAGGAAAAAAAAAAATTCAACAGACGGATGTGAATAGCTCTTCAAGACCCAGTGAAAGAGATCCTGAGGTAAGGAGATATTTTGGAAAAGCAGCCAAAACAGTCTCAGAGCTTGCCCAGTGTGAGAAAACAGAATACAGACAGCTAAAGTCAAATGATTCCCAGTGTGTGTCATAAACACTTGGAGACTTGGACAGTCTGGAATTCAATTTGTTCTCCTAATGTTTCTCTTGTGCTTTGTAAAAGTTATTGATGAGTTCTTAAGGACAAGAAACACTGATACATCAGTTATTAGTCTCAAAAAAGTCACATGCCTCTAAATAGGGATGTTTAAAGCTTGCGTCATCCGCTGTCACATTCAGATCTCCTTCGAGCTGTTTTTCAGGATTGATTTGCTTATAAAAGAAAATAGCTTAATTGTACAATATTTCAGACTCTGATTCTTTTTGTACAGCAAAATAACGTTTTGGTCATGTATACTTATTGTGTATCTAATTTATATTTTAATATATTTAACATCTACTGGTCATCCTGCCATCTAGGGGAGGGGGTGGGGGGGTAAGAGGTGAAAAATTGGAACAAGAGGTTTGGCAATTGTTAATGCTGTAAAGTTACCCATGCATATATCCTGTAAATAAAAGGCTATTAAAAAAAAAGAAAAAGAAAAGAAAAGAAAATAGCTTGATTTTACTGCCCTTGGCTTCTACTAACACCTCTCATTCTGTCTTTTACTTTTCCTTCCTTCACTAGAACTACAGAGCTGGCCACTTTCCTGTGGGAAGGTTCAGGGGAGAGAAATGTTCATTGGACATCCATGAAAGGCAGTTGGGGATTGCGATGATTAAAGCACTTGTTTGGAAGTCAGAAATATCAGAGTTCAAATCCAGCCTAAGACTATGACCAGCTGCGTTATCCTTGGCAAGTAACTGAGCCTCTCCCCAGCCTCTCTTGCCTTCTTTATTTGTAAAATGAGGATAATAGCAGCATTTGCCTCCCATGATTGCGATGAGGATGAAGTGAGATATTTTTTAAATGCTTTGCGAACCATGGCTCAAAGCCTGTTGGATAAGACTCTTCTTCTTGGTGGAGATTATTCCATGTAAGAGATAGAGTTGGTTGTTCTTCTAGCTTTCAGCTTTGAAAGACAAGACGGGGAGTTTCAGACTCTCTTCATGTCTCTAAAGGAAGAGATCCTGGGTAAAAGCCAACATGTAAAGGAACTAGTGCATCGAACATGTCCCCTGTCCCCAACTCACTGCACTAGAGACTTCGGGGAATTTTCCCTTGGATGGGATCTGAGGATTTCTTTCTTGGTTGAGCTGAGTTATCTCACTCCCAACTGGAGAGCTCATTCACTCTATATCATCTGGTCTATTATCATAAGTAAACCTTCTCTGATTTCTGGTTTTTATCAGCTTGAATAAGTAGGTTTATTTGTTATATACTGTGAGTTGTTTGTTGTACAACTAAAATTTGGTGGGAAAGGAATCAAGCATTGGACATAAAACTTAGGACACTCCTTCCCTATCGAAAAATAGGAGCAGTGAATTTGATCCTGCAAATTTATTTCCCCTAGACTAATAATATTTAAGGAAACAGAATGATATAACTGCCCTGGAATCATCTCACTCTGAGGAGAGAAGAGTGAGCCAGTCCTGGCCAGCCTCCTGTTTTCCTTCCTGGCAGGAATCAGAGTCTCCCTTGGAAAAGAGAGGGAGAAGAAACTCTAGAGGTGCTTATTCTTGCTTCCCTGTGGGTTACCCACGCCTAGACAGATCCATGTAGACATGCACATCCTTCATGGGCAAAATACACCACACACACATCCTTACATAAAGGCCCCATCAGTAGTGATGGTGATGTGTTCTTGCTATGGTCAGGTGAATGGGCACACCAGATACAGCTTCACCCTGCCCAGTAGGACTAGGAAGGGGTTAGCAGTACCACATGGCAGCTAGAAATTGATAATGCCTTAAAAAGCAAACTGTTCATAGGATAACAGAAGTGAAAAGACCATAAAATCATCTTGTCCAGTGCCTTTATTATTTAAGGTTCTTCGCAACCTGCTTCTTTCCTATATTTAGAGTTTTTAATATTTTTATAGCCTCTCTATATACTACCTGATTGATCTTATTGTTCTTCAACTCTAAGTCTCCCTATCCCATTTCTCTATCTGCATCTGCTATCTCCCATGCCAGTGATTTGCTCCCTTCTTAGGACCTTAATTTCCCCAGTTTTCCTTAAAATCCCACCTTCTGCAAGAGGCCTTTTCTAGCCCTTCCAGCTGCTAATGCTTTCCCCTTTGAGATTGCCCCCTAACCATTTGGTCTCTATCTTGTATACACTTAATTATTTACATGTGGTCTCTCATTAAGAGGAGAGCTCTTTAAGACAAGGTCTGCTTTCACCTCATCCCTAAACCTTAGACTGCAGGGTTCCTCAAACTACGGCCCATGGGCCAGATGCGGCAGCTGAGGACGATTATCTCCCTCCCCCAGGGCTATGAAGTTTCCTTATTTAAAGGCCCACAAAACAAAGTTTTGTCTGGCCCTCCAACAGTCTGAGGGACAGTGAACTGGCCCCCTATTTAAAAAGTGTGAGGACCCCTGCCTTAGAGTAATGCCAGCACATAGAAAGTGCTCCATACTTTATTTAATTACAAATGAAGAAACTCATTCCCAAAAAGGGCTGGCGAGTTGTTCAAAATCCCAGTCAGTGAATGGGAGAAGCGGGTGCTCTGATTCCAAATTCAGCACTCCCTCCGTTCACTACCATCCAGTAATTTATAAGCCCCGGGGACAATATTTAGAGACATCTGAATCAATGTCAGTAACCAGATCATTCAAGTCAGGTCTACAGACCTTCTGCATAGAGATATATATATATATATATACATATATATATGTATGTATATATATAATATACATACATATATATATACATATATATATGTATGTATATATATAATATACATACATATGTATATATGTATATATATATATTTGTATGTATATACACATATAATACTATTAAATTCTTTTAGACCATAAGATGCAAAAGATGCTTGTATGGTACCCAGGGCTTCAGTTCATCCTCCTAAAAATGACTGCTCTCTTTTAATCTTGAGCCCTCAGCTCATGAACCTCCTTTCTACTGACTCTCCCCCAAACCAAACCTTACTAATGTATAACTTCAAAGCTAAAGACACTTCATAAAAACAGGATGACAATGGGTCCCTCGGAGCCATGAGCATTCTTGGCACCCATTCCTTCAGAGCTACCAATTAATCTTTTAGGCTCCCCAATTCACTGGGACACTCATTCGTCAGCCACTCATAATAGGTGGCAAGACAACGGCTCTTGTGGGTTTCCCTCAGTTCCATATACTTGGCTCTGTGTGGAACACGGCTCCTTCCCACCTATAGACAGACAAGTTTCCTTTTCATCACCCTTCAAACCCCTAACTCCCCAAACCCTGAATCTCACCAACCTCTGCTGAGAAGTCTACTGAGCCACGTGGGAATCACATGCTATGGATCCCATGTCCAGTACCACAGCGGATGCAGTCAGAGAGAAGCTGGAGTTGAGACCCTCACAAGAATCCGCAGGCTTTCCTCGGTAACCACTTCCACAAAGTGACTTCCTCCGTGGGTGACCCACCTAGGGCGGCTTTTCCCAGGAAGTGTTCCAAACCTCCTGGCCATGGGCTCTGCTCTGGGCTTCTGCAGATACCTCCGGCCACAGTTAATCCTCACCTTTCTCAATAATTAGTCACACGGGAAGTGTGGGGGAAAGGGAAAGAGCCTCGACTTCAAAAAAAGAAGACTTCAAAAGAAAACCTGAGTTTGAAAACTTGCGCAGTTACTTCCTGGCCTTGGACCACAGTTTGACCACATGCTCTCTGTTCCTGTAAATTCTGAGTCTTGGATCCCGATCTGCAGGGAGGCTCCTGACTCAAACCTGTGCCCATAAAGCACTATGTAGTTGTAAGCAGTGAGGATCATTAGGACCCCAGGCCAATCCCCGTAAGTGGCCAGACCCGCTGAAATCCAATTTACCCTTAACAGGATGGTAAGTGCTTATGTTCGTTTTAAAACCCCATCTTAATGGTGCTTCCTTCTGACGAAAGTCACAGAAAAGCTTTTCTATGCTCATAAAGTAGCCTTTGCTTGGTGCTTTACTGGGTCCAGCAGCCAGGGAACAAACGCTAATCTCTCTTCATGTGGAAGCAACATAAATTATAAAGTGGATCATGATCACCCCCAGAGGCAACCCCCCTCTCCAGAGGAGCAGGGCAGGATAACAAAAGGCACCTGTTCTTGGCTTTTCCCAGGAGGTTCTCAGAGGCCTTCTCTGACCAGCAGCCTTTGTTGGAGGACAGACGGAACCTTCCTGATGCCCTTGTGGATATTCACCTGCAGCCTTCCTGGTAAATAATTCACATTGAGTGAGTCAGACTGGAAGAGAACCTCAAGTGGAAGGAGATCCAGAGGGAGGTTAATCCCAGCACCTTCAGAGCCGAAGGAGCAAAATGAAGTGAGATAGATTCCGGGGGCTCTGGCTTCATGGAGACGGGCCCTCTTTTGGAAGGACCTTCCTCAGGTGTAATGGAACTGCTCCCCAACCCAACTGGCCAACTGGCCATCCCCCCCTCTGAGTCTTTGCACAAGCTGTCCTCCGGGCCTGGAGGGGACACTAAAGAAATCCCTGTTGTGGAATGATTTATTAACTGGAAAAGAACGCTGGGGTCAGAGAACCCAGGTTGGAATTTGCTCCCTACTAATATTAGTAATTTACCTAATTCATGTTTATTCTCTGTGTGATCTTAAGGAAATCATCTCTCTAGGATTGTTTCCCCATCTGCAAGACAGCGAGTATAGACTAAAAGGCCTTTTCTGTTACCTCCATTCCCAAGTCTGTGACCTTGACCCTTTGCTGAGTCCCAGGTTCCTCATCTTTCCTACAAGGAGTACAGACTAGAGCAAATTTTAGGTTTCTTTCACTTCTGGTTCCATGACAGTCTGACACTTCTCTGAGTCTCCATGTTTTCTTTAAATAAAGAAAGTGATTGGATCAGTGGACTCCTCTGGTTCCTTCTCATTCCATTTCTTTTCTGAATGACACTTCTGGACTTCACCCACAAAATGACAAGGTTGAAGGCTTTGAAGGTCTTTCTAGCCCTGACTATGACACCTCTTTGGACCTCACTTTCCCCATCTGTAAAATTCAGAGGTTGCACTAAAGGGCTTCCGAGGTCAATTGTTGCACATCTCTGAGAATGGGACATTTCTCGGAGTCTCATTTCCTCATATGTAAAAAGGAGAAGGAAAGAGGGACTATAAGGTCTCTAAGGTACCAAGAGAGACATTAAGGTCTCTAAGGTACTAAGAAGGACTATAAGGTCTCTAAGGTAATAAGAGGGACATTAAGGTCTCTAAAGTACTAAGAGGTAATATAAGATCTCTAAGATACTAAGTAGGACTATAAGGTCTCTAAGACACCAAGAGGACATTAATGTCTCTAAGGTACTAAGAGGGACATTAAGGTCTCTAAGGTACTAAGAGGGACATTAAGGTCTCTAAGGTACTAAGAGGGACATTAAGGTCTCTAAGGTACTAAGAGGGACATTAAGGTCTCTAAGGTACTAAGAAGAACTATAAGATCTCTAAGGTAATAAGAGGGACATTAAGGTCTCTAAGATACTGAGAAGGACTATAAGGTCTCTAAGGTACTGAGAAGGACTATAAGGTCTCTAAGGTACTAAGAGGGGCATTAAGGTCTCTAAAGTACTAAGAGGTAATATAAGGTCTCTAAGGTATTAAGTAGGACTATAAGGTCTCTAAGACACCAAGAAGACATTAAGGTCTCTAAGGTACTAAGAAGAACTATAAGATCTCTAAGGTAATAAGAGGGACATTAAGGTCTCTAAGGTACTGAGAAGGACTATAAGGTCTCTAAGGTACTGAGAAGGACTATAAGGTCTCTAAGGTACTGAGAAGGACTATAAGGTCTCTAAGGTACTAAGAGGTAATATAAGGTCTCTAAGGTATTAAGTAGGCCTATAAGGTCTCTAAGACACCAAGAAGACATTAAGGTCTCTAAGGTACTAAGTACTATAAGATCTCTAAGGTGATAAGAGGGACATTAAGGTTTCTAAGGTACTAAGGACTATAAAGTCTCTAAGGTAATAAGAGGGACATTAAAGTCTCTAAAATTCTAAAGTTCTAATTCCCTCTTTGAGTCTAAAATTCTTTCCCAGAAGTTTTTCAAGGGAAATAGTTTCCAGCCAGCCACCCTTGGGAGACTGTGATATTAGCACCCCCGTGGAGGCTGTCACTTTTTGTGGGTCCAGCTCTAGCCTAGAAACAAGACATATCAAAGCCTGAGTCATCCCACTCCTCAAGGTCTATACAAGGTCTTTATACTGAAACTACATTTTCTCCTCCTAAGTACCTTTCTCACTTTCATACCCAGTAAGTCTCTCTTACTTGGACTGGATCTAGTTGTTTCCAGTAGAAATACATGGGCCGCATGGAGTGTTCTGGAGGATCAGCACTTGCAGCCCTTTCCAGGACTGCTCCTCCACCTTCAGGGTCAACTTGGCATTTAACTCACCTGTGCCTCCAGGAAGCTGTAGCACGCCCAGTGGCCATACCCCTGTAAACTGTCCTGCCAGATGGGCTAAAGCAGGTTAAGGGGAAGCAAGGGGTTTGAGGTAGGGGTGTCTATCCAAAGCATGGGAAGGCTTGCCCCCGCAGAATGGCGGAGGAGAACAGTCGTTCCAATGGCCGTGGAAGTGGCTGAAGCAGGTGCCGTGGGGTGCTCAGAGCTTGGGTGGACATCAAAGGCACCAAGGTCACCCACTGTATTCCAGGCCATTTCATCAGGACGGGACTTTGATGACCCTAGAAGACAGAGGGAGATTGATGGTTTTGTGTAACCCTGCCTCACTTAAACCCAACTGATGCAGGAGTCAAGACATCACCCTGTCGTGTCACTGGTTCCCTTTGAAAACAAAAAATGTGTACATGGGAAAACTTCCTAAAAACAAGTGGTGGTTACTTACTTTTTAAAAGACCAGCATATGGCAGGAGGTCTGGGGTCAGGTGCAGTGTTTCCCAGGTGAGCTTACCTGAAGCTGAATTCATTAACGGGAGCCTCAGGAAGATACACTGATGGCCTCATTTAATTGCAAAATAAATAGAATGGGAGGTTTTCATTTTTCAAAGGACTTCCCACCTTTAATCTTCTTGTAGCAACATAATATCCTAGTGAGATGTGTAGGACCCCTATTATTGTTCCCATTTCATATATAGGAAAATTAAGGCATGGAAAGGTTCTGTCTTCATGGGCATCTGTGGAGTACCACTGAGGCAAGAACCCAAGTAGAAGAGACTGGGGACCTTGCTTCCAGGAGAGCTAAGTTGATGGAAAACGGAAGTCTTTGGAGCGTGAGTTGCCTTTATATAACTGATTCTGCTCGCTAACCATGTGGTGAGGAGTCTCTTTGTGTAGCAAAATGGGATGGGGTAGCTGACTTACCTGAACTGATGTAAAGTGAGCAGAGCCAGAGCATTGTACAGAGTAACAGCAACATTGTGCAATGATCAGCTCTGATGACTTGGTTCTTTTCAGCAAATCGATGATCCAAAACAATCCCAAAAGACTCATGATGAAAAATGCTATCCACCTCCAGAGGAAAAATCCAATCTTATCTGACTACAGACGGGAACAGATTCTTTCTTTCTTCCTTTCATTTTTTCTTTTCTTCCAAGTTTTCTTCCACAAAATGTTTAATGCATGATGGAACTGTATAACTTATATCAGATTGCTTACCATCTCAGAGTGGGGGAAGGAAAAGAGAGAGGGATAGAACTTAGAGCTCACAACAAAAAGAAAAATGAAAATTGTTTTCATGTATAATTGGGGGAAAATAAAATATTTTAATGGGGTGAGTGGGGGGTTACAAGATTTTGTCCTGCCCTCTTAGACTGACTTCTCTCTGACTGAAGTCATAGTACCATGATTGGCAGTGCCTCGGGACCTTCCCACATGAGACTGATTGTATCCTCAGCATACAATTGTATTCTCATGTTTTGGGAATATGAGACTCAGTTCTTTGCCTCAGTTCTTTTAAGTGAAGGAGTTTGGTAATAATATCAATCTTGTGAGCTTTAAGAGGTGAGGAGAGTGAGCATTCCCCCACACAGGAGGAGAGTCCTTGCCAGCCCGATTATATAGCCAGCCCAGATTATTCTATTATCACCCCTCAAGACCTATCCCAGCATCCCTAGCTGAGATCAGGGCTTAGCTAGCTGTGATGTTGCATTTGTGAGACCAACAGATGTGGAACCCGCTTTGTCTGAGCCCACTCTCCCCAGAGACTGAGATGCTCCAAGGGACAATAATCCCCCAGCCAGGTGGTGGAGGAAAGTGTTTATACTTCTGTTCTTGCTATCTCTCCAAAGAATCTGTCCCTCTATAAATTGGTATTAGTCACTTAAATGGAACAGGGACACTAGTCTTTGGTGGCTACCAGAGAGAAGGAATACATCCAGGAGAGGAGCAGTAGGCAAGAGTAGGTCAGTGGTGAAGACTAGTGGGTCCCTTGTCCCCAAGGACTGTCCTTCTTAGTGATGGCCAGAGAGGCTAAGGTGGAAACAGAGGCTCAACTGGCAGAGCTGCCTCCAGCAGGGTCAGAGTGGAGTCCTGGAGGTGCTCTGGCTCACCTCTGGCACCCCAATTCTCCCTGAGGATGTCTGCTTGCGGGAAGTTGGTCTTCATTTATTTTAATGCTCCATTCTCGAAGTTTCCCAGGAATCAAGATTAAATTCAATGGTCTGGAATTTTCCAATGATTCTCTTCCCAATCTCCTGGTAGCTCCCCTTTTCCAGAGATCTTTTTACACGTCTCTGACAGGAGTGACTGCACTCATATCCTCCAGTTCTTTCAGGCTCTCAGATGTCATTCCTCTGGACCAGGTGACTTTAATTAAACTGAACTTGGTACAATTGTGCTTTATCCCACCATCCCTTATCTGTTGTCATCTTTATTTGGTCATTGTCACTGCCAAGGTCATTCTCCCAGGCAAAATAAACAGAAGCAAGAGGAGTCAGCAGCTCTCTGCTCTCTGCCATTGCTTCTGTTGTTCCCTGAGAAAAGAGCTGATCCTTCCACAATCCTCCCTTTGCTCACAATCTGCTTTTTTACCCCTTTTTGTCATTCTCACTGATCTCAACTCCCTGGAGCTTTAGTGCCCGACAATTCCTGAGTTTTCTATGGGTCCACAGTCATCTCTTCAGACACACTCTATTTTCCTCTCAGCAGTGCAATTATTTCCTTTTATCTTTGGAGTTTCACTCTTGCCTGCTTCCTGGGCATCTGAATGTCTTGAAATCTGCTTTCTTCAAACCCAGGGGGCATGGCAGGCTATGGGTACACTTCCTTTCCTCCTCTATCACTAACTCTTGCAAAAAGTGGTCGTTTACCATCACTACACCCATGGTTTGTCCCAGAAATCACCACCTCCCTGTCTTAGTAAACATTAGGTCTACAACTGAATTTCATCCTGTTGGTCCCTGAAGGGCCCTTTATTCCAGCAAATTAGGTACTATCTATAAAGCACTTAGCAGGGGGCTTGGCAAAGCCAATGGAACTGGCTTAAATATTCATTACTCCCCTCCCCATTTTACAAAAAAAGGGAACTGAAGTTCAAAGACCACACTAATCCCTTGCAGGAGTCCAGCTCACTGACTTATGGTCCTCTAAGTGTGAGATAGGCCCTGGTACTTAGGAGGCACTTATTAAGTGCTCACTGACTGGCTGACTGACTCCTGGAATGCACATTCTCAATCAGCCAACAAGATTTTTCGAAGCTTGTCCAGAGATTGATTTACTCCCAAGTTATCCCACATGTACAAATGCTCCCCAACGTATGAAAGGCATAATCTGTCCCACCTTCCCCAGACTACCTCAGAGCTGGGGAAGGGAAGGGGAAAAGGCTCATAGGTTAGTTCAGTTTCTATAGAGCATCCAGGCTTGGTTCCAAGTACAAAGTCTTCTTCATACTTGAGTCCAAGGCCCCCTGACTTCTCTGGTTCACCCTGCCAGTTTGGCTCGTTGCCCCATTCTGGCTGGAGTCCTGATTCCAAGGTCACCCTGGCTCATCCTCCACCCAGAACTGAGGACCAATGACACGGAACACAACCAAAACACTCCCAGCCCATCCTTTGGAGGGGAAGTCAAAGAGGGAAAACACAAAAGGGAAGGGCTTCCCCTCCAGGTTTGGTTCATGGCACCTGTACTGCACATAGGTGGGGATCCTCACCCTTTGGAAACAGTAGGAAAAAGGAAACCTGTCAAAGACCCAGCTTCACTTGTGATGATCTCCCAGTGCTAGGCCCTGTGCCCTATGCCAGGAGACCAGGTCAAGAAAGAACGGATCCCAACCTTTGTCTCTAACTGCTGAGATTCCATCTTCACTAATCTCTTCTCTCTGAGGCCTTTTGGGATCCCATCCTCCTCACCTCCTTGATCCTTCTTCCTTACCTAAAATATTCCATTTTATACAGCTTCTGTACTACATATTCCCCCCCCCCCCAACCCAGTAAAACAGAGGCTTTTTGAAGGTAGAAGAGGTTTGACTTTTGGCTTTGTAATCTTAGTGCCCAGCGCTGGATCTAGTAAGTACTTCACACATGCTCAGTTCAACTGATCAGTGAATTTTTTTAGTCCTATCAATCTTCACAGAGCAGCTGGTGGATTAGGAAGAGGCTGCCATATGTGTCAGCAGAACCAGGAAGAAAAACCTAAAATCAATGTCAAGAAAGGCACAGTCTGGCCCACCCAGGGCCAGATTCTCAGGACTCCCGACCCCTTTGGAGCAAGTTTCTCTCTTATGATATATTTATAAAGTGCTTAATACAAAACCTAGCACACAGTAGGCACTTACTGACTGCCTAACTCATCTTATGTATTTAATTTTATTCATTTAAAAATTCTGAGCAGGGTCCAAAGGGTTTCACCTGACTGCCAAAGGAGGCTGTGACATATGAAGAGGTTAATCGGACCTCAAAGATTCAGTGCATGTCTCCCTTTCTAAATGAAGTCTTTCTGACAGTTCCAACACCCTTGCCTTCCCTGGCCCTCCACTCCAATGATCACATAACTGGTTTGTATAAATCTCTCTCTGGATGGTCTTTGTCTCTAATTAGTACCTAGCACAGTGCCTGACACACAGTAGGTGCTTAATGAAAATACTTATTGAATGAATAATTATTATTATCATTCCATATTAGCTGAATCCAATAAAAATAGATCTATCTTTAAATATTGGTTAATTGAGTAATTTCAAAGCATTTATTAAATGTTTACTGAGTTTCCCCAGGAGTGCTGAGGAGACGAAGAAGGAAAGCTGGGAAGTAAACTGAAAAATAAATCTGTGAGCATGCTGCCAAGTATTATCTCAAGATGCTCATAAGAAAGTCTGTGAGGATCTTTCCTCTGCCTGTATCCGTCCCTCACCAGGCTGCAGGTATTTCCCTGGGGCATTCAGAAACATGGTTAATATTCTGTTAAAAAGAAGTTTCAAGCTTTTGGCTTGTTAATGCTTTGAGAGAAGAATCAGCAAATGGTGGCTCTGATTCAGCATGCAGCACAGCCAGGAGAATCAAAGTTTAATGCCATCCTTCTGTAGGCTGAGATTTATTTGCATTGCACATTGTTCCAACTGGAATCCCCAAAGAGTTCTGGAGGCAGCTGCCGGTGCAGTGGATAGACCAACTCTGGGCCTGGAGTCAGGAAGACCTGTCAAAGAGTCAGCTTCACTTGTGCTGATCCCTCAGTGCCAGGAACCTGGGTCAAGGAAGAATGGATCCTGACCCTCATCTCCACCTGCTGAGATTCCCTTCGCTGATCTCTCCTCTCTGGGGTCTTGGGATCCCGTCCTCCCCACCTCCAGTGTCCTTCTTCCCTATCTAAAATACTCTATTTTATACGTGCTTCTGTATTACATATTCTCTCTCCCATGCAGTAAAACAGAAGCTTCTTGAAGGCAGGAACAGTTTGACTTTTGGCTTTCAGATGGAATTCATTTGCTTACTAGTTGTACAATACTGGACAAGTCACTAAAAACAACAAACAAACAAACAAAATACCTGTTTGCCTCAGTTTCCCCAATTGTAAAATAGGGATACTAACAGAACCTACCCTGAAGATTCTTGTGAGGATCAAGTGAGGTATTTGTAAAAAGGGCTTGGCACCGGACCTGGCACATAACAAACACCAGATAAACACTTATTCCCTCCCTCTTTTCCTTCAAAAAGGGACATTTTGCAGAAAAAAATAGATCGATTCATCACTCACCCCTTTTAAAGTGGAGGATAAACCATCCATAGATGTCAATCTAAGACTTTGGACTAATTACTAAATCCTTGGAATTGAAGTGTATTTCAGGAGACTCTTGTTCCCATAGACCAAGGAAATTTGGAGTGTTCTATAAATTAGCAATTTAATTTAGAACCCAAGAAACTTCTGTGAGGGGAGTATTCTAGGCAACCCTTTAGAGAAGGAACCATTTAATAGGGGTGGGGGAGAGGGAAAGAGAGACCTTAGCTTTCACTGGGTCTTAGCCCAGGTCTCCCTCCCCAACCCACGTTGGCTGGAAAAGAACATTGGAAACACTGAGGAGCTCAGAAGAGGCTGGAATTCCCATGTCCCTATTGGTGTCCTAGCTGCATTCTGGGGTTGATTAGTTGATGGCAGTGTCTACATTGGGAACCATGGATCAGTCGTAATAAATGTATGTATTATGGTCTATATGGCGAAAAATCACTAGCTCGCAAAATTATGTTTTTAATAACCCCTTTCTATTATGTCTAATATATTCCCAACAAACTTCCTTCCCGATACTTATTACAGTGGCTTCAGTCTGAGACTTAGTAGGAGTAATTAATCTAAGTAGCATAAGGAGATACCTGAGGGTCATCCAGAAGGAAAAATCGACCCTGCCTTTGTTTCTGAGCTACCAAGGAAAATGAGGTCCTGAGAGAGGCAGGGGGCTCCTAGCCCAGTAGGGCATAGGCTGGGGGCAATGCAGAAAGAAAGGAGCAGAGAGACAGCTGTTGTGAAATAATGTTGGAGGGAGAAGCATAAGGAGAGAGAAATGGATGTCTCTGTATTTGTATTTACTTTGTGCCCCAGAGCCCCACATGGGGCTCGCACATAGCAGTTACCCCCAGTAGTAAATGCTTGTTGAGGGATCCCAAGGGAGATGAAACGCCTGGAGGCTGTAATGAGCTGCTAGGGTATTCTGTTCTACAGAAAAGCAGCCTCCTGGTGGCTGAGAATCTGAGAAAGAGAAAAGATGGGGGTTAACTCCCTCTCCACCAGGTCTGATGATCGGATATGGGAGGGACCAGCTTTTGTCACTAAAAGAGCTGAAACTAAAATTGGGGGCTCTAAAACAAAAGAGAAGTGATGGAGTCCACTCTTCTTAGGGGGAAGAGGCAGCAGTGAGAACATGGGAAACATAGATAAAACAGGAGGCAGACCCAGCAAGAGCTGCACAAGGACATGTAAAAAAACATCGGGAACCTCGAGGATCACAGCGACCCAATGGAAATGAAATCGGAGAACTTGGGTTCATGTCATTTGGACTCTTGTTTCTCTTGTGACCTTAATTTCCTTCTCTTTAAAGGAGGGTGTTGAACTAAATGGCCTCAAAAATACATTCTGCCTCTAACTCTATGATCCTAAGATCCTTTTAGTATCAGAGATAGGAACTGCCCCTTTACATGTCTGCCCTTACATATGTAATTCTCATCCATATATTATATAGGTCCGTGCTCTTCCACACATTTGCCAAATTTTTTAAAGTTAATAAATAAATCCTTATAAAATGAATTGAATAAATGAAAGACTACCTGAGTGAGAATTAAAATTAAGAGATACTCAAGTTGAGATTTTGAATGGTCAGAACAATATTTAAAATATCAGTTGATTTACCACGGCACATGTGTTCCCTACACGTGTGCTCCATTACCTTTGTACTCTAAGTTTTTGCTTACTCTTCCCATAAGCAGTGTATGTATTTATGGAAGAGGGAGTATATGTCGGGCTTTTAAGGAGAAATGTTTTGCAGCCATTGTTTATACTGTGTTATCTTAATAAATGCCTTTGTTTGGTCAGAATTGTGTCTCCTGGCTGACTGTTAAGGCGAAGCCCACCAGTGGGGGTTTCTGAGAGTCCCGGAGTCCCCAGAACACGCAGCAGCTGCCAGCTGGGTCAGAAGTTGTCCAGAGTCCAGCCTTGTCTCAGTGGACAAATGGGGACCCGGAGAAGGGAAATGCTCCAATGTTGTGGCCATCTTTCCATGACTCTATGATACAAATTTCCCAAGAGCTGTTGCTGCTTTCTGCCAGCACCTGGGAGGCCCGTCTCCCTGACCAGACTCATTCCTAGGGCACTGCTGGAGAAAGGGAGTCAAGACGGTTTGTAGAACCTAGCGTTGGGCCAGCTCTCCAGGATGGCTTTGGGTGCGTGGCTCAGGAGTGCCATCTGCCGTCTCCCATGCCCCTGACAGATCACAACCTTCCCCGCCCTTCCAGACTGGATGAACTCAGAGACCCACTCAGAGTAGATGGCCAAGGGGCCCGTCCATGGCCTGATGGGCAGCTGAAAAACCCAGAGCAGGAATTATGCAACAAAAGAATGGGCAGGGCACACGGAGAATTATGGGTGTATGATGCCGTATTTACTGTCAGATGGACTCCTGTCTTTATGAGGCAATGCCCCTGAGAGGCAGAGGGTGCAGTGGGTAATGAGCCAATCTGTCATCCTTGGCTCCTGAGACCCCAGATAAGTCCCCAGTCCCTCAGGGGGCTCTCCAAGAGCTTCAGACCCAAGAAGGGGCCAGTTTGCATAGTTAGCCAGTAAAAGCGGGGGGGCATTGCTGGGCCCAGCCAAGGAATGAACAAGCAGCCAGACTGAGGAAGGGTCAAGCAACCCAGGAGAGGGACAAGCAGTCTGGCCGAGGAAGGGACAAGCAGCGAGGAAGGGACAAGTAGCACAGGCAATGAAGGCTGCCTCCCGTTTGGAAAGGACTCCTGCTGGAAGGCGCGTGATCCTGAGCTTTTTGTTCCAGGCTCAATTTCATAGGAAGGAAAAAGGGATGGGAGGAGGAGGGAGGATCTAAAACGAGATGCTGAAAGTAGACACAGGAGGAGTGGATAAGCTTGAACTCCTGGCCAGAAGGATCTCAGAAACGAGAGAAAGACATAACAAAGGCTTCCTTCTGAAAGGAGCTTTGAGCCCAACTGGAACAAGTTGGAAGGAGCCCGAAGCTTCCTCGCCTTTACCGATGCTGCCAGAGGAGGGAGAGAAGCGGGGAGATTCAGAGGACAACGGCATTGAGTATTCTTTACTTAAAGCCGGGAAAGCGGGTCAGGATGGATTCAGATTCATTTTATGAAATAAACATCTCTAGGAGAACGGCGAGCCTATGGAAACTGAAGACCGGAACAAAAAGAAAGAGCACCCACTGGGGCAAAACCGGGATCGTCACACCCAATAACAACATGAAATGCAAAGCAAGGCACGGATGCTGTGGAGATTTATTAAAATGAAAAACAAGATTTTTAAGAAACAATTGAAAACCAGCAGAATTTCACATTATGGTTTCAAGTATCTGATCTCATGTCCTGGCCATGTTCTGTAAAGCACTGGGCCGCTCCAGGCCGCAGTGGGCCAGCAGAGCCGGCTGTCGCGGGGATGATTCCGGAGGCCATCAGACAGGGAAGAACCGTCAGAGTCAACAGGATGAGAGGGCATTGCAGGGCCGAAAGGAAGGGGCAAGATGGCGGCAGCCACCGCGGCCCCTCGGACCAGAAGCAAGAGTGCGAACAATCAAGGGAACAGCGTCAGCAGAAACGGGCCCGCAATGCCACAATCAGAGGGGAGAGAGCAGCACCTCAAACCGTAAAGTCCAATCATTTAGAGTTTAAAGCACAGAAGCGAACGAGGTGCCCGACGTGGAGGACACCACTGAGAAAGCTTCAAGAGAAAGTCCCGGGAGGCTCCTTGGAGGTCTCTGCTGTCATCCATCCCGGGAGCGGCGGCTGTCACAGGAGTCCGGGCCCTTGGGAGCACATCCCGACACCGGAGTCACGGGGCGGAGTTAAGGGCACTGTGTTAATGAAGGAGACAAAAAGACAAAACATTAGAGCTACATGCTGCGCTGGGACTGAGCAGGAGGGACGGAGCAGGAAGAACGGAGGCCCCAGGGTCGAAGGCCACAAGGGCCCAGGGATAGCGGCCCCAGGAATGGAGGCCATAGGGACAAAGGCCACAGGGATGGAGGTCCCAGGGACAGATGCCACAAGGATGGAAGCCACAAGGGCCCAGGGACCAAGGGCACAAGGATGGAAGCCACAAAGGCCTAGGGATGGAGGCCACAGGGGATGTAGGCCCCAGAGACAGAGGCCACAGGATTGGAGGCCACAGAAGCCCAGGGTTGACTTGTGGTGGCCACAGCCCAGTGAGCTGCTCTCTACCAGATATTCTCTCTCATCCTCCCTCCAGCTAAGACTTCAAGCAGAGGTCAGAGGCAAGGTCAAAATAGGGCTGGGAATCCTGCCTTGAGCGTCCATGAGCACCTGGCCCTAAGGAAGTCAATACCTTTCCACCGTCCATTTCCCCATCTGGGAAATGGGCAGAGTGGCAGCATCAGCCTCCAGGGGAACCACCAGGGTCAAAGGAAGGAGGACTGCCAACTGCTCCCAAAGTGCCCCAGGCTTTAACCACTGATATCAATCAAGAGCCCTCCATGGGTCACTTCAGTGTGGAAAGAAGGAGGAAAAGGAAGGGGGGAGGGAGGCCTCGCCAGCCTCCTGGGCCTCCAAACCCCTCCCCACTCCGGAGCCGGGATCCTATGAGTCATGCCAAGAGGGACAGTGGCAACCGAGCAGAGACGGGCCCAGAGCAAGAACTCACCGCAGCCTTCAAGGCCTGGTCGAGGTCCTCGAGGAGGTCTTCAATGTCCTCCAAGCCCACCGAGAGCCGGATCAGAGTGTCGCTTATTCCCAGCACTTTCCGGTCTTGTTTTGGCACCGAGGCGTGAGTCATGATGGCCCTGGGGAGGGAAAGCGGCACAGTTAACGTTGGGGGGGGGGGGTCCCCACCCAGCTTGTCTTAGTGAAAGCAGGGCCAATAGCTCCATTCCAGCCTCCCTGGGCCTCAGTTTCCCCATCTGTAAAAAGGGGATAAACGCAGTGCCCTTGGATGTGGCGAGGGTTCCGGCGAGGCTCGCCAGTGACCCTGAAGTTAGAGCCCCTAGTGACCCCTGACCCCATTAGCCTCTGGGCGGACGGGCCAGAGCCCAGGTTCTAGCTACACAAACAATAAGGGAGCAATTGCTAAGCTCGAAAATTTAACAACCAGCTCCAGGGCGCATGGCCGTGTGTGTATGGCCCACATCCGTGTATAGAGAGAGGAAAGGGTGTGAGTGTGTGTGAGGGGGGTGTATGTGGGGGAGAGTGTGTGTGTGTGTGTGGGGGGGGTGTTTGTGTGTCAGAGAGTGTGTCTGTGTGTACATATATGTACAGATAGTATACTGTGTGTGTAAATGCTGCCCGTCTGCTCGCACACCGTGGATCCGCCTGTGGATCCCCGCGCCCGCGCTCCCGACCCCCGAGGGGATGGGAGCCCTTCCCTGGCAGCTCGGGCCGAGCCTGGCTCAGCCGCTTCGGGAGGCTCACACAGATTCCCCGTGTTGAGGGCGCCCTCTTGTGTCCCCGGGCTGACTAGCAGGCAGCCTTTGGCAGGCCAGGACCCTGAGCAGTTCCCGTGGAGCACCGACCTGTCGTATTCACAGAGCGGCCGCAGGCACGGGTGGGGGGTGGGGGGAGAAAAGAGGGGGAAGGAGAGTCAGGCCGGACGGGGCCATGAAGCTGCGGGCCCCTGTGAGGGGCCCTTCCTAAAGCCGATCCTGGGGAGCACCCGGCTCCCGCACAGGGCCCCAAAGGAGCGTCCTCCCCGCCCCGAGCCGAGGGGGAAATCCGGCTCCCCTCTGGTCTCTGGGGGAAGCAGACATAAAAGCGGGGGCCAACCCGGCACCCCGACGGGCCTCCAGCGGCCGCAGCTGCCTCAAGAAAGGGTCAGGCTGGAGCCTCAGGAGGGCCTCGGGCCCCCCTAACACACTAGGGCTGATGGGAGACGGCCAAACTGGGGGCGGCCCGTGGCTCATCACCCGGCTGCAAGAAACCGTGCTCGAGGAAAAGGCAAAGAGACTGGCAAAGACTCAAGGGGATTGACACAGGTAAGGAAGCGGGGGCCGGAAAAAGAACTGCGAGGGTCTGCGCCACCGGGAGGGGGGAATCCCCCGCCGACGGGCCAGGAAGCAGGGTGGGCGCCCACCAGACAGGACACCCGGACTCTCCACTCCCCCCTTTACTTTTCTTCTTTGTTCTAAAGGAGCATGCAAGATGGGAGGTGCAGGAGGGATGTCTACACCTGGGAAATGGCATCAATAAAACACCAAGGACCGGTGCTAAACCCTTCTCGGTACCCAGAGGCAGGTGCGGCTTGGACTTCAAGAGAACACCGGGAATTCTTCCGGTTTGAGTTTGGCCAAATCACTTCCCCCCCCCTTCTCCGCCCCCTCCCCCCCGCCGCCCCGAACCCCCCACCGGGGATCTTGGCTTCAAATGTAAAATTCTGAAAAGGCCAAATTTCTCACGTCTTTCCCAACTCCAAATCTCGGATCCTATGACGTGAAGCAGGGCCAGAATCCAAAGTCTGCCCCAATTCTGCTCCTGGAGCAGTCACTTACAAATCCATAAAAAGGAGTGAGGAGGAAGGGGCCTTGTAAGCAACTCTCTGGATCCTAAGTGTCTGCCCTCTATTGAAAATCAATTAGAAACTCAAGTTGGACTCCATGTGCCACCAATCATCACCAGCCCACAAGGCTTTATGAAGCATCTACTGGGTCCCAAGCGCTGTCCAATGTGCTGAAGACAGGGAGGAAAAGGATTTCAACGGTAAATAAGAATTGAAAGCAACTTACGGGATCTCGGCGAGACTCTCGTATCCTCCCAGGCTCTCAGCCAGTGTGAAAATCTACAGCAAAAGAGAGCAAAAGTGAAACCTCCCAGGTGGCAGAACTAGTGAGAACTTCTACAAAGGCCAGAAAACCAAACCAAAATGGCTTTTCATTACAGTGTCTGAGGCTGGGAGGATCCCAGTCAGTCCAGGAAAAGAAAAAGGAAGAACAAGGATAGAAACGTGGAATTTCATGGCCAGTGATAATCCACACTTGAAAATATATTAACAATGCCCAATGACACCGTCCCAAACATCGGGGCAGGAAAAGATGGGGTCGTCCTGCAATGCAGTAAACAAAGGGACCAACAGCAACAATGAAGAAATGTTTCGTGTATAAATACACTCCTGGAAAGGGAGCTAAACACCAGAACTTTCTGCTCTTGCCTTTTGTTATTCTATTATAATGGTCTATCTGCGGGCTATAAAGGCCAGAATTCTGGATCCTGGGCTTCCCTCTGTTCTGCTATGGGGATGTTACAAAAAATTAATCTTACAGTGTCTTTATATTTCAACTCTTGTGTACTTCTTGAAATACAAAGGGTTTGGGGCCTGGGAGTCAGGGCACCCCCAGATCAAGTCTCATTTCTATTTCTGGCCAACTCAACCGACTTCCCCAAACCTCAGGTTTTTCACCTGTAAAATGGGCGTCCACTTCTGAAGTCACCTAACTTCCCTCAGTTTCTTATCTATAAGGAGGTGGGCCTCTGAAAGCTGTTCCAATACTAGGATTCTGCTATGCTATGCAATGCTATGACCTACCTTGTTATGAAGATACTGTGTAAAGGAGTTGTTTTTATTTGGCTGTTTTTAGAGGAGAATTCTACTTATATATATACACTATAGGTAATATTTTTGTAGCACATATTATATTCCTATATCCATCACATACGTGATAGCAACATGGTGCTTTCCAATTTGCAAAGCATTTTCTAAACACCATCTCATCAGAAACAACAACTGTGCAACTCAGGAAGGGTCACCCAGCCACAAAGGGAGGGTCTGACTGGCTCTCTGCCTGCCACGCTGCCCCCAGTGACTGGCATGTCTCTGCCTACCCCACCCGTGCGGCAGGGACGATACCTCCTCACCTTTAGTTTCTTAAGGAAGGCTTCTGCATGCGCAAGCTCACCCTTGATATAAAAGGTGACCATCCCCGGGCACCCGGTGCACTGGCGCTGAATCAGCTCGTACTGAGGATGAGACAGCAGACCTGCGATCGGCAAGGGGGATGTGTTACTGAAAGGCACTGGGATGGAACTTGGGATCCAAATTAAGGACGCTCGGCCTCTGTGTGGTCACATGCTATATATATGATCTCAACTGGGCCCCCTAGGAGCCCTGGGACAACACTCGATGCCTCAAGAACCATCAGCCCATTCTCTATCATGGACAAGCACCCAGGGCTGCTTCCTTGAGGCTCCCCTAACCACAGGCCAGAGCAACTAGCAAATAGCCACAGGTGAGGAAGGCCGGGGGCTGTGGGCGAGTCAAGGGAAAGGGAGCCAGCTTGCTAGGGATTTTATCATTTATTATTACTTTTTAAATTATTATTAATAATTATTTATTATATATTATAATTATTTAGTACTTTTCATCCATTCACGTCTATAAGGTCAGAGCTCCCCAAGGAAGGGAAATGGTTGGCAATCTCTGTAAGCCCTAAAAGAAGAGCCGGTTCAGAGACAGAAAAGGCCACCCAGCTTTATCTGCACATAAAAGGCGAGGAAGACATCAGACCCAGCAACACAGGGAGGAAAATGTAGCCATTGGGGGTCCTCCTCAGGACGGGCTCAATTGGGAGAAGGCCCCGCCGGCACAACAACTCACCGGGATAAATGACCTTCTCCACCCGAGGATTCGCCTCCAGGAACTTGGCCACCGCCAGGCCGTTTGAGAAATGCTGCTTCATTCGGATCTGCAAGGTTTTCAGACCACGGAGGCAGAGGTAACAATCAAAAGGCGACGGGACAGCGCCGAGGGCTGCAAGGGGAAGAGAGCCCGGAAATAAGAAAAGGCAACTTGGACCTTGAGGGCCAGATCCCATCAGCACCAACCCAACCTGGGCTCAACTAAAACTTCAATAAGGGGGAACACAAAGCACTGGCAGGGATGGAGGGGAACCCCCCAAATGCCATCAGCTGCTCTGAACATAGCTGTGCCTCAAGGTTCACCAGAAAACATGGAAGACCAACAAAAAGCAACTTTTGCTTTTCTCAAAAGATAGAAATTCATAGATGCTCTTTTTTTGGTTCATCCTATGATTTCCTAAATATAGGGAACTCTCAGGGAGGAAACTCCCTCTGCTAATGGAGACTGGCTCAGTTAGTTGCCTGGGACATAGAGAGGTTAAACTGGCCCTGGACACAAGGCAGAATGTGTTAGAAGCAGCACTTGAACTCCATTCTTCCCGACTCCAAGGCAGGCTCTCTATTGACTCCAAGTCAGTGAATGGGTAAATAAAGCAACTTCCAAACTGAAAGTGCCAGACTGAGGGAAATGAGGAAAAACCAGGAGAACAATTCATATGAGAATATCGCTAACAAACTTGGAAAGCTTCAGGAAAAAAAATCACTTTATCAAGCATTTGGGCCCCCAACAGATCAAAGGAAATACATAGCATCTATCAGACAGAGGTGACAGGATTTAGGATTTAGGAGACAAAGTGAGACTTTTTGGATACAGTAATTGAAGTTTCTTTTGTTTGACTATATACTAAAATAAATGTAGTTTTCCTTCTTGCCTTTCTTAATGAATTAGTAAGATGGAAAGGAAAAAATAGATTTTTTTTTAATGGGGGGGGTACTACAGATGTAAAATGTTGCACTGCTTTAGGATGAAATCACTGTTATTGGTTTTGCCTATTTGACTCTAAATCTTTTATCCAGTAATCTACAAAATCCTAAAGCACACACAGAGAAAAATGGCTGTTTTTCTCTTAATTATGGTGTTACCTGGTTTATTATTCCCCGGGAATTTAGGGAGCCACTAAAATAATATTATTTGTGAAGCAGCAGAAAATTCAAAATGCTCTTCTCTTGCCCCCACATCCAGGGGTAGTGTTCATTCCTAGTGTTTCCAAAAAAAAAAAAGAAAAGAAAAGAAAAGAAAAGTGGTGGTTGTCACCCATGCAAGGAGTTCTTGGCTTTTTCCATTCCATTTTAGGGAATTTTTTTTAATGTCTCTTTTCTGAGAGGATGTTTCTATTTTTTCAGAAAGCTACTGATGAGGAAAGAAGGGGAAGCACAGTGATAGGAGTCAATGACCAGGCACTCACTGCCAACTGGTTCAAAGAACTGGGAACGGAGTGGGTGCCCATCAGCCCAGGAATGCCAAATGTGCTGTGGTACATGAACATGGCAGAAACTGGCAATGCCATGAGAAGCAGTAAATGTGAAGAGTCCCCAGAAACCCAGAAGGCAGGCACGAGGCAGTGGGGGACAATGGGCAGAGCTCAGGCTCTGGGGTCCCCCTTTTGACTCTTTCTATCTGGCTAGCCTTAGGCTAACTTAGGTCTGGGTCTTCCTTCTTTGGAAAATGACTGGTTTGGACTAGATGGCCCCTGGGTCCCATCTAGCTGTGGCCCATGACCAGATAGATGCTAAGTGAAAGAAGCTGACCCAGGAAAACACAATGACAATGACAGTGGAAAGTCCAACAAGCAGAACTCCAACAATGTTAATAAAATGAAACCAGAAATGGGAGCAGAGAAGGTCAGGAGGTTCTCCCTACTTCAGATTAACTGAATAAAAAAGGAAACAAAGTAGGAAAATGACTGGGAACGTGAGCTCTTCCTTTCACCACCATTTAAAATGAAACAATCATGATTAACTCACTGTATTTTGTGTCCCAAAGCAGGAACTATAAAAGAAATTTTACATCTAAAAAATGTCTTAGCCTTTAAGTGACAAAGTCCTTTAGTAATCACTAGTCTGGATGTGACCCTAAACTGGGGACAGATATAACTGGATGGGTGGGTTCATGGTATAGGAAAATCCCAGGGAAAGAATGGCTCTACCGAGGCAGAGACAACTTACAGTCTTAAAGAGTAGCCCAGAGCACCATGTGGGCTCCCAAACCACCCATTAGAGCACTTGGAAAATACTTAACAGAATAAAAATACAACAGAACACTGATAATGTTAGCATGTGGTTTTCTAAGCCAGGATCCCGATGAACGGTTTAGGGGCCCCTATTTCTACTCGAGTTTGATGACACTGGCTACTGACACTCCATAAGATAAAATAATTTTGCTTCTACTACTACTATAGGGTCATATACTATATGTCAGAGGCAGGACATGAACCTGGGGTTTCATGATTTTAAAGGTTAAAAAAAATCTCTAGATGAGTCAGCCATGACCTTGTGATCCAGAGACTAGCCAGAAAGGAGATAGCCAGAGTAGGTGCCGGTAATGATATTCTAGCCACCCATCACATCATCTCCCTACCCACACCCCTGGGCTTGCCTCTGAAGTTTCCTTTAAAAAGAAAGGAATAAAGAACCCAGAACTCCATCAGGATAAGAGATTCCTCATGGGAAAAAAAAAAAAGAGAGATTCCTCATGGGAAACCCCCCTGAAAATTTAGAAAAGAAAGCTGGAGCTTGCAGTTTTCTCTCTACGGAAGAATGCAAAAAGGCAGGGCTGAACCTATCAAAGGTGCAAACAGAGGAGAAGAGGCATTCTCTCTCTCACTAAATGGAAAACAGGCTTCAGGGAACCACCGGGGCGGGGGCCAGGGAATCTGCTCCCCAGATTTCAAAATGAGATACTCACAATTTTGCAAGAAACTGAGTCTTTTATGGAGGTCTTCAGAATTTGTTGAAACCAAACCCATGACAACATCACTGTGGCCTGATGGGAAAGAAAGAAAAGAACAGAAATGAATGTCAGTTCTCCTTTAAACCTGTCAAGCAGAGTATTCAAGTGAAGAGAATATCTCAAGGAATAAGCCCACTAAAGCAACTGCAAAGCACTGAATGGCGGGAAAACACTGTGAAAACGAAAAGCAGTTAGGAAAAAAAACCCAAATACTTTTTCAGAGGGTGGGTAATTCCATCGAGACCAACCATTATTTTTTTGAAAGATTTTTCAGATCTTGGAATCTTGGGAATATTGCTTCCGATCTAAATATCGAAAACTAGTTCCCTGTTCCCACTGAATTGTACAGAGACAAGGCTAGAATCAAGGAGCCGGGGTGAACCCACCCCACTGAGCAAAGATTAACAGTCCCTTTCCACTAACCATAAAAATAACCAAGCACATTTATCTACTCATCCCTTCCTAGAGAAGAGGGGCAGCTGGAGGCAGGGCGGGACAGCCCAGGAGAATGGATGCTAGCCTGGGTTCAATTATTGATCTGGAGCTCTCGGACTGGCCTCTTCTGTAAAATGAGCTCATCGGCCTGGGTCAACCCACATTCCAAATGTGTTATATTCAAGTTAATTTTAGGAAAGGCATTAGTAAGTGGAGAGTGAGAGGTGAGAGCAAGCAAGATGGTGGAGGAGCCCAAGCCCAGGCTCCCTAAGGATAATTGGAGAGAATTGGGAAGGTTTCCTTTGGGAAAGGCTGGCTCTCTTCAGTATATGAAGGGCTGCCACCTAGAAGCCGAATTCAATTTGTTCTATTTGGATGCAGAAGGAAAAGCTAGTAGCAAAAGCCCACGTTTCATGGAAACGCCATCAGGAAAAACTCTCCACCTGTTAGAATCATGGGGCTGCCTTGGGAAGTAGGATCTCTCCCAAGGAAAGAAAAGGCTGAATGTGAGCACTCTGGGGGTTATTGCAGAGGCATGGAGTGGACCAGCCCACTGACATCCCTCCCCACTCTAAAACTTGGTGATTCCATGACCAAATAATACTAAGGTGCCTTCAGCTCTAAAATTCTCTATTTGTTAATTTCCAAGTTGAGGGATGGGAAAAGAGGAAAGGAGAGGGAAGGAGGCATATATGTTATATATGTGCTATATAATAAAAGCATTATATAGGATCCAATATGTGTACTAAACACTTTTTTTCTCTTACAAATATTCCATTTGACTTACATTACTACATTACTTTGAGTACCAAGTATTCTCAACACTATAAGATCATTCCTATCTTTCTTCCAAAGGAGAAAAGAAAGGGCATTCCCAAAATCAGAGTGGAGCAGGACACTATTTTCACTCCACATGAATCAGAAGGGAAAACTGAACTTGCTGTGGAAAAAATGGAAACTGAAATGTCAAACTCTGAGCTATTTTTCAGCCATCAATGGAAAAGAACCAATTAGAGAGCGTGCTCATACTTACCATTCATATACTTTGTGGCTGAGTACATACAAATGTCAGCTCCCAGATCCAAAGGACGCTGAAATGAAACAGAAGGTTACTGTTTCTATGTGGAAGATGGGGAGCGCAAGGGGATCTGGGGAGGGATTACCAAAGCTGACAGTGTTGTTCTACCAGCTCTGTAGAAGGTCTTTAGACCATCTTAAGCATCTGCTTAGTTAGTAACACAAATAGTAAAGCTGAATTATTTCCTATCCTTTTCCATATTAGAGTTTCCTCTCCTTTCCCCCCAAAATCTGGGCCCTTCAGCAAAGTTCACTCGATTAATTTAGCCAATAAACATTTACTAAGTGTTTCCTAAGAGCCAAGGACTCTGGACACAAAGATGAGAACTTAGGAAGTTCCCCTCCTTCCCATTCCCCTGACTGAGCTGTGGGGGAAGCTAAGATTTTCGATATAACTGATTTTGGAAGCTCAGTTAAATCCCAGGTTTCTTAATCTCTTAATGGTCACGTCTGAGATGGCACAGGGACCCAAGGTCATGTTTTTCTTTTAATAAAGATACCAATAGTTACCCCTAACTCTCAAGGAATCTCAAAAATAAGTGCAAAAACCAATCTGAAGAGACTTTCTGTCATTTTAACCCCATGTTATGGTCAAGATTGTTCACACTTTGGTGTGAGCCTTAACCAGCCTGATTACTCTTTCACTAATGAGTCCCATAGAGCCAAAGTACCATCAGCCAGTTTTCTTCAAGGATATTTCCTGAACAAGAGCTCATTCATTTTCCCACCATGTTTTGTTTTTTTTCCTACCATGTTTTTTCTTGTTTGTTAACCTTCCGCTCTTCATATGACTATGTTCAAAGTAACCAAAGAAAAGGCGTATTTTACAACAGGATCATCAGACCTCCTGGGTTTCAGCCCGACAAGAAAAGAGGTTTTGTATTCCAGAACCTCATGGACAGGCTCACAGAGAACTCCTGGGAAGGCGGGTCTGCCCAGCAAAGCCCTCAGCACCTGCCCGCAGGTGCGGTTCTGGCAGCTCGCCTGCTCACCGTCACCCAGCCAACAGGACCCTTGGTCTTCCTGCATTTGTCCCGTGTGAGCTCTCCAAGGGAAGGCTTAGTCCCTGGGGTGCATTATCGAAGCCATGCACAGACCAGTCCTGTGCGGAACTCTGGGAAGAGCCTTGAGGACCCCGAGAATTCGGCCCCGCAGCCCAAAAATTCTTTTCTGGCAACTGGCATCTTCCCCTGCCGCGATGTACTTCCATTAACCACAACACTGACTCACAAAGTTAGATATTAATCACCATCAGACTTTGCCTTCTCTGAAGAAAACCATTAAACCACATCTAAGGCGACGGAGACTCGGCAAACATGGCCAAGGCCTAGTCAAAGGGCTAGGATGCTGGGACCTGGGAGCCTGGGACTTGGGGTTGGGGAGGCAGCTGGCTCATTCTCCGGTCATGGGGTGTGAAGGCTTCATTTAAAACAGGGGGGTGGTCATCTGGAACAGATCTGAGAGCCTGACCATGGAGGGAACCCTCAGATGTGGAAATGATGCAATTAACCACAGTCTATCATATTCATATATATATATATATATTTAACAACTGTCTATCATATATATATGAATATATATTTATATATATATTTAACAGCTATCATATATATATATAGGAATCTATGTATTTAACAGCTGTCTTTTATATATTTTATATATATATGTATATAAAAAACTGGGAAAATGGCCAATGGCCTTTCTTCGGACAGCCGTGCCCAAAGAATTATTTGACAAACAGTATTTACAGCTCCAAAAAACTTGTCCAAGTTTTAGGCAGGAAGTTAAAAATGTTACTGTAATTTCCTCTTTTTTGAAGGGAAGGCACCAGAGTAGAGATCAAAGGTGTGGTCTTAAAATCCCCATAAAGGGTCTCATTACTGAATGTGGGGGTTATAAAATTATGGTTTATTATCAGGAAGTATTTGATTTGTATACCTATTTTATACACTTATATACCTGGGATCATATAAAACTTTCTCAGGCAAAAAGGAAAAAGTTTAAGAAGCTCTGGTTTAAATGTGAAGTCTCATAAATATGTATAATAGCATTTCAAAGTACTATTAGTTAATTGACTTGATGAGTATTATAATTACTATAATGTAATAAGAATAGCTGGATTTATGGATTATTTTAAAGTTTACAAACGCATAGATATGCATATTTTTACATGCAAAAAGTTTCTGTAAATGGTGAACTGTATAAACAGTTGCATAAACATGGGAGCTTTCACTTACCTGGAAATAGGCCGACATGAAAGTGTTGTCCACAACTAAGATAATGTTGTCATATTTATGGACCACTTGAGCACAGCCTGCGATGTCAGTGACCTTCAAGATGGGGTTTGTGGGAGTTTCAATCCAAACGAGCTGAAACATAATTCAATGAATGTAGTCAATGGATGTTAACATGACCCCAATCTTGTCTTTCTATGGAGAGCACATCCCAAAACACAGATTCTTGCTCAGGAATGACACACAATGGGGTGTGCAAATGCACTTCTGTAGTATGAAAGAGAGAGGGGCTACAGCAAAAAAGAATATTAAATACTTATTTGAGAGCCTCTGTTCATATATTTTCTATGTAATTATAGGCGTATATGTTGTTTCCTTAAAGGCAAGGTTAGTTTCAGTTATATCTTACTTTGTTTCCCCACTGCCCACAGTAGGTGTTTAATAAATGCTCACTGATTTGTTGGTTGGTTGGTTAAAAGATAATAATTATGCAAGAATCTAAAATATGCATCCCTGCAGCTAGGGGATATGTGCAGGTCAGCCTGGGAATGTGAGTATAAAGCAGAGGGAAGCTGGTTAAAAAGAACAAAGGCTCCTGGGAAAAGGGCTTGCTTCCTGGAGCCACCTAGTTCCCCTGACTTATCTATCCAAAAGGAAAAGATAGTGGGACCGTTCCCTTTACAAGGTAAAGACTGAGAATCAGTTCTTCCTACTGCCCTAACTGAGGGAAGTTACCTCAAACAAGGAAAAAAGTAAATTTATCGTAAGAATTATCTATGAATATAACCTCAAAATTTCCAAGGTTGCTCCACATAAAAAACACAGATCTTTCGGGTTGTATGCCGGTATTTGAAGTTTGTTGAACATGAGACAAAATCTCCAGTCCAGAATTAGAGGGAAGTGATTCAAAGATCTAAACAAAAGCCCTCCCCCAAGTGGGCAAATGATATGAAGAGGTGATTCTCCAAAGCTATATGGAGAATAAATGCTAAAAGTCACTAAAGGAGAAGTTCAAATTATAATAACCCTGAAGTCCACCTCTCACACCTCTCACTCCTCAGATTATCAAAGGTGACAGAAAAGGGCAAGTAGGAAGGCAGGAAGCTTGAGGCACTGCTGGTGGAGCTGTGAATTAGTCCGACCATTCGGGAGAGAAACTTAGAAATAGGCCCCCCCAAAGTCACTGAACTGCAGCACATGCTTTGGCCCAGAAACATCACTCTCCGCTTTAGCTCAAAGACGACAGAAAGGAGCACGTCCACACAAATGTTTATAGCAGCTCTGTTTGTGGTGGCCTGGAGGAAGCGTCCGCCATCTTGGAAGGCCCAGCCAATTATGAATATAATATGAAAGTGATGCAAACAATGAATAATTTAAATTTTAAAAAAAATTTTTAAACCTACAAGCACAGCTAAGTCTACACCGTGCACAAAAATGTAAAACTGGCAGGTTTTATTTCCAATGTCATTACTTAGAACTTGCTAGACTAGGGATGGAGAACGCAGAAAGACATTGTGAAATCTAAAAGCTAAAAGTAATGAAAAGTTGGCACAATGACCCAGAGACAAAAAGACTGTATGATAATAATCGGGCTGGCAAAGGTGACTAAGGGTGACAAGCCGGAGCCTAAGCCTGTAATTCTTGCTCCTGGGGAGGCCATGGCTGGCAGAGCACTAGGAGGCAATGGGAGCGGAGGAGGGAGGGAGGAGGAGGAGGGAGGGGAGAAAAGGAAAAGGAAAAGAGGAATCTGGGAAAAACTGTCTGAGGTTGCAGGATGAAGAAGCAGAAGAACAATTCATTTCCTAGCAATGCATTATAGATTAAGGATGAAAGGCTTCTGCTGAGTGCCGTGGCCAAGCAGGATCCCAGAGGCCTAACCCAGGCCCTGCTCCAGATCTCCTCTGGAAAGCCCGATGAAGCAGGCGCCCCAGGCACAGCCAACGTGAGAACTGGTTTGGCTCACAATGCATTTGGGACAGAGATTTTCTCTTTCTTCTTGGGAGAGGGCACCTTCATCAGCCTGTGCCAGGATCACTCGAGTCAGATGAACCCTGCCCCCTAAGAGGGAACTTCACAGCAAGTCGCAGAGAATGCCTTGTCCTGGAACAGGGATCCCACCTGAGGCAAAACCCGATTGGCCCCCACCTAGTTCTGCCTCTGCTGAGACACTCTGGAAGGCCCAGCACTAAAAGGTCCTTGTACTTGGGACATTCTGTCTTTACATCTTAAAAAAGTGATTAAGGTAAACTGGGCAAGTTGCCCGTGCTAGAAGCTAGGGCACAGTCAGAAGAGGAAAGAAAATTTAAAAATTTAAAAAAAAAAAAGTTCTTCTATGGGAAGATACGTTCTCCCATTAAAAAAAATCAGAGACAGACAGAGAGACGGAGACAAAGACAGATAAAGACACCCACAGATAGACACAGAGAGATAGAGAAGAGACACAAAGACACACAGAGACAGAGTGAGACACACACACCCACACACAGAAAGACAGAGACAGACACACACACACACAGAAAGACGGAGACAGAGAGACAAAGAAAAAGAGAAAGTGAGAGACAGAAACAGAGACAGAGACAGAGAGACAAAGACAGAGGCAGGAAGAGAGAGAGATAAACAGACAAAGACACAGATGGAGAGACAGACAGATGGAGAGACAGAGTGAGCACCGAGGTCCCAGTCAGTACCTTGGTTTCTGGGGTGATTGCAGCCTCCAGCAACTTGAGTTTGGAACAGTCAACAAAAGAAATCTTCAAACCCAATTCAGTGGCCACGCACCGGAAGTATCTGTTTGTCCCTGCAGCAGAAAAAGATCCAAGCAAACATGGAAAACCCCGAGTTCCAGGCATGGAACTTCCCCCCTGCGGCACTTCCCAGCCCAGTGTTGTCTCTATAATCCTGGAACATCCAAGGAAACTGCCATCTACCCAGAAAGTGCCCCCACTACCATCAGATCAGATTCAAAGGGGAATATTTTTAAATTCACTGTAAGGAGGGATATATTTGAGGGTTCGGGAGGAGCCCGTAGGGGGAAGATTTATTTGCAAATGAAAGTGATGCAAAAGATGAATAATTTAAATAATTTTTAAAAATACACAAGTATAACTAATTCTACACCGAGCACAAAATGTAAAGATGGCAGGTTTTGTTTATTTCCAATTTTATTACTTAAAACTTGCTAGATTAGGGATGGGGAGGGCAGAAAGCCATTATAAAATTTAAAAGCTAAAAGTAATGAACAGTTGGTAGAAGGACCCAGAGACAAAAAGACTGTACTTTTTCTCAATAACATCCAAGATCATATCTTTAGGCTGGAAACCACCTAACCCAAAGGCTGGAGACCTTAGAGACCATCTAACCCAAGCCTCCCCCCACTGTCTCTCTGTCTCTCTCTGTCTCTCTCTCTCCACACATACACACACACACACACACACACACACACACACACACACACACACACCATTTTATAATTGAGGAAACATGAGTCTCTGTCTGTCTCTGTCTCTCTGTCTCTGTTTTTTTCTCTCTCTGTGTGTATATGTGTCTCACTCTGTCTCTGTGTGTCTCTGTCTCTCTTCTCTATCTCTCTGTGTCTGTCTCTGTGTGTCTCTGTCTCTCTGTCTCCGTCTTTTTCTCTCTCTTTGTGTGTATGTGTCTCACTCTGTCTCTGTGTGTCTCTGTCTCTCTTCTCTATCTCTCTGTGTCCGTCTCTGGGTGTCTCTGTCTGTCTTTGTCTGTCTCTGGAGTCATTCTGTTGGGAAGCTGTGGAGGGAGCTCTCCCACCTTGGGCGCTCCTTCCACTGTACCCCCCCCCCCCCATGTCAACCCCCTGAGACCTCCCCCAAGGCGCTCCCTGATACATCTAGACACACACACGGGGACAATTTCTTCATGTTTCCTGAATTGAAAATAACTACAATTCACGTTTCAGGGATGTTTTTAAAATAATACCCGAGTCCCAATATAGATTTCCGAACAGGAAGAGAAAAGGCCGGCTCTTTTCCCTTTGTGCCTTTCTCAAAGAGCCTGGCATTTCCCCTGGAGGACCTCAGCACATCAATAATGAAAGCCTTGTTTTCAAGGAGACCGGCTCCATCTCGCGTTCCTGTACTTGGAGCACGACTGAGACGTGTTTCCGGTGCTTCCCAGCAAAGACCAGAATCATCCAACTTAGAGAAAGATGAATTGGAAACAAACTGTTGAGTATTCAGTTTTCTTTTTGCCAAAAATATGCTCGTCTTCGGGGGGGGGGGGGGGGGGAAGCACATTAGCAGAAACCTCAATGTTTTTCATTGTATAAACTTCATTCTAAAAATAACACCTTATAAAGAATATAAGAAATCTAGGAAAATTGTCACTAAGAATTCATAACTCCCTATGCTGCTTCAAGTCCTATTTCCTTCTCCATTTTGTGGATCACGGATTTGGAAGCAGCCTTCTAGTCCACCCATTTTATGGGTGAAAAAACTGAGGCACTAATTTGCCCATGGCAAATGAGTTGACAACACTACATCTAATAAGTGAAGGGAGAGGACATGAAATCTTCCTCGTTCTCCCACCCTGTTCTCCCACCCTTCTGACTGACACACCTTAGCTCTGATAACTAGTTTTATCACAAAGGAAAACCAGAAAAGACTCTGGAACATCATCATCACCATCAACATCATCCCCACCCCCACCCCATCACCCCACCTCACCCCACCCCACCGCTCTGTTACAATCTCACCCCCCTAATCCACACAACTACAAGCCGTGAGGATCCTCCCAAGTGCCTCCTGTGCAGGTCAGAGGTCACTCTCGGGGGGTCGGTTTTGTGTCCCTTCCTCCAGAGACTTGTTAGAAAGCCCTGGCTGCCTGAATACTCAGGATGGGTCCCTGGTGTGTTCGCTGCACCCACTGTGCTGGCTTACAGTCTGGAAGCCGGGCAGCGCAGGGAGATCAGCGCACCGACCCCACATGTGTTCCATTGCCTCTAGGTCAGAGGCAGAGTAGAGGCATGGGTCCCAAGCCGGTCACTGGGCCATCAGAGCATCCTTCTGACCACAGGCGATCTCATGCCTCCCAGGTCGTGGCACTGCCCCCCACGCGCAGCCCCCAGAGCCGGGCACGCCCCTTACCTCCGTACACATCGTCCATGCAGATGATGTGGTCCCCGGACTTCAGGAGATGAGTGATGTTCAGCGTGGCGGCCAAGCCTGAAGCGAAGGCCAGACCTAGAACGGAAGCCGAGTCAGAGCGGGCACAGACGGTGCCCTGGAGCCCGAGCCACAGACCGGGCGCTGGAACGGAGGCTACCAAAGCGGGCCGAGTTCCCCGGCTTGGCCAAGACCACCAATAATCAGTGGCTGAGCCAGGATTCGAAGCTTCCCCTCACGTGTCAGGATGCCGGCCTTTCTGGACTATCAGGGTCCGATCACTACAGATTCATGCTCCCACCCCCATCAGATGCGGTCATTAGCTCCCGTGACAAGTAAAGAAACCGAGAATCTGAGTCTTTAAGGGACTTGGCCAAACTCACAGCTAGAGGGAGGAAGGGTCTCTGAGGCAGCATTTGAACTCAGGTCTTCCTTGACCCTATCCACTCCACAGGAGATGACTGAGAAATTTATTAAACAAATGAGGGAGCTACGTCCTATCTTAGTCACTTTTTCACCTTCACTTGCCAACTTCATTTTTCAAACATCATAAAGTCATGGAAAATCTTAATCTGAGTCCTGAAAGGTCAAGATGCTCGGGGGGATGAGCCCTGACTTTTAAGATTTACTTCAAGTCCCTCTAATCAGGCAACTTGGATGCCCTGTTGGGAGGAGCCACGGGGGGTGGGCCCAAGATCATCCTATTATATGGTCTTGGTCGTTTCACAAGATCATAAGAACTGCCAAAGACAAAGGTCACTAAGTGCCAGGCGCTGCACCAGAGGAAAACTCCTTCAGGGCCCTTCCTCTCTTTTTTCTGTGTGTCTTCAGTGTCGGGTATGGTCCCTAGCACACAGAAGGTGCCTAATAAATGCTCGTTGAAAGCAGGACAGCATTAACCTGTCATGTAAAATTCAATCTCTGTTTTTAATAAGTAGCCCATGACTGAGATTCATGGTTTCATACTCTATCCTCTGGTCTTTGTGTGTGGTAATGTTTGTGGATGTTTTTCAAAGTCATGTTTTTTAAAGAACATTTCATTTTCCCTCATTTCCTGAGATGATCCTAAGACTTTGATCCTTGCAGAATATGTTCCTACATGATCTCCTCTGACTCGGAGCACGGCTTTCTGAGGTCAGGGCTACAGGTTACATAATAAGGGAGGCTCCTCAGCGTGCTCTGGAGCCGAGTGCCCATCCTCCCACAACAAGAAAAAGTTGGGGAAGGATCTGAAGCCCGGGACAGATTTCTGTGCCCAAGTCCAAGTGCCTCGACTCTCTCCCATGAGCCCTCCGTGTCCACTGGCAATTTCAAAACCAAGGTGAATTCACATTTACTTGTTTGCTTTTCTTTTTAACTTCTCCAAAGCCCAGTTAAAGATTGTGAAAGACTCAATTCAGATTTAAAATACGTAAAGGCTGCTCTTTAGTTATAGTTACATGCCCTCCCTGAGCCAATTTTCTCCTTTTTAAAAGGAAAGACTGAACTAGAGCGGGAGCTCTTAGCCATGTTTATATGTATCATGGACCATGATGACAATCTGGTGAAATCCATATGGAAATTTCTTCCTGAAATTTTTCCAAGGCATAAAAACAAAATTTCATTTTTATAAAAATATAGTTGTCAACTTATTTTAAAAAGGTCTCAGCTCCAAAGTTAAGAACTCCTAGACTGGACAGCTATGGACCTTTCTCCTGCTCAGATGCTCTGGAGCCCCACCCATATTTACAGATCAACCTGGGACTCTATGTGGTTGTTGGAAAACATTTTGAAAACAAACTGCTCACAGTATTTAGCACCATCCAGAGCTGCTACCACCTTCTCCAAGCAATTCCGGGTGGGATTTCCAGAGCGACTGTATTCAAAACCCTAAAGAATAAAGAGAGTTGAAGTTTAATTTTCTTTTCATGAGAGTGATGCCTTGGAAGTGAATCTTCTGTAGACAGAGACACCAGAAGAAAAACACAGGAAAAGAAATGAGAGATATGGAAGAAAGAAGTGGAAAAGGAATTAATATCTTGGCCATAAAAACAAAACTTGGTCTAGATGACAAATTCCCTAAAGTGTAACAAATCCAAAGGAAGCTGATGACTAGATAAGATAATATTTTAAACAAATCAATAAACTTAAAAATAAAGAAAATTTAAGGTGATATAAGGGAAAATAATCACCCTGGAAAATAGATCAATGAGATAATTTAAGAATTAGAGAACTACCTGAAAGCTGTGACTGACAGAAAAGCCAGACATCAAATTTTAAGAAATCATTTTTTTAACATGTCCAGTGCTCCTAAAAGCAGAGCACAAAAACAGCAGAAAAAAATCTGCCAGACACCTTCTGAAAGAAATTTCCAAATGAAAATTCCTTTTAGATAACAGCCAAAATCCAAGGCTTCCAGATCAAAGAAAAATGTACTGGTGACAGTCAGAAATAAAGAATCTAAATACCAACCTTATCTCTAATCCCCAAACCTGCTAGAACTATTTTTGGTCCAATTTAGAGTAATTTTTAATTGCTCTCCTTATTCTCCTTTCCCTTTATCCTTCCCCTTCCCGTTTTCCTGTTGAGTGCTGGAGCGGTCCTGCTCTTGCGCTTGCTCTCTCTCTCTCTCTCTCCCTCTCTCTTTCCCTCTCTCCCTCCCTTCTCCTGTCCTTTCTTTCTTTGACCAGTTCAGATGTGATTAAAATGCACTGCTCTGTCAATATAGACTTCTACTTCTACTTTAACTTGCTCACCCAAATTATGGGAATTTTTTTTTTTTTTTGCCAGATTCAGGGTGTGCAAATACTTCTTTTGTCCTATTTATTGCCCTTCCCATTCCTGCTTTCCAGCTCCAGATCCTTCCCTCTTCTCTTTCTTTCTGTCTTCCCCTTCCTCCCCATTTTCCTCCCTCCTCCCTCTCTCTTTCCCTCCCTCCCTCTCTCTCTTTCTCCTTCCCCCCCTTCTCTTCCTTCTATCTCTGAAACTGGCCACATTGTGGCACAAAGAACTTCCAAAGTGGGATTCCCACGTTTCCCGGGCTCTCCAGCTGTTGTTTACATCAATCAAAGGTCAGAGTCAACTTGGTTCTAAAGGGGAGAATGAAAAGCTACCGCAGAAGTCCCTTCATCTTGACCCAGTCGAAGCAGGAGATTGGTCAAAGGGGAGAGGGGAAAGTCTGAACCACAGCTCTGTCCCTAGAGAAATGGAAGGGCTGAACTGCTACAAGGCTACAATGTAGCCAAGATATAATGTAGCAAAGATACATTGTGGTCAAGAAATAATGTAGCTAAGATACAATGTAGTCAAGACATAATGAAGGAGAGATACAATGTAGTCAAGATATAATGCAGGTAAGATATAATGTAGTCAGGACATAATGTAGCAGAGATACAGTGTGGTCAAGAAATAATGTAGCTAAGATACAATGTAGCCAAGATATAATGCAGTAAGATAAATGTAGCAGAATAATGTAGCAGAGATACAATACAATGTAGCCAAGATATAATGAAGGAGAGATACAATGTAGTCAAGATATAATGCAGGTAAGATATAATGTAGCTAGGACATAATGTAGCAGAGATACAATGTGGGAGTCAAGATATAATGCAGGTAAGATGCAATGTAGCCAGAATATAATGTAGCAGAGATACAAGTAGTCAAGATATAATGCAGATAAGATACAATGTAGCCAGAATATAATGTAGCAGAGATACAAGTAGTCAAGATATAATGCAGGCAAGATGCAAGGTAGCCAAGATACAATATAATCAACGTACAATGTAGCCACCGCTAGATCAGTCATTGTCAAGCCTCTTCTTCCTAGAATGATTCTGTGGAGGAGCAGCCCCTTTCCCATCTGCATTCTCCGTGAGAAACTGAAGGGAGGCCCAGGAGTGGAAACATGAGAACTTGGAAGAGATCAGACAGTCTCTGATACAGAAAATCAGCCCCAGGGAGGCGGAAACGCTTTCATTTTTAGCTGGGGTCTCAGTTCTAGTGTGAAGTCTCGCACAAAGGACATGCTTAATAAAGAAAGCTTTGTTTATTTGACTTAATAGAGCCCCAAAGATTTGCTCATTTGACCATCAGAAGAAAGAAGATTTGACCATCAGAAGAAAAGGGCATATAATGCTAATTACTCATTTTGTTTTTGCTTTCGCTCTCTCCCCCAGGACTTGAAGGCTTAAGAAAAGCATTGGCACAGGAGGTGTAGACATTTTTTTGTTATGTTGGTGAATAGACACTGTGGAAGCTCAAAGTATTTTAAAAGGGGGGTGGGGAGGTACTGAATCTCAAACTCATTCAATTTGGGAAATAAGTAGCTCACTTTTTTCCAGGTGTCATTTCAATTCAATAATAAAGTCATTTGTAATGATTATTCCTCCATCTTCTTAAATGAAACCAACAGAGTTCAACTCCCTTACTCTACACTTTTAATCTTACAAATGGAGAGTCATGGCATGAATTCAAATTCTACACTCATTAAGTGTCAACTGTATGCAATGAAAGGAGCCACAAAAATGAGCTGAGCTACTGCTTCAGCCCCACACTGTTTGGGTGACTCTGGACAAGTCAACTTAACTTTTGAATGCAGGAGGCAAATCTCCAAACTGCAGATCCGCACTGGTAAACAGATTCACACTGCAAGTTCCCTCCCCTCAAAATGCACCAAGTGCGTGCTGGGAAAGAGGAAGAAAAAATGGGAAAAAAAAAAAAAAGCTACTTGAGGGGTTTATAATCTGGTAAGAGAGAGCTGCATAGTTCATAGGATATATGTATTATACAAAGTAGAGTATGATGAGTATACAGGAGAGGTAGTAAGTTCTCTGAAATACAAGAAAGGAGGGGCCATCTCTAGGGAGGAATAATGGTGTTGATGGCAACAATAATAAAAGCTGCCACAGTATTTTAAGATTTACCAAACTCCTTCTAGCCTCACAATTACCCTGTGAAGTAGTTATCATGACTATTATTATCCCCATTCTTGTAAATGAGGAAACTGAGGCTCCGGGTTTAGTATTGAGTAGTAGGTGCTTAATAAATGTTTGTTCCCTTCCCTACCACCTGCTAAGAAGCCGATTTGTGAGTTGGGTTTTGAAGGGACAGGAATTCTCATCCTAAAACCAGGAAAGAGCAACTCCTTAAAGGAGGTTCTGAAGTTTTCGGGGCTGTGGACAATGGCTGAAGACATTGAACTCCTCAGAACTGGTTTTCAATGCGTGAAATAAAATACATAAGGTAAGAAAGAAAACCAGTGATACTGAAATAGTTCTAAAAATATTTAAAAAAAAAAAGTTCACAGACTCCATGTTAAGAACCCTTGATCTAACATAATCTTCATTTTATCAGATGAGGAAACTGAGTGTGGAGAAGGATCTGGCTAGCATAGAGCTGCCATTTACATGGTACTTTAGAGTTTGTGAAACCCTTTACAAATATTACCTCATTGGGTCCTCAGGACAACCCTGTCCTGGAGGTCCCTGTTTTAAGAGGTTAATGACTTGCTCAGGGTCACACAACTAGTAATGCCTAAAGCTGAACTCTACCTCAGGGCTTTCTGCCTCCAGGCCTGGTCTTGGATGCACCTATTGTTAAGATTGGCTCTGGCTCTGGAGTCTGAAGCCCTGAATTCAAATCAGACCCCTGACCCTATCTGGGCACCCCTGAGGAAGCCACTCTCTCTCCCAGGTTTCTGCTTCCTCCTCCAGGAACTTCCAGGGGACCTTTCTGAACATCAGTCTCTTTCTTAGCATACTGCAAAGGGTGAAAACTTGTTGCCGGGGCCTCTGCCTTGATGACCAGCTCCATCCATTCTGCCAAGCTGGCTCTCATCTGTAAAAAAGTGGCTGAAGAGGACAATGATTCAGAATGCAATAACGTGCAGCCTTTAACCTTCCTGCCCCATTGCCTTGGTTGGCTGGCCCTGGTCCGCCAGAGTGGAGAACCCACAAACCTCAGCAAGTATCAGAGCCAGACTTTATTGCCATCAAAGGGCCCACCATCATTTCCCCCTCCCAAATTTTGATTCCTAATTTGTTTCAAATTTTACACTATAATTATACAAATTTGCATTATTTGGCCATTTTTGTTGGCATTTGAAAGCTTATTTAGCCCCTTCTAGCTCTAAACCTCTCTCTAAGGCAAGGAAGCACATCCAGCAGAAAGATAAAGTAGCCACAATCCCAGACTTAAGAGCCGGGAAGGATTGGGTTCAAACGCTACCTCGGACAGTTCCTAAGTAGGATGCTCCTGAGACCTGGAGGAGAGGGATAATCACAGCATCCATTCCAACAACAAGGCAAGTTAACCAGCAGTATCAAGTACCCAGGTGCCAAGCACGGTGCTAGCTCCAGGGACACAAGGAAGCTAGGAGGAGCAAAAGATGCCAGGCCTTGTTCTTAAGGAATTTTACAGTCTAAGTTAGTCACACAACTACCTCTAAACAAGACAGACTCGGGTTAAACTGGAGCTAAACACAGAGATCAAGGTCACTGTGAGGAAGGTGGAAAATAATGTATAGAAAGCCCTTTGGAAACCTGGCTGCTTTGACACAAAAGTTCTCGGGCCCTGCCCTGCCCTGGCTGCGTGTGGCCTGGAATCTCAGGCTGAGTTCTTTCTTGATTCCACAATGTCCTTCATTGTCACATGACCATGACA
The DNA here is from genome assembly GCF_902635505.1 of Sarcophilus harrisii. NCBI lineage: Eukaryota > Metazoa > Chordata > Mammalia > Dasyuromorphia > Dasyuridae > Sarcophilus > Sarcophilus harrisii. Next base: position 7,157,528 of record NC_045429.1, read on the forward strand.
TACAAGTGAATTGGATTTGGATTGAGACAGGGCTGGGAAAGGGGCCCTGCCTCACTTTCCCCTCCAGAGCCATGCGGGCCCAGTGGCCAGACAGAGATCAGGACGACTGGAGATGGCCCCGGATGCAGTGGGAGACCTGGGCCTTTTGAAGCTAAGGTCTTCTACAGGTCTGAATTTGACTGAGGCAATCAATACCCTTTTAGTGATTAAGACTGGGGAGCAACTGGGGCAAAGAATCTCCTTTCACCAAGTCAAACCAATCAATCGAAGACCTTTAAGGTTTCTCACCAAAACAAATAACTGCTATTTATATCTAAGCTGGGCCAATCGGACCCAAGGACCCACTGGGGCTTGGCCCGGGACCTATTACTGGCCAATCAGGGAGAAAATCCTGGACAGTTTTGAAGAGGGGAATGGCATTGGAAGAGAATTCTGTAGATGGCACATAGATGGTTTGAGGGCAGAAAGCTATCCCTCACATCGCTGTTGAGAGGAGAGGGCCACACTAATAGGTAACTTAACAACAAAGTTATCTTAATAGTTCAAGTCAGAGAAAGTCTGAACTTAGGTCACCATGGCTGACTTGGGAAATCCTAGAAGCAAAAGGCTCATGGGAAGGAAGCAGCTGGCTCATTTTTCCAAGTGAATTCTTAGCTCTCACCCAAATTCCCATAAACATCTTATAAACTCATTAGCCCTTACGGAAAAAGCAGCATCCACCTGATGAAAGCCTACCACTAATTTCAGCCTGTGTCACCGTCCCTAAGTACCGAGACCAATATTGATTCAGAGTCTTATTTAGGATACAGCAGGAAGCTATGAGACACATCCTGCCAGGCCTGGTGGTTCTTTAAATGGAAACCACAAACATGACTCCCAAAGTAAGCCTAGACACCACGAGGTACCATTCTTGGCCCAGCATCCCCACTTACTAGAAAGCAGATGTGGAGGAAGGGCTGGCGAGGAATGGTTATGGAGCATTGTCTATAATGTCAAACTGCTTTGATGTAATCATGCGTTTGCTGTGGGTTTTTTTCTCTTTCTCTTTTTCTTTAAAAAAGGATTATAAAAAATATTATACTGAGATAGGATGATGATGATGATGATGATGATGATGATGTGGGTGTGTATATAATATATATATATATAAAATCTCCTTCCAAAAGATAGGAGGGAAAAATAAAAAGAGGAATGTAGGTGAAGCTAAAAAAAACAAAACAAAACACAGTATCAATAAAAATCTACATTTTAAAAATAAAACATAGCTTTCTCCCTGCTTACCATGTTCAATTCCCCCTCACTTTCTTTAATCCTTCATGTTTGAAGTTACTCACTGGGCTTGGAATCAGGAAGACCTGAATTCAAATCTAACCACAGACATTTACTAGCATCCATATGTGACTCTGGATGATTCACTTTTGAGGGTAACAGCATCTATATTACAGGGTTATTGTGAGGATCAACCATTAAATAATATTTGTAAAGCACTTAGTCCAGTGCCTGGCACACAGTAGATGCTACATAAATGCTTATTTCTTCCTCTTTCCCTGTTTCCCAAGTTAGTTTCCAGGAAATGACTAGAAATGCAGAGATCTCATCACACCCCATTGGGGGAGATATTATTCAAGCACAAAATGGATGGGTATGATGTGGGAGGCTCCAAGAGCCAGAGATGATAAGGAAGAACCCCTATTTTTCCCTATGGGATCAGTGAGTTAATACCACAAAAATCTGTCATATGTTGCCACAGGTCTCTTTAAAAGTTGTTTCCAAGTTGCTGTAAGAAATCATTTACAGACATTTAGCTCTGAGGGGGAAAGGGGGAATTTAGGGGTCTAGTAGTAAGAAATTCTGTTTTCTTGTCTCCTGAATATAATATGCTAATTGCAAAAGTGAAAAAGGTAGTGGAACTGAACCCCCAAAAGCTCCCTGATCAAAACTCCCCTTATATAAGAAATAAGTCCTTTCTGTGGTGGCAAAGAAATGGAAACAAAGCAATTGCCCATCAACAGTGCTGGCTCAAAAAGTCAGTTTATGAACATAAGATAAGATATTGCTGAAAAAACAACAATGAAAAGGACAAAGAGAGAAGCAAGGGAAGTCTTGAAATAAATTGAAAAAGAGTCAAATGAGCAGAACCAACACAAAGACACATACCTGATAGTGATAAGACTGAAAGTGAAAAGAAGACAACTCACAGAAGCGAAACTGTCATAGCCAAGTTTAATCCCGAAGAAGTGAAAGGGAACTAGTGGACTAGCAAAGGCAGGAGCCTAGGCCAGTAGCCTCTGGAACAAACTCTGGGTGGAACACTCCACACACACACAGACACACACACACACATATATACATGCATACACACATGTAAGAATTTCTATTCATTTTCCAAGTCTTATGAAATTGTTCTTAGCCATTTTAGCAAATCCCTAAGACGAATTTTCTCCCCCAAGCCAAAACCATTTACAAAATTTGATTTCTGTAAATAGTTAAGGAAGAAAAATCCCACCTGGCTGCTGCTGACCTCTCGCTCTAGGTTGCTGGGGACTGTGGCCCCTCTCTAGCCCTGCAGGGTGCCAATCAACAGGCAGGAAAGAGTCAAGCCAATATTTCCATAACAAAAGAAAGTTACAAAATATTCAAAAGCAGCCCCCGAGGGGCCTTTGGAAAAGCCCTTCAAAAAAAAAAAAAAAAAAAACACAAAAAGCCAGGCTAGGAGCTTTCTTTGGTTTTCCACTAAAACCCTTGGGACTATCCAAATCTCACTTCTTTGTTTCCCCCCAACTTTACAAACAGGGAAAGGAGGAAAGAAGCCACTTAGCAAGCAGGAAGTCCCGACTGGCTGTTTTATTAGCATTATCAGCCCCACGGCCTGTGCCAAGCCAGCCACAAGGAGCTACCTGGGACGGTCTGTTCCCCAGTTAACTATTATTGGACTCCCATTAAATGGACTGTGCTTTTAACTCCCTGCTGCTGCAATGAGGTACTTCAAGGCTGCCTTCCTGGCCCGGGTCGCGCACTGAAATTTTAACAGACCTTGGATTTTAGTCCAAGGGTGGCAGGCGTTGACTGCTCAGCTCCGAGGCCGCCCACCTGGGTTACCGGGGCCGAGCCTCGTAACTGGCAGCCCAGAGACCTCAGGTCTAATCCCAGCCCTCGTTCGAAGTGGCTTTGGGAAGTCCCCTTATCTCTGTCTCTCTTCCGTTCCCTGGCCTCCCCTGTCTCCCTCTCGGACTAGAGCGCTGGGTTTGAGGTCAGATTCAGGTTCAAATGCTGCCGTTTGTCAGTCTGTCCCGTTTGACCTTGCGCTGTTCCGGGGGACGGAAGGGAAGGGAGGGGAAGCCCCGGCGCTCCTCAGCGTCTGGCACATGGTGAGCGCTCGATTCCTGCCAATTCAAGCGCACGAGTGATTTTAAGCGTGACTTTGCGGGCCCGTATCATAGTCTATAAAACGAATACGCTGGGCTTTTTTCTCGGCTCCGAATTGGGGCTCGGGCCAAAGCTCGCGGACCGTGACGCCCTGATGCAATGGGCACGCAGTCTTGCTCAGCGAGCCTCCCTAACTCTCCTAGCACGTGGGAGGTGCCCTCCTGGGCAGGCCGAGCACGGAGTCCCAGGCTGCCCCGGGCTTAGAAAAGCGCCCTTCGGGCTCCCCTCCCCTTCCTCCTCCCGGCCCGGCCCCCTCCCCGAAAGAGACGCTGTGGGGAGAGTGGGCGGCTCACCGAGTGCTGGCCGGGCGCCTTCTGCTTGAAGGTGGTGGACAGCGAGATGGGCGGCACCACGGCCTGGGAGGACCACTGCTCGGGCTCTTGGCCCACGTGGATGGCGTTGGTGGCGAAGTGCGGGAAGTGGGGCCGGAAGCCTTTCTCGGGGGCTTCTCCCTTCTGCATTGCGGGCAGCGGGCAGGGCCGGGCTGGCCGGTCGCAGGGAGAGGAGACGGGAGGAGCGCGAAAGGAAGGAGGAGGCGGCAGGCGGCGGAGCCCCGGGCGCCGCAGCACTCGCCGAGCGGGAGGAGGGAGCCTGACGCCCGCGCGCACACGGCCGACCGACGCACGGACTCGGAGGGACGGACCGCGGCCGGGAATTGCTACTTTATCGCCACCCGGGCCCGCGTCGGTCACCCACGGGGCGGAGACAGTGCCGTCCAATGAGGAGCCGCCCCGAGCGAGCCCCCGTCGCTCATTGGAGGGCGCTGGAGGCGTTGCCTTGACGTCCACGGCAGCCTCCAACCTGGGCTCAGTCCCGCCACTTGGCTGGGTTCCCGGGGCCCCCGAGTTCGGGGCCGGACTTGTCCCCCGGCCCGAGGCTCCTCCCGTCGGGGTGAGAAGGGCTCGGGGGAGCTTTGGGCAAACTGGGAGGAGCGAACTTGGAATGAGCCGAGGTCACGGTCCATGGTCCGGCCAGGGCAGCCAGCCCCCGGCTCAAAGCCCACCTAGCCTTTGCCCCGACCATTGTGCTGACCCGGCGCAAAGAGCGCGATCGACCCTCCCCCGGCTCGGGCCGGGATGTTTACGAAACCGGGATCGGAGCCGCGGCGCCGGGGCCAGGACGGCTCCTTAAGCGGCCGGGCTCGATGCGGACGCTCCCTGCCCTTCCCCCTGGCGCCTCCGGGGCTGTTGGCCGCCCCCTCCCTCCGGGGTCCGCGCTCTGCTTTGCGTTTCCACTAGACTGCTTTCTGCGGGCTCTGCTCTCCGTGCTGACCCTTCCTCTTCCGCCTCCATGCTCCATCTCTCAGCCGCGTCGAGCTCGCTGACCAACTGTCTTAGTGGACATTTTGAGCTGGATGCCTCACTTGTCTTTTGGCCAGTCCCAGCCCTTCTCCTTCAGAACTCTCCCCTCTGCACCTTCCTGTTGCAGTGGAAGCCACACACACACACACACGTTTCCCAGCCTCTTAGCTGGAGCTGTCCCTCTCCCCAGCCCTCAGATCCAATCCCTTCACAACTTCTCTAATAGAAATCCCCTCCTCTGCTCCCTTTGTCCCTTCTCTGGCCTTTTGTAATCGGTCTCCGCTCCTCAGCTCATTGCTCTCCCTCCTTCATAACCCTGCCAAAGTCATTTTCCAAGAGCAGAGCACTAGCCCTGTCATCCCCTTACTCAGGAAACCTCTGGGGCTCCCATTGCCTTTAAGAGCACACAGAAGCTTCTCGTTGGAAGCTCTTTCCCACTGGCCCTTTCACCTTTTGTTGTCTTCCTTTGCTTGATTCCTTTCAGTACCCTCTTAATACTTAGCCATGTTAGTCCGCTTGCTCCTCCATGCTTTTGTACTGGCTTTCCCCCACGTCTAGAAAGGCCTCCCTCCTCACTTTCCCCCTCTGAGAATCCCCAGCTTTCCAAGATTCAGCTCAAAGGACTCTTTCTTTTCCCTGTCCACCAAATGACTTGATGGTCATCTTCCTCTATAGTTATCTTCCATCCACTCATATGTCTTATATGCACCTAATTATTCACATTCTGTCTTCCTGCTAGAATGCAAGCTGCACGAGGGTAGGAATTGCTTTTCCCTTCCTTTGTAATTCCAGATTTTTAGCACATAGTAATGTGAAAAATACTGAAAAGTTGGGTTTCTTCTACAGAGTGTTGCAAGCTTCCCGATAATGTAGGATAGTGAGTACTACTGACCAAGAGGTTTTCAGGACCTGAGAGGTTAAGAACGGCTAAGATTCTACAGAACAATTAAATAAATAATGGAAGCCTTAAGTAAACAAGAAATTGGGGAGTTAGGAAAAGTGGACTCAGCCCATCAGAAAGTCTTGTGATTTTGAGAAAATCACAAATTTAAGCTTAAAAGCCAATCCAGCCCAATCTCCTTGGACTGACTTGACCAAATCACTATTGCACCTGCTTAGTAGGCTAACTGAATATTAAACCACATACCCCATAATGATGCGGGAAAGATTCCAATCTTTGATTCCCAACCCCTCTAGCTAATGTAAATTACCCTTTGACTCACAAATCTTGGTCCCTTTGACTTCCAATAGAAGGTCCGGACCTGTCCCAGCCCCACCCGGATCTGAGCCAACTTTGGGGCTACACCCCAAAGCCCCTCTAGCTAAGTCTCCGACTTAAAAGGACCACACTGGGAAGCCCTCTTTGCAGAGATTCCAAACATGGTCCCCATGTGAGGACCCTCTGTCCACTGGACCCTCTATCCAGTGCCCTCCTTATCTCTACCTTCACCTATCTCCTACTTCTAAACTCAGTAATAAACCTCTTTTATTAATCTAGCTCTCTGGGCCAATAAATGCTTTTATTGGGAATCTGCGCTGCTACTAGACCTTATATACCGCCGTATCCTTGCGCTGAATCACAAGGGTTGCAGGGAACTCTATTTGACTCCTGTACCCAAACCTGCCACTAGACCTTAACTAAACCCTAATTTCATTTAGGTACCCCAAATGTAGACCTCAACATGTGGTCTACACCTCAACATTCGGTTCCTGGCCTCAACATTTGGTTCCCTGACCGGGAACGAACACCGGAAGCTAGATAATTTGGCAACTAAACCGAACCCCAACCTTTTGGGGGCACTCAGAACCAATCTGGGTTTTGAGCTGTTCAGGCAATATTCTTCTGGGAAGAATCTGTGTTCTTTATTTTATCTCTCTCTCTAAAGATAGTGGGGAGAATATCTGCGTTCCGTCTCACCCTATTTGACTTTCAGGTGAAAAAGGCCTCTATTCTTACCAGGCAATCCGGAACTCTGGATAAGGTAAAAGACTTTTTCTTAACTAATCTTGCAGTGGACCCCCAACGCCCTCGGGTCGGGCTTGGGTCGTGGGTGGGAGCTCTAAGCTCTGGCACAATTCTTGAGGAATTGCTGCGGTTTGACAAAAGGCCTCTTTTGTCGGCTCTCTGTCTCTAAGAGATAGGAGAGAGGCTGCAAGGATTTGGAAAACTAAAAGTTTTTTACCTGTCCACAATCTAGACACTCCCCTGCCTCTAAAATCTTTCCTGGAGCAGATTCTTTACTTGAGGAAACTCCCTCTGTCCAAATCCTTTTAAGACACTAAGGCCCTTCTTTTGCATCTCAATGCATTTCTAATCTTTTTTCATCACTAGAAAGCCCTGCTCTCAGGCAGGGACTCCAAGACACAAGAGGAAGTGTCTCTTTAACACACACACCCCACCCCACCACCCCCCACCCCCGACCAAAGAGACACATGGCTGTTCTGGGGACCCCACCCTTCTCGGGGGTCCCAGGCCAGCGCTCTCTTTGATCTGTGCTGGGGAGATAACCAGAGAAATGTAAGAGGAGCCGTGTTTGAGCCTTTCTCCCACTCCACTGTTAAATGCAATGGAGTTTCTAATGGTCAGGCCCCAGCCACGAGGAGAAAGGTCCCTGACTTGGGGTGAAGTTAGAGAATGTCTCTGCCCACGGCTGCTACTCCCTGGACAGGGGTGAGCGGTCTCTCCTTCAGGTCTTGCTCTCCCAGCAAGATTTGGGGGCTTAGATGAGCTGCCCCGCCCTCAAGTTCCAGCATGGAATCGCCAGAGGAGCCCTCGCCATTCGGGATGCACCGCGCTGGGTAAGATGGCATCTCTTTCTCCCCCACCCTCGCTCTGGCCTTTCCTCTCCCTCTTCCATGGAGTGGGGAGTGTAGAAACTCGAGGCCTGTTTCAGACCTCTCCCATGTGGCTTGGCAACCTGCCGTTTAAATACTCCTATCCTGTCCCCTTTTTGGGGTAACTATACAGTGGGGAGATTGGGGACTCACTCTTAATCTTCTCAAATCTCCGGAAAGGTTTTCACCAACTTTTAAAACAGAACTTTGCTGGCAATCTGAACTACCTGGCTCTTAAAGCCGCAGCTTCCAGCACTCAGGAAGCGTGCTCAGCCCATACATTTTAAATGGGACTCGGTTTCCCTGATTTGGTCATCCTGTGTTAGAGCAATGCCCCCTCCCGGAACAGCCTTTTAACTGTAGAAGCCTCAGAATTACGCTTTTGCATGGAGGCTGTCTACAAAGACTGGGGATTTTAAACTGCTCTCGGTTTTTTTCTTAGCTTCAGGGCACTACTTAAAACCTTTTCTCAGCTGCTTGTGGAAAGATAACCTAGGTAAAGCAGGCTAGGTCTGTCTCTCTCATTCTCACTTTCCTACCTAACCCTACAGGTGGGAACTCTTACGCTCTTAATTTTCTCAGTCCTAAAACCTTTTGCTCTTAGCACACTCTGTTCTATTTTCTGAATTGGCGTTCGATGGCCCTGACAACAATTAAAAGGTTCTTTTCTGGGGTCCAACCCTGGCCAGGTTGCAGCTTCAAGAAGACCTTTGGAATGATAGCTGAGAATAAAATTCAGGTCGAGGCAAATTAAATTCTTTAGAAGATGGCTCTTTTTTCTTTTCTCCCCTCATTCCTTGATTGCAGCAAGAAATGAGTTAATGGGAGAAACTGAAGCCATTTAAGAATTCGGTGAACACCTTTAGGAAAGAAGTCTGTCTTTCCTATCTGTGCTTTTCTCAAGCTCTCTAGACTTGTACCCTGTGTCCCTCCCCCATTCCTTGAGACACTTTGGCTCAGGGAGCCCGGGGGCTATAGAATATGCATAATGTCTAGAGTTAAGTGAGGAGCTATTGAAGTGGAGATCACACCCACTCCTACTACACCACACCCACTCCTAGCACACTTCTCAGCTACCTTGCCCTTAATGATGGTGGCCCTCTGAGGAGATTTTTCACCGAGGCAAGCCCACCACATCACCCTTCTATAAGGGCGGCTCAAATCTCCAGCTAATTTGAGCTTGCTGGCAGACTCAGGAGTCTTGGGAAATTAGTTGCCTACGAGACATCGTAGGGACGAAATCCTGGTTTTTCTTTGGCAAACGGCCTTCTAGGAGGCCCTTTGTGACACCTTCTAGAGACGTCTATGAAGGTTACGTTATAGAATGGGAAAGTCTTGGGGTTTGCAATGAATTGGCTTCCCTCCCTCATCCTTGGAGATTTTAAGCTGTGTCAATGCACTGGGCTTGAGAAAATGCCTTAATCTCAACACCTGAATTCTGAATAGATTAGCTGAATTCCAATCTCTCTAGGGACAAGTCCATCCTCTAAAGTGCTTTTTTCTTTCTAATCCTGGGACTGATTAACACTTGTGCCCTCAGAAAAGCGCGAGCAAAACACACCCAGCACACTTGTCTCTTTTAAAGCTGAAAAACTGAACCTAATGAAACCTAGGACCCACCCACCACCTCAACTTTTTCGGGGTCCAAAACTCATGTTTCTTCCACTCTGCTGCTAAAACCTGTTTGTTGGTTTCCCTTTACCTCCAACCTGAGACTCTCAGCTCTTTTCTTCTCAGGGCAACTTCTGCCTCATCGACAGAAGCGCCTTTTTAAATCTCTCCCAGACTTAGGCCTGTAGGTGTCCCAGAAACTGTCCGAGAAACCCCAGTCTCTGTCCTGAGTTTGAGCAGGAGGAACACTGGAGAAACTCGTCACACCACAGGGGGCTGGTGGTCTCCAGCGTCCTGCTCCCCAGTAGGGATGGGGTCTGAGCCCTGTTTCCCTTTATCCCAGGACAATCCCAACACCTCAGGGGCCGTAACTGGGTTGGCAGTGCTGAGATACCTTACACTCCCTCTGACCCCTTCTACCCCTCCCCCATAAGAGTGGGGAAAGTGGGGGGAAGGCTCAAGGCCTTTGTTTATTAAGGAACCAACTCTTTTTAAAGAAAGGCAGCACAGTTAAAAGATTTCTAAGAGCTTAAATTGCATTCTTATCTTGACTAGATGTATAGGCCTCTTGCCTACCCTGACTTCTTAGTCCACACCCTTTAATACCAACCCCAGGAGAAATTAGCTTTCCTGGAAATTAAGAATGAAAGGGCTAAACTCTAGGCTACTTAACACTTTTACTATAGACAAATAATCTTTTGCTCCCAGCATTTTCTCCTACTTCTCCTTGTTAGATGGGTTCTTACAGGCAGCCTGATGCATTTCCTGATGCATCTCCATCCTGGATGACACCCCGGTTTTAACCTGCTCCCGACATCTGGGCTTCAATCTTTGGACTTGCAACTGCCCTTCAGCCTGGAGAACATGGGACAACTGACTGGGAACAACTGACCGGGACAAACACCCCTTAGATGCCCTGCTGCCATCCCCAAATCCCACACCTCACGCCTCACCTCCTGGCATGAACCCCAAATCTCTACGACCCTTGCCAGCACGAAGCAGTTAAGAGATCAGCGCCCCTTTTCCCACATGCCTTTAGATGTGACTGCTTGAGGGGGGGATGAAGAGGGGACCCCTGAACTTGGAAAATCCTGGAAGGAGAAAATCTTCAATTCTGTCTCAATAACTGACTTTGCCCCATGTCTTTTTCCTTAAATGAATTTAAGTTCCAACTGCTTGAGGGGGGAATGATGCGGGAAAGATTCCAATCTTTGATTCCCAAACCCCCTAGCTAATGTAAATTACCCTTTGACTCACAAATCTTGCTTTTATTGGGAATCTGCGCCGCTACTAGACCTCATATACCGCCGTATCCTTGCGCCGAATCCAAGGGGGTTGCAGGGGAACTCTATTTGACTCCCTGTATCCCAAACCTGCCACTAGACCTTAACTAAACCCTAATTTCATTTAGGTACCCCAAATGTAGACCTCAACATGTGGTCTACACCTCAACATTCGCTTCCTGACCTCAACAATAAGAGGAGTTTTCTGCCATTTTTTGAATAGGGGATATATGATGAGGGAGGGGAAACGTTTATACATATTTAGGGGAAAACATGTAGTGGGTGTATCAGAAAGATTGTAAGCCAGAAGAGGACTGACCAATCTGTCTCTGAAAAGAGAGACTGCACCAAACTAATAAGTATAAAGTTTCTCCACCTTTCTATGGTCTTCCTGAAGAAGACGGAAGTCTACTTCTAGGCAGACATTAATATGATTCTTTAAGATTCTTCTTTAATAAATTTTCCTTGATATCTGGTTTTCAGCGTCAAGAGTTTATTTTTTTAAATAATTTTGTTCCCCAACATATGACTTGACTTGTGGACCTCAGACCCTTTAGGAAGAGCACTCCCATTGAGTTCAACAGTCTGGAGGTTGAACCCCTGGTGCTTTCAAATTCATGCTTCCTGTTTGGAATTGCCTTGAGATAGCCAGAAGAAACTTAATGATCAGGTATTCTGCTGTCAGATGGGGCAAGTCAATATATGGAACAAAGATAAGAAGCACCCTTTGTGGATCTGGAAGTTCCTTTCTAGAAACTGTGCTGGATTGCAGAAACAATCTACAGGAAATCCACACACAAGTCTTGAGGAGGCAGAGAAGTCTTGAGGAGCAGATTTGGGCTGCGCCCAAACTTGCTGGATTGTAGAAACAATCTACAGGAAATCCACACACAAGTGTGTGGCAGAGAAGTCTTGAGGGATCAGATTTGGGCTGCGCCGAAACTTGCTGGATTTGCAGATGAGAGGAACAGGTTCTAGACCTAGGGAAAGGGGCAGAATTCCTGGGAAAAGGAGACTCCTCAGAGTAGGAACAAGGAAGCAGTCAAGAAATAAGGACCTGGAAGAGAAGAGACAACTCTGTACTAGATAAAAGGAAAAGAAATTTAAAAGCAGTTTGCGTGTGTGTGTGTGTGTGTGTGTGTGTGTGTGTGTGTGTGTGTGAGAGAGAGAGAGAGAGAGCCTGTATTTCATCTTTTGTATTCATCAGCCAAATTATCAAGGAAAAGATCAGCACATTTTGGATTTAAAAGGGCTTGTTTTGTATATAATTGGATTTATGCATATAGATTTTATCTCAAGAGGGAAGAAGGACTAATTTTGAGATAGAGAAAGTCTTTAACTGCCACATCAAAAAAAAAAAAAAAAAAAAAGGAAAAAGAAAAAACCTGACATTTCTGTGGACTTAGAACTGGCCAATTTGGGTCTGCAGAAATACTTCAAGTTACAGAACTGCTGAAACATTTTAGCAGGTTCTGGGGGTTTTGTGATTAAGTTTTAAGTTGTTGGGCACAATCAGTCAGCTAACTTGAGTTATTCAGCTTAGATTTTACTGAAATGACAACAGTGAGGAAACAGGTATTTACTGATTACTGGTGGACCATTTGATAGCATGGCTGGAAGCTTTCCCCTGAGTTCTGCTGCCTTAAGAGGGGTTAGTGGAATAACATTGGAACAAAATGTACTTAAGGATGGATTAGTAGAGAAATTCAGGTATGATTGTTTAATGAAATCATCAAGTCAGTCATCCATCAACTGAAAGGAAATTGCCACAAGCTACTCAGAGGACTGGGATCTTGAACTGTTACATGTGAAGGTTAGTGTCTGAGCAAGAGTGAAGCGGGTTGTGGTCCCTTTAAGAAACTGATTTGTGGTCCTTTCTGATTGATTTGTGATTCAGATTACTCCCAGCCCCTCCTGGCTGATGCATTATCAAGTCAAGAAGCTAGGACCTTTGATTCACAAATCCTGCTCAAAAGCATCCCTTTGAATAGGAGATCTGGGCTTGTCCAGCCCCCCCCCCCCCCCCCCCCCCCCCCCCAAAAAAAAAAAAAAAAAAAAAAAACCTTTAGCTAAATCTCAAATTATAAAAAGAGCCAACCTAAAATCCTCTCTGCAGAGGTTCCAACGCCAAGGGTCCCCACTGGGGATTGTTTCCAGTGCCTCTTTACTCTCACCTATTTCCTTAACTAGACTTGAACCTTACTTCTAATCCCCATAATAAACCTCTTTTATCAATCTAGGTTTTCTAGGCGTGCCAGAAAGGCAATCCTCAGAACTCCGTAGCCTTGTGCCTCCACTAGACCTTATTTAATTCCCTGACCACCAGACACCCCAATTTCATTTGGGCACCCCAAATCTAAACCTCATCAAGAGGATCCTCCTGACTCGGTTTTCCAGAGGTGTTTCTTTGCATAAGAACCTACCTGATTATTCCTTGAGTCTGGTTACATAGTGGGATTGTTATTGCATCCATTTACCTAAAGGCAAACAGATCTAAGGAGGCTTTCTCCTGTCATGTCTGTGCTCTCAGGCTGAAGCCCAGAGGGTCTGTTTTGATGCTATGATCATGTCCCTGCTTTTTCCTCTTATAGCAAATTTCTATAACCAGAACAAGTGGTCAGTAGAATCTATAAAACACAACTCTAGTATGTGAGACCTTAGCGTTTTCTATCTGAAAATATATGATCATCATATCCTAAATAAGTAGGCAAATGAATGTTTGGCTTAGTTCATCTCTATCTATTGCTAGATGCATAAATCTGAATGAAATAAGGTTCTTAAAAGGTTTTCCCTATAGGATGACCTAACTCTGCCCCTTTGCAGTTTGAAGTAGCCATGATTCCTGTGGAAGACTGACATCTCCCTTGTCCCCAGAATTCCATGTCCCCAGAAGTCAGAAAGGGGGGATGATGAATCTGAGCTGAGCACAATTAAGTGATTAATAGAAGCCTTGAGCAAACAAGGAATTGAGGAGCCAGGAAGGCACAGGTGGATTCAGCCAATCAGAAAGAGTCCCTTGGTTTTGAGAAAACCACAAACTTAAGATATTATCTTCCAGTCCAAACTAGGTTGCTGTCAATGCCGGCTTTGACCAAATCACTACTGCACCTGCTTAATAGATTAATTGAATATTAAACAACATACCCCATGGGAGGAATTTTCTGCCATTTTTGAACATAGGATATATGATGAGGGAGGAGGAACCTATTTCTATATATTTAGAGGTTAACATATAGTGGATATATCAGAAAGATTGTATCCCAGAAAGGAACAGACCAGTCCATTCTCTGAAGGGAGGGACTGTGCCAAATTAATAAGTGTAAAGCTGCTCCACTTCCTCTTCCTGAAGAGATTCAGAGCTCTCTTCTGGCCAGAAACATTAGGATGATTCCTTAAGATTCTTCTTTATTAAATTTTCTTTGGTGTCTGATTTTCAGTGTCAGTGATATATTTCCCAAAGCAAACAGTCTAGATTTCACCTACTTACTTACCATGATGGCTGATACTCTCATTAAGGAGGTTTGGGGAGGAATGTTGTCTCTGAAGCTATGTTATAGCAATCAAATAACTAGTGGAGGAAGAAACTTGGAAGGAACAAACTTTTCCTTTAGGTGTTTAAAACTTTTCACAACCCAGCTCCTATCTCTCCTTTCAGGCTTATTATACATGACCTCTTTCATGAATTCTCTGGTACTTTCTTGCTAAACCTCATACATGACATTTCACCTCCCATTTCCCTACTTTTAAAGAAAATTGTCCCCCATTCCCGGAGTGTGCTTGCTCTTTGCTTTTACCTCTTAGCAACCCTCCTGAGCTTCACAGTTCAGCAGGAGAGCCATCTCCTCAAGAGATCCTTCTAGATCTCTCAGCTCTGGTAGCGTACCCCAAATTACCTTGTATTTATTTTGTATAAAATGTATATTTATTTTGTATAAAATGTTTGTATTTATTTTCTATAAAATGTCAGCTCCTTGAGGGGAGAACTCACTTATTTTTCTTTTTTAATCGTTAGCACCTAGCATCGTACCTGACATATATTAAATAAATATTTCTTGATTTGATTGACCCACTGCTATTTCATCTTTATATGGACATGTTTTCTCCCTCGGTAGGACACCTTCCTTGAAGGTAGGACTTGTTTCATTTTTGTCTTTGTATTTCTGGTGCATGGCACTAGGCCCATAAAGGGTACTTAATAAATGCATGTTGAGTGATTGATCCCCAACAAGTAGATAATTAAGTGTTTAATTCTTCAGAAAAAGACAATGCTTTTCCTTCAAAATTTACCTACAATCAAAAGCTGGAAAGAAAATCCTCTAAGGTAAAAAGAAAATATGAGAGGCTGGATAGTTTTGTCCCATAATTACTCAAGCAGATTCAGTTCTTGTACAACCCTGATGAGTACAAACATGCCAGAAGATTAAGGACTACCAAACTGCTGGTTCCCAGAATTATCTGCTAAAATTCTCGCAAATATACTTCCTTCTTCCATCATAAAATCTTTCCAAGTCTCTCCTTGCCCTTCAGTCATAATGTAATGTCAACCTTTACTCTGAAAAGTTCTTCCTGCCAAATATCAGGTCTTAAAATATCATGCTGTTTGAAACTGAATTGAGAGAACTGGATTTGAATACTGGACCCAGGCACTTCCACAACCTGACCACCATCTGGAAACACTAATCATTTCTTCATTTGTTTAAAAAAAAATCCTCATGATGAAAAACATGACTAGTATGGAAATATGTTTTGCATGATTTCACACCTACAATCTATATCAAATTGCTTACTGCTTGGGAAGAGAGAGAATTTAGAACTATTTTTTTAAATGAATATTAAAAATTGGTTTCACATATAATTGGGGGGGAATATTATTAAATAAAAAAAGAACAGCTTTCTACTTCTCTCTCTTCATACTCCACTCTGTTCCATTTCACCGAGTGAATATAAAGTCATTTCCAGAGCCATTTCCTCCTGCTAAGAGAGGGAAAGGGTCCCATAAGAGTTAACTTCGAGCTGAGCCCTGAAGGCTTCTGAGCAAAGGATTCTACAAAGCACCTGAGAGAAGGAAAGGGCCTCCAGGCATAGCCCGAGAGCAGAGAGAGCTCAGATTGTTGTTTATAGTTCTGATGGTTATCTCAAAGCCCTCTGCAAGTTTACAAGCTCAGGACAGTTCCTTCTAAATATTGAAAATTACCTGAGTGCTTCCAACCTGTAGCCATCTCACCTTGAGAGAAGGAAATAAGAGGAAATTCCTCATGTAAAGTTTCTGTTCCCTGAAATCATTACATTCGTAAACCCACACCAATGCCATAGACAGACAAATGTGTCTCAGGACCTATTGACTCACATGGCTGTGAACTGCAAGCAGTTTGGGCAGGAATATCGGGCCAAATTGTCCCTCACCAATGATGTTTGCCAAGACTCCCCCCAAAGATATGCAATCTTTGCGAACTACTTTTGTTCACTTGGAAATACTCTCATCAAATGCAGCATCTGGCAGGTTGTACTAAGAACAATGATGGATACAGAGAACAGACCCTGGGGGACTAGTAAGTCAGGAGACCACCTCTTTCTACACACTAAATCTTGGAGATTTAGAGATTTTAACCAACTAACTTCGACTGTGAGCAAGGTGACATTAAAATGACTGTCCTAAGTATGGTCAACTCTAGAAGGCAAAAGTTCAATTCTACTATTGAGGGGCTCCAAGGAGTCCATGCCCAGGAGGGGAATGTCCAGGGTTGTACAATCTATGCCAGTCTGGGTGCCTCTCACCCCAGCGGGTGCTGGGAAGCCTCAGACACCAAGCCTTTGGAGAGTATCCAGGATTCTCCTTGAAGTTTAATCTGCATTAGTAACATTTTCCCCACCACATCCTTAAGTGTAGGCAATGGACAAAATAATAAATCAAGTCCTGAGTTGTAGCATCTTCCCATTTCAGAGGTATAAT
Organism: Sarcophilus harrisii; assembly: GCF_902635505.1. Lineage (NCBI taxonomy): Eukaryota > Metazoa > Chordata > Mammalia > Dasyuromorphia > Dasyuridae > Sarcophilus > Sarcophilus harrisii. The sequence continues at coordinate 7,173,934 of NC_045429.1, forward strand.
GTGAACATTAAAAATTGAACAATGTGTGGGACAGTATTGACCACAAAAACAATCACAGACTCTCAGAGGAAGAGAAAAAAAAATATGATCTCCAGAGAAAGGGGGGTACCTCACCCATACTTAAGTTTGGAACTGAATTAAAGGTAAGAAGAAAACCACTGAATACTTGGACCTAAGTAGCAATATCAAGGGTTTTTGTTTGTTTGTTTGTTTGTTTTTATGTTATGGAAGGAAGTAGGAGAATTGGACTTTCTGAATTAACACTTTACATCAGGAGACCCATCAGAGGAGGAAGAGACTTATTGGTGCCTGGTGACTTCTTGAGAAGGGATGCTGAAGCATCCATTTGTTAACCTGCCCCTAATAAAATAAACCTCTGCAGTTTTCCCAGAGTCTTACCCAGGATGTGGGGGAGAATTTACAAAGATTTGTCAAATCAGGCAAATTATCAAATCTGATAATTCACATGGTGACAGATGAGGCTGTCAGAAGGAAGTGAAAATCATTGCTCCTAAGGTTGCCTTGGGAACAAGGATGAAGGCCTTGAGGGCACAGGTGGGTAAATTAAAAGAAGAAATTTTAGAAAAAAATGAAGGTCTTGAGATTCCTTCCTTCAGACTCCTCCTTCAGGCCCCAGCATAGGGTACTTAGCCTTCCCCTTTCACTTTCTTTCCTATGTTGGCTTTTCCTATCAAATTTAAAGACATAAAGAAGAAAACTACATTTTGCTGAAAGGTAACACAGCCAATGAATTAATTTCAATATTTAACTGAAATGCTGCTATAGCATAGCTTCTAAATACTCAAAGGAAAACTAAACTAATTACAAGGAGAGATCTTTTTTTTTAAAAAAAAGAATGATAATGGGAACCTCAATTTATCCCATTGGACCTAGATAAATCTAACAACAAAAAAACAAGAAAAAACCAAGAATCTGAATAGAATTTTAGAAAAATTAGATACTATTCACCTCTGGTGATTACTGAATGGAAACAGAAAGTAGTATACATACTTCTCACCTGTGTATAACACTTTTACAAAGTGATTGCATTTTAGGACATTTAAAGCAGAAATATTATGGATATCTTTTAGTTATGAAATGCAATAAAATTATATTAAATGCAGAGCTATGCAAAATATTGAAATTTAACTAGAGATTAGATAATTTAATCCTAAATAATTGTTGATTAAAGAACAAATCAGAGAAATGATAGATAATTTCACTAAGGATAATGACAACAATAAGACAACATTCCAAAAGTTGGGGGATTCAGCCAAAGCAGAAGAAAGGAGAAAATTTATACAGTATTTCTAAAAGTTTTCATTAGCCAAAAAAAGATAATTAATTAATGAATTGGAAATGCAACTAAAAATACTAGAAAACTAATAAATTAAAGATCTCCAATTATAGACCAAAATAGAAATCCTAAAAATCAAAGAAGAAATTAACAAAACTGAGAAAAACAACCGTATTAATGAGAACGAACAATTGTATTAATAAATAAAGTTATGAGTTAGTTTTTTTGGGGGGAGGAGAGGGTATGAAAAAATGAAATAGATAAACCTTAGACTAATTTAATTAAAAAGAGAAAAAGGAAAACTAAGTGACCAGTATAGAAAATAAAGATGGAAATTCACAAGTGAAGAAATTAAAAATATTGTTAGAAATTATTTTTTTCAACTACAATGAATAAATCCTACCATTTTAACTAAATAAATACTTACAAAAATATAAAATACCCAAATTAACTAAAGAAGAAATAGAGAATTTAAACAATTCAGTTTTACAGGGATAAATGGAATAACTCGAAATTGAACTTCAGAATAAAAAAACTCCATAACTAGATGGATTTACAAGTGAATTCTATCAAACTCTGAAAGAACAATTTGTTCTAATATTATATAAATTGAATGTTCATTGTTTGATGTACTTGTGAACTGATCCAACCATTCTGGAGAAAACTTTGGAACTATGCCCAAACAGCTTTCAAATTGTGCATACTCTTTGATCCAGCAATATTTCTACTGGGCCTGTATCTTAAAGAGATCTTAAAGGGGGAAAGAGACCCACATGTGCAAAAATGTTTGTGGCAGTCCTTTTCATGGTGACAAGGAACTAGAAATAGAGTGGATGCCCATCAGTTGGAGAATGGCTGAATAAGTTATGGTATATGAATGTTATGGAATATTCTTGTTCTATCAGCAGGTCAGCAGGATGATTTCAGAGAGGCCTGGAGAGACTTAAATAAACCAACGCTAAGTAAAATGAGCAGAACTAGGAGATCATTGTATATGGCAACAGCAAGATTATACAATGATCACTTCTAATGGATGTGGCTCTTCTCAACAATTAAGTGATTGAGATCAATTCCAATAGACTTGTGATGGAGAGAGCCATCTATCTGCTCCCAGAATCTGTGGGGACTGAATGTGGATTACAACATAGTATTTTCACTTTTTTTGTTATGGTTTCTTTGCATTTTGTTTTCTTTCCCCCTTTTCCCTCTTTGATCTGATTTTTCTTGTGTAGCATAATAATTGTGGAAATATGTATAGAAGAATTGTACATGTTTAACATGTATTGTATTGCTTGCCATCTAAGGGAAGGGGTGGGAGGAAATTTAGAACACAAGGGTTTTCAGGGGTGAATGTTGAAAAGTATCTATGCATGTGTGTGTGTGTTTGTGTTTAGCTTACATTTTTTTTTTTTATTAAAGCTTTTTATTTACAAAACATATTCAAGGGTAATTTTTCAACATTAATCCTTGCAAAACCTTCTGTTCCAGATTTTTCCCTCCTTCCCCCCATCCCCTCTCCTAGATGTATGTATGTGTATATTAACAAAAATAATATACATGTATAACCAGAAAAAATAAAACAAATAAAATAAAATAAATTGTATGTTAAAAAAGCAAAATAAGAAGTCCTATCAAATTCCTTCCATGATAGAGATAAGGTCATTATATATAAACAGAATCAAAACAGAAAAAGGGAAATGGCAGACAAATATACCTAATGAATGGTGAAGCAAAACTTTTAAAAAATATGTAATAGAGAGAAGGTTAAAACAACATATCACAGAGATTATATTACCATTTCCAGCTTGGATTTATAACAAGAATGCAGAGCTGGTCTAATTGGGAAAATTATAAATTTTATTCAGTCTTTTAGTAAAAAATAACAAATCTAATAAGATTATTAGCAACAGATCCAACAACCTTTTAACAAAATATACCATCAATTTCTGTTTTAAAAAAATACCAACTAGAAAACCTGGGAAGAAATGTACCTTTTCTCAAAATCATAAATAGCCCCCCCCAAACTAAGAGCTACCATTGTTTGCAATGGAGATAAATTATAATCATTTCAGGGGTGAAATTGGGGTGAAACAAAGCTGTCCATTGCCACTTTTTCTAAATAAGAAAAAAGAATCAAGGAAATAACCATACATAAAGAAGTAAAATTAGCATTTTTTGCAAATGATATAATAATGTACTGAAATGACCTTAAAAAGTCAATTAAAAATTAATTGGAACAGTTAACAAGTTTAGCCATCTTGTAGAACATAAAATAATCCTGCACAAATCATCAGCATTTCTATGTAACAGCAATAAAACCCAGAAATAAGAGAAATAGAGGAATTCCATTTAAAATTTTAACAGAATATATAAAATAACTTGAAGCCTATCTTCCAAGTTATATACCACTAGAACTATAAAGTCAATTGCAAACAACTGTTTACAGAAATATAGACCTAAATAATTGGAAAGATATTGTTTATGGATAGGGTGAGCTAATATCACAAAATGACAATATTACCTAAATTAGGTCTCAATGCACTATAATAAAATTCCCAAAGAATTACTTTATAGACCTAGAAAAAATAATGACATTCCTATAGAAAGGAACATAAGATCAAGCCTCTTCAGTGAAATAATATAAAAGAAAGGAAGGAAAGGAAAAAGATCTAGTGATGTCAGGTCCCAATAATAATGTAATTTGACATGGTTAAAAAAATAGAGACATCAATCAGTAGCACAGACTAGATATACAATATGTAGAAGTAAATTTCTCAAATACCCTCCTCGTATTTGGTAAAACAAAGACTCAAGCTTCTGAAATAAAAACTTATAATATGATTTTTAAAATCTGCTCAGAAATTGTATATCAACATGGAAAAAATTAGATTAAGATCAAAATCTATATCAAGATAAGCTCTAAATGGATATGTGATTTAGATATTTTTTAAAAAGTCCCATGATAAACAAATCAGAGAAACAGCAAAACATTACCAGTCAGATCTATGGGAAAAAGAAAAAAAACTCATCACCAATCAAGGATTAGAGAGGATCACAAAAGACAATATGGATAATTTTGGTTTTATAAAATTAAAAAAAAATTGTCCATAAATCTAGGATTAAAAGGGAAATAATTACCTGCAGAAAACCTTTGTAGCATTTCTCTGATGAAAGTCATAGTTCCAAGATATAAAAAGAACTGATTAAAATTTATAAGATAAGGAGCCATTCCCTAATAGAAGGATATGAATAGACAGTTCTCCAGGGAAGCTACCAAAGCTATATATAACAACATGAAAAAAATGTTCTGAGAGTCTACTTCACACCCATCAGAGTGACAAAGATGACTAAGAAGAAAAATAACAAATGTTTAGGGACACATTGATATCCTATTGATGGATCTGTGAACGGACATAACCAATCTGGAAAAAAGCAATTTTGAATTATAATAAAAAAGTTATTAAATAGTGTGTGCCCTTTGATCCAGTTAAGCCAAGGCTAAGCCTATATCCCAAAGAGGTCAACAAAAGAGGAAAAATTCCTTTATTTACAACAATATTTGTAGCAGCTCTTTTTGTAGCAATTTTTAAAAAAAATCTGGAAACTAATAAGCTGTCCATCAATTGAAAAATAATTGAATAAGTGGGGGTGTATAGAGGTAGTGGAAGATCACTATGCTATTAAAAACAAGGAAAAAGATTATTTCAAAGAGACATGGCAAGACTTGCATGAACTCACACAGAGCCACATCAGTATTATAAAAATGAATGATTTTTACAAACTGATGAAGAATAAGATGAGAATTACCAGATTTTTTTTTTCTATAACAACAATGTAAAAGCACTTTTGGAAGTTATAAGAACTATGATCCATTAAATGACCATTCAAGATTCCATAGATCTGATGATGAAACATTCTATTGATTGTAATCAAGAGAGGTGGTGGACTTTGGGTGCATAACGAAATGCATCCCTTTCAGATCATGACTGTCCCCAACACAGTTTCCATAGATCAGAGGTTTACATAAAATATTAAATAGGAATTTAATAGGGGAGCAGTTTTGCAGAAGTGGCAGCAACAAAGGTCAGCAGTTTCCAAAGAAAAAAGTTAGAAACTCAGAAATACATAAAATGTTTAGTATTGTATAATATCAACATATTTTATGATTTAATACTATAATAGTTCAGACTTTTTCTCTCGTACAGCAGGGACAAAAGTTTTTACATGCATTTTCTAGATTTCAGGGCATCCTGTACCTAATCCCTGAAATGTGAAAGGGATAACTAACTCTACACTTTTTATATAGTCTTTGAAGGAATTTGTTTTACTCGACTATGCAATTTTGTTACCAAAAACATTCTTTTTATTTTCTTTTTCTTTTCCAATAGGGCAGGAACGGGAGGGAGAGAAAAATGCATTTTAAAAAATAGAGAAGTAGGGAGACACAGATGTGAAGTGCTGCATTTAGTTTTAGACAAAATAATTGCATTACCCATTTTTCTTTCAGCCCAGTGGATGTGTGGAAAACTCAACACACATAAGCCCTTCTTACAGAAACCATAAGAAAACAAGATCTACAAGTTAGTGATTCTTGAGCAGTTTTCTTTTCTTTTTTTGCTGAGACAATTGGAGTTAAGTAATTTGCCCAGGGTCACATAGCTGGGTAGTATTAAGTGTCTCAGGTCATATTTGAACTCAGAATATCCTGACTTCAGGGCTGATACTCTATCCACTGTGCCACCTAACTGCCCCCTTGAGCAGTTTTGAAGGGAAAAAAAAGGAATTGCAGAGGCGGATGGGATGAGAAAGCATTTAAAGGCATATATGATTCTGGGATTAACAAAATTCAAATTGTTTCAGAGTATTACTGAATAGCTTATTATAATATTTTTTCAATCAGACCTTAATAGTATAACTACTGTCATATGGAGATAAGGAGCAGTATGAATTTATATTTATTTATATGTGTGTATATATATATATATATATATACATATATATACTTGTATATGTATACACACACTAATTTTTTTATGTGTATGTGCTTGTGTGTATATGTATGTGTATATACATGCATATATACATAAACTTTTGCATATATGTATTTATATACACAAACTTTTCTATGTATGTATACATAAATGTATATATATAGGTGCATATGTATATATACTTATATATATATATACACAAACTTTTATGTTTGCATGTATATATGTATATACACAAACTTTTGTGTATATGTGTCTATGATATATATACAAACTTTTGTATAAATATATGTGCATATGTATATTTTCTTGTATATATAAAAGCTTTTATATATGTATATGCATATGTGTATCTGTATATACATGTACATATATACACAAACTTTTTGTATATGTGTGTCTGTATATGTATACAAACTTTTGTATGTGTATGTATATATATAAATGTATACATCTATGTGTATATGCATATATTCGTGTGTATATATATACACAAACTTTTATATATTGTGTGTATACATGTGTATATATATACACACACAAACTTGTGTATATGTGTATATACATAAACTTTTGTGTATATATGTGTGTGTGCGAGTATGCGAGTGTGTGTGAGAGTGTGTGTGTGTGTGTGTGTGTGTGTGTGTATACGTGAACTCTGGACTTGTTGCTTTCTGACAGGTGTTCTTAATCTTTTCTGTGTCCCAGATTTCTTTGACATTCTGGATGCCTTGGAGTAATGTTTTTCAAATTCATAATTGAAAGACATGCTAAATTTCATTAGTAGATGGACATAAAGACATCATTTCCCCTGCAGATTCACAGACTGCTGGACCCTCGATTGCCTGTGTTTGGGGCATCATTAAGCCTTGTGGACCATGATTCCAGACCCAACCCTTCTCCCTGCTTCCTGAGGGGCTTGCCATAAATGCTGGCCTCCTGGCCCCTGATTTCCTCCTCCAGTAAATGAAGAGTCCAAAGGAAGACTCCCAGCTCTGGATCCCTGCTCTTACAAGTAGAGTCCTCTTCATTCTAAGGCTGACACAGAACATGACCTCCCTGATGAGCCGAGTTGATCTAATTTTGACTGTGGAGACTTTTCATTAGATGTCACTGACAGGAGCGCTGTGTTCAGTGTCCAAAGGGGAAAACTTCCATCCTCATTCCCAAAGTGACTCTAACAGATGCCCCCATCCTTGTTGGGACGCCCCCGCCCACATTAGACTTTTCTGAGGGAAGCCCTGCTGTGCCTTTTGCCCTAGCACTGAGACCCTGATTTCTGGTCCATCGCTGGGTGACTGTGGGCAAGCCATGGAAACTGTGTCCCTGCTGCTTTTTATCAGTGGAGGCTATAGGACTGGACTGGCTGGTAGCCACAGGCTCTTCCAATTCTTTCTCTCCAATCCTATTATGATGAAGGAAATATCAATGGTTGTGACCTGCTCGGCAATGACACAAACGTTTAACTGTGGGTATTACTTCAAATCTTAATAGTTGTGACTGGGAGCAAGTTACTTAATCTTTGTTGCTTGTCTCAGCCTCTTCCAAAACCTGCCTTGAAAGGCTGTAAGAGTCAAGTGAGAGAATATTCATAGTTTATAATAAAGTACTTGGCACTTAGTAGGTGCCATATTAAGGTTTATTTTCAACCTTCCCTTCCCTTTCCCCCTCCACCCCACTTTTCATGATCCCACCAGCTTATACTTTTCCTTCTGTGTTCTATTTTTCCTTGGTTTAGGTATTATGACAATATTTGTCTCATAAAATAATGAGGTAGGGTACTTCCTCAATTTTTGAAAATAATGAGATCTGGGTACTGACTGTTCTTAGAGAGTTTGGCAGTTGCTTATCTCAGCAGGAATCCTTCTCACTCCACATTAGTCCACTCTGATCCTGATGCCCCTATAACCACATCAAAAGGCTCCTCAAGTGGCATTTATCAAAAAATCTTTGATTCCCCAATGGCTATTGGTCACAAATCTGATAATGTAGTTTTACAGTCAGATAAAGCATTGGCCTTTCATGGTGATGAATCATGTGGGAAGGCCTAAAGTCCAAGTGGATAAGAAGGGGAGAACAAAAGTTTCTATCTAGAAGAAATATATTCTATAAATGCACATCCAGCTTATTAATCTTCCTCTTCCTATTTTATTAATGCATATTTTTAAGGCTATAAGTTTTCCCTTGAGGGAATATTTATCTTTAACTATATCCCAGAAATTTTGGCATGTTGATTTCTATTATCCCTCTGATACCTCATTATTTGTTATTTTGTTCTTAAGTATCCATTTAGGTTTGTGTTTGTTTATGGTCCCTGAACCAGATATTTCTTTTATTATGTTATGGTCTGAAAAAATGTTTCCTTTTACTATTACTCTGTATATATCTCTGTTTAAAATGTGTTTCTTGTAAACAACATATGTAGGGTTTTATTTTTTATCTGCCTCTGCTATTTGTTTCTATTTTATGGGCGAGCTCATCACATTCACATCCAGTTGTGATTAGCAGGCAGTTCTGTATTTCCATCCATTCTATTATATATATATATATATATATATATATATACTTTTGTAGTACCATGCAGATGATGCCATGCCTTTTAATTCTAGCGATTTGTTCAGTTCTACATTTCCTCCTTCATCTAGTTTTCTATTGGATTTATCCACAATAAGAAAGGGATATTGAAATCTCCTCTCACTATTAGGTACTGTCAATGTCTTCTTGTAATTCATTTTATGTCTCTTTTATGAATTTGGATGCTAAAACATTTGGAGTATATAAGTTTATTACTGATATTGGTTTGTTGTCTAAGGTTCCTTTCAGCAAAGTATATAGTTTTCTTGTTTCTCCTTTTGGCATAATAACCTGTGAGACAGTGTAGTCCTGAAGTCACTAGACGATCTTTCCCAGTGACCTAACTTGTTATAATGTTGGCCTTTTGCTTTGAATGAATATGCATTTTCTGTTAGACTTGGTAACCACTGGTGAGAAAATTAGGTATTGGACAGCAGCTGTAACAACTGACCGACCTATGCTCACGATCTATATAAATGGCCTTCCATTGGAAGGATTGGGAGACATTGGCACAGGACAATTCAGCAATGACTTGTCCTTATCAGAGAAGATGCTGCACTATGAGCAAAGCAGAATTGAATTAGCATAGAAGATTCACAAGATGTGTAAAGTTAGGGTCCACCCCCAATGTTCATAGGGACTATCTGTGTCAGCCCATTACAATTAGGAGCTTTGGTTTTGAGTAGATACAAATAAGAGTCCCTCAGAAATGGAGTGGCTTTCTGAGGGATCCACATGTGAAGAGGCCTTATGTGAAGAGGTCAACATAAAATAGGGTTCTTTGCCACTTTTACAGCTTGAAGACTGATTCCAGGTCAAGTCTTTTGCTTACTACTCTACTCTGACTCAATTTTCAAAGAATCCACATGGACATTTTATATTAATGAAGACAGGAAAATATTTGCCAAGTGGGCTAAGCTTGTTTTTTTGTAAAAAAGACAAACTATCCTTGAAACTTAATTGGTTCAGTGTACTGAAGCACACACCATTAATATAACTTTTGGGTTACCTAAGACCTAAGGAGTCAGGCTTGAGGGACTTCTTACTACCAAAACACCCAACCTACTTCCATCTGGACAAAGAGAAGGTGAGTTATTGTCACTGGGCTTGGAACTCTGTGTCATTCAATAGTTCCAGTCTTCAAGATATTATTTCGAGGGCCTGACCCGATGCTGTATCTTAATATGTTTCTTATGCACTATTGCTTAGTAGACTTTCTTTTGCCAAACATCCTTTGGTCTACAAGTATGTCACTTTTTTTTTTTTCCAGCCCAGAGCCAGAACAAGGAGACCTGTCTGAATCAGCCCTGGCCCAGAAGATATTCTTTGCATATTCCATTCTTCACCTCATTGACTTTTTACAATCTTAACTTTTCCTTGGCCTTCAAACTAATTAAAATAAAGATTAGAGAATATGAGAACAGAAATAAGGGAAGGCAGATTGAAAGCATTTTATTGGCAAATATTAAAGGGAAAGCATTAGGGGCAGAAATATTATTGAATTCAAGGAAATGGCTCAACTTAAGAGAGCTAACACTTGTAGGCAGCAGAGCAAGGTCAGTTACAATGGCATCAAAGTGGGAACAATATCGTGCGGGGGATCTCACAAGTGCCTGTATCATCTTTGAGCTACTAAAGCAGAAAGGACACCAAATAATGAAAGGAACTTATATCTCAGACCCTTAACCTATACCCTACGTGATGAGAGCTCTTTGGGGCATTTTTTATTTTGGCGTTTCTTAAAAAAAATATCATTCACAGAGAATGAGACTTGAAGAGACAGCTAGGTATAGCACTTCAAAAACTGGTCTCATGGTCACAGGGGCCTGGGTTTAAGTCTGCCTTCTGGTATAAACTGGGGATGTAACTCCAGACAGGGCTCTTGGGCAATTCTCTGAGGCTGTTGGTTTCAGAGCAGGTGCATTTCTACACTGGTAGAGGGAGTTTCCTCAATGAGCATTCCCTATGTTGATGAGATTACAGATCTAGCTTTAAAAAAATAAAACCCAAACATCCAAGGCAATTTACGTGTAAGTAGTGGGGAATGAGACCCTGAAGAAAGCTCTGACTTGGAGAATGATCTCTTGTCTACATGGACACACTTTCTTAGTGGCTTCTCTCCGAATTGATATTGAATTCCAAGAAGAATCAAAACTACAGCTAACTACCTCTTGGGCAGGCAAACTAAATTTGTTCTTTTACCTGAAGAATTTAGATCTCAGGGAAGGAAAGTAGTAAGAGCTTGTAATCAAACAGCTTCCTAAGAATGCTCTCCTGCACCTCCCCTACCATAAGCTATTGAGCCCCTTTCAATCATCCTCTGCCACCCAACCACCCCAACATGGCACTCACCAACCAGGAAACTTTCTTTCTAGGATCATTTTCCCTCCTTTCTTGCTTTGGTACTCTTCCCTCTTGTGCCCTTTTCTTTTCCTGGAGAGGAAAACAGAAGATAAAGTGGAGAAAGAGACAGAGACAAAGAGAATGTGTTCAAGCTTTGCTTAACCCAAGGAATCTCTAAGAGCTTCAGAGCCTCTCGACTCCCAGGCCTTTTCCTCTGGCTAACACTGGCTTGTCTTCCTTGGTTAAGATGGCCCTGGCTAGACTGCTGAGCCCACCCAGTTGGGTCAGAGGAAAGTTCCCAGGATGGCCTGTTGTAGAGACAAACTGGCAGGATTGGCCGGAAGCTGATGAGGAGCCTGACAGGAACTTGAGGGGCTTTTTATGTTGTTATATAAAACTGGATTGTTGACAGCTGCTTCCGGGGTTGTCTGATAGTTTAACTTGAATGGTCAGAGGGGCTAGCCAATCATAGGCCTGGCTGTCTTAATAGGGAATCTAGGAAAATGTTCTCTTTTGTTATTTTTGTTTGTTTCTGGTTTTTGTTAACCCAAAAGACATTTGGGTTAAGTGACTTGCTCAGAGTCACACAGCTAGTAAATGTTAAATGTCTGAAGCTGCATTTGAACTCAGGTCCTCCTGACTCCAGGGGCTCTACTCTGTCCACTGTGCCATCTAGCTGCCCTTCTTTAGTTATTTTAGAAATAAAAAAAGAAAATAGTCAAGGAAAGGGAACAATCCTTTAAATCACACCTGATATTGTTTACTTCTTTATCCACTGAACAGAATGTAATTAATAAATACCACCATTATTGCACCATTAAATGACATCACTCTTGTCTGTCCCTCCTTGTAATTCTTACCCCTCACCTCATAAATTCACCTGAGGAGGTCATATTGCCACAGTTCTTCATATAGAAACCTGTTCCTACTCCCCATTTACAGCCTGTTGATCAGTGTATAATATTAAATGGGAGGAGATAGTTCATCCATCTCTGCAGCTATTTGATTTTATACACCAGAAGGTATAGGAAACATCATCAGGTGAAAAAAGGATAGAGGTACAAAACCATGGGTTAAGTTCATAGGAGTTTCAGGCTCTAGCCCCACCCCCACCCCCCAATATCTAGCCAATCCTGAAAGTCTTTCTTTGAATATACTATCATAACCCATGGATGTTTAAGCTTTTTTCTCTTTACTTCTTGCCAAGTGTCCCCACCTAATGCTCTACTTCTTTCTGAAGCTCTTCCTGGACTCCTTCTGGCCCTGCCCATCCACAGAAGCTATTCTTACAGGTCCTAAATGATCTCCTAATTGCCCTATGTGTGTGTGTTTTTTTCCAAACCTTATCCTTTATGACCTCCCTGAAGAATTTTTGACACTATTGGACTATATGTACGCTTGCTCCAAAAAAAATATTTTCTGGAGAACTCACACTGGGCAAGTGCTCCTAAAGTGGTCAGAAAAAACTACTCCCAAGGTCTGAAGCACTTGCCCCTGGCCCCCAGTGCACTGTACACTTCTTTGGAGAAAGCGCTTTGGAGAAGGTGTTCTGTGAGCAAAGCAGACTGAACTGGGCCAGAAGAAATGCAATAAGCACAGTTAAAGAAGTCCCGCCAAACATCTGACCTGGGGCAGAGGCTGAGCTCCCTTGGTCTCATCAGCCACAGCCAGACACTCTGTGACTCGGCCCTAACTATTGTGTCATTTCGGTCCTTTTTTAGGACCAAGGACAGCCACCTTCCTGAGGCCTCAGATGTCTCCTCTCTTTCTCTCCACTCTCGTTTACACCTCTGCTTGGGAGGGTTTAGCCTCCGTTCTGAGTTCCAGTCCCACATCCTCAAGGCCATCGTGCTGGTGACCTCCTGGGCTTTACCACTGGCAGTCATCCTGGAAATCCGCCATTCTTTCCAGGCATATCTCTCTAGTGGGCTAGTCCCCTTCTCCAACTGGTGAATTCCTCCTGGACCTCCCTGTTGCGGAGGGGCTCAGGGCTGTTGGTCTCCTGTCCCCTAACTGCTGCTGCACAGAGTCCCTTCACCTCAGCCCCTTTCCCTCTCCTTCTCTGACATCCTCCCCATTAGACAATAATCACCTTAAAGGGAAGGATTGTCTTTCTGATTATATTTGAAGCACCAGCATTCTGCGCAATAACCAGCACATGGCAAGCACTTAATGCTTCCCTACAGAATGTTTCCACTAGGACGCTCTGCTCAAACTGGATGCGGCCAAAGCCGAGTGTCTTACCTTTCTGGAAACTTGCCTTTCCTTCATGACCATTTCTGTCAGTGGTACCACCACTCCCAGCATCCCATGCTCTAAATCATAATCTGGTTTTTGACTTGTTCTCATCTTCACTTTTTATCTGCCATTGTAGAAAACATGCTGGATCCTGATGCTGGATTCTAGACTGTTGTGATACGGGAGCCACCTGCCAGTGGCTGCTGGAGGTCTAACAGACCTGTAGAATGGCTCTTTTCATGTGAGAAGGTGATGATACAAGGAGACTGAGAGGCAGTTGCTGTTCTCTGACCTCCCCACGAAAGGCCGTTGCATTATCTGACCTCCCCCCTCTTCCCTCTGCCTCCAATTTATTTCATTTCCAATCCACAAGGAACATCTGTGTTAGTAAAGGCTGCTTAGCAACTCCAAGTGTTATGATCCACAGATGCAGAGGCTCTCAGAGAATTGACCTGTCCCTTCATTTGGGCATGGTCCTTAACGCTAGATTATCTTATGAAAATTACTAATGTAATCATTTTCTAAAATCATTAACATAAGTATGTGTAGACTGGCTGGGACCACAGAAGGAACATTTATCCTGTAAACTGTCCTTGAACCCAGGTAACCAAGTTGCTGTTTTGATTTAATGTTTTTAATAAACCCTGTGTCTACATTGCTGTCTGAAAAAGATTGTTTTTAGCGGCCTTACTATTCCTACCATCGCTTAGAGCCAAAATTTTGGTAGAAAAGCCTTCCTCTCCGACCCTAATAGTTTCCCATGCTATTTGGCCTGCTCACTTTGTCTTAGAGATTCCATCTCAGTGATTTCTCGTGCATCCATCGGCTCCCAGAATGAAGACCACCACTCTTACTTTCCTTCCCTCTTCCTTCATTATCCACTGTACGGAATAACGGGAGGTTCCTTATCAGTTTTTCCTTTATTCTTTGCCCTCATTTTTCCTTTTATGACAATGCTACAACAACCTTTTTTATGCATTATTCTGAGGATGTCACTCCTCTACCCCAAAATCATTAGCGATCCCTTATTACCTACCTGCTGAGTAAAGTTCCAATTCCGTTGTCAGTCAATTGAGAACTGCTTATTCAGTGCTTAGTAAGTGTCAGATACCAGCTCAGTTCTGGGAATGTAGAGAAAAGCAATAACTCCTGTCCTTAAGGAGTTCACATTCTAAACTTTTCAGGTATTTATTAATTCATTTAATCATCACCAAACATTGAATAGACATTCACACTGTGCTTGGCACCAGGATGCCTTGTGCTCAGGAACACAATGTGTAAGGGTCCTGGACAATACTCCGAGGGTTTTGAGGAACTGTGGTCCAGGAGGACCATGGTCAAGGAAGAATAAGTGGACCAGGAGGACCCGCAGGGACCATCGGGAGAGAAGGCCCAGAGGCCCAGGAGGAGCGGCCTCGGAGAAGGACCCGGGCTCCTCCAGCTCCGGGGTCTGCTGGGCACCGGGAATCTCAGGCAGCGGTCACACGCGAGTCTCTGAGCCGATGAGTTACACCTAGGGGAGAGTAGCCCAGCCATGCTTTGCAGGAGGGAGACTCCTGGAGGAACGGGCAGGTAAAACAATCTGTTCCAAAGCGGTGGCGATTGGGTGGAGCTTTGTGGGACATTCACGGTGCCCAGGTCAGCACTGTGTTCGGGTCCAGTGCCAGGGTCTGGCCTGCATCCTCCCACTGGCCTACCTGAAATCGAATTCAATCGGAGTCTAGACAGCACCTGGGGACATCATCCCTCCTCTTTGGGAATTTGGGACGCCCAGATAGTCAAGACTATTCACAAAAGATGAAACTGAGGCAGAGTGCCAGGCTGAAATCACACATGACTGAGGAGTCTGCCGGCAAGAGAACCCAGATCTCCCCTCCCCCGCTTTTAGAAGGTTAAGCCATTTCCGGTGCCGTACAACGAGAGGCTAAACTATGGCCACCAGCGGGAGCGCGAGGCTGGGGACAGACATTTTGCTGACCAGAGGGTCATCGGATGAGGGGTTGGGGGGTCCCGGTGCCAGGGTCCCCCCAGACCTTGCGCCATGCTGGCGCACTCGCGATTCCCGGGTTCTGAGCCAAGGGAGGCCGGGAGGCCCCCGGACCGCATCCCTCTTACAAACTAGGGGCGAGTCATCCTGACTGTGGGAGAATAGGCCGGAGAATCACCACGAAACCGCTCCCTGTGAGACCCTCACGCCGGGCTGCCACTGAGCAGGGTTTGGGGAAGGGGCCCCCACAAACCGCTTCCTCCCGGCTTTGACGGCGAAGCAGGGTCTTTGGCAGCTTGGTTGGGGGGGTCTAGCACTAGGAAGGGGAGGGGCTGGGAGCAGGGCGACGGGTGAAGATCCGATTAGTCACAGGAAAGCCACCCCAGTAGCCGCAGCCAGGCTCCGGGCGGGAGTTTGGGCGCGAACGGGGCAGGGGTGGGGACTGAGCCTGGGCTCTGCTCCCCGCTTGCCCCCAGGTAGGCGGAGCAGCTCACAGGCTCCCGATGCCCCGCCTCCTCGGTGCAGGCTCCTCCCCCGTGGCCGGCCTGGCACGTGGCCAGAAGGGACTGGATGGGAGTCTCTTTCACCCAGAAGGGACGAGCTGCCCGAGGCTGGGGTTGGGAGGGAGAAGAGGCTGCAGTCCCTGCCAAGGCCTCCGGCCCGGGGCGCGCAGCCGGGCTTCCTAGTGGTCCGTCCCGGGCCTCGGAGGCCTGACGTCACATTTTCCCGGTAGGATGAGGACGGCCGAAGCCACGCGTGGAGCCGTCGCATGACATCACTTCCTGCCAGTGACGTCACATTCCGAGCCACCAGCAGCCGCAGATGTAACACAGGCTCGGGGCCTCGCGAGTTGAAGTGGGCGGGAGACCCACGCTAGAGCAGACGGGCTCTCAGAACTCCGACAGCCGGCTCGAGGCCCCTGGGGCTGGTCCCCGGGGCGGGGCGTGGTGCGCTCGGCACGTGCCCGGAGCCCGCGGCGGCTACCGGCGCTTAGGCGAGGGCCTCAGAGTGGACATGGGGCGAGGCCAGGCGGGCGCGAGGCCGCGCGCGTCTCGCGGTGTTTCCTGACCGGGCCGGGCTGGTCCCGCTCCCCTCCCCGCCTCCGCCGAGCTCTCGCGAGAGCAGCGGGGCAGGGCAAGATGGCTGTGGGCCGCCGCGGCCTGTGAGCCCAGCGGCGGGAGACGAGGCTCGAGCTCCCCCCAGCGAGCCCAGGACGGGCTGCGGCGGCGGGACATGCGTGCGGGCCGGGGCCGGGGCCTCCGCGGGAGTGGATGCTGCGCGCCGCGGCCGCCCCGGCTGCTCTAAGCGCCCCCCGGAGCCCGCAGAGCCCGAGGCCGAGGCGGAGGCGGCGGCGGCGGCGGCGGCGGCGATGACAGGCGAGAAGATCCGCTCCCTGCGGAGGGACCCGAAGCCCTGCGGCAAGGAGGAGGGCGACCTGCTGGAGCCGGGCGACGACGAGGCGGCCGCCGCCCCCGGGCCCTTCACGGCGGCGCGCGGGGTCGGGCCCGGGGGCGGCGGGGGCAAGGGCGGCCGGCAGGGGCCCCGCGGCGGCGGCGGCGGCGGCGGCCACCCCCCGCACCCCGCCGCGCCGCAGCCCCGGCTGCCGCTTAAGTCGCCGCAGGCCCCGGCCGGCTCTGGCTGCTGCTCGACTTCCTCCGCCCTCCCGGGCGCCGCCGCTTCGGACCCCGGCCGGGGCCCCTCGCTCTACCCTGTGCACGAATGCGTGTTTAAGGGCGACGTAAGGAGGCTCTCTTCTCTGATCCGGACCCATCACATCGGCCAGAAGGACCTTCACGGTGAGCTGGGGCTCCCCCGCGCCCCCCCCCCCCCCCCCCCCCCCCCCCCCCCCCCCCCCCCCCCCCCCCCCCCCCCCCCCCCCCCCCCGCCCCCTGGCCGCGAGTCCTCCCATAAGCTCCCCTTCCCTGTCCCGGCTCCGGCGGCGAAGTTCCGCGCGGCCCGGCCCGCTTGGCGGCTCCCGAGCCTCGGGTTCGGTCTGGCTCCCTCGGGGCTCCCGCGCTCCAACGAGCCCGCCGGGGTCCCACAGACGCTGGGTCTGTAGGAACCGGACCCCGGGCCGCCCCGGGGGAGCTGGCTGTTGGCCTCCGTGGGTGCGGAAGCGAGAAGCCCGAGAGGTGGGACCGGGAGGGTCTTTGGGATGCTGCCGGAGTGTCCGCCGGGCGGCCCGGGGTGCCTCCGGGTCCGCGGGGGTTCCGCCTGGGCAGGCCGATGCCTTGGGAGCCCGAATTGCGTTTTCCTGCTTGAGATTGACCTCTGTACCAGCCGGCGCGTGAGAAAGCCCCGTTTGTGGGGACTGTGGGGGCTGGTGAAGGACGCCTCCTTCCCTGCTTGCCCCCTCCCCGGGGCCTCGCTGCGGTCCTGCCCCGGGAGGTCGATTTTCCAAGAAATAGGGGCCCGTGGGCCCCAATGTTGCGGGAGATTGCTGGTAGCGTTCATTGCCTCCAGAATGAGAGCCCCCGCTTCCTATGGAGTCGGATCTTTCACAAATTAGGCCAGCCAGGAAAATAGCTAAAAAGTTGTGGGTCCCCCTGGGGCAGGACTCTATGTAATGCCCTGGTTTTCACGCTCCTGTTCTTGAATTCCTACATTTGTAACGTCTGAAGCTTTTCAGTTCCATTCGGACTTGGCTGTCCTTTCTCCTAAATTGTAGCAAAAAGTTCCTTGAAATCACACCTTGTTTTTCTTCTGATCGACTGTTTGATTTCCTCCTCCTTGTGGATTGTTATGATAATAAGCTTAGTGTTGATTGTTAGGGATGTTGATTACAGATCTGGCTGACTCTCGGGAGTGGTTTTGAGTGAAAGTTGGATTCTGTCCCTAGGTTATCGGTCTGGGATTCCGAACTTTTCCCGCCCCTGTAGATAGGGACCAGCATTACCCGACATTGGATCTTTTTGAGTGCTCTGGGCCCATTTCAGGCAAGGATCCATGCTTGCTTCAGCAGGGGCCCTCCAGGGAGGGCAGATTCCCAGCACCTGGGGACCTGCAAGGGCTGGGGCAGGAGCTACTTTGGCCAAAACGTTTATCACCTTTTGACCAACTTGATGGCAAATCATTAGAAGCGAAGGGAGAAGGATCCTTGGGCAGAGCTGAAAACACCCAACCTTCGTAGTTTTCTACAAGCTGTCACAGTTGGTACCATCTAACAGCCCCCCCTCCCCCTTCCCCAGGTGTCCAGGACCACTCATCCCCAGGATGCAAGGAGGCTTTGCACTTAGTGGATGGCTACACATTTTTGTTGAAGTTATTTCATTCCCAGAGTAGGCAGCATGAAAATAACTTCTAAAATTGAGACTAGATTTGACTAGCGGGAAGAGGGGATTAGGTAAGAATATGACTTACAGAGTAATATCATTGGAACTGATTTTATTATCCACAGAATCACTAGGATCAAAGGATTACAGACATTTGTCTATAGTTTTGTTGAACTAGAGATTGTTAGAATTTGGTCTTCCATTTCACCTATTTTCCTTAATTTGTCCTTTTGGGTATTTATAACAAATATTTTTGTTTGCATTGCATCTGAAGTATTTCCATTTCACTGTTACCAATGAGTCATGTAGCTAGTAAATCACTTAGAGGTTTTAATGGTATTACCTTCTCTTCTCATTGGTAACCTACTACCTTGTAGGGGAAAAAAAACACCCCACCATTTCTGTTGATAGTTTTTTTTCTCTTGTGCAGAAAGTTACAGATGGAGAACACTTTTTTTAATTGTCTGGATAACTTATCTAAATTTTAAGGATATCCTTTTAAGAATGAAAATAAATGTTTAAAAAATGCAAGGCATTGTTCTAAGTTTTAAGAGAGGCAGGAAGATAAATAATAGATGCCTCTTGCCCTCAAGTATTTATTTACCTAGTGAGCTCTAGGAATTAATG
Organism: Sarcophilus harrisii; assembly: GCF_902635505.1. Classification (NCBI taxonomy): domain Eukaryota; kingdom Metazoa; phylum Chordata; class Mammalia; order Dasyuromorphia; family Dasyuridae; genus Sarcophilus; species Sarcophilus harrisii. The sequence goes on from NC_045429.1 coordinate 7,193,263, forward strand.
AGCTATGTACATTACTGAGTCTATGTCCGTCCCAATGCAGATCACCATTCTTCATACCGGGCCCGGTTTCATACTGGTTCCTGTTCTCCTGAACATTTTGCCACATGGCATTCCCCTCAGTGTGACGAAGGCCTTCCTTGCTTTGGGGCCACCTGACTTTGCCTTTTGGTCAGGCTGTCTTTTCCCATCATAAGGTTCCACGATGATGCCCTTTCTTGTTCTTTTGGGGCCTTTTTGGTTGTTTGGCAGCTCGCTCACTCACTTCTGCCAGGTGCCTCTCATTTTCAGTTCTTCGGAAACAGTTTTCTACTGCATAGTAAAAGCAAGGAGGTCTTTGTATTGCAAAGTTGCACAGGTGTTTACTTTCATGGGGTGTTTAGGGTAGGTAAGAAGAACTTTGAAATTTTCTGAAAGCTGCCTGGCCCTGTCTTCCAGATCAGCTCATCTCTGTTGTCCGACCTGGCATGGAGGGCATCCCTTCAAATTAATGTGGGAAGCTGGGTGTTGTCAATAAGTCAAGTTCATTTCTTCCCCATCCAGTTTCTAGGAGGTTCTGCAGTGTTCTGTGGCTTCATGTAATTAGTCTGATGTCCTGTGCAAACAAGATCTGTAAGATTTAGTGAGTCTTGCCAGGTGTATAAGTCTTAGTTTCAAGGGACTTCTCTTCCATTCCGTATAGGAATCTGTTTTGTGGTGGTTTTAACAAGCAGCCATTCTTTCTTTTATAGCTACAGAGCCATAGTAGACATTTAATAAATGCTAATTGCCTGACTTGGGAGCTCACTGATTTTTAAAGCAGTCTCTGTAATAGGTGGATAGTTTTAAATATTCTTGCTTATATAATAGGGAGCTAAATTTTACTTCCTTCTCCATTCTTTCTAATTCTGCTCTGCACATCTGCTGCATGGAGAGTGTATTGTCCTCTCAAGTATCATGGGCTTCCTTCAGCCTACTCTTTAACAAGATAGATGTACTCAGTTCCCTCAACTGTTCCTTATATGACATGATATGATTTTGACACCCCTCACCATCTTGTTTGTTATTGAACCACTTTTAAGTATGTTTGGATACAGTATTAACATGACTAATCCTGAATAATATGTTGTTTTTGATCTTGTTTGGAATACTTAACTTCATGTATTCATGGATTCTGTAATCATTTTTTTTTTTAAGTTAAAAAGAAATTGTAGATAACTGAAAATTTCATTTTTAACTGATTTTTTTTTTGGGTGGGTTACACATCAATATGGCTTTCCTGTTATCTTCTTCCCACAGTTTTTCCTAAAAAGTTAAGCAAAATTGTCCAATATGTGATTGCTACATGTAACTTTCAGTTTTTGTACTTATCATTTTTTATATAATATGTTTATTATATATAAATACAGATACATGTATCTGTATTTATATAATATGTATACATACATATATATTATGTATATTATATATAATAATATATGTGCTTAGTTTAGTAATTTAGGACCAACACTGTCAATTGTACTCTTGAGTTTTATCACTTTTAGTGTTGTATTCATTTTCATTTTCCTAAGTCATTGTGTTTATTGATCTTTGAGGTTTGTTTTCCCTGTCATTTTGTATGTTTTCTCATGACTGATAGAATTCTTCATATTTGTTATTTCCTACAATGCAGTAGTTTTTCATTATAACTCATATAGATTTAGCTTTTCTGCAATCATTGGATGTATCTATTTCCCTAAATTTTGCCAATACAAATAATGCTACCATGAATTTAGGGTTACATTTTCTTATTTTTATTTTTTTAACATAAACTTTCAAATCAGGTCTCTGTTCTGTTTTTATGTGATTGTATTTAATACTTTATATTAATCCCTTTTAAGTTTTTTCCTCTTGGCTCATCTAAAATTTTCCCTTACTAATTAACAGACTCTTCTCTGGTTCTACCCTCCACATCCTACTTATTCTGAATTGTATGCCTTATTCCCATTCCCTCATCTCAGTTACTCATCCCTTCTATGTATGGCCTAAGGAAGGTCTGTTCCATAGATGAGAAGCCTGCTTTCATCTTAAATCTATTTCTCACACTGGGTTTTCACTGAGAGCTGACTTCCTCCCCATGACCCAGCCTCCCCAACCTTCACAGCACTGGCTACGTTTTGACTTATTGGTCAAGCTGGGGGCGATGAAATACTCTATTCTTCATTCCCTCTTGCAGTTAGTTCTCTCCCTATAATGGTCACTTAGGACCTCTTCTCCTTTGGGTTCCTGTGAATCACCCTGCTCACTATTGTCTGTGGACACTTCCTTCCTTAATGAGTTCAGTCCCTAGATCTCGGATCTTCCCTTCACAGCAGGGGGCTTCAGCAGAGCTAGACAAACAGACATGTTCTCTGAGACACTCCAGTTCCTCAGCCCATTTCCCATGGCCCACTGCTCCTTGCTCTGCCATAGTCACACGCAGAACGTGCCATAATTTTGGCCCTTCCATGCCTGCAGAGCCTGAAATCCCCCTTCTGATCACTTGGATTGCCATTCTGCTCTTTTCTGATGGCTCTGGTGCCTTCATCCACTTCAGTCCAATTTACCTGTATCTCGTGGTATTACCTCAAACCAGGACAAGGCCTTGTGATGCTGGACGCCCTGCTGTGTCCTGTGACCTTCAGTCCCTCCACCCTGCAGGTCTGCACTAGCCACCCTCTTGTCCTTTCATCATTTCGTCACTCTTAGTGAACTAATTTGACTTTATATTTTACATTTCCATATTAGTCATTTTTTGGAAAAAAGAATGGAGCAAAACAAGGAAGGCAAAGAGAAGGAAAAATAGTATGCTTCAGTCAGTATTCAGACAGCATCAGTTCTTTCTCTGGAGGCAAATAGCATTTTTATCACAAGTCTTTTGGGATTGTCTTGCATCATTTTTTTCCCTGAGAATAGGTACATTATCTTCATATATAATTCTTCATCATATAATATTGCCTTTACTGTGTACAGTGTTCTTCTACTTCTGTTCACATCCTTTTGTATCTGTTTTTGTAAGTTTCTCCAAGTTTTGCTGAAGCCATCCTGCGTGTCATTTTTTATGGTCCGATAATATTCCATCATGATTATGTATCACAAGTTCTTCAGCCATTCCCCAATTGATGGACATCTCAATTTCCAATTCTTAAATGTAAAATGTTATATTTTCAGTTACAAAAGCATTGAATAGAATATGGCCAATAACAAAATCTATATTATGCTGCTAATGAGTTCTTGGGCAACTAGATGGCTCAATGGATAGAGCCCAGGGCCCAGAGTCAGGAAAATATGAGTTCAAATTCTGGCCTCAAACATTTTCTGGCTGTGTGACTCATCCTGGACAAGTCATTGAATCCTGTGTGCCTCAGTTTCCCCTTCTGTAAAATAAGTCGGAGAGAGAAATGGCCAACCACTGCAGGAGTTCTGCCAAGAAAATTCCTACTGGGGTCAGGAAGAGTCAGTCAGGACTGAAATGACTGAGAAACAATGAGCTCTCCCATCCATTTTGTGGTAGGAGAAACAGAAGCTATCAGGTGTGATCACCAGCAAATCGTGTACCTTGAAATGACCCCCACCAGACCCCTGAGTAGCTCCCTTCCATCACGGTGTGAGGGTCCAGAGAGGGCAGGCGCGTGCTCGCTCACATAGCTGTCTGCAGATGTTTAGTACATGGATAAGCTCGGGTGTCTTGGGACTTGGGGGTAGGGAAGTCTGGAGGAAAAACAGGTTTTGTGGGATTTTGGACATGTTGTAGTTAGAATTTATGTGAGTAGGATATCCTGGGGGAACTCAGGGGATTTCAAAGGTACCTTGAAATCAGGCTATTTCCCTTTCCCGCTTCATTTTTTCACACAGATAAATGGGGACCAAAAGGCCAATTATCACAACTCGGCCCCTGGCTCCCATGCGCATTTTGTCCCTGATGCTCCCTTTTTTCCACCAGACTTACTAGTGGGGAGCTGGAGCGGAGGGGAGGGACTCAACCTGGAAAGTGGGATTCTTCTGGGGAAGGGGCACTGGTATGAGCTCTGTCTTGTCTTCAGACGCTGGCCAGCTTCACAACTCTGCTCCCCACTCCCAAACTGCCCATGTTTCCCTGGTCCCCAGATCCTTCCTTCTCCTTTTTGGCTCTTGTCCTGGGTCAGTGTCCTTCTCTTTCATCCGCCATCGTTTCCCATGTGCTCCACCTTCTCCTTTTGCTCCCTGCCACCGTGGGGCAGCTGGCGATCTCTGCCCTCCTCCTCAGGCCCTTCACTAGTTAAGCTTTCAGACCAGCCCTGTCTGGGCCAAGCTCTGGGGGCCTGCTCCTGTGCCCTTGGGCCGGCCTCCTTGCCGTTTCTGTGTCCCAGTGCTTGTCTTTGATGCGAGTGCAGAGACAGATGAGGTCTGAGTGGGCCGGGAGTGTGGGCAAATAGGGAGAAGAGGCGGCGGGACGAGGAGGGGGAATGGGGTTAGAAATTGGGACTTTTAGTAAGTGATCCTGGCTCCCCCTCCTTGTGTCCATCAAGCTCGGGCTGGCGGGGCGCGGCAGGAGGGCAGAGGGAATTGTGCTGGAGTCTCGGAAGAAGGAGCCAGCTGACGCTTGGGCCACTGCTACTTGTTGCCCGAGTCCGGTTTCCCTGGTTTTCTTGGGCCGCCATATTTTCCAGAAACCACTGGACCCAGAATATTCAGGAGGCCCCGAATGGGTCAAGGACAAAGGCCCGCCTCTTCTTCCCCCCCAGGTGCCACAATTTGTTTTTGCTTCCTGAACCGGAAGCCAGCGGTGTCCTTGGCAGGCTAGGCGGGTGGGAGCCCTAGGCCTCCTTCCCTCTTCTTAGTCTGGTGATTCCCAGAGAAAAGGAGGCGGCTCCTCCCGCCCTTCCCCAACCCTCCCCTGGTCCCCATGTCAGACACTGCAGGCTTTGGAAGGGGAGCTCTCGGCTCACTGGCCATCTCCCTGCGAGTTCCTTGCTCTTGTGATAAATCTGGGAAGCCCTGATTTCCTGTTGACATTCCACTGCAGAGCTTGCAAAACAAACTTCCTAAGTGGGGGGAGCGGGAAGGGGGTTCGGCAGGACAATGGGGCTTAGCTAGGTCTCGGGGTCAACTCTCGAGGCTTCTTGTCTCCATTAATAACTTCTGGCGTTTCTTCCTTCATCCTTTGGGATGTTTTGCCGAGGCCAGAAGGTTGTTTTTGGCTACCATATTTGCCACCTTGAAAGGAGATTGTGTAAATTGACTGAGAAACATTTTGGGGCTCTTAATGCCTCTGTGGGGACAGGTTTTCATAAATTAAATTTCAAAAATGGTGCAAGTTATAGTCATTTCTGTCTATTTCTGATTTTTTAAGGGAAATTGAAAGGGAAAGTCAGCATTTTAGGTTTTGTTGGAGCTATTACAGCCAACTCATTTTTTCTCCATTTTTCTCCTTTATTCTAATTTTGTGTTTAGTTTGACCTTTCACTCTATATAAGTAATACTCTGCCCTCATGGTATTTCTGAAATAGCTTCTCGTAGGATGATTTAATCAGCATTGTTTGGTAGTTTTTTATAGGTATGTAGGGTTAATTTTTTAGTTGGCAAAGCATTTCTTTCTCTTCCTTCTCCCTGCCCAAATGATTGCATATTCTAAATTATGTGTCTTTTGAATTAAAACTTTGTTTCAGCAGATAAATATTAAGGAAGGATTGCTAAAAAAAAAAAAAAAAAAAATCTAATTTTTGGAATCCATATTTCATGATTATTTAATTTACTTTATGCAAACAAATGAAGACTTGGGGATAGTATTCATGTAACAACTTTTTCTTTTTTTTTTGGCATTTAATTAATTTCTTTTTTTAAATTATTATAACTTTATTGACAAAACATGTGCATGGGTAATTTTTCAACATTGACCCTTGGAAAAACTTCTGTTCCAACTTTTCCCTTTCTTCCCTCCACCCCCTCCCCTAGACGGCAGGTAGTCCCATACATGTTAAATATGTTAAAATATATGTTAAATACAGTATGTGTATACATATTTATACTGTTATCTTGTTGCACAAGGAAAATCGGATTTATAAAGAAGGTAAAAATAACCTGGGAAGAAAAACAAAAATGCAAGCAAACAATAACAGAAAGTAATTCAACTTTTTCTAATAAAACCTAGGGAGTTGCTTTCTGGAGACACTAGTCGGTATTGGGCACATTTTCATCTGGCCTTTGGGATTCCAAGGCCAGCTCTTTGTCCAAGCTCCCAGAGCTGCTAGTGATAGAAATATGAAAAGTAATGTCCCCCTGGTTCACTGCTGAGATTGTGGTTGCTCAGCTTTGTGTAGTACTTCAGTTCTAACGCAGATTTTCTTCATAACACCGGAAATAGGCAGGACCAGCTTTTTTCAGATGAGAGTGTAGTGATTTAGGTATTGGTTTGCACAGGAACTGCCAGAAGTGGAATTTGAACCCAGAACTCTTGACTCTAAATCTAGTACTAATTTCATTGTTGTTGTTCCTTTGTTCCCATTTGGGGTTTTCTTGGCAAAGATATTGTAGGGATTGGCCATTTTCTTTTCTGGCTCATTTTCGAGATGAGGAACTGAGGCAGATGGGGGAAGTCTGGCTGGGATCCCCTAGCTAGAAGGCCCCTGATACCAGATTTGAGCTGGGGTCCTCCTGACTCCATGTCTTTGGAGCACTTGGCAGCCTCTGCCAGACACTGAGGCCCAGTGACACTGGCCTCCTGGAGCTTCCTTTTCAGGCCTTCCTGACCCCCGCTCCAGGCCCCATGTCATTGTGCACCATTCTGCTACACTTAAAAAGCAGCAGTAATGGTTAGAGTGTTGGAAATGAACTTTTGAGGGCCTTAATAGAATTTATGAAAGCGATACCTTTTTAAAGCAATTTATTTAGAATTAGGGATAGTTATTTATAGCAAATTTTATTAGAGCCTTTGATAATTTTAAAGGGTAATTGAAAATTTCCATCTGAGTGACTTTGGGTTTGATAAAGCGAAAAAATTGTCCAAAACCATTTGAGTTTGTGTCATTCTTGGGGGGTGGGTGGGGGGAGAAGAGACCTGGCAGAGTAAGTGAAGCTAGAGGCTTGGAACCCACAGGAGCTGCATTCAGATTCTGACTAAGCTCTGCTTGCAATGAGATACTTGGATGAATGTCTCCTGGATTAAATTTTTCTTTTTATTATAATAACTTTTTATTGACAGAACCCATGCCAGAGTAATTTTTTTACAACATTATTCCTTGCACTCACTTCTGTTCCAATTTTTCCCTCCCCTAGATGACAAGCAGTCCTATATATGTTGAATATGTCGTAGTATATCCTAGATACAATGTATATGTGCAGATCCAAACAGTGTTCTTGTTGCACAGGGAGAATTGGATTCAGAAGGTAAAAATAACCCGGGAAAAAAAACAAAAATGCAAACAGTTTACATTCATTTCCCAGTGTTCTTTCTTTGGGTGTAGCTCCTTCTGTCCATCATTGATCAGTTGAATCTGAATTAGGGCTCTTTGTCAAAGAAATCCACTTTCATCAGATTACATCTTCATACAGTATCTTTGTTGACGTATATAATGATCTCTTGGTTCTGCTCATTTCACTTAGCATCAGTTCATGTAAGTCTCTTCAAGCCTCTCTGTATTCATCCTGCTGGTCATTTCTTACAGAACAATAATATTCCATAACATTCATATGCCTCGGCCTGCAAGGCAGAGTGTGTGGACCCTGGAAGAAAAGAGATAAGGGCAAGAGAGAGGGGACATGCAAAATGGAGGCAAGACAAATCATTCTGATCAAGCCTCATTTTAATGGGTGCAATAGTACAGATATATATAGCAGTAGGAAAGAAGGCAGGGTTGTTCAAACACAGTAGAGGGTGGGGGTCCTAGACAAAGGGTTGGTATCCCGCCCAAGGGATGAGCTGCTCAGAAGTTTCTGGTGGCAGGAAGCTCTATGATGTGATTAGGGGATGCCTAGATATCTGCCTATTCAAAGTTAGGCTGTGATTAGGAGATTCCTATTCAGGAAGTCTTTGGTATAATGTGATTAGGAGATTCAACCTATTCAAGGTTGGCCTTATGTGGCTGTAGATTAGTGCCGGCTCCCCACATTCATACACCACAATTTACCCAACCATTCTCCAATTGATGGGCATCCATTCATTTTCCAGTTTCTAGCCACTACAAACAGGGCTGCCACAAACATTTTGGCACATACAGGTCCCTTTCCCTTCTTTAGTATCTCCTTGGGGTATAAGCCCAGTAGAAACACTGCTGGATCAAAAGGTATGCACAGTTTGATAACTTTTGGGGCATAATTCCAGATTGTTCTCCAAAATGGTTGGATTCATTCACAACTCCACCAACAATGTATCAGTGTCCCAGTTTTCCCGCATCCCCTCCAACAATCATCATTATTTTTTCCTGTCATCTTAGCCAATCTGGCAGGGGTGTAGTGGTATCTCAGAGTTGTCTTAATTTGCATTTCTCTGATTAATGATTTGGAACACTCTTTCATATGAGTGGTAATAGTTTCAATTTCATCATCTGAAAATTGTCTGTTCGTATCCTTTGACCATTTGTCAATTGGAGAAGGCTTGGTTTCTTATAAATTAGAATCAGTTCTCTATATATTTTGGAAATGAGGCCTTTTTCAGAACCTTTAACTGTGAAGATGTTTTCCCAGTTTGTTGCTTCCCTTCTAATCTTGTTTGCATTAGTTTTGTTTGTACAGAAGCTTTTTAATTTGATGTAATCAAAATTTTCTATTTTGTGATCAATAATGGTCTCTAGTTCATCTTTAGTCACAAATTTCTTCCTCCTCTACAAGTCTGAGAGATAAACTATCCTATGTTCCTCCAATTTATTTATAATCTTGTTCTTTATGTCTAAATCATGGACCCATTTTGATCTTATCTTGGTATATGGTGTTAAGTGTGGGTCCATGCCTAATTTCTGCCATACTAATTTCCAGTTATCCCAGCAGTTTTTGTCAAATAATGAATTCTTATCCCAAAAGTTAGGATCTTTGGGTTTGTCAAACACTAGATTGCTATAGTTGACTATTCTGTCTTGTGAACCTAACCTGTTCCACTGATCAACTAATCTATTTCTTAGCCAATACCAAATGGTTTTGGTGACTGCTGCTTTATAATATAGTTTTAGATCAGGTACAGCTAGGCCACCTTCATTTGATTTTTTTTTCATTAATTCTTTTGAGATTCTTGACCTTTTATTATTCCATATGAATTTTGTTGTTATTTTTTCTAGATCATTAAAATATTTTCTTGGAAGTCTGATTGGTATAGCACTAAATAAATAGATTAGTTTAGGGAGTATTGTCATCTTTATTATATTCGCTCGACCTATCCAGGAGCACTTAATATTTTTCCAATTGTTTAAGTCTGACTTTATTTATGTGGCAAGTTTTTTGTAATTTTGCTCATATAGTTCCTGACTTTCCTTTGGTAGATAGATTCCCAAATATTTTATGCTGTCGACAGTTATTCTGAATGGAATTACTCTTTGTATCTCTTGCTGTTGGATTTTGTTGGTGATGTATAAAAATGCTGAGGATTTATGGGGATTTATTTTATAACCTGCAACTTTGCTAAAGTTATGGATTATTTCTAATAGCTTTTTAGTAGAATCTCTGGGGTTCTCTAAGTATACCATCATATCATCTGCAAAGAGTGGTAGTTCGGTTTCCTCATTGCCTATTCTGATTCCTTTAATCTCTTTCTCGACTCTTATTGCCAAGGCTAGTGTTTCCAATACAATATTGAATAACAATGGTGATAGTGGGCAACCTTGCTTCACTCCAGATCTTACTGGGAAAGGTTCCAGTTTTTTCCCATTGCATATGATGCTTACTGATGGTTTTAAATATATGGATTAAACTTGAGTTACCCTGTCTCCTCATCTAGAAAATTGTGTTTCTCTCACAAGGTCATTTGTAGAATCAAGGAAAACAAGAAATAAGATTAAATGAAGGTAGGTATCCTGCCTCAAAAATAAACAAACAAATAAATAAACAAATAAATGCCACCACAACTGTAGATTAGACTAATAATCTTGATTTTGATTTATAGAAAAATTCTAGAAGGCAGCATTAAAGCGATGTTTGGCTAAAATCTAGGAAATAAAAAAAAAAACTAATTATAAAATACAGATCATTTTCTTTTTTTTTTTTTTTTTTTTTTGTCTGAATTAATAAATTAGCAAATAAAGAGAATGCTGTATTTGGCTCAGATTTTGTCAAAACTTGCTAAAGTGCCTCTATTTTGGTTGAGGAAAATGGTAGAAAGATAGTGATGAGACTACAATCAGATGGATTCTTTGTGATTTGGATGGACAGATTCCAAGAATAGTTTAGTTATTAATGGTTCTTTGTTACCACTGAAGGTCTTCTGTGGGAAACTCCAGGGACATGGTTAGATAGCAGTTTTCTAAGAGATCTGGGGATTTTATGGACTTTAGGTGCTCAGTGGGTGTCAGGCAGCAGCTAAAAAAAGTGAATACACTCTGACTACAATAAGTGTTCCATAGTCCCTGGGAATAGGGAGTGGGCAGTTTAATTGTAAACTGACCACTAGTCTGACTTCATATATATATGTTTTGAGAGCCATTGCTGTTTTTGGGAAAAGAAAGGTTATCAAGTATTTATTTTAATTAATTTGTTTTTAAATTTCATTAAAAAAAATTTGAGTTGCAAATTTTCTCTGCCACCTCCTAATCTCTCCTATTCCCCGAGAAGGCAAACAATATGATCAATTAAACATATGAAATCATGAAAAACATTTCCATGTTAAACATGTTAAAAAACAAAACAATCCCCCCCCCACCCAACCCCAGAATTTAACGCCACCAAAAACAAGAAACATAAAAAGTATGTTTCAAATCTTCTCTCAGGCCTTATGTTTTCTTTTTGTAAGTAGATAGCATTTTTCATCAAGGGACCTTTGGAATTGTCTTGAATCATCCTATTGCTCAGAGTAGTTAAATATTCCACATTATATGATTACAATTTTGCTGTTACTGAATACAGTGCTTTTCTGATTCTGTCCAATTCATTTTGCATCAATTCATAAAAGGTTTCCTAGGTTTTTCTTTTAAGCAATTTTTTCATTGATTATCTTGATAATGACCTTTTGTTCTTCCAAATGAATTTTTTAAAAAAATTAATAATAGCTTTTTATTTTCAAAATATATGCAAAGATAATTTTCAGCATTCACCCTTGCAAAATCTTGTCATCCAAATTTGTCTTCCTACTTTCACCCCTCCCTTCCCCAAGACAGCAAATAATCCAATATATGTTAAACAATTTGCTTTAGTTAAAAAAAAAAAAAGTTCTCAATACTCTGTCTTAAAACATTGCCTCAACATTCCTTGCAAAATTTGGGAGCTATTCTCTTGAGAAGCTAGGACAACCTGTCATACCAGATGAAATTAAAAAATTTTTTTTTTCTAGTTCTATGAAATAATTCTTTGGTAGTTAAATACGATGCTTAAATTTAGGTAGAATTCTTTTTATTTAGTTGACCTGATTTACCCATGAACAGTTAGTTAATAACTCCAATTACTAAAATCTGTATTTGTGGGGAAAGTGTCTTGTAATTTGTTCATTATAATCCCTGGGTTTGTCTTGACAGATATATTTTCAAGTATTTTTATGATATCTGCAGTTATTTTAAATGGAATTTCTTTTTTTACCTCTTTCTGCTGGGTTTTATGGGTAATAAAAATCCTAATGATTTATGTGATCTGTTTTGTACCCTACAACATTGTTCAAATGCTTATTGATGCAACTAGTTTTTTAGTTGATTCTTTAGGGTTTTCTAAGTATATACTATCTTATCATTTTCAAAATTTAGCTTTTTCATTGCGTATTCTAATTCTTTGTTACTTCTTGACTAGTGGTAGTGGACAGACTTGCTTCACAACTCTGATCTTAATGGGAAGGTTTCTCATTTATCCTAATATTATAGAAGATCCTTGCTTTTGATTTTAGATAGAAACTATTTAACATTTTAAGAAAGGCTCCATTTATTCCTTTGCTTTTTTGTCTTTTTTATAGGAATGAGTTTTATTCCTATTGTGTTTTGTGATGAGGTTTTTTTCTGCATCTACTAATGGATGATTTTTGTTATTTTTGTTATTGATATGGCCAGTTATACTGAGGGTTTTCCTAAAATCGAATTCTTGATATAAATTCCATCTGATCATAGTATATGATCCTTGTAACATTTTGCTGCAATCTTCTTGCTAATATTATATTTAAAATTTCTTCATCAGTATTCATTAGTGAAAGTGTCTATAATTTTCTTTCTTTGAATTTGCTTTCTCTGGTTTAGGTATCAAAACCATATGTGTTCTACAAAAGCAATTGGGTAAAACACTTCCTTTTACTTATTTTTGAAAATTGTTTATATAGCATTGGGATTAATTGTTCATTAAATGTTTGGCAGAATTCACTTGTAAATCTGTTTTGTTTGGGAGATTTTTTTTTAGGAAACTCATTTGTGGTTTGCTCAATTTCTTTTTCCAAGATAGAGTTATTTAAGTGTTCAATTTCCTGTTCAGCTAATCTGGGCAATTTATATTTTTGTAAATATTCATTTCACTTAGATTGTCAGTTTTATTAGTGAATAATTCGGTAAAACAACTCCTAATATGTATTTTAATTTCATATTTATTGCAAATACATTCACCCTTTTCATCTTCGATACTATTAAATTATCTGTTTTATTTACTTTTTTCCTTTCATTGAAACCAACTTATAGATTTATTATTCAATTTTTTAAAAAAAACTTTCACTTTTAATAATCTCACCTTTAATTTCAGGTGTTTAATATGAGATTTAAAATTTGTCCTTTTCAGTTCATTGATTTACTTTTTTTTTTTAATTAATGTATGTGAAATTATTAATGCATGTCAAAATATTTCTCGAAGGACTGCTTTGACTGCATCTCACAATTTTGGTATATTGTCTTATGTTGTCGTATTCTTTAATGCAATTATGGATTGTCCTATGAATTTTTTTTTTGCCTACTCTTTAGATTAGTTTTCTATTACTTTTTAAAAATATATTTTTATTGTTTAAATATTCCCCAATTAGATTAAAAAATTAATATTCATTTTAAAAAGATTTAGTTTTAAATTCTACCTCCTAGTCCTTCCTCACTCCTTGAGAAAGTAAGCAACCTATAAAGTCATGCAAAATGTATTACCATATTTAACATGTCTTAATTAATTTTTAATCCCTGTTTCTATGGCCCTTTAGTGAATGTAATTTTTGTCATATTATGCCTTAAAAAGGAGTGCATTTGATATCTGCTTTTTTCTGTTTGTGAGGTTTTTATGATAGATATAGATATAGATATAGATATAGTGAAGATGCTATGTACAACTGAGAAAAGGGCATATTCCTTTCTATTCCCAATTTTTTTTTCCTCTAGAAGTCTCATATAACTTTTCTAAAAAATCTATTCATTTCCTTAATTTGTTTTTTAAAATTTATTTTATGCTTAGATTTATTTAGCACCAAGAAGGGTAAATTGAGGTCCCACTAGTTTGACTATTTTCTCCTGTAACTAATTTTTTCCCTTAAGAATTTGGATGCTATGCCATTTGATTTGTGTCTTTAGTATTGATGTTGCCTTTTAGGAAGATATAATTTCCCTGCTTATCTCTTTTAATTAGGTTTATTTTTGCTTTTGCTTTGTCTAAAATCACAATTGCTATCCTTTTTTTTTTTTAACTTCTGTTGAAGCAGAATAGATTCTGCTCCAGCTTTTTATTTTAACGTGTGTGTGTGTGTGTGTGTGTGTGTGTGTGTGAGTTTCAAGTGTATTTTTTGTAAACAGCATATTTTTTAGATTTTGGTTTCTAATCTCTTCTACTGTCCATTTCTTTTTTATGAATGAATTCATCCCATTCCCATTTATAGTTATGATTTCTATGTGCATATTTCTCTAACCTGTTTTCTTCTGTTTTTTTTTCCCCCCTCACTTTTTTTATCTTGCATCTTCTCTAAAGTCTGTTTTGTTTCTGACCACTGCCTTCCTTCATTCCAGCCCCTTTGTTAATCTCTTTCCCTTTATTGCTTATCTCCTTCTCCTCCTCCTACTTCCCCATTGAGTAAGACAGATTTCTATATTCAATTGACTATATATTCTTCCCTCTTTAAACCAATTCAAATGGAGTAGAACATGTTAGAATTTAGGGTTAGTATTGTCCTCCCTCCTCCTCCTCAATCTCCTTTTACTTGTAAAAGCCCTTCCTTGTATGCCTTTTTTATGTGAGATTATTTCCCCTGTTCTTACTCTTTCTTGGTCTTTGACTTTTTTTTTTTTTTTAATGTTTACTTTTTTGTGCTTCACTTGAGTCTTGTGTTTATAGATTTTCTTTTCATCGCTGGTCTTTTCATTAGGAATGCTTAAAAGTCCTTTTTTTCTCCTGAAAAATTATATTAAGTTTTGTGGGATCACTAAATTTTTTTTTAAAGTACAATATATGCATAGATATTTATACAATTATTGTTGAGGTCAGGAACCAAATGGTGAGGTGTAGAACACATGTTGAAGTCTACATTTGGGGTGCCTAAATGAAATTAGGGTTTAGTTAAGTCTAGTGGTGGGTTTGGGGTACAGGGAGTCAAACAGAGTTCCCCTGCAACCCCCTTAGATTCGGCGCAAGGATACGGCAGTATATGAGGTCTAATAGCGGCGCAGATTCCCAATAAAAGCATTTATTGGCCCAGAGAGCTAGATTAATAAAAGAGGTTTATTACTGAGTTTAGAAGTAGGAGATAGGTGAAGGTAGAGATAAGGAGGGCACTGCACAGAGAGTCCAGTGGACAGAGGGTCCTCACATGGTGACCATGTTTGGAATCTCTGCCAAGAGGGGTTCCCAGTGTGGTCCTTTTAAGTCGGAGACTTAGCTCGAGGGGCTTTGGGGTGTAGCCCCAAAGTTGGCTCAGATCCGGGTGGGGCTGGGACAGGTCCAGATCTTCTATTGGAATTCAAAGGGACCAGGATTTGTGAGTCAAAGGGTAATTTACATTAGCTAGGGGGGCTGGGAATCAAAGATTGGAATCTTTCCTGCATCATTATTTTGCTGCACAAGAAAAATCAAATCAAAAAGGGAAAAAAAAAAGAAAGAAAATGCAAGCAAACAACAACAAATAGAGTGAGAATGCCATGTTGTGGTCCCCCACTCAGTTCCCACAGTGCTCTCCCTGGAGCGCAGATGGCTTTTTCCATCATAAGACCATTGGAACTGGCCTGAAGCATCTCACTGTTGGAAAGAGCCATGTCCATCATAACTCCACCAACAATGTATTAGGGGGTCACTAATTCTTGGTTGTAATCCTAAATTTTTTAAAAATTACAACTCATTTGCCTTTGAGAATGAAGAAGTTCATGAAATCAAGAATGCACAGTTGTCTACTGAATTCATGGACTCAAACCCATCTCATCCAAGGGGAATAGCTTTTATGAGGCACATTTAACTAGAGGAAAGAAGCCAGAAAGCTGGCAAGAGTTTCCTGGTGGAACCTGCACTTGACAAGGAGAAGGGGTGGGGGGATCTTTCAGGCAAAATGTGCTTGCCTCTGAAAGTAATAACCTCGGGAGTCGGCGTCTATTGCTGGACCTCCTGATTGTGTGTAATAACTGTGGGATAGGGATAATCCTGACAGTGCAAGCAATTCAACCGGGACCCACTTCAACTAATGGTGAGACAACCAAAGCCCACTCCAGGGCTAGGGAAATCCTGTCAGTACGTGTCCCTGCTTCTGACTATGTACAGTATCTTCTGGGCAGTGGGTGGTTATTTGGGTACCTTTTGCTGGAGTCTTTTTA
This sequence comes from Sarcophilus harrisii, assembly GCF_902635505.1. NCBI lineage: Eukaryota > Metazoa > Chordata > Mammalia > Dasyuromorphia > Dasyuridae > Sarcophilus > Sarcophilus harrisii. Next base: position 7,209,096 of record NC_045429.1, read on the forward strand.
ACCTCATCATTAAGATGTCCCAAGCCTTTTCAAATTTCCTCCGTGTAACCCCTTCTTCCTTTTGAGAAGGCAGATGACACAGCGATTATATATATGAAGTCATATGATATATTTGTATATTACAAAAGAAAGCACACACATGCAAACCAAGAAAAATAAAGAAAAGTATGCTTCAATTTGTATTACATATTATTGCTTCTCTCCCTGGAGGTGGATGGCTTTTTTATTATTATTATTTTTTTAATGGCAGTCACATTTTAAAAGTCACAACCCTATGCAAGATATTGGACAAAGAACTGGAAGAGATTGAAATCTTAAATTAACTATACATCCCTGCCCTCAAGGAGGTTGGTGTCTGGCAGGGATACAATTAGAGATAATTATAGTGCACAGTATTCTATACAGAGACTACATTAGCTGAATGCCAAAAAAAAAAAAAAAAAAAAAAAAAAAAAAGAAATGGTGGCTCATCTTGGAGAGAATCAGCCAAGAAGTCCTGTGTATTTCACACACAGACACATATACACATTCACATATGACATTTCCCCTCATATTTAGAAGATATTTGTCTCTAACTTATTATATTCTGTTTCTTGATATCCTTAGCTTCCTCTTTTGACTTCATTGAATTTGTTTATTAATTTGTTAATGTGGTTTCTTTGCAAGACTTGCAGTAATGATTTGTGTTTGCCTTATCCCCTTAACTTGTCTAAATTTAGCTGTTTGAGTGCAGAGCCTGTAGTTTAACATCATTTTCCCTCCTGCTCAAAAGCCCTTGAACCCCATTACATGTGTATTTGAATGAATGAATAAATTAGTGATAGGAGGAGTTAAGAGAAGGCCAACTGGTTGCCAAGCAGTAAAGTGGGCAGCTTTGGAGTTCAGCTGCTGTGTAGGAAGATAATTTGTGCTAGCCCTGCCTGCATTTGAAATTAAGCATAAAATTTGGCCTAAAGCAAAATAAAAATCACTTTAATTGCCTCAAGTTTTGGATTATCTGTCATGATTTATCTTTCATTGGGTAGATAGTGATTAGTTGCCTGTTATTTATTTTGCTTTAGGCCTATTCTCATTTTAATCATGATTCTTCAAGTATTTGTTTCTGAAATAGCTTGGTTATTTAGCATCAGAAAAATAGTTTGGAGTTTGAATAAAAAAGATGTGGTATTAATATTTCCGAGATAAATTAAGGGATATCTTAAATTCATCTTTTCCTGTGAATGGTAAAAGTAGATGGATTCATCCAGAGCTTTAGCTACATTTTAACCAGGTAGTAGAGAAGAGGTTTTCATGCAAGATTGATCAACTTATTTATAACATATTTAGTTGCAAGACTGCTCAGGTCAAAAATCGCCATGTTCTGATTTTGCAGGTCCATATAGATTTGTCTTAGATTATAGGATGTCAGATCTAATTTAATGACAGACTTTTCCAAATAAAGAATCCCATGTGAGCGAATTTTCTTGTGTTCTTTTATTCCATCTAATTTTTTTTTTTAATTTTGTTTTAGGAAACACTCCTTTACATCTCGCTGTGATGTTAGGAAATAAAGGTTAGTAAATATTTTTTCCTTTTAAAATATGTTCATGGAGAATCTTAAAATTTTAACATAAAGTTGGTTTTTTTGAAACATGTGGGATGAAGTTATAGTCTTTTATATTGTCACCAGTTTTTATCATTTACTGAAATTGGAGAATTTTGCCCCCTTTTATTTGGCAAGCCCTGTCAAGTTTAGATTATACATAAAAGCATTGTTCTGTGAGATGGCAGTGTCTTAAATATGGAAAGATAAATTTTCTTGTTCCACCTTGTCCTTGCCATGGAATTGAATAAATTAGGTTGACATTCTTAATATTTTTTGAAAGTGTTTTTATTAGTAAACTTATTTAGATTCATAATATAGGAAATTTTTTTTTCTGTGTATAAGAATTAAGAATTATGTCACTGTGAATGCCAAAACAATTGTATTATGGCTTATTCTTTTCAGAAGACTTTAATATTTCCTTTTTGGAAGTTTAGACACACAGTGGGTATGGGATGGACAACTCGGTATGATGACTAAGTGAGGTCACAGGTCACTCTCATGCTTTCCCCCTCTGAGAAGCTAGAATTGCTTCAGTCCTTTCACTGTGGGTCCCCTAGCCTCCTCACAAAATGGGGAAGTTCATATTGGAGAACATAAGCCTCCCTCAGGGCGCTCCCCTTGGTCATAGTTTGGTGAGCCCACTGTTCTCTGATAGAGTCTTCAGGACCTCAGTCTCACCTCTGATCTGGCGTGCCGAGGGTGGGGCTCGACGTGGGGGGTCCCACAAAAAGGGGCAACTGTCTTTCCTCCCACAGGGAAGCTCCTGTGCTAATTGGGAAGCCTACGTGTAAACGGTGTATGTGTGCAAGGGAAAGATGGGAGAGACTTTAGAAAATCCATGGAGGAAAGTGCTTGCGATAAGGGGGACGGCATGCTGGGAGGAGCCGGGAAGAGAGGCTCTTGGGGATGGCAGAGAGCTGGGAGACTGGCAAGGAGGGGCAGCTGAGAAGACTTCGAATGCCCCTGGAGCACTTGTGTCTGATCTTGGAGGCAGGCAGGGGGTGACACGGCAGACATTTAGTGGAGGAAAATGCACTTGACCCTAGCGGGGAAGATGGACTGTCCTGGCAGGAGGGGATGGAGGGCAGGGGCCCTTGTGAAGAAGAGAAAGCTCGGAGGCTGGTGGCCTTGTGGAACTGGCTTTAATGGTAGCCCCTGGTTAATCTGTCATTAGCAGAATGCATAGGAAGGATTGCTCTGTGTGATTTCTCTCTTGAACTCTTTGAATCACAGGTAATTATCAAAATCTCAATTCCTCGTCTTTAATCACTTTTCATATTCCTCATTACTGTAGAATTTTATCTATCCCTGAGTCTTAGGAATGAGTTGTTCTATATGGCCCAATTTTCCAGGTAGCTGAAAATTATCCAGATAAACATTTTAATTTCTAACCTTGAATTTTCTCAGTGAATTTTTCTAAAATGTACTCTCTATTTTCTGCCTTAAAAAGCGATATTTTTTTCTAAGTCATCTCCTCATTTATGCTTTCTCATCATCTCAGTGAATCCTGTAATTGCCAATGCAGCCAACCCAGTCAGTGCCAGGGGTGAGTGGGGATGAGGGGTACCTTTCCCTCCCTAAGGCCTCTGTAGACCTGCTCAGTGCTTTCCTTCCCCTCTGAACCGATTAAAATAGCAGTGACTTCACCTTTTCTGCAGGCCTTGGGGTGGTCAGGACCCCTTCACCCCTTTGGTTGCCCCTTTTTCCGTGCTCCTTGCTTCCTCTGCCTTCCAGCAAAACTCGGTCTCTCCACCCTCAGCAGCAGCAGCAGCAGCATCTTCCCTTGGCTCTGCTCCCTCTGGGAGCGCCTTCCTCCCCTCACCCACTCCCAGGGGAAGTTGTCCGCTCCTCACCCTCCCCCTGCCCTTGGAGCTTTCCCTCATGGGTCTCTGCCATCCTCCCTCATGGCCTGGGGTCTTTTGGGCCTCTGAACCTTCAGACAGTTGGGCTCTTGTTCACCTTCTGGCCCTCGGTGAGCCCCCGGTCACTTCTGTCTCCGTGGCTTCTCGCTGGCTCGGAAGGGGTCCCCTCCCTGTCCCCCAGAAGCCCTGACTGACAAGACCCTTTCTGATGGAGGCCTTACCCACGCTGGCTCTCTGCCTCCCACTGTCTGCTCTAAGGATCCTCGTGGGCACCTTCCCTGGCAGCGCTGAGGCTGGCAGGGAACTGTGTTATGGATTGTGGATCAGCTGACGTAATCCTAAAGCTCGAGAATCCTTCTGCTCTTGTACCCTTTCGTTCCCTAGAGAAATCTCCTTGGGAGGTGCCTGCGTTGGGCCCGGCTTTACCCTCCAGACTTTTACCCTGCCCGGCAGACGGTCCCGGAGCTCCCCGTCCTTTGGGCTCACATGGCCTTGTCTGGACGCTTCTCTTTGACTTCCCACTCGATCTTTCTCTTTCCTTTGCTGTGATCTCCCTAAGTCTCAGCATCTTACTGGTGAAATGGAAATAGTGATACCGGGGAAAAAGAAAGAAAGAAAGAAGGATACCAGCACCGATTGCCTTTTTGGATCATTGGGAAGAGCTGACCTTGTGGTCCCCACAAAAATTCAGCAGCATCACTGACTGGCCTGTGGGCTGGGATCCCCACTGCTGCCTGAAAAGTGCTTGTGGAGTGGGGGAGCCCCATAAAGGAAAGGAGTCTCGGGCAGTGAACCCCTTCCCTTGATAGACAACGACAGCAGAATCGGGAGCTTGATCTTTCTGACCTCAGGACCATGAAGCTTCTCATCGTGACTAGACTTTTGTCTGTTGCCCTCCTTCCCCTACGTCTTCCATTCCTTAGCCTTGTTTGAGTCAAGGGGATGAAACAGATCCTCGTGACTGGTGAATCAGAACATCTAGATGTGGCTTTTAGGAAATTTTCTTGTTGAATAAACACAGAAGGGCCCTTATCTCAGTGAGTAGTACCTTTTGCCCGACACTGTTTACTTTTTAAATATTTTTTCTAGAGTCATGGCCATTGATGAGTCCTAGGTGACTTGTCTCAGTAGTAGATCAGAGAGAGATTTTGGAATGCCATTTACTTATTTAAGGTTATGGCCCTGGAGTCAGGAGGACCTTGTTGGTCTCAAACAGTTACTGTTCCTAGCAGTTTGACTCCAGGCAAGTCCCTTAACCCCAAGTGTCTGGGGAAAAAAAAGAAAAAAGGTCACTAAAGTTAACAGTTAACTGGACATACAATCTTGTGTTATCACTTAGTAACTTCAAAGAATTAATATTGGGAATAATAGTAAGGGTCTATTTTGTTTCCCTGAAAGGTCAGTAGTTTTAAAAGAAATTTAGTTTTTTTTAAGTAATAGGTGCACAGAAATCCATGAAAAAGAAAACTGTCATAGTATTATTTGGATAGCGTTTTTCTTGCACCTGTAGATCATGGAGTACCATAGGGTCAGAAGAATTAACATCAAAGAAAGTAGCAGAGATCAGAAATTGGTATAACTGCTGGGGGCTGTCGGTGTTCTGCCCTCAGCCACAACTCACATGGCAGAGATCAGAAAAGACGGGTATCCGTGACAGCCAGTGTGCCGTGAGGTTTGGGTGCAACCGTGCACGGTGCCCAGCAAAGCCTCTGCTGCCGGTCCTGGCTCTTGCTCTCCAAGGGACACAAGCTGAGAAAAAGATGGCAAGACCGAGGGGGACAGGGTGTGCCCCCCTTTGGGGCCATCATCCCCCATCAGAGCAGTCCCAGAGTCAGACCACCAACAGCTCTGGGGGTCTTTGCTGTGGCATGGGCCGCTGAGGAGGGTCAGCTGGGACACTGGGTGGCCCCGGGCCCCTCTTGGACAAGAAGCTGGTCCTTAGGCTCTAGCTGCGCGGGCCAGGAGTGGAGGCGGCGTTCTGGGTGGGGGCCGGCTGTCCCAGGCTCGCTGTGCAACATTGGATCAGTGACTGGTGGGAACAAGAGAGAGCCTCCTTGTCGTCCTGAATTGTTCTTTTCCTTGATGGGGGCGGGGGGTAGGGGGTTTAGGGGGCTCTCCTGGGACTCTGCACTGTCACCTTTCCATAGCAGCCAGGCTGTGCTTTGTGGTGGTAGTGGCAGGGATGGGGGTAGAGGGGGTTTTGATGAGCTGCAGGTGCAGCCCCCTCTGGGGGCCGTGGGGTGGAGAGATGCTGAGAGACGTGATCCTCTGCCTGGTTGGGGTTCCGGGGTGGGGCCAGCCTGAGGATGATGTCAATTAAAGCCAGTTAAAGCGGCTCCGGGCGTTGTGAGTGAGAAGCTTTGGCGGCTTCTGGGTTTGCACAGTGCGGTGGCAGCACCGGGTGTCGGCCCCTGTGAGGTCCCTTGGTCACTGGTTCTTTTGTGAGGCGTAACTCTGGTGGGGAAGCCCTCCCTAATTATCTTCTCTCTTGCAGAATGTGCCCATTTGCTTTTGGCCCACAATGCTCCAGTAAAGGTGAAAAACGCTCAGGGATGGAGCCCTCTGGCAGAAGCCATCAGCTATGGAGACAGACAGATGAGTAAGGACTGGGGCCGCCCTCATCCCAGAGCTCCCTCCCACCATTGCTGCCTCCTGCTTCATCCTCTTTGCTGTCATCCCGCCTGTTCACACACACCTTTGCTTGTCCCCCTGACTTTTACCAAGGGCTCAGGGTCGGGATCCCGTTAGCCCAGATGCTTTCTAGCTTTTAACCTTGCCCCTCTCCCTCCTCGGTGGATTCTGTTTTTTTTTTTTTTTTTAATAAAACTTCTTTTTTTATATGAACTTGGAATAATCAACAGATACATCTCATTATATCTCAAGATGTATTGCATGACAAACTGAACTTCTCTGACATACGTTTTTAAAATAAGAAATAGAAATTTTAATGGAATAGTAACAAAATTACTCCCTTGTATCCTCTTTGGCACTTTTTTCTTCTTTGCATTTTGTTTTTGGTTTAAAAAAGCAGACTAAGAAAAGAGAAAAACAGGAAAGGAATACAAAACAAAATAAAACAAAGCAAGAGAACATTGTCATGTGTTCAGCAGAATATCAGGGAGAATTCAAAATATATAACAATGTTACCAGCTCAAGAAAGTATATCTATTAAGGGAAAAGTTATATTCATGAGTGTCCATCTTTTCTTTTCTTCCTTGTAAATTGTTCTTTTATTCTCTGCTGTGCATCTTTTATATATAAATATATTTATATTCTCCCCCCCTTTCATCCCCTCATCCCTAAGCAAGTTCTAATTAAGAAAGTTTCTATTTATGTAGATAGACATATATATACATGTCCTGTCCCCCACAAACACATGCATATCTTCCCCATATCTGCTGATTCCTCACTTGCCTTGCTCTTACTCAGCCCCCTCCCATGTGTGCTTCCCGCTGCCTTTGCTGCCCTGTTTGCCCGTTCCTCCCTCCTTGTTTCTTCATGGATTCAGAGGGTGCTGGATCTTCCATGGTACATATATGGTGACGTGGGGTTTAATCAGATGTTCAGCTCCTCCCCTCCCTGGCGTGGTTCTCTGTAGCTCAGGGCCATGTCTGGGCCATGACCCAAATAGGCCTTTGTGTCCATAAACATGGTAGCAGAGGAAGAGTTAATGTCCTACCTGAACACCTGTTACCCCAGGGCTCTACTTCTGCCTATCCCCGTTAGGGAAGGACACTGGGGGAAAGGACGTGAGGCTGCAGGCAGCCTTAGAGAAGGGCTCACAAGGACCTCCTTTTGATTTCTTTATAGCTTTAGTTACTTCTTACTTTGGGGTTGGGTTGTTAATTTTTTTCTCTATTTTTTCTATCATGGAACATTAGAATTCTGTAATGGGGTGAGGAACCAGAGCTCTCCTGTAGCTTCAGTTTGACTTAGTGGATAGATTCCAGGTGGCCACCACAGCCAAGTGTCAGCCAATTAACCATGAGCTCTTGGGGTTGGGGTGGGGGGGACTAGGAAGGGGGTGTTGCCAACTCAGGGGATGGGAATCAAAAAGTTTGACACTTTCTGGGTGTTGAGAGTGAGTGGAACCATGTGCCACTGATGTTGGGGATATCATGTTGGGGGGTTGTCAAGGGAAACTAAATGAGAACGTTTAATTACCTTTTTTCTTCTCCAATTTAGTTACAGCACTTTTAAGGAAGCTTAAGCAGCAATCCAGGGAAAGTGTTGAAGAAAAGCGACCTCGATTATTAAAAGCCCTGAAAGAGGTGAGCTATCCTGTGGGTTTTCTTTCCTGCCCAAATCTTAAGTGCACCAGTATTGGATTTAAGTTCAGTCTTCACATTTAATTAATTATCACCCCATGTAAGGTCCTGTCAGTTAGTGAAGACTCCAAATTATACTTTTGGGTTTGTCACCTATAAATGTTAAGTGTTAGTCGTCTCAAATCTGTCTGTCTCCTGAGACGAGGGAGGGAGAAGATGAGATGAGAAAGTACCATCTTGGAAGAGTTGAAGAGCTCTTCCTTGGCCGGGGTTCAGTCCGCCCACTTTCCTTTTTTAAAGCAGCCTCAGAAGCCCTTTTGTCTGGCTTGGGGTAGCTGAGAGAGCTAGATGGGTCACCATGGAAGGCACAGGATACCAGGGACAGTCTGCTTTGAGAACCTGTAATTTTGTTTGTTAATTTAAGTCCAGCCTTGCCATTGCATCTCTTCATTTGATAAATGTCATTGCAAAGCTTCTGCAGTTAAAGTTTCTTGCCATGCTGCAGATCTGCTTGTGGGCCTCTCCCCAGTCGCTCCATGACCCTCAGACAGTGGGCGCATCCTGTCCACCGTAGGACTCAGCCTGAAGGCCTTTTCTACTCGCTAAGATCCAGAATTCACATTTCCTTCAAATCCTCGAACCCATGGCTGCATCACAGCATTCAATTATAACTTTAGAGGGAGATGTTTGTAATATTTCATATTTAGAGGTTTGTTCAAGTAATGATTAATGTTCTTTTATTGTGTTTGTTACACTTTAGAATTTAGACTTAGATTTGATCAAAATGGTTGTATATGACTAAAAAATTGATTTTTTTTTTTAGGTTACTTTTTCTTAGATGTGATAGAATGACATTTCAAATTTGTCTTCATTTGGTTTTTTTCTAGATTCTTTGTTTTTGTTTTCTTGAAATATGGGGATAGAGCAATTTTAAAAATATAATTAAATTATAGAAAATATGCAAGCACAAATTCATTGAGCTCCATAATAGCCTATTATGTAAATTATTATGTCTCAGATATTAAGAATGTTTAAAACATTTCTATTAAGTTAGTAAGATTGATAAGATGCAGTAGTGATGAATTCATCTAAGGTATGCTTTGGCAGCTTGTCCCCTTTATGGTATTATGTAACTAAAGCTAAAGAATTAGGTCATTCTTTATGTAGAATATTTTACTTTTAATATAATTGTGACATCAATTTCATAAATATGTCTTCCAAATAATGGCATGAGCATTTAAAAAAATTAATACATTTTATGTTCACAGTTCTTTTATCTGTATTACCTTTTCATATCAATTTCTCTTTCCTTTTTGTTGATTGTATTGTGTGCAATCATAGGACAAAACTATAAAGTTTTCTATTTGGGAATCCCAAATACATTAACCACTTAAAGCTAAAAGAAGGATAATGAGGTCAGATTGGGCTTGATTTGCTAGAGTGTTGTTGTCAAAGAGAACCAAAGAGTCATTAAATTATATATGAGGATCCCCATGGTCATTTATTGATTTAGAAAACCACATATTAACGTTGTTGTCTCTGATCTGTTCTGTTTTTATTTATTTTAATAACCATTTTCCAGTTACATTTTTACTGGAGAATTGGCCACTGCTGCATAGGCATATATTTTTGACAGCTGTGCTCTAGAGCTTTGGTCTTTGCAAAGTTTTAAGCTAGAGATTAAATTTTTTTTTTTCCTGATTTATGGAGTTAGTAACTATGAATTGAAAAGAGACATTTAAAAAAAAAGCTTTTGGCTATTTGCATTTTTAAAGGTAATTACTGGGATGAAGTGGCAGCAAGGCAGAGTGGCCAATGTGTTGGGCTTGGAGTCAGGAAGGCACAGGTTCAATCTTTGATGGAAATCACTCGGTGACTCCAGGCTAATTCATCACTTTCTAGGACTTAATGAATAAGGCCTGTTTGGATAGATATTTGGATTAGTGGAGTAACTCTCCAGTCTCATTTCAGCAATAGAGTTGCATCCTTTACATACTTCTTCATATATTTGCATAGATTTTTATCTAAAAGTTTCTTCATTTGCATTTGGATAATTCTTCTTAACGTGTAAATTTTAATTTCTTGAATTTTGTCCTCTTGCTGCATGCTTTTCATTGCTTTATGGAAAGGGTCTGTGTTTCTGCCCTCAATGAAAAGGAAGGCTGCTCCTGTTCAACAAGGGGCCTCCAGAGTCCCTGGCTTAGGCCGGGCTTCCGCAGCTGCCCTGACCAGCCCCAGAGGGGATCCTTCCCTCTGACACCAGAGGCTGTCCAGGCTCCCTTTTAAGAGCCCCTGGCAAGCCATCCCATCCCCTTTAGACCAGGTCATTTTTGAAGGGTTAAATGCTCTTTGTAACTTCTTCCCATCACTTCCATTGTGTCCCCTGGGGCCTGGATCTGCTCCATCATGGTGACTCTGCTCTTCTCTTGGCTGTCCTCCTGGGCCCTTTGCCATTCTGATGAATCCCCAACACTTCAGGCTAGCCTCGGACCCAGGAGCTAAATTCAGGATTCTCCGATCTTGGCCAGCAGAGCTCTGTGAAATGGTGTGTTCCTGGGATCCTTTAGCCTTTTGACATTGTTCTGAATACTAATTCTGTCTTCCCGTGTGGTATCTGCAGATTTTATGACTTATGCCTTCATCCAAGTCATTGATAACAATTTTAAATAGCACTGTCGAGAACAATGCTGAAGTTCCATTGAAGTCTTCCTGCAGTCATGATATTAAGCCACTTGCAACTGTGTTTGAAAATGCCCAGCTTTGAGTTCCTGTCTTTATGGAAATAAGGTTAGACCAGTATGACCTCTTCTAGAAAGAGCTGTCTAATGACTTACTTTCTAGGTGCTAGCCAGACATCTCTAGTCATTTGCCCCAAGTTTTAGGACTTGAAGTCACTATAATCAGCTGGTGTTTTGTTTTGTATTGATCTCTCATTTATTTATTTTTGGATAGAGGCCTTTCAAATACTTTTGACAGTGACTGCAGTTCTCTGCCAGTTCTTTGAGGATTTCGGGATGTAAATCACTTGGCTCTGAGAACTTAGGCTCACCCAAGTATCCTTAGAATTATCTTACTCCTTGCTGAGAGCACCCTGATCATTTTTATTTCAAAGAAAAAACAGCAGAATAAGAGATGGAGACCAGTCTGCTCTCCCCATTCCTGTCATCCAGCCTCCCCAGTCCAAGGGCTCTGTACTCCCATTTTCTCCCATCATGTCTTTAAAAACACAACCCTCTTATTGAACTTAGCTTCCTGTCTTCAGCCCCGCTCATTCTGAGCTTCAGCATTCTGGATACATTTTTAGAGTCATCATGCTTCCCTTTGGTGTCCAGTTCTTTTTTAAAAATCTAAGGAGACCGATAAGTTCCCTGAGTGCTCCATCGGTCCCTTCAGAAAGATTCTGTTTTTTCTTCATTGGATGTTTCCCTTGTTCTCTTCAGAGCTTTTTCTTGTGCATCTTTTATCCCTCCTCTGATTGGGTTCCTGTCTTTCCTCTGAGTGCTGTGGACCTAGGTGCCCATCCCACGGTGCTCCCTTTCTTTTCTCAGACTCTCTTTAGAGGTTTAGTCTCCTGACCCCATTTCTGATGGCTCTTTGTGGAGCCTTTCACAGCATCAGGCTGGAGAGCCATCCCTCTCCCAGGCCGCCCACTCCCCATCTTGTGTGGAATCTTCCCCAGATCCTCTTTACTCTGCTGGGGGCTTGGTTGGCGCGGACCTTCCCCTGTGAGCTTTGGATTTTGCAAGGCAGATATACTCAGGTGTGTGCTCGGCAAGTGTTTCAGCATAAGTGCAAAGTGCTCTGAGATGGGAGATAAAACCATCATTGGCAGTGGGCTGAGCCAGGGAAGTGTTCGTGGGATGGTTCTGGGCGGTGGATCTCTGGACCTAAGGCACATCTGCAGACCTGGGAAGATCAGGAGTGAAAGAGAGTCCTGGACCGGTACTGGCATACTCTGGGTGGCAGTGATTTCAAGGAGAGGGGCAGCTGGAAATCGGATCGGGAAGCTCGTAGGGACAAGACCAGATTAGTTTGGTCCAGATGTGGGGAAAGGCCTGGCTGCCTTAGGAACCTCCTGTCTTGCTGAACCCTCATTGCCGCCCTCATTTTTCTTGTTGGACCCACTCTGTCACCCCCTAGTGATTGGAGGGATCCCCCAGTTCTGGCTCCAGATGAAACATTCCCGGTATCTCCGCCAGAAGCTTGTTCTTGGGTTATGGCTGTAGGACTTGGAGCAGGAGCTGGGTGCTGTGCCCTTCCTAGGCCATGGCCATTACTCTGATCCAAGGGGACCATAGAGACCATCAGGGGGGCTTCCATTAACACAAAAGTGTTAGCTGGAGGTTATTAATAGCATGGCTTCATGAATACTGAAGGGAATTTAAAATCAGACTTTAGTTTGAGTTTCACCACTTTGGAGGGACTTCAGAGACCTCTAATCATCCCTATTCCCCCAACAAAGCCTCTCTAGGACACAGGGTAACTGGCTGTTGCTTGGAGGGGCCGTGAACCTATGGGGATCCCTGGCCTCTTGAGAACTTGCTCCCACTTGTTCTATTTTACCACGGGCTTCCCTTTCACATGCTTTCATCTCAAGGCTTCCTCATCAGTTTTCTGGACCTTTTCTTGGGAGTCTCTTCAGACTGGCAGGATGCTTCCCAAAGTATAACTTTGAAACAGAATTTAACATTTGTATCTTCCTTTTTATTAATTTTGCATATAATTTTTTCTAATGAACATTCATAGACTTATGAAAATTTCCAGAGTTTTTGGTCTTTGTTTCAGGTTTTTTTTTCTTGATTTGTATCATTGTTGTAAGCTGGTAATACTGATGAAAAATTTCATCACTAAGAAAAGTTCTATTAGTCTCATTTCAGTTCTTTTTCATATTTAGTTAAAATGTTTCTGCAAAACTTTATTGTACAATATATGAATGACAGATTTGTTTTTCTAATTCCTAAATATTTGAGATTTATTCTGATTTTACTACCCATTCCTCTTCAATTAACCAAAAATAATTTAAAGGTTAATATTAAGTCATTTTTAAGAGCTATTAAATGATGTGCTTTTAGTAACTATTAATATTTCCTTTCTCAGCTAGGTGACTTTTATCTAGAGCTTCACTGGGATTTTCAAAGCTGGGGTAAGAAATATGCTATATTTTACTTTTAAAGTAGTTATTGATGCAGACTTGCAAGTGCTAATGTGATTTTTCAAAAGAGTTTATCACCATAACAAATATGACACTTGCATGAAGTTCTATGGAGTGATTTCCATCATAATGTATTTTGCATGTGAATGGTTTTTAAAACCTTATTGGTGTACTTAATTATCCAACCTTGAATAGTCATTTCCATTATTCTCCGAAAAATTGAGTTGCCCTCTTTCTATTACAAATGACTGTCACAAACTCTGAACAGAGAAATTCTAATAACTTTGCTAATGTAAGGCAAAACATTCTTAAACTGGTGGGGGAGACAGCAAAGGATTTCTTGGATTATATTATTTACAAGACTTTGAAGCTTATTTGAGTTGTTGGAATTTGAAAAAGAACTTGGTTAACATGATTTGACAGTATACTTTTTTTTATCCTTTGACCATTCATGTCTTGCTTTTTTTTTATTGCCGATTTCTTTTCTGTCTCACATTCAGCTTATACTGTCTAATTGAGTCCTAAAAGACCCTCACGTTTATAAGATGTTCTCTGTATTTTTGCAACACCAAGATTAATCGCTTCTCATTTTAAAGATGAGGAAGCAAATTCACACTAAAGCTTTTATATCAGAGTAGTCTGATCTCATTGATAATACTACCTGGTATAGTTTTTCATCACTAAGTTCATCATTTTAAAGAATAAGTGGAAAAAATACTTTTCTGTGGTAATTGTGTAACAAATTTAGTCAATAGACTACGTATAGTAGATACTCTGCTTCATTTTCAATCATGAAACATTTTCATATATACCATAGAATAAACTCATAACCATTTATTAATAAATGATCCATTTAACTTGGGGAAAATTATGTTGCTGAGTTTTACCTTTCTTTTCCTAATCCATGAAGTCCTAAATGACAAATTACAGAAGCTGGCGGGGCTTCCCTTTGTAACACTGGGTCATCATGGTGGCATCTGGCAGAGAACAGAACCTGTGTTTTTCCTCCTTGTAGTGGAGTGGGGGGGGGGATAGGATGACGGGGTGGGGGTGAGGGCTGGGAAGCAGGGTGCCTGGGAGGAGGGATAAGTAGGGTGCCTGGGGGGGTATCCAGGAGTAAAGCAGGGTGCCTGGTGGAGGGGCAGGGTGTTGGAGAGGGAATGCCTCTTTGCCTCTTTTCAACTCTTAATCAAAAGGAGTTAGTTAACTGGAGGAGTTGAAAGTGTTCCCTGGGCCTCAGACCCCAGACCCAACAGTAGCATCATAGGCAACTTCTGTCTTGCACACGAATAAACACCCAGAAATTTTTTGCTGAAAATTGTTGGCTGCAGGAATGATTTCGTCTTTCTTCTTCCATCCTTTGGAAACTTGTTAATTCCTTCTTACCTCCCTTATAAACATGGCTGAGACCTGGGGTTGGCTCATGGTAGGCTCAGGTTAGAACTCAGAGCTCATTTTCTTAGAGAAATGTCATCCCATGAGTTACTCAGACTCTAAAGTTGCTTGAGAATGTTGTTTTGTGAAATCCTGTTTTTAACTTTAAAACAAATTGGCTCAAAACATCTCTTTTCAAAGTAATTATAACACCTTCATAGAATTAGTGCAATTTTTCCTTGCATTAGTGTTTATGAGGTTTCTCAGTGCATTAATTATTTAATCTTTTCTATTACAAATATAGTGCCTTTACTTTCCCGAATTCTGCCTTCCGATGCATGTAAAATATACAAGCAAGGTATCAATATCAGGTAAGATGCTGGGCTTTTTTTTGTTACTGAGGTATGGAAAACTATCGGGTTTGAGAATGCTTTGCTGGACCCAAAGTTTACTTCTCTTGTCCTTTTGTGTAAGGATTTAGTTGTAACCCAATGGGGTGGGCTTGTAGGTCATGTCTGGAGATAAGATAAAGATAGTGTCTAATGGAATGTCACTTTACTGAAATGTTATTTAGGTTTTAGTGTTAAGAATATTTATGACAATATAGTTTAATTTGAATTGGTAAAGTGATCCCTGTCTCAGAAATGTAGGAATGGGATAGCTACCCTTATGAATTGTGCTACATAAATTGTATGAAAGCTTTAAAAAAATGACCTCCACTGTTTATTAACATGGAATCAAAGTTTATAAATTCAAAATATATTATGCTCTTGAAATAATGTTTTTGCCTGTGGATGATTTCTAAAGGTAATAGAGGATTGCTGTCTTGTGGTTTTAGCATGATTTTTGTCCCTGAATATATTTAAAATAAATTATGCCCACTTTCAACTTCTGATAGTCTAAGGAAAGGGTTCTTGTCTTAAAGAAAGCCTTTGCTATTTTGAGTGACATCGAACAGAGAACATCAGAATCGGGCCCCCTGGCACAGGTTGGCACAAGCCCCAGGAAGGCTGGAGTTGGCCTTTGGGGCTCAGGCAGAGTGGCGTGGGGACTGGACAAGTTACTTAGCTGCTCTCTGACTCAATTTCTCCATCTCCAAATGGGGGAGAAATGAATATCCCTTTCTCTCACAGGATTATTGTGGGGATCAAATGAGATGCAATTTATGGGAAATGTTCACCGTACAGGGCTTGGTGAGTGCCCGCTCTTGGCTGGCAGCTCTTGCTTTGCCCAGGGTCCTCTTTACCTATCCCCCCCCCCCCCCCCCCCCCCCCCCCCCCCGCACTTGGCGGAGTGTACACATAGTAATTACAGCTGTACCATGATGATCAATAGAGCCATGAAGCAGAAGGGGACATTAAGGAGAAAGCGGGCACAGCATGGAGCCAGCCTGCTGCTGCCCCTTCCCATCCACTGTGCCCAGCACCCTCTGGGGTCTTTGAAGATGCACAGGGACTCCCTTTCAGCAGTTACCCTCAATTAGTCTTTGAACTTTGGAGAATCTGAAGTTTTTGCATCCATTTTTTCCAGCACACAAAAATCCACTTGTGCAATGCAGTGCTGGGGCCCACTGTGGGGTCTTCTGTGGGCAGCGGCCGCCCGTACCCTCCTCCAGCAGACCCCCCGCTTCATTCTCTCTCACTCTCTGGGTGTCTGGTGCTGATTGTCCCCTCTTGTGTTCCTTTCTTGGAACTTGTTGCCAGGCTCTCCTCATAGATGTTAGGGAGACATCTACCCAAGCCTTTCAGAACTCTTTATGGAGTTCTGAATGGAGTTCATAATGCAACATGGGGTTGCATAATGCACAATGCAAATTGATGTAAAGCAAGAGCTATTTTATATTTTCAGAGCACTGAATTGTAGTCTGGAATTCCAAGTTTCCCAAGGGCGACTAGTGAAATGCCCCTGAATCAATAGGCTAGGCAGTGATAAGGAGCTTGAGGAAGAGCAGGGATTTGGTTTTTAGATGTTTAATCAAATATTGGGAGGGAAATCCTTACATTTAATTGGTAAAATGACTCCATGAGAGCATTCACAACTCATTGTTCCAAATTAGAAGCAAAAAATCTTCTGAAACTGGGAGGAAACCAGGGAGCTAGCTGGGAAGGGCAGGAGGCATTCAAAGAACCTTCCATGGGTCAGGGCGGGTGAGATGCATTTGGAGGATGGCGCCCCGATCTCTTGTCCATCCCTCACACAGGGAACCTTTCCCTGAGAGCTGGTTCAGGAATAAACCCCTGAGAATAAGGTCACAAACTGGATCCGGGAGGATCCAGGAGAGGAGCGCCACCCGCTTTTACCAGGGACCAGAAGGGAGTCCGGCGTGGTGTTGGACTGGGGGAAGATGGGGGTCAGCTGTTGTCCCCATCCCCCTGGGGCTGGATCAGGAGACGGAGGCCCCCCAACGTCACCCTGCGCCCAGGCTTCTCCAACTGGTCCGTTCCCCGCAGGCTTGACACGACGCTCATAGACTTTACTGACATGAAGTGCCAACGAGGGGACTTGAGCTTCATTTTCAGCGGGGACGCCGCGCCCGCCGAGTCCTTCGTCGTGCTAGATAACGAGCAGAGAGTTTACCAGCGGATCCACCATGAGGTGAGGGCCGTCCAAGGGGCTGGGGGGCCGGGCCGAGTCCTGGGGCTCCAAAGTTTGCTCTTTTCTCATAGATACTGCTGACCATTTCTAGTCCCTGTCCCTTTGGCTTCCTTGATGTGGATTTTGGGGTCCTGTGAGTTTTTTGAACTTTGTCTCCTTTGGGAGCGGAGTCTTCTTGGGTTTAAACGTTTTACTTCCTTTCCCTGAAAGTTAATGTTCTCTTGCTCTGCTTGAAGCACTCCCCCTCAGGAAGGGAGGAGCAAGTCTCCATCAAGGAGGCCGAGAGCTGCCTCCACCTGAATGGAGCCAGCCATGGCCCCTCATGGCAAGTTCCCTGGGTCGGGAGACCCAGGCCCCCATGAGAGACGGAGGAGCAGTGGCAGAATAGGGGAGGGTGGGTCAGGTGCTAGGCCTGGGGTCTGAGGCTGACCTTCCCCTGCCGGGCACGGACGGCCTCGTTTGGGGTTTGCATCCCTTGTGCTTCACGGGATATCTGGCCTACGGCACTGCTTATGATGGTGACCTCTGTGGTCAGGAAGTCCCTCCCTTCTTTCAGACGAGGGGAACATAACTCGCTTGGTGTCAGTGGGTGGCAGGTGACCTTCACGGCCCCCGATGGGCTGAGATCGGCTGTTCGCAATTGTCACCGAACTGTGCTGTTGGGTGCTAGTAACATGGCCTCCCATCCCCTCGGGGCCCCCCATGTGGGCCAGGAGTCTCCCCCAACTGTGGGCACTGCACTCATCTCAGCAGGGGACTTTGTGCAGGGAATTCTAGCCAGCTCTCTTACAAAGCGCCCCAGGTAGACATTGGTGATGCTGCAAAAAAGCAAAAGCTGACTTGGCAAGATCTGTTGGTGAAGTTATGCTGGGGCTTTGGGGTTCTTTGTCTCTGAAAGTCTCCTAATTAGATAGAGAGCATAAAGGATCTTTAGAACATGATGGTGTTCATTAGCGCTTTGTGAACATTAGGGTGCTCTAGAATTTGGTCCATGAACCCGTGCCAGCTCTATGGCCTCTAACTTGAACATTCCATTCTCTTCCCACCTGGAGAAAGGGCTGGATGCCCCCTCCCAGACTCTGAGCTGGCACCCCTCCCCCCGCCCCCAGCAGCTCTGGGGTTCAGGTCCTTGGCCTCTGGTTGGGCCTAGTTGGGGGGAGGAGGAGGAGAAGAGAAGGGGTTCGGGCACCGAGGGCTTCTCAGGGAGACTGAGAAGGTTTATTTTTCCTAGCTCTTCCCTTCTTCCTGTATATGTCCTTGGAAAAGGAATGGGGAACTTTCAGGGGGTTGTCAGTGATCACCTGGGTCTGCGTGTCTCAAACCCACCTTACAAGGCTTGTTTTTTCTTCTTCAAGGAATCAGAGATGGAAACTGAGGAAGAAGTAGACATCTTAATGAGCAGTGACATTTATTCTGCAACGTTATCAACCAAATCCATCACTTTCACACGTGCCCAAACAGGATGGCTGTTCCGGGAAGACAAGACGGTACGTGGGGGCTGAGGAGCCTGCCCCTTTCATATAAGCACCCCGTTCGTTCTGCTCCAGCCTTCTGTGGCTGGGCATGGAGCTGGGTGGAAGCCATTCCTGGGCTCTCGCCTCCTTTCACCCAGTGATTTGGGGCCCAGTGGTGCTCACTTAGATGGAGACTGCAGAGTTCTGTGAGAGTGAGGAAAGTCGTGGGTCCTTGGCTGACTTGAATCTTACAGAAACCAGAAGAATCAGACTTTTCAGTTTGGGGCAGCATGATCGGAAGTTAAGATGAATCTTGACACTCCCCCTCTCCTACAAACCTCCCCAGACTTGTTTCTCTGCTGAATTATTCAGCAGTGTTTTTTTCTCCTGGATTCTCCAGCTGCTCCCTGACTGGGTCTGTGATTTGGAGACATGTTGCAGAGAGAGGGAGGGAAGGGGAGAGGAAGGGGAAGGGAGATAATTGATTGATTTTGCACATGATTGGATGTGGGGGATAAGGGAGAGAGAGACCAGGATGACCGAGTGACTGGAAGTTGGGGCTTCTTTGGAAGCCGTGGACAAGTTTGGAGATGAGTCACAGATTCACTTTGGGGCCTGATAACGTATCTATTCCGGGTTTGAACACCCAGTAGGCCCCTGAACTGAGATGAGGTAGGAGGGCTGGAAGCCGAAAGAGAGATCCTGGAGAACAAAAGTCAGAGGGGACGATGAGGTCACTGAATGACAGGCTGGGTCAGGTTAAGCGCCCCCCTCTCCCAAGAGTTGTGATTTGTCTCGTAATCTTAGTGTTTATTTTTTAATTGAAGATTCTTTTTTATTGTAACTCAAATATGTGCTTTTGTCTTAGGAAAGAGTGGGAAACTTTCTGGCCTACTTTTACTTGGTGAATGGACTTGTTTTAGAATCCAGAAAAAGGAGAGAACACCTTAGTGAAGAAGATATTCTTCGAAATAAGGCCATCATGGAGAGTTTAAGTAAAGGTGGAAACTTAATGGAACAGAATTTTGAGGTACAGCAAGCAGAGATAATTTTATTATATCTAAGGCAGATCTTTTGATAACAGTGAAATTTCAGTTTACTTTGCCTTTCACGTTTTGTTTGTTTTCTTTGTAACTTTCGCTATTTAAAAGGGAAAACTAAGGCTTCATACAGCAAGGACTCGGTTTTTAAAACTCGGCCTTGCCATTTGTCACAGATGTGACAGCCGGTGCTGGGGAAGGCTTGCCTTCTTGCCTTGCTCACCCTCTCCTTGAAGAGCTCCTTCCACTTTCCCCTCCACGTGGGGGTCTCGGCCCCCCAGCACCTCCTCTGCTTTGTGCCCGGCTGTCAGGGCTGCCCAGCCCCCTTAGTGCCCGCTCATTTCCCTTACCTCTGGGGCTCCCAGGAGCTGCTGGCAGTGGCCACGCCCCATAAAACTGTGTGGGCTGACAGACCAGATGGGGAGGTGACCGGGGGGAGGGGGGGGTAGCATCCCGAGCCCCAGCCTGTCTGGACTTTCCTTGTCGGGAAGCAGGACAATCTGACCCCCTTTTCTGCCCAGAGTGACGGCTTCTCCCGCTTCCCCCTTGTCTGTTGCAGCCTATCCGAAGACAGTCTCTGACTCCACCCCCACCCAACACAATTACCTGGGAAGAGTATATATCTGCTGAGAATGGAAAGTGAGTGGTGGGCGCTTGGTGGGGAAGGGGCGGCTTTGGAATTGAGAGCCCCCAGAGAGAGCGGCTTCGGAGCAGGCACAGCCTCCTCTGCCCCAAATCCCCCTTCTTTCCTCAGACTAAAATGCAAAACATGGGACTGTTTGAGGGTGTGGTGGGGGGAGGGAAGGGGGGGGGGCGGTCTCTTGGCCCCACCCCCCAGTGGGCACCACAGAGTTTGTGGAGTTTGCTGGCTTTGTGACCTTGCACAAGTCACGCATTCAGGGGTCCCCTGTTCTCTTTAACAAGAAGGGGTTCCCATGCACCTCACACTTGGTGTTTGTTTACTCAACAAATATGGATTGGCCTCTTGTGTGCCAGAGGCTGTGCCCAGGACTGTGCCCTTGCCCCTTCTAAAGAGCCACGGTGCAGGGAGGGGCCGCATTTGACTTCAAGTTGTTTCTGCCCATTGGGCCCTGGGCTGTGTGCGGACCCTGAGCAGTGGGCAGTGGAGGCAGGTCCGAAGGATCCTCACTGCCCTCAATAAGGGGCAAAATCCTTGAGTGCAGACATGAGGAGGCATCGGGCATGCAGGAAGAGCTTAATAAATGCTCCTTGGGTGGATAGCAGGGACTTATGCAAATCAAGTAAGATTCTCTCTGTAAGGACAAGCATGAAGCCAGTGGGTCCTCAGACAAACCGAGCCACGCAACCTTTGGGGGCTTCGTCTAGGAGGCCATGTCTGCAGGCTCTGGCTGGACCAGGTGACCCCTTAGGCCCCGCCCCATTGGCCTCTTAGCCCCTGCCCAGGTAGAGATCTGGGACCCCTGAGGGTGACACAGGGAGAGAGCCAGGTGTTCTTGGGATCGGAAGTGAGTCAGCAGGGCAGAAAGTGAAGCAGAGAAGCTCAGTGAGCAGCAGGGTGCCTCGGTGGCCCCACAGTCAGGCCCCCTTTGGGCTCACTCCCCGTAGGCTGTGGCAGAATCAGCAGCTGCATGAGGAAGCCCTCGCCGCAGAGTCGGGCAAAAGGCAAACTGGTCCCACTGCCAAAGAGTGCTTGGGAACAGCCGTCGGGCCTGGAGAAGGGAAGCGGGGGGCGCCTGACAAGTTACGGTTCAAGGGCCGGCAAAAGGCTCCTGTTGGAAAGCCTCACATCTGGGGAAACGGAGGCTTATGGAGGGAATATGTGGAACTGAGATTTCCCAGAGAGTGTATTTTATTCTCATTACTTTGGGCTTTCGGCACATTTTTAAACTTAGTTTTAAAAACCATCTACCACAGTGGAGGTAATAAAATGTTATCAGAATATCTGTAGGGTGAAATGAGGTGTTGACAAAAATTAATTGTGTTATTTCCTTTCCATTGCAGAGCTCCTCATCTGGGTAGAGAACTTGTTTGCAAAGAAAGTAAGAAAACGTTTAAAGCCACAATAGCCATGAGCCAGGAATTTCCCTTAGGAATTGAATTGTAAGTTGGAGATTCTCTGCTCTGGACGTTTTTCTGAAGCCTGACCCAGATGCTGTTCGGAATGAATTCTCAGTCCTGGCTTTTTTATGCCTTTAAAATTGGATCTTGGGAAATATACAAGGCAGACCAGGCCATTAAAAAGGGGATATCAGGCCTTGAATAAATCAGATACTTCTTATTTTGACTTTAAGCAGAGCTGCATTAATCAGAATAATTGCTAAAAGTGGTTTTTTTCACTGACCTTTCTTCCAGATTATTGAATGTTTTAGAAGTAATTGCGCCCTTCAAGCACTTTAACAAGCTTAGAGAATTTGTTCAGATGAAGCTTCCTCCAGGCTTTCCTGTAAAGCTCGGTAAGAGGGCGCTCGGGGATCACCTCGGTGCCGTCCATGGTTTTGAGGGGGCCAGCATGAGGGGATTCTTAGAAGTGGAGTGATGGCGGGAAGAGAGATGGCAGCCGAGAGAGAAGCAACAGCAAAAAGCCCCCCAGTCCGGGGCTGCTTAATGGGGAGCATGCCTCCTTGGAAGCCCCTGGTAGGCTGGGAAGGGGTGTGGGCTGGGGGTCAGCAGAAGGCGTGATCGGGGGGGAGGAGGAGAGAGATAGAGAATGTCCTTAAAACTGAGGGAGGTAGGTGGTTTTTAGTCAGCAAAGCATCCTTCTCCTCCCTCTACCCCGGCTGGGAAGAAATAAACCCTGTGAAAGACAGGTGTAGACAGTCGAGCAAAAACAGGGCTCCACATTGACATCTGGGTCTCAGAAGTCACCACAGGGGCCTCCTCACTATAGGGGGTCACCTCTGGGCTCTCCCATTGGTTCAGTAAGTGATTATTAGACTCCTCATGTTGGAGGATTGCTGAGAGAAGGGCGGCCTCAAATGTTGGGGAGTGGGAGGAGACTCAGTGAGTTGAGTGAGGGAGCAGAGAAGAGGGTTCTGGGCAGAGGCTGGGTTGGAGCCGGTCTGGAAAGAAGCCCTGGAAGGTTAAGGAGGAACAGGGTAGGTAGGAGGGAAAGCAGGAGACAATGTTATTAAGGGAAGAAGAGAAAAGCGGGGGAGAAAAGTCCACAACCTCCTCTTGCTCCAAGGCCCCAGGGGGTGGAACAGACAAGAAGGTGCAGCCATGGCATCCATGAGAGGATGCTGGGTGGGGAATGCGGGGGACCTGCTGAGAAGGGGGACGGGATGTCAGGAGGATGGGATGTTGGGGTCCCAGGCTGGGAGCTTGGGAGCCTGTAGGGGCACCAGGGGGAGCTGTCTGCCTTTTGTGTGGCTGAGATGAAGGCCAAAGGGCCCGATGCACCCTAATGGATGTGGGGACGCTGAGGATGAGAGAAAGGACCTTGAGAGCCGGAGAGAAGAGTGGGAATGACCTGGAAAATTCAGTAAAAGAGGGAGAGAGGGAGAGATGGAGATGGCATCATAGCATTGGAGGAAAGGGAAGGCCATCTTCTCTCGCTGCTCCAGGGCTTTGGGGGTGCTAAGGCAAGGGCTGGGGAGGGCTTTGGGGGCCCCTGCGGAGCCGTGGGCCATCGCTTGTCTCCTCTTCCCGGCAGATATCCCCGTGTTTCCCACCATCACAGCCACTGTGACCTTTCAGGAGTTCCGATACGACGAGTTTGACGAGGGCATTTTCACCATTCCTGACGACTACAAGGAGGACCCCAGCCGCTTTCCTGACCTCTGACCCCCGGACGCACCGTGCCATGGCTTACCCGCCACGTCCGGGAGAGGGCGGCTCCCTGGGACGCGGGGAGGGCGATCGTCCACGGTCCTGTTGAAACGAGCACGTTTCCTGCCGCGCACCGGGTCGGTCTTTGGACAATCCCCACGCCGTGAGCTCGGGAGCCGTTCTGAGGAGTCTGGGTGTTGGAAGCCACGGGGCCATGCTTGGTTTTTACACCTTTTTACACTTCTCGGTGATACATGGATTTAGCGTAAAAAGCAAACACTCCTGGACCATTAACGCTTGAGAAAATGAGATGTCTTACTAGAGATCAGAGCCCTTGTAGACTTGCCGTCTCCTGCCCAAGATGGCGTCTGTCCTTCCGGCTTGGTTTTCCTCACCTGTCCAGTGTCCGTTGTGTGTAGTTCAGTCATGTGAATGTTGTGGAGCGCGATGGAGTGGAAGGAACGTGGATTTCTGTAGATGATCGAGCCCCATGGTGACCATTAAACAGTTGCATTTTCACGTTGCAATACATTTCAGAACTAGCATTCACTCTGCAGGGAATACGGTACCTCCTCTTAGCACCTTAGTGCAACTCCTGTGTGGTGCTATTCACGGTTTTATCCGAAGTCTCCCGTGGAAAACGTTTCTTACTAATCTTTCTGCCGTAGAGTCTCATTTTCTTTTCTAATCTGTGTTCATGATAAAGTATGGGTTCGCATGCTTACCATCTGACGAGTTTGAGCACTTTCCAGAAAAAAAAGGGGATTCATAAATTTGGAAATCGGCTTCCCATGGAGTGCCCACAAGTCTGGGGGGGGGCGGCGGCTTAAAGGTGACCTGAGAAGGGTCCCAGTTTTGTTTTGCTTTTTTAAAGAAAAACCTCAAACCTAAGACTTTGAAAATATATTCCCATATTTATATTGAATACTTAAGGGTATAAGCGTTTCACATAATATATAAAAATCCCTTTGTTAAATTCTAAAAATGTAACTTCAATTTAGAGATGATTCCTACTCCATAATTTTATTTTTTCTTAAGCCACTTAAGGGAAAGTAGATTCATTGATTTTGCCTCCAGGTGTTCAAATCATGGATTCTCAATTTTGCGTCTGAAATTCTTCCTGTTTATTTTTCCGAGTTGATTTGAAGGTCCAAAGTTGAAAATAAATTAGTAAGAATTACGTTTGACCATCCCGTGGCGTGAAGTGTAATGAGAGGGCTTAACTATAAGTAGTGTGATTGCTATCAGCAAATACTGGGTGACTGTATTTAGGCTGCGCCTGCTGGTTCTTTCGGAGGCCCACGTTCATTGCAATCGATTGGCAGAAGGTGTTCCTTTACCAAGGTGTCCGTCTCTGCCGCCTGGATCGGGAAATGAGTTTGTCGGGCTTTCCAGAACAAGTCACCTGGTTGTTACAAAATCGGATTTGCTCATTTTGAAATGTCCTGAGTGTTTGGGTCTCTTTTATTCCTGAGGAGGATCTCTACAAAAGCCAGACGCCGGGCTGCGAGCCGCGGGGCGAGCCGGTGTCCTCGAAGAAGCCCCAAAGGCCGGCCGCATTGTGTGCCTCTGTGGAGGTCTGCCAGGAAGCTGATGTTTACAGAGCAGAGGGGGACACTGGATAGAAGATGCAATTACAAAGTCAGAAGCAAGGCTCTCGAAGGCTGCTTTCTCCATAACAATGTATATGACTTTGCAGATATGTTCATGTTTTAATATTAAGAAAGGAAATAATTTTTTATAGTGCAGAAAAAAGTATTCATGGTTAAATTTTTAAAATTATAATTATTGTCGTCCACGGCTTCTTAGACCTGGGGGGGGGGGGGGGGGGGGGGGGGGGGGGGGGGTGTTCGTGGTAGGCCTGCTTTCCTTGAAGGAAGACTAGCTAGTTTCCCAGCCTCTCTTCCTTCGAGCTTTTATGGGCTTGGATTGGGAATCATCCTGCCAATTCAGGGTCCCCCACTGGGGTTGGGGAGCAGGCGAGGGGGCGACCTTAGCTTCCCATGGTTAGGATGAAGAAGCTCGTATAAGCCGTGCAGTTTATGGGGGCGGGGGGTGTCCGGAGGTGGGGAGAACCACATCTCATTTACTCACAGCCTGGGCTCGGTCATTATCTCCTGGAAGCTGTGAATACTTTACTGGGATGCACTGGAGGTAGCAAAACTACTGAACACTTTTGCACTTAGAATTGTTTTGCACACATTTGTACTTTTTAAGAAACACAAGTTCTCCATTCCACTATGTTGTCATCTTCCCACTCACAAAGGACAACCAAACGCCCCCGATACTTCTTCCAATGGCAACTATTAGGAATCAACTCTGATGCAAATCAACTTCTCACCGCATTTCAGATTTTCAGAAATGTAGTTTTTAAAGTAGTTTATCAGATAAGTACCGCTTCAGGTAAAATCACCAAAACACTATTTTCCTTTGGTAGTACTCACAAGGACAGTTTGTTTTTAAAGTGCTCTGGAATATTTTCAACGTAGCACCTGCTGTTTACATAATGCTGGAAGGGAGTCATTAACAAGCTGGTCTGTACCAGAAAATACTAATAAGCCCCGACTGTGCAGCATGTCCGGTTGGAAGCGGAGAACCGACAAGGGGTGGTCTGGCCCTCCCCCTCTTGCAGGGCTGGAGCTCCTTCTGGGTGACATCCTCCAGTGATCAGGAGGGCGGAAGTCTTGGTGACACAAACAGACCAACAAAGCGTCTACACCCGGAGTTCTCCCTGCCCGTGTTCAGGTGGGGGCTGGTGCAGGAGAGCAGCTTCTGAAGAGCTGCGGTCTTTCCCTAGGAACCATTCTTTATGAATGATAACCGCCATTCCTCCTCCGCCTTGGCGCTGTCTAGCTTACATAGAAGTCTCCAGGGGCACAGGACCACGAGGACGTCGGGTCAGAACTGCCTGGGGTGGCTTTTTGGACCTGAGCTCGGGGCTCGGGGCTCATGCAGAATGTCCCCTCCTCCCCAGGAACCTCTTCTGGCCCTCAGCTCCTGGGCTCGGAGGGGTCTGTAGCCAGGGCGACCACCTGGTTCCAGAAAATGTTGAAGAACTTGAGCATGAGGGATAAAGCTGTCGGGCTGTGATTTCTAGAGCATCGAACACGGGAACTTGCTCTTTAAGAGGACGAATGGATTGTACCTCGCGTCCACTCTGCCCTTGGGAGTGGCTGCAGTCTAGTGAAACTTCGTCGGTGTGGGACAGCGACGGGAACAGCAGCGGGCCCTGGCTATCGGGTGGTCTGCCTGCCCTTTGGATGTGAACAGGCCAGCCGCCCCCCGTCCTGCCCCCTCCTGGAGAGAATGACCGCAAACTTGGCAAAGGCGGGGACTAGTTTCATTACCTACATATTTCATGGCAATAATCAAACAAAGCCCAATAAAATGATCTTGCCTAAGAATTACTGAACTACTAGTAATCTGCCAAATCTAGTCTATAAATCTTCTTTCACACTTTTGTAAAGAGAAATTTTTGAGGCTGTATAAGTCGTTATTGGACTTTTTAAAAATTCCTTTAGAAAACCTCAGTCCAGTTTAAGGGCGCGTTCTGCAAATGGATTTTGTTCATTTACATATAGGCCAAGAATCCACTGATCACAGAGCTAGTAAAAGGAACGAGGATTTCCATTGAGTTTTGGACACAACCATTGTACCTCCCTAAAATAACTTTGTATTAATAGCACTGATAAAATGTGGGAAAATAAATTTTCTTTTAGGTACTAATTGGAGCCACAGAATAAACCAGCCTCATTCTGATCTTCCGTTTTCATCGAGCTAAAAAAAGTGCACTGAAATCCTTGGTAATTTTCCAGCCCTAGTGTTTCCACTGACTTAAGTTTACATTCTTCAAGTAGAAGGCTTGTTCCCTTGCTCCTCAGTTTTGTTAAATTTTGCTTTATCGCTAGTTGTTTTTCCCGGGCTTCGGCTGTCCAGGGACCTCGGATCCTTTTTCTTTGTTATCTCACTCTTTGTTACTCCTGTGCTAACCTAACTTTGAACTCGCCGGCATCTCTTAGGTTGTTATTGGTAGAAGGAAGAAATGCAGCTTTTTGGTTCTGGTAATAAGGTGTCATTTTCAAAAGTTCTGTAAATGCATCCATTCTGTAATTTTGGAAAATGTGCACTGGGGGGACCCAACCACTTTTTTTTTTTTTTTTTTTAAAGTGAAAGAATGTTATGGAAAGGATTTGTGTTTAGCTCCCTCTGCAACATTTCTATAACTTTTTTTTTTTCAGTTATTACAAATAAAATCCTAAATTTTCCAATGACTTCAGTTCCTTTCCCCTTGTCAGTCCTTTAAGGTTTTGCTCATTTTTGCTTATCAAATAAACAGAAAACTATTCAGGCTGCCTATGGTAGCCCTTGGGTACATCGCAGGTGTCAGAGCAACCAAGGAGGCTGTTCAGAGATACTTTGCTAAAGTGTATGTCAGCTAGCAGCTGTTGATACTTTGAAATCAAACCCAGAAGAAAAACGGATTTAATTTTCCTAGACTGCATTAGGTTAAAAAAAAAAAAAAAAAAATTGGTTTGTGTTCAGCCATTGGTCCTTTTTCCAGTCAGATCGGCTTCCCCCGAACAAGAGGAAGTGTTTTAAGTTGGGATTTAAACGTCCTTGGATTCCTTACTTAGCAGCAGAATCTCTTAGATTGTTTCTGCCTGAGAATATCTGACTTTCTCCTTATTCCTAAAAGCTTTGGTCTCTCTCAGAGACAGTGATAGGTTCTCCTAAGAGTTCATGCCTGAGAGCCATGGCATACTTTTGTCCCCAGCGGCCCTTGGCTTTTACTTCATTTGCCCAGATGCTTGACAACACTGGGTCTGAAGCTGGCTTAGCTCTGGACCTCCGGAGCAGGAGCCTCACTCTTCCTGGGCCACTGGGCAGTTTCTGACATGGTTTGCAGCCACGATGAGGGGGAGGCAGTAGCTGGCATTCAGCTCACCTATAGGTGCCTTGTCAGGACCAGGGACTTAGTGGGCCACGTGCATTAAAAGAAAACCCCAGCATAGAAATGTCAGAGCCGGGCACAACCTGGTAATTAGGGGGTCAGAACCTCAGGGAGCCTGGTGTCCCTCTGCCCTCCAGCTATCCCTGCTGTGTACTGGGCCCACTGGAGGTGTTGGGGGCCCAGCCCAGGGTCCCACAACCTGCCCCAGTTCTCTGAACCACTCTTCTGCTCTCCAGCCAAACAAGCCAATAAATCACACCAACCTTTTTCTAATAAAACCAGTTTATTTTTTAAATCAGTTTTTTAAACCACTAAATACAGAACAAAACTCGGTGTGGAGGCAGTTTCACTTGATTCCTTTTACCTGGGGAGGGGCTCTGCCTGTATTACAGTGGGCCAGCCCCGCACTAGCCTTCCCTGGTGGGTGGAGACAGGCCAGACATCAGAGGCGCGAGTTCCCCTGCTGCCCAGGCCATCACAATCGCTGCCGCTTTCGCTTTCTTAAAGCCAAGGAGCTGATCGCTCCGATTTTCTTCCTTTCATCAGATGCAATAACAATGTTTCGGGGTGGACCTTGTTTCCACATGGAATAAAGACTGAAAAGTCCATCTTAGAGCCAAGTAAATGTATAGTTAAGAGTATTTTCAAAAGCAGTGATTAGTTAGGACCCTTCATCTATCAAATCGTTTACTTCATCCGGTATTGGAAAAAAAATTTTTTTTTAAAAGTTTACTTTCTATAAACTCTAAAAATGACGCTTTCATATATGGCAAACTGCAAAATGCCTGTGATAAAAAGACAGTTAAAAACAGTTTTAGATTTTGACTTGGTTAAAATCTAAAAGTACCAAGTCTTTTTTCTTATTTCCCTGCCATTCGCCCAAACAATATGCATGGAATCACTCTATGCCATGGAAGAACTGTACCACTAGATACATACCCTTGGACACTAATCATTTAATACCATTCCAAGAAAGGCAAGGGTTCAGAGTTCATTGAAAATATCAAATGTGTTAGACATGGAGTGGGTTATTCCTTAATGGAGAAATACAACAGACCATTAAGCCTCACCATTGTATCACCTTCCCACCTCCCACTTAAAAAAAAAAAAAAAAAGGGAAATTCTCACACAAAACAATTCGACTTTTTGGGTGCTGCCCTCTTGATTGACAGAGATAAACACAGTCCTCCGGAACCTTGTTCCCAGCACACAGAGGGAGAACCAAACTCCTTAGGTGAATGAGGTAACTTCATACATTCAAAAGTGTAAATAAATACAAGTACAGTTTTACAGGAACTTGAGCTTAAGTTTCAGGGTTTTATTATCAAAGTCTTGTAAAACAATTTCAGAAACTGTACATCAACATGGCACGGACTGTATGTCGCCTACTTCTGTTTTTTTACCTGCACAAAAGTAAAAGCTCTGGAACGGGGTAACTAAGAAAACAGCTTGCCTAACTATGCATATAACCTGGAGTCACTGGATGTGTGGGGTTACTACTGCAGGGACAGTTAACACAAATTAGTTTATACAACTTGAGATCAAATAAAAAGGACATTATCAAGGAGACTTGTTTTAAAAGCATACAAATGTCAATTAAAAATGCACTACCTTCCCTCCCCCCCAACAATGAGTTCCAAACAGTAAGAACCAAAAGAAAAACAAAGCAAAAAACTGTACAACGGTATGAAGGAAGATCAGTACAAGGTAAGTTTTAAAGATGGGCACTGATAAATTAATACAAGAAATCTCAACTGCCAATGGAATAGAGATTAGGGAAAATTGCAGAACTCCATTTCAAAATATGCTATTTGCTACCAATTTTTTTTGGGTGGGGGGAGGGAGGGTGGGTGAGAGAAGGGTGAAGGAAGAAACTTAAAAAACCCTAATTAAAAAAAAAGGTCTAGTGCATCTTTTAACCTTTGAAAGCCAAACCAAAACGCACAGAAAAAAAAAAAAATCAGCCCCGAGGCTCCAAGGAGATTCTTGATGTTACGGATGAAATGTTAATTTGATCACACTGACCCACCGAAGGCCCTAAGCAGACTCCGTTCTCGTGTTATGATGTAGACTCGAAGAGACATTGAGGATATTCCTGCCACAATTAACATGCAATCAGTGCATTCCCTATACGGCTCTAGTACTGTAAGGAATCAAACTCTAGAAATCGTCTACGTGAGCTTATTTAATAAGGGAGGAGAGATCATACAACATCCACAATCCATGCCTGCTGGAGATGCATGCAGCCGGTCACTCTCGTGGCCCCCCGCAGCCCCTCAGCACAGGGGGCCGACGCCATCCCCAGGAGGGGTGACCCAGAGGATCGGGAGCTGGACGACCACTGGGAGCTCAGAGCTCGACACATCTAGGTTTGGGGTAACACACGGGGCAGACAGAGACCAGGCGGGGAATGACACGGAGGCATGTGCACGGCCGGGCCGGGCCTCAGTCACTCATGTCCATGTCCTCCTCGTGATGGTCGTCGCCGTTCACTTTGGACTCACGTAGGGAGTCCCCACTGCCCTTCTCCACCGAGGACTCCTTGGGCTTGGGGGAGCCCCCCTCGGGCGCCTTCTTCTCCTCCTTCTTGTCCTTCTCGCTGTCGTAGCCCTGCTCCTCCTCATCGTAATCTCTCGTCACCTGCTTTGCCCACAAGCACAAGCCAAGTCAAAGTCTGTCCCAGGAGGGGTGGCCCTGCCCCCATCCACACTGCCTCAGGTCCCCACCCCAGGGCCCCGCCCCCTAGACCTACTTTGACATCCTTGTCGCTCTCAGACTTCCTCTCCCGCTCCTTCTCCTTGTCTTTGCTCTTCTTCTTTTTGCTGGTAGAGCGTTCGCGCTCATCGCGCCGCTCTTTGTCCTTGTCTTTTTTCTTTTCCTTTTTATGTCTGGAACCAGACAGAGAACCATGAGAAAACCACAAAGGCTGGTGCCCTCACCATGTCCGCCTTCCCCCCAGCTGCCCCTGTGCTCACCTCCGGGGTGAGGGCGACCGAGAAAGCTTCCTCTTGGGAGAGCGAGGCTTCTTGGGGGACCGCGTCCCACTTCGGCTCCTCCGACGCCGCCTCTCCCTACAAGGATATAAGTATGCTGGCCTGTGAAGGACCCCCACAGACCCCCCCAAGGACCATGTGACCCTCTGTCCCTAAGCACCAAAGCTGTCCCACAGCCCCATGCTCAGAGCCAAAATCTCAAAAACAGGCCTACACTCCTAAAGTCACTGGCGCAGCCACCATCATTCTCTTCCCTTATTTATCCCAGTTGCCTGGCAACAACCATTCATTCTGAAAAGATCCCAAAGTGACTATCAACAAAAACTATGGCTAAAGAAAACCAGAAGTCACAAAACTGGTGCAATGAATTCTCCTAAAATAAATGAGTAGCGTGGCTAGAACCAGTGCAGGATAAAATTGCTTTACAATCAATTATTCTTCCAACTGATCCTGGCAACTACCATGGAAGGCGAGGATGATGACAGACAAACTACGGAGGTAAACTGAGGCTATGCGACTCTCTCTAGATCAAAAGGCAATTATCAAAAAGGGCAGCTCGTTTCTGAACTATACAGTCCAACTTCTAAGAATATAAATCATTCCCTAATCGATAAATGATTCAAGGATGCAAACAATTTTGAGATAAAGTTAAAGCCATCTATAGTCAGTAAATCACTACTCATTAGAGAAATACAAACAAGGAGAACTCTGAAGTACCACTACACACCTGTCAGATTGGCTAAGATGACAGGAAACGATAATGACGAATATTGGGGGAGATGTGGGAAATCTGGGACACTGATGCATTGTTGATGGAATTGTGAACAGATCCAACCTTTCTGGAGAGCAATCTGGAACTGTGTCTAAAAGGCCATCCAACTATGCATGCCCTTGGACCCAGCAGTGACCGAGTTTGTATCCCAAAAAGATCATAAAAAAGGACAAAGACCCACACGTGCAAAAATGTTTGCAGCAGCTCTTTTTGTAGAGGAAAGGAACTGGAAAGGGAGTGGATGCCCCTCAGTTGGGGAATGATTGAATAAACTGTGACATATGAATGTTAGGGAATATTGTTCTATGAGAAACGACCATCAGGAAGATTTCAGAGTAGCCTGGAGACACTACCATGAACTGAGCAGAACCAGGATTTCATTGTTTAGGGCAATAACGAGATTGGATGATGATTCTGAAGGACGTGGCTCTTGTCACTAGTAATCAATGATCCATGATACAGGCTTGCGATGGAAAGAGCCACCCACATCCAAAGAGCTATGCAGGCAGTGTGCAGATCAAAGCAGACGATTTTCACTTTTTCTTGTGATTTCCCCCTTTTGTTCTGTCTCTCCCCCTCACCCCCAACGTAAAATTAGGCATTTAAAATTTTTCCCATTCACTCAACTTCTCCCTGAGACAGCAAGCGATCTGATTGATGGAAGTTGTACATTAAGGACAGCAAACATGCCTGTACTAAATGCCCAGTTTTACAACGATGAAAAGTGAAAACTATTCATTACATGTAATTGGGATAAAAAAAAAAAAAAATTGAGGCTAGGTTTGAACTTGGGTCATGCTGACTTCGGGACTGACTCTCTATCCATTATGCTATGTGGCTGAATTCATTATTTTTGTTGTAACCAAAAATAGCCAACTTTCAGTCAACGAGACAAAGGTTAACTCTTTAAAAATAAACAAAACTTATTTAAAGGAGCTTTAAAGTTTAAATGCCACTGGATGAAACAGATGTGAGCCGATTCTTCACTATTCTTTTAAGACAGAGGAAAAAGGCTCTTCAGAATTATTCTCAGTTTTCCATCCCAAAAGCGCAGCTCCTTTCTGATCTCACCTAGGGACAGGGGATAAACAGCAACAGGTAACACCCAGTATGGTGTCTGGGCCATGGCTGGTTGCCCTTTGCACAGGCCTTGGGGAGGAGGGGAGATTATTTTCTAAGGTCATTTCCCTTCCCTCTCCCCACTATACAGTCCTGCTGTATGACAGCTCTTACAAGACTGTGGGTAGCAGATGAGCCCAAGTCAGCCTCCAGACCAGGTGACTGAGCACCCATGGGAGATCTGGGACTTCTCTCACCTGTGAATCGGCAATGCTGAAGTTGACTTTCAAAGGTCCCTTTATGGCCCGCTCCTGGGGGGGACCTTTGGCACCTTAAAAAGCCATTCTATTTGCTTATTACTGAACAACCACATCTGCAGGAGTCTTTTTTCCCATGTGAAACAGTGTTGCTCTTTAGTTTTTAGGCAACATTTTCGATGGGAAGGAAGCAGAAGGGAAGGGTACACTGCCCCATGCTGAGTGTGATGTGCCAAAGGAGGGAGGGGCTATCCCTCCTGGGCTGGGGCTGGAGCACACCTGGAAAGCCAAAACCCAAGGTAGAGACCAGAGTGGGACAGAAGCTGGGTGAGCCCAAATGTCTCCTTCTGATCCCAGTCTTCCTGATGCAAGGCTTCTTCCTCTTCCCTGTTGGGGGATTCCCATCAGGGCCCCCATGTGTAGCTGGGTTCTGGGGTTCCGATCTGCAGGCTCCTTCAGATCCTCAGGCCTCTCTGGAGCTCTCGGACCGTGAGACCACCCTAAGTACTGCCTCTTCCTTGGACTGAAGATGCCCCCCACCCTTCAGCAGTCACCCTAAGACCAGGCACAGTGCCAATGCTTCTCAAGTTGCCTCCATGGCTCCCCACGGCCCCAGGAAGAAATGCAGACTTCCAGGCTCATCTCCCACAGGCAAGACCCCAAGCTCTCCATTGTGGCTCTTCTGGGAGGCCCTTCTAGATTCTTCCCTCCATTAACCTTCTTCCTCCAAACCTTCAGCCCAAATGCATTTGGGCCCACAAAGCCTAACTCCAGCAGGTGAGAATGCAATTCCGAATGGGGTGGGCATGGAACAACATTTCATCCCTCACACCCCTCCAGGGAAGAGGCAAAGTCACACTACCAGGAGTAGTCACCCTGGGCCCTGCACAAAGCCATTTCCAGCATTTCCTCCAGCTGGAGACTCCATGGACATTGGGTCAGAGCTGCCAACCCCAGGCTTTTCTGTCCAAAGGCTTTGTTAACAAGTTGATGCCCCCAACACCATCCCCTTCATGTGCCCCTGAGGTGCCTCCCACCTCACTCTGCACAGAACCACTCTGCCAGACACAATACCGGCCAAGAAAAGCACTTTTCTCACCAGACACAGCTAGGTCCTGATCCTGACCTCTGATCCTTGACATGAGTTCTCCCTCCCCACCTGTGCTCTCCCAGAGCCTTCATGGGCTCCTGGCTGTCCTGAGCGTGCGCCTCCCCTCTACCAACCCCCTCCCTGGCACCATGATCACCAGTTCCTGCAGACTGAGAGCTCACCCCCTGAGAATGTCATGGATGTGTTGACGTGCCCCTGTGCCAGGTATCTAGCCGGCTCCAGTTAAGGAAGCTCATGAGCCCCAATCTTACAAAGCCCAATGCCCTCGGCACCCTCTCTAAGGGGGTGGATCACCAAGAGGTAGGCACTTTGACAGGAGGCAGCTGATGGACCAGTGTGGGGACTAACTTACAAACTTCCCTTGGTGGCACCAGGAGCCCAAGGCCGAGGGCTGGGGCCAAACACAGACCAAGCTGCCCAAGGCTCCTCTGAATCGGAGGAACAAATACTGGGTCCATGGGAGGGGCAACCCCAGCTGTGGCAGCAGCCCACAGGGGTCCCAGGACAGCCGCCCAGGCCCACAGACAGTCCCCACACTGTGGCTCTGAACCCAGTAGGGCACTCACCGACTCGTGCTCCGTGACCGCCGTGCCGTGCTGTAGCTCTTGGGGGGTGTTTTCGAACGCTTTTTTTCTTTTTCTTCTTTCTTTTTGTCTCTACAAAGGCAGAAGGATCATAACAGTCACTGCTGTGCCTGGACTTATTAAATGGGCATCCTTAATGCTGCAGGGGTGCACAAGGAAACAGGGGAAGGATAGGGAGACTTTGCTGCCATGGCAGAGTCTTCTGTGAGAAGAATATTTAGGGGAGCACACTAGGCTGGGATCGCCAATGCCCCAGGGAAGGGAGCCTTCTGGGTCCTGACCACATGTCTGCTTCTCTAACCCAACGCCCAACAAGCACAGAGCCCCGCGGGGGGCCAGGGTGGAGAGGTTCCTCTATAGCTCTGTTCCAATTCCGACTCCCTTATAAACCATGTCTCCAAACGATTAGCCAAGTTTCCTCCCAGAACACTGGGGCGTGACTCAGGCCCGTACCTGGTCTTTGACGTGCTCCTGGATCTTCGGCCTCGCTCTCTAGAATGAGATCTCCTCCGTCGTGGACTTTTGGATCGTCGCCTACTTCTTGACTTAGAATGTGATCTCCTTCTGGATCTGCTTCTTGACCGTCTTAATAGGAACAAGCCACAAGGTGACTATTTGAGTCCAAGAAATCACACTCAAGTTTAAAACATCTATTTTTCAGAGCATCAAAGACAGAGAATACACGTTTTGTAATAGTGATAGATAAAAAGGATGGTCGTCAGGTCAGAGAATTCCCCTTTCTTGTAAATGAAGAACCCCAAGGGGCTCCGTGCTCTTTCGTGCCCCTCAGTCCTGGCCAGTTTAATGGCTCTTGGTTATTGAACTTTCACAAGCCTAGGACACCCAGGTTAGAGGGAGGTGAGTGCCACAGGTTGTGATGGCCACCTAACTCCGTCCATGACACAAAAGTCTGAGCCAGTGCTCTACAGCACCATCGCTCCTCTCCAAGCACCACATGACCATGCCAGACAACTTCTGCACCCCTATCCTTCCCCCTGGTCTGACCCTCTCAGATTGCCCTCCCCTTCCATCCTCCAGAGGGACAGCATGGTCTAAATTCTAGGGCATGGCCTGATCAAGCTGACCAAGAGCCAGAAAACTATTGGCCTGGGGCACTGACTGGATTCTGAAGATCAGGTTTGTCATCCAATAAAACCTTTTTTTTTTTTTTTTTTTTTTTTTTAAATCTCAACTGCTGCATTCAACCATGTTGCTTCTCCTCAATGTTTGGATTTGTGCACTCTGTCACATTCAAAAAACTGTAACAATCTGCTAAGATTTAGCCTGGCAAAATTCTAGAATATAGGATT
Source organism: Sarcophilus harrisii (assembly GCF_902635505.1). NCBI lineage: Eukaryota > Metazoa > Chordata > Mammalia > Dasyuromorphia > Dasyuridae > Sarcophilus > Sarcophilus harrisii. Next base: position 7,245,213 of record NC_045429.1, read on the forward strand.
AAAAAGATCCTAAACAGGTTCCCTGAAGTCGGATCTGTCTGAAACAAGAGCAGTCATTCTGCTCATCATCCATTTATAAGGAGCTTGATCCAGGTCTCCAAAGGGAACAAAGTCCTATTGTGTTTGTTTTTGTGTTTTTTAAAATGCCCCATATAGGTGGTGGGATGATAAAGTGCAGGAAGCTGCCCATGTTTAACCTAGAAGTAGATCTCTGAGAAGGGCAGGACATACTGGGTACATTCTTAAAATGGCACAGACACCACTGATGGTGTCCTGCAGCAGGGAGTGCAGGGAGAACAGCTGAGAGGCTCTGATGTCAGCCCACAGATGAAAGGAGCAGCTATATGCCTTGGATGGAGAGAGCATCCTTGAGATTGGCCTCAGACACCCAGGAGCTGTGTGCCTAGGCCAATCACTTAATCTGTCTTAGCTCACTGAATAAGGAAATGGCAATCTCCCCAGGTACCAAGAAAACTCTTGGGACAGTATGGTCCAGGGGGTCCCTAGGAATCCAACATGATTGAACCATGGAGGGGTGATGAAAGGCCTCAACTCAAGCAAAAGCCCCTAGGGTAGAAAGATAGGCATTCCAAGAGATTATCATGCAGGCAAATGTTTTGGCAGTGTCATGGTAAGTGGGACATCGGTGATGGGACAAAGATGATCCCCAAGCTGCAAATCCAAGTGACTGGAGATTGCGGTGTTGCTCAAGGCAAGGATCAGAGATCCCTCAGTTTGGTTTCAAACTCACTGAGCTTTAAGATTCTCACAAGCTATTTTGTTTTCCTGGTCTGAACAGACAGACTACCTGCTCTGGTCTATGCAATCAGCATCCTGGAAAATTTACGAATGCCCAGCAAGGGACAGGAAAAGGGGATGACACATGAAAGAGCACTTTAGCACATGCAAATGGCAGAGAAATAGTGCTCTGACCTATGCCTGGAAGACGAAGGAGTTCTCCTCCTCCTGGAACGTGACCTGGATCTCGAGTGTCTTCGTTTTTCTTCTTTCTTATCTAGAAATAGAAAGGAAAAACAAGTTCTGGGTTCACAAGTATGCTAAAGAGCATGTCTTAAGAACTCTTAGAGACAGTATCTTTTCAAAGTAATTTTGTTATTGTAAATTTGCTATCTTCCCTCTCACTGGCGCCTTGGTTTTTTCTTACATTTGTGAAAAAATTCTGCATCAATGTCTCATCTTTCCCACATCCCACCAACATTTGTCTTTCTCCCTTTTCTGGTCCATTTACGAAGCTAACGTAAGGTAGTGCCTCAGAATTGTTCAAGGAGCTCATGCTCATGGGAAAACCATGGGGTTGGAGCTGAAAGACACGGAATGAAACAAGAAATATGTTGCTTACTGCTAACAAGGGGTCTGTTAAAAATGAAAGGAACCCACAAACTCCAAGGATGCTTCCAAGCTTTCGTACTGCCCCAGCTCTCTATTTGAAATATGGCCCTGCACATCCAAGGCATCCCCATCTACAGGCTACAGTCATATGTTTTCCCTTCTAGGCTTTTGTCTTTCTATCATGAGTTGCTACTGCTAATACTGCTACAGCTATTTTCTCCCATTCATTTTTTCACTTATCTGCAAATTTGCAGGATCAGAATGGTGACTTCTGACTTGCCCAGACTCACAAAGCTCAATGTCTGAAGCAGGGTTTGAACTCAGAAAGGAGTCTTTCCAACTTTTGGGTCCAGTCAGTGTGCTACACAGCTGCCCACACACACTCCGGACTTACCTGGCTCGATGGCGGCAGAGATCAGAGACTGTGCTTCTCTCACTCTTTTCATGGCCTCCTCAATTTCTTTACTCGAGGTGTCAGATTTCAGACTCGGGGAGACAAGGCCTGCAGCTACATGGTTCAACCTGAAACCAAAGAGCTACATCTGAGTCCGGGGGGTGGGGTGGAAGAATCCCATTTTAAAGTGGCAACTTCTAATCCAACTTTGCCCAGTGGAGAACACACAAAGTTCCCCCAGTGCCTTGGGCAGTTACGCCTGAGAGCGCTGTGCAGGGGCAGTTGAGAACATCTCATCACTGTGCAGCTCCAAACCCAGATGTCAGTAGAGGGGATCTTTCCCCACTTGGCTGCACTCCCTCAGGACTCAAGATTGCTTTGTCTATCCCTCTCTTCCCCCTCCACGCTGCCTTTTTTCCTCTCCTTTTTTTTGGTAACTGCAGAACTTTAGTACAGTGCCTGGCAGACAGGCACTTAATAAATGTTTACTACTATTGATGACGGATTGGGTAAAGCGAGTTGGAGTTGGGGGTCCAATGAGAAGTGATTAAAGCTAGGATTTTTATGTCAGGATTCTCAGTCATCTTGAAAGGAATCTAAAGAACAAAGCCCTGGTGTGATATATCAACATCTGACCCCAAAATACAAAATGTAGCTTGATACTACACAAAGACATTTTGGATCACTAGATAAACATTCTTTGCAGAAATTCCCCCACAAGTATCAGCTATTATGTTTTGAAAACAAGACTAGAATAATACTACTAATAAAAAAATCTCAGTTACTCTTCTACTGAACTGTCACATCATAAAACCTGATTTAAGATTTCACCACATCAATTTTTTTAACTAAGGTATTTCTGTGAATGAAAGTAATTGCCATCCCAATTGCTTTGGTATATTCTCCACCTCACCTGGGCTTTTTTTTAACGGCCATGCCATGAAACTAATCGAATAATCCTACTCCTAAAATGCTTTGGATCCACAAAAAATTAACTGTATCTTAGGATAATTTGGTTACCAGCTTATGAATCCACATAAGGCAGATTTTGTAAATAAGAATTATTTACACAAGTAAAATTAAGGAAGGTCTTGCAAACACTGCAAGTTCAAGTTCAAGAAATATAACATTAAGTTAACATGCTATATAAGTTCCCCCCAAACTAGTTAGGCCCTAAACATGCACTTTGTCCTCATCTGTAACACACTTCAATTTACATTACAGAAAACTTACTTGGGATCCACGGTACTCATTAGCTTCAGTAACTGATCTGCAGCAAGAGACTGTAAAAAGGACATTGAAAAGAGAATGTGTTATCTAATAATTGAAGATTCATCCCCTGATAGCCGTACACTGGCTTTACAACCCCAGAGAGACAGCTGATATGAAATGGCCACCACTACACCTCCCACACTGTTGTGATGAGTTGACAGTTTTCATTTAGGCATGTCCTCTAAGGGGTGGTGAGAATAGAACAATCTAAAAATTTAAAAATCCCAAGTTTATTAGCTAATAATGAATTAATTCCTAAATAGCAATGGTCCTATATATAAAAGAATTTCCCATCCCAAACTATCTTGGAGAAAACGTGGAAGAGCAAAGAATAAACCCAGACTAACTGACATGTGTAAGATGCATAAGCCACCCTTCACAGCAATGAATGTGCACGCTGGTCTCCGTCTCTAGCCCAAACTGCTGATGCTGAGACAACTGGCAGCTACAGATGCTGCAATCCCAAGTGGGAGACACTGCTAACCCTAAATTCCATTGGGGCTTCATGACATCAAGTTTACATGAAGCACATAACTAATACTATACCAGGAGATGATCAAAACAAGGATCACAGAAATGAAGCCTTCTTGACTGAGGAATGATAAATCAGTAAAAAGACCCAAGTGAAAAAGGAAACTCTACCTGAGAGTTCAAGTTTGCCCCAGGAAGCCCGAGAGCAGCAAGGGCGGGGTCCAGAGCAGGGGCCCCCAAAGCCGCCAGAGGAACAGCACCAATCTGTGGAGGACAAAAGGGAGGCATCTAGGGACCGAAAAGACACTCAACCAACCTGAACGCACCCAATGCCATTGGGCCAGCTGCAGCACACAAACCACTGGTCTCAAAACCATGACTGAAAGATATCCTCAATATTACAAATTTAAAAAGATCTTGCAGCAGAAAACTCAAATTCTTGTCAAGAATTCCATATTTAGATGAACAGCCTCATGCTCCAACACATTTTTCCACTCCCCTTTCCATTCCCTTGACCTCCACTTGTAGATGGACTAGCTATTTCTCAGCACCCAGTCAGCTCTACAATTTCGCAATTTTTGCAAATCAAGTGTTTAGTCATTTTTATTGCATATATTTACCTGGGTTTAGCTCTCTACTCAAAGAGCCTTTTCAAGATTCCTTATTCTAACTACCAGCCATTTTTTCCGATTCTCCTCTTCCCCCTCAATTACCAACAGGACAAAATGCTTGGGATCAGAAAGAGACTAGTGTCCCATGCTTGCTGCCTGCAACCAAAGTAAATATAACTCCTTACTTGCTAATTTGTAAGAGAACAGGGATTAGCACTTCTTATTTTAGTCCTACAGGCTGGAAATATAAATTCTCAACAAAAATTTCCGATGACTGCAATATGCGTGAAATACACTTTTTATAAAGCTACTTCAAGAGCATGGGTCTTTTCTGAGGTTTGCTACAACATAACTCCAAAAATTTATAAAATAAAAAACTGATGCCACTCATTCAATCCCTTGAGAAAAGATCTATTGGGTAAAAACATCAACAGATAGAAGGTAGCTCTCTGATGCCTTCTAAGTCCTGCTTCTGACACAAACAAGTTTAGAGAATAATCAAGGAGAATAATTCACAGATACTAATTTGCTTTATTGGGGAGCATAGCCCCACCATGGTGGCTAACTGAAAAGCATTTTCCAAGGAATTGTTTGGGTTCACCTCTGGCAAGAGCCTGGGCACAGAAGTGTCACTACTTGTTGTCCGTCCTTGGTTCTGCATCAGGGAGGCTGACCCCATGCCGTGAAGAGAAGTGGACTGAAGTGAGGCAGGGCTGTGCGATTGCCAGCCTTGCTTTTTCTTCTGAGCCACGCTGGTTGTGCCCAAGGACTACAGGGTAGCAGGTTATTCTGGAGCAGGGCATTCTGCCCTGCTAAAGGACATTTTCTCACCTTAAATTCCCTATACTACTGAAATCCAAAGTCCAGTCATAATATATAACTACATACGTCCTCAGTCCCCCTGCCTCACAGACCAGAAGTATTTTAGTATCTGTTTTCTGGTCACATGACATGACCTCAAAACGTATCCAATACTTTACTGTAATAGTCCCCCACCTTTGCCCCTAGAGAGTACCTTTCTTTTGTTTTACAAGTTTTCCAGATGCTCAGTGCCTTTCAGTAATTTTTATATTTATGTTGTGATAGTTAGGAATATCTATTAGATATTTCTTTAAACAAACCAAAAAAAATTCGGATTCAATTTTTTACTTTTTCATTAACCCAAATTTGCTCTCCTCTCTTCCCTTACATCATCCCTCCGCCACCTCAACTGCAAAAGAAAAAAACTCCTTATTTACAAATATAAACAAAACAAATTCTCAGCTAGGTCATGATGTATGTATGTCTCTTAAGTCCACATCACCTCTTCACCTGGAGTTGCATGTTCTGTTTGTTTCACTCTATTAGCCCAATTGCCAAAATTTTCCCCCTTCACTTAATTTTTTTTTTTTTTTTGTGATTTCTTTCAATTCAACATTTCTTTCATTATCCATACCTCTCCCCCATTCAATCATTTTGCTTCAATTTACTGTGCTCATAAGAGTTCCAGAGTTCAATTTTTTTCCCCTGTCTTCCTTGGGGTCTATTATGGGATTGTTAGGTCAACCAAAAACATATGCAAATGTTGAACCACTTCTTGCTTCCAAGTGCCCCTGCATTGTAAAATTTTGGGGTCACTTTTGAAAACTTGTTGTTTTAGTAAGCTTTCCTCTCAGTGATCTGTAGAATTTATTCATAAGGAAATAGCTCTGTGGTATGTGTTGATGAGTTTCGTATCTTGCCAAGGGGATGGAACTCTTTAATTTCATTGGTTTAAGGAACATCCTGTAAAGAGGCTTCTTGAAATCAGTATATTCTCTTTAACTATGGGGGAATGTAGCCGACGACCAAGGGGTCTTGTGTGTGCCAGGAGACATTAAGTCTTCCTGGCTTGGAGGTCCATTCTCTTATGCTGCTATATAATGAAAATGTTAATTGTCTTTAACTTAAGCTATGTAAAAACTCTACTTTTAGGTAATAAAAATCATCTCATTTGAGCATTTTTGATCTTCCTAACCTTTAAGAATTCTATGACTAGCATCTCACTTCTCTTGCCTCCATTTTTCATGTGACCACATAATTAAAGTCAACACCCCCCCCCCCCCCCCCCCCTTTAGAGTCTAAAGGCTCTAAGACTTAAGGAGGTATATGAAGCTTAATTTCTGTATGTTTTCTGGTTTTCCCAATCCTCTTCTCACAAGAACCTCCTTCAATTCTTGGGCTTAGCCAACATCAAGGGCAAGCCAACCAGACTGTGGTTTTTAAAAATCAGGACCAACAGTTTGGTACCACCTGCTGTTTCTCAAGTATGGTGATGGCGGCACACTTCTTTCAATATTTGCCTTCTCATTTTCTTTAGGACTCTAGACTTTTCAATCTTCCAAACAGATTTTATCTAGTGCTACAGAACTTCTCTGGGAACCATCATAAAACCTTCTACCTGGAAATAAATTTAGTTTTTTGAATGCTTTTATAGTCCAACCCTACAAGCAACATTGAATCGTTCCAGTTAATCAAAGTTCTTTTTTTTTTTTTCCTTTTCTGTGTTTTAAGTAAATCATGCATATGAACTGGCAGGTAAATTTTCAGATACTTGCAGCATTCCATAATTATCTAGACTATAACATCTTGTCATTTCTTTTGTTAGTTCCAGACACAGAAATGCCAGCAATTTTCTTGGATTAGTTCTATATTCTGCTAATCTTACCCAAATTTTACAACTAAACTTTTGGGGGGGTCTCTTTGGGGTCATCTAAATATTCCATTGTGCCAGCTGTAAGTCGATAATTTTACTTTTTTATTAGTTTACAATGCTTTGTGTTCCTTGAATTATGTCAAAAATTACTGAGAAAGGAAATTATGAGTTTTTAAACTGGTATGAAGATTTTTAAGTCTGTGCAGCACAGTGCTGACCTTGTTGTGTTGTGTAGTAGACATAGTTAAAAACACCTAGAGGGAGCTTGGCCTAAGACAGCCCCTAAACCTTAAGCCTATGAATTCTAGGCCACAGAATCACAATTCCTTACAGTAAGTTCAACCAAATGATTACCTTAATGAATTATACTCCGAAATAGTTACAACTATTAATTTACCAAATCAAGAAGAGATCTGGCATCAGCCACTTTAGAAGCATTAAGCACATCCAGATGCTGAGTTCCTACTGACCTAATTTGCATGTGCTAGTTATTTCAGCTGGCACCTTATTTGTCAGTTGTTAAGAGGCTGCATAAATTGCCTTTAGTACATTAAACACCTGACATTTCCCCCCCAAAAAAATAAGTTTTTGCAAAGTATTTATATTTGCAGTAAGATTTCTAAGACAGGATAGTAAAGTGAATGAATGACTGACTCCTAATTCTCACCATTTGTGCTGCTGTAAGACTACATCTTAAAAACCCTTAATGGGGGTCCATTCCCTTTCTCATTTCTTCAGAATTGACAAGGAGCAGTACCTGGGTAAGGGGGTTTGGAGTAGGCAGAAGTCCACCACCAGGCAGAAGACCTGCCACTGCATTAGCTGGTGCCAACAGAGACAAAGCCTTAGTCTCATCAGGAATAACTCCTGCAGAGAGATAGCCATGCATTAGAATACATTCTTTTTCAAGACAGAAAACACACAAAAACACCCAGAAAATGTCTCCCTGATACACCACCTGAGTTTGTTGAAAGTACTTATGTTGGCTAAAATATAAAGCTTGAATTCTATTAATATTTATCACTAATTTTATGTCAGAATGAAACTTCAATGTGTGAAAAATTGACTTCCTTTTTCTCTACAAATGGTTAAGTTTCTAGAGTAAAAAAAAAATAGCACAATACACACTACTTTTTTGTTAACACTGCCAAGATGTCATCACCTGTACTCGATTTTTAAGTCATGAACCAAAGGTAAGCAAGCACAGTCGGCTCTCCAGGGTGTGCTCTCAACTTTCAAAAGCTGTTTTATGAACACGACTCGTGTCGGCTGCTTCACTATAAAGCACACAGAAAAATCAAGATACACAAGACAAAAAAGGTTGATTTAGGGGTTAATAATATGGCACAGTTCACTATGATTTTTTTTTACACCTACCATACAAATTTTGTAAAAATTAAAGAGAAGAAAGGTATGTAAGGAAATTTTCTGTTGAATCAAGCGTAGGGCTTTTGCTGACTCAAAGTGAATCTGAATGGCTCTGCAGATCTTTGAATATTCACTGGGTGTGTGAAGGGTACAGACTGGCACATTCCTTACCTGAGTAGTGAAATGCTTTATGTTCCAACATGTGCCATGCTAACTGTACCAAAAAATGCTGCTACATATTGCCAGTTAAAAAGCAAACTTTGGCCCAAACTCTTGAAGCCACAAAAGACAAGTATGTCCATTTTAAATGCCTAATCTATGTATTCAGCATAAATATTAATAAGGGTCCTACAATAAGACACATACTCATGTAGACAATTTTAATCCTATCCAACAGCAAAAGCCCTATACAGATAGATGGATTAATCTGTTAATGTGCCCAAGCCCCCAAAATGAGAGTTCAATAATACAATTTAACTACATATTTGCAAATACCAGTAGTATTTCTGTAATACATATTAAGAAACTGCATCTCATCATAAAACATACAATATGTACAGGGCACTTAAGAGAAACTGGATAAGCTGCAGAAGAAAACTGTTGGGTGGTATTTTCAGCAGGGCCTGGTATATAGTTCAGGCTGAACCAGGGAAAAGAACTGTAAAACACAACAACAAAAAAGAAAAACCACTGTTAAATAAAGGTAATGGTTCCTTCCACCTATACTGAGAGTGCCGATAACATAAACAAATGTATAATACACAGCACTGTTATCTTGCTTGTGTCAGAGCTGTCATCAATTTAGGTACCAAGAGTTATGGAGGGAGAGGGGGAAAAGATCATTTGGATATTGGGCACTAATTAATGCATCAATATATTAACATACCTAGAGATTAAGGGATAATTTTGCATGCAAAATTATGTCTCAAGAGGATATATAAAAGATATATCAACATCTCTATCTCAAATTAGTGCAATTGCAACATTTCTGGCAATAGAAATCCTCTTGAACTTATTGTGAGACACCTAAGAGAAGATCTGCATCCATTAAAAAAAAATCATGCATCCGATCCTCTGATTTTTTTTTTAAAATACTATTTAAAAATAAAACTACAATTTGAAAATAGCAATGAGGCCCCTCACCAGTTAATTTTCATGCGTCAAGAGTTTTTTTTTTACTGCTGCTTTGATAGAACCATGAAATACTGCATGAATGTGTAGAAATGAAAGAAAAAAGAAACAGACAAAAGAAACAAACATTAACCAAGGAACCTAAATAATCCCCAAATCCATTAATATTAAGAGTTCCTTTCAAATCTATATCACAGTGTTATCAAATTAAGGCTATGCCTTCCCATCAACTCTGTGTGTACAATTCTAATACACTGCCAACACCAAAGGTTAAGAGCTAAAAACCGAGTGGAGCTGTGAGAGAGGGAATGAGCATTTGTGCAGTGACACACCTGGTGCCAGGCAACATTAATACTGCACAGCACAAGAGAAAATACATCAAGAATAGGTTTTTGAAATGAAAAACACCTATATTCCAATAGACTTTTAAAAAAATCACTTTAAAAAACTTATCTAAAAAAGTGACCATGTTCCCTTCAAAATTGTACATGAGGACCTTCTATTTTTATGGTATGCTCTATTTTATTTAGCATCTAGAAAAACTGGGTAGAAAACTTTCCAAACAAAAGCTTTTTTTTTTTTTTTTTGGAAAAGCTTCACTAAAATGGCCTTACTTATCATTTTATGTGCATTTGCCCCAAAGACCTGCACCAAGACTCATCCATCGGGCTCCCGTTAGGGATTGCTTTGGGTGCCAGGCACAAGCATAAAAAAGAAGTGACTTCAGCAATGTATCCTAGCCCAGGGAAGACTCTTCCCAGGCAGGCTCTTACTCTTTACTACTGAGATGGACAGAATCTGATAGCATGCCTTTGCTGGGAGCAGAAAATGAAGGTGCTTTCTTCAGAAAAACAAAATCAATCTCTCCCATATTTTCTGGACTAGATATCTGCATACCCAATTATCAGGCATGGTACAATTTTTCAGGTTGATACTGAGAGATAGAAGGCATCTTCTTTTTAGAAAAGACAGTACCAAGAAGCTATCTGCCCTCAAGTTCAAAGGAAAAAAATTGCTGTTTTAAAATGCCTGGCAGCAAATATGCATATTTACCTAAATTCCAGTAACTTTACATTTCCATTTTTTTTTCTTAACCATGTACTACATTTATAGAGAAATAAATCAAATAAAAGTACATTTGGATTCAAGTCTGCCCTAAATTTCATAATGTGGCTGTAAAAGTGCTGTCTTGTCCCATTGTTAAGATCCCCACCCCCTGCTTTTGTCCTGTCCAATTACTTTAACAGCCTAAAATGTAAAAAGAGAGAAAATGTGGTTAACATTTGGTGACACCAGGAAAACACCTGGGGGGCTTGAGCGGGGCTTGCTGGCCTTTAGTTATTGTCTAGAATCCCCTGTAGCGGCAGAGGACCCACTGTTTTTCAGTCATCTGGAAGGGCTTTGCATTTGCCTTCTCCACTACAAAAATCACACACACAAATAACAGAGAGAAGAGTTTATTATTTAGTGAAATTCTATAAAGTATAGCAAGGCTGAACAAGAAAACTTGGAATAAAATAAAATGCCCAGTGCCCCTCTGGCACCTAACCTAAAGGAATTTTTGGCTTTTCACACAAACCACAATCATTCAACCCTTGGTATACTGGAATCTACAATTTGGTAAATTCAATTTGAAAAATCAATGAAAGGCAATGATGGCGACTGTTCTCATTTGTTATTAAAGTGGAATTCCAAGTCATGCATTTATTTAAAGGCAACTATATGAAAGTGCATATATAACAGACTACTGGTTTTTATGGATCTTTTTTAAGGATGGGGGAAGAGGGGTTAAACTCAACACCAATTAAGATAATCACTAAGTGTCTTTTAGGAATTAAGAGTTAAGGGTAGTTATTTTATTTTTATTAATAAAAAGAGCTAAACTAGAAAAATTGGAACTGATTCTTATTTTCGGAATAAAGAGTGACTAAAACTTGGCCACAATGTAATTAAAATCTATGGACCACAGTATACCAAGGGTCTCAAAATGTTAATTGCTTAGATTTTTAACATGCTACTATTACTCACTCTACAAAACTAGACTGAGGTAGACGGTCATCAAAAGGATGGCCACATAGGCAGTGAAACAAAGCACAAACCTTCTGCATAGGGTACGACTATCAAAGCTCTGTCAACGAATACAGTGTTTGTCAGATGCTGTGCCACAACTGCTGAGTCTGGATCATGGAACTTTACAAAACAGACACGTGAGGAGACTGGCAAAGGCGAGTCACTAAAAAAAAAAAAAAAAAAAAAAGGAGGGGGGAGAGGGAGAGAGAAAAACAATGGAGAAAACAGATTAGTTATCACAGCATTACAGTATTAGAAAAAGGAAAAATTACGTGTCAGAAGTCAAAGGTTTCCAAAAACTGTTCATTCATAAACTATAATATTAAATTCATACATAGCAATTCCAAAAGAACAAGTACAATTCTACTTTATATTTTGACAACTCATTAAATGTACCAAAATTTTTTCTATAATGAAATTTTAGATTCTGGTATGCATTAATAACCAATAAGATAAATATAGCAAATGGATCTCATATGGAATGCTCAATTTCCAATACACTAAATCACGGATCTTGATAGCAATCAATTTTCTTGGCCTACACCCTAAGTTTTACATATCTACCCCTTTCCTCCATTTAAACTTTTGACTATAAGGATATAGACAAAAGAAATTTATAATCAAATATAAACTTAAGAGCAAATGGCACAGAGGTTTTGGCAAGAGATGGAAGAAAAGTGAAAAGCTTCACTTAATCAGCTTGATCTTGGTAAACTTCAGAGGGAGAAGGCTTCTTTTCTTTGAGTAAAATATTACAAAATTTACAGAGGGCATTGATTAGCTTTACTTTTGACTTTCAAGGTAAGAAATCAATCACATTTATAACGAGTTGATATCAAATTAAAATAAGATGACCAGAAGATGAGTATTGCATGTTCAAACAGGGCTCACTATGATATAAAAAAAGTTTATTCTAAACTTATACTCTAGCTGTGCTGATTCTGCATAATATATTAAAAAAAAAAAGTCAGACTTAGAATAGGAAAAACTAAGATCTCAGTCATCAGACATTCTGCATTTATTATATTCAATAAAGCATAAACTACTTAAATTAATCTATACTGTTTGCAAGTAATTTAGTAGTCATCAACTGTCATGCAAATGTTGCTGTGAGGCTGCTCTCTTGATTTCAATCTGTCAATGCGTTTTAAGAGTCTTAATATGTTTATAAAAGTGCTGGATCAATGTTTTAGCATGGTGGTGGGACTATGCTTTCATATTTCAGAAAAGGGAAATAAGTTAGATGGTGGCTAGTAAATCTCTTCAAAAATCAATGTTCAAAGAACTTGGGATTAGACTTGAGGTTTGCGTCTCTCCTAATGTAGGTCATAGCTAACTTTGGAGACAAGTGGGGAGAACTGCTCAGTTACATAGCACACAAATATTAGTGGTAGGACTTAAACTTAGTTTGGAAGTTAGCTCTTTTACTTCTTCAATAAGAGAAGCCCTCTGAATTATTTTCCTTTAACTGTTTAAATGAAGTTAGCGACTAAAATGAAATTTAAAATGAAGTTAGCTTCTAAAATAATTTTGAATGCTAATAGTTTTCATCTTAGAATACACTTAGGATTTAACCCTTTCCCCAGTGAATAGGACTCTTCTTCATAAGGGTCCATAGTACTCTGAAAGATCACCTTTTATCTCGACGGAATTCAAAAATTAATGAACTATCTCAACAGTCAAAAGGCAGGTTGGTATGCCTGGTAGAACTGGATGAGGAAGCAGAAGACCAGGATTTAAATTATTCCTGGAAGTGAGACCACATTATTCTTCTACATCTCTGAGGATAAGATCTAGATCTCCAAGGGATCTTAATAGATTTCCTGGTCCAAACCATTCATTTGAGAGAGAATGATTACATGGAAACAAACCCCCTTAACAGCATATTTAAGGACAAGATGAAATAATTTATTTGTATCAATATAAGCAGGGGAATTGTTATTTGCTAGACAAGAATCTGATTAAGAACAGAACAAGGCTAATGATCTTTAGGTTTTTCTATTCAAAACATTTGATTTCCATTGCTCTGATTTCAAAGTATTTTGTTTTATCCTAGATCTGTAATATTTTTCAATTGGAGTGCCCAGTCCCTATTCTTTGGTAGTAAAAGGTGATAATTTTCCAGGTTGTAACATGTAATCCTGAAGCCTATTATCAAATTGCACCTGAAACCCTAAATACCAACATCCCTCCCATCTCGTCTTTTTAATTATACTACCATGAAGCTTAACATATAGAAAGGAAGCTACCTTTTTTATCGGAAGTCAAATAGGCAAATTGAATTCTCAAATCTCTTTCAAAATACAACCCAAATTACTTGTTTTGGGGCTAAATGATGGTACTCAGTTTAAAAGCTGTAAAAAACCTAGATACCACAAAATGACTAGATAAATTAAAAAATGTTTAGACTGGGGAACAGAGGAAAACAAAGCAAAACAGAGGGAGGGAAGAGGTTTCAAAGTCTGGAGTTGTGCTCTGAATATTGGTTTAGTGTTAAGAGAGACTTTCTAAAACTGGCACCAGAGCACCTGAATGAGGGCAAGTATTTGCCCAAGAGTGCAGGACTTGGGAACCAAGATAAACAGGTTAAAAAAAATGTACATATGGACCTCTTAACTATTTTGTGACCATGGATAAAAAAGTCAGGAGCTCTGAGCCTCAGTTACTGTACCTGGAAAATGAAGTAAAATGCCATAGACCATCATTACCTACACTTCCAAAGTTTGCACAAGGCCCAAATCAAATATCTGTGAAGAACTTTGCAAACTTAAAGGACACCATTTATATTGTTATAAGTAAGATTTCCTGATTAGCTTCCCATTTAGAGCAGAAGTAAAGAGTTATTTGCTGTGGCACAAAAGATAAAGTTAACTTTAAGGTTCAGATTAAAAAAAATTAAATGTAGTCAAATCATAGGGCCTAATTATGGGAACTTTTTTTTTTTTTTGGAAAAAGAACTCTCAGAACCTCAATCACCTAATGCCATCAAATTCAACATACATTTCCTCAATGTTTACCATGGATAAAGAACTAGGTTTTTTTTTATTTTAAACATACCTTCCAATTCCTAACAAGGTCAGTGCTGATGTATAAACTGATTCAATTTCTCAATAGCACAATTCTCTCATATAATATCCCATTATAACGAAAGGTGTGTGTCTTTAGTGTGAACCATCAATGTAGAGCATCACTCTTCAGTAAGATTATCAAAAATGGAAGGAAAGACAAGCTATTCTCTTGTCTTTTCCAGTGTTTTCAGCCATGACTTGTACTTTTTTTTTTCACACCAAGTACACTTTATTTCTAGAAAATGGATTAAAAACCTCTCAAGCAATGTCATTTTTTTAAAAAAAGGACCAGGAAATATTATTGACTTTCAAGCACAGTGGCCATTTTTCTAAATAAAATAGAGTCTCTCAAACAGTAAGTTAAATATTTTTCACCATTTAGGATCAGTAATAATCTAATCAAATAAAGGGAAAATTAATCCCTGAAGTGGCTTCTTTTTATAAGCTCATCTAGACCTAGGTTCTCTCCAAATGGTCTGGAGTCCTCAAATTAGAAGTATTTGACACTAAAGCATTATTTGCATTTTTCACTTTTATTACCTCACCAGTGCACAATGGAGCTGTGGGATTTGGGAATGAAAGAAAGGTTATCTTGTCCATGAAATTGTAATGGCTAGACATGGTTTTGCTCAGAGTTGTCTATTATCAGCCCCAACTAATTATTTCCAGGATATCTTAATAGTGTTAAACTATTAAATAGTATTGAGTAACAGTTTTGAATCTCAAGGTTAATCGTGGGACGACCATGTTTCTATTCACTCTCACTCTAACAGCGTCAAAGCAATGGTAGCTAAAAACTGCTATGCCTTAAGTAGAATCAAGGCAGGCACTGAACTATTAGCAATAATCACTGTATTCTTTACAGACTCTACAAACACCCAGTAAAAACATCCAAACAGTTTAAATTCTTGATGAAACAAACAAATAAATGGATAAATTTATTAAATCTTGAGACCATATATCCTCATAATACTGTGGGTGACAAAAATGAAAAGTAAGTCATAGAGCATAATTGATGTATAATTAAGCATGAGAGATGTGTCTGGAAGAAAAGCAGCTTGAGGTTAGGAGTGAAAAGACTGACTTGGTAACTATGTAGCATGCTTTACAGACATTTTTTAAAAATGCAAGACATGACTATCATCGCTTTAAGGAAAGAAAACATGTTTTGTTTCTAGTGATAAAACTGAAATTTTGAAAAGAAATTAGAATTTTGGAAAATTTTCATCTGCCATTAGTTTGACAAGCTTCCCAAAACTTAAGGACTTTTCTGATGAAATTGGTGGTGATATCAATGAATGCAAATTTTCAACATAGAATAATAAAGTGTATACATAAAACCTGCATATACCAATATATTCCAACTGATTGATGTGGGAAATTACAAAATTGCTCATGGGTTAAAAAAAAATCATTCAAAACATGATATACTAATTAATCTTTTAAAAAATTCAGGTACAGTATCAAAAGAATAATATCCACAATTCATTATTTAATTATCATTAAAATATTCCTTCCTATCCCAACTACACATCTGTATGAGGCTGGGTTTTCTTTAAACAGTTCAGAGAACTGTAGTAAGTAGAATGCCGAAACAAGAGAATCCAGATTATCTATTAAAGTCAGACATCAAAAAGATGTGTAACTATACAAAAAATATTCTTTTCACTTATTTTTTAGTTCAGAAAATGTATTTCTCATAAACTTCTTTTATGTTAATATGATGGTCTTATTATTCTAAATAAACTAATAATATTTAAAATGAGTTTTAATTTCCAATATAGTAAACTATTGGTGGACCTTAAAGTTCTTTTGTGATCCTCAATAAAATTTTGTGTAAAGGTCCAGAAGACCCCCCCAAAAAAGGGAGGGGGAATGGGGAGGGATGATAGAGGCCCACTGATTTAGACCATCATGGAAGAAATAAATGAGACAAATTTGCTTTCAAGGTTTAGCAACAAAGCAGTGACAGTCAGGTTATGAGAACTATGATAAACTACAGAGAAGTCTCCTAATTCTACGATAACTTTTTACTTCTGCCATTTTAAAAAACTTATAAACGCCATAAAAGAAAATAAAAATCACATTCAAAAACAATTCTGCTTCTCTTCCACTATGATAAAGTCCAATTTCATTAAATAGTGGAGAACAGGCTCAGAAAAGTGATCTAACTTGACAGACACAAGAGCATGTTAGGACTGGGACAAACACCCATTATGCTAAATAGAATGCCCCCAACCTTTCTTTCTTCTGTGGATCTGTAAGCGCTCTTTAACCTTTCCCTAGGTGCTAATTTGATACTTATTCATTAAAAAGCTTAAAGACAACAAACCCAAGCATAAATCTCAGTAACCCACCCGGGACACCCCAGAATCCTCTCTTTCACCAGAGATAATTGGACAAAGACAAAAGAGAAACTAGGTCCGAGATTATAAAGACACGCCTGCGGCCCCCGCGGAAGCACCACGGAATCAGTGGCTCCGGCAGTCGCCCTAACTTCCCGCCTCACTGGCCCCGGGGTCCCTCAGGGCCCGTTCCCCCTATGCTCCGTGGGGGAGGGGAAATCCCCATGAGCCCACCCCCCACTCCTTTTCTCGGGGCTCTTTAACTCCTCCCCAACGCGTTCCTCGGGTCGATTTGCCACTCGGGAGGGGGCATTCGAGGGCCTGGGCGACGACCCCCGCCCCCTCGCGGCGGGCATTTTCCGGTCAGTCTCTCCCCTCCCCCTCAACGGCCGGGGTCACTACTCACTCGGGCGGGAAGAGGCGCAGCTCGTCTATCTTGCCCAGGAAGCCGAAGAGGGTCCGCATCTGCTCCGAGCTGGCGCTCGGGGACACGTTCGTCACCTGGATGACCTCGGTGCCGCCGCCGCTGCCGCCCCCGGGCACGCCGCCGCCGCCGCCCGGGCCGCCGCCGCCGCTCGGACCCGGGCCCGGGCCCGTGGCGCTGGGGACGACGGTGGGCGTGCTCATGGCGCTCTCGGGCCTCGCTCGCTCCTGCTTTAACACATCAAACACACAACAAACAGTGAGAGGGAGGGAGGGAAGGGGGAAGGGAGCCGGGTCCGCCGCCGCCGCCGCCGCCGCCGCGCCCGGGAGGAAGAAAAAGGGGGAGAGGAGGACGAAGTGGAGGAGAGCGAACGAAAGGCGGGCGGGCCCGAGAGCCGAGGCTGAGAGCGGGGCCCGGCCGCCGACCTCGCGCAGGCCCAGGCACGCACAGAACAAACGGCCACCCGCTTGGCTCGGGCTGGGCCGCGGCGTCCCACAATGCCCGGCGGCCGCGCATGCGCGTCCAGCGAATGCGTAGCGGCAACGCGTCGTCACCCAGTGACGTCACTCGGCCAGGGCTCGGGGCCGGACTGGGCCTACAGAGGCCTCTCAGGGTACCAAACAGCGCGACCCGCCTCGTCTTTCCCGTGGATCAAACGGAAGTGACAGAGGCAAGGAAGGTGGCTGGGAGACTCCATTGCCCATCCATCACTTCCAGGATCAGACTCTCGTCCTCCCCGACCCCCTCCACCCGGCGATGTTACCGTTTCCTCGGCCTCCCGAAGCCCCTCCCGAGGTCACTCCCTCCTCCGCCGGGAGGGGCCCGGCCTCCCCGGGCAAGATCGCCTTCCCTCACAGGCCTGTAAATTGCGGGAGGGGCAACCTCGCTTCCAGCTCTCATTGCCTCGGGCCTCTCCTTTGCATGGCATCTTTGGGAGCCTCCCCCCCCCCCCCCCCCCCCCAACGGAGGCCCGTCAGCCGGGACCCCTGGTTTGGAGAGTCCCACGTTAACGGGGTCCGAGTTGGGGAATCTCTGTTTTGGTCACTATTTCCCAACCCCACTTTGAGGTTAGTCTGGGCCACGTGGGAGGCCCCGGATCCGTCGGTATTTAAAGAGCTGAGCCGGCTCTAACGACCTCCCGCTAGCCTCCCATAGCTGGTTTTAAAATAACGAAGCCACCCGGACACCGCGCGCTGACCTAACCGTCGGGGGCGTGCCCACCGTCACCAAACAACTTGTCCGCGATTCCGACCCCGGACGGCCGCGCGTACCCTAGGCTTGGCTCCGTCTCTACCCCACAAGACGCCGGGCATTTGCACTTCATAGAAACAAAAAGGCCAAACTCACCTGCTAATACACAGTTTTCATCCAATGAAATCTATATGCAGTTGCTATCAGATCCCGTGCCCTTATAGGGGTGCTCTACAAACGAAAGATACAAACTATTCAGGCACAGGCAGGACAATCCAGGACTCGAGCTTACCCACCTAGGAGCCGATTCAAAGGCAGCCTAAGCCGTACCGGCTGTCTCAAGTCCGGCGCCGAGCTAAGACGCTGCCCCCCTAGGGGCCCCCCCCCCCCCCCCCCCCCGCCCCCGCCCGGTAACATTGAAGGGAAGACAACAGGCACACAAAAGGGAGGGTGACAAATAAAGAGATATACACAGAGCAGTTGTACACAAGACGGCGTGAAAGGGAGGGCCCGAGGCAGCCTAGATGCTGCATCAATTGTCTTTACAAGTAATTGGGGAAAATGAAATGTAATTAAAACAGCCAACCCACTTTCTGAGCTCCCAGCTAAAGGAGAAGGAATCTTGAGAGGTAGAGGTGGAGGAGCAGTCACTGCAAAGGCACTAAAACTAAAAGGGGAAACTGGCTTCCCGAGATGGAGACAGGATGCCACTTGGGCTCCATTTTGGGAGGTGGGGCAACATCGAGAGCCTGGAGAAATATGGAGATTTTAAAACCTAAACACGGGAATTTATATTTTATCTGAGATAATAGGAAGCTATGGTGGCAGCAGAAGCCCAGAGACCAATTAGTTAGCTAATGCAATAATCTAGGGGAAAGATGATGAATTAAGGCAATGGCCCAGGTTCCGAAGGGGAGTGGGCTATGAAAAGAATGGAACGATCGACAAGATCTAATCAGAAACTGGCTAGAAGGGTGAGAAAGAGGTAGCTTCCAAAACTGGTGTCTTGGACAGAAAAAAGGATGTGTTTTTGTGAGGGAGAAATATAATTTGATTCCAGAACATTCTCCCTGAAACCTCAAGACAGCAAAAAGGTATCTGGGGCTGACGTTCAGGGGAAGAGTCCAGAACTGGAGATCCGCGTTCCTGGTCATTGGTGTTAGAAGTCAGTGGGATACCATGCAAAGAGAAAAGCCTTTCTATGTATGTAACTGGATTGATCCCTATTGTTTTTGCCTGAGGTCCATCTTTCTATCAAGTCACTCAGCATTTATTAAGTACTTACTGGGGGCTGGCTCAGGCACTGTGCTAAGGAACCAGGTATTGTGCTAAGTGCTGAGGTTACAAGTGTGGGAAGGAGTTCTCTGATCTCAAGAAGCTCACCTTCTAAAGGAGAGACAGCAGGCTAACATCGACAGGCAGACAAGATAAACACAGGGCAACAAGAAGGCAATCTAAACTCAAGGCAGACTAGGCTGGGAAAAGCTGACAGAAATTAGAAGTGGAGCTAAGGAAGTCTGAAGGTCATTCCAGGCCTCGGAACAGCCAGGGCAGATGTACAGAGGGAGAAGGCAGAGCCTGAGCAATGAACTGTGATTATATCTCATTCTAGCTAAGTTTTAGTCTAGAAATATGGGGAGCAAAAACTTCTTTTCAGAACTAATATATAAAACAAATCCATCTTGATTCCTGAGACAGAAATCATAGTTTGAAATGTGCTAACAAGATTTTATTATTACTCTATAAATATTAAGAGGATTGGTTTTAAAGGATCGACTATCAAAAGAGAAAAAATTTTTAATTAAAGTTATGACCTTATGATTCAAGAAAATTCCAATGGATTTGTGGAAAGACCCAACCACATTATTCTCTCAAATTTTAAATGAGGGACTGAACACTTAGACAACTCAGAGCTGAACTCTCACTGGAATCTTCTTCACTTGTCAATGTTCAAAATCGGCAGGGATCTGAACACAGTAACCTAGATTCTTCCTCCTTTCCATCCCATTTGTCCATATAAGATGCAAAAAATAAGATGTTTTTATTATAAACTTAAAATGGAAGCAAAAAAAGGAGGGGCTTGGTTTGGGCTTTTAAGTTACTCCTCCTTCACACACTCCACAAGTATAGGCTTATTCATTGCCAAAATATTTTTAAGCTAGTGAGTAGATCTATACCCAGGATTTTCTAAATGTAAATTTTCTATGTAATTGTTCTGATTTTATTTTAAATTTGACTATATGGTACCAAGGAAAACAAGTTAGTGAAGAAAGCCTAACCTCAATGTAACCTTTTAAAAAATGTATATTCCTAATTAAATTTTTTTTTCAGTGCAATCCGAGTCGGAAAAGCATGGGCTGAACAATTTTATAACCATGTAAAATAAAAACAGCATAACAAATGCAATAGATCTCAGAAAACATTGCTTTCCCAGACTAATTTTAATACTACTCTTATATGCATTAGCATATTAACTCATTTAAAATTTAACTTCATTCTATTTTAAAACTTTTTAGTCTTTTAGAAGGGTAAAAATGACCTTAAAAAAAAACATCATAAGTTGTCCTGCCACTAATTGCAGGTGCTTTGGGTGTCACAAAGTAAAACTGTAGTGCCTGCAGGGGACTAGAGCTTGGTTGGGGGTAAAATGGAAGGGGGTATTTGGGGAATAGTCATTCAACAACTACTTATTAAGCATCTACATATGGGCAATAATTATCCTGATGTCCTATTAATAAAAATCAAAATGAAGTTTGCTGCAAACAATATACTTCTATGAGATACATTTATGGTTCATTTCTAGAAAAACTGATTTGTTAGCTATCTAAATAAATATCTGGGTACTACTTGACTTGAAAAGATTTGTGGAAATTCTAAGAAAAAATATGATGGCCTGAATATTAAGTCATTTTGTAGCTGGCACTCTGGTCTAAACATACTAAAGTTAAAATGTATATAGAGTAAATATTAAGAGGACTGGTTTAAAGGGTTGATTATCAAAAGAGATTTTTTTTTTAAATTAAAGTTATGACCTCATGATTCAAGGCAATTCCAATGGATTTGTGGAAAGACCCAACCACATTCAGAGAGAACTTCAGAGACTGAACCAAAGCTTAGTATTTTCACTATTTTGCTGTTTGTTCCCCCTGATCTAAGAAATGTGAAAATGTTTTGAAGAATTGTACATGTTTTAACTCATACTGGATTGTTTGCTAAAGGGAGGGGGGAAGAAGAGAGAAAAATCCGGAATACTAGGTTTTCCATGAAAAGTTGAAAACAATCTTTGTAAGTATTTAAAAATATAAAAGCTATTAAAAAAATTAAATTATCACTTTAATCATACAAATTATCCCAAAAGAACATACTCAAAACTATCTGGAGTGAATACTAAAGTGAATAAAGTGAACTAAGAATATTTCTTAAATTTGTTTTAAAATTAAGTTAAATATTTCACAAACTATTTTAAATGTCACTATGCAAACCAATTTCAAAATTAATATTAACCTTTTTAAGATACTGCCAGTTTCCTCTGAGTAATAAGAGGGTTTTTAATTTCCAGTGATGGAAAATAGAATGGTATTTTGATTAAGTCTAACAGAAATGTACTTAATCTTTCTGTGTTATGGGCCTTTCAAAATTGCTATTCAGAAGACTGCTTCATAAATCACAGACCACTTCAAATACACTTTTAAGGAGTGTATTTCAACAGAATAATTAAGATTATAAAAGAACATATTTCAACTATAGTTATGAAAATATTTTTAATCCACAGATCCAAAACTAAAAACTCCTGCTCTAATAAATCAGATTAAATGTTTAAAAAATGCTTTCCCCTGGCCATCATTTTGAATTTTAATGATTTGTACTATTATCAAAAGCCCATTTTCATGTTTTCTATTGGATGCTACTGTGTATTTGACCATTTAGAATGAAAATGTTAGTTATGGTATTAAATTATGTTCTTGATTGAAAGTTGTTAAAATACAAGGGATCATCTGGTTCCTAGTAAGTGCTGGTTCTTGTGGTAAAAACAGAAGCATTTCTCAAAATACTCAAGGGCCAAACAACCAAAAGTTACTGAATGATTTCTTCCAACAAGAGAATTTGGGAACTTCCTTTTCTTTTGGGCTTCCATCTTCTTTTCTCTACAAAGTGTGGATTACTGGTAGCTTCAAGTAATAATTCTAATTATAGATTTCGTTTATCCAAATCCAAACTAGGGAACAGAGGGGGTGAAGAGAGATGAAGAAACAAGGGAAAATGAGTTATTAAAAGGAAAACAGAAAGGCCCCAACAGCTGGAAAATGTCAGTGACATTTTTTTTCTTTTAAAGCCTGAGATGATTAACTTGATTTGAATGACCAAATTCATTTAGATATTGATTAGTTTTTGTGCTCATTCCTCCAGGACCAATAATATGCTTAATTTTTAAAATTATATTCATCATTTGCAGGATAAAAGAAAGGTCCCCTTCCTTCCCTCCAATCTAAACATCCCTTACAGGACAAATGTCAAACTAATGCCTGCCAAACTCTGGACTGCAGCCCAAACCACTTTAAGAAATGTTACTGGGACATGTTTAACAAAATAAGTTACAATGCAGCAGAGATAATGCTAATTTCTGGTTTCTAAGTCAATATAAAGACTCCAGGCATCCATTTCTATTCGAGTATGACATCACAGTTTTAGATTAATTTCTAAGATTATAGACTACTGAAGTTCTAATGCTAATATTATAATGGTCAAATTGTATAATGTTACAATTTATTTTTCCTGAGGCAATTGGGCTTAAGTGACTTGCCCAGGGTCACACAGCTAGGAAGTATTATTAACTGTTTGAGGCCACATTTGAACTCAGGTCATCCTGATTTCAGGGCTGACACTATCTGCTGCACCACCAAACTGCCCTATGTTTCAATTTTTTAATCCAGAGAGAAAATGTTATGCTCTGGAGGTACTGTGATTTTTTTGTTTTTCAGGGACTAAGAAAAACAGAAAGGTTGAAAGGCGGTGCAGACTGTATTCTGATTTCTCTATTCCCAATAGTCCCAATGAGCAGATCTTTGTTATATAAACATGAATATTAGCTGTAAGATGAGAAAGAGAACCATAGAGAAAATGAACCATTTTTAGCTCTCTATAATAGTTTTTTAAACAAACAAAAGAACTTTTTTTATTTTCGAGACAGTACCATTCATGGAAAATAGGATTATGTGAATAACCTAATTAAAAACCTTTTTAGGGTGATGAGGAAGACCCCCCCCAAATTACCGAGGCCCAAGAGTTGGCATGGCCCAAAGAGAACACATGATCTCTTTCTTTCAAAAATATGCATGTTCTAAAAACCATTCTTCTGAACTCCTCTCCTTCAACTATTGTATCCAATGAAAGTCCAAGTCTACCATTTTGTTTCCCCATTATTCTATTCCCTTCTTTATAGGACGTGGCATGAATGTAACTACCAGGGCCAAGACTAGTTGCCAACTCCCCGCCTGCTTCCAGTCTCTCTCTTCTTCACACAGCAAACAAACTGATATTCCTAAAGCACAGGTCTGATGATATTACTCCTGCAAGAAGGAGGGGAAGGAGTTTTCAATGGGTTTCCATTTCTTCAAAAATAAAAAAAACTTGGCATCTAAAGTTCTTTACTATGTGGCTCCAACTTTATCGCACATAAATGTCTTATGCCTTTTCTCCCAGAAGCAGGATATTCCATCTTTTACTTCAGTCCATTTGCCTAAAATGTTCCCTCTGCATCCTGTTATGATTTCTAGCTTCTCTCAAAGTATCATTTCCTCTAGGAGGATGTTCTTAAAACTACCCCTTCAACTAAATCGCTAAGTATTCATAGCCTGTCTGCACTTTGTACTTATATGTGCCTGTGTGTGTTCAACAGAAGCTAAGTTTGTCTTTACATTGGCACAGTGCCTACCTTAGATGGAAGGTGGTGTTTAATAAATGTCTGTAGACTAGATTCCCTTGCAACCCCAGCAGCTGCTTTTCAAAAATTATCCCCACAAACTTTTGATTCTTTAACTAAGTTTGTTTTCATCTCAAAATGATTTAAATTTTATTAAGTTCTATTTTTCATCTTCAATCAAATTAAGTGGAAAAGACCTAGCAGGCAATATGTAAAGGAAAACCCCAAGGTTTTTTTTTTTCCTTCCTTTTTAAAAATGCCAGGCCACATGTCTTTTTATGGTAGAAAGAGTTTAGAGTCTCTAAGCATTCCTGTAAGAGCATTTATGGCATTTGAAATATCTGAGGCAAAACTACAATTTTGTACAACAACCAACTTGTTTATCAACTGAAAAAGTATAAATGTCACAAGCTGTCTGGTGTTTTTTCCTCTTCTTGCAGATCATATAATTTTTTTAATGATAGCTTTTTATTTTTCAGAATATATGTAAAGATTGCTTTCAACATTCACTCTTGCAAAATCTTGTGGTTCCACATTTTTCTCCTTCCCTCCCCTAGACAGCAAGTTATCCAATACAGGTTAAACATGTGCAATTCTTCTAAACATATTTTCACAGTTGCACAAGAAAAATCGGGCCAAAAAAGAAATAAAAAATAAGAAAAAAATCAAGCAAAGCCAATTAATATTCTTGCAAGGACACAGAACAATATTTTACTTTGTTGGCAAAGGTGTGTATCTGGGAAAAACAAAAGCTCTAGAAAAAGTAGCAGCACTACTATCCCCCTTCCCACTTTATGGCTACAAGTAAAACTATCAATATTTCTTGCCCTCACAGAAATGAGATACTTCGGGAGTTAATAGTTATTTGGTTCTTTTAAAGCAGATTATCTGCACAAGAAAAGAAGAGATTAATTTAATGTGAAAATTTTTTTTTTAAATGAGAAACAGGGATTCAGGCTATAAATAAAACTTTGAAAGCAAGAACAGAAAATGTTCTCTAATAGTTTCATTTTCACTTCAGGTTCATTTAAAACAAAGATTTTCTAACATTTTCACATCAAGAACTTTATGATCTTTTATTTAGGTGGGTTGGTTGCCTACAACATTTATAAACATGTCAGAAATTAAAATATTAAAATAGTATTATGCAAATAGTTTTCCTTTCTCACACAAGGTAGCAATGGGACAGGATATTTGAATGGGTTTTTATTCAAGGAAAAACTAGAAGCAGGATTGTGGAGAGAGCCTAGGGCTGGGATCAAGTATCATCTCAAAATACAAAATGGTTAAGTCCTTTAACTTATGTTCTCTTAGGCAGCTCTGAGACTATGGAGGATCTGCTTTG
The DNA here is from genome assembly GCF_902635505.1 of Sarcophilus harrisii. Lineage (NCBI taxonomy): Eukaryota > Metazoa > Chordata > Mammalia > Dasyuromorphia > Dasyuridae > Sarcophilus > Sarcophilus harrisii. The sequence continues at coordinate 7,270,847 of NC_045429.1, forward strand.
GTAGAGGGGGTTCCCTTATCTGGAAGATTCCTATACCAATAAAATGACAAGTCCAGACCACCTAAAAAGTATATATGAGTGCAAATCCAAACATTTAATATTATATATATACACACACATACACAGATGTGTATTATAATTCTACATTAAGCAAAAATTAACAATCCTCATTAAGATGGGAATTACATCTGATTATTACAAAATGTTAAAACTTAACATAATGGTTCACTTTCCAAAAGTTAATTGAGAAAGATAATTTTAGAATTTTGATGTTTTATCACCTCCTCCCCCAAATCAGACCAAGTTCACTTTAGGTGAAAAGTAGTTCAAGGGGGATTGAAGTGTTTTTCTTTGTTTCTTTTTTTTTAATCTAAATATTAACAATGTTAATAGTAGTATAACTATCTTTAAAATTCTTCAAAAATAGTTACTTGACAAATACAGTTGCATTTAAATGTTACAGTTAAGAGCCCCATCTAGACTGCTGTTGACATTCTTTTCTATGGTGAAATAGAACAGTAATTTATTGTGTATCTTTTTTTCCTAGAGAAAACAAAAGAACAGAAATCAAACCATTTGAATGTGAGGCTTGGAAATTCATGAAGTCCTTATTCCCCACAAATTTTTAACAATTCAAAATATTATTAATAATGGATTTTAAGCCTATTAGAGTTTTAAATGTTAGAGTCTATATCGAAAAGATGACTTTAAAGAAATCTCCCATAATAACATGCTAAGATGCCATATCCAGGTGTGTTTTCCTCTGTTCTCATGGGTTACAGTAGATGAGTGTAACTAGTTTAGGGAACAGTCGCACAGCTCCACCTCAACACTCCCAAGGGAAGCCCAAACCAGGAAAACGCTCACTGGGAAATACTTAACAAAGTTAAGTACAATAGAGATCGAAATGACATCCTGAAAGCCCCGTGGATCTCGCTGTTGCCTCCCTGTCCCCAGTCTCATTTGGGATCCACACTGGATTAGGAAGATAAGCAAAGGGCAGAGGGCAAAGACCCAAAGAAGCGGACCGAGAGTCCAGCGCGCACACCTGGAAGCCAAAGCAGGTTTCCAGGTAACGGTCACTTCAAGTCCCCAAGGGTGACAGCTCTCGGACTTGGCCCAAGGGCAGAGCTGCGCGCTCGCCTCCGGATCGCTCCCCGAGGGAAACATCCCTTTAAAAGTCAGGCCCGTCACCGAATTTACCCCTCCCGCAACTCCGGAGCGGCGCACGGTATCCCCGGGGACAGAGGCCGCTCCCGGCTCATCCGCCAGGGTTCGCACCCGGCTCTTCCGGCTCCGGACACGGTCCCAGCTGCACTCGCGGAAACCCGCCGTCAGGGAGGGGGGCGCTAACTTCCCGCGGGGCACCCAATCAGCTCGGGCCGCGGCGGCAGGGTCTGTCCCGGCGTCCCTCCGACCAGCACGGGAGGCGCTACGTAAATGCGGGCCGAACCCACGGTGCTAAATAAGTGCACAGCCCCGGAGGGCTTCTCTCTGGGGTCCGAGTCAGGGCGGACCGGGAAAGGCCATTCCTACGGGGGAGAAAACCCGGGCCGCCCGCGCGGAAACGACGATCCCAAGGTCACTAGGCAGGTGATACGCGGTAATGGGTAATGACCCAAGCTGAGCCCGCGCTGGCCTCCCGCCCTCGGCCCGGCGCTGTGCCCGCCCCCGAGCTTCTCTGGCCTCAGGCTCCTCCGCGACTTCCGAGGCCTCACGCCGGGCTGGGCCCGAGCGGAGAAAGGGAGCGGGGAGTGGCCCGTCCTACGGGGCTCACAAACCCAGGCCCGGGGACTACTTGATGCGGTGTGCGGTTTACGGCCTGCGGCCTGCGCGCTCCGCGGGGCCTTCTTTACCGAAGGGCCGCCCCCGCTGCCCGTCGTCCGTCGCTGCTCTCCGGCCCCGGCCTCCCACAGGCCCAGAAGCCCCGTCCTCCGCCAGACCCCGTCCCCTGTCCCTAACGCTGAGGAAGCCCGGGCGGGTCCTGGACGCCAGCTTACCTGAGGCGGACGCTGGCTCTGAAGAACACGCAGTCAGTCCCGGCGCTTCTCCAGAATCCTCCTTCCTGCCTCCCTTAGGGGCCCAGCCGCCGCTAGCGACGTCACAGGCGCGCCAACCTTTACGTCACCGCGTACATCACGTCCGAGTCCGACGTCCGCGTGACTCTCCTCCCCTCGCGCGCGGCTGGCCGGGGCGGGGCGCGCTGCTTCTTCGTCACAGGGCTGGTGGAGCGATGCTTGGGGAGAGAGGCGGGGAGGGCCACGGCGCGCCGCTTGGACGTCACGGGGCAGACTGGTCTGAGGCGACGGTCTGCAGGGCGCGGCGCGGTGTTTATGCGTCACGGGGTGGGTGGGGCGATTTGGGACTTGGGCGGGAGAGGGGCAACATGTCTAGGCTGAAGAGACCGGTGATGGGCTCGGGCTTCCGCCACGAGAAAGGCGACAGCGGCGCCGGCGTCCCGCAGGGGCTGCTGAAAGCGGCGCGCAAGAGTGGCCAGCTCAATCTCTCGGGCCGGGATCTGAGCGAAGGTAAGAGCGGGGCCTGCGGCCGCTGGCTCCCGAGCCGGGCGGGACCGGGACCCGCCCACCAACGCCCCGCCCGCCGGGCCCAGCGGGAGGCTCCGGAGCGTGGCTTAGGGGCCTTGGGACCCGCCGGGGGCCGCCCTCCGCCGGGCCCAGTAAGCATTGCTCAGGCGCCTCCTGAAGTCCTGGGGCCGCCTCGGGGGCGGGGTCCGGCCCCCTGCGGGAGCGCACTCTGTCCCACTTCAGAAGCTTGCCGCGTCCCAGGCCCGCCTTGGCCCCTTTTTCTGGGGGGAGGGTCGTGGTTCGACAGGACATCCCGGCCCTCGAGGTCGGTACTGGGAGTCCTGGGTCTGGCCTGGGCCCCTTCCCCCGGCCCCCCTCTTCCAGGCATCCTAGGTCCAGCCCACCTCCAGTCCGCAGCCCGGCTGCGAGGGCCCCCTGCCCCTTGAGGTGTGTTTGGTTGGTAGGGACCCTGGAAAGGTGAGGGGGCAGGGGGCTCCGCGGGCGGCTTCCCTCCCGGTGGGTGTAAGAAGGACTAGTTAGCTGTAGGGAAGGCTGCGGTGCCCCTCTCGGTGGCGTTTGGCCCCGGTCTCCACCTCCGGGGAGCGGCCGGACGAGGATGTCTCCCCTCCGGGTTTCGCTCTGCTTCTGCAGTAGCCTCTCAGGAAGCCTGGACTAAGCGGGCAACTTGGGCTGTGAAGTCGGGGAGCGCTCCTGAGATTGGGCCAGGGCTCCTAGGCCAGCCTAGGAGGTCTGGAAGTGGCCCCTCCACCTGCTGGCTGTCCGAGAACTGTCCGTGGTCCCACCCCTGGGAGACCTCTCCTCAGGGCTGCCTCTAAGCCACAGACATCGGCCTTGGAGGCCACCTCTCCTGTTTTATCTCCCGCCATAAAATTAGCACATCTTCCTGTTGAAGTTGGGAAGGGACCCCACAAGGTTGGGGGTCACAGACCCCCAAGTGAGGTCTGTCCCAAAAGAAGTTGCAGGCTTGAACCCATATTCCAGTCAAGGGGCAAAGTTTATTATGATTGTCACTGCCAATTGATGCAGTCTAAATTCCAAGAGAATTTAGCCTGGAACCTGGAGAAAGGAAATCTCTTTATCCAGTTCATGTCATTGATATGCTAATTTTATGGCCTAGAGGCAGAACCCAGGAGTGGTCTCAAGAATTTGGTTATCTTTGACCAACAGACAAGAATGGTGAAGGACTGTTCTAAGGCCAGAAGACTCTGTCATTGACAGTTAGTTAGAACAATCGTCTTAACATCACTAATATATCTTTCTTAAAGTCTAAGGGAAGAAATGTTATTATATTCCTAGGACTTTTATAGGCAGAAGAGTAGCATTCTTAGATCAGAGGGCCTCAGGATCACAGATTCCAACGCCAGAAGATTTAGAAGCACTGACAGATTGTTAGAATAGAAGCCCCCTAAGGTCCGGGGACCTTAAAATTATTGCTGTGTCCCCTAGAGGCTGTATTACATCATTTCCCCTCTCAAGCAATTGCCCCCCAAATTCATTTGGGACAAAGGGATGGAGAGCTCATCTTCTGGAGCTGCTTCATGCTGATAAGGCTTGTAGAGCTGTCCCTGCCTGGTGGAGTCCAGATAGAGGAAGGGAGGCATGTGAAGATGGCGGCAGCAGCATTCAGAAGGATGTTGAGTGTCAGAATCAGTTACCCGATGGTATTCAGGGTAAGCAAATAGTTGGAAGTTCATAGCTTGAAGTCTGGAGGAAACAGATTTACCAGAATGTTAGTTCTCAGGAGGTTATGAAGAAGCTTCAAGGGAGATGGTGGAGAAACTTTATGAGCGAGTTTGCCAGAATTCCCTAGATTGTTCTAGACAGACTGAATTTCCATTTAGTTATTTTCTAATTCACACAAATCATTTCTCGTTTATGAGCCAGGAAAGGGTTAAGGTGCCAGTTTTTAATGATGGTCCCCAGAATTCTGATTCTAGATAACTTAAAAAAAGGCTCTTTGTAGCCAGAGTTTTTAAAGTAGTAGCAAACTGCTTTTCCGTTTTCCCAAAGTTCCCAAACTCTTCCGTTAACACTATAAGTGCAAATAGATTACAATATACATATCCCTTTTGTGGGCTTTAATTAGAGCTCCTTTAAAATTACTTTTACTATCATATCAAACAAATTTCCAAATTACCTTACACACACAGAAATCATTTATCTATTGGTCACATCTAAAAAAGCCATAAAATTATCAAATATGTAGCAATTATATCCAGTAAAACAGTTAACACTCATATAACATGTTTTTTTGTAAAACACTTGCAATCATGTGATCTTCACAACAACAGTTATTTCTTTTTACAAACCAGAAAACTGGGCAGAAATAAAATAATTTGCCATAAATTACATAGTTAATGCATTCTACAACTGAAACAGAGAATGGTGGGCTTACCAAATGCAGAGGCTAACTGGCTTTCTCACCTCACACTGCCATGCTGGGTGGTGCCAGGGATATCCAGATCCGTCCCAGGCAGTTGCTAGACAGAAGCTTCTGAAAGCTGGAGTGACTGGGGCCAGGGTCTCCCTCTGATGGTAGTTTCAAGTGCCAGGGCTCAGGGAATGCTAACCATGGAGCCTGACACCTCACTCTATCTCCATTCCCCCAAGCTGGGATGGGGAGGTGTTTGGGCAAGGTTGTGTGGGGTCCCCATGTCTGCTTCCCCTATTTCTAGAGGTAAGGCAGAATTTGAGTTTCTCTACAGTACTTTTAGCATTCTTTTTTCTTAATCTGATCTGAAATGAAAGGAGTTAGCAAACAGGGACTTGGGCTATATTGATCTTGTTAATAATTGATCTTGTTAATAATCCCCACAACTGAGACACATTCAGGATTACTTCGGGGAGTGGAGTGGAAAAGATTCCTTAAAACCTTTTGGGGTGCTTTCCCAAAGTAGCAGAATGGGATTCTAGACAAGTTGGGAATCAAGGAAGGGTTAGCAAAAAGTTGCTTTTTCCTTTTCTTTCAGAATGGGGTACATTCCTGGAATTATCCCCAGTGTTTCAGGAATTTTTCTTGCAGTCTTAAAATGACTAATTGCCAAACTTCTTAATCATTGCTCTCAAAACTTTGAGAATCTGCTAAATTAGCTAACATTTTTTGTATAGCTTCCAGCTTGGCCATAGCTGAAGTTAACGAAAAAAGTTAGACTTTTCAGGAAATCTTCCCAGCATTCTAACTATAGCTGGTTGCATTTTAAATCTTTTCAAGTAACAAAATCTAGCTCACAGAACAAACGTGACACAGATATTCTGCACAGAGATGCAGACACAGACAAAATGACGTGAAAGAGTGATGCTGGTGAACTCTGCAAAAATTGTGTCTCCTTTAATCTGTAAAATAATCACTGAAACTATGTCCCCTTTGATCTGCAAAAGAAGAAAGATTCGGGGGTCTCCTAGGCTCCAGAGAGTCTGGGAGAAGGCATATTTTCCAGACAGAGATAATCAGCATCATTCAATTGGAAATCTCGGGCAAATCACCCCTCCCCCCCCCATTGATCTTTTTGGGTAGTCAGATCCCTATTCAGGAAACTCTAAATTCTGGAAAAAATCTTCAAAGTAATTTCATTCTTTTGGGAGATCCTGGTCTGATAATCAGTTCAAACTGTGCCAAAATTTGCTGATAAAATAGGTTTCTGTCAACCTGTTCTTTGCAAATTTCTTCATTAAGAAATTTGCCCACTAAGAGAGAGCTTCTTACTGAAAAAAATAAAGCTTCCCTTTTGCCACAGTCTTTGGGGTTCGCAAATTCTTTCGCATTTGGACCTGTGTCTCTGAGCAGAGAGGGGCTCTCTCTTATTCCTATACATAGAGGGCCAGAATTCTGGAAAAGTATATTTGAAACAAGGATACTTATAACAGGGTGTTTACTCAGGGTGACTGATGAGATAATAGTTCTCTAGTTTACATGTACTTAGTACGGTGATGTAATGGTTCTACAATCGGCACATGCTCAGTGTGCTGTAGTGATGTAATTGTACTAAGGTATATAAGGACTGAGAGAACTTGAAATAAGCATTCTTGAGAGACTCAGTTGTGTGTGCTGGAGCTCGGATTCAGACTGCAGTCTCCAGACTCTGTCCTTGACCATCCTCGTGGTGGCTAGTTCCGCGGACATCACATCTCAAGGGGATCTTAAAATTATTGCTGTCTCCCCTAGGGGTTATATTGCATCATTCTTGCTCCTGAGTCTTTGCTAAATTCCCTTGGAACTTAGCCCTCCGTCAACAGTGTAGTAAATCTTTGCTCCTTAAATGGAACACAGTTCTTTTGCCATAGCCCAACGCCAACCTGAGGACCTCAACAATGGAACACAGTTCTTTTTCCATGGCCCAACGCCAACCTGAGGACCCCAATATTGTTGAGATATCATCTGCTTCAACAGTTTCATAGATGTGCTGAAGTTAGAAATGTGATGGTGAGGGGTGGAGGATTGAGTAGATACTTAGAAGGAGCAGGGGGTGCAGATATTCTCCTTTCACATAGTTACCACCAACCATAGTTGTGGCCTTCATCACCTTTTACCTGTGGACTCTTGTAGTAGCTTCCTAAGTGGTCTCCTTGCCTCAGATCTTCACATCCCAGGCCTGTCTCCACCCTTGGCAAAATGATTTTCCAAAAGGACATTTGAATGGGGACATTCTTGCAGGCAAATTTCAGTGGCTCTTGCATACTTCTAGAATTAACTGTAGGCTTTCTTTGACATTGGAAACCTCTCACAAAGTGGCTCCAGCCTATCTTTCCAGCCTTATTGCATGGTACTTCCTTCCATGTGTTCTCTTTCCCAGTTTTTTTTCACATTCAAACATTTCTCACTTGCTCTTTCCTGATCATTTCTGTGACTGACCTGATCCCCTGGGCTAGAATTCTCTCCCTCCTCACACCTCAGCCTAGTTTCCCTCAACTGCTTAACTCAAACTATTTCTAGCGTTAAGTTTCTTGGAAGGATGATGAGGGTTCTTTGAACAGCTTTGAGGCCTTAGTTTATTATCTATCTGGCACTTGTAAAATAGCTTATTAGGAGAGATTGAAAATGAGAAAGAGAATGAGAAGAAGCAAGTAGCCCTCGAGTGGGAGGCAATAGGTGAAGTGTAATGCTCTAGGAAGTAATGGGTATTTGGAACTCTAATTATAAGCATTGAATTCTCCTAGAGGACCATCTCTTCCTTTGAGACTGTCTCTGAGAGGGAGAGAAGAGGAAGGATGAAGAAAGAAAGACTTTGTTATGTAGGAGAGCTCCTGTGAATTAGGGGATAACTTGTTCTCTTCTTTCAGGGATCTTAAAGAGTCAGACATGACTGATTGGACTTGTACTTTAAGAAAATCACTTTGGTGGTTAAATATAGGCTAGATTTGAGTGGGGAGAGGCTTGCAGCAGACAGACCCACTTATAGCTCATTGCAGTACAATTGCATATTATAGAAATATTACAAAGATGAAATCACATCACATTTTCTCAACACCTGGACTGTGAGTAACGGAGAGTGAAGAATCCAGGAGGACTCATAGTTTTTGAGCTTGAAAGATGGGGAAGAAAGTAGTTACCACCCATTGTGATAAAGAAAAGTTATGTGTGGGGCATGGGGATGGGGGTGGGAGAGGTGTTACAGGTGAGAGAATGGGTTCTTTTCTGGAAGTCTTGATGTTTCCTAAACATCCATCCAGTTCAAAATGTCTGAAAGGCATTTAAGATTTGAGATTAGAAGTCTGCAAAGAGTTTGGGGCCAGATAGATAAGGATTTGGGAATGATCAGCATAGAAATAATGTGTGGGACAACTATGATCCCCCAACCCAAAGTAAAATCAGAGACTCTAGGATAGAAAAGCAAAAAGGATTTATTACATCTTGCCAGAAAGGACAAACAAGGTGTTGTCAGTAAAGGACTGAAACTGCAAAACAAGATTACATGGACCCTAACTGGAAGCCCCCCCCTCCTCCCCTGACTTTTTCTCCCATTGTCTGGATGAGTCCAGGTTTACAGATTTCCTAAAGAATACTATTAAATAACCAACTCTTTACCCATTAAGTATTTAAATACTAGACTGGAGGGAATTTTTTTTTTTTTTAATGTAAGATAATGGAACACCTGCAGCTTTTAACTATTGCTCAACTTGTTATTGCCCTATTGTCACAATTCGGGCATAGATCAAGGCCACATTCTTTTGAGAGGTCTTCACTCGGTTTATCCCATTCATAGTAATTAAATACATTGTTGTCCTTTATTCTCATAGAGGACCAGAATGACCTCACTATGTAAGAGTTGCGATATAGTTTGTCCCACTGTTGCTGATCACACCAATATGAGCTCAGAGTGCTCTGTCACAGTTTGGGCACAAATAGTCCATATGAACATTTGGAATAGCTTCTCTAATTGTGCACATCTCAAGTTTCTTATAGGCTAATTCTTTGCTCATAGAGCACAGCATCTTCTCTGATGAAGGTACACAGTGCTGAGCAGATCTGTGCCATTATCTCCCATGTCATACAATTGATTCTAAAGTTCTTAAGAGAGACCTTGAGAGCGCACTTGTGTTACTTTTTCTGATCACTTTGTGGGAGCTTGTCCTGTATGAGTTCTCTATAAAATGTTTTTTTTTTTGGGGGGGGGGGGCAAGTGTACATTTGACATTTGAACAGTATAGCCAGCCCAGTGGAGTTGTGCTCTCTGCAGTAGAGTTGGAATGTTGGAATGCTCGGCAGTTTAGTTTGAGAAAGAGTCTCAGTTTCTAGCACCTTATCTTGCCAGGTGACCTTTAGGATCTTCCTAAGATAATTCAAATGGAAGCCATTTAATTTGCTGGCATGGCACTGGTAGAATGTTCAGGTTTCACGAGCATACAACAATGAGGTCAGCCCAACAGCTCCATACACCTTTAGAAGACCTTTAGTCTTCTCCCACACTTTCCTTTAGAGCCTTCCAGACGCTGAGCTAGATCTGGTAATGCATGGGTCAGTCTCATTATTAGTATGGACATCCATGGAAAGTATACTGCCAAAATAAGTAAACTTATCCAAAGTAAATTAAAAAAAAACTTAAATACATAAGAGCTGTTGAGATCACCAAATAAAGGGTGGTGCAGGGAGAAAAGAAGTGGACACTTGTGGTTAGAGGATGTGATCTAGAGGAGGATCCAGCATAACTTGAGAAGTATGAGTTAGAGAAGTAAGACTATCAGGAGGGAAGGTGACCTGAGCAGCAACAGAGAATAAAGTATTAAAGTCAAAAAGGTGATCAATGGAATCTAAGGGTGAAGAAAGGACAAGGAGAATAAAGCCTGAGGAAAAAGCCAATGGATTTGGCAGCCCAGAGGTCATCAGTAACTTTGGAAAGAGCAGTTTCAGTGGAATGGTGTATCAGTGAAAAAAGCTTACTTCTGATTCTCAAGGCTTTTTGTTTTTCCTCAGTCAAAATCAGTTGTCTCTATTTCCATGATGGGGTAAGTATGGCAGGGACCCAGAACATAACCTTTTTAGCAAATATGCATAGTCAACATATCAATTCTTGCTTAATTATGTCCAAAAAAATAATGTGTCTCATTCTGCACCAGGAGCCTGTCACTTTCCTATCCTGAGGTCAGGAACATTCTCCCTCAGATTTTTGGTCATTGTCTTGATCAGTTTTTATATCATTGACAGAAAATTATTTTTGCATTGCTCACTTCCCTCTGCATTAATTCCTACAAGTGTCCTCAGGTCAGTCAGTCAAGTCAGCAGGCATTAAGTGCTTACTATACTCCTCTCAAGATCACATTGAATCCCCAAGGCTGCCATACAAGTCAATAAGATAATAAATATTTATTAAGCACCTTTTATGTCCCAGGTGCCTTCCTGAGTTCTAGGGGTACAAAGAGAGGTAAAAACAATCCCTCTTCTCAAGTACCTCATGCTCTGATGGCAGTAAAGGGATTGACCATAAATGAGTAACTTTGTACAGAGAAGCTGCGTATAGAACAGATGAAGATACTCTCAAGGGGAAGGCACTGGGAAAGGCTTCTTCTAGAAGGGGTATCTTAGCTGAGACTTGGAAAAAGCCAGGGATCTTTTCTCTGTGTGTACATTAGGCTTTATCCTAACTGTCCCTTTCATCATTATTTTAAAAATATCTCATTATATTCAAATCACATAATATGTTCACTTACTCCCTAGTCAATATTCATTCCTTTAATTTCTGATTATATCTGCTTGCTACTCCAAGAAGAAGAAAGAAAGGAAGGGAATGAGCATGTCATTTTTAAGTGCCTAATTATGACACTACTGGATACTAATCTGTCACACTGATGAAGCTCTGTATTTCTTAACTAGTATGACATTGTTTTGGTGACTGATGCTTAGTAATTTCATTTGAGATCTGTACTGCTAGGTCCCCTTTCTTTTTTTTTTTTTTTTTTTTATTTTATTTTTTTTATTTATTTAATAGCCTTTAATTTACAGGATATATACATGGGTAACTTTACAGCATTAACAATTGCCAAACCTCTTGTTCCAGTTTTTCACCTCTTACCCCCCACCACCCCCTCCCCTAAATGGCAGGATGACCAGTAGATGTTAAATATATTAAAATATAATAGGTCCCCTTTCTTGATACTTTTTTCATCATTTCCCTTGAGATCCTTGACTTTTTCATTCCTCGGGATGGCAGTTTGGAGGATCTAAACTCCTTTTGAATAGAAATCATTCCTTCTCTCAGCACCTCTTCTCGCTGTGTGTGACAAAACCACCAGCTCAAATAAATCAAATAAATTAAGGAGATTTCTCAAGGCAAAAGCAGATAGGGATTTTATTATGATCTTGTGAGAAAGGGCGTCTTCCTTCCCACAAGCAGTTGGGCAAAGCGAGGCAAGTTACCAGATAAAGATTTTATAGAGGCCTGGGTTCTAACGCTCCCTATAGGCTGGAATTTTGCCCTCATTAGCCAGGACAAATGACCTCATATTTTAAGTCATAAATGAGGAAAAACTTTCAACTCAACCACATCTTTAGGATTACTGCATTACCTTATATGGGAGGTTCAATGCCAAGGTGGCCCCAACTTAGTATTACAAAGAAAAGGTCCCACTCCTTGTAAACCATGGGATTTCTGGCCCTGGGACCCAGCCACCCCTCATTCTTTAGAACCTTGTCTCCATCTGGTGAGACAGCTTTCACAGTTCACTTCATTCATCAGCAATTAAGGGTCCTCTCCAAAGTCAAGTTCTTGGCTGTCCTTGTCCCTTTATGAGCTCTCACCCAGAAGTCTGATTACCTCCCTCAGTTTTAATCATCTTTATATAGATGTCATTTAAACCCACCTCTCACTCTAAGATCTCATCTCTAGATATGCACCTTCTTCCACAGTTCCCCATCTAGATCTCTGCTTAGTGTTTGACCGGCAGACAGAGCCCAGCTGGTCTGGCTCTAGCGCGCTGCCTCTTTGAGCCTGACCTCAGGAGGTCCCACTGTGGTTTGGTCTCCAGTAAGGCGAGGAGGAGCTCAGGTTCATTGATTTTCTCCAAATTGTGTGACCAGATCGTTCATGGGCCGATGTCCAGATTCTGTAGGCACCTCTTACCCCGGAGCCCAAGGCCTCATTGGGCAGTTGTGGACATTGAGGCCCAGGGAGGTTCAATGATTTGCCAAATGTTATCACTTGGGATTTGATATGAAAATATCTCTAGCAACTAAACATCCATCCAGTTCAAAATGTCTGAAAGGCATTTCAGCCTTTATGGTAGCAAAATGGTATGGTAGCAAAATGGTAGCAAAATACTGGAAACAAAGTAGATGCCCATGGAGTGAGGTGTGGTACATGGATACAATATAGACCATTGCTAGGTCATGAGAAATGATCAGTGTGAAAGGTTTTAAAACTAGAGCAAAACATGTGGGCTGATGCAAAATGAAGTAAGCGGAATAAGGGAAAATTACATAGTGATTCTGTTAAAGTAAATGCAAAGAACACTGACAGAAATAGAAATTAGATGTTGTAGGTTTAACCCCAAAGAAGATAGAAAACGCATCTTCTTTGTAAAGTCCGGGCTAGCTCCCTGGAGACCTCAGAATCAGCCAGAGTCAGGATAAGCAAAAAGGGGAGAAATGAAGGAGATGGACAAAACTGCCAGGAGTTTTGCCAAGGATCCTTCCTTGATTCTAGAGTCCAGAATCTCCAGGAATCGCCACACTTTTCTCTTCCTCATCCTAAGGCCAAGTGAAGTTCTCTCTCATTCCACTCCCTAATCCTTACCTACAATTCTCTTAACCCCAAATATTGAGCTAGCATCTACTATAAGAAGAGAAATTCCAAACATATGCTAATAGAGTTATTGTCCAATAGGCAATTAGCCTTAAGTGCTTGGTTGTCTGCTTCTAGCATAGCTTTTAAGTTTCATTCTTCTCTTCTTAGGTGGGAGATGATGGTCAGTAGTCAATAAATATTTAAGTACCTACCATGTGCCAGGTGGGTATGAAATATTGCTTCTATTGTGGGACTTGGTTGCTGCATTAGATAGTTTTGTGAAACTTTTTCCCCCCTTTTTTAAAAATGTGTTAAATGGTATGTGACTCACTGACTAGAATCTATCTGCCAGAGCGCTTTTCCTGAAACACAAATCTGTACTCAAAAACTGCAGTGGCCCCCGAGGAGCGCCAGGATCAGATATTACATGCTGGCTCTGGCATTTCCAACCCTTTATAGCCTGCCTCCGTTCTACCTTTCCAGCCTAAGATCCACCCTCAGTGGCTGACTTGCTGTTCCTCCCAGTTCTTGGTTTGCTTCTCATATCTGAAGGACTCTTCTTTTTTTCTCCAGTTTCCAGCTGCCCTGGACTCCTGCAGGGCATAGCTCACACCCTCACTTTCAGTAGGTGGTTTTCTTCTTTGCCCCCAAGCATTAGTGGGAGCACTAGAAAAGCTCTTGGACCATATTTTTGCCTTTAAATCCTCAGTGCTTTGCACTCACTAAAGTTAAAGAACAATTGATCTTTGTGCACTCATAATTTACCTACTTCTTGTTGTCAACGTCTGACCAAAGTTACTCACCTAAGTGTTCACTGGGGTAGCTGGCTGGCATCAGTGGCGGTCCCGAAAATTTGCAGAGGGTCTTGGTATGGGCATATCTTCTATACTTTATGCTAATTGCAGCAAACTTTGGTGTGTGAGATGTCTTCTTAAAGAGTTGTGCTTAAATTAAATTTCAGTTAAAAGTACTGGGAAACAGATTTGAGAGCAGTGCAAAGAAGAATATTTTATTGATTAGAATTGGCCAAAAGGATGAGATCCTGGGGAAGTTTAGAGTTAGCTGCTTTGGGGGAGGGCAGGGAACCCAGATAGCACCCAGATAGTTGGGAAATTGAAGGGATTCCACTCCCCTCTTGCCTCCCCTCTTCCCACTCCTCATTGGAGGGTGGAGTTACATTTAAGGAGGGGTCTTAGTACAGGTAGATCCTCATTTCCCACCTTGCTGCACTACTTCAGGACTCCTGACCTTTCCACTCCAGTCAGTACCTTCCCTTTTATCCACAATTTTCACCTGCTTTTTATCTGCCCCATTAATTCCTCAAGGACATGGATGTATGTCTTAGCTCTCTTGTGTCCTCAGCACAGCAATGTGAGTAGGAAGGAATATTTTAGAAGTATTGAAAGGTGGGAAGGGGCCAGATTAGGAAGAGACTAAAATGCCAAGCAAGGCTCCATAGTTGGTTCTAGAAATAATAGGGAGCCATTAGAATTTAGCAAGGAGTGGCAAGGTCAGTCCTGTGTGTGATTTTGGTTGGGAGCCTCTGGTGAGGCTGTTGGTTCTACATGCCCGGGTCACTCTTTTCTTCAGTGACTTGGGTGATGTTCTCTACGGGATGGCCCCATGCGTGCCTTCCTAAGCTCCTTCTTCCCCCAGCCACAAACAGCGGGTCAGCCCTGGATCCTGCTATTGCCCACATATGGGCCGCCTTCATGGGCAAGAATTCTGAAATCCCCTGTTCTGCCCATCCTCTCTTTGCCATCCTTGTTAACCTTGTTCCTGATCTGCACTGTGAAGTCTGATCTTCTCAATGCTCTCCCAGGCCATCTCTTCAATGGTAGCCATTCCTGAGAGTCAGTTCAACTCTGTCCTGTCTCTGGAATCCCCAGCCCCCTCCTCACATCTCCACTTAAGCCAACCAAGGTTGGATAACTTGCGTCACATCATCTTTACACCTACGCACTCGCTGCTGAGTGAGGGTGGAGAAAGTCACACAGCTGTTCTAACTGGGGCCATGAAACAGTCCTGCCATATATACATCGTCCTCATCAGCTCTGCCATTCTGCACAGCAGCTCTTCCAAACCTTCTTGGCAGTTGTGTACAGTTTTAGGATACTCACTCGGCAGGAAAGACTACAGTTGGCATGGGAAACGGGGAGGCGGGCCCAGATTAAGAAAGGCCAAAGAAGGTGGAAGTGAGGTGGGACACTTAAGGCAGATGGTGTGGGGACATGGGTTGGGGGAGAGGCAGAGGGCATCCCTCATAACCGGGAATTAAAATTGGGAATGCTCAGCAGCTTGGATCAGATGGTGATAGAGGGGAGCAGGAGTTGGAAGTCTCATTTTTACCGACTCCTCTGCTCCCTGGGGATTGGTTCATGAACATATCCAAATTGTCTCAAACTTATGGATACTGCTTGAAAGTCTTCATCCCAACATTAGCAGCAGCTTTTGGATATTCTGTTGGTCTGGAGCTGTGAAGAGCTGGATTTTGTCTGGAACTTACCTATCATAGAAGCAGACCTTTGATAAGCAGTCCATAGGTGGTTTCCCTCAATTAGGCACATATTACTGGTTATATATACATATAATAGTTTTGATCACTATATGATGTAATTTTTAAATTATGCTCCGGGAGCCTTCTTCGGTATCATTTGTTCATGATTTCCAGGCTCTCCATTGCAGTTGAATTTCCTGCTAAAACTTTCTAGATTGACTAGAAGGGGAATAGGTTGTCAGGGAGACCAGAATAAAATACCCTTTAAATGCAGTTCTAGTCCCTCCTTAAACCTCCCACTCTCTCAGCTGAGAAACTTGGCTCATATTTTATGGAAAAAGATTAAAGCCTCTTGTCCCCTCTTCCTTACCTCCAATCACTCAAATTCCTCCTGCCACTGTGTGGCTTTTGTCACCCGTGGAGACATGGTCTTACTGCTCGCCAAGGCCAACGCTTCTTCCTGTGCAAGTGATCCCTTTCCATCTCGTCTTTTCCAATAGGCTGCCTGCCCCCTTTCTCTATCAACCCCCACTCCTTCACTTATATTCAATCTCTCTTCTGGCTCAATTCCTACTGCCTACCACCATGCCCATGTCTCCCCTATCCTGAAATATCCTTCACTTCCCTCCTTCTGTCCCTGCTAAATATCATCCTGTCTCCTGCCTTTTGTAGTTAAACTTGCAAAGGCTGCGTCCAGTCGGCACTTCAACTTTTTCTCATTCTCTCTTAATCCCTTACAATCTGGCTTTTGTTCCACCATAACTGTTCTCTCCGAAGTTAGTGATCTCTTACTTGCCAAATCTCGTGGCCTTTTTCTCATTCTTGAGGACTCATTCTGCAGCCTTTGCTCTATTTCAGTTTTTTGGGGGAGGTACAACTCTGTCCTGGTTTCCTCCCGTCTGTCTGACTGGGCCTTCTCTTGCTTTCCTCTCTTTAAGGAACCCTCCTCCAGATCATGCTCCCTAACTATAGGTGTTCCTCTGAGATCCCTTCTCTCCTGCCTCTGTACTACTTCATTTGGTGATTTCATAAACTGCTATGAATTTAATTACCATCTCTATTCTAATGATTCTCTAGTTTACCTTTCCTGTCCTGTTCCCTGCTGACCTGCAGCCTTGCGTCTCCGACTGCCTTTCAGATGTCTTGAATTGGATGTTCATGGCTCCTTCTCTTTCCCCAGAATTCTCCTCCACTATTAACCCCTCTAGCCTCCCAGTCCTCAGGCTTGTAGTTCAGGAGTCTTCACTGTTTCTCATCCCCATATCCAAGCTGTTGCCAAGGCCTGCCAATGTTACCATTGTAGAATGTCCTGAAGATGCCCCCTCCTCTGCTCTGACTCTGCTCCTTCCCACTACAGGCCCTCATTGCCTCAGTCCTGGACTACCTGCTGGGGGTGGGATGAGGTCTGCCTGCCTTGGTCTCTTCCCACTAAAGTGATTTTCCTAAAACACAGCTCCAGTGATGTTTTCCTGCTGCTCAAATCCTGTTGGGTCCCTGTTACTTTTCTAGGCTCAAATACAAAGTGCTCTGTTTGGCATTCAAAGGCCTTCCTAACCTGCCCTCTCTTGGCTTCCCAGTCTTCCATTTTATATCCCTCCATGTGTTCTTCAACCAATGGCATTGACCTCCTCACTGTTCCAGGAAGAATTCCATCTTTTGGCTCTGGGTATCCTCTGTGGATGTACACATGCCTGCTGTTCTTCCTCCTCTTCTTTGTTGACTTACTTGGCTTCCCTTAATTCCCAACCAAAATCCCACCTTCTCCTGGGAAACCCCTCTTCTGGCCCTTGCCAAGCTCTTCTTATTTCTTCTTTCTCTTATATTTGGCTCGCTTTCATATATGTGTATTTTCATGTTGTCTCCCAGATTAGATTGTGAACTCCTTGAGATTCGGAAAAGCTATCTTTTGCCTCTTTTTGTGTCCTCAGATGCCTGACACATAGTAGGTGCTTAAGTATTTTGTTATTGATTGATTTCAGTGAGGTGCTGAGGGCTTGGACCTGGCTGAAGCCTATGTGAGATAGAAATGAAAATATTTGGCAACATATTGGGTATATGAGTAAATAAAAAGTCCAATATGAGAAATTTTTTTTTTTTAATACTTCAGACAGTAAGAAGAGAGTTATGGGGCTGGGATGGAAATGAATGAATGGGAAATGTTAAGTGTCAGAAGGAAGTTTTCAGAAATTCTCAATTATAAGGATTGGGAAAATTGGAGGTGGGAATTTGTTAGCCAGAGGATGCAGAGGTACCATGTGACCGCAGCTCTCATCGTCATAGGGTAATGGTATCAGAAAGCATAGTCAGTTCATTCTTTCTCAAATAAAAAGGAAAAAGATAAGACTGAGCCTGTGTTTGTGGATCAGTAAATAACTGGTAACTAACTGACCATATTCAGTTGTTTATTTCTGTTATCTTAGGATGGTAGGGGATGGTGCATAGTCAGGTGATAGGCAGTGTCTAGAATGTTTGCTTGTTTCTTGGTAGGTCAGGTTTCCAAGTCCTAATCCTAGATGAGATCCTATTGGCAAGATGGTTCAGTAATAATTTTAATAATGATTATATCATATGAGTTGTATATATTTTAGATTACATAACCATATAATGTTATAAAATAAAATAATAATAATAATAATGGCTAGAATTTGTGTAACACTAAGATTTTCAAAGCCTTCTATACTGGTTTTTTCACTCTTGTTGCTTTTTCTTAGAGGCATAGAATCATATAAAAAACTAGGAAATATGTTTAGAGAAATCTAGGCCAGCTTTGCTCATTTTATATATTATTAGTAGAAAAGAAATAATTATCAGAAAGGAGAAATGACAACTCATGGTCTCACAGTAACTAGTCATTGTCCTGAGGATTTAAATTCAGCTTCTTGGGCTTCAAATCCATTATTTTTTTTCCACTACCAAAGCTTCTAAAACCATGGCTTGAGACTTCATATAAAGTTGTATAACTGAATGTTGGGATTATGAAATTATGATTTAGGAAGTGCTTAATTTGTATATCTGTCTTATATACATTATAAGATATATATAATTCACTGTCATGTAAAAGTTTCTTGAGTGAAAAAGGATCATGAGTGGAAAAAGTTTAAAAAACCCTGTATTATATATTTCCTGTGTACTCCTAATCCCATTTTTTTTTAATTTAGAAAAAAAAATTAAAAATCTAGAAATAGTTTTGAAAGAATTTTTGGTTGACATTGTATTAACTTTTGCTATCCATTTTCACAAACATTAGTATTAATGGAATGTAGTAATGTAATCACCTTTTTTTCCTTCTCATTTTGGGGGAAAATAGTTCCTCAGACAGTCTGGAGAATAAATTTGGACCTCCCCGAGGAAGCAAAACAGAATCATTCCTTCAATGCTTCTGAACGATGGTGGGAACAGATAGATTTGACTAAACTTATCATATCCAACAATAAACTTCAGTCACTTTCAGATGACCTCAGACTTTTGCCTGCACTGACAATACTTGATGTAAGTTGATTGACTATCCTTGATTGAAATAGATACTGTAAAGAGAAAACATATCTCCACTTAGATCTTGACAGTTCAGTAGGAAAGAAATGGTTTTCATTTCCTGTCAGCAGAATAGAAGAAGCAAATGTCAGGTTAAATTAAAGTTCTGCATTTTAAACAAGGTGGGACCTCACTGCTTACTGTGATTTCATCGATAGGCTTTCTTCCTTAGCAGTGCAAACTATGGCTCATTCCCACCTTTTCATATACTTGGTCATGCTTGTCCTCGACCCTTCTATCATGATAGAGACTTCCTTTTAGAGATTGTAATTATATAGTAACTCCAGAAGTAAAGGTTTTATCACTATATGCTTTGTTCTGGATTTATTTTCACACAACTTAATATTTCAGGCATCTATACATGATCCGTTTGAAATTTAGAATTTAAGTTTTGTAACATGACCGAAAAATATTTTCATTTTTGCTCTGGTCTTAAATTAAGATATTGGACCTTAATTTAACTTAACTGAATTGCATTGTTCTTTCTCAGAGCAGCTTTTGAATTTTGAAATGTCCTATTTTCGAGCTCATTGAATCAGTAAGCGTATCAGCCTATTCTTTTCTTTGTATAATTATACTATATATAATTCAGCCTCCACTTATGATTTCTGACCAATAACCTCTTTTACTGATAATAACATGAGAAGAGAACTGAGAGACTCAGGTTGAAAAGTGTGAGAAGAGGAAGTGGTGGGGGACATTGTGTGGGGGAGTGAGAGTGGGAAAAGAAACAAACCCTGTTTGTGACTGAATCTGCTAACTTGTTTTAGATGCACGATAATCTGCTGACGTCCCTTCCTTGCGCCATAGGTGAGCTGGAAAATCTTCAGAAGCTTAATGTCAGGTAAAGCCATACTGTTTGATGTTGATGATGATGATTTGAAATGATTTATTAATTTTCTGAGATTAAAAAAAAAGAGGGCAAAGGAGGGGAAAGTGTAGTGAAAACGGGCTGGTGGTCCCCTGAGGAAGACCTAGAGTCTGTTCCCAGCCACGTGGGGTTCTGATCATGGAGAAGGCCTTAGCCTTTCATTTTCTGGTTAACTTTTCAAAATGGGAAGTTGTAGGTACATTGACCATCATCAGGATGGAGTTGCACACTGTGTTCCCTTTGTGCAAATCATAGGTCCAGTGTGGAGAAAAAAAAATCTATATATGTACACATGTAAATATAGAGAGAGACATAAACAGACAGACAGAGGGAGGCTGGATTCATTGTCTGCTTCTGCTACTGCTTAATAGCGCTGTGATTTGGGGCAGTACTTCTTATAACAGTTTTCCATTTCAGATTCCTCCTCTGTAAATGTAAGGTGTTGAAGTGGTTGATCTCTGAGGTCCTTGCCAGGTTTAAATCTTTGATCCTAGGAAATCATGTTATTCAATTAATCAATTTATTGATTAATAACAAAATTATATTTAGTAAGTACTGCTTACTTTTTGGTAGTTATTCTAAAACCAAAAATGATAATTTGGTGACATTTATGTGGGGCTATAAAAATGTCATTTTTGAAAATCAAAGATTAATTTTTCCCCATTATTCAAATTGCCAAAATTTTTTCTTGGCCGATTATAAATTTAACACCATCATGAAGATGAGTTTACTATTGCTAAACTTTTATTTAGATGCTGCTTTTAGTTTGGTTGAATACTAAATTCACTGATCATAATTTAATTAATGTCCTGGTCTGATTTGATTTTGTTTAGACGTCTTAAGTTCCTTTTCAAATATTCACAATATCCTTTTTATTGTTACTTCCCTTTTAGCCCCCTATTCCTTTTCTTCTATTCAAGTCTTTAGTAATTCCTCTCTGGGCAATTCATTCAGTTATTTGTCTATTTTAGAGGAGATAGAAAATGTAGATAAGATTCCTTCCCACGTGGAATAAATCCTCTCTGAGGAAGACTAAATCATAAGCCTCTATTAAGTGTTTGCTATGCGATTAGCGCCAGACAAAGTACTTGGGACGCTAAGAAAAAACGTGGTTTCTGTCTTCAAGGATTTCATATTCTCACTATAGAGACACTACAGAATAAATGCACATAGAAAATGTGTGCAGTATAAATAGAGAGTCATCACTAGCTGAGCAGAGAGCTAGGGGAGATTTCTTGGGGAAGGTGGGATCTGAGCTGAGAAAGAAAAAGGCCCAGTATGCCATGTGTGAGAACAGTCTGGAAGGTCGAGGATGTGGAGAGAAGTAAAGAGGAAGGGGACAGTTGTGAAGGCTTTGGAACAGCAAAAGAGCATTTTCTGTTTGGTCCTGGAGGCAGGAGTGCCCCTAGACCAAAGTGGAGGGTTGGTTTGGGGTGATTTGACCTGCACTTTAGAATCCCTTTGGAAGCTGGAGAGAGGGGAGAGATTTGAGGCAGACACTCCCCTATCCTCCCACCCCCTGTGGCTTTTGCAGTAATCGAGGTGTGAGATCACCAGGATCTGTATCAGGAGGGAGGAAATGTCAGGGGAGAAGGGCATGGATGGAGCAGATGTTGTGAAAATACAAACCACCCCCTTGGTAAGGATCCAGCACATGTGAGGGAGAGAGAAGGAGGCGCTTGGGCTCCCTGAGTAGAAAGGGAAAGGGCCAGGGCCACCTTTTCAGGTGAGGGAGGGAAAGCGCAGGAAAGCTTTCCTCTTCAGGTGAGGGAGGGAAAGCTTTCAGTCAGTGCCTTCAGCATCTCCACAGTCCTGAGCTCAGGGATCAAGGGAGGGAGTATTGTTGGAGATTTGAGGGGAGAGCTGCTGGGGCGAGTGGGACAGCAGACGAGGGCCATATTCAGGGATAGCCTTGACCTATTGAGGGCCCAGCCATCATCGTGTGATGGTCAACCATGCTTTGCCAACCTCCTTCAGCTCTGTTAGGCAACCTGTGAGTTGGAGGACAACTCCACAGCTTTAATCCTAGAGGATGAATGCTGGGTCATCAGAGGAGATCCTGGGAAGGAAAGCGCTCTTGGCCAGTGAGTGGCTCAGTGGTCCTTGGAATATGGGCATTCAGCAGGTTAGCAGGGGCTGGGATGGTCAGCACCCATTCATGGGGCAGAGGCTTTCTGGGGTACATCTTGCCTGGAAGGGAGCAGGAGGGATTAAAATAGATTCCCAAATGTGAGAGTATTATGGGCCAGAACTCTGAACTTGAAACAAAGGATTCTTACAAGGTACTAAGTCAGTGGAATTGTCCCTATTCTGATGCCAACATGTAATATTCTCTAAAATGTAATGTTTTCTGTTGAGATTTTCTTGAGGTCTCTGGAGGGAGCCTTCATTTCGGTTCAGTAATCACTACAAGTGCAGCCAAGGGTTAAAGTCCAAATCCTTTATTGTCTCCTTCAAAGTCCTATCTCCTTCACTTGGAGCTTGGCTAGTTTTCTGGGGACTTTCCGGAGTTTTGGTTTCAGCGGAGAAGCGAAGGAGGAGAGCCTGCCACCAAGGTGGTGTGAGATGGGATGAATCTGTCTGAGTCCAAGGGCTTGTACTCCAGCCTTCAGCCTCCAGCCTTCTGTCTGCTTGTCTCTGAATCTCCCTGGCTGAGGCTTCTAGCTTATAAGCCCCACACTGAGTACAAACCAACCATTATATCACTAGGAAACCATTATTTGTTGTAGGATTAAATCAGTGCTAAACTAGATTTAATCACTGTCTCCTCAATTCTACTTAATACCTTATTTCAAGTTCTGGCCCATAACATCTTCTTGTAGGATTAAATCAATCATACTGAACCAGGCTAAATTAGATAACTATTGTCTCTATCAGTTCTTCTGATTTAGTACCTTATAAGAATCCTTTGTTTCCAATTCAGATTTCTGGCCCATAACATGAAAGGTCTTAAATGCTGGAGCAGCAGAGTTTGAACTTGCTCTGAGGAGTAGGGAGCAGAGGAGAGAGGGCCATCCTAAGTTCTCTGCTTAAGAAAATTCATTCTGACCCAAGTTGGAAGGACTTGCCAGGGTCCTAGTCAGAGTCTGAGGCAGGATGCTCTTTGCTTCCCTCAGTGGCAGGAGAGGGGTTGGGTGTAAAAGATTTTAAGCCAGGGGAGCTGGCAGGACTTGGGCATTTATTGAATATGATTGGTGAGAGAGAGAGGAGAGTCGGAAGGAAATGACCATTGGAAAGACAGGGAGATGGCAGAGCCACTGGCAGGAATGGTCAGGGCTGAAAGAGAGCGGGGTTTAGATTCTGTCTGTTCCATGGGCTCTCTTCTTCCTCGTGCATTTCTCTCCTAGTGGGGGCCCAGGCTTTTCCTTCATGCATTCGGCTTTTAGGAAATTAGATTCTTTGACCTTTTCTTTGATCTCTTGCCTCTGGGCCTTTGTTAGAATAGTTCTTCCTTTTATTCCAAGTTCTTCTGGAGTTGCCATGTCCTCCTTGAAGCCTCACCTAAAACAGTCATTTGATTCTGGAGGATTTGCCATAAGAGGTAGAGCTGGAATGATAGGAGGGTGAGGAGACAAAGAAACTGAGCATTTCCTAGAATTCTGTTAATCAGATACTTGTACACTTTAGATTATATATTTTTTTAAAAAGCAATACTCCTTTAGTTTATATAATTAAGAGTTAATGACAAAGGATATCAAAAGATAATTCACTAATTACTTTTGTGAAAGAATTTCCTTTATCTCCTTTGAAATGTCCAAAAGGTCACTTATTACTACCCTTTTTATGTGCACAGTATTGTGAAAGAAAATAGAATTACTTTCAAAATAAAAATAAAGTTTTAATAGGGTCATGTAATTTGCTAACAAAAGCTACACAACTTTACTATATTTTCAGATGTTTTAGCATTTGTTTTTCTCTCTCCTTAGTCATAACAAACTGAAAACACTACCTCAAGAACTTACAAAACTAAGAAATTTGAAGGGCCTGTTTTTGCAGTACAACGAACTGACTTGCGTCCCTGAAGGATTTGGGCAGTTGCACAAATTAGAGGATTTAGTAAGTTGTGCTTTTGTAATCCTGACGTGTTTTTTAATTGAAACACTGTTGATCAGCTTTTTAGTGTCCTGAAGAGGAGGAGTCTTTGATCCTCCTTTCAATGAAAGCCCACAACCTCCTTCATCATCTTTTTTTTCAACCAGGGTTAAGAGCCTTCTGGCTGCTAGATGAGACCGAGGAGGAATAATTGGGAGAGAAGAAGACCAATAGACTCACAAAAGCCAATTGAGTTTACTTTTGGCATCTGCAAGTAGCCCCTGAGGCACAAAGAGAACATGAGTGCTGGATTCAGATAATGTCTCAGATGTTTACTTTGTGTGTAACATGACATTACTCATCTGGCACATGGAGGGATTCGACTCTGGCCTTCTGGCCCAAAAGGTCCCTCTTAGCTCCAAATTCACGATTCTGGGGTATAATATTTACACTGTGGTATTTTTCAGAAATCACATCACTGAGAGGACTGTCACCAAGTAGACTCATGTTTTTCAAAGGAACAGTGTTTAATTCTTGGGGAATCTTACTAAGTACTCAGCATTGGGGGGGAGGGGAAGGTTCAGAAATGACAAGAAAGAATATGTAAGCAAAGAAAAAGATCCATAAATTATAAAACACTATGCGAACTTGAAATAAGTACTAGATTCCAGTCCTGTTAGTGGCCCCATTGTGGTGGTATATCTTTATATTGCACATAAAAATGATAGCTGTGTATCACTAGAAGTTTGAGCCGAAGAAGTGTTGGGTAAAATCTCAGACCTTGAGGTAACCATCATTATGTTTGCTGCTTGAAGAGAGAATGCACAATTATGTTGGAATGAATGGGGAATGATGGGGAAAAACCCTGCAAGGGTTTTTTATTAATGATTGTTAAGACTTCCCTGTAGGATCTTCCATGGACCTTCGACCTTTGACATGGGCTTTTAAGTGTTGTAATATGTGTTTAGGGAATAGTTTTGGCACATTAATGATAGCTGTGATATTTCTCTTGCTGCAAACCATTTTTAGAAATGACAAGACTTAACCAGTGTCTGTCACTGGCAACCTCTTCTACTTTCTCCACTTGTGGATTTGAATTAGGAAGCTAAGGGCCATTTAATCTATTTGTTCTCATCCTGTGCCACCAGACATTCAGTACTTAGTACTGCATTGGAAAAATAGTAAAAAATAAAGACTAGCATATGGGCACTAAAAAGGAGCTTTAAAACATCTCTTACAAAATTGCTAAGACAATAATTTAACAACCTGCTCAACCTGGAATGATGCAGTTATCGAGAAGAGATGTGGAAATTAATTAGGCAGCCTTGGCTCCCACAGAGAGTGAGAATTGGCCACATTGGTAAAATCGAGCCTTGAGAATTTGCCAGAATTGGCTGGCCTTTTATACAAAAGGAGAAGGAAGAAAGCTTTTCTTCACACATCATATGGGTCATTCTTTCACTTTTTACTTTCGTTTGTGAAAGTATGAAACCAAACACTGATGGATTCAGAGAAATCTAGTAAAGCAGGAAAGGATTCTTTGAAGGTGCAGCCAGTTTTAAGAATTTCCAGGATAGCAGAGATTTTTAAATTTCCAAAAAGAAATCTCCTGACTATCTAGGCAAGAGGATGTGGCAGGTCTTGATTTCAGTCCATTTCCTACTACATTGAAAGCTTGATGATCCCAAAAGGCAAAATTAAGTATTTACATTGGTTTTATATAAGTACCTGGTGAAAATTCAGAATGATTTTATAATTCCAACAAAGAGCTTATAGTTAGGAGAGATGGAAACATAGAGAAGAAAACCCTTCCCTAGTGAAATGGTTCTTTCCCAGAATATACTTTGCATTACCCACAGACTTCTCAAAACTGCATGTTAAAGGACCTTCGCAGGGACCATTTCTTACAAGTTTTTTCTTTTTCAAAAGGATCTGTCGAACAATCACCTTACAGCTCTTCCAGTTAGTTTTTCTTCCCTCTCTAACCTAATGCGACTCAATCTGGCTAGTAATCAGATGAAGGACTTGCCAGTGGAAATCACGAGGATGAAAAGTAAGCTTATTCAGCATTAAAATATTTTAAATGTAATGTAGGGTTTTGTACATCTCAAACATTTTGTTGTGGTTAAAGGTGACAAACATAATGATGGCTTTGAAGGTTCTGGGTGTTACTTCCCTTGGGGATGTCAGTTTTTACCCAAGAACCCGATTTTCACGGGTAATCATGCATTTAATTGAGAGAGAAAATTTAAAATGATCAAGAAGTGAACTTTGCAAAATGAGAAAAAGTGTAATAAAATTAATAAAATTGTGATGGGCTGGACAACCAATTAGTTTTGTGATGTTTGCTATTTGCCTCTCAGCCTTCATGAGGTGAGGGGTGCCATGTAGCTTCCCTGGCTCAGAATCAGCCTCTTTGACCTGAATTCCCAGAAGGTGGCCTCTGCTTGAGGCCAGATTTTTTTACACTTAAAAATGTTTATACCTAAATGGATAATATCATTTTTAATCTTAAAAAAATAAACAATAAAGTTCTTTAATGAAACAATAACAAAACATTAAAAGGGCTTCGTGGTGGCAACATTGTGGGCATCATGAGGTTGGTGAAAGCTCTGCCGGCAGAATGCTGCTCTGGCAGGTCCTTCAGCCTGGAGAGGCTGTGAGCCCTGACCCGGGCCTGTGCTCAAGGACCAGCAGACTCTCACTTTAAGTGAGGCCCCTGGAGAGTGGAGCTTTTTAGCCAAAGCAACTCACAGGGACTGTTTCCTAAGACAGAGAACTTGCAACCTGGTCTGTGTTGGTGGGAAACTTCTACTAAATCTTAGATTCTTGAAGTCTTTTTAAAACTATATTTTAAAGACAACAAAGTATAATTTGATGCCTTTCTCTCTAACCTTCATATTTTATAATTTTTACCCATATTACAAAACCAGAATAAAAAGTTTTCCCAGTAGTTGGTGCTTAATTTTATCATGTTTGATACCAAAATGTCCATGTCCTGCTTGCTCTTCTGAGTCAGCTGTAAACTACTCTTTATCTGGATTACTTTGGCACTTTGAACTCATTCCTCAGAGAAAGATTTAGCAGAAGAGAAAAATAATGTTATTTAAATTATTTTGAGCATTTCCTTCTTCACTTCACCCTACTTCCATCAGCTCCGATTACAAATTGCTCTGCTAATGTACCTCTTCGTTTTCATATTTTTTGAAAATTGACTCAACATGTTATTTCTTTTCCCATCCACTCTCTAGTTGGGAGCTTGTGTAAAATATATAACATGCAAGAATTGACTTGGGTACAACTTGTTTGTGAACTAGGTCTTAGAGACAGATTCCCAAAGCTATTTTCTTGAAAATCAGAAAATAGTTTCATCCACAGAAATCTTTGAATGATAATAAACATAAGAAAAGCTGCTTGATCAATCCTTAAGTAATAAGACAGTCAGGAGGATTTAAAGCCTCAGGGTAAAAAGGACTGATTCTCTGAGGGGTTTTTATCTGACTTTTAAAATAACCACAGTCTTAGGTGTTTAGAGCTTGGTAATGATGCTTAGATTGTCAGTTCATTTCCCCACAGATACTGTTACTCCAAATAGAATTGTTACTCAACCACACTAATAGTTTTAAAAGCTGCAAAAAGTTCTGAGAGTGAGATCTTTAGAATTCCCCCATGGGGAGTTTAGAGCAATGTGAACAAACCATAAAAAAAATAGATCATCATGCTGCTAATTATGTCTCCTTTCTCTACTGAACCACTATTGTCCAATGGGGGAAAAACTGAAAGACCTTTTTTATTCCATTCACATGTGTTTATTTCTTTAAAAATAAATGGTAGTGGGGGCAGCTAGGTGGCAGAGAGCCTTGAAGTCAAGAGGACCTGGGTTCAAATCTGGTCTCAGACACTTAATACTTCCTAGCTGTGTGACCCTAGGCAAGTCACTTAACCCCAGTTGCCCAGCAAAAATAAATAAATGAATGGATAGATAAATGGATAAATAAATAAATGGTTTTGTGTAGAGATGATACCATATATGTGTGTAGTATTTTGTACTTGGTATTTTCATTACATTCATCATTTCTATGTACATGTTAATTCTTAAAGTTTCAATAGATAATCCACTAAAACAATTTTGTTAGTCTGAATTTATATAAGTCCTTTGGTTTTTTTGGGGGGTGGTCATGATAATGAAAGTCATAATTCATTATAAGAATATATTTTATTAAAGTTTCACAAATCTTCATGGTAAAAAACACAAATAATTTTCATCAAATATTTTCTATAGGATTAAAGCATTTGGATTGCACTTCAAACTACTTGCAAACTGTACCTTCTGAATTAGCTAGCATGGAATCACTAGAACTGCTCTATTTACGGAGGAATAAACTGCGTTTTCTACCAGAATTTCCATCTTGTCTATTATTGAAGGTAACATTTGTTATTTAATATAAAACATATTACTTTTAAAAAATACTGTTTAACTAATAGAATATGTATTTCTATACAGTCACCTTTAAAAGAGTTTTTTCCAAGAGCTATAATAAAATTAGTGTTGATAAATACTTTTTAAGTATATATAATATATATATATGTATAAGGAAGAAATAACTTCCTTTTTAAAGTAAAGATCTATCTTGTTTAGTCTAGCCGTTCTTCATATTCCTCCATTGATAAATAGATCTTTTTAGAAATATTGTAATTTATTTCTAGAAATCATTGTTATTAGTAGTAAAATCATTGTGAATCTAGTTTATTGTGATATTTTGCTTTCTGATTTTGAGGTTATATTAAAGAAATTACATCCAAATGCAGAAGCTCAGAGTTAGAAGGACCTTCTGAGGTTTGGTGCATTCCAGACTTGAGTGGGTACTCCCTTCTGTAACATTACAAAGAACTGGACATCCAAGTTTTCTTTGTTGGGGAGAGAAACTTGCTACTTCCCATGTGGAATTTAAAGTCTCTTTCTCTTTGGTGTCTAATTCTGTGCTTTGAAACCAAGTAAAAACAAATTAATATCATTAACAGTGACAGGAATCACTAAAAGATATATAAATAAATAAATATGTGTATACACACTATTTAAATGTTAATCAATTTAGTGGGACACTGACAATTTCAAATCCTAGTCACTAAAAAAAAATCATTTCATGTTTTCATGTCCTATTATGAAATACGTTCATTAAAGAACACATTTTCTTATGGCCAGGAGAAAGAGAAGAAGCTCCCAGACAGGTCGGGGGGAACCACAGTGGCCGATTTAGGGGAGATTATGAACAGGAGTCACCCAGAATGGACAGGCATGAATGACTTATGAGCTCATCCTACCCTCCTTAGAGGGAATATCCAAATTGAGCTCACATATTTTTTTAATTGCTACAACTAAGTATTTTGGTGGGCATATACTTGGATTGAAATTTTAGGGATCTGGAATCATTCATTCAGAGTGCCTACATTATTAAGCACTAAGCTGGTAGGAACTGATTCTAGCCCAGGCTCTGCTCATAGACTTTTTTTTTTTTTTTAATTTTGTGCAAAGCCTTAATCTTTGTTTACCCAGAGCCCTTCTAACCCTCTCTCTGTAAATCTAATTTATTGAATTGATCACTATCCTGCCACCTTCTCTTTTATATATCTTGGCTAAATTATTTCTTTTTAAAATTTCTTTTTTAGAGTTTGAAATAATTATAGGAGCTTCATAGTAATTTTAAAAATGATAACAAAAATCTCTGGAAAGTTTTCCTCTGGGGATTGTTGTTCAGCTGTAAGAAAAAAAAAAAAAGCTTGTTTTCATTTTACTGAAAATTCAAGCAAATTAACTATAGAAAAGCTGTGTTTCTTATCAGTAATTTGAATTTTATTATTTGAATAATCTGAATTTTTTGCTTCTAATTGATATTTGATACTGTAGGTGATGAATAAATTACATTTACTAAGAATAACAGAAGTGTGACTAACTCTCATCTTTGCTTTTTATAGGAATTGCATGTTGGTGAAAATCAGATTGAAATGCTAGGACCAGAACATCTTAGACATCTTAAATCTATCCACGTGCTAGACCTAAGAGATAACAAGTTAAAATCTATTCCTGATGAAATTACGCTGCTCCAGGCCTTGGAACGACTTGATCTAACTAACAATGACATTAGTAGGTAAGCTGAAAAAAAAAACAACAAGCCACAAATAATATAGGGGATTAAGCATAGGAAATAGTATCTGTGTTCTTCAAAAAATTATAACCAGAGTAGTTCACAGTTCACAAATCAAGAGTTTTCTCAGTGATTTAAATCCAAAATCATTTTGAGGCTTCTGACATTTTGGGAGAACTAGATTGTCTTTTGAAATATATTTGCAATGAAGGTCCGGACACATAAGGCATGTGGATTGGAGGAGAAAGTTGGGGTCAAACTCAAGGAAATCTGGGTTCAGCTTCGACTCTCAGTGCTCCCGGCCTCTCTCCCAACATGCAGCGGCAGAAGAATGGCTTCTTCAGGGAAGTGACAAGTGCGATGGGGCTCTCTGCCTTAGAGGAAGATGGATAAAACTAAATGACAATGAAGCTAAAAACCATTATACTAATACAATAAACCTGCTTTTTAGTCCCAGAAAACAAATGGTAAAATGGCTCTGTTCTGAGAGGCAGTGTGTGGTTATACATTATGAATGGATTTGTGATTCATAAGGCATTGAAGGTGAGAGCATGCCCTTTGCCAGGGAGCCGGTAGCCCTGCTCCCAAGTAGCCTGCCAGCGGCCAGTGCTTGGGCACAGGCTTTGAAGAGCCCTGCCCAGACTGCCCTCACCTGTTATGGGCCAGAACTCTGAAACAAAGATTCTTACAAAGTAAGTGGAATTGATGAGACAATGGTTGTCTAGTTTAGCGTGGTGCTTAATAGTTCTCTAAGTTCAGTATGACGGATTTAATCTCACAACAAATAATGGTTTCCTACTGATAAAATGATTGGTTTATACTCAGTGTAGAGCATATAAGCTGGGAGCCTCAGCAAGAATTAGGGCAGAGAGAAGACAAAGGACTGGAGGTGGGAGCCAAGGAGAGAGATTCATTCAATCTTCGGTCAGGCTCCTGGTGGGTCTCCTGGGGGACTGAGAGACAGTTTCA
Organism: Sarcophilus harrisii; assembly: GCF_902635505.1. Classification (NCBI taxonomy): domain Eukaryota; kingdom Metazoa; phylum Chordata; class Mammalia; order Dasyuromorphia; family Dasyuridae; genus Sarcophilus; species Sarcophilus harrisii. Next base: position 7,301,650 of record NC_045429.1, read on the forward strand.
TTCATCCCATCTCACACTCTGTGGTGGCTGGCCTGTCCTCCTGCATTTTCTCCACTGAAACCAAGTCCCCTCTGAAGGCCTCGAGAAAGCTAGCTGAGCACCAGGCCAAGGAGACAATAAAGACCTTTGGACTTTAACACCTGGCTATTCTTGTGGTGATTACTCAACTGAAAGAAGGCTGCCCCCGAGACTTCCAAGAAAAGCCACCAAGAACATCATACTCGCCCAAATCCTCCTGGCTTGCACATGGCGACATCCCCTCCCAGATGTCAGGGTCCTCCTGGAGGAAGGAGGACAACCCACCATTGCCTGTTGCCCAAATGCATAGAAAATGACAATTCGTGCAATTCTCTATTTACTTTTAAAAAAGGACTGTGTTCTGTGTTAACATCTTATGGATATCTCCACTTCTCATACAAAATGTTCAAAATCAACTCATCGTTTACTCTTAGAAAGGAGAACTCACCGCCTCCCAAGATTTCTGGGAGTCATTTCTGACTCTGACTCCTTCCCATCCTTCCATAGACCATCACAGTTACTGATTAGAAACAAAAATATAAAACTGTCAAACAGGCTAAAGCCCACCATGCTTAGATACACCTTTTCTCTAGATTTTTTTATTCCTAGAAAAAAGACGCCAAAGTGTGGGGGTGTCCCGATGGTCACCCGCTGCACTGCAACTGCTCTTTTAATACTCTGATTATCTCTCTATAATGGCGTTTTTTAAAATCTTTTTTTTTTTTCTTTTGTGAAGCAATTAGGGTTCACACAGCTAGGGAGTTTTAAGTGTCTGAACTCAAGTCCTCCCGACTCCAGGGCTGGTGCTCTATCTGGAGTGCCATCTAGCCGCCCCTCTATAAGCTTTTGAGGGGGAATCTTTTATTTACATAAATGAATACATCTGAGTTGGGGTCTCAGAGAAATTCTTTGTATGTAAATCGTAATACATCTTTTACCACAAATGTTTTTTTATTTAGAGGGAATATGGTACTTTTTTTTGATGTTCTCAATCTAAGTCTGAGACACGACCATTTAGGAGTGATATATGTATGATTCAAAACTGACTTTCAAACAAATATTCTTTTACAATTCAATAAATATTAAATAACAATATTAATTTTTTTTCAAAGTTCATTCTTTTTACTTCACTACACTACTAAGCAAGTTTTTCTTTTTTTTTTTTTTTTTAAGTTAAACTTTCTTTTGAGGATGAATATCATAGGTCAGATTTTGCTTGGTTCTACTTTTGGTATTTTAGCTTTAACATGCCATATACTGTCTTGTGAGTTGTCATTTGTCTAGGTGAATTTTTATTTTTGTAGTTGAATTATATTTAACAGATTTTATTTTGCTTTATTTTTTATAGTCTGCCCCATACATTAGGGAACCTTCCTCGTTTGCAGTTTTTGGCTTTAGAAGGAAACCCGTTGAGAACTATTCGACGAGAACTCCTAAATGTAAGTACATTTTGAATTTGTTTATATTTCATTTATTCCATATTCAGATGTAGATTTTTCATAAGTTTTTTCACAGTTGTTCTCTTTCAGTGATGATTTTGTTTTCTCCTCTGTTTAGAAAGGGACCCAGGAAGTCCTCAAGTATCTAAGAAGCAAAATTAAAGGTATCATTTTCTTTCCTTCTGTATTTCCATGCACGGAAAGTAGCAGCCAAAGTTTTAAAATTAAATTAACTTAATTGTGCTACTTTTAGTCATATTTAATTATATTTAAACCTCTGGAAAACCAGAATCTGGTCCTTTAGAGGAAATATGCTATTATCTTAGACCAGGGATCCTTAATCATAACTGTATTTTGACAGTTTCCTTTGTAATCTTAGAATTTCATGTCATGAGAAAAGAGGTTCTTAGGCTCCATCAGTTTGTCTCTAATGTATCCATGATACAAGAAAGGTAAAGAAGCTACATTGCAGGTGATGTTTAGACTCCTAGAAATTTACATTATCTCTTTTGATTTCTTCCACATTCCATAACATGTAAAAAAAACCTGTGAAAGTCAAGGAATACTTAGTGAGCCATGTTCCATCCAGGGGTTTGTGCTCAGTCAGGGCAAAGCCTTTTTCTCAAGAGGTCCCTTCATCCTGTGGAATCTTATACCTGCTGGTGTAACTGAGGCTCTTTGGAATAATCCCCTATTTGAAGTTTTTCCACTCGTACCTTTGTCTGAATTGACAAGTTATTTTGATGTTGTATGGATACAGCCTAAGTTAAGTTTGGGTGCAGGATTATTTTTGTCCAGACGAAGCCACTTTGGACATGGCATGCCTGGGGTATGGGGTTGGCTGTGATAGCTCAGGTTTCCGGGCTTCTCAGGTTGTCTGTCTCTTCAGGGCCCCACATGGGACTCTCCTGGTAGAGCTACCCGAGGGTTTGGCCATGTCCTTCTTCTGCTCATTTTATGGATGAGGAAATTGAGACAATCAGGGGAAAGTGACTCACCTAAGGTCACCCAGCTCGGAAGTGTCCGAGGCTGGATTTGAACTTGGGCCCTTTAGCCACTGTGCTGCCCTCCTCCATAGGTAATGCTAAAACAGGACCCTGCCCACTAGGCTGTTGGGAGATTGAGAAATGAGATCTTGGGAAATGTGCCCTGACAAGGACATTTTGGTCTCTTGTACTTATGTCCCAACATAATTAAAAAATATATATATTGTATTAAAATGCTTGAATTTGACCATGTCATTGTACTTTTAAGCAGTTTTCTGTCCTGTGAAATGCAGAAATAGGGTGGGATTGGACAGCCTGCTTGGCACACTGCAGCATGGAGGGGGAGACTGGGCCTGGGTGCCAACTCTGGCTGGGCTTGCCTGCATCTCGGGGGCTCTTCTGCCTGAGCCTTTTTCCCTCCTCCAGCCTTGGCTCTTACTCCATGGCATCAGATGGGAAGAGGCTGGAGAGACGGTTTCAAAGATCCCTTCCAGCTCTCAAATTCTACGAATTATGAAGTAGAGACAAGAATTCGAGTAGTTATTTCGCTTTAGGTAAGATCTGGTCTGCAATGCAGAGCTGGGATATTATTCCAAACCTGTAAGCTCCTTAACTGCATTAAGAATAATTTTAGATTTGAGCAGCATAATTATTAATAGCCATCTCTAGTTATCTTTTCTGCAGAGGTGGAGGAAAGAAAATGTGACATTGTAAAAACCCTGATTTAGTGCAGGGCGGAATTGTTCTGTTCTTCCCTGACAAGTGCAAACTTCATTATTTTTGCTCTTATGATCCACCAGGCTATGGTACACAGCAAATATGTTGCTTTTAGTGGAAAGTATTCCTCAATTTTTTTGTTTTGAAGATGTTCAGAATGCCTGGGGAAAAATGTTTAAAAAATAGAGCACATGATTTTATATCTAGATCTACGTGCCATCATTGCTACATAGAATAGTCTCTCTTTTATGTGGTACATAGTTTTAAATGGGCCTTTTTGCAATTTGTTAATTTTAAAACTTGTAATCCTTTTCATTTCACAACATTCTGTAGTATTTTGATAAGAAAGAGTCCCATTTTTTTTCTTCCTCAGTATAATTTTTTCCTATTCATTTTCCAGAAAGATAGACCTTTTATAGCTTACTAAATATTTTTCCTTACTTTTTTTTTTTTTTTTTTTTTAGTTTGAATCATGGGGATGAAATTTAGTTTTAAAGGTAATTAGTTGCTTTCCATTTTTTTCCTTCAATGTAAATTATGGAAATAATTACATTGGACATTTATTCACAATGATTGTTATAGAAGTACACCTTATGCTTTATTTAAATGACAAAAGTAAGAAAATACAAATGTTTGATGCAAGGCCTCAGCCTGATGGTGTGGTAGAATGTGAGCCAGCATAGGAATCAGGCAGGAAGAGTTTAGATTTTGATCATACCCTGCATGGCCTTGGGAAAGATTCTTCCCTGGTCCACCTCCCAATTTCTCACCTCCTACCTCTGAAATGGGAATGATATTTGCTGTAAGGTTCTTGGGAAATAGGAAATGTGTGATTCTTCCTGTCTTCACAGGCAGACTCTGAGAAAGGTCTGTCTACTCTTGTGCCCCTACACTTCTCCTCTCATTACCAGGCATCCTTTAAATGGGCTTTTCTCCCTTCTCCTCCTTCTTAAATCCTGGCAGCACTGAGCATGGCTGGTGTGCCCTCTGCTCCTGGAGACTCTGTCTTCTGGGGATCTTTGTGATTCTTTGTTTTCTTGGTTCTCTCCCTCCCTACCTCCCTGTCAGTCTGCTTTTTGTTGGGAGCATCATCTAGATCACCCCCAGGGCTGTCCTGGCCACTGTCTTGTCTCCATTTTTTATTTATTTTTTTTTGATGGTTGCATCAACTCCCTTAAGTTTAGTGCTTATCTTCATGCAGTCGTCTCCTCCATCCAGGTATCCAGCCCTTCTAAGCTCTACTCCTTTATCACAAATTTCCAGATGACTTTTCCTTCACTATTCCAAACTCAGCCTGTCCAAAATATCTTATTTTTTCCCCCAATTCCCTCCTCTTCTGAAACTTCTCCACTGAAATAAGATTATGTAACAACCAAAAGCAACTTATTTCATTAGAATTCATAGCAATATGTTAAGAAAGCTTGTTTTATACGCCTTAAGATTCTTGGAGGGACAAATGAAAAACCCAAGAGACAGAGTTTCTGAGTAACTAATAATCTCTTTATTAATTAGGCTAGCTAATAATCATTAAATTGATGGGCAATGGTTTCTCTTGGAAAACCAAAAACCCTAGTTGGAGACACTGAAGTAAATACCTTTGTAAAAGTTAATACCCTTAACAAGTCAAACTCAAGCCTGATTAGTTTAATGAGGAAGTGGATTTAGGAGTCTTCAGCTCCTCATTCTAAGAATATTCCTTTATCTTGAAACTCATCTCCATTCTACTCTCTTCTGGGTGTTTTTTCTTCCCTTCATGAGATGGGTCACTTTAAATTTTAATGGAGCATCCTAAGAGTTTCTTTCTTTCCCTGAACTCAACCTAGAGTAGATTCTGTTGACTATTTAAACAGAAGTAAGTTTTGGTGGGTAGGGTCCTGCCCAGGAAGGGAAGAGGTTGTTTCTTTGAGGGCTACAACTATTTAATCAATCAGTCATGGCTTTCAGAGACTGACTGATCTACAAGACCACATCCTAAATGAGGTGGTAAAGAGAAAAGCCCAGACCCCAAATTACTATTTGATTATAATTATGGTACCAAAATAATAATTTCTCTAACTGCTTCAATCTAAAAGAAAGCAATTCAACCAGAATTAAGTGTGGTGCTTTAAGGGGTACAACTTACTCATTTTATAAATGAGGAAACTGAGGGCTGCAGGAGAAATGGAATTCCTTGCCCAAAGTCAAGTAGCTAGTAAGTGATATATGCTGGATTTGCCTCAGGTCATTTAACTTAAAAAAAAATGTATTTATTTAAAACTTAAAAATGCAAAATAAGAAAAAACAAAATAGAAAAAAATTCATTACCATATGCTCAGCAGAATATAAGAGATTCAAAAAGTATAACAAAAATTTTCTATTTCAAGAAAGCAAATATAATAATAGAAGGCATGTTTCTCCATCTTTTCTTTGTTTCCTTGTAAATTTTCTTTTCTTCTCTGATGTACATTTTTTACTTTATTCTTCCCCCCATATCTCCAAATCTGGCTACAGTTAAGCAAGGATATATTCATGTATACCTCTAACTACACATACACAAACATCTATATAAATACATAACACATCTACATATGCACACATATGTATATTTACATATATTATTGTGACTGACATATAATGTAAATTTCTCTTTTGATTGAATCATTAAGTTTGATTTTGAGATCAATGATTATTTCCTCCTACTTTTTTTCTAATAAATTCTCTTGATCATTAATATCTTGTACTCCTTAACTTGTTTTACTATTACTTATCCTTTCTGTTTCCCATTTATGCTTCCTTTATCTTCTCCCCTCACCCTTTCCCTCCTTTTTTATCCCATTCGCATTAGTCTACGTACCTTGTCCCACTTTTCCTATACTGTTTTGCTGTGTAGAGTCACATCATATTCAGCTCTACTCCACTTTTTCTTTTGGACCCCCCCAATTTAAACTTTATGTCCATCTTAGACACATGTCATGTATAAAATATTAGCAATTTGTCCTCATTGAGTCCCTTGAATTTAGTCTTTGATTTTGGCTTTCATCTGTTAAATTTTCTGTTGAGTTTAGGCTTGTTTGAGACAAAATTCTGAAAATCTGAGAGTTCATTGATTGTCCTTTTTTTTTTTCCCTTTCAATAGTATCCTTAATTTTGCTGGATATATTTTTGGCTACAATTCTAGTTCTTTTGATTGTTGATATATAGTATCCCAGGATCCCAGGATCTTTTATTATAGTTACTGATAGATGCTGTACAATTCTAATGACAGATCCAGCATATCTGAATTGGGCTTTTGTTTTTGTTGCTTGTAAAATTTCCTCTTTGATCTGGGACTTTTGAAACTTAGAAGTGATGTTCCTGTATTTTTTTCTCTTCATAGGATCTTTGAGATGATAATCAGTGGTTTTTTTTTTTTTTTTTTCCCATACTTCAAGACAGTTTTTTTGGTTTTGTTTTGTTTTGGTCATGAATTTCAGATAGTCTAGTTATTCTTATATTTTCTCTTTTTGATTTGTTCTTCAGATCAGTTGTTTTTCTTATAAGGTGTTTCAGATTCTCTTCTATTTTTTCATTTTTTATATTTTATTTTGTTATTTTTTGATCTCTTATAGCTTCATTGGTTTCTCCTTTCCCAATCTTAATTTTCCAAGTCATTTTCTTCTTTAAGACTGGATCTCCTTTCCTAATAGATTGGCTTTCTTTTCATAATCTCCTTGTTTTTCTTGGATGGCACTTATTTTTGTTTTGTTTTTCCTCAGTCTCTGTCTTTTTTTTTTTTTTAAGTTCTTCTATAAATTCTTTCTGGGTAGGTGATCATTTAACATTTCTCTTTGGGATAGGGAAGGCTCTTTTTACTTTGATCTTCTCCTCTGAAGATGAACCCCGTTTTTTCCTATTCCCACAGTAACTTTCTGTGGTTGGGTTCTTTTTCCTTTACTTGCTCATTTTTTTAAAAAATAAGAATTAATTAGTGTAATCACCTCTAGTCCTGGTGTGGGAGTTGGGAGGAATGATGCCTCTGGCTTCCCTTCATTTTTCTCCTCTGGCCTAGAACCCCAGACCAAAAGCTTCACCTTCTTGCAAGTTGTCCCACTGCTTCTACATTCACTGGGTAGGGTGCTTCCTCCCGTCCCAGGGGCCAGGCCTGGTCTACACAGCACAGCCCCGAGAGGCTGGCCTCAAACCTCCACTCCCCTTGCTGTCTGGTAATGAACCCAGCGAGCCCTAGGGCTCCTCCACTAGCTGTTTCCCCCAAGCTCACCTGCAGATGTGTATGTTCCCCACTGATGAATCCTCCATCCTTGGTTCTTCTGGTCTTCTCTGGTTGTCCCTGGAGGAGTCCTGTTCTGCTCCTAGTCTTATTTGCCCTGTAGTGGAGGTGCTTACACTTGCCAGTTCCACCACCTTCCACAGCTGCTCCTCCTCTTTTCCTCTTGCTTTTGACCTGAATATATTGTCTCTGACTTCTAACCCCTTTGTCTGCTTTTCTGCTCACTAACCTTTGGGTGAGTCAGACTGACCTGACTTCTTTGGCTCCTTAAAAAGGTCATATGACTTTTTTTGCCTCTTTTCTTGCTTTCCCCCTCAAGAAAGGTTGTCAGGTACTGGGATGGGGAGATTTGGCCCAGCCCCGACATAGGGTGTCTCTTTTGATACAACAGCAAAGTAATGGACTCAGATTTCCCAGGCTGCTTCAAAGGGACAGAAAATTCTGATCGATTCCATGCCAGTCTCCTTTCCTCCCTCTCTCCCTCCCCCTTCTCCTGTGGCTGCTTCCTCTCCAGCTTCTTGGTCAGCAGAACCCCTCTCTGTCCACTCTAAACTGTAGGGTAGAGCCTTTGATTTTCCTGATTGGAAAGATTGCTCCTTGAGATGCTGATCTCCAAATCCCAGGCTTCTCAGATATTCCCTGTACCTCTTTTGTCTTGCAGAGGAGTTGGGCCTCTGACATTCCCAAGAAAGAATAAGCATCATGTGATAACATCTCTGAACAATAGCTGTGCTTCCTACAGCTTCTTCCCCTTACTACTGGGAAAGGAAAGGAACGGATCTTAAAGTGGTTGTGACTTAATGAAAAGGGGGACACAGGGCCCAGGGTTCAGTGCTCTGTCATCAAGATGGAAGCAAGTGAAGAGAAAAAAGGTATGGAGGAGGACAGAGTGCACCTGACCCTGCCTGAACCCACTACCACCTTTATAAGTTCAGATTCTTTTGCATCGGGTTACTAAGAACCTTCAACAAGGAAGGCAAGAGAGATGTGAAAAGGGACGAAGAGCTGGCATTCAATCACAGGCACTGGTGGGTGGGTTGGAAGCAAAAACAAAAGATTGATCCCTTAGGTATCTTCTCAGCTGTTCCAGATGTGGGGATGCTATGAAGGAGGGACTTGGGTAAAAACAGCATTTCTTAGAAAGGGGTGATAGAAATTAATGGCATTCAGATTAAGAGGAGCCATGGGGTGGAGTCGAGAAGCCTCTAGTTCCTAGCTGAAGCAAGAACACACTTAGTTTAAAAAAGTCACAGTAAAAGTTGATTCTAAAAAATTGGGGGAATGTAGTGATCAGCTACGGAGCAGAGAAACCAAACAAAGTGCCGAGCTTTAACAGGTACCTTGTCTGTTGTTTGTGGTTCTTGGCCCCAGTTCCCAGGATTCCTTACAGGAAGGCCAGCCATTGGGCTGACATCTTTCTTCTGGATTTTGAGCTCCCATTGGCTGTTGCTCTCTGGTCCTTTCACCTCTTATGGTGTGTCCCAGCCTGCTCCCTTCCTTCCATTTTCCCTCATAGTGTTCTATGACCTAACCATAGAGGACCCCTGGAAGGATAGAATTGTTTTCAGAGGGAAAAAAGGATGCTTTGGAAAAGTTTGTACAGTGTTTTGAATGACTTCAGTTTTCCAAAGGTAGTCCATCAGTTCATCTCACATTCCCCTAGATGTTTGTCTAAAGACATGCAGTGCGCTTTAGAGTATCATTTGGGAAGACTTTATTCTCACAAAAATGTTGTGGAGGTAGAAATTGTTTTCTCGATTATTATTCCTTTTGGGGTAGTGAAGTGATTGGTAGCCTTCTCTGGGGATATTCAGTTGAGTCTACTCTTCCCGTTGACTCTTCTTTTGTGACATTTCTTAAAGAATGATCATTCAAAAATCCCATGTGACATTGATGGAGAGGATAGTTATTAATTTACCAAAATCTGGACTGTTCTTTCTCATATTTCATTAGTTGTGTGCCATTCTAGTTTCATTCTTAACTCTCTTTGGGGAGTTTGAGTTAAATTGGATTTCCCATCAAGGAAGCTTGTTTCCTGCACCTCTAGTTCTTGCTGATCTAGGTCCTGTGTTCTTCCTACAAACCTCTTTCTATTAGCATCCCCCTTCCTTTCCCCTTTCTCCTCTCTCCTTTCCCCTCCTACTTTCTTACAGGGTAAGACAAGTTTCTCTTTCAAAAGTGGGACAGTGCTGCTGGCTTCCTTCTGGTGCTGGGGTTCAGGGGCTCACTTTTTGCCTTCACTAGTTGTTGTGGAAGTCTCCCAGCTAGACTGCTGATCCACCAGGGCTAGGGAGCCAATACTGTTGTATTTTGGCTTAGAGGCCTTCCTGCACTGTGCCTGAGCCAGCCTATCTTCCCCCCTGCCTGATTGAGACTGACCTTTCCTGAAGTTCTTCCAAAATATCCTCTGCTGGAAATTTGTTACACTCCAAATATTTGTGGGTTCTTTGACTCCAAAACCCGTTCAGATGCTGGGAGAACATTGGAGGAACGCAGACAAAGACCTGTCTCCTCTCCACCTCCTGAAATGTTTGTTAAGAGGCTAACTTAACAAAACTCAACAACAAAAATTAACTTGTGTGGAGACTCCTGTGCAAGTGGGGGCATGAAGGAAGGCAGCAAAAAGGATACAGGAAGATGTGATTCAGTCAGAAGAAAGGAGGAGGGTAAAGGCCCAGATTATACAAAAACTGCCCATCTATACAGAGCACAGCGTCTTTGCCAGGATGATGGCTCAGGCCAGGGCCCTCCTGGTCTTGAACACAAATGTGTTTGATTCTTTATCATGTGAAAACAGTGGCAGGTGGTGGTGCAAGGTTTAGAGTCCTGACCCTGGAATCAGTCCTGGATACTTGATCCTAGCTTTGTGATCCTGGGTAAATCATTTACTGCGTATTGATTCACCCACAAAAAAACTTGTAAAAAAAATTGAAAGCAACATATATTATCAAACTCAGAAATCTCCCATCTATTTCTGCCATCTAAATCCATTTCATTCATATTCAAAGGTACATTTACTTGTGTATTTTCCTTCTTTGTTTTTCCTCACATCCTTCTCACTTTATTTGCCCTATCCCTTTTCACCCTGTTTTACTTCTACCCACTGCTCCTTATCCTTTTAAATGTCTCTCCCTTATCCTTTCCCTGCTTCTGTCCCCTCATATTTCTTTCCGAATCTAGAAGACTTTTATAGTCTATATAAGAAGACTTATATAGCCTTACATACCTACACAGAAAGTATATGTTTCGGTCTCTGTTTCTCCCATTGTCAGAGAGTAAGGTTCCAACACTATTTGTCCTCCCCACTAAACTTCTGTACCAGTTCTTCCCTTTATGCTTCATTTGTATGAGATGATTTTTCCTTTTTATCTCTCCCTGCACAGTTGTATTTTTTTAGAATCACTCTAGCACGCCTTACTATTTTTAGGAGGGACTAACTTTCATTTTTTAAATAGATTTGGCTTATGTAGGCTTAGAGTCTTTAACTTCTAAGATTCTTTGCCCTGCAGTGGAGCAATGTTCCAGAGTCTCCATAGGGATTAGTGACCAGACTCCCAGATTCTGACTGTGTGTTTGGTCGGGGTTGGAGGAGTCAGCGTCCCTAAATTCTAACAGTTGTTGCTTAGGAAACAGTCCCGTGTGTGTTATGTAACCAAACTCTAGATCAGGTCAGGGATGTTTGACTGAAACATTGGTGGCAGTAAACCAGATTCATTGTAATCTGGTCAGTGCTTGATTTGGGAATAGCATTGTATCTTTAGGAAACAGGTTCTTTAAAAAGCACCATGTTATTTCTTTATTTGTTTTGTGAGGAAGGGCTAATTACCATTATTTCTCCTAGGAAATTGCTTATTCCTTGAGGATTTTTCATGTAGATCTTTTAAAATAACATTGATTGCAAGGTTTTGGATTGATATTGCTTGTAGCCCCTTTGACCGCCTTTTTTTTTTGGTGCTAGAACATTGGGTTCTGTTGGTAGAAGTTCCTGAGGCGTTACTGATAACTATCTAAACAAAAAGATATCCCCAGGCTGCAGCTAGCTCTCGCCCTGATTTTATCTGTGAGTAATAATATTTTTATGACATTTAGTTTATTAACCTCTATTTGTGTGGCTCTATGACTTTTTTCTTCCCAGATGACCCAGTAAACCAAAATGAAGCATCCATTGAGACAGCAATGACCCTGCCAAGTCAGGCCAGAGTCAATGCACACACCATCACGGCACTGAAGCTCTTAGACTACAGGTAGGCTGAGGGGCATCCTTGTCAGGGTTGCTTTGAAAAATGGCCCCCGGGATAGAGTCCAAGAAATAACGGAGGCAAAGATCAGACACAAGACATCTTCTCTGATTTCAGACCAAGCTGGGAAATATTCCCTAGTTTATTTTTTCTTAATTGGTCGGATAAGAATCTATGAAAAAAAGAGCCAAGAGGCACAATGACAAACCCCTTGAATTCTGAGCCAGAGGAGCGGGGTTCAAATCCGCCTTATGACAGCTCTCCAAGCCAGTCTCTTCCTCTGTAAATAGAGAAGGGATGACTAGGGATGTTTCATTCATGTCTACATCTCGGCTCTTGTGAATCTGTGTTCTTGTGCTGTTGACAAGAAAACGTTTCAGGAATAACCCATTCTAGAGTATGAGTTGGAGAAATATAGTGTTATTTAGGTGCTTTCTTTTGTGGATGTCACCATGAAGCCACTGACAGTGTGATCACAAAGATCCTGAGGCTCTTTATTGATTTTTGACACATCCAGCATTTCATGGTTGGAAGGAGGCGAGCCCATACTTGTCTAAGAATGCTGAAGGGAGTCCCCTGGCAGCCACTTACCTTGTGGATGGCTTTCATCAGACAGAGCAGTCTCGTGTCTGCTCTCAGAGACTGCTATGTTTAGGACTACACGTTCTTCAGCCATTTCTTATAGGCCATGGTCTTGAGTCCTCAGGCTCTTAATCTGCCATCTATTTCTATTTTATGGTCAAATTAATCTTATTAAGTGACCATTTTCATCCAAACAACTACTGCCAGTTCTTTTGACACAAATAGTATAAAAGCAATCCATACAAAGCATTTCAGTGGGAAAAAACCAGCCTTTCCAACCAGTAGACCTGGGTTCAAATTCCAGGCTACACACTGTGTCAGCGTCCAGCCTTGGTTTGGCTGATCTCCTTGGGCCCCGTCTCCTCATCTTTGATATCCCCCCACACCTACTACCTGGTGTGGCCCAGGCCTCTTGAGAAAAGCCTTTTCATTTTTTTTCTGATTCTGTTCTCATTGAACAGCCTTTCTGGCTTCCTTGTCGAAGATCAAGCTCACCTTGTAGGACATCTTGCTTTGTATCAGATGTATCTGGGTGCTTGCACTGCAGACATGTGTGTAGCCTACTCACCTATTTATCTGCTGCATGTATTTTATGTTTGTTTATTTGTGAACAAGCCTTTCATGAGCTTAGCTTGGTACATTAGGTTTTGAATCACCTCTGGTGGAAGTGACCGGGAGTTTATCCCTGAGCACAGCTGGGAATAGGGCCTGGGAGCCACTGTATGAAGCCTAGTGGTTAGGAGTTTATTCACCACTTACGCTCAGTCGAGCACAAAGCATTTCTGGAATACCTGCTGTGTCTCAGGCTCAGTGCCGAGGTCCAGGAGCACAGAAGGAGGCTCTCGAGGAGCTCGCACGCTACTTCTGTTCTTGCCCTGTGTCTTTAAGCCCCTAATTTCTTAAGAACCTCCTCTAATGCACGGCATTTTAAGCAGTGTGTCTTCCATCTTGGCCGTAATAGCTCTTACAAAGCGACACAGGAACTCGGAAGGGGCTCTGCCCCAGTATTGGAGAAAGGAGGCCGAGAGCAGGACTCATCAGCAGGGGCAAGTTTGTGGACTTTGTTTCAATACTTCCTCCAAACTGGTCCAGCCTGTCTTGAGCTCCCCCACATTGGATTTGAAGAGTAGTTGTGTCCAGGAGGTCAGCCCGCAGCCGTGTTTGCAAAAACCATCCCCAGGCTTAGCCTGGTGGGCAGACAGGCCTGTCAGTGAGACTTTGCCTTTCCAGCTTGGTAGGAGCTGATCACAAAATAGAAAATTTCGACTATACCAAACAAAACTAATGCAGACAAGATTAGAAGGGAAGCAATAAACTGGGAAAATATTTTTACAGTCAAAGGTTCTGATAAAGGCCTCATTTCCAAAATATATAGAGAATTAACTCTAATTTATAAAAAATCAAGCCATTCTCCAATTGAAAACTGGTCAAAGGATATGAACAGACAATTCTCAGATGAAGAAATTAAAACTATTTCTAGTCATATGAAAAGATGCTCCAAGTCATTATTAATCAGAGAAGCAAATTAAGACAACTCTAAGATACCACTACACACCTGTCAGATTGCTAAGATGACAGGAAAAAATAATGATGATTGTTGGAGGGGATGCGGGAAAACTGGGACATTGATGCATTGTTGGTGGAGTTGTTTTTTTTTTTTTTTAATTTAATAGCCTTTTATTTACAGGATATATACATGGGTAACTTTACAGCATTAACAATTGCCAAACCTCTTGTTCCAATTTTCACCTCTTACCCCCACCCCTCCCTAAATGGCAGGATGACCAGTAGATGTTAAATATATTAAAATATAACTTAGATACACAATAAGTATACATGACCAAAACATTATTTTGCTGTACAAAAAGAATCAGACTCTGAATTATTGTACAATTAGCTTGTGAAGGAAATCAAAAATGCAGGTGTGCATAAATATAGGGATTGGGAATTCAATGTAATGGTTTTTAGTCATCTCCCAGAGTTCTTTTTCTGGGTATAGCTGGTTTAGTTCATTACTGCTCCATTAGAAATGATTTGGTTGATCTCGTTGCTGAGGATGGCCTGATCCATCAGAACTGGTCATCATCTAGTATTGTTGTTGAAGTATATAATGATCTCCTGGTCCTGCTCATTTCACTCAGCATCAGTTCGTGTAAGTCTCTCCAGGCCTTTCTGAAATCATCCTGTTGGTCATTTCTTACAGAACAGTAATATTCCATAATTTTCATATACCACAATTTATTCAGCCATTCTCAACTGCGGACATCCATTCAGTTTCAGTTTCTAGCACTACAAAAGGGCAGCCACAAACATTCGTGCACATACAGGTCCCTTTCCTTCTTTATAATCTCTTTGGGATATAATCCCAGTAGTAACACTGCTGGATCAAAGGGTATGCACAGTTTGATAACTTTTTGAGCATAGTTCCAAACTACTCTCCAAAATGGTTGGATTCGTTCACAACTTGTTGGTGGAGTTGTGAAGGAATCCAACCATTCTAGAATAAATTGTGGCCATCCTCAGCAACGAGATCAACCAAATCATTTCCAATGGAGCAGTAATGAACTGAACCAGCTACGCCCAGAGAAAGAACTCTGGGAGATGACTAAAAACCATTACATTGAATTCCCAGTCCCTCTATTTATGCCCTACCGCATTTTTATTTCCTATCACAACTAATTGTACAATATTTCAGAGTCTATTCTTTTGTACAGCAAAATAATAGTTTAGTCATGTATACTTATTGTGTATCAAGTTATGATTTTAATATATTAATATCTACTGGTCATCCTGCCATCTGGGGAGGGTTGGGGTAGAGTGAAAATTGGAACAAAGGTTTGGCAATTGTTAATGCTGTAAAGTTACCCATGCATATAACCTGTAAATAAAAGGCTATTAAAAAAAAAAAAAAAAGCATGTGAGAGACGGGGTTCTGTAGCCTATCCTCCCAGAGGGCTTCCCTGCTCTAATCCCGCCTTGGTTAGGACCTCCTCCCTCTGACTTCCCGCACCTGTTTAGCCTTTTTGTTCTTTTCCTGCATTCTTCTGTATTGTAATGTTCCGTGTGTGTACCATTCCCCCAGTGAGAGCAGAAGCTAGCATATCTCTTCTAGAATCGTATTCTTTGTGCACAGGACACAATCAATGTATAATTGTTACCACTTAAGGATCCTCTTTATGAAAGGCACTGGGAGGTATAAAGACAAAAATGAATAGTCCCTTCAAAAAGAGTTTGCATTCTGTTTGGGAGGTGGGGATACCATTATTGATCCAGACCGAACAGCAGTGGCTCAGGGGGGCTTGGCGACTCACAGGCTCAGAACTAGAATGATCTTGCTTTTATTTTTTCAGTGACAAACAGACAACATTGATTCCTGATGAAATATTTGATGCTGTAGGAAACAACGTTATCACTTCTGTAAACTTCAGTAAGAATCATCTAAATGAAATACCCAAAAGGTAAGCCTTGGGCTACCAAGGCCATTTCTATCGAGTTTGGGTGTTGATATATGAACACATTTGGGACTGGGGGCCAGAAGGATGACTGTTCATCCCTCCTACATTGACCTGACTTTTGGCCCTCCTTTGTATTTGCAGAGCTTAGCACAAGGCCTGCAAAAAAAAAAAAATAAAAATAAAAATAAAAGTTACTAAGCCTTTAGTCATCCTTTGTAAGTGGGATTTGATTGCTATTAAGTTTTGACAAGAAACAGGAACAAGTATTTTTCACAAGACTTAAGGATTCTTGAGAGAATCCATTTATTTTTCACACATTTTACCTTTAAAATGGTTATTGCAATTATTCACTGAATATTTTAATTACTTTTTTCAGCTAAATGCATTGTCAGGAATTATTTGGTAATAATAGTCTATCTAAAATCCCTGGGCAATATTCCCATTCCCATTGATTCTGTAAAATTTCAAATACGTGGCAGCAGTCTGGAATAGATGCTTGTTCCTTTTTTTATCCCTGGGAAATTCATCTTCATTGCTAGATTTCCTACATGTAATGTTGTTTTCTGCACCCTCAGTGGTGCTCAGTTTTCACTATCATCATGACCCCTGGTTGTCAAGGTCAGCCATGTTGCTTTAGTGCAGAGATCTGACATTGAGGAGAATTGAAACAAATTTAATTTACCTCCCACTTCCATTTTCAGAGGGCACTGGGGCATGTTGGATTCTGGGTCCTTGACCAAACTATTTATCAGTCAGTCAGTCGATCAATAAACAGATACAGTTATGAGGGTACAAAAAATAGGCCTTGTCCAAAGGGAGTTTATAATCTATTGGGGGGAGACAGCACACTAAAGGAAGCTGAGAAGTGAACGTTTGGGGGGCCATGATGCTCATGGAGTTGAAACCCAACTGAGCTGTCTGGGAACTTCAGGGAGTTGTGAGTCCTCTCCATATAGACAGGCTTTGGGAGGAGAGGAGAGTCAGCTGAGGGGGGGCAAGTCTCCGACACTGAGCCAGGGAAGTGAGGCTGGGGGAGACAGCGAGGGGTATCCTGAAGCCTGAAGTGAGACGCTGCCGCTCGGAGAGAAATCTGGAAGGTTCGTTTGAAAGGTTTTTAGAAGCTAAATAGTTCTTTTGA
The DNA here is from genome assembly GCF_902635505.1 of Sarcophilus harrisii. Lineage (NCBI taxonomy): Eukaryota > Metazoa > Chordata > Mammalia > Dasyuromorphia > Dasyuridae > Sarcophilus > Sarcophilus harrisii. The sequence goes on from NC_045429.1 coordinate 7,318,469, forward strand.
CAGGAAAGGAATATTTTTGTCAAAGCCAAGTAAGGAGAGAATTGATTAGAGATTTCAGGGTGATTGAGGGATGCAGCCATTTTTTGGGTGAGGTGACCAAGGCTGACTGAGATTGGCGGCGGTGCTAGAAAGTGTCTGAGGCCGATTCCAACTCTCCATGCTGACTGGGCACCTTTAAGTCTAGGGTGACATTTTTGATTTTTGATTTTAAAAAAATAATTGTTTGAATGTTTGGGGGAAGCATAGAAATGTTGCACTTGTTAAAACTGGCTGAAATTCTCAAGTGATTGCTGGCAGCCTTTGAGTTCCAAGACTACCCCCGGCTGGGTTCTTGTGTTTCAGGATTATGGAGCTGAAAGCTGTCTGCGACATTAACCTTGGCTTCAACAAGCTTTCCTGCGTTTCTGCCGAGCTGGGTGTGCTTCAGAACCTGGCCCACCTGGATATCAGGTAGGGAGCGTTAGGAGTGTGATCCCACCTGCCCTGGGAGCTCTCGCCAGGCATTGTGGGGCTTTGTCAAGGAAGCGCGCATTAAATGTGGGTGCCTGGCTGCAGCCAGGGGAAGGGGAGCTGAGTTGAGCTTATAAACCGTTTGGCTTTTTGCTAGAAGACCCTCAGAAGCCATGGGAGTCACAGTGGGCCCATGTCCCGTTCATCTTGGCATGTCCTTGAAAGCCCAGCCTCTTAAACCCCCAGTGGGGGTCCCATAACTGCATATAGGGCTCACAGAGTTAGGGTTTATTTTATTTATAACATACCTGGGCTCTACCTTAGAGAAACCTGTCTGTGGCAAGAAGCACTAGGAGGTGGTGGGGGTCACAGTAAGAAAGGGATCCTGACTCGATAAAAGAGATTTTGTGTCCAGGAAGGGTCTTGTCCTTCCGGTGCTGCCACAGCCATACATACTTACGCCGCTTCTATCAAAGATGGCTGGCCAGAGCGCTCAGGGAGGTTTGGGAGGCAAGGACGTGGAGCACAGATGCAGTGGATCCTCTGGGCTAGGCTGGCTCCTCCGGGCTGGGCTGGCTCCTCTGGGCTTGGCTGGTTTGGACCTGCCTCCCACTTCCATTTTCAGAGGACACTGGGGCTGATACCAGTGGATGAGCAGGCTGCTTTAAAGATAGGGAAAGAGACCAGAGGAGAAGGTCAGGAGGGACTCTTGTGTGGAAGGGTATAATATTCTCTATAAAATATAATGTTCTCTGGGAGCAGGTTTCTTGGGGGGCTTTTGGGAGCAGCCTTCCTTTCAATTCAGTAATCACCACACAAGTAGCCAGGGGTTAAAGTCCAAATCCTTTATTGTCTCTTTCCAAGTCTTGTCTCTTTCTTGGGGCTTGGTTAACTTTCTTATAATGCAGATCCTTTATCTCCTTCCTGGGGCTGGGCAGCTTTCTGGAGGCCTTTCAGTCTGGCCTCTCCCGGACTGAGTCCTGGCTGAGACTCCCAGCTTATATTCTCCCTTATCAAAGGTGTGAATCTTGTAGAACTCTAGTATGTACTGTACTGTACTAGAACTAGTACATGTACTGAACTAGAGAACTGTTAAGCACCAGGCTAAACAACCATTGTCTCTATCAATTCCACTGACTATGCCCCTTGTTTCAAGTTCTGGCCCATAAAAGAAAGGGCCTCCGCTGCGGATCTCTTCGTTTGTCCAGCAGAAGCTTGGGGGCCAGCCTGGGCCACTGTGTTTCCCACAGAGTCCTGGGCAGGCGGCCTGAGGAATTTGACAGTCTGCATGTGAGGGAACTTCCTTAGTAACTGAAAGGGGAAGCTCTGAGTGACCTCGGAAGGAGGCGGGGCTGCCCTGGACTTGCCCCTCTTGTTCAGCCACAGGTTGTCAGAAGTGACCAAGGTGAAGGCACCTGAGGGCCCACAGGCTGCGTGAGGAGGCACCTGCCTCACTGCATGGTTATGGTCCATTCTTACTTGGTCTGGCTGCCGGCATGGTAACAAGGTCAGGTCAGGGAGGGCTGACTCATCTTGTGTGCTTCCTTTTTCTGTTAAAATGGTTTAAACTGTGAAACTAATTAAACCTCTCTCCTGCTCTCTTCCCCTCCTTGCCCCTTCCCCTCCCCATCTTCCTCCCCACAGGAATAATCTTTTGACCTCCTTGCCTGAAGAGATGGAAGCCTTAATTAAACTGCAAACTATCAATCTTTCCTTTAACAGGTGAGTATCCATTCAGACACTAGCTCCAAGTTCCTGGGTCACAACAGATTCTGTTCCGTTCTCCCTCTGACCCAGGAGCAGCTCAGAAAGACTTGAGGAGCCTCCCTGGGATGACCCCACAGTTGGCCCTCTCCACAGCTCTTTGTCGCTCTCAGCCTCCTGATGGGGCGTGCAGGGCGCTTGTTGGCCCATTGTGCAGAGGGCAGGAAAGGGCACTTGTGGGCCCATTATGCAAGGGCACCACAGGTACAGGCACACAGCCAGAAAGCTTCGGGCCAGCACGTGAATGATCGCTTTCCTCTCTTTAAAAGTACTAGGCGGGGGCCTGGAGTTAGGAGGAGCTAACTTCAATTAGCTGTGAGCTAATCACATGATTGATCTGTCTGTTTCCTCAACTGTCAGCTAGGGATACTACAGCATCTCCTTGGCAGGGTGGTTGCGAGATTATATGAGGTTGACAGCTGTACGGTACTTAGCCCAACGCTTAGCACATAGTGGGTGTTTTATAAATGCTGCTTCCTTTTCTTCCCTTAAACTGGGACATCATGGCCGTAACTGATACCTGGCAGGCTTTCTTAAAGTCCTTTTCACACTCATTAAAAATAATGCTGCTTTTTCGGTTTCAGTACCTTGTCTGAAAGCAGTCAAGCCGTCAGCATTGCATTTCTTGGGGTTGGTTTTTAAAAGCACACGTGTCATTTTACTTTCATTCTGTTGTTCTGCCCAGAAAGCACAGATTCCTTAAGGTTTAAAGAGGAGATTCAGAAATTTCAGTATTTTCCATATTCTTTTTTCAAAACACTTCTTGTCAGATCGCTCCATCAACACAGGGCCGAGGGCTAATCTGCAGCCTCTGCAGTGGAGGTTTGTGGGGCCCTGGTTTTTCAGGATGTCATGCAGGCTCTGGGCTGGGGCTGCTTCTTTCTGAAGGCTAAAGAATGGAGAGCGGGTAGAAAAATAGGAGGTTGGCAGCTGGCCGCTTAGCATTTAGCAGGACACTGGTCATAATTGCTAAGGACCTGGGGAGCTCCCCCTCTAAGCAAAGGCTGGGGCTGGGCACTGAGGTGCTTGGGGATTTTGTTACCACCTCCCTCCTGTCTTTTGGGGGCTTTTCCTTTCCCCCTTTTTCCTGATCTCTTTCCCTCTCTGTTCTTCCCGTCTTGACCCCATCCTTCTTTTTCTCTCTGACCCTAAAACTCTGGAGCTGCTGCATATTTTCAGTATTTTGTTGAATAATGTGTGTTTTCCCAAACCAGCCTCGCTTCTCAAACCAGCTCCAAAATGGCTTTTAGTGTCTTATTTTTCCCCCTCTCTGTGCCCTTGTGTATATATAATCAGTAAATAAATTGTCTCAGTCCTTCCTTCAGCATTTAATTTACCTCAGTCTGTAACTCCCAGTAATCATCCGGAGCATGGACTAACTGGTTTCTCCTTGTTGCCAACGTCTTCTTGTTAGAATCTCACAAATAAACTCTTTTTTTGGTTTTGTTAGTGTTGGAAGCTCCCTGCTGGGAACTGCACTAGGGCAGGTGGGGAAGGGAGTCAAGTGATTTCTCAGCCACCTCAAGCCCACGGAGCATCCACGATTGCCTGTGGTATTGTACCGCAGGTATACACCTGGCTGCATATGTGGCCAGGTTTGTTCTGGGGGTCTGGCTATCCAGATGCTCCATGCTAAGTTGGTTCTGTCCATCGGCTCCCTCCATCATTTAACTTGGCCTTGAAAGCCCAGGGGGTCTGTCTCCAGCTTGCTTTTCTGACTTTCCCTCCTGCCTTCTTGTTGGTAAACACTCTCCATTAGACAGGTATCTGTCTCTATTCTATGCCTTATCGACCCGTTCCATCTAATTGATCCTCCAGCCAGTGGGAGGTCTACCCTGATCAGAGGGAGGAGTTCTTAGGATCTAGGAAGGCTTCATGAAGTGAAGGGACTGGAGCTGGGCCTTGAAGGGTATTGAGGGGCCAGAAAAGAAGCTCCTTCCCCTCCCTCTCCGAGCCCTTTCTGCCCACAGTAATCTCTTTCTCCCTTCTTGAGTTCCATAACACCTGTGTCCTTGTGACTTACTTGAGATACTGATATTATTTCTGTTTGCTTTTCTGCAAAGAGAGGTAGCATGGAGTCGTGGAAGGAGACCAGGTAGAATGCCATGTCTTACCAGTCTGGGGCCTTGGGCAGCTCATTCTCTCTCTGGGATTAGTTTATACATCTTCCAAATGGGTAGATTTAGCTGGCTGAGCTCTAAAGTGGCCTCTGGCTCCAGCCCCAGCGTTCTGCGTTTCTTTGTCCTTGTAAGAGGTTTAGTTCCGCAGGAAGGGCTTACCAAGAACTTTGTGATGACCAAATAAACCAGAAGACCAATTTGGCCCTTGGGTGTGGGCATCCAGGCCAGCAGCTTGATGCCCTCCAAGAGACCCCCGGCCCTGGGACTGTGAACAAGCTTTGCACCCACTGCCCAGGGCTGTCAGAGTTGAACAGGGTCATCTCTGTAATGTATTTGGCTCAGTGCCCGGCATGTAGTAGGCATCTGATAATGGCTTTCTTCCAGCATCCCTGCCTGCTTCCCATCTTTCCAGCCTCCCTCCCTTCCTCCCCTCCATTCTTCTTTCCATCCCCCCTGCCTCCATCCCTCCTCTCCTTCCTTTCCTTTTTCTTCTCTCCCTCCCTCCCTCCCTCCCTTCTCTCTTCTGTCCTTTGATTTTTTCCCTCTCTTTTTTCTTTGACATTTTGCCATTGTTTAGTACAGTAGAGATACCAGTGATTCATAGTAGCTGCTTGTTAAATGTCTGATTAATTGAATAATAAGGGGAGACAGCATATAGACATATAGGAAAGAGTAGACCCCTTGGGCAGTCTAAGAAACCTACGGACCGCTTCTCAGAGTGATGTTTTTAAAAATAATAATGATTAAAGGAGTCAGTAGTTAAATTTCAGTAAAATGTTAATGAAAATGAAATTCTGTTGTTTGCCCATCCCGGTTCACAGATCCCTCTGGGGACGGTGTTTAGCTGCACGGCCAACCTGCATACACACCATTTTCGTTGGTGCAGGGGAGCACGGGGTGCCAGCGTTTAACCCTCCCCCTTCTCTGGGCCTTCTCCTTGTGCTCTCCCTCCCGGCCTTCTGCCAAGCCTCTTGCCCCAGGTCCCGAGCACCCTTCTCTTATAGTAACCCTTCAGCCTCAGGGTCTGTGGATGTGGGTTTCCTAGGCACTGGACTAGGGTCTGTCAGTAGAATTCGTTTCCTTTGTAATCCACAGCCCAGAGAAGGTTCAGAATCCTTGTGTACTCTACTAGCTTTTGTCCCCTTCCCCAGTGCCCCAACCCCCCCAGGTTTCTCTACCCGTGTCCACTTCTGAAGCCCCTCCTATGGGTGGACACCCCATTCCATGCGGGGGCTCTTGCTGTTTTGTCTTTATGTGCTGGCTCCTCCCCCTCTTCCTGATAGGTACTAAACACTGGGAAATGAATTCTTGCTCATTTTATTAAGCCAAAATAAAAGCGCTTTTGAAGCAAAGTGTTTTTTGGTTTCACGAGGATGTCTCCTCATTGTGTACGTCCATGTTAAGCATTTGTCTGGTGCCTTTCTTCCCAGGTTCAAAACCTTCCCCAGCGTTCTCTATCGGGTCCGGTCTCTGGAAACCATCCTTCTCAGTAACAATCAGGTTGGATCTGTGGACCCCCTGCAGCTAAAGCAGATGGACAAGCTGGCCACTCTGGATCTTCAGAACAATGACCTCCTCCACATCCCCCCCGAGCTGGGCAACTGTGTGAGTCTGAGGTAAGACCCGCTCGCTCTGGGGCAGTCTGGCTCAATGAGCATCCGTGCCGGCTGCTTTCTGAGTGATTTCTTGGTGAAGGCGAGGGGCGGCCGAGGCCAGAGTGCTCCCCGCGGGCCTGCTTTCATTGCAGGGCCCAGTCAGGAGGTCCCCAAAGTGTCAGGCTGGGGACGCACTTCCTCTCATGCTGAGAATCCCTAGGGGAGGCTAGGAGCGCCCCGAGTTCGGGGCGCTGAATACCAGGATGTGTCCTTGCAAGGGCCTTCCTGAGAGGCAGGGAAGCCTGGCCTGGATGATGGGTCTCTTAGATCTGCCCACATGGACTTCCCAGAACCAAGTCAATGAAAAGAAAGTCTAGAATCAGACGTCTTCCCCCTTCAATAATCCTGACCTTTCTGATCGGCTGTTGCAGGTTTTTTAATAGTTTTACCTACTCAATGTGTGTGATAGTGTGAGTGTGTGTATGAGTGTGTGAGTGAGTGTGAAAGTGTGAGTATGCCGGTGCAGTCCCTGGCTGGTGGCCCTTTCTAGGAGACCCTAGCACATAATTGGGAAGTGCATGCGCAACTGCCCCTACAACCAGGGAGGGTGTAGGGCTGACATTTCCCTTATGGAACAAGCGGCCAAATGGCCAACTGCGTCCTGAGGACCAGTCGAGGAGTGAAAGGCCTTCCTCCTCTGGGAGGAAGAAAGGAGGAAGGCAAGGGTGTCGGTCCTCAGAAGAATGACAGAATCATCACTGCTGGCCAGATAATCAGTGAACCCTTCTGAACACCAGACTTTATGCTGAGTTCTGTGGACACAAAGGACACAAAGGCCCTGGCAAGAAGGGCCAGGAAGCTTACAGTCTCATGGGAAAAAAGAGCAGCTCCTGGGTACCCGGGAGCCTCTGCCCTCGGACTTTGGCCCGTGCCAGTCACGGTCCCTGCTGTCCTCTGGCCATTGTCTGTCCCCCTGTGACATGGCCAGAGGTGGTCTGTCTAGTTGGGGTCTGGTCAGGTGTCTGGTTTCAAATTGGGGCCTGTGGGGTATGAGAGAAAAAGTTTTTTGTTAAAAAGTTTGATTTAGATTTTGGACAGGAAGAGCCATCTCACGGAGAGTGACGGACCCCGGTTTCTCCTCTTCCTCCAGGGCTCTTCTGTTGGAGGGGAACCCATTCCGCATTCCTCGAGCAGCCATTTTAGCCAAAGGCACAGAGGCCGTCCTGGAGTATCTGAGAGACCGGATTCCTACTTAATGGGGATTTTGTCACCCGGCCTCCAGTGGCCCCGCGAGCTTCGAAGGGCAGGGGAGCGCGCCCGATTTCCTCTCCCGATGGCCTCTTCAAGCAGTGTGTCACTTAGTATTGCTGTGATTTATCTGGGGCACAAGACTGGCTCTACAACCTTATTACCACTAAATATTCTTTTTACATAGAAAATAATGTATAAAAACTTTATAGTGATGATTATAGATTTCTGTGTGTTTATGCATTCATTCTCAAAGTTTCGAAATTTTAAAAAGGGAATGGCAGTTTCTGTGACTGAAGTATCGTTCTTTTTAAAGTTGATTTTTTTTTAATCATGACAAAACATTTTTGTAAAAGATAAGTGGTGTTTGGGGAGGTTGTTTTTTAATTTTTTTTGTTTTATTACATATGCATGTGTGTATGTTTGAATCTTTATATATGAGAGCACTTTGCCACCTTTCCTTATGTGGGGAAAGTTATAGCGGCATTTATTATTCTACTATATACCATATATTATAATACTGAGTATTTGTGATGTCAAGTTTCAAGATTCTGATGCTGCTATTAGCTCAGTAACCCACCAAAATTGGATCGGAAGGACGATGAACCTCCAGGAGATTTCGTTCGATTTTCATTTTGGTGTGATTTTAAAAAATAATTCTATATGCAGCATTTATTTTCAGATGCTGAGAATCCGTTTTCCCCTGTTGTGTATCATTCACTTTGATTAAAGCATTTGCTGAAGAGGAAACACATTTCTATCCCTTGAGGAAAGAGCTGTTGGTGAAGGCGATTTGGCCTTTGGCTTCTCACCATTAAAGCTGCCGTCTGCTGCCCCTGCAAATTAAAGTGTTTTGCTCCCATCTCTCTCCTCTGTTTGGACCTCCTCTGTACCATAGTCAGATGTGGCCCCTTCTAGGCATTCTGTGACTCAGAAAAAAAGTCTGAGAAGCTAAAAGGCTGATGCACGTGGAGGGTCTCCAATTGTGGACGTATGCTCTCAGAAAGTGGCCCTCTGACCCGCAGCCTTGGAGATCTTAATGACGTTTTATTACCGAATATCTTCTACAAAAGAGCTAAATTTAAGGAAGCTGAATTTTCAAAGAAGATTCATGGTCTATTCAGCTTATGACACATTGAAAATAGGATCTCATTTGGGTAGATTTCAGAATCACATTTTGAGAAAAAGTTAATGAAGATGAAAATATTTATGGATGAGGCATTTTTCCAATACATGTTTCAGTGTTTCTCTTACTAAGGGGAAACATGTTGTTACATTAAGCAAAAGACACTTTACAATAAGTGAAATTTTATTATTTGTACAATAAAGAGACTTAGAGACTTTTATGTTATTCAAAACACTTTTTTTTAAATACTGAAAAAGTTGAGTACACCAAAGCCAAAAAAAGGCTCTGCCGTATACCGCACAGCATTGTGTGAGTCCCTGTGTTTTGTATATGTACAGAAAGCATCTTCAGAATGCATTATAATCACAATGTACACCCTCACCAAGTAGTATCAATACAGAGGCCAACTGGAAGGAAATAAGTTGCGTGTGCAAATGAAATCTGGCCATTTGAAACTGAGTTTTAAAGGACCTTTTTGCACATAAAATGAAGCAGTTCTTAAGTTCAGTGTGTAATAACTGCAAAAAAACATTCAGTACATTCACACTTATGTTAATAAAGTAGTAAATATTTCTTCATCCAGCTTTATTTACAAGATGGAGTTCAACTGAAAAGTACAGTTTTAATATAGCAATCTGTAACACATACAAAAATGACAAGTATTTATATATAATTTAAGCTCAAAATCACAATTATCTCAAAATATTAGTTACAATACAGCCATTTCCATCATAATTAAACATGTCCTCAAATAACTTTTATAAAATGGTAAAATCTTTATATTAAAGTAAGCTATTTGTTTTGAATTGGCTACAGTACTTACTCCCAAGTAGAAAACTGTTGAGTTGTTTTTCTCGCAGATTGGCTTGGGAAAGCCACCCGTGTAAAGCCAAGAGACCGAAAAGGCCCCGAATGATAAAGATCCGGCCTCTTGGGCTTTGGGGAAACTGGTCAGTAAAAGCTTTACGAGGGGAGTGTCCGACTGGAGTCTGTGCGGTGAAATGACATGCACTGAGAAGGGAACGGGGTGTCGGGAGAAGCCGGTGGAGACTACTGTGCGCACAGAAATGGCGACGGGTGGGTGACCAAAAGCAGCCCGAAGGACGGGAGCGGGAGCCATCCCTCACCCCGCAGCAGCGGCCAGCTGCAAGGGTCACCGCCATGGGAGAGGCCCTGGGCTCCTGCTGGGCCAGCCGGAAACTGGGCCAAAGCCAGCCCAGGGAGCGGCGCTCCCCAACACGGCTCTAGCCACCCTGCTCCAGTCCCTTTACAAAATGCGGTTTCTGGCTGTGGGAAAGACACTTGAAGGGCTCGCCATAGGAGGGAGGGAGAGGTCAGCCCAGCGAGGGGCTAGAGGGACATCTCCGTGAGCCTTTGTCCAACACTGAATTTGGAAACTCACCCCGTGTCCTGCTGCCTACAATGATGGGGCCAAACCTAGTTGGCTGATTCTGTTCTAGGCCCAACGCTGGCTTGTTAATGCAGGTGGTTTGCCCTCGGGAGATGAGAGGGCAGAAAAGAAACAGAAACTTCACTCTTGCAGGTTATTGCCATCTAAACATAGAATCTCAAAAGATTCACAGTATTTTCTATTCCTAAAAAAAAAAGTTTCCCTTCACACTGAAAAAACAAGATGAAGTGTTGATTGCCTTTGGTTCCCCAGCTGTCTCCACAGAAGAATCGGTGGAGAAACTTGGTTTCTTCTAACACCTGCAATGTGGTTTATAGGTGGATTTTCAGGTCTTCCCTCCTGCCCCCCGAAACCTAAACAGTAAAGGTAGGCTTCTTAGAGTGGGGGAATGGGGCTCGGGAAGAGGATTTGCCTATGAGTTTATAAAGTGGACAAGGGAAGAGTTGGCTAGGGGGACCCAAACTTCCAAGGGCTCCTCCCCAGTCTCACTACTAGGGGTGCCCATGCCCTGCAGGGCAGAACTGTTCAGGTGTAGGAAAGAACATTCATCCCATTATGGGAAAGTTGTCTTCAAGGGATAGGTTTTCCTGGTTGGCCCAAGGGCTTTCCATTAAATAAATAACAGTAAAAAACCATTCCAGCTTTCCTGCCTAAGTAGAGGAGATGATGAAGCCGGGAGCTCGATGGGCTGGATGGGAAGGAAAATGTCCATGTCCCTTTGTCATCATTCATCGATTGCTATCTGGCTGTTAACCGAGGGCCATCGCTAATCCCCGTGATCTTAACTGCACAAGATAAATGCAGCAACATAAAAGAAAACACCCATATATGTGTGTGTATATATACACATATATACAAACCTGAGTCATAATAAAGTTTCTTTAATATATGAAAATAAGCTTTTTAATGGGCCAAAAATACCTTTGTGCAATATCAGCAGCTAACATTGAAACTTCAGACAAGAATATTCATAAGCTTATACATTCTGTGAAGAATCAGCAAAAGAATGAGCATCTGCATGCTATGACTTTCCTAGCTATAGAATCGAGACAATTGGATTTCATCGCTAGTGCCGATTCTAGTTTCATTCCCCTGAATTCATTAAAGTTTTAGAAAACATATTCAAGTATGGGATTTCTATGTTATTCCAGTGGGCATTCCCAGTGTTTCCTTAATAATCTGATGAGATCAAATTGCAAGGTTAGTTGTGAAGGCGGCCGCCAGCTGCCAGATTGCAAGGGGAAACCCTTTCGAAGAGAATTCACACTCTTCCAAAAATAAGTGTCTTGGAAGAAGATAAAACCTGGGATGATGCGTTAGGTCAAGGGGGAGTAGGGGGAGTAAAGCTACACTCATTCCTAGGCTTCCCTTCAGCAGAGAAGCAGTTCCTGTAAGTCTTGCCCCCCTTTTCCTTGAACCCTCATTTCCCAAGCTCCTAGTCCGTCCCATTCCCTCCCCCTCCCCCCATAGAAAGGACCTCTTTCTCCCTCTCCAAACTGCGCCTCCAGCTTTGGGTCTGCTGCACGCCTTCTGAAACCCAGCGGCCTCCCTGTTGCTTCTCCAAATCTTCCTCTCCTCCATTCAGCTCCCCTGTGTCTCCCCGCCCTCTGCCCCTCCAGCACTTAATTCTATATGAGGAGGACCTTCACTCTCTGTGCCACAAACCCCCCACTGACCAGTCCTGGCTAGCTCCAGTAAGGGTTCTTTCCCTCCTCCCAGCGTTGAGTACCTGCTCCCCATCACATGTGGACTGTCCTGGCGGGCCGTCCGCTCTGAGGGTGAGACCCACCTTTCATTTCTATCCCCAGAAGCCAATGCGGTGGATGCCCTGCCTGGGGTAGGGGGTCCTCTGGGTCTAATGGACTGAAGCATCTGAGGCGGTCTGGGGCATGTCCCGGAGTGTGCCCAGGTCCCCTTCGGAGTTTGCTTGGGGGAGGAAGCCCTTGGGGTTGGCCAGGCCAGGTCCCGTGGCCAGAGTGAACGGTCATTGGCCAGGGCTGGGGGAGAGAAGAAGCTCTCTAGGATTGGTAGCAGGCATTTGTTCCATGGAAAAGGCTCCAATGTTCTGAGCTGGTGGGCAGCTGAGATTTGTTCCAGGAGTGGAGGGGCAAAAATAGCTGGGGGCGGGGGGGGGAGAGTACACTGAGCCAACCCAACATTGGTCTCTCCCGGCCTTTCTGGGCAGCGTTTGCTTTGTGTGTCATGAAGGGTCTTGGTTGTGCAGAAAGCTAAAAAAGACAGACTGTCTCAGCCAACAGAACTGGCACAGATACTAAAATATGGCAGAAAACGGGATTAAATATGAGGGCAACTCTCTCCCTTGCAATTTGGGCATTTCCAGTTTTGATAGACCAGGATTCTCTAATTCCAGCCCTAAGTCAATGATTGGACAGAGAGACTTGCTAGCAGCCCTAGTCATGGAGTCTGTGGCTTTGGAGGGAGAAGACCGGGTGCCGAACGGAGACGGAGCTCTGGACAACTCAGACCTTCTCCTGACCCGGGACCATTGTGGCCACACGGGCCAAAATAGGCCAAAGAGGCACTCCTGAGCTGGGGGAGGCAGCCTGCACGCCCGTCTGCTCCTCCCAGTCACCACTGGGCCCAATTATTGCACACCAGCCACGGATTATTGCTTATATACATCCTCCGCACCCCCTGCAGCATTCACAAGTGATTTAGGATTTGACTGAGCAAGTTACTCAACAAGAAAAACGCCCTCCTCGTCCCTGACCCAGCCACTGCCAGAATCCCTCCTTAGACTGGAGAAACTAGACCTCCGAGTCTCAGAAACCAGACCTCCGAGTCTCAGAAACCAGACCTCCAAGCCTGCTCCTGTCTGAGCTTGGAGAGGGCTGCATTATGTCTAGGAGATTGCTGCCTACAGCACCTGATTTTGGGGGTACACCTCTTATGTGCCTGAAAATTCACATTTAGAGCTTCATTCTTTTGACTATTAAAATGTAGGTTTACCTATGTCCGGCTGTGGGACTACTTGCACTTGAAAGCCAATGACATTATCGCCCTGGGTTTCCTGAGAACAAATTTCACTAAGAGCCGTGATTGGGATCGAAAATGGGAAGCCTTAGCCGACATTGGAGGTGCTAAATTTCCTCACCTCGGTTCTGCCCAGAGCCAGCCCCAGATTCAAATTCTCTACTAAGGGGGGACTTTTACAAACAAATTCTGCCCAAAATCCTGATTTTTTCCTCACTCACACATTAGTACAAGCTCAAGAAGTGCCAACAAACACCTTGTCAACTAGTCTACCCGTGGCGTAGATACCCAGTTCTGATGGAGGGGGAGAGCAATGTCCCCTTGGGTACCATTTACTAGGCAGCGGACACACCCTAGGCCATTCTGACCAATGCCTGTTGACCTCCCCTCCCTTCTCCTTTCATTTCTCCCTCCTCTCTCCCCCTCTCTCTTCTCCTCTCCCTTCCTCTCCCCCCCCATTTTCCCTTCTCTCCAACCTCTGCTCCAGGCGACAGAGGGATCGATGACATTTGTTGGTGGAGGAAGTCCACACACAAGTCACTTCCCACACTAAATAAATCCGTCTAGGACATGTGGACAGCCTGGCTGCCCAGCGCCGACTCTGGGGCGATAACTGCTGGACAAGCAAAAGCACTTCCTCGCCCTGGGCAGACACCCCTTGTGTCCTGGGAAGCCGGTGGCTGACTCCTAGACGCCCAAGCTGGACGGCCCCCAGCCGTCATCTCGTCCCAGGGATTCTCCCCCAAACTGCCCAGGGAAGCAGCCGTGCAGCTTCTGGCGGAGCCGCTCCTTCACCAAACATCCCATCGGGGGGATGACCGCTCAGTTCTTATTCATAAATGGAAAGTGCTTTCACAGCTGAAGCTCTTTGGACTTGGCCAGTCTCACCCTCCCCATGCCAGGGTCTGGCTCCTGGAAATGGCTTCCATCCACACTCAGCCCAAATCCTATCATCTCCTGGAGGGCTGGCGGCACTCCCCACCCACCCCCTTTGGGGGGTCCTGCCTTTAGAACACAAGCTCCTGACCGTGTGTAGCCTAAGACCTAACTTGAGAAGAATCCTTGTTGACTGAGGGAGGGGTTCCTTCCTCCCTGGCCAGTCCTGCAGGAAACCTCCTATTCGTATTCTCAGTTTGTCCAGCTGGCCTCCAGGCCCCTCCTCTCATGAACTGGTTCCTTCTGGACTTAACTTTAGCTTGAATCCCCAACCACTTGCCAGGAAACTTCCCTAAACCAGGGGGTCGACCCTCTACCTCATATCCCCCTCCCCCCAAGCCTCTGAAGTGCCTCGATTCCAACTCATTTTTTAAAAGGAAGAAAGGCCAGGAAGTTCTGGCTTCTGCCTTTACTGTGGAGCCTGTGAAGGGGCCAAAGCTATGGGGAGATCTAGTTAGTGCCCAGGCCGGGGCTGCGGCGAGGGCCCCCAGACAAGGGCCCGTCTCTGGCTGCCACGACCCTGGCTATCGCTCCCCCATTCTGAGCAGGCCATTTCCCCAGCTGGCCATAACGGGCACGTCCCTTCCTGTGTGCCCCACAAACAATTCCTTATTGGTTCACCATCAGCAGCAAGTCACACGTAAAGGAATATTCTATATCCCAGGGCTTAGTACCAGAGAACCCAACCGCGGGCTTTGATGGATTCCCATTTCAGACGTTAAGGAATATTCTACATCCCAAGCTTCACCACAGAACCCAACCAGAGGCTTTGTTGGATTCCCCTTTCAGGCCTCTGGATACAATTATTTCTTAGACATGTACAGTTTTGCTATTCCCCCATCCCTAGGGCTTCCCAGCCCCTAGAGGAAAAAGTGGACTAGAATAGGGATGTCTGAGAGTTCCTTGGAATACCTCCGGCACCCCAGCCCAAAGAAGGATCTGCCCCATCTCCCTCACAGGTGCTATGGCAGACTCTTGGGGGGGCTCAGCCTGGGAGCAGGGGGCCTTTACAAAGAGAGGAGCTGCTTCTTGGGGAGCCAAAGCTGGCCTGACGCTGTACCCAGTGGGATGAGGGAATCCCTGCTAGATAAGAACCCCTAAATTGTCTTTCCATTCCCCAAGATTCCCAGCTAGACCCTCAGAAGATGTGCCTTTAATACACTGGATAAAAGAAAAAAAGAGTAAGAGAAAAAGTGCCTGTTTATTGGGGGGGGAAGGAGATAGCAAAGGCTTTAATTAGCTACCTTGTTACATGGTCCCCTCCCCTCTTCTCCTTTGCTCTTTCCTATACACATATACACATATATAATCTCCATATATACACATACATCCATACGTATATATCTTACAAAGCACAAGGTGTTGAAGCCAGCAGGAGTCAACAGCTTGGTGAAGGCCACACCGGAAATAAACAAACAGCAAAGCCAGAATTGAGACCCCCGACTTCTGCCTCCACATCCAGATTTCTTTCTCCCTCTCTGCTCAGTGTGGACGACCCTCCCAACATGAGAAGGAGAGACCTGAGGCTGTCTTTAAAGCCCACTGAAGTCCAGGGAAGCCAGTCACCATTTATTGAGCAGAGAGAGCTGCGGAATGAGGGAAGTGTGGGGGAGCACACATGTTGGGGGGGGGAGGACAGTGTGGGTGTATGTTGGGGCTCTAGGGGAGAACCCTGAAGCCCTGCTTTCCTTATTGGTGACGTCTTCCCCAAGATTTCAGTCCTGCATCCCCTGGGCTCACTCTCCTTGTCCCTGCTTGGTGACTCTCCCCTAACCCAGCTCCCTTCCAACTCCCCTTTGTGGTATCTTCTTCCATCAGAATGCACACTTCTTGGGGGCAGAGATGGCCTGCCTTTTTTTGTATTTGTATCCCCAGTGCTTAGCACAATGCCTTAATAAACTTAAACTATCTATCTAAAATGTTGGAGGTGATAAGGGAAAATTAGGACACTGAGGCATTGTTGGTGAAGTTGTGTACTGATCCACCCATCCTGGAGAGCAATTTGGAACTCTGCCCAAAGGGCTACAAAACTGTGATCCATCAATATCAATACTAGATCAGTATCACAAAAAGATTTCTAAAAAGGTAAAAAAAAAAAAAAAAAAAAAAAAAAAAAAAAAAAAAGGTTTATTTATAACAGCACTTTTTGTAGTGGCTAAGAATCAGAAATTGAGGATTTGCTTATTTGGGGGAAAGGCTGAACAAGTTGCAGCCTATGATTGTGATGGAATACTCCCGTGCCATACGAAATGATGAGCAGGAAGGTTTCAGAAAAACCTGGCAACAATTCCATGAACATTGTATCTAGAAACAGTAATATTGTTTACAGTGACAAGCTGTTCTCAGCAATACAATGATCCAAGACAATCCCAAAGGACTCATGATGAAAAATGCAATCTACCTCCAGGGAAAGAACTGATGGAGTCTGAATGTAGACCAAAGCACTTATTTTTCCCTTTCTTTTTCTTCCTTCGTTCCCTTTCCTTCTTTCCTTTCTTTCTTTCTTTTCTTTTGAGTTTTCTACCACAAAATGGCAAATATGGACATTTGTACATTTACATATGTCTAATCTATATTAGATTGCTTGCCATCTCAGGGAAGGGGAATGGAGGAGAGATGGCTAGAATTTGAAATTCAAAATTAAACTAAAAAATGTTTAAAATTATTTTTACATGTAATTGGGGGAAAATAAAATAAACTATCTCTATTACTATCCATCATCCATCCATCTGTGTCCTCTATCTATCATCTCTCCTCAAAATGTTATGTAATCATCAAAATGAAAGGTGGGAAGAAGAAAGTGGGAGGAAGCCCCACATGTCTGTCACTTAGCATAAAGATCAGTATTCTAATTTAAACAGTGTAAAATGAACAGGAAAAAAATCCATCAGCATATGAAGAGAATAACTTGGCTGGAGAGGAGAAAAGAAACCAAATGAAATATTGGGTATTTTCCCCCAATCCAACCTTTCATTTTTTTAAATTAGCAAAATCTGGTTAAAATGAACAGAAACGTTCCCTTTTTGGGACTATATAATAGAATCTATTTTAAAAGCAAACATATTGGAGTTTAAAATCACACAAATGGGTATTTTCCTTTTATAGTCACCACACTGGAAAGTTATGCGATTATCTCATAAATACTTTTCTACTTTTCTTTGGATCTTAAAATTAATTGATCAACCACATTAAAAACACATCTATTTCATCTTTGAAATCATTATTTACTTCAAATTTGACTCTTTCCCCAACTTCAATCGTATTACCTGGATATTTTTTGGACTATTTGCAAAAATCTATCTCCCTCTTCTCAAAAGAGCCTTTGAGCACATTCAGAATTACTGAAAGTTGAATGAAAAGGAATAGTTCTTAATCTCAGAATTTAGGTCCTCAATATTGGAAGAGGGGAAAGAAGGATTTCTGGATTTGGAGTCAGATGTCCTGAGTTTGAATCCCACTCTTGCCCCTTTTTCCCTTTTCTAAACTCTGTAAAATGCAGAGGTTTTGGACTCAGTGAGTCTCAGCTCCCTCCCAACTTGAAATTTGTGTCTGTTTGTCAGATTTGTCTTTCTGTGCTCAGGGCTGGAGATGGAGGAAGAGGAAGTAGTGCAAAAGTAGACTTTTTCTTACTTGTACATCCTTGGGTTTTCCATTGCTCATGGTCAATAAACAACAGGCTGGGGATGGGTTAGGAGGTGGGGAATGTACTAAAAAGTAGGTAGTTGCTGCAGACTGACTCCTGGGTGCTCTCATGAATACCATTTCTCCTTGAGTTGCCATTTTCTCTTTCCTAAAGCCTAGGGCCAACCAAGCCCCTCCTGCTCCAGAAACTTTCCTCATTCCCTTTCCCACTATGCCTCCAGGCTTTCTTCCCAGATGGATTAGATAGTAAGTATTCCCATCTGTTCCCTACAAGGACCTTTTCTTTCTCCTCTCTGTCCCTTCTTGGAGGCTGTACTCTCTCATGAATGCCCTTCCTCCTTCTGGATCTATGTCTTCTCTCATTCACCCAGTTGTTAGTTCCAACCTCCCTTCAATAATGGCTGATTTATTTTATATCTCTTACATTAATTTTTCTATCCACAAGTATCCTAGGGTAAGATTTACCCACGGACTTGGGGAAGTCTGTGAGATCAGGTGCTGGTTTTTGTTTTTTCTAAATCTTGAGAGGCTAGCACATAGGAGACAATTGTTAATTGATTGTTGAGCCCTTCAGCAACTCCCTACCTCTGCCCCCTTCCCCCTTCCGCCATATGACCAGGACTGATCTCCCTATTTTCCCTGGCAAGTGATGAAGACAGATTTGAGCAACTGCGAGTGTTCAAACCTTGAGGACAAATGACCGAATGGACGGAGATTTCGAGGCAGATTGTGGCCAGCTGTGCCAGAGGAACATGTCAAAGGAGGACTTGACAAACTGAAGGACGCCAGGGAGAAATGGCCATTTTAACTTCCAATATTTGGTTCTTGGTCGCAAAGTTAAAGATTCATGGGGCCAACTTGAACCTGAGTCAGAGAAGGATTATAAGGATGAGGAAAGATAGAAAATAAGCCCCAAGGGGAAAGGAACCACAATGTCCTTGGCTCCATGCTGTAAGGATTGACTTAAATAAAATGACTTAAATGACTGACCTGTATCTCCCAGGATGTCCCCTCGGAGCCCTGACCCATCGGCAGGTAGCCACACATCTTCCCACACTGCCAAGATCTGGCATGTGGATTTCTAACAACAAACAAGCATCATTAAAGCCCCTACTGTGCGCCGGCATTGTGCCAAGCCCTTTACAATTATAATCTAATTGACTTCTCACAGCCACCTGGGAAGTCAGCGTTGTATACAGTTGAGGAAGCCGAGGCAGACAAAGATAAAGCGACTTGCAGAGCATTTTGGGGCCCCTAAGTTTCCAAATCCCATCTTCCTGACTCCAGGACCCCGGATCCCCTGGGGATCTCCCTATGCCTCCCAGTGATTGCACTCCTGGCTCGGACTCGATCAAAAAGGTCCATGTTCGCCCAGAGAAGGAGACAATCTGGGCTTGGAGCTGTGGGGAGCAAGCAAGGGGCAGCCTGCTGCTGCTGGGTCCTGAGGGTCCACAGAAAGCCCCACAGGTACTGGCCCCATCGGAGCAGGGTGGCCCAGGGCTTACTCTCTTTAGAATACTGACCATTAGCATTCGGAGGCAAAGTTTTGTATGGACAGTGATGCTGATCATTTTTGATAGAATTCCTAGTAGGGAAAATAAGGAAGAACCTGCAAAATCCCCACCATGCTCTGACTGTTTCATGGAAGGGTCTCTTTATTAAGGTTCAGGGGATCAGTATTCTGAAAGGGAGCTGAAGCCAGGGATCTCCTAAAGCCAGGGATCTCCTGAAACCAGGGATCTCCTGAAGCCTGGGATCTCCTAAAGCCAGGGATCTCCTGAAACCAGGGATCTCCTGAAACCAGGGATCTCCTGAAACCAGGGATCATGAATCCTGGGGTCTTTTAAAGACAGGGATCTCCTGAAGCCACGAATCTCCTAAAACCAGGGATCTCCTGAAGCCAGGGATCTCCTAAAATAAGGGATCTCCTGAAACTAGGGATCTCCTGAAGCCACGGATCTCCTAAAACCAGGGATCTTCCTGAAGCCAGGGATCTCCTGAAACCAGGGATCTCCTAAAGCCAGGGATCTCCTGAATCCAGGGATCACTTGCAGCCAGGGATCTCCTGTTATCCATGACTTCCAGTTGTCTTTGGAAAGGATGAGCATTGTAGTCTGGAGTGTCTAGGGGACCCTGACTGGCTCCATTGGCTTCTTAGCTGACAGGGAGAAGGAGGAGTCAAGAATGGTCTTCTAAGAAAACCGAGTGGCTTGGTGTTCTAAGAGAGACTTGCCATGGGCTGATCCAGTCCTGCATCTGAGGGATACCCTGTCATCTGTAAGGTATCTTAAGGTTCTGAATTATAGATCAGTGGGTAATCTTCATGGGTGGAAGCAGTTTGGCCACACAATGAGTTCATAGACTGAGACTAAAATAACAAGGAACCAAGCAAAGAAATCTCTGTACTTGCCCAAGATCAGAAAGACAGAAGGGGACAACAGCCTTTGACTCCAGACTCCCGTTTTTAGATTCACCTGGGCTATGTGCTGTTCTACCTTGTGCTGGTCCCCAAACTTGGATTATGATCAAAGAGGCAGACCTGAGGGACAGGCAGGAAGGGTTGTCAATGGCTTTCCTGGACCGAGGGGAAGGAGAGAAAGGAGTTTGCTGAGAGCTCTTCTTGGGGAGCAGATGACTAAGGCAATCAAAGGTAAAGTACCATTGGGTTGGACCGGATCTCCACAAGCTATGGGGCAGACATGAATCGAGGCTGATTGCTCTCTCCTTTTTTCAGTTCTGACTAAAGAAAGGGGGAAGGGATAGAGCAAGGAAGGACAAGTGTGGCTGACCTACCTGGTGGGAAAATGAAGCCAAGGCCCCAGTGGAAGTCGGAAAGGCCCTCCCTCCTGTTCAGATGCCTTGGGAGGTAGGTCTGCAAGTAGAGGCCGGGTGTCCACTTGTCAAGCATCCCCTAATGCGGATTCTTTGCCCCCTCAGATGATGGGCCAGATCATCTCTGAGGTCCTTCCCAGCTGAGTCTGATTCCAAGAAGGCAGTCCTGGGTTGGTCCAGGGGAGCCCAATTAACAGAAAGTTACCTCAGGCATCCAATTAAAGCCTTGTCTCTTAGAGATGATAGATGGAAACACAAAGAACTCTTTAGAAATGCAGCAAACTCAGAAGTCCTGGAAGCAAACCACTGACTCCAGCCTGTGGGAACCCAGGTGAAGACACAGGGTCAGTCTGAACTCTGAGTCCTCAGCAGCATTTTCTATGACGCCTTCAAGGAGCTTTCTTCTTTTTCATGGTTGATATATTTTAGAATTTTGGAGGGAGAAGCATTTTCAGAAATGACAGATCTACTTCCTCCCATCTTAAAAGACCAGCATTTCGACTTGGCTGACAAAAAAGATGATTTTCTATGGAGTGACAGGTGGGATTCCCGATTCACCTCGTTGCTGGGAAGAGGTTTGGAAGGCAGTAAACTCCCAGAAGAGATCTCCTCAGCCACTGTGATGATGCTCCCCGGCACAGATAGAAAGCCTCTGAAGGGAAACTCTGAAACCAAAGTCAGAGGTGCAGAG
Organism: Sarcophilus harrisii; assembly: GCF_902635505.1. Lineage (NCBI taxonomy): Eukaryota > Metazoa > Chordata > Mammalia > Dasyuromorphia > Dasyuridae > Sarcophilus > Sarcophilus harrisii. Next base: position 7,339,278 of record NC_045429.1, read on the forward strand.
GCGGCTTCTGTCACCCAGTTAGGCGCCTCTGACCAGCCTCTGACCAGCGGTCAATTTGATGTCTGCATTGACAGAAGAGCAAGAAGAAGGGACCCAGGCTGCATGCAAAGCTAAAGGACTAAACGGGCTGTAAGAATGAGTCTACTGGCATTTTGGAAAGGGTCACTGAGGGAAGAGGCAGCAAATCTTTCTCAAGAGGGTTTTTTAAATGGCCTTGAGAATGGTCCACAATACAAGAAAGAAGTTGGTCTTGATGACCCCTGAAGGATCCCAATACCCAAGAGCAAGCAGAAATGGGTTTCCTCTTTTAAAGCACCATTTTTATTTCTGGTGCTCACTTTTAAGTTCATAAAAGTTTCACTATTTGATTTGCTCTTATGAGACATCTCATCTTAAATGGAAAAATTATACTCAAATTTTAAAAATTTATGCCTATATTTTAAAACTCTTTGCTAGCTATTTTGTTCCAAAAAGAAATCACAATAAAACTAAAGAATATTTTTAGCATCTTCCTGACACAAATATGTCTTGTTTTCATTTAAATTCTTTTCATATATATATATATATATATATATATATATATATATATATATATATATAAAAGCTTATCGGTAAACATTTGCCAACCTGCTCCTAGATTGGGCCAGGAGATCAGAAGGTCTTTCAGTTGGACTGCTGGGTTCCAGGACCCAGGTAAATTTGTGAGGAAAAATCTCTTCTACCTTTTCCTCTCTTTTCCTTTTTTTCTTTTTTTTTCACCTTCCTTTTCTCTTTCTTTATACTCTGCATCTGATCCTCCTCCCCACCTTTACCTCTAACCTCATCTCACTTTTTTTTATCTTTTCTGGATCTGAGATGCTGGAGAAATTGAGAAAGAGGCGGAATGCTTCACACCAAAGCAACATACTTTTCCCTGCTGTTATGTGGTTATAAGGAGACTAGATCACTCCCTAGACACAGCTGCCCTAGTGTTTAAGATGAGTCTCTTCCTCCAGATGTTTAAAAATAAAAGGTTAGTGTGCTAATTGTCCCCAGAAGACAAAGACACTTCCTCTCTTATGGTTTTCATGCCCCATCACGAAGTTTATGAATTGAAGTACAGGAATCATTAGTGAGGCTTCTTGTGAGGGCCTTTGCAGCTTAATGAGAACTCTCATTCTATTTATACCAAGTGGCGTTTTTCCATTAAAAAAAAATCAAAATCAAATTCTTTGTAAATGGTTGCTTTTCTTTATCAATAGGAAATTGAATGTCAGTGGAATCAACTTCGAACATTTTCACAAAGCATCTTTTTGGGTATGATGTGTGGCTATTTCCCTGTGGCAATCAGGCAGAGAAACCCAAGGAGATGGACAAGATCAGTAAAGGGGTGCAAAGCACGGGGGGAAGTGAGTTTCAAGTTTCTAGGTTCTTTGAAAAGGCTGTAGTAATTTGGAGTAAAGAGTTGGTGGATGGCTTAGTCTGAAGATTTAAAAATACTCCGAATGCTTAGCTTATTCCTGGTCAGAGGGTGTTTGCATTTGATGGAGCATTACTTTCTATCATGCCGGACAACACTCTGCCAGCCTGGTATGAGACCCTGCAGGAGTCATCTCTCACAGCTACCTCCTTCTTTCCTATCCTGTGGGTGCTTTCTTAGTTCAAGCCCTTATCACTATTTGCCTGGAGTATTGGAACAGCCTGCAAATTGGAATCATTGCTTTAAGTCTTGCCCCACTTCAATCCAACATTTGCCAAAGTAATCTTCCAAAAGCCTCAGTCAGATCCTGTTCCTCATGGGCTCCCCAAACTTCCGCTGTACCTCCCTCCACTTGGCTCCAGCTAACACTCTTATGGCGCTAAAGATTACACACATTATCCCATGTGATCCCCAACAACCTATAAAGTAGGCACTATTATTATTATCACCCCCAATTTACAAATAAGGATAAAATATAAACTCTTAATTTTGGCTTTTAGGGACCTTCGCAATCTAGTTCCACTCACCCCTTTCAGTGTTGATCACACTTTACTTTCCTGAACATGCTTTTCCTTCTAGCCAAACTGATCAGCTTATTGTTTGCCATATGTGAAATGCCATCTCCCATCGCTGGGTTTTTGTAGAGACTGCCCCTCATGCTTGCAGTGCCATTCCTTCCTAATTTCTAGAATGGCCAGTTTTCATCAAAGCTCAGTTCAGGTTCCAATTCCTACAGAAAACCTTCCTGATCCTTCTTTCCCTCTTCCCCCCTCAGTTACTCTTCCTGGAAATTACTTTGCATTTCATTTTCTATGTATAAGTTGTTCTCCACCCTCAATAAAATGCAGGATCCTTAAGGAAAGGAATTTAGTTTTTGTAACCCCAGAGCACCCCATCAGCTAATTGTTTAAGAAATGCTTGTTGAATAAATGAGTGAATCAATGAAGTCTTCACAATTCCCACTTGTGTATTCACATGCTCTGTACGTTCCCCTCCAGAGTATTCCTACTTCACCATCTAAGGATCACAACAATTAATGAAAATCTCGATAACTGTGGAAGCCATCACTTCAATCAGCAACAATAACAACCACAAAGGTCTTATCTTGGCTTCCAAGAGAGCAAAAGATCACACACCTTAACCCTATCATGCTCACCAATAACAAGAGAGGGGGCAAAGTCACCTAGAATTTTTCATTTAAAATAGGAAGTTCTCATCGCTTGTACTTCAACAGTAACTTTCAGAAAAAGTACCACCAAGCAACCCATAAGGTCGGAAATGATCACATTCTCCTCCAAGACCAAGGAAGGGAATAGTAGAACCAGAACAGGATAATTGACTTGAAGGAAAACAAATGGATCTTATTTATGGAAACATCTTAGTCAATTCTGCTTGGAAACCAAATGAGAAAAATAGAGGAAAGAAAATATGATCAAATTATCATGACTTACACCACAACGCTTAGATCTGAGGTCAAGAATTCTCTCTAGGGAATGTGTGTGAGAAAGCAGACTCTCTGAAATGATCTGTCCAGGGTGCTGAACCCTCTGGTTGTCCAACCATGGGGAAAAGGGTGTGATGACTTACTTCTTAGTAGATGAACTCCCTTTCTTATTGAAAATGAACAGGTCACAGTCTGACTCAGATTCTCAGAAGAAAGATCTAAACAAAGCGATTCTGATTTTCTCATCCCATGAGATTCTGTGCCCTTCAAGAGACTGGCCATCATATTGACTTTCTTCACTAGAGGGACACACAGGGTGGGATTTGCCAGCTTTGTTAGTGAGTCAAGTTCAAGTGGACTGTGACTTGGGGCTATCCCAAAGCATTGCCATAAGCATTTTTTTTTAAATTAGATCTTATATATGGTAAGAGCAGTCACAAGGAAATAACAGTTTAAAGAAAAGTATGTGTTGAAATAAGCTTGAAAGATAATTTTTAAAGCCCCTGACCCTATGTAAAAGAAGGGTGGGGTAGGGATGATTTCCTTGTCAAAAGTTATCCAATACAGCTAGATCCCTAATTAGCTCATAGTAGGGGCTTAATAAAGACTTGTTGAATTGACTTGACTATGAGCTTTGTACTTAAAAGGCAGTTAATAAAATTTTGTTTTAATTAACTAAGAATCAGCTATTTTACAGATATAAAGTGAAATGGATCTAATGGATGGATGCAATAAATACCACCTATGTTTTTTTTAATAAAATCCCAAACAGGGAATTAAAGGGATAGACTAAATTCAAGCCATTAAAAAACACCATTCTTTTGTTCTCTGATGACAACAGCCAATATTATTTATCCAAATGTTTATGCTAAAGTAGAAACAAATTATATGATCTTTTCTAATTCCATTTCAGAGAAATCAAGGATCTCCGGAGGAATCCAGAAATGAGGAGGCAAAATTTCAATAGATAAGGGATTTTCTTTTGGGACTGGTGAATTCTTAGATGATATGTCAGCAGAGGAGTCCCTACTTTGATATGGGGCTTAAAGTCTGCAAAGGTTTGTGGTTTACAGTATTAAATTATAGAAAGCAGAGCAGAGATTAATTTTGGGAATTAGAAGTAATTTGTGTTCTCATGGCTAGGTCAGTTCATATGAAACATTGTAGGAACCAATGGTAGATGTCATTTAGATAGGATGATGTTTGGATGAGGTACATATAGTATGGGAAGAAGAAAGATATCAACATAGAATATGATGATAGTAAGTGAAGAAGAGGAAGAGCATCCCAAACTGTCAAGGCAGCCCTTTGAAAATCTGTTTAACTCATGACATCTTTGAGTGGGATGCAAAGGGAGAAGGAAAGCTGAAAGGAAGGAAGAATGGGACTAGACAACACTAGAGTCTCTCTCCTCTAGGAGTCAATGATCCTGGGGATCTTTTCTGGGACACTCAACTGGAGGGACCATCTCCATTCAAACTCTCCATGTCTTTGCAGATACTGGGATTCATCTTTGTTCTGATACCAGGTAAGGGGCAGCCAAACCTTGTGCTGTGGTAAGAAGGGTGTCCCTCTTCACTGTTGTACCTTTTCATTTTACTTTGAAATGACTCAACAGGACAGATTCTGGCCCACATTTCAGAGATTCCAAGACATAGTGTCAACCTAGGGACTTTAGGGAGTTTGGATTTATTTTCATTAGGACTAAAGTAATCAGAGACCCCTTCCTCTCAACAAACTGTGGTTTCAGGATATTTCCAAATTAGCTTAGTGTCTAAGAAGACATTGGGATTGAGGAATTTTAGGGTGACTCATATCCAAATCTGGTGAGATATGAGCAGAAAAAAATCACCTCAGAAATGCTGGTCCTGACAGAATGATGTAGACTTTGGTCAAGAAAAGGGGTTTATTCCCATTTTTTCTTCTACTGAATTATATAACACTAATAGATTATAAAGTTAGAGAATGTTTAATTTATTTTTGTGTCCCTCACAGCATCTAGCATAATAAGGGTGCAATTATTTGTGGAGGAAGGACAAAGCAAGAAGGAAGGGAGGGAAGAAGGAAAGGAGGAAAAGAAGAAAAGAAGGAAGGGAGGGAGCAAAGAGAAAAAGGAGATAAGGAAAGAAGAAAGGTATAAAAAGGAAGGATGAAGGAAAGGAAGATAGAAGGAATGGAGGGAAGGAAAAGAAGGAAGAAAGGAAAAAGGAAAAGGAAGGAAGGAAGGAGGGAAGGAGGGAGGCAAGAAGGAAAGGATCTGTTAATATTTGTAAATTGCTTGGCCGAACTTAAAGTGCTATTAAAAATGCCAGATATTCTTACTGTTATTTGTGGTACAAATGCTCATAGATACTTTTTTCTGCAAATGCACTGGTAAGGGAAGCCTAAGTATTTATGGATGGGGAGGAATACTACCAGACCAGGCACAGGGGAATGTGGGGGCTGGGGGAAGTGTAGTCATTTTTGATTAAATCCAATCGATTTGTTTACTGAGAAGCGGCCTGGGGGTGGGGAGGGGAGGATCTAGGATTGCAGCACCCTGGACAGCTTCTTCAAAAACAAACAAAAGCCTACAACTTGTCTGACTTCCTAGAAGAACTGGAGGAAATGCCGGAGGCCCTCAGAGTTTCAGTGACTTGTTTCCAGAGACTAGAGGCAGCATTTGACTTCCAAGACTCACAGCACAGTGTTCTATCCATCCCACCATCCTGTCCAGTTAAAACCAATACCAAGTTTTCAAATTTTCTTTGAAATGTATAATTCTTATCTCTGGGGGTGAGGAGGATGGCTCCCCCCCTTCAGGCTTACATCTTCCACCACTCCTTACTCATGAAAAGGATGAACCCACACTGATGTGCCGTGGTCCACCTCCGCTTCTGATGTCATCACCTGTAACACTGAGTTACTGTTTCTATTAGAATAAGGCAACAAGCTCAACAAATGGTCTGTAGCATAAGTCAGGTAGGGGTTTGTGCAGACATGCCCGGCTTCAGAGAGAACACCCATACTTGCAGCTGCCCAGGTCCCAGCTCAGCTCTCCAGGAGCCCCCCTCACTGTGTGCTCTGGGGGTCCTGCTTCTTGGGCTGTTCTTTCAACATGTAAGAAAAGAAGTCCTAACGATGGACCCAACCGATGTTTCTCTCTCTTTCTCCTGAGCTCTCGCTCCTGCCCTTCCAGCAGAATTGCTCCCTGTGCAAATGGAGCTGGATTCAAGATAAGGTCAAGCCAAGACTGGAATATGGGCCTGGACTTTTACCAGAATTTGCTGGAGGATCCGAATCGGAAATTTACTCCTTTCCTAAAACCTGCGAAGCTGTTTGTGAACGAATCTTGTACACAGTCAGGCTGAATCTTTCTAAGGTTCCTTCCAGATGAAGACTTACAGTCCGAGAAGGTTTACAAAAATATTATTGGATGCTGCAAATATTTAGAGAAAATGCTAGTAAAAGGAATTTCAGTCCGGTACCTAACCAGTCAACTGGGAATCTTTGGAACATTCTGCCAATGGGGTAGGAACAAGCTTGTTTGAACAGAAGTGGATCTAAAGGAGAACCTATTTTTCATTTCAGAACCGTTATCTACCACCATAATATGGTACAACCATTATAGGCACAGTTGGGTGAAGCCCATAGAGGGTATGGGTAGAACATGTTATCCTAGCTTCCTTATTTCCCCCAGAAAACTGATCTCCACCTGGGAAGTTGGGGCTCACTTAAAGAGAGAGAGCTAGTAGCAGTTCACCAAAGTGTATATATGGACAAGAAAGGGATCCTACTTCTTTCCCACAAGACCAGAGGGAGAAACGCTTATTGCTTTGGGCAACATTGATTCCTGAGCTAAGCACCAACTGTATACAAGCAGCTTCCTAGACAAAAGCCTAGGTTAACACCAAAGAAATTCTGCCCATAAATTTCAGTAGATGTAGGCAAAGCATGTTTTCTTCTTAATGTATCACTGGGAAATGTGGTTGGCAAGAGAGAGGAAGACTCCTGGGAGTCTTTAGCAGGGTGTAAATTCTTTGCAAAATTTTAAGTCAGGAAGGAGACTCTATGGGGTATCTGTCAACTATATCATATCACTTATTTAATGATCCTGTCATTTCCCTTTTCCCCCCATTAATTCTACAGGCTTTACTGGCGCAAATTTCAGGATTAAAAAGAAAAGCTTCTGTTTAGACTTCACGATCTTGCCCCTTCTCCCCACATTCTCTAGGTTTACTGGCCTTCTGGCTGCTTCCCCACAAGACACTCCATCTCCCAAGTCCTTATTTTCCCTGGGTTTCCCCCCATTTCTGGAATGTTCTCCATCCTGAGCTTCCTGGCTTCTTCCACAATGGGTCAATTCCTGATCCTTCCCACTGAGTGCCAATGGTTTCCCTCCAGCTCCTCCGTCTCTATCTTGTGTACAACACAGTTGTTTCCCATTGTCATTCCCATTAGAATGTGAGTTCCAAAAGGGAATGACCCAGAGCTTAGAAAGGTATCTGGCCCAGAAGAATACCTAAAAAATGCTTGTTGTCTAACTTCCCACGGTGTATTGAGAGCACTATAGTATGGCTGGAGGGATCAGAGAACTGAGACAAAACAGGGTCCCCACCCTAAGGATCACACCATCTAAAAAGGGATCAAGAAAAAAGTGCAGGGGACCATTGCTGTTCTATTGTTTTTCAGTCCTATCTGACTCTTTGTGACCCCATTTGGGGTTTTCTTGGCAAAGATATTGGAGGGGTTGGCCATTTCCTTCTCCAGCTCATTTTACAGATGAGGGAACTGAGGCAAACAGAGAGAAATGACTTGCCGGGAGTCACAAAGCTAGAAAGTGCCAGAGTCTGGATTTGAACTCATAGAGAGAAGTCCTGTCTATAAGTCTGTATCTTATGGCGTGCCCCAGATGACCCAACCATCACATGATCAGTACATTAAAAAGTCACAACCCCAAATGCTGGGAGTGGGAAGTTGTTCTCTGTTCCTGGTCTGCTTGTAAGACTTTTTTTTTTTCTATTCTCTATTATTTGGGGCTGTGGTGGATGATGAATGGTTGTCTCCTGTTCTGTTCATTCAGTCTGTCTGCCTCTGAGGTGATCCTGGTGATCACTACCTTCACTGAGCTCATTATCATTAAAATTCTAAATAATGAAGAAGATGTGGATCTTTAACCATATCTTCTGATGTGAAGTTTCAGAGCAATAATAAGTTAAACATTTTAAAAAATCATAGTGAAATACATATGAGAGCAAGGCTCAATGGAGCAAATAATTTATGATCAACTCTCTCTCACCTGTAGGTATATGGATATATGTATGTATATATATATATATATATATATATATATATATATATATGTGTGTGTGTGTGTGTGTGTGTGTGTGTGTATTTGCATATATATATGTGTATACACACACACACACACACATATATATGTAGGTGTGTATTGTTATCTATATGTCTCAAAGTTATCATGGTCCAGGTGACTGAAGTGTCAAAGTATGAAGTGATTAGCATGCAAAAAATGAATTGTATTATGATTTTTAAAAAAGAATTAAAATGTTTTATAAGCCTTGTACCTAGCTTCAAAAACTTATTTGGCTTATAATGCCCCCCCCCCCCAGACACTAGGATTTCTGTTCTCCCTCCTTATCCTTCCCACATCCTCATTCTATTCCTTCTGAAAATGTAGAATCTGTCTGCCCCAGATGCTATCAGAGCCCCCTCAGAGACCCGGATTCTTAATTAAAACCAACTCTAAAGAGGTAGAATTGACTTGCTTCTTCAGTATTCCCATGGCCCTCCTTGATTATCATATTTTTGGATCTTGGAATATTCCAGAGCTTACTCTCCTGGCTGTTTACAGGTAGTCAATCAGATGCTCATTGAAAAATGGATGCACCAGCCCATTGACCTATGCAGTCAATCCAATTCTTCTAAACTCATGGGTCGCCTTCACCAAATCCAACTGACTCCCCTTGCCAGTCCTTCCTTTTCCTTGGCTGCCTTTTCCAGCACACAAGATTCATTAAGAAGCTGGTTAATGGAGTGCACAAGGGTTTGGTAAACCATTTTCCACCGGATCGCTGCTTCCATTTTTCTTCTTCCTACCTCAGACCCAGCAGATTAACTCAAGGCACTGGCCAAAGGCTTGAATGTTGGTATACTAGCAACAGTAGAGGTGTTGACAGGAATGACACAGTGCTGGCGAGGACGGAGCCCTTTGGGGCCCACAGAGTTATGGTTTTCAAAAATCCCTCTTGCAGGCCTGGGATGGGGGTTATCTCCCAGTGATATTTATAAGAAGGGCCAGAAGGCCATAAAGTCCCTTTCTGACCCTTTCCTCCACGCTACCGTTCTCTCTCAGCCTCAGTTTGCCTACCATCGAAGCCGTATTTATGAGATTTTTTTTTCTTTTGGTAGAAAGGATTCAATGAGATCAACAAGGATCACCAATAACATGATAGTATATCCATGAAATCATGACACTTATTTTATTTGGCTCTGGATGTAGGGGTGTGAGTTGTAGCAAAGAAAATGGAGGAAGGCTATCACATCACAAACTGCCTCTTGATTGTGATGCAGAAAGTCACCTCCTCATGTGAAACTCCAATTGGCCCCCATTTTAGTTTTGTGGTCCTCACTACCCCTATAAACTATGTGTCATATCCCGGTGACGCTGAGTAACAGCGGACTCCGCCCGAAAGGGAATGCCTATTTCTCACTGCAGCCCTGTTTAACCACTGGCTCCTCACAGTTAGACTGGGTGACAGCTTCTCTTGCCAAGAAATACCATGTCAGCTCTTGGGAGAGTAACTTATTTTAATAGACCCTACAAAAATACATATTCTCATTGGACGTAGGAAAACAGTTCATTTACAAATAGCGTCCTCAGAGCTGTGGTGACACAGTATGCAATGCACACACTGCATGAAACAGCAGCTTGGAAAATCAACGGGGATCTCGGTTTGCTCCTAAAGAGCCATGCTGACACGAGAAGGAACATGAATAGTGCAAGCTCTGCAGGCTTGTCCTAGGATTTCCAACGGGGCATCTTAAAGAAGTGGATGAGTAAAAACACAAAGAAATACTAAATAGGATTAGAAAATGGAGAGTTTTTCCATCACTCGTATTACAAAATGTCGAGAATTTGAAGATCCCCGAACTCCCCCATTGGCCTGCCAATCCGGTGGTAAAGGAACGCCAGAGTTCCGTACCAATATTTCTGGAGGAAGAAAAATTAAAAAGCTTTAAACACTTGGACCAGGAGCGATTGAGATGAATTTGGGATTGTCTCTAGCCCTGGTCAAAAGGCAAGCTCTGAGATGAATCTTACAGCAGACCACAGCTCTGGGATAACACATTTGAAGTTGATATTCAATGTTAGAGTTCAAATATAGCTCCCACCAATGGCTCTCCGCCAAACAGTCCTTCTCAAGGGTGAAGCTTATCGATCCCCAAAGCTCATTGAAATGACTGAAAAGCAGCAAATCCGCTGATGCGACTCGCGAGGAAATTCCACACCAACAGCAAAAAGAATCACAGGGGCTACTGCGTATAATTAGAGAAACTCGGAGAAAACAAAGCAACTTTCCTGCCACCCATCACTCACTGCTTATATTTGTGGAGAATCATAGTTCCCACCAATGGCCTTTTGTCCATTTCCCAACTTTCGGTGGAAGGCATTGAGCAAGTTTAATTAATTTTATATTGACTCTTTATATTCAGGTCCCAGAGAAAAAAGGCTAAGTTATGAAACATTTCACTCTGTATGGTGAGAATTTAGCAATGAATATGGAACCAAATATAAACACTGTATACCATATGTACAGTTACTTTCATAAGGCATTATCATGTATTTTATTGAAAAAGATTCAACATAGTAAAGTCTTATTTTAAGATATATTTTCTTTCTCAATCCGAGGTGTTTAGTTTATGAAAATATCATTTTATCTATATTCTTTTTGAATATATGCCAACATATAACTTGTGCTAGAAATATTTTATGGGAATTACAATTCTTTATCTCTGTATTTTCTATAGAAAGGCATATACAATTTTGAGGCAGTGTTTCTGATGGAGAGCGGAATTCTTAAAGAGCTTGTGTGTGCTTCCGTGCTCTGAAATTATAGGAAATCCACTTTGAGAAGAAACTAATCTGATAAAAAACGAAATAAAATGAAAAGAAACAAAACAAAACCCCCGCACCAATGCCCAGCCAGAGGCTGACAATGAGAACTAATACATCACCACGTGAACGTCATATTTATAGAATGAACATTTTTAAGGAGGCTCAGTACTGACATACAGTATTATACATTTGGCACTAATGTTTGCCATTGGTCCAGCAATTGGCAAAAATGTTTTCCTATGTATAAATTTATCTTTGAACATTAGGTCTGATTAGACGAATCTTCACTATTTATAAAAAATATTTAGACAGTAAGCTCACGCTGAATAACTAGGTCTACTGTGTTCTGGAAACTCTTCAGGAGTAAGACCGCTTTCTCATGTTCCATATGCACGAAACTGTGTCCATTTGCCTGTAAACACACAAATGAAAAAGCACAGTCAGCCCCAAATGGCAAGTTGGTGCTCTCTCTCATTTCCAAAAACCACAAAAATCAAACAGAAATCAACACAATTTTTTTTTATCATAGAAAAGGCTTATTTCTTAAACCTATCCTGAGATAGTAGCTCAAATATAAAGATATACAAATAATCTTTTTTTTTTTTTCCCCACAGAAAGAGGTTAGCACCATTAATGGCTTCTTCACAATTCTCCAAATGTTAAAAATCAGTAATGCATCTAGGGTATTCACATTCACATGGAGGATTTAGACAAGAGGTAGTGACTGGAGTGGTGAGAATATTGCCCACTTGGGCAATTCTGATGAGAAATGATGCTTCACGGTGACCAAATCTTGCATTGAGACACATGTAGAGAGGCTGCCTATATTAACCAGACACCATTCTTTTGATTTTTTAAAAATTAATTCCCTTGAAATTCTTGACCTTTTGTTTTTCCATATGAACTTTGTTGTTATTTTTTCTAGGTCATCAAAATAGTTTTTGGGAAGTCTGATTGGTATAGCGCTAAATAAATAGATTAGTTTAGGTAGTATTGTCATCTTTATTATATTTGCTCACCCAATCCAAGAGCATTTAATATTTTTCCAGTTAGTTAGATCAGACTTAATTTGTGTGGAAAGTGTTTTGTAGTTTTGCTCATAAAGTTTCTGATTTTCCCTTGTCATATAGATTCCTAAATATTTTATACTCTCAGTAGTTACTTTAAATGGGATTTCTCTTTGTAACTCTGACTGTTGGATTTTGTTAGTGATATATAAGAATGCTGATGACTTATGTGGGTTTATTTTATAACCAGCAACTTTGCTAAAATTGTGGATTATTTCTAATAACTTTTTAGTAGAATCTCTGGGGTTCTCTAAGTATACCATCCTATCATCAGCAAAGAGTGATAATTTGGTTTCCTCATTGCCTATTCTTATTCCTTTAATATCTTTCTCAGCTCTTATTGCCATAGCTAGCATTTCTAATACAATATTAAATAGTAATGGTGATAGTGGGCAACCTTGTTTCACTCCTGATCTTATTGGGAATGGTTGCAGTTTGTCTCCATTACATATGATGTTTACTGCTGGTTTTAAATAGATGCTACTGATTATTTTAAGGAAAAGCCCATTTATTCCTATACTCTCAAGTGTTTTTAATAGGAATGGATGTTGGATTTTATCAAATGCTTTTTCTGCATCTATTGAGATGATCATATGGTTTTTATTAGTTTGATTATTAATATGGCCAATTATGCTGATAGTTTTCCTAATGTTGAACCAGCCCTGCATTCCTGGTATAAATCTTACTTGATCATGGTGAATTATCCTGGGGATGATTTTCTGTAGTATTTTTGCTAATATTTTATTTAAGATTTTAGCATCAATATTCATTAGGGAGATTGGTCTATAGTTTTCTTTCTCTGTTTTCAACCTACCTGGTTTAGGTATTAGTACCATCAAAGACACCATTCTTTCTACCCAAGTCAGAGAAGAACAGAGTTCAAATTCTGACTTGTGGATTTATAGGCAATGACTTGGGTCATCTATGTTTGCCGGGAGTTGTGGCTACTGCCCTGTATCCTCATGACATTAAGCATCATTTTGATTACTTCAGGTCATGGTATGAAGGAACAGGACCCATTCCTATCATATGTTTCATATAGGATAATTTTTGATTTCAGTCATGAGTAGATCCCACAAGTATTGGTCATGCAGAATCTCACTGACATGAAAATTACAAGCAAACAAGCAACATTATTTAACTATGGTCAAGAAAACTCAATCTGAAAGTCAAAGTCTTTACTGCATTTGTAGACATAGCCTTGGTCAATTTTGCTTAAACATTGTTTATTTTGATTAAAGAAATTAATCACTCTATGTTTGGCCTTGCATAACCTTAAAGAACTAGGTAATTGCTTGTATTTTTCACTTTTTGGTTGACTGGGTTGGTCATATATTGAGAAAGCTATAGAGAAAACCTTTTTTTGTGATTCATTACAATATGATTAATCTTTCTCATAAGTACGCTTTTCACATTAGACTGCTTTGGATGTTCTTAAGATAAAACAAAAACTGATCATTGGTAATGCTGGATAATGCTTAAAACCTAATAAGGTTCATATATCTGGTTAATTAAATATGATGAACAAGAACATGGATAGGGACATTACTTGGGAACATTAAACCCCTCAACCCATAAGCTAATACTGAGGTGCAAACACAGAAGAAAATATAGAAACAAGGAAATAATGGTTTAGAATGAAAATCACTGTCAAGTGTGCTTTCCTTGAGGACCTTTATTTAATGTGAGAAACATGCAAAGTTGACATGATCACAGCTGAGCAAGCAAATAACCAAGCAGTCCTTTGGCCACAGGGCTTCTTTGCTCAAATTTCTTGCCCTAAGTTATATTAAGAAGCAGACAAATGGGCTCATTCATTTTTCTTTCAGGTCAAATCGAGATGTGGTTTGGAGAGCTGAGCAAACTGGTTTTCTGTGACCTGACCTGGGCATAGGAGTTTGCTCAAATCTGACCAGGTAGTTTACCAAGACCTCTCCTTTAACTCTTACCCTGACATATGCATCAGTAAAATACAAAGCTGATGAAATCCACCTTTTTAGTCATAATTTTGAGAGAACACAGTCTTGATTCCATTATCTGGACGGGGGATGCCTGTCCATTTGCTTTACAGAAACTAAACTTAATTAATGTGATCTCCTGAATGTCAAATTTGGTGAATAATTCTGAAACTTCCCTAGGTTAGGGCCATATTTTGACACGGGTTTCAATAAATTTCATTTATTACTAGTGACATTGATGAGATACAATTCAATTTTAAAACTATTTTTATAAGTCCCTTCTCTATGAAGAATAAAATTTAAATAAGCTTCATTTCTGTCTTCATGGAGTTCGTAGTCTAATAGGTGATATCAATAAGTCCTATATTCAATATTCCATTTCTGTCAATCAACAAATATTTGTTAAGTATCTGCTAAGTGCCAGGCACAATGCTAAACACTAAGGATACAAAGAAAAGCAAAAAAAAAAAAAAATCCTGGTCCCTGCTCTTAAGAGATTCTCAACTCAACACAGTTGAGATGAAGACAGCCTGTAGTGGAGAAAAGACCTAAGACTGCAACAACAGGTAATGCAATGATATAGGCAGGAGGTGATGAGGGCCTGGAACAAGGGGTGGCAGTGCAGAAGGAGTATATAAGAGACATTGCAAAAGTAGAATCAAGAGTACTTGGCAGTTGATTGGATATGGAGGGACAGGGAGAGAGGGAGACAGAAAAAGAGAAGAAAGCAGAGACAGAAAAAGAGACAGACACAGAGAGAGACAGAGCCAGAGAGACAGACAGAGCCAGAGCAGAGACAGGGAGAGAGAAGAGGAGAGGGGAGGGGAGAGAAGAGAAAGAAAGAAAAAGAAAAGAGGGAAGGGAGACAGAGAATGAGAAAGAGAGAAGGGAAATAGTTAAGGGTGATACCCAGACTGAGAGTCTGTGTAAGGTGGACCTTGAGAGTAATAGTAAAGTGAGAAAGAGGGAAAAGTTTTTGAGGAAAGATAATGTTATCAACACATTCAATTTGAGAATTCCATTAGAAAATTGCTGATATGAGACAGAGGTCAAAAGAGAAGTTAATTCTCAATAGATTAGTAAATCATCAACGTAAAGATGGCAATTGAATCTGTGGGAACAAATGAAATCACGATTTAGTGATGGTATTGTGAGGCAGAAGAACACCCTGGACAGAGCCTTGAGACACATCCACTGTGAGTGGGCATGACCTTTAGGAAGATCCAGCAAAGGAAACTGAGAAGGAATGTCCAGATGTGGAAGAGGATATTGAGAAGAGGGAGGTGTCTTGAAAACCTAGAGAGAGGAAAGTATCAAGAAGAAAGTGATTAACAGTGTCAAAGAAGGCAGGGAGACTGAGGATGAAGCCATTAGATCTGGCAGTTACAAGGTCATTAGGAAAATTTTAGGGACAGCAGTTATAGTTGGAAGTGATAGTCTGGGAAGCCAGAGAGAATTCAGAATCAAGTAAAAGGATAGCAAGTGGAGATACCTAATGTAAATGGCCTTCTCAAGAAGTTTAACCACAAAAAGGAAGATGGGACAATAGCTAATGGAGATTGATGGATCAAGTGAGAGTTTTTTGGATGATGATGAAGATATGAGCACTTTATAGACAGTAAGATAACAGACAAGGAAAAATAGAAGATTAATGAGACAGAGCAGGGACAATAGAGGGTATAATTTGCTGGAGAAGGATATGATAAAATTGAAGGCTACTCTGAAAGGTTTCACTTGAATACCTTAAGTAAGAGGTACAGGAAGCACAGAGCCCATCAGGTTCAAAATAACTTGGGAATGGGAGGATGCAGTGGACTCCTAATCCTCCATCTACCCACAACAGAATGGTTGAGCAGCACTCTGTAAGCACCAAAGAGTTCCAAAGTAAGCCACATCTTCTATTGTGACATAATTGTTTTTCTCTTTTCAACGATCTTTGCCCATGGCTGGAATGTCTTATTCCGTGATCATTACTTGCTTATGAGTCATTTCTCCACAGCACATAGCAGAAGACAGCCAGGGGACTCTCTCATTCAGCAGCACAAGCCTCTGGGTCTGCATTCACCCAACCTGGAAGGGAGAAGCCCTGAATTGTGCTATGGCTCTTTTGGACATTGACTAGGAAGGACCAGCAAATTCCTGTTTCTTTAATGATGGTGAACCTTTTATTGAACTGATCTGATTTCCATCCCTACAGTCTAACATTTTTTGTTGCTTTTCTGGGTGAGGCTCTCCACTATTGCATGGGTAAATCTGTGGCTATCATGAAATCCTGCATTTTGTTTCCTTGAGAGTAGCAAAGAGCTCATTTTTCCTCATTATAAACTCCATAACTTTGTCCTCTGCAGTAGTCTCTATAGACCTGGGCACTTTCAAGGCTGTGATTCATATGCAAGTTGCCAGCAGGTTCAATTTGGGTCATTCCGAAAATACCAGTGGAAAAGAATATTTATTCTTAAAGTAGAATCAGCAAAAATGCTGAGGTTTTTCATTCTTATTATACCTCCCACTTCTGGCTTATTTTGGGTGTTTTTAGTTTATGAATCTGTATTTGATTTCTCTCCCAAAGCAGAAAAGTGATGATAGGAACCAGTATTCTTTGCAGCAGAAAAATATTGAGTTCCTTTTGTTACCTTCAATGTGTAGCTTTGTGGTGGGTGGGACAGCTAGGTGACTTGGTATACAGAGCATTGGGCCTGGTCTCAGGAAAACCCAAGTTCAAATCTGACTTCAGACATCTACTAGCTATGTGTTCCTGGGGAACTCATTTCACTTCTTTGCTTCGGTTTTCTCAACTGTAGATCAGGGAAGATGCAACATCCACCTCCCAGAGATCAAATGAGATAATACTTATAAAATACTTAGCACATTACTTAGTATATAGTAAGTGATACATATATGTTTTCCCTTCACCTCTTAATTATGTCTCTGAATTCCTTTATGAGCTTACAATTCTCTTACTTTCTAACTAAAAAAATGAAAAAAAGTATTTGATTGTACTTCAACCAGTTATACAAAGAATCTCTGATTGCCTTTGCCCTGGGGCCTGGATAGTTAAAACATTTTAGAAGACTTGGGATTTCTGTTTGTTCTTAAAATTGTCATACATGTGGGAGGTTCTTGCAGAAATTAAACTTAGAAAACAAGATGGCAGTTTTAGGCTGACAATTTATTTAAATGATATTTAATTACAGAGTTTAAATTTTGTTCCAAATTTCATTCCCACATATTTGAGAAGGTGGAGAAAATCACCAACTATGGTAACTTTGGTATTTAGCCCTTTCTTGTTTATTTAGGTCTCTTTAAAAGCTTCCAACTTATACTTCAAAATTGAGGTGATATTACAAAATGCTTCGTATGCCTTGAAGTATGACAGAAAGATTATTATTCATTTTTTCCTAGACCTTATTCACATCCCAACTGTTAATTTTACAATTGCAATTTTTGGACAACTTGTTCTCATTTTTAATGTTCTCTTTGCTGTGCTAGATAAGTGACAGATTTTGTGCTTTCATATGTGTGTGTGTGTGTGTGTGTGTGTGTGTGTGTGTGTGTATAAAACAACTAACTCCTTATTATAAATTTCTTGCTAATCTGCAGTCAAGGGTTATATTCTTTCTGACAATGAACTTATAGAGATGGTTTTGCCTGGTTTTGATCCAGTCTGGCCCTGCCCAACTTCTCCACCTGTAACCTGGACCCCTCTCCTTCCTCCATCATCTGGTCCTTTTTCAACTCTTTTCATTGTCTCAGTCTACATGAGTTCCTTCCCTCAAACCCCATTTGATCATTGTTTGGGTCCCAGTTTGGGTCCCAGTTGACTCAG
The DNA here is from genome assembly GCF_902635505.1 of Sarcophilus harrisii. Classification (NCBI taxonomy): domain Eukaryota; kingdom Metazoa; phylum Chordata; class Mammalia; order Dasyuromorphia; family Dasyuridae; genus Sarcophilus; species Sarcophilus harrisii. The sequence continues at coordinate 7,357,148 of NC_045429.1, forward strand.
ATTGAATGTAAATAACACTCATTTTTGCCTTGGTCAAAAACCCTCAGAGTCCTCCCCTCTTAGATTAATTAATTTATTTAAATTTTTTTGGACGAGGGGAAAGAGGAGATTCTTCACCCCAATTGCTACCCTACCTTAATCACTGAATGGGTACAGCCTCAGTCAATGATGAAGATCCTGGTTTAAAAAGACCCAGGTCTCCCATTGCATCTAGGGTCATTGCCAGTCATCCTGACCTATGTCTGACCATTGGACCCAGATGGCTCTGGAGGGGAAAGTGAGGCAGGGGACCTTGCATAGCCCTCCCTCACTTCAGTCCAATTCATTTGCACATCATGGTGTCACCTCCCTGATGTCATGGTCTCCTTTGAGAACTAAGGACAAGAATAACCACCTTGAAGAACATATAATCTTCTATTTTATATAATCCTTCCACTGACTCCCTAACCGCCTCTTCCATGACTATGTGGGATCCTTCCACTTCTGGTCCCACACTTGCTGCTCAACCACTTGGAAGGTGTCTCCCATCCTCATGACTCATGACTGAAAGTGTTCCTTCAAAATTCACCTAGACTTGCTTCTTGCTAAAGCCAATGGTCTTATTCCTCATCTTCTTTGATTTCAGTACAAATAAAAAAATATGATGCTATTGTCTTTTCCTCTTCCTGTTTCTTGACATTATTTTCTGCACTGTTTTTTGTGACACAAAACTTTCAGGGTATTTCTTACCTCTTTGATTATGCCTTATGTTTCTTTGTTTTCTGTCTTCTAAATGTAGATAATCTCCTGAATCCTAGTTTGATGATTCATTTCCTCCCTTTTTTCTCTATAGTCACAGAATTACAGACTCAGATGGCAAGGGACATTTGCAACCATTTAGTTCAACCTTCTAGACTAGCCATTTTACTCTGTTTGCCTCAGTTTCCTTATCTGTAAAATGAATTGGAGAAGAAAATGGCAACCACCCCAGATCAAGAAGAGTCAGACACAAATGAAAAATGACTGAATAATGACAACAGCAAAATTCAAGCTTCTCACTTTATAGATGACAACAGGAGATCAAATCATAGAGCTAAACCTGGAAAAGACTTCAGATGTTGTCTAAGACAAACCCTTCATTTTACAGAGGAGGAAAATGAGACACAGGAAGGTGAGTGAATAAGGTCACCCAAGCAGTCAGCATCAAAGGCAGAATTTGAACCTTGAGCCTCTGATTCCCGTGATTCACAGCTAATAATTACATCTCTGGGCACTGCAAAAACTGCAGATGGAAGTGATGAGTCATTGTAATAGAGATTGTGGGAAATGGAGAGAAGACTGGGAAGAAAACAGATTTTGCAACTCATAAGCTAAAGAATTTAACTTTGAATTCTGGGGACGTTCTAGAACAGACCGTTAAAAGTAAGGTTCATGAACATCTGGAATATTAAGTAGTGATTATAAAGAGCAACAGGATTTTATCAAGAACAAATCAAGACAAATTGACTGACTTTTCTGTTTTCGCAAAATTCCTAGTCTGACACATCAGTAAATGTTGCAGATAGAATTTAGCTAAATTTTAGCAAAACATTTGCTAAAAGTTTTTATATCATTCTTGTATGGATCACTGTGGACTAGTTAAAATGGATTTTGAACTGCTTAAATGGCTGTACTCAAAGAATAATCAGTAATGGCGCAATGTCAACTTGGCAGGACATGTCTCGTGGATTGTCTTGGGCATTTATGCCCGATCTGATGTAGTCCAACATTTTAGTAAAGATTTGAATAAAGACATCAATGACATCAAATCAAATGACATGAAAGACATCAAAGAATCATCAAATCTGCATATGACAAAAAGTTAGGAAACAAAATGGAATTGAGCCCTTTTATAGGAAGCCTTTCCCGTTAATTTTTTCCTATTTATCCTTTTATATAAGTTGTTTGCATGTAGTCTCCCACATTAGATTGGGAGCTTCTTGAGGGTCAGAACTGACTTCTGCTTTTCTTTTATTCTCAGCACCGAGTTCAGTGCCAGGCTCATAAAAAGTGTTTAATGGAGTTTAATTCATTGATTGGATCAAGGACTTTTACCACTTCCTGCCTGGACTACTGCATATTTCTCCCAGCTTCAGTTTATCATTCCCTCAGCTACCAAAGTGTTCTTCCTGAAGAGCAGCTCCAATCACGTCCCCTACTCACTAAAATTTAGTCACTATCTATCACCCCCAGGATCAAATGTAGAACCCCCTGTTTGGCTTTTTGAAGCCTTTCCTAATTTTCCAGTCTTCTTGTACTTTATTCCACTTCATTTATTGACATTTACTGACAATATCATAAAATATTGGATAGAATCTAATAAGATGACATCCCAAAGAGACAAATGGAGAATCCTACACTTGGCAACAAAAATCAGTTTTTGTTGTTTCAGGGTTCAAAAAGAAGGGTTCAAGAAGAGAGAAGTTTGCCTGAAAAGGAATTGGAGGCTTTAGTGAAACGAGAGCTCACCCTAATTTAGCAGAGTGATGTCAAAACTCCCTCAGTGTTTGCAATCTTGGTCTGTATAAGAGAGTCATAGCTTCTGGAACTTAGGGGAGAAAACCCTAGTCTATTCTGCCTTGGTCACTCTAAAGCAAGAACGCTGCATTGATTCTAGGTACCACAAGGAGGAAATGGATAAGCTGCAGTTTCTAGACATGGGCAAAGGCCTTATCTCTTACAGTGAAGATTCCTTTTAGGTTAAGAGTTGGACTGCAAGACCCTGAGGGCCTTTTTAACTTTAAAATTCATTGAAAGGCTGAGGTAAGACTTAAACATGAGTCCTCCTTCCTCCAGCACTTAGCAGTGTCTTATACACAGCAGGTACTTAACAAATACTTGGTGACTTGATTTCCTTTCCTCTAAATGGCTTATTGATGCTTTTAAAATGTAATTTTTCAGTGACAAAAAGATAAAACTTGCCTATGACAAACAAATGCAATTAAATCAGCACACAGGCCCCATCTTGTTGTGCCTCAGTTATCTAAAATTTCTAAGCTAAAGCCCACCTCAATGCTATTCCTCTGAAATCAAGATCAGTCCCTGCAACAATGAGTTTTCAGGATCTTTCTAGTGAATGGGGATCTCAGGGCTTGTTTTCCCCTCCAAATCCTGCCTCACTCGGTGCTGGAGATCCCATTCATTGCCATTGCTTTACTTCCAAGAATAAAGCAGCATGGATTCCATGTCTCCTGGGGACGGCCTTAAGGGATCCAAAAGGATGAGAGGTGGGTGCCCATAGGGGAGCACAGGCCATGCTTGCCAAGCTCCTGGAGCCCCTTAGATTCCAGGGGAAGCCAGCTTCTTTTTAGCTCTGATGGGCAGCATGACTGAAGTCCATAATTGATAATCCAAGAGAAGAGAACACAATATAGTTTCTCTAGAATCATGAAAACCAGGATTTTAGTAAAGGGAATTACAGACTTTTAAACTACTTTAATCGGTGCTAAGAAACACTATTGCTTATTTATTATGAAGTAACATGAATAGCAAAGTAAACATTAGAAACATTTTGTTTCACATCCAAGAGAGATTGTGTGCAGTGGCTGGTGAGACAACATTGGTCTGAGACTCTGGACCACTCACTTCCTTGTCTCAGAGAACCCTCAGAGGTTTAAGCTGCCACAGAACTATTGTTGATATGTAGGGATCCTCCCCCAACAACTCCCTTCCTACAAAAACAAACCTATTTATTCATTTGTTTATAGCAGAACGAGTTAAAATTGAGCTATTACATTAAATGAAATTAATGCAATTTTGAGGTAAATTGAGTATAAAGGTTTGATATATTAAAAATGAAAAATAAATGAATCTTACAAAATGAAATTAGTATCAAAGTTATCTGGGAAGGGGATAGAGCCACTAAAAAAATTTTATGCCTCAATAGAATGCAATTAATGTTTCTAATTTTAGCTGAGATGTAACATTCTGAGGAGATTCTAAATCCCTTTCCAGATGTTAAATCCTAATTTAATGTTTGTTGATGGATAGATAGAGATTAAACATGTTCTACCGTGATAGCTCTTTGTGGCAGGGGTCGGCTCTGTTGATGGTCCACATTGGACAGGTCCTGCCAAATTGGAAAGTTCTCCTCCGTTGGCTGTGAACTGACCCTGTGCCTTGTCTGATTTTAGGAGTTAGGTACACTGTGGTTCATTTAATGTTTTTGTTTTTCATTTTTTATTTAGTTACAACAACTCAAGAAGACCTTCCTTCTCCTAAGGAGGGGCTGAAATCTGGATCAGTAAAAAGAAATGCTCATGCCAATGAAATCTCTGAATCTTGAAATGGTGAATTAAGTTCCATTTGATACTTCCTTCTCCAGAACTATGTTCTTTTTGCTCTCTTTCATAATTTAGAACGAGGAGATTAACAGTTAATGAGATAATATTTGCAAGATGATTTGTAATTCCCAGAAAAGGCACAACTCTTAAGAGAGATTTTATTACTATGATTATGAAATTATAGGAAAAACAATCCTTGTCTTGTTTTCTTTTGCTTTTTGGTATACATAGTTCAATTTTCTAGGCATCTTTTAGTTCCTTCCTTTTGGTAAATAGTTTTGTAAAATTCGCAGATGTCACTTTAATGGGAATTCAGTGATGTTATGACTGCCTGATCTGTGGAAAATTACTTGTAGGCTTAACAGTCACTAAATGAAAAGGTCCCTGGTTTGAACTTCCCAGATGGTTACAGATGTTTCCCTCTTTTAGATGTTTATAAAGGTTTTGACTCTCCTCATGGCATCATTTCTGTGACCACCAACACTAGGAATATTACATCAGCAGATGGGTTTATATGAATATGATTATCTTAAAAATAAATCATCTGGAGACCCACTCTAAAAAGATCCATCCAGGTATATACTGGCTATTTTTGATTCCCTCGTTAACATTCTATATCTCAAATGCCCAAAGGTTTATCTATTCTGGCAGGTCAGTCAAAACATAGCTGGTGTGCATGAGTTCTAGGCTTGGATTTTTAGTAACCATAGTCCCTAAATCAGTTTGATAGCTAGGAAAGAGAGGAAACCCTGAGAACTTTAAATAATTACAGTTTTCCTCCACATTAACTTTATGGAATAAATTCACATTTCAGGAAGTGAATCTGATAAAGTACTATAATTAACTACTGAGAAACATTTAGGGCTGACTAGACTTTATTCATCGATAGTGTATTGATTGGAAACTATATCATTTTTTCCTCTGATGAGAAATTATAAATAGAGATTACAGGTTCTCAGGAAATTAATACTCTAAAGTTCATAACTCTAAAATCATATGCTTTGTGAGAAACTGTGAAGTCTTAATTGGGAAATTTTACTGTTCTTGCTGATTATTTTCGAGAACAACAACTAGAATGAAATATTTTCAGAAACCCTTTTTTGGTTTTTCCAATTCAGGGGCTCAGAGGTTGATAACCTCTCCAGTAATAAGGGGTAAGGGAATAACAATCTGGTAGCATCCTTGATTCATTATTTTGCATAGGAAAGTGCTTTGAAAACTAAAGGCACTGTAGTAATGACCACTTAATGAGGATGATCAATATTAGAAAACTAAAAATAAAATTGTGGCTAAAACTTGTGTTTAGTTATATTAAGTTGGTAGGGCACATAGGTGCACAGTGGATGGAACTGTAGGAGTCAGGGACACTCATCTTTCTGAGACCAAATCTTATCTCAGACACTTACTTCCTAGTTGTGTTGCCCTTGGCAGGCCACATCACTGTTTGTCTCAGTTCCCTCATCTGTAGAATGAGCTGGAGAAGGAAATGGCAAACTATTCTATTGTTTTTGTCAAGAAAGCCCCCAACAGGGTCACGGAGTCAGATATGGCTGAAAAATGACTGAACAAAATGTTAAGCTGGTAATATTTCTTTATGGAACCTTCCAAATTATGCTGAGAAACATGGCGGTGAACTCATGAACAAAGGAACTTCCACATCTCCTGGATGGCCATCACCTTCTCAATTTTACCACTTTTTCAACATAGAGAAAACTCTAATACAGGCACTGAGCTCCAGAAACTGAAAGTTTCAGTCAACATTCTCTTGAAGACCCATATCTACCAGAAAGCCTGTGTGAGTCAATGGCTTTTGGCAATCACAACTGGCGATGGCGCATCCAAAAGAAAGAAAGGACTAAAGAGAAGGTTACTGAGTGGGAGATCTGGGGAGAAGAAAAAGAAGGAAGAGATAGACCTTGAGAGAAACAAAGAGCACAGGCAGGACCAGTGCATTTCTGTGTATACATCAAAGGTCAGTGATTAAGATTTGGACTTCATCCCACACTTGGGATGTTTGGAAGAGTCATATTTGTCTAGAAGTTTGTATTTTGGAGTCTTGAAAAATAAAGATCATATGAAGGTTTGCAGTCTATGACTCTTGGCTCAGAGATCGGGGAAGGTGACCTAATGCCTATAAATGTCCTTATCTCAGAAGAACTTAGGGGGGAGGATTTGGGGTATGCTATAGGGAACTCCACTCAGCTGATAGAGTCCTGATTAGAAATCCTGGCATGCAGGTAAAACACAAATGAAAGGGGGATGGAGATTCTTCCCCTTAGATTAGGCAATCTCTCTCAGTTCCCCAAAGAGCTCCAGAAATAGTGAATCCTTTGCAAAGACCCATCATCACAACCACCTGTTGTCTTCTCTCTTTTCCAAGTCTCTCCCATTGCCCTCTCCCCATTCCCATTAGTGGAGGTCCTCAACTCATCCTTGACTGAGAAAATAGAGAAAATTGGCTTTGAGCTCCCTCTTCTTGAACTCCTTTCATCTCTCCCTCTTTCCTTCATTAGTCTAGACTCTCAAAGGAGTGCCTTGTCAATGCTGACCCCTATTTACCTTGATCCTATTCCATGATGTACATAGTCTCGTGCCCTTCTTGATGCATTTTCTAATATCTGGGGTCTTCCTATTTATGAGCTTAAAAACATGCCCAGATCTCCACCATCTTTAAACTATAAGCACATGACCCTTTCATTCTTTCAATCTATTACTCCCTTCTCCCTGAAATTATATTATTTTTCTCACAAGTATGTTATTTTCTCATATATGTGCACAGGTTATTTTCCCTAATAAAAGGTAAGGTCCTTGGGGAACCTTTGCTTTTTAAATTTGCATCTCTAGAGCTTGAAGTTGCTCAGATTCCCAGGTGACCAAGAAAACAAAAGTGATGGGAAGCTGTCCAAGAAGGCTCTAAGATGGGCAGTTCCCTCATTGCAAACGGATTTAGTTGCAGACAGATTGGCCCTCCTAGCAAATTAACGATATATATGAAAATTAAGTATATCTTAGTCATGGTTCCACAGTGCTTTAACTGACTAATAAATAAGAGAACTACTAAATCTAAGCAGTCAGAACGTTAGCCATTTTCCAAGCAGTTTTCCAAGCATTTGTTGATGTATTTATTAAGTGAAGGATTTTTAGACACAAAAGGCCAAATTCTCTAAGACTTATTCTGTGATGTGGGAGTTTGAAACAAACTCATCTTTTTTTTTTTTTTTTTTTAATACTTTCTTCAAAGCAAATCTTTAAGGAAGTTAAAATATTACTCTTCTTTCTTCATCTCTATTTTACAACAAAGGAAGAACTTGGCCAAGTTCACACATTTAATAAAGGCCAGTGTTAATTCTTAGACTCAGGTCTTCTGCATATACAATCAGTGAAGGTTCTTTCCACTTTAATGTGTCAACTTATTAGAAAAGTGATTTGTCCTATCAATCAGAGAAATGCAAATTAAGACACTCTGAAGTACTATTTCATACCTCTCAGATTGGCTAGATGATAAACGTTGGAGGGAATTTGGGAAAATTGGGATACTAATACATTGTTGGTGGAGTTGTGAACTGCATCAACCATTCTGGAGAGCAGTTTGGAACTATGCCCGAAGGGCCATCAAACTGTGCATACCCTTTGATCCAGCAGTGCATCTGCTGTGCTTATATCCAGAAATCTTACAGAAGGGAAAGGGACCCACATGTACAAAAATGTTCGTGGCAAACCTCTTTGTAGTGGCAAGAAACTGGAAACTGAGTGGAGGCCCATCAGTTGGAGAATGGCTGAATAAGTTATGGGGCACGAATGCTGTGGAATAATATTGTTCTTTAAGAAATGATAAGCAGGAGGATTTCAGAGAGACTTGGAGGGACTTACAGGAACTGATGCTGAGTGAAGTCAGCAGAAAGAGAACATTGTACACAGCAAGAACAAGATTATGTGATGATCAACTGTGATGGATATGGCCTTTTCAACAATGAGATGATTTAAGGCAATTCCAATAGACTTGGGATGGAGAGAGCCATCTTCATCTAGAGAGAAAACTATGGAGACTGAATGTGAATCACAACATAGTATTTTCACCTTTTTGTGGTTGTTCTTGTATGTTAGCTTTTTTCTTCCTTTCTCGTTTTTTTTTTTTTTCTCTTTAGATCTGATTTTTCTTGTGAAGCAGGAAATATGCAGAAATAAGTATAGAAGAATTGAACTTATATTGGATTGCTTGCTATCTAGGAAAGGAAAGAGGTGGGGATAGAAGGAGATAAATTTGGAACACAAAGTTTTGCAAGGGTAGATGTTAAAAATGATCTTTGCATGTATTAAAAAAATAAAAAAGCTATTATTTTTAAAAAGAAAATAAGTGATTTGACTGAATTATTTATTTTCTAATCGGTTATTTTGGCATGTAGTTATATCTTAGATCTCAATTTCCCCAAGTTTATAAGTTGTTTAAAAGTTATTTTGTCATTCATTTCCAAAATTTGTAAATTAGTGAACTATAAACTCTATGATGGCAGTGGTTATTTTGTTTAAATTTTGTACCTTCCTCAATATTGACAACGATATACACTGTAGGCACACAACACATATTTATTAAAATTAATCATGTTTTAGGTACCTATTGTAGGTACTAGGCAAGGGAAGAAATAAACTGCCTTATGCTTTTCCATTTTGTTTTAATGACTTATAAAAGGTTTCAGGAGCAGTTCATTATTCACAAATGCTTTTCTATTGTTTAGAAGATTATGTTGGTGCATAGAGATAGAGGAAGCTTTGAGGAGGGGGGTGGATGCTATGAATCATCTTGTTCAGTACCATCACCTACAGAACACAAGAAACATTTTCTTCTGGCTTATTTTTCTTCTTGGCAACAATTTAGATAGCCATAATTAATAGATTCTATTTAAATGAGACTCGAAATTTGAAAAGCATTATTTATTAGATCAGTTAAGTATCATATTGTTACTTGTATCTTTTTTTTTTAATATATGGCAATTCATTCTGAAGGAATGAATAATAAAGTGATTAAAAAGCTGGTCTAGGAGTTATAGATGGATTTCTAATCACTCCCGCCATGTCCTTATGACCCGCTCCTTGGTCCTTGTACGATCTATGTAAGACACATAAAAAACAAGGGGAGTGCTATAGGAAAAGTTGGGATCAATAAGGATTATGGATATCCTGCTTTAATTTGAGATCTTGCGAAGGCCATGAAGCTAGATGGGATGGGTCTCCTCCCATCCCATTGGAGGTGAGATGCTTATATACCAGAGGTCAACCTTCATTCAGTATCTGCCACATGGAGCTCTGGGCGCCTCATCAATGAAAGAACAGGCTAATTTGTTTGTGCTTTTCTAAGCTGGACTTCCTGACTAAGGGCCCAGTGTGGACAACATCCCTGAAAATGACCAACGACGGCCGTGACGTCACCCTTCTCAGCCCTCGTGATAGCGAGTGAGGCGCCAGCTCTCCTAGGTAGGGTCTGACAGACAATGGTCACTTGGGATCTCTAAGTGGATGGGGCTGCCATGTTGTAAGCAGTGGTTCCTGGGTTACCCTGGTTTTGATATGGCCATTCTTTTATATTCTAGAACAAACAAATCTCCTGATGTGTCAGGTCCAGATGCTTTGTAAAAGGATGATAAATTGTATATGGAATGGATGCTTCCTAAGCAGCCATGTGCTTCCTTTCTCCACCTTATGACTGTCAGTGAGGAAAGTGCTTTGTTCATTTTAACCATTAATTAATCATTAAGTGCCTACTATGTGCCAAGGGCTAGGGATACAAAGGAAGGCCAAAAAAGGGTCCCCGCTCTCATGAAAATCCTTCTATTGGAGGTGGGGATGAGGCGACCTGCCAAAAACTAAATACAAAACATATAGAGATTAGAGAGGAAGACAAGGTTGGGGGTGGAGAGGGCTGCCTCTGCCCAAGGTGGATGTGAATGAAGGCTAGAAGGAAGTCAGGGAAATTGATAGATGGAGGTGAGAAGGAAGAGCATTGCAAGTGTCTCATCATTGCAGCAGTCAATGCAAATGCATGGTCAGGGGTTTGGGGTGTCCTTGGGGGGGTCATTTCTCATCCCACCCCCTGTTTTACTAGGTAAGAAACTACTTGGTTGAGTCAATCACAATTATGCACAAACACAAGCTGTGAATGGGACCTGGACACCTCAGGGTCATTCAGGTGCATGAGGATCTCTGTTTTTTGAGGGTGAGAGAGGAGCCCACATCAAGGATCTGGCAGGAAAGAGTTGGGACATTGAGCTGGGTCCCAGAGGTGATCCAGAGGAAAAAGAGCAAGAAGGACTGAGCTGTGGTCAAGAAGGGAGAGGAGGAGGATGGTTGGCCTTGCAGGTGTCTTGGAGCAGTAGCCAGAGACTGGTCATCACCCACTCCTCCAAAGCTGGGAAATGTTTCAAGAAAAGTGGCTCTTTCCCCAAGCCTGAGATACGAGGTTTGCTTCTGATGAAGGGGAGACAGCAGTGGCTCTGAAGCCCTTTGGACCTGAGAGTGCTCTTGTCTGTCAATGATTGTGAGAGTCCTCTGGCCTAGGAATGGAATATTTCTTCCCTTAGATAATCCGAAGCCCTTTGGACCCAAGAGTGTTTTTGTCTGTCAATAATTGTAGAAGTCTTCTTGCCTTAGAATAGTCCTACAAACATTACTGACTGTCAAATATAATCTGTTGGTCAAAAATGACCTCAAGTTCCTGAGACCCCCCTCAAACTGACCTGAAAGCCATAAAATTAGCAAAGATAATCTGTTGGTCAAGAATAACCAAGTTCCTGAGAGACCACCACTCAAACCTACCTGAAAGCTATACAATTAGCAAAAAAGTAAGACGATGCTTGGATCCAATTTTGTATAAATCTATCTTCCTTCTCTTAGATCCTTTGCTAATTTCTTTTGGAACTTAGTTGATTTGTAATAGCTTTACAATTACAAATAAATTTTGACTTGGATATGGGTTCAAATCTGCAAATTCTTTTGAGATACTTCATGACACCGGTCTGTGACCCCCAACTTTTGCGGGTCCCCTTTCCAATCTAACACTTCTGTATCTAAACATTTTCTATAATCTGAATATAGTCTCAATTATCAAGAATCTGGGGTTAGCTAGAAATAAATATAAATGTAAATTAGGATTAAAAGCCCTTCCTTCCTTCCTTCCTTCCTTCCTTCCTTCCTTGCTTCCTTCTTCTCTCCTTCCTTCCCTCTTTCCCTCCTTCCATCCTTTTCTTCCCTTTCCCTCTCTTCATTCCCTCTCTCCCTCCCTCCCTCTTTCTTTCTTCCCTTCTTTCTTCTTGACATCATGAAAAGAGAGGTTTATAACTTCATTATTTGATACTTCTTTGAATGAGGCACAGGTAGGGGTCAGGCTGATAGACCTTATCATGATGCTTTTTTTTGTTTGGGCCTTACTACTTAACTAAGAAATAATCATGTATACATACATATATATGCTCATATACATATATACACATACATGCACTGCTAAATGTCAGGATAAAGAGATCAGGCTATGAAGATGAACATTCATGGTTTTTTATTTTCTAAGTGCTTCTGATTGAAAGGTTAGTGTAAGCTAGGGAAAGCTAATAGGAAGGTAAACTAGAAAAGATGAATTAAAAGGGATCTCTAGGCCTCGGAAATCTTCATTTTATGTTAGATCTGATTTTTTTTTCATGGCTCATTTTCCAATTTCTTCTGCATTATGAATATTAACCTCTAGGTTCCACTTCTCTACCTTCACAGTGGTATAAATTTAGATTCTGGGACCTATGAGAAAAAAAGTCTGTATCTCCAGGCAAGCATTTCAGAATGAGCCCTTTTTCTGTTGCAAAATAAAGACATCTCCCCTGGAGAGTTTCCCATCATGCAATGCAGGAATTGCTTGGGCAGCATTTGTGCCCATCTTGGACAGGCACTGAGAACAAAGATGATGATATGGAGGCACAGAGAGAGCAAGTTGTCTAAGGCTTCTGAGAGCATTTGACAGCTCTGGGAGTGTGTTTTACCTGCTGTGCAGACCATTAAATTAGATAAAGCCTTTTTGAAGAAGACGAGAATTTACAGAAAACTTATCTCTTCCTGTACATTTAAATTTTCTTTTTTTTGTGAAAACATCAACATGGATATGTATGTGTATACACACACACACACACACACACACATGTAAAATCTCCATGATGTTAATGTAGCATATTTAAGAGTCACAGTTAAGAAAATTAAATCCCAAGCTAATTCCCCATCTTTGACCCAAAGCCACCAATTTATGGACCATTCTTCAAATTAATTAAAATTGTGAAAAAAGCAAAGTTTCTTTTTGATGACTGTTTATAGTACAATGAATACTAAATAAAGACATTCATTTACTAAATACTAAATACTAAAAATGAAGACATGTGAGATGCATATTACTATCACAAAACACCTTTCTTATTTGGCACACTATGCTTTTAGTATGTAGGTATTTTTAACATAAGTTTTCCTTCATTGACTATAAATTTGGAAAAAAAAAAAAAAAAAAAGCATTTTTCTTACCTGAAGGATCTTATCACCAGGCTGCAGCAGGCTGGATGCTGGCCCATCAGGCTGAACCCTAGTAACAAAGATACCCTATAAGTCAGAAGTAACAGAGGTTAGGATTCTATTACCAAGAACTAGGTTTTAGATTTGTTTGCTATTAATTCACACCAAAAACTCAGATTATTACTTTTTAACAATACCAAAAACTTGTGAAATAATCCACTCAGGTTAACTTCAACAATATTATTATACTACCTTTGCTGTACAGGTCACCATCACTAAAAATCATACAAATTCAGATTATTACTTTTTAACAATACCAAAAACTTGTAAAATAGTCCATTCAGGTTAACTTCAACAATATAATTATAGCTATACCTTTGGTATAAGTCACAATCATTAAAATCACAAAAACTCAGATTATTACTTTTTAACAATACCAAAAACTTGTGAAATAGTCCACTCAAGTTAACTTCAACAATATAATTATAACTATCTTTGATGTATGTCACCATCACTAAAAATCATAAAAACTCAGATTATTACTTTTTAACTATACCAAAATTTGTGAAATAGTCCACTCAGATTAACTTCATGTATAGGTCACCATCACTAAAATATCTATGGGAAAGACCCCTCCAGCTTTCCTAGTACACAACAGGATTATGAATTAATTTGACAGCATTTTCTTGTTAAGTCACAGAGAACTCTACTGTCTAAATTACAAACTCAATTATCTTTCATGTGCTCATACTGTTTTCAATCATCCCATCTACTTGGGAGGTAATTCGTCCAAGAGACTGTATATCATTAGTTCAGAGCAATGTTTTAAAAGCTCGAGTAGAAGCTGTATATGTTGATTTATTTCATCGATTATCTCGTGTTTTGTTGAGATTTCATCTAAATCATTTTCTATTTACACAGAAATTGAAAGCATGTTGACTGAAATAGAGATGGTATCTATATGGTGATAAAGTCTCATCAATTCAGTCCCCAAATTGTACAATTAGCCAGTGTAGACAAACCAAGACATTTACTGATTGAATTTTTTTACCTTCCAACTAGATGCTTGAATATTGTGTAAAAACAGTTTTAAAGTACAATGCTTTTCAAAATCAACATGATTATGTCTACTCTGTAATTTGCACAACCATTGTTTGTTTGTTATTCTGGACTTAATAGATTTTTGAGTCTAAGCTTTAATGCATTAATAAATAAGTAAACAAGTTCTTCTGAATTCTTGTATCTATATTTAGCCCATTTTCATCTCCCAGCATTTGAGTTCTTACTCAAAATTATATTGTGTGCTTTCCATAAAACCCTTTGATTTCCTACTGTTATCCTCCACGTTTAAAGACAATAATACCAAAAGTGGCTAGGACTACATCATGTTCTCACCACCAGCTAAGTTTATCAGTCACATGACTAGGTAGTTAATTCACCAAGTGAATTGTTTGCCTGAAATGAAGCATTAGTTTACTCAAAATGACCAATGTTACCCTTGTCATTAACCCAAGACTGGGGGAACCCAATAATTATTTTCATGCAGGAGATGTGTGCAATCACTCCCAAAGGGAGGGGATGCTTTCAGGGCCCTTTGCTCTTGGTTGTTCTGCCTCTGCTCTAGAAGATAAGGGCATCACTGCCCAAAAGATGCCCACACATCTCTGAGATGCAGCTGCTGAGGTGCAGCAGGTGAGGACTATGTGTGCTTCGTGGCTCGCCATCTGTGTTTCAGCCGATTCTGTTGCCTCGCTTGCTTCAGCACATTGGACAGGGAAAGTTGGGTATATTTCCATCATGAACTTAAACTTTTTGTTTACATTCTGTCTTTTTTTTTTTTAATTATAGCTTTTTTTTTTTTGACATTACACATTATACAATTACATTATTACACGTTATAGCTTTTTATTTACAAGACATATGCATGAGTAATTTTTCAACATTGACCCTTGTAAAACCTTCTGTTCTAACTTTTCTCCTCCTCCCCCCCACCCCTCCCTAGATGGCAGGTAGTCCAATACATTATGTTTTGTCTATAGGGACAGGATTATAGACAGTATAACTGCACTGTTCCGGCCTCACTACTCTCTGGGGCTTTGTTAGTATTGAGCTGGTGCCAAGAATGGAAATGTGAAGAATCCCAACATGTCCTAGTCAGGGCAGGGCCATTGGAAGGTGTCTCTTAATGGGGTGCGATCCAGCCAGCACCCTGAGGTTGCCGATGAAGCTTCCTGACCCAGGGACTGCAATTTCCCAGGGCCATACTGGCCCTCTTGTCCAGGTTTTAGGTTTGTGGCACTGCTAGTAGCCCAACATCTGCTGAAGGTCACAGGTATTCTTTGCCTTTCAAGTTGCCAGTGTTTCCCAGGAGATCACAAGCTTAGATCAAAATCAGCGTTCAGATGCTGTTGTTGCCATTGCTGTGCTTTGGACTATCTTTAAGGTGATGACACAAGGTAGATATAATGAGGAAGATTCAATCAAGACATGTCTCTGTGTGGGGATGTCCCAGAATGGAAACTCCCTCCATTATCATGGATTGGTGGCTCATATATGACTTGTAGATTTAGAGACTTGATTGAGGTATTGAGAGATAAAATGACTTGTCTAAGTTGAGTGATTCTTTTCTATCCCATAAGTTAGAATTATATCTATTCTCTTCACCCTAATATTTACATAAAACCACCAACTAATACAAGGATCATTGCTCTCTTGTTGTTGTCCTTAATTCATATTCTTCTGTATGAATAAAAATAAGGAGTTTGGGGATGCCTTTAAGTGCCCAACAACATTTATGTAAAATCCTAAGAGACAAAACATTTTTCAGACATATCTTTGAGTAGTTCAGGGACAAGATAAGAAATTGAAAGAATTGATAAGAAATTGAAAGAATCCACTGATCACCACCTGAAAGAGACCCCAAAATGGAAACGCAAAGAAACATCATAACCAAAGTCCAGACCTTATAGATCAAAAAGAAAGTATTGCAAGCAGCCAAAAAAAAATTTAATTCAAATATTTTGGAGCTATAGTGAGGATTAAACAGCATTTGGTAGCTTCCACATTAAAGAATTGGAGGGCTTGGAATAAGATATACCATAGGAAGGCAAAGGAATTAAGATTAAAATCAAGAAAAATCTGTCCAGCAAAACTGAGCATAATCTTTCAGGGGGAAAATGGACATTTAATGAAATAAAGGACTTTCATGCATTTTTAATAAGAACTAGAGCTGAATTAAAAAACAAACAAACAAACCCCCAAATACAAGATGCAAGGGAAACATAAGGTAAAAAGAAAATAAGAAAGGAAAACATTAGAAATTCAATAAGATTAAACTGTTTATATTTCTATATGGCAATATGATATTTGTAATTCTGATAATTTTATTATATAAGAGTCAAGAAAGAAAATTGCACTGGGAGAAGAAGGGGATGGGAAGAGATTAAAAAGGGTAAATTATTTCACATTAAAGAGGCACCAAAGAACTATTATAATGGAGGGAAAGTTTGGGGGGATTAGTAGGCAAAATTTAAACCTTATTTTCATCAAAAGTAATCAAAGAGGGAATAACACACACTCAGATGGGTAAATAAAACATCTATCTTACCCTATAAGGGAGTAAAAATTGATGGGAATAACAGAAGGTGAAGAAAGACTAATACAATATATTGGGGAATGAGGGAATCAAAAGTAAAACTTTTTTTTCACTTAAAAGTATTTTATTTTTTTCCAAGTACATGTAAAGATATGTTTCAATATTCATTTTATAAGATTTTGAGTTGCAGTTTTTCTCCCTCCCTTCCTTTCCCTCCTCTCAAAACAGCAAGCAATCTGATATAGGCTATACATACACAATCATTTTAAACATATTTCCATATTAGTCATCTCATGAAAGAAAAATCAGAACAAAAGGGAAAATCATGAGAAAGAAAAAAAATAAAACAAAATAAAAAATAAATTTTAAAAAAGTGAAAATAGAATGCATCAATCTGCATTCAGACTCTATAATTCTTTTTCTGGATGTGGATAAAATTTTCCATCTCAAGTCTTTTGGAATTGTCTAGTATTACTGAATTGTTAAGAAGATCTAAGTCTATTATAGTTGATCATCACATTGTATTGTTGTTACTGTGTACAATATTTTCCTGACGCTGCTAATGAAGTTTTAAAACAGTTGTGAGGAGGGAAAGTGTGAGGAATAAGAGAGATTGAGATAAAAAAATAAAAAATATCATTAAGGGAAATGCATAATTAGTTATCATAAATATAAATGGGATGAATTCATCCCTATGGTGGAAGCAGATAGAAGAATGGATTAAAAACCAGAATTCTACAATATGTTTTTCACAAGAAACACATTTGAAGCAAGAGATACATATAAGGTAAAGATAAGGGGCTAGAGTAGAATGTATTATACTTCAGCTGAAGCAAGGAAAGCAAGGATACCAATTATGGTTTCAGACAAAGAAAAAGCAAAAATAGATAAAGAAGGAAACTATATTTTGATAAGAGGAACCATAGACAATTAAGTCATATTAGTGCTAAACATATATGCACCAAATGGCATAGAGTTTAAATGTTTGTAGAAAACAGAAGGAAATAGATAATAAAACTGTACTAGTGAGGACCTCAGTTTTCTTTCCTCAGAATTGGATGAATACAATAAAAAAACAAAAAAGTTAAGGAGGTGAATAAAATTCAGAAAAGTTAAATATAATAAATCTTTGGAGAAAATTGAATGAAAATAGAAAGACCATACCCCCTTTCCCCCATTCAGCAGTATATGGCAGCTAGATGGAAACTTACCATGTATTAGAATATAGAAATCGCATAATCAAGTGCAGAAAGGCAGAAATAGTAAATGCTTCCTTTTCAGATCATGGTGTAGTGAAAACTACATGCATTAATGGACAATGGAAAGTTATTAAAGGAAAATTAGAAATCAGATGATCTAGTTTGGAGAATAGGTGGGTTGGGCAATAAGTCATAGAAACAATTGATAATTTTATTAAAGAAGATGACAATGTATTAGAATTTATGGAATTCAACTAAGATGGGCTTGGGGGAAATTTTATATACCTCATTGTTTACATTGGTGGAATAGAGAAAGAGTAGATTGGTTAATTGGACTTGCAACTAAGGGGACTAGAGGAAGAATAAATTAGAAATTCCCAATTGAACACCCAGTTGGAGGTCCTGGGGATCAACGGAGAGATTAATAAAATTGAAAGTAAGAAAATCATTGAACTAATGGATAGGAGTAGGAACTGGTTTTATGGGGGAAAGCAACAACAATGGAGTAGATAAAGCATTAATTAATTTAATTAGAGATGGGAAAGAAGAAAATCAAATTAACAATATCAAAAATGAAAAGGATGAATTCACAACTAATGAAGGAGAAAGTAAGACAATTGTTAAGGGATATTTTGCCCAACTGTATGCCAATAAATTTGATAGTCTGAATGAAATGGATGCATATCTAAAAATATAAATCACCCAGCTTAATAGAGACCTTAAATAGCCCTGTCTTAGAAAAAGAAATTGAACAAAGCCATCAATATACTTCCTAAGAAAAAATCTCCAGAACCAGATGGATTCAAAAGCAAATTCTACCAAACATCTGAAGAACAATTAATCCCAATACTATATAGACTATTGGGGAAATAGGTGAAGAAGGAATTTTGCCAAATTCCTTTTACAATAGAAATATGGTGCTAATATACAGGCCAGGAAGGGCCAGAGGAAAAAGAGAAAATTACAAACCAATTTCCCTGATGAATATGGCTGCAAAATTTTAAATAAAATACTAGCAAAGATATTACAGCAATGAATCACAAAGATCATATACTATGACAGGTGAGATTTGTACTAGGAATGCAGTGTTGGTTCAATATTGGGGAAATTGTCAGTGTAGTTGATTATCAATAGCAAAATCAATAGACATATCATTGTCTCAATGGATGGAGAGAAAATTTGACAAAGTACAACTTCCATTTCTATTAAAAACAGTGGAAGACATAGGAATGAATGGAGCTTACTTTAAAATGATAGGTAACATTTATCTAAAACCATCAGCAAGTACTGTCTGTAGTGGGGATGAGCTAGGAGTCTTCCCAATACAGCCAAATATGAAGCAGGGACACTCATTTATCACCTATATTGTTTAGTATTGTGCTAAAGATGTTGACTATAGCAGTGAAAGAAGGGGGAGAGAGTGAGGGGATTTGAATGGGCAATGAGGAAACAGAACTACCACTTTTTGTGGATAATATTATATAGTGGGAGAATCTTATAGAGTCAACTAAAACCTCCTTGAAATTATTAACAACTTGGGGAAGGTTGCAGGACACAAACTAAACTGACACAAATCATCATGGATGTTGCCAACAAGGTATGTTGCAAGAGATAGAGGGAGAAATTCCATTTAAAATAAATTTAAATAATATAAAATACTTGGGAATCTACCTGCTAAGACAAATCCAGGAATTAGATGAATACAAGTATAAAACACTTTTCACACAAATAAAGTTAGATCTAAACAATTAGAAAAATGTTGATTGCTTGTGAGAAGGGTGATCCAATTTAAAGATGACATTTCTATTTAAACTAATCTATGCCAAGCCACCAAGGATTGTTTTATAGAGCTGGAAAAAAGATGATAAAATTCATCTGGAGAAACAGAGGCTCAAAGATGTCAAGGGAATCAATAGAAAAAAATGTGAAAGAAAGTCATATAAGATCTCAAATTATTTTATAAAGTGATAATTATCAAAACAGTATTTACTGGCTAAGAAATAGAATGTTAGATTACATATAAATTATATTATAGCAAATAACCATAGTAATCTAGTATATGATAAGCGCAAGGATCCAAGATTTGGAACAAAAGTTCATTATTTGATAAAAACTACTAGGAAAATTGGAAAACTATGGCAGAAGTTGGGTATAGAACAACACCTCACACATTGTACCAACATAAGGTCAAAATGAGTACATGACATACATAAAAGTGATACCATAGACAAAGGAGCATGGACTACTTTATCTGTCAGATTTATAGATAAGGGAAGAATTTAGGATGAAAGAAGATATAGAAAGCATTACCAAACGTAGAATAAATAAATTGATTTATAAAATTAAATTTTTCTGTGTGTGAAAACAAAATCATTACAATCAAAACTATAAGGAGAGCAGAAAACTTGGAAAAGAATTTGTAACAGATATCTCTGGTAAAGGCCTCGTTTCTCAAATACAGATAAACTGAGTCAAATTTATAAAAATGCACATCATTCCCCAACTGATAAATGGTCAAAGGATATGAACTGGCCATTTTCAGAAAAAAAAATCAAAGATACCTATAAAAATGCTCTAAATTGGTCCTGATTGTGGAGAAGCATATTAAATCAACTCTGAAATATCATCTCATACCTATCATATTGCTTAATATGGCAAAAAAAAAAGTTGGAGGGGTGGAGTTGTGAACTGATTCAATAATTCTGGAGAACAATTTGAACTATTTGCAAAGGGCTATAAGATCTACCAGTATAATTGTGCTATCTCTGTCTCTGTCTCTCTCTCTGTCTCTCTCTCTCTCTCTGTGTATAAAAGGGAAAAAGAACCAATTTGCAAAAAAAAAAAATTAGCAGCTCTTTTTATGATGGCTAAAAATTGAAAATTAAAGGATGTGCATCAATTGGAGAATGGCTAAACAAGCTCTGGCATATGAATACAATGGAATATTACTATGGTATAAGAAATGATAAACAATGACTTCAGAAAAATCTGGAAATCCAAGATTTCGAAGAGTCACATTCATTTTATAACATGAAGTCACACATCAGTTTTTCACTGTTCACAAAGGAGGTCCTTGTTTACCACGTTTCCCTCCTCTGTTGTACAAGAAAGCCACATTTGGGATGTCTTTGTCATGTAGATCCTGATTGTTATTAAAGGTGATTTTTCATTCTAACTTGTCATGAGCCATGAAAACTCAGGGAGGTTCTTCCCCATCCCTGCACCCTGTTTCTTTATCTGTAAAATGACATGGTTCAAACAAGCCAATCTCTATGTTTTTTCTTAGGATGATGATTTTGTGAAACTGTGATTTGTAAAATGTTCCTCCCATCATAAAATGTCTAAAGGATCTGATCGGTTAAATCAGGCCATGGAAAGATGAAGTAAGTGGCCATTACTGAGACCCGGCAGGCTCTACACTTACCCATAACTCAGGTCTTGCTTGCAAGCTGTAGGACCAATCCAGTGTCTGGGCAAGGGAGTGATTAGGTGGGACCCCTCGAACTGAAACAGTGTCATATGACCTATTATGTAGCTGCCAATGCCTCATATCCTAACTCAAGAAACTAAATTCTTACTTTAAAATTGTTTTTATTATAAAGCCAAATATTTCATTAAAAAAATAAGCAATCAATTCAATGACTGGCTTTATATTTTGCTTTATTATATATTTTTATTTATTTATTTTATTATATATTTTTATTTATATTTTATTATATATTTTGCCTTAGTCTTCTTGAGAACCTGAGCCAGTCCATTATCCCTCAGGACCTAGATCCCTAAACCTAGTAGTAATAATTAACATTTATATAGGAGTTTTCTCCACAAAAAGACCCAACATCTCAAAGTTTGTAGATGGCTTGAAGATGTTGCTGGCAGAACACATTCAAACAACCTGGAAAAGCTTTGAAGAATGAAATACTTACTGTTGTCTGTGTTTGTGGGTGTTAGTAAATAATGTTATAATGTTGGATTTGGAGTCAAGAAAATGTGGATTCAAATCTTGCCCGACAGATTCCAGATGTGTGAAATTAGAAAAATCACTTAACTCAGCCTCAGTTCTCTCTTCTGTAAAACGGACATAATAATCGCACTGACCCTTTCAGGTTGTTATGAAAACCAAAAGAAATTTGAAATGTAAAGCTCTTTGGAAATATTCACTCGCTACACAAATGTTGATGTTGTTGTCTAAGAATCAGGCAAGGTGAGTGCGGTAAATCATATTGTTCCAAGGTCAATGACCAGGGGATGGGTTTATATTTAAACCCAGTCTTTCATAAAACCATTAATGAGGGCATGGAAGAGATGCAATCTGATTGTTAGAGGGATTGCCCATTACAGAAGAGATCCCAGAATTTTGGAGTATTGAGACAACATTTTCTCCAGTGTCACAATTATTCCAATTTTACAGGTCAGGAACCTGAATGAAACTGACAGGTTCAGTGACTTATAGTCATGGTCAATGTCAGAACTAGAACCCAGGCCTTCTGCTCCCAGTCTAATACCTCTGCTACCATAACATCCACCTATTGGACACGAGCTATTTCCTCCTTTTGAAGCCTGGGGTTGGACTTGTGATATGCTGTCACTGACCACTGCCCTGTTTAGAACTTTGCCTACTCCCTGTGACTCCAGTGGCCCCTGGTCAACATATCTACCTGCCCACCTGCTCTTACAGCTCATTTTTGCCCTGTGCACTTCCCCAAGTTCCAAACATCCATTTGAATTTTGCTCCAGTGCTCTCAGTCTGGAGCTTCCATTCCAGTCCAAGCTGTCTCTTGGCAGAAGTCTGTCAAGTGGGGGCTACGTGGTCCTACCTGAGTGGTAGGAGAAGCCAGGCTGACCTTTATTGATGCTTTTCAATTGATTTTTCCATGGCAGAATTTAGTCAACAAGATCCTCTGGAGAAGGATCCTCTTGGCACATCAGCTTGGTCTTTAGTCCAGTCCCATTGTATTTCAGTGATATAAAATGAAATACTGATGATTTCGAAGGGAAGCAATTATAGTGAAATACAATTATATAAATATTTGTAATAAAGCAAGTTTCCAGATCCCAAGTTAAGAAAAAAAAAAAGTCTTGCCCCAAACTTGGGAGATCTGCTCATTTACTTTGTGAATAACAAAACTCCTTGCTAAGTGTTATTCTTCTGTGTGATTCAAATGTCATGGACACAGAATAAGTGATAGATTATAGATAGACAATATAGATTTTTAATAAAGAAAATACATGCTCCTTGCAAACTCTTCCATTTTTAAATTAACCAATGTTATAAGGCTCAGTAAGACTGAAAAAATATTCCAGGTGCATTTTGTGGTTTTCTAAAACATACTTTCCTAGATATTTGCATTCCTTAGATACAAGGGAGCACTTTGGTGCTGCATTTATAAATTCTTGTCTTTCAAAAAAACAAACTGTACACACACACACACACACACATACACATACCCAATATACATTTTCATTTAAATAATCTTTACCAAAATTCAATGTCCTCAAGAAATCTTTTTTCCTATCTTTCTGAATGAATTAAGAATCAATGTTCATAATCATCATGTTTGAGATTATCTTGCTGTTGCTGGTGATTGTCTTCTCTAGGCCAAACTTTTGTATCTTAAGGCCTTTTTAGGGGAGGTTTGAGTGTATTTTTTCAATCTCTGCCCACATACTCAGATTGTCGTTATCAATGACCGTCCAATTTTCTGTACATTTGCTAAATATGGAAGTTGCCTGTTTAAACTTCATGAAAGGAAAAAATATTTCTGGCCAGTATCCAGCATCAAGCAGTTAACCCTCCTGCTGGAAAAGTCCCTCTGGAACGAGCCGTTCTGTTGTGACCATGGCTGTGAAACCTGATTCTTCCTGAGCAGGCTTTGTCCCAGGTGTACTCCTGTGCTTTGGAGAGAACGAGGTCCAGCATCCTTCTCCATCTCCTTTCCTATCTACAACTTTGTGATTCGGTTTTTCTTCCCTCTCAGAGATGCCAGTCTCAAAACGTGAGTCCCATAATAACTTTTAGGAACACAGCCAATTTTTTTTCTTCTCAAACTTTCAAGTTTTTGAATAATCAGAGTCTTTTCTCTATTTATTAGTGTGCTAAGTTTGCTCAAATAAACAAAACGTATATACATGGAGAAGATTAACTGATCATTTTAGGATACAAAATCCTCCTATGACTTGTTACCGTATATCTCAGATGATCAAAAATCTCTGGATACCTGTATTTTAAAAGTAATTTTATAAAGTAGTTAAAAAAAAAACCTGAATATAGCAAGTACCAATAAATTCATTTCCTAAAGAGAGAAAAGCATAGACCAGATTAAAGTTTCCTATTTTGGGATAACACGAGTTTTATGTGACAAACTTCAACCTATCATTCTTTTCATTGTTTTAAATCATACTCCCATGAGTAATACACTCTAAATTCAGTACTACCTACTGGTAAGTATCTTGCCATTGAGGAAAACAAAATTAGGCCTGTAAATGAAAAAAAAAAAAAAAAGAAATTCAAATAGTTTTTTTCATTCTTGTGTAGACAAATTAATTGACTATATTTTTCACTTTTCTACTTGTTATTTTGGTTTAGTAAATATAATACTAAGACCATATTCTAAACTTGAAAAAAAAACAGAAAAGTCTGGTCATATTGCCCCAGGTGACCTCTCTAGAGATGGAGCCCTTCTTCCATGGTTACCCATAACTGAAATGACAATATTTGGTCTCTTCTGCCATCAATAATGGCACAGTGATGATATACTTATATTAAGCCCAAAAATGGCAAATAGGAGAATTCCTAATTATTTTCTGTAAATTGGGAACTTTCATTTCAGTTTGGCAGTACCAGATATATTTATTAATTTATTATATTAAATTATAATAATATTATATTAAATACACATTTAAATTTTTAAAGGGTTTTGTTACTTTTTAGGGATTTTTTTTTCCCTATGGTCATATCTAAATGCAATTCTATGTCATGACAATTACTCAAGATAAATTGTAAGAAATAAATTGTCTCACTAGAAGTTGATAATTTGTAAATATGTGATTAAATAACATTTATAAAAATACTTATATTTATCATTGAGGAATATAGAGTAATGCTTTTTTTTTTTTTTTGGTAACATTAGAATCCCTTGGATATATTGGACCTTATAGTTGAAAATAATAATTCACAGAAATCTTTTCCATCATCGTTCATTCTGAATAGGAAATTTTCCAATCAAACTGAGAACACCAAGTAACATTTCATTTTTCTTCTTCATTTAAAAGAAAGAAGAGAGAAGAAAAGAAAATTGACAGGGCATCTATGCTTTTCAGACAGGGTAAAGAACCAATATGATTTTCTTGCATTTCATATATATTTCCATAAGGATCCATATTTCATAACAATCAGCTTCTCATCACAACTGGGACTAATGTGGAAGCCTCGGCAAAGAGTTAAGAAGTAACCCTAAATGCCAGACTATGGAAGAAGGGGAGGGATGAAGGTGAGGGAGATCCCATGTCTCTGTGGTGAAAACCATTAATAAAGAAGCTCACAACCGTTGTTATTTCTGACACCTCTGAATTTCAAAACTCTAGATTGATACTGATTTGCTAAAAATACCACGATGACTTCCATCTTCCTGGGATCATAGAATCAGAAAATAGGAACCTTAAAATGCCCCTCAAGTACATGGCATCTGCAAAAGTATTTTTAAATGGGGCTAGTGACAACTTTTGTCACTGGTGTGTATTTGCAAATCATCTATAACTATAGCTTGTATTACACACAGAACTGCAATTTTACCATTTGGGCCAGGGAATCTGAAATACATCTGGGCTAAGGAAGACAAAATGTTCCTGGGAACAATCTCAAATGAACTATTTTAGATAAATTCAGTAGACAGTAGAGAGAAGACCCTGCGATATAAGATCCTATGCAGAGAACAAACACTGTCATCTAAGATTGTTGATGAAAAGGCTGCTGAGGATTGGGAAGGGATCAGAGCAGGACAGGTCACCTGGTTAAAAGTGATTATTTGTGTATATGTGAGGAAAATGATCTGGCAGCTTCTAATTTAATCTTGGTATTTTGCTAAACTTAATTGTTCCTAAATGCTGAGGTTCAAGTGCTATCAGCACTCCCTAAATTTCAGTACTCTGAGACAAAGCTCAAGTTCTTCCTTCTTAGTTATTGCTCTACTTATTTGCTTTCCTTATAAGTTTGAAGTTGAAGGGGAGGGATGAAAATACTGCCCTTCTCTCCCCACTTTCCACTCTGTTTTCCTTTATGCCAATGTCTTCTAAGAGAGGGAAAGAGTGAAAAAGAATGACTAAATGCCATTTCTTTATCATCCCCACCCATCCATGGTCTCACATCAGGTCTTTTCATCTCCATTTCATTCTATTTTTCATCCGAGTCCCCAGTAAGTTTCTCCCCCTTTTTAGTCTCATTTCTCATCTCATTCATTCCCTACTCTGATGGGACTTCAGGAGGTGGTCCCTGTGTCCACTGCTCAGCAGGTAGGTGGAAAAGAAGGGGAAAGCAGCTGGTTCCTGGGGTTCCAGTAGGGGACAAATGTGTTTCTAGCATCCAAACCTATCTTTCCTTGGGAACTTTGCTATTGATAATGATTGAGTTGTAGATGATTATAATTCTGTCCAACTTCTGGTAGGTACATTATGAGTATTATTGGAATTGGAGCTCATTTTATAACATTGTTTCTAAGGAAAAATCTATTTAAAATTCCCAATAAGTGATTTATTAGCTTTTGTAACACGATTCTTTGTGAGTTGGGGGCTATCTGTGCGATTTTCTTCAAGAAACCAATCTGGTTCTATAGAAGTGATAAGGTTTTTGTGATCTTTTTCCTACCACTGTAATGTTTAAATTGGTTTTTGTCACATTCATACCAACATATCTTAGAGCAACTTGATACAGTTTTAACTTACTGATAAATAAATGTAAAGATTGTTTTAAAATTGCATACTTTGTTATAAAAAGGATAAAATCCCTTTTAAAATTGGGTCCAATTAATAGTCACAAGAGGAAAAGTTTCTGTCATTCATGATCAATGAAAAAATTGATTTCTTACCTTGTCAGAAGGTTTGAATGGATTCCCTTGTCCACTAATTCCACCACTGATACTAAATCCAAGGCCAGGATTCTTTTCTATTCTCACACAAAACTAAGTTAAAAGATATGAGAAGGGAATCAAATATTGAAAACGTAGTCTTTTCAAATCAATGTACTCTCCTTTCATATCAGTTCAAATCCATTTTAAATATTAAAATGTTTTCACATAACAACAAATTCATTCCCAATAGGTATAGAGAAGGCTTATTTATGAAATATTAGGTTCTTTTACTTACTTCAGTTTGGATTTAAATTAGGCTGAAAATATCTCTATCATCAGCCAACTGCCATCAGGCAGTTAGTTAAAATTAAAATGCAGATATCAGACTCAGAGAAACTCAACTTGATCATTCATATAGAAAAGACCAAATGGATGATTAACTTTTATTGCCTATATTTCAGCATGTTTGGATAAATGATCCATAGTAATTGTTCATCAGTTTCTGAGTCTGGGACAGAAGGTAGAGACAAACAGTAAGTTGGGTCCAAGATAGAATATGGGGAGGAGTGTCATTGCCTTTGGGAGACTGACAAGGTCTTTAAACACACAAGCTCAAAAGTCTATATTTTTAATACCCATATCCTATGGGTAGGCAGCAAAACATGGAATACACTGGCCTTTGAAGAATTAAAAATGAATTTTATACAGAACGCAACATAAAAGTAAGTATTTTATTTGTCCCATAAATAGTTCTCTTAAAACTCAGAGGTGAAAAATTACTCACTAATGTAGTCTTTATAGCACAGAAATTAGCAGATGATCTCTGAATAGGATTTCAGGCTTAAGGTGAGCAACCATCTCCCCTAGGCGCTCGACCAGTTGTTACTTTTAGGATATCTGTAAGGACCTCTTTCTAGCTAATGGATCAGTGCTTTTCAAAATGTGTTATCAGAGGGTGCTTAAGATTGCTGATTATGACAAATTTGAATTTTTTCTATGTCTTGGTATAGATGAAAGACTAAAATGTATTAGTCAGAAGCAAATGGAAGGAATTTTCATGGCATTTTGCCACAGTTTAACTGTAGCTCATTTTTTTTAATGAATAGAAAATGAAAAAATACTGGTATGATTCACATATTTAACTTTTGTCTCTTATCTTAGTGCAATCATTTCCATTTACTTGAAATTTGGGCTAGTTATTCATTGTTGAGAATCTTATATCACACATTGGAACACATGGAAGATCTGTGGATTCTTTTGGACAGCAGAACCCCCCCCCAAAAAAAAACAAACAAACCACTCTACTGAATCACAGAGATAGGTAATAGACTTCATTTATAAGATAAGCAATTTGTCCTCTTACATCTACTTTCATTCTTCCTCTGAGCTTTAGAAAGCATTTATATTCACTTGGTTATTATTATCCCCATCTCCGATTTTGTAGACACAGGAAGCCATTGATAAGGAAACAATCTCTATCCATATAGACTCGTAACTTGGAGTCTGTGAAAATTGTTCTGGGCACGGAGATTTTTAGCATCATGAGCTAGTAGATGGTGTCGAAAACTTAAGAGTCACACAGCTAGTAGATGTCAGGCTTTGAATCCAGGCCATCAAAGTGATCAGTGAAGTCTTCCCTAGAGATGACATATCATCTTTTATTTCCCATGTCTTTGAAAAAGTAGTTTTCCTATACCTGAAATCCCTCCCACTCCAGTGGGTCAAAGAGTATCCACTCTGCTAGGCCTGACATCAGGAAGACTTGAATTTAAAACTGGCCTCAGAAATTTAATAGCTTTATGATTCTGGGCAAATTATTTAACTTTTGTCCACTTCAGTTTTCCCAATTTCAAAATGGGGATCTAAGAGATCCTCCATCAAAGGGTTGTTGTGAAGGTCAAACAAAATAATAAATCTTGCAAACTTTAATGCATTTATTTCCTGTTTTATTTTGTATTGCCTGGAACAATGTCTTACACATAATGGGCCCTTAATGAGTATTTGTTGAACTTAATTATTGGAAACTATATAGACACGAGTGTTTTATTTCTCTTCTCTTTCTTTTTAAATTTAAAGCTCATGTAATTAGATAGGATTTGTGAGATTCTGGGTAAATGTATATCATTGGCAGTCTTAAATCTATTCCTTCCTGGGTCCAGAGTCTGTTGTTCTTATATTTTCAGTGAATCTCAAAATCAAACACTGTCTTCTTAACCAGCAGTTTATTTCCCCTCACTGCCCTTCTCTGAACCCTGTGCATGTAAACAGCAGTGAGTGTGAGGGGGACACTCATGAGCTCTTGCCCCAAACTTCAGAATCTTGAGCAGTGTTTTCCAGAGTCTCTCATTTTGCCATCTAGATCAGGTGAGTCATTAGAACATGGGGTGATCATAGGCTTTGATAAGTCTTAGTTAAGTTTTCTAGAAGTTCTGTTTCTGGTTTATCTGGAAAAAGTGAGAAATGGAGCCAAATAAAAAGGAAAAGCAATTCATGTGAGTGAAACTTGGGTGAAATTTGGAAGGCTTTGAACTAGTGAAGTGGGTGATCAGTTGACTTTGGGCAAAAAAAAAAAAAAAAAAATTGGCAAAATTTTGGAGAAATTTAGGAAAATATGAAGAAAATTCTCTAGACCAAGATAGCGATCCAGATTCTACTTCCAGATTGGAAATAAGAGCAAGGTCAAGAATAATTCATAAGAATATAAACCAAAGAGGTTTAAAAATATAGGGATTAGAATCAGAAGAGGGAGACTCCAGAAGGAGAGAATAATTGGCAAGACCAGATAAGTTAAACAAGAACTGATAAATCAAAGAATTAGAGACTTAAATTGATTATGGAATTATTAATTAATAATAATAATAATATTAATTATCATTAAGGAAGGAAGGGTGGGGCAAATTGTAAAAAAGACTGGAAGTTGGTCTTAGGATCAAGGGGAGATGGGTGTCTTCCTAAAGCTGATGAGATGAAGAAAATGGATTGGAATTGTAAAGTTATTCAAGGCTATGGCAATGTAGCAAAGCAACACCCAAATACTTAGGGTGGTGGTGTAAACATCCAAAAGTTGCCTAAAGGAACAAATCTGGAAATCTCAATCATTACGGAAAATAGGGAGAGTCGTCTAGTGATCTGCTTCAGGTATGAGATTCCACAGTTGAGAAGGTGGGACAGGTGTTGCAAGTAGTAGTTCTCTAGAGGAGAAGGTGAAGGGAGAAAAAGAAAGTTCTCTATCTCAGGTTAAGGAGCATGACAGACTCCTAAAGAAAGAGTTAAAAGGTCCCATTGTTGTGCCACAGTTCCCTTTTGATTGTCCTGACCTAGTTTCCCCATTGTCCTATCTGCCTCAGGTTATAATCTTTTCCTCTTAATGTTTGATTTAGTTACTCTGCCTCAAGTTATAACCATTCCCTCTTAATGTTTGATAGGATAAAGGTCTTATATCTTAGACTTTAGGCTATACTTATTCCCTCTTAATGTTTAATGGGATAAAGGAAATCACATTTTATCCATTTTAAACATCATTAGAATATCAGGAGCCTCTCCAGTGCCTCCCATTATGTTATCCTAGGTGCCTCCCCCAATTAGGGTTAACCCTAACCCTAACCCCATCTAGGTACCTCCACCATTATGTCATAGTTCTTGTTATCCTATAAAAAAGCTTGCTGTCTGATACTAAGGGCTGGATTCTTTGAGATGATAGTCTCCTCCAGCCCTGGGACCACATCGATCCATTTGGTCCCAGTATATCTCTCCATTTAATAAACTATTAAATTGGTCTCTAATCTCTGTCTTGCTCGGTTTCTCCGGCATTACATTTTGGAGGGTTATAACCTGAGGCAGATAGGACAATGGGGAAACTAGGTCAGGACATCAAAAGGGGACTGTGGCACACCACCATTGGGTGGGAAAAAAAGGGATCTTAAGGTGGAAGGAAGATCTGACCCATATCAGGAAGATGGGCAAATAGAAATATTTAGAGGAGAAAAAAGAAATTGGGAAATTCTTCCAGAATTGCATACTATCAGGAGGAAAAAGCTGCTTTGTCTTCTCAAGGGGCTCAGGACCCATCAGATAAGAGATCATTTACTGAGAGGCAGAAGACAAGAACAGCAGCTGTGATTCCCCACTTTGGGCAGTGAGCCAGTTGTTTGTCTAGTGTTGTTTAACAACACTAGAAAGGTCTGTTGCCTTCTTGGTGTGTGCTCTGTGTGTGTGTGTGTGTGTATGTGTGACTGTATTCGTCTATATCTACTTATATGTCTTTCTATGTATATATATATATGTATATTATGTAAATACATTTGTGTCTATATTTATGTTATTATATAAAAATAAATATATATAACAGAAAACCTCCGAGGAGCTATTGAAACAGACGACAATGACCCAACTTTGGCCAGCCATATGGGCACAAATGAGACCACTGGAAGGAATCTGAAAGTATTGTTGTCAATAACTGTGAGATCTTGAGCATATATGTTATATATAATATAAATTATAAATATATTTATATTAAAATACAATATAATAATATATTAAATATATAAATGGATTGATATATATGTATATTATATATATACAAGTGGATTATATAAATGGATTTTATGTATATATAACCATGTATGATGATATATGTGTATGTATATATGTATATATACAAATGTCTGTGTATGTGTGTATATATATGTATATATATAATTCCTTTTTTGTTTTTAAAGAAGATTAATAAGTGATGTCTTCACTTGCGTATGAATAGGATTTAAGTGACGATTTAAGAGGCAAAACTTTGTAAGTTTTACAAAGTCATTAGCTTCTTCTCTTTACTGGAGTTATGGATAACTGGCAATGGCCCAGGATACAGGGGATGGCACTTCCAGGCCTGACCAAGCTCTAAGCACTCTACAATACTTGCCTCTGGGATTCCTTTTTGGGAAAAAAATTTTTTTTGATACATAAAATAAAATACATAGAATTATAAAGAAAACCAATTGCATTGAAATACAGTTATCTGTCTATCTCTATATGAATACACACACATATAAAACAAAACAAAAAATCCAAGTTCATGGATCCTGAGTGAAGACCTCCTGGTTTAAGGACTTGGTATCTATGAAATGGAGAAGACTGGTGAGCATGATTTTCTTCTTTGATCCTGGGGAGTGAATTTCTTGGGATACTTCCAAAGGGGTATCCTGAGTTTTAGAGGAAATACATCAAGGGAAGTCAGCTTTTAAAAAGATTTGTGTCCAAGACAGAATGCGACAAGTCTTGGGTTCTAATAGCAAATACATCACTCAGTTCTGCAAAGAATGCCGAGAGCAATAAAAAAGACTAAAAAAGAAGAAAGACCTTGCTGGATAAAAGAGGAAGATCAAGAAAGAGAGGAGAACGCTGATTTGGGGCAAATGAGCCAGAGATAAGGGACAAAAAAGAGGTAGAGGAAGGATTTGTACTTCTGCTTTCCCAGTATTGGACAATGACAAAAGCCTTGTTGTTGTCTGTTCTTTCAGAGAGGAGAGAGACTTCTGGGAGGAGATGCCTTGCCTTGCAAATGAATTGCATTTTAAGTGAGGGAGGTTGGGTAGGTCACCTGCCTCACTTTCCCCTCCTGAGTCCAGTGGCCAGATATGGATCAAGAAGACTGGAGATAGCTCCAGATACAATAGGAGACCTTGGCTTTTCTCAGTTGAGGTCTTTTCCAGATCTTAAGTTTTATCTAAGGCAACTCCCATTCACTGATCAAGTCTAGGTAAGAAATGAGGCAGAGAATGGCTTCTTTTAACCCCAAAATTGCCCAAATGAAGCTTGGGCTGGAACTTATTGTTGCCCAGTCAATGAAAGCTAGAGGGATTTGAGTTTAAGGCATGGTCCTTAAAGAAATCTAGGAAAGAATAAGGAAGGGAAGAGGGGAGGAATGAAGGAAAGAAGGAAGGGAGGGAGGGAGAAATGAAGGGAGGAAGGAAGGGTGGGAGAGAAAGAAAGGAGAAAGGGATGAAGGAAGGGAAAGAGGAAGGAAAGAAAGGAGAAAGGGAGAGGAGGGAGGGAGAGAGGATGGAAGGAAAGAAAAAAGAAAGAAAAGAAGGAGGAAGGAAAGAGGGAAGGAAGTTGAATTGCCAATTTCTGCTTTCCTTGCCTCAAAAAATGACAAAAGGCAGAATATTAAGGGAAGCAGCTAAGCCAAGAGCACTTTACTTTCCTAAATTTGTAAATGTAGTACAAATATATAACTGCCTAGTTACAAGTAAGAGAACTGGGGAAGGTGCCATTATGCAGAGTTTTAAAGGAGATCTGGATTTGGAGGAGGAGGAGGTAAGAGGAAGCACATCCCAGGTCTGAGAGGTCAGAATACAAGGGGCATCAAATAAGTTAGACCTCACTGGGAAGGGGACTAATGTATAATAAGCATAGAAAAGAAGATTGGAGTGGATTGTAAAGACCTTTAAAGGTTGAACAAAACCACTAGGACCTGAGCCTAGAAAGAATGGGGAGCTCCTGCTCTTGAGCAAGGGGACAGACCTGAGCTTTCCCAATATCACTTTGGGGGTAGGATGGAGGACAGAGAACAGACTGGAAAATGCAGAGACCAGAGACAGGGAGTCTCACTAGGAGGATGCTGCCATTCTCCAGAGAAGTAGGCAATAAGGACTTGAGTGAGGGTGGTCATGCAGGTGGAAGGAAGGGGACATATATGAGAAACGCTTTGGAGGTAGAAGGGACAATACTTGGCAATAAGGGAATGAAGACTCCATGATGATTCTCTGAGCCTGGAAGGCTGGAAAAACTGGTGACTTTGACAGACTTAGAGATGTTCTGAAGCCGTGCACATTGATAAGATATGGGCACAAAATTTCATAATGATACAGACTCCCTAAGGGAAAAAATTAGATTAGAAACACTGGCCTGTTTTATATCCTAAAGGTCAATGTTCAGACCAGAAGACGTTCCTATGAGGTCATCCGGCATGCTATTTAAAATGGCTAGGAACTAAATAAATATTTTCTTATCTAAATGTGCTTAAAATTAGGGATAATTGTGTCTTAAAAATGTGGTGGGAAAATAAATAAAATTCTAGCCAAGTAACAGCTAGACAGAAAAGCTTTGATGTCAAAGAAGTATCACGGTTAATTAAAGTCCATAAAAGCCTGTCTGATGATAATAGGTACAAGACTAAATTATGGAAAGTCCAAATTAATTTTGGTTAGAATAATAATATTCAGATTCCTTGCTTTTTCATTCAGAGGAGAAAATAATTCTGTGCAGGGTTATGGTTCTAAAATGAGAAAGACTGTTTTGGTCCATTTTGTCTTATTATATTTCAAGTAGTGGAAGGGTGGGATTGAAGACAACTTTCCTTTTTCATTATTCTGGGTGGTTATCTGTTTTGCATTTCCAGATGTTGAAATCTCTGGGTGATCTGCTAAATAATGTCTAACCCTGGGGGAGGGGGAAGATTTGCAAAAAGGTTTGTTTGTGTTGGGGGAAGAAGTGTAGACATGTGCATATACGCGTGCACATGTACACATGGTCACAGCACATAGCATGTGTGTTTTGTGCACATACACACGTTACATACATGTGTATAATGTACATGTGTATGGCATTACATCTACCCAGGGCTTCCAAGCTTCTGTCCTTCAAGAGCTATTTTACCCCTCTTTGTGTGTATTAAATAGCCACAGCATAGGAATGAACAGTTTTAAGGAATGGCCCCTTTGCCCGTTGGCTGTGTTGCTTCCCCGTGCCTTCAGTTTCTCCTTCTGTGTAGTGGGTTTCTATGGGTCTCATCCTGTAGCTGGGGATACCAATCACAGCTCTCTCTAACATGGCAGATTTTGGTTCCTGCTGTTTTCTCATCCCATGGAGGAAGTGATGCTGGGATTGTTACCTTCTCTCTTTGATGGCTGAGGGAGTGGACATTGGGGAACTGAGGTAACTTGCCACGGTCACCCAGTCGGGAAGGCTTGGAGCTGGGATTCCAATCCAAGTCCTAGGGCAAGCTCTCTTACAGGGAGCACTGCCTCCCTCACAATGGCCATCACTGGCCCCAAAGGAAC
The DNA here is from genome assembly GCF_902635505.1 of Sarcophilus harrisii. Lineage (NCBI taxonomy): Eukaryota > Metazoa > Chordata > Mammalia > Dasyuromorphia > Dasyuridae > Sarcophilus > Sarcophilus harrisii. Next base: position 7,391,888 of record NC_045429.1, read on the forward strand.
ACCCTGGACTCAATCATACTTTTAGTTTCTACGGCCTTTCGTGTGGGGGTCAGAAGCTCAAATGAACCACGTCCAAAGGAGAGGGAAAAGCGTGGGCTCAGGGGTGGCGCCGAGGGTGGCGGGGCTCACCTGCTCTGGGTACCCGTCCATACTCCTCTGCCCTTTAGTTTGAATTAAGCACCGTCCAGGCTGAGGTCCCCGTGAAGCTTGCGAGGAAGGGATCTGAATGGGCAGTGGGGACTGAAACTGTTGGATGGTCACCTTGTTGACATTGCCCTCATACGGCTGCTGCTCCCGACTCCGATGCTGGAGGCTCTGGGAACCCATCAGCGTCTGGATGTGGCTGCCTGCCTGTGGGGAGAAGGATCTGTCAGTCTGGGACCGGGACCCTCAGAGAGGTGGCTGTGGTCAAACCAGGGGAAGAATCCCTGCAGCTGAGCAGCGTGGGGCTTCAGAACCAGGACAGAGAAGGAACAAAGGGCATGGCTCTGCCCACACGGCTCATGGAGAGGTGAATCCTGAAAGAAAGTGAGATCTGGTCCATCCGTACTTAGCTGATGGTGTGCATTAATGTGACTCATCCCAAGACACCATTGCCTCCCTACTGCCCTAAAATGAACAGCAAGTTCATTTTAATAATTAATATTGATTAATGACAATTAATTAATGACAATTCGCATTCCAGAGGCACACAGTGGAAGTGGGGGATAGTGAAGAGAGGGATAAACTAGGAGACAAAAACTGGGATTCCAGTCTTGCCTCTGGCATCTACAGACTCCCATTGGCCAACTCCTAACTTCTTAGGCAGCTCTCTTAGCCAAGTTTCACATGATTTGGCGATCTGCTTCAGTGGAGGGAACTTCTACATTAGGAGTTCCCTTCATGGTGAGGGAGTGCAGATGGTTATGTGGTATGAGAGGAGCCCGGGGGAAGCTGTGGCTTGACTCCAAGGGGTGTGTGATCAAGCATTTGGTCTTGATCCAGTTTCAGTCATATTCTATCCTTTTTGCATGACTACCCTTCCATGCTCTAACTTTGGAGTTTCTCTCCACCATGGCACCAACTTTATCCCCCAACTCTCTCCTTCTGTACCTTGTTGGTGAGTTTATCGCCCAACTCTATCCTTCTGTATCTTTTCCTCCGCCACCTAAGCTCCCAACCTCCCTCCCAAGCCTCAGCAGGTCAGGGCAGTTAAAACCTAATTTCCACCATGGTAAAAGCTGCTCAAGCACCATGGGGCTTGTCCACTCTCTACACAGTGGACAAAATGATTTTCTTACATTGAGGCTTGTCCACTCTCTACACAGTGGACAAAATGATTTTCTTACATTGAGATTTCACCCTCCCCAGGGGCTTCCTAGTGACTCGGGGATCCATTATGATTTCATCCTTCAAAAATTGCTATTTTTAGTGTTTTATGTTTTACAGAGATGATAGTAACACATGCATGTAATTTATAGATAAAATAGATATAGTAATACTATATTATACTTATACTATATAATACTACAGTACTAGTATATATTATACCTGCAGGGGTCCTCAACCTATGGCCCGCAGGCGAGGATGCGGCAGCTGAGGATGTTTATCCCCCTCACTCAGGGCTATGAATTTTTTTTTTTTTTTTTTTTTATTTAAAGGCCCACAAAACAAAGTTTTTGTTTTTACTATAGTCCGGCCCTCCAACAGTCTGAGGGACAGTGAACTGGCCCCTTATTTTAAAAGTTTGAGGACCCCTGCAATATATATATATTATATAGGTAATATATATATATTGCAGGGGTCCTCAAATATATATATATATGCTTATATATAGTATATATATATATATATATATATATATGCTAGTATATAGTATAGTATATAATACTATAGCATACTTATAGATAAGTAAAACACATACAGGAAGGTGATATTTCCAAAGCTTTCTGCTCAAGGAACACCCAATTGAAAAAAGTGTGACCCTCCACCATTCAAATTACTCCACACTTCTATCCTACTTCAGAGTTTGCAAAGTTTTTTTTCTGATCCTCTGAGGTACTCAATGAAAGCCTCATCCTCATTTTAAAGACAGGAAATTAAGCCTCTAACCACTTAGATGATAGTCAGGACTAAGTACCACGTAGCAAGTGGAATTTGAACTCAGGTTGTCTCAACCTAAACCCAGCGATTTTTGCAATTTTTACAATAATTTTGGAATTTTACAATGGAAACTGTTAAAAGACTTAGAAGTAAGTCTTTAGCATTCTGGTTGGAGGCTTTATAGGAGGACATGATCAAGAGAATACGGAAAGGCAGCCAAGTGTAGAGGCTGAGATGGAGTCTTGGAGTCAGGAACTCCGGGATTCAAATCCACTCCCACTTCTGACAAACACTGTCTGTGAGTACCTGGGCAAGTCCCTTATCTCATCATCTTCCCAGGCAACTCTTCCCCTCCTTCCCTGAGGCAATTGGGGTTAAGTGACTTGCCCAGGGACTTTTGTTTCCTTTTTCTGAAGCTAAAGTCTTGGATAAAGTTTTATTCTTTTTTTTTTTTTTTGACACATCATAGGAAAATTATGGTTTTGTTCAGATAAATATTTATTAAATGATTGCATTATTTCAAAAAGGAAATATTTCTATGGCATCTTAATCAAATGTTTCTGCAATTTGGAAACTAGTCTAGTTAAAAGAGACTCATCATTCCAACGGCTACAAGGAAATGCAATTTTAGGTCCTAAAAACTTTCCATCGTTGAGAAGGGTTATGATTCAGCATATCCTCATTGACAAAGACTTAACCTTTAAGTGTTCAAATTATATGTAACTAATTGTACCCATCTTGGTCCTAATTCTCTCTCTGGATGTGTATATATATATATATATATATATATATGTGTGTGTGTGTGTGTGTACACATAGTCTGTGGATTTTCTGTAGAGAGAACTTTTAAGGGAGAGTTACAAACACAAAAAGTCTTAATAGAATGAGAAACAGAGGCTCACATTTAGCTTTCTGGATCTGAAACATTAATTATTTTTAAATAGTATTTGTTGAGGCAGCTGGTTGGGACAATGGGTACAGTACTGGACCCCGAGTCAGAAGAACTGAATTCAAATCCAGTCTTAGATTCTAGCTGTATGACCCTGAGGAAGGCACTTAGCCCTGCTTCCTGACAAAATGAGCCATTGGATGCCCTGAAGGTGGGAATGACAAACCACTCCAGTGTCTTTGCCAAGAAAACCCCATGGATGGCATTGGTCCATAGGGTCAAGAGAAGTCAGACACAACTAACTGAATGGCTAAATGACAAAAACAGCAAAGCATTTGTAACTGTGCTGCTTATTGTGATTTAGCCTCAGAGCCATTCATTCTCTTTTAGAATAAAATGAAATAGTCATAGGATTCTAGGACCAAAGATTTAGAGCAGGAATGGACCTAGAAGAGCACAAATCCCTCATTTTACAGATGAGGAAACTGAGACCCAAAAAGATTTGAGTGATCACACAGCTAGCTGGAGAGATGGGATTTGAACCCAGGATTTTGGAATACTCGATCTACCCCACCCTGTTGCTTCCATTGTAACCACAAGTTATCTGATTGAGTTATGCAATCTAACAGTTAGCACTTTTCAAGGCTAATCCCATATTTTATTTATTAGGATCTCCTAAACACTCTCTAGATTTTCAAAATCCATTCTCGATGCCCAGAACTAGAACCTCCTCATCCCCTGTCTCATAGAATCATTATCTCACTTCAAGGTTGGGAGCCAATCTAAGCATCTCCTCCTGCAGGAAGCCAACCAGTCCCTAAGCATTTATTAACCCCTCACTGAGTCCATTATGGCACCATGCTAAATGCTGGGGTTACAAAGAAAGGCAAAAACTATCCCTGCCTTCCACAAGCTCACGTGATGACAGACATCTCCTTAAGCTCCCACCCTCCTTTGTGGGCTCTCTTCTTTTTCTTCTGAAATTCACTTAGCAGGCTGCATTTTGTATCTCTCCTGGAAAGTGAAGCTCCTTAAGGGCAAAGGATGATTTACTTTTTGTCTCTGTACATCTAGCACCTAGAATGGGATTGTGCAAACAGAACACGCTAAATCAAATTTTTCCCCAATTGAGTTATGTCTCTTAAAGGCAAGCGTTGTCATACTTACTTGAAGGAGAGACTAAAAATATTATTTTATTGCTACCACAAAGAATAATGCATATCTAAAAACGTGATCCAGAATAATGAAAATCACCAATTTACGGTTTGTGTCTGAACAAGTCCAACACAACCTGTTGATTCAGTCAGATATTATGAGCAAAAGCAACAAACTTTGAACAAAAAACAAAACTTAGAACAAAAGCCAACTTGTTTGACCATTTTTTTCCTGTTTATCTAGTTGCATAGACCACGTGACCTCCGCCTTTTTATTCTAAACAACTACAATAGCTTCGGAGTATAGAGAAGAGTGAAAATATACAAAAATAACCGTAGACTGAGGAACAAAGTAATCGAGTTCATATTAAGACTCACACATTCATACAATTGTACAATAAGACTGAAAACACCTCAGGATATCATCTGTGTTGTGTGGGATTTATTTACATTTGACTGAAAAATGATTACAGGAATCAGACTATTGTCTAATGTGGATAAATAGCCTCAGTTAGACAATTATTCACTTAATTGGAAAGCCACTGAAATGTCATATCTTGACTGCTAATCCATGAGATCCAATTTGTATATAAAATCTGTATCTTCTCATGCTTTTAATTATGGGTATACATGCAGTACATATTTAATAGATGTTTATTTAACCATAATTCTGCATTGGGAAAGAGTGGTATCAGCCTCCTGAGTTATGAAGGCTTTATTTGACTGCTTTCATTGTGGATGCTACAGTTTGAACAAATGAAACAAGAAAAGTGATGGAAAAGCCAGGAGGACCTATCCAATTTCTTTCTGACCACTGCCCAGTTTTCTACCAAACACTTGCTTTATTGCTAGTTTTAAGATGTCTATTTCTCAGATGTCAGTTATGAAGATGACTTCTCTTCAAACCAAGGAGAAGGTAATGTTTGGTGATGATGTGTGCCTTCTGTGATTAGAAAGAAATGAATGGGGGAAATCTGGCTTCAGAGAAGGCCCCCTGGCAGCAGCTGGACTGCAGAGGCCAATGTGTGCCCAGCAATGTATGCCACGTAGTGTCAAGGTGAACACTAGTGATCCTTTTACACAGACAAAAAAGTGACTGCAAATTTCCGGTGAAGGTGAATCTAAAATAATTAAAATCAAAATGCCTCAAATCTGCATATTGCTATAAATTGTGTCAAGCATTTTGTATAGTATTTCACTTGAGCCCACCAATAATCCTGTGATAGAAGCACTAGAAATACTGTCAGCCCTATTTTACTGATGAGGAAAACATCATTCAGAAAGGCCAATAAAACTTTCTTGGGATATATTCAAAAATTTTACAGGGACAAAGTAATGTCCAGAGCAATATTTCTTGACTGATCAAAAGGTCACAATGTAGAAAATGTCTTTATGTGAGGTACAGCAGACAGGAAAGGCCTGATCTCTTATAACTGATGACCAATTCCCAAAATAATGGCTGCAAGGTTAAATTCAGATCAAGAGATATATTTTGGAGGAAAAGGAATATTAAAGATAAAACAAAAACAATCTCTACAGTGTTGATGTATAATTTGGATAAAGAACAAGAGAAAAGACATTTGGTCTGGTTCAAGGAAATTGGACAAAATAACTTTTTTTTTTTTTGAGTAGAAAACATTTTATTTATAATAATCTATGATATTTTTGTTTCCAGCTGCCTATAAGCAAAGTATCTATATCTATGGCTGAAATCGTCAGTATTCTTGGTATCCAAGAAAATAAGCATAGCAGTTTTGCAAGTGAACCTATATTGATAGGTTTCTTTGAAATCGATATCACTGTCCCTGGAGAGTTCGTCTCACAGAGACAAGTTGTCCATCAGGCTTATTTTGTAGAAAGTCTGAAGTGTCAGGAGACAATGGATGAACCACATAAGAATCATTTGTTGTGAAGTGGTTAGCTTTGCTTTCACCATTAAGTCTATTGAAAGGAATGGGATGCAAACTATATAGTTTATGTCAAAATAAGAGAGCTAAAAAAAATTTATGCAATCTCAGCATCACTGCATAGAAAGACTTCCAAAATGACTGATGACTTTGAAAATGAAAATGCTTACCTGGAGGTGTAAGTTCTAGGAAATGTTCTTTTAAAAAATCATTCTCATTAGTTTATCATCTTTAAAGGCTTTAGTGCCTTCTGTTATTTTGACGCAAAAAAAATTAAATGCAAGAAACTAAAAAGATAGTTCATATATTATTCACACATAATATATTAAAGGTAAAAAAAAAGATAAAAAATGTTTAAAAATCAATATCTGGACACACATATAATAAAATTATTATTGATTCACAACCAAGATGTCTACAGTGAACTGTGGTTGTAATTCAGATGGTTACTTGGGAATGTGCCCTCTGTGTGTCCTTGGCATAAAAGGAAATCTAAAAGATAACTGTTCCCTTAATAGCACTGTGTGCTTAATGAGCTCACTGAATATTTTATCTACTTCATTCTCAACCATGTTTTTATTTGAAATACTAAATTCTATACAGAGAAATAGAAAAGGAAAGATTGTAGTTTTCAAGAAGAAATTTTCAAGATTTCAAGAAAAAATAGAACCAAAAGTTATAGTCAGACATCAGAATAAAGTCAAGATATTATTTCTATAATCACAGATTTTGAGATTTGGAAGGGACCTCAGGAACCTTCTGGGCCAACTCATACATGAATGACAATCCTTATGGGAACATACGATAAGTCCAACCTCTGCTGTAAGACCTCCATGGAAAGGGCTCCATATAGCACACTTGTGCTCCCCTTTTATGGACTTCTCCAGTTCTATAACTTTGTTATTTTTGTAGTAATGGTCTTATCTGCTCTCTTCCATATCCTTATCTCTAAGTTTTGTTGGAAAGATCACTGACTCTAGAATTATACAAATGGTCAAATCCACCTCTTAGTGTCAGTGTGACTTTGGCCCTGTTACTTAAGCTTTTCAGGTCCCCATTTCTTGTCTATAAAGCATGAATTGCCTCTGAAGTCCTTCCTAGCACTATATATATGATCCTAATATTCTGAGATGCCATCATGAGATCTTGTGTATTTAAGATCCAGAAGAAACTTAAAAGAGAGAAATTCATCCAAATCCTTTATTTTGTGCACAGGGAGATAAGTCCAGGAAGCTCAAAAGAACATTTGACTGCTAAGAATGATCATTCTTTCTCCAGCCCTGCTCGCATGCAGGGAAATGAAAAGATGGTACAAGTTGCCCTTAGAGTCCCAAAAAGGAGTTTATGGAGCTAATTTCATAGTGTTCCCAACGGTAATAAAAATATCATTTCATCATCACCATCTCTCCTGGCTGTGTTTGTGAGGGATGTAAGGCTCTAGAAAGGAGACTGCAGCTTAGGAACAGACATCTCTTGCAGAAGCTTGGAAACCTTAAATTAAGTCAACATATATTTTTACGTGACTTCAGTGAGAAGGCAACAAAGCAGAGGATTATAAAAGGCACTTTGAAACAATATGACTTAGGCTGAAGAAGTAAAGAGGGCCAACCATTTAATAGATGAAGAACAGGAGGAGCACACAGCAGGTATACTTGAGCATGACTAAGGAGCCTGTTGATCTGGGAGAAAAGCAGATGAAATGAGTAATGCTCTAAAGGCAACCACATTTTGATGTGTTTTGAAGTCTATCCGGACTAGAGTTTGGATTTTATTTAGTGGTTAATGGATGACTCTCAAAGGATTTTGAACAATAAGGTGACATAATTGGGCGTGAAGTGTACAGGCCCGACATATAGGAGGATGTTCTGAAGTTGGGAGAGAATAGAAACAGATCTCTGGCAGAATTTGCTATTACAAACCAAGAAAGAGTCAGGTCACCATGACAGGCCCACAAAGCAAGACTTAAGTCCAGAGTTAAAGAGGGGGAAGGGAGACAGATGTTAAGAGACATTAGCTTTGAGATAAGGCTTCAGTCACTGGTCCCTCAGTGAATCCTGTGCATTCTTGCCTCCTTACCTTTGCTATTCCTTCTCCCCCAGCCCAGGATCCTTTCTTTCCTTACTCTTTCCCTCTCCTTCGTGGCTCCCCCAGAGTCAACTCCCAATTCTGCAAAAAAAGTCTTTGTTGCCCATTGATTGCTCCTCTTTTTTGTCCCCTAAAACACTTGTTACCTGTAATAAGTTGGAATGTACTGCTATACTTAATCAATGTAGAAAATACACATGATCAAGTGCTTAAAACTTGATCTACAAAACTGTGTCATTCACTGTTGGAAATTGTACATGAAATGGAAAATTATCGACAGTAATGGAAAGAACATTTAGATGAAAGCTAAAATTAGGACTTGGACTAGACAGAAACTTTTTTTTTCTTTTGAGGCAATTGGGGTTAAGTTAAGTCACTTGTCCAGGATCACACAGCCAGGAAGTGGCAAATGTCTGAGATCAGATTTGAACTCAGGTCCTCCTAACTTCAGGGCTGTTATTCAATCCACTGCTCCACACTTGATACTGGCAGACACAAATGAAAGCAGAGGCTCAACACATATTTGCTTTTTTCTTTAAGAACCTGGACCTAATAGGAGGAGTTAGATTGACAAATGCTTCAAGGAACATGATTTTTTCATTATGAAATGCCATGGACCACTATATTTTGGGATAGCTACATAGATTCTGTTTGAACATAGACTATTTGACTCTCAAGATGAAGTATTTATCTGTAAGTTTTTTTCCTATTTTCTTTTCAGAAGCCTTCCAAAAAGCAGAAAGCCCTAATGTCAATGGCTATGGTCATTTTAAGAGGCAGCAATGGTCATCTGTTTCAAAATAAACATTTCAAGTACTGCTGGGATAGTTTCACAGCCATCATTTGCCCCTATTTCTATCACTTGAGTGGTCTGAAAATGTTTTTTCCTTCTTTTTACTGAATATCTATTGGACAGCTATTCTGTAGACTTCTGTATTTGTTAAATAAAATAATTTATGATCAGTATAGAAATGGCCAATCCTTTAATTTTGTGAGGGTGAAATTTTTTGATGCTAGAGACAGATGTGTTGTTGCTGGAAAAATATATCCTCTGCAAAGTGGAGATGCAGGGTGGGATGTGTTTTATGATTTAACAAATACTATTGTAGAAGTAAGAAAATGTAATTCAAAAGTGACAGTAAAAACTAAACAACCTTTTAATTATTTGCCATTTTTATTTGGAGTTAGGGAATTTTGGGGGGTTGTCTCAGTACACTGTCCCATGTTTGGCCAGGGTGGATTAAAAAAATTCTTTCCAAAGCCTCCCTTGAAAGAAGGCTCCTAGGCCAGCCATGTCTTAATTTCCCATCAGATGCTTTCTTTTGGACTCTTATCTTTCCTCTGTTTTTCATCCTCCTTTTGTGTATTGCCTTCCCCCTTTAGAATATAAGTTCTTTGAAGGCAGGAATTGTTCTTTCCCTTATTTCTTAACACAGTGTCAGGAACATAGTAGGCACTTAAATACATATTTATTGACTGGCTAACTAGTCCTCCTAAGACTTCCAGTGATGGGAATTCACTGCTTCCAGAGTTGGTTCATTAAAATTTTGAACAACTTTAATGGTTGGAAAGTTTTTCTTTTACATTGAGCTTAAATCTGTCTACAGCTTCCAGGCATTTTTCTCATCTTGACCTTTGGGAGTAAGCAGAACAAGTCTAATCCCTTTTCTAACCAGATAGCTTTTTAAATCCTTGAAGGCAGCTATCATGCTCTTTTTATGCTTATCTCTTCCATGTGACCTATTTCAAGCTATAATTCATGCCTATTGAGGGAGTTTTAATTCTCATTGCATACAAAGTTTTCTATCTCTTAGGTCAATAATTCATGTCTTTGGGGACATTTTAATTCTATTTGGATATAATCAGTCTTATTTACCTAATATAAATGTACTCTAGGGCAGATCAAGACAAGTACAATAGGAAGCCACTGTGCCATTCAGGACAATCAACCACGATTTTCATCCTGTTCAATTCAAAGAGTGGACAAAGGCTTTTGGTGACTGCCTAAGTGTAATGTCACTCATTCTTCTGATGCCTAACCCCTTTCTCTATTAGTCTTTTGTACTTTATTTTTAAGTATAGTTTATCACTAAAATTGTATTTTTTTTTCAAGGAGGTCAGTAACAGATTTTTTTTTTTCATTTAACTTGTAATTTTGCTGTAATCCAGCTAGGAAATCATTTGAAATCACTAATACTCTATTGTGGGAACAAGCAAAGTAGTAATTTAGGAGAGACACAGATAAGGGAAGAAGAATTAGAAGGCATCTCAATAGGGAATTAAATGCAGACTCTACTTATCATCTGCAAGGTCCTCCTTTTCCATTAAAGCCAAGAGTGTAATCACGAATGTCAGATTGCAGAGAGGTCAAGAAAGAAGGCTTGAGGAAAGGTCAAATGATGTAGAACCAGTAACCGTAACCGAGAAGAAAAAGGAAAGTAAATGGAGGTGACAATTGTAGATGGCTCCCTCAAGGAGGGAATGAAGATATAGGATACTAGCTAGCAGGGAATAGAAGAAGCAAGTGAGGGTCCCCCCTCCCGCCCCCATGCAATTGGGCTCAAGTGATTTGCCCAGGGTCACACAGCTAGGAAGTGTTAAGTGTCTGAGGCCATATTTGAACTCAAGTCCTCCTAACTTCAGGGCTGGTGCTCCATCCACTGTAGCACCTAGCTGCCCCCTAACCGAAAGTTTTTTGGAGGATAAGAGAGACATGGGCATTTTTGTAGGCAAAAAACAGCCAATAAACAACATGAAATTGAAAGTTTGTAGGAAAGGGGGAATGGGAAAGAGGGAAGTTTGCTGGAGATGATGTCATGGATTGTGCTCATGTGTTTATGTAGAGGTATTTGCCTTAGCAAGGAGAAGGGGCCACCTTTTCATGTGAAACAGGGATGGAAGAAATGATAGTCATCAGGTACCTAAGTGATATGAGATGAGGAAGAAGAGAGATCGTTTGGTAAATGGCCTTGATTTTTTCAGTGAAATGGGAGGTAAGCTTCTCAGCTGAGAGAATGGGAGAAGGGATGGGAGGTTTGAAGAGGAATGAAAAAGTTTGGAAATGATGCCGTGGTGAGTTGGAAAGTGAATCAATTAGAGTGATGTAAAAGGATTGACTTGTCATAGTGAGGGCCCAGATGAGATTACATAATTGGCCTCTGTCAGTGCAGTCTTAATATTCTCTCCAGCTTCATTTAGCAGCTTGTCAAGAGAAGTGAGGTCAAAGGATAGTAGGAGTAACCCAGGGCTGGGTTTTGGGAAAACAAGATTTTTGCTATGATACTGAGCAAGAGATGCAACGGAGGAAGACAGCATAGAGGTGAGGTTGCCAATGTAGCAACCTGGAAAAGAACTGAAAGGTGAAGCGATTGAAAGCTGTAAGGATGAAAAATAGAGCTTGTGATTGGAAAACAGAAATGGGAGGCAGTATTATAACAGATCATGGTGAGATAAAGGAATTTCAGAGTTCATGAAAATGGATGTGGAACACTTGTGATGGGAAGATCAAATCTTCTGTGTCTAACTGTGGTGCAGTGGAATGGTAAGTCAGGTGAAATGGGTAAGTTGAGGAATTTGGAGGTTAGGGTATTTGAGTGAATAGTATTATGTATATTAAAGTCCCCCTAGTCTGAATGCAGGAGTTGGGGAACAAAGAAATATTTCTTGAGAAAGGAAGGGTAGGTAGAAAATAGCCACTAGAATCTCGATTGTATGGCAAATGTGGATTGAATGAACTTCAGAAAAGAGGTCACTTAGTGATGGTGGTGGAGAGAAATTCTGGAAGTAGTGATTGGGGGTAAAGTGGTTTACAGCTCATCCAGCACAAGTACTATAGTGGATAGTTAGGGAAGCTGTATTATCAGGAGGGAGCCAGGTCTCCATCACTGTTAGAAGACAGAAGAAGGAATGAGAAAGGAAAAGGTTTAAGATGAAAGGCAATTTGTTATCTATGGGCAGTAGCAGCAATTTTTGTTCTCTACCATTTCTAATTTTCAAAAATTTGCTTAAATATTTCAGCATTAAATGATTTTAATTATAGTCATAGTTTTATTTGGGCAGTCTTGGTCTTTCCCCCCTTCATAAAATCTATTCTATTCTTTTTTTGCAACACAGACATAATCTGACTGCACACAGATAGCAAACAGACATTACATGTTATCAAAGGGATGAATCACTGGAAATTATATACAAGATAAAAATATAAAAGTTCTATCATAAAACTAGGGCTTCCACTAAGTCAAATTAACATAATTTTCTTAGTTCACTTATCAGTGAACATTAACTTTTCAAATTACTTAACAAAAAAATTTAAACTTTAAATGTTTATTCTCAAATTTATCGCACACTTTAAGATATTGCATAGACACATGTCTACTTGTGGGCTGGAATAGTTAGAAGATATCCATCCATTGAGTCAGTAGTACGTTGACACCAGTAGTAGAGAATCAACCCATACTTTGCTGCATCTCAATTGTGGGGACTGAATTGAGTGCACAATTATCTGCAAACAAAAAAATCCCGCACCAACATTCTCTCCACTTTAGTTTTGCCTGCTGCCTTTTCAGGTTGAAGAATTTGTCATTAGTATAGCTGACTGATATCATGTTTGTCCTCATTGAAGGACCTCATGGCTGAAAACATCATGCTAAAAAACAGGGAAACAATCCCAGCCTTGTTTCACTCCAGTGGTGACTAGGACAGCTTGAGAGCACTGCCCATTGTCCAAAACCTGAGCAATTGTGCCATCATGAAACTGACACACTGTACTGATGAACTTCTCTGGGCAACCAAATTTTAACATAATTTTCCATAAGCCCTCCCAACTGACAGTATCAAAGGCCTTGGTTGGGTCTACAAATGTTATATCCAGACCTCTGTTCTTCTCTTGGCATTTCTTCTGAAGTTGTTGGGCAGTAAACACCATATTGACTGCTCCTTGGCCCCTTCTAAAGCCACATTGACTTTCAGGTAGATGACCTTTCAGGTGTAGGATGAGCCTATTAAGGATGACTCTGGCAAGAATCTTGCCAGCAATGATGGAGAGACCCTCTTCTGTGAATGTCACAGGACAATCTATTCCCTTTATCTTTATAAAGATGGACAATGGAGGCATCCTTGATTTCCTGGGGCATAGTCTTCTCTTTGCATATGATCTAGAAATTTTCAATCAGCTTTTGTTTAAACAATGAACTCCTATCTTGTAAATCTCAGCAGGAATACAATCAGTACCACATAAAAGTAGTCTAATGGCATTCACAACCTCTTCTTAGTTGGAGCTTTAACTAAGGGAGTGATTGATTTTAACCCGAGATAAACAGTTAATAGCTTCAGCATTGATTGATAATGATCTGTTGAGAACACTGTGGAAGTATTCAGCTTATTTCTTTCAGATCATGTCCTCAGAAGTAATAAATGTAGCTCCATCAGCACCGAGGAGTTGAGATGTACTATAGATCTTTGGCCCAAATATAACTTTCAGTGCATCATAAAAGTGCTTTGGATTGTTACTATCAGTATAAAACTGAATTTCATCTGCCTTTTTATTGAGTCAAGAATGCTGCATATATCTAAATTTTGCATGTATTTTACTTTTGGTGGAATTGAATTCTATCTTCTTAGAGATGGGTGAACCATCCTGCTGGTACACCCTGTGGTGTTCTCATTTTTCATTTAGCAGTTTCTGAATTTTCCTATCATTTTCATCAAACTGATCTTGATGGTTGTGAGTGTTCTGATCCAGATGAGCAAAAGCAGTTCTGTACACCAAATCTCTGAAAGTAGTCAACTGCTTTTTTGCTCCACTGTTGCCAGCTGTACGTTGGCTTATCTTACCCTCCAAGTTATCAACAAACAGTTCTCTCTCAGAGAAGTGTTCTTATCTGTTGACATTAATTCTTCTGATGCCTTTTTGCCTCAGTGCCACTGCTTTTAATGAATGTCAATTTTCAGGTTGGAGGGGATAAGTCTATGATCAGTCCAGCACTCTGCACCACCCATTGATGTTGTCACTGTCACATGCCGTCTGTCTCTTCTCCTTACAAGTACATGGTTTATTAAAGGCCAACATTTGCTGGGAGGGGGAATCCATGAAGTGTTATTGTGTTTAGGTAAATGGAATACAATGTTAATGACAAGAATGTAGAATGCTAATTGTTAGCAATTAACATCAAGAAAACACAAGGCCTCTGTCAACCAGCACCACACCATCCATATGTGGAATCATTGATTACAGCAAATGAAGACATTTTGAGTGCTCTGGATCAGTTTACTTACCTTAGCAGGATACTTTCTAGGAATGTACAAACTGATAATGAACTTGACACATGTATTGTCAGAGCTAGCTCAGTGTTTGGGAAGCTCTGAAGAAAAGTTGGGAGAGGAGAGGTATTAGACTGACTACCAAACTGGAAGTCTACTGAGCCATTGTGCTGATCTCATTGTTGTATGCCTGTGAAACCTGGACAGTATACCAGCACCATGCCAGGAGATGGAATCACTTCCATCTGAATTATCTTAGGAAATTCTGAATATCACCTGGCAGGATAAAATGCCAGACACTGAGATCTTTTCTTGAACTAAACTGCTAAGCATTCAAATTTTACTGAAGAGAACACAATTCCGTTGGGTTGGCTACATTGTTCTCATGTCAAATGTTTGCTTGCCAAAAAGACTATTTTATGGAGAATTCACACAGGGCAAGATGGTCAGAAAAAGTGATACAAGGATACTCTCAAAGTCTCTCTTAAGAACTTTAGAATTGATTAAATGACATGGGAGACACTGGCCTAGGACCTCCCAGTATGGTGTATCCTCATCAGAGAAGATGCTATTCTCTATAACTGAATTAGTTCAGAAGAAACAGCTCCCAAAGCAACATAAAGGAAAGTCAACATGATGTTAATGGTCTTCAGGTCATTCTGGTACTGTATCGACTGAGAGCTTATCATCAGTTACGGCACTGTGCCTAATGGCATGGATCCCAGTACTTCCAGGAAGAACTCTTGTTTGAACTTTAACTTTTCCATTAATTCTTCACCAGAGCTACGAATGGGATGGAAATGGGAATGGGGAAAACATACCCGTCTTCTTTAGGTCTCTCAGTATCACTGGAGTAAAAGAACAATATTGATATATTCTGTTTCTATGGTTTGTGATCTATACCTTTTCCCAGTGACTTAGCTCTTTGATGTCAATTTTTATGCTTTTCTTTGTCCATGAGGCAGTAGTATATTTAGGCTTTTTGGGTGACCTGAAGATTTGATTCTTGGGAGACTGTGATATTCCATGACCTATAGCCATGTAGTCTTACCAGAAAGATTCTACTTTTAAAGAGGTGAACTTTCATATCAGAGAGAAACTTGGAGTCACTGAAAATTCTATATAATTTCAAAAATAAAATGCAGTTTGCTTTCTTCTTTCTGTTCAGTTCTGAAACTGTCTAAAGTGTACATACTAATGGATCAGTTCAATAGTCTGCATGACTACTATTTTTTATTCATTTACTTTCATCTGAGAATTATTAGATTGAACTGTTAAAAGATCTGGAAGTTTTTTTAAGTGATTTTGATGATGTTCAATTAAGATAAAAATGCTATCAAGATCAGCTATTATACTAGTGATAAATTATTTAACTTGAAAAGATTACAAGCCAAGGCTAAAGTAGAGGGAAAGATGGAACATGAATTTTTGTTTGCAGATTTCTGTGCACTTAATGCAGCCTCTGAGGTCAAGATGCAATAAAGTATAGATAGATTCTCTGCTGCTTGTGCTAATTTTGACCAAACAATTAACACCAGGAAAACACAGGTGCTCCGTCAGTTAGCACCACACCGTCTGTACTTGGAACCAATGGAGAACCATTGAATGCTGTAGCTAAGTTCACTTACTTTGACAGTATACACTCTGGGGATGTACACATGGATGACAAGGTGAATGCATACATTGCCAGGTTTAGTGTTGAGAGGTCCAAAGGAAAGTGTGGAAGAGAAGTATTAGACTATCTAACAAACTGAAGGTCCACACAGCCATTGTACTGACCTCATTGTTGTGAAACCTGGACAGTCTACCTGCATTTGAATTATCTTAGAAAAATTCTGAAGATCACCTGGCAGGATAAGATGCTAGACATGGAGGTTTTTGACCAAACTGCCAAGAATACAAACTTTACTGCATAGAATGCAATTCTGATGGCATTGCCACGTTGGTTGAATGCCAAATGTATTTTTGCCTAACGACTATTTTACGTAGAATTCACACAGAGCAAGTGCTCACATAGAGATCAGGAGCAGTAGTGACACTCTTAGGGTCTCTCTGAAGAATTGTTGCATGACATGAGAGGCGATGGCAAAGGATCACCCAGCATTGTATATCTGTATCCAAGAAGGCTCCATGATCTACAATTAAAGCAGAATTACAGCAGCTCAAAAGAAATGTGAGATGTACATAGTTAGAGACATCTCCACTGCAAATATCAAGTAGACTTGATGGGTACCCAACCTGTGGTAGAGCCTTCTGAGCTTCCATTGGTCTGATCCGCCATGGTCAGACTCATTGTGCTTTGATTCCAGCACTGTGATGTCATTTTGGTCCTCTTTGGGAATAAAGAACAATGACCAATCACCACTTTATGAGAGCTTCATGTCATCGTCATTATAAAACAAGTCAAAGTTGTTAAGGACCATGCCTAAGCATGAAGGGGGAGGTCAGTTCTCCAGAAAGCCCCCACAGCTGGGAATTATAACTCTCCTGAAGGAATTGCAAAGCAGTCTTTACTGATGCAGATGTTGCTTGTGAATTGGGAATGAAATAATCGGGTGCAACCTGACAGTGGCTGCTGGGTGTTAGGAGAGCCACCTGCAGGGGATCTAACTCTGACCAGCAGAATGGATTCCTTCATGTAAGAGGATGATAACAATACAAGAAGACTGAGAGCCAGACAGTGAAGGATTAAAGTGACCAGCAAAGGATCTTATATTTGATCCTTGAGATAATAGGGAGTTGCTGAAACTTCTTGAGCAGGGTAGTGTCATGACTAAAAATATCACAACTGAGCTCATGTGGAGGACAAATTAGTAAAGTGATGTTAAAGACAAGGAGACCATTTAGGCTCTTGCCTAATTGCCTAATATTGTACAGGCAAAAAAGGTGAAGAAGGTTACAATACAAGAACCTGGTAGCTTGCCTGGGTGCAAGAGATGCTGCATTGGAGGATCAAGAAGGCTTGGTAAGTAACTGGATATGAAAATGAGGCTGAGGGAAGAGGCAAGATGAATGAAAGTCATGAATGACTGACTGGAAGGATAGTAGACTTAAGAGGAAACAGGATATTAGAAGGAGGTTTGATTTGTAGGAAAAGAAAGAGTATTCTGTTTCATATGTGGTGAATTTGAGGAGGCTGTGGGAAATTGTGGTGGAGATGTCCACCAGGTGTTTGGTTATATAGGTGTGGAGCTCAGGAGAGAGATGACAACTTAGATCTGGGGTTCATCCATATAGAAATGGGGAAGAAAAGGGAACAAAGATGCTGTACTAACAACTTTATGAATGCTGTCTCAAGAGAGGCATTGTTAAGGGGTAGCTAAATGGTACAGTGGATAGAGTACTGGCTCTGGAGCCAGGAGAACCTGAGTTCAAATCTGGCCTCAGACATTTAGCACATAGTAACTGTGTGATTCTGGATAAATCATTTAACCCTGATTACCTTGCCAAAAAGGGGGGTGTTTTTATAATTCCCCATTTTACAGATGATGAAACTGAGGCAGACAGTCAAGTGACTTGCCCATGATCATAGAGTTAATAAAGGTGGGTTTGAACAATGTCTTCCTGACTCCAGGACTCTGGGCACCATGACACAGGTAGCTACAATAAAGATAATAATGATTGACTCTGCTTGCTAAAAGAGGACCAAGGACAGAGTTCTAGGTTATCTACCCTGAATAAGTGGCACTATGGCTTATATAGCAAAGGAGCACAGGATTTTAGGCTGGATGGTAGCACACCAAATTCATCTAATTCAACCCCTCATTTTACAGAGAAGAAAGGGGAGGCTCAAAGAAGTGACTTTTTCAAAATTACATAGGTAGTATCAGAGACAGAATTTGAACTTAGATCTTCCTAATTTGTACCTCCTTCCTTCAACTCAGTATACCAGGACACATGACAAAAGACGTCTTAGTAACTGGAGAGGGTTTCCTAGAGATGCAATGTGCTCTGTGGAGATCCAGGTTTCCCTCCTAAAAGATGACAGGAGTAAGAAAGGAAAGGTCATATATGAAGAGTGGTATGTTAACTGAATGTGACCCTTTAGGGAACAATAGGAGAAGGGGGCAGAGTTAGATAGAAATTTGGGATGCAGCAGGAGGAAGTGGATGAAGAGGAAGAAGAGGTGGGTCAATGGAGTCCTAAAAGCCTCCTTCAGTTCTACATCATGGATTTGGAGAAAGCTTCCTAACTATTCTTAACCTATGGTTATCACCACATTCAATCATTTAGAAAATATTTATTTAACAGTCAGAATGAGAAGAGTGACTCAGATTTATTTGAAAGGGATCTAATCTTGGCTCCATTTTTAATGATGATTCTGAGACAAACAATCTGGGTCTCAGTTTTCCCATTTCCAAGAAGCATCAACTAAACAAGCCAAATTTAGGTTATAGATTTAGATTATATAGATCATTTATAGAAATTAATTAAATTTAAAAATAAATACATTAAACAGAATAATTATTGGGATTTAAGCTGAGAAGTCAATTTTATGGTCAACTTTTAATAGCCACAAAACACATGGTGATGGTAAAACTGGGTTTGGAAAGAATTCTCATCTTTCTATAGTTACATCTTCTACATTTCTATATCTATTTGATAGCAATAGAATAGAAAAAGGCCAATGGAAGAATGAACATAATTTAAATGACAAAAGATAAAATAATTAAAAGTGGGTCTTTAGACGAGTAGATCTAATATACCTGAACGTGAGCTGGAAATATACTATTAGAAAAAAGAGTAGACATTGTCTTTCTGTGATGTTTTCCCTCTGAATAGATCAACTTTGTGAAACCTCTCTCTACTGCTTTGGGAAAAAGTAGAAATTTTATATATGGAGAAAATGAATCCAGATAGACCTTAAATTCATTTCAGAAATGAATCCTTTAAAAATATTAAAGTGAGGCAATCTTCTCAGTGGTTGGTTGGCTGTTGGTAAAGAACCAAAAATGACATTACTATGTTACAGTAAAGTTACAAGGCGTCTAACTGTAGACCAATTCTTACTCTGAATGCTCTACCACATGTCAAGAACAAATAATCCATATGAACATTTGGGGTGGATTCTCTACCTTTGTGTACCTTGGGTTTCTTCTGAGCTAATTCAACTCTGTTTTCTTCATGGAGCACGACACCTTTTCTGATGAGGGTATGCTGCAGGATCCATATCAGTGTTTCCCATGTCATGCAATCAGTCCTAAAGTTCTTAAGGGAGATCTTGAGAGTGTCCTCATTTTGTTTTGTTTTTTTTCTGACTGATATGTGAGTATTTTTTTAGTGTGAGTTCTCTATAAAATAATCTTTTTGGAAGGCATACATTTATTGTTCAAACAATGTGGCCAGCCCAATGAGTTGTGCTCTCTGCAGCAGAGTCGGAATGCTTGGCAGTTTAGTCTGAGAAAGGACTTCAGGTTTGAGCCCCTATCCTGTCAGCTGACCTTCAGAATCTTTCTAAGACAATTCAAATGGAAGCCATGGTACAATAGGTTGACCTCTTTAAAAATAATGCCCCAAATATGACAATATTTATATTTCTCTCATGATAATTTTACTTATCATGTTTAATAAAATTTGGAATGTTTCATCCAAGGCAAGACCAGCCTTATATTATTATTTGGGATTCATGGGTTATTTTGCAAATTTCAAGTAGAGGGTAGAATGAGATGATCAAGGAGTCTCACTTTGGATTATCTTTACAAGTGTATCATTGAGCCTATTATTTTATTTATATTAACAAAACTGGATCAACTAAAATATGATATTTGATGATTGATGATGATGATGACTAGAGTTGCTCCTTCTACCATTGCTATCCACTTTAATGCTTGTGGAATAATGACCCTCTTAAGTGGGTGATGACAATATATTCATGCCTGTCTTATAGATGAACAAACTAAAGAACAGGGGCCTTTTCTGCAGATACACAGAAAGAGAAGGTTGTAGCTAACACTGTTAACTCGTTAACACTTGTGACTCGAGGTACAGCACTCCTGAACACAACCCAATCTAATAATACATTCAATAGATGTTATTGTGAAGGCAATGAATTTTAAACTTGCTCTGATAATTCTGGCCATCTAATGTGTTTCAATTTTCCCACCGCTCCTTGCAAGTGAGTGTGGGATGGGAAGTCTATGAAATATCTTCTAAGTGTCTGATGGCGTTGCCTAAGGAGTGGTCTTGAGTGGTAATCGGTACCCTCTAGCTCAAAAGCCCACCTGAGCTCTACCAACACTATTCACATCACAAACCATCACAACTATGGATCTGGGCTGAGACCAAAGTGCCTGGTTCTCATCAGTGCTGCCATCTCTTTTTGGAGATGGGCACTTCAGACAAATGATTGGGTGACCATCACAAGGCAACTGGCCCCAGACAGTTGGAGGCTGATATAGGATGCTCAAGCATATATACTTTTAAGCTTCTAGGTGTATACCTGGGCTTGGTGGTATATATTCACAAGTTGAGTTTTACAGGGAAGATGTGAAGTATTAATAAAGAAAACTCATTATTAATACAGAAAGTTTTGCATCAAAATTCAAAAAAAAGGATTTCAGTATATCGCAATTCCTTTTGTTGGGTAATAGCAACAGACGTGATATCGAGGCACAAAGTACAGACCAGACATTACAATGAATCATACAAGGATCCAGGGTGTCAGTTATCAATTTGAATAGATTACCTTTTTAGTAATCGTGTCCGGAGGTACATCCCGCCTCCCAAGTGGATAGGGGTTCCACTGGCCACTGGGAGATACATCTTCTTGTCCATTGTCTAGAATGTTGCTTTGCTGGGACGGGGTCTATTGTAAAAATGGTATGGCAATCTTAATTGATGTAACAGAAATTTAAATACCTTTTTGAAATGAATGCCTAATTATTATGGCAAAATTAATTTTTGCTAAATTGCAGAACAATATTTAACCTGAATTTGAAATATTATTATATTCTATTTACTGATTAAGGAATGTAAAATGGCTGCCTTTTGGTGGCAGTGTTGAATACACATTTCAATTAAACCACCAATTTAAGCTGTTTCCTGAACATTTTTTGGAAAAATTCTAAATTATTTATAGTAGACAAAATAAAAAAGAACCTAATTAAAAAAATCATACTTTAGAAAACATTGAAAAATTAGCTTGTCTTTTTAGGATTTTTTCTATTACTAACAGTAGAAATAAAAACTTTTATGTTACATATCAGAAATCTTACCATAATCCATGAACTCCAAGCAGCTAACCTATGATATACAATGTAAGGCTGGGCCAGGACGAAGGCCATAGGACCTCTAGGCTCCTATTTTGTACCATATTGAGAGGATATCAATACTAAGCCTGAGCAATCTTGGGACACTGTCCATGCTTCAAATAGGAGATTAAAATCATCTTCAAGAATGTAATAAAAATGTTATGCTATGGAAAACAGGCAAAACTGGTCATAAAAATTGATTGAACACAAAGATATTTAGTTGATTTGCATCAATAACATCATGTATTTTGTTAAAGCTTCAATATTCCATAATTCTTTTCTTCTCATCTAATCCTTTGTTATAATGATACCTAATGATTTTTCAGTGAGAACTGCAATGATCTCACTCCTGCCATCCCACTTTCCTCTCAGTCAGGTCTATATATGTTTCTGAAATCCAGGTCCAGAAGGAATGGAACTGGCAGCTTTACCCAAAACTAATTATAGTCTGTGCTCAAATCTGAGAAATGGCTCTAGAAGAAACTCTTGGAAAGAGAATTTCCCTCCTTCTCCCTCGTACAATTAGATGCAATGAATTATCCTTTCTATTTTGTCTCTGTCTCTGTCACTCTCTCCTCTCCCTCAACCCTGCAACTGAATAACCTGTGTAGAGATCAACCAGTTAGTAAACTCCTTCTAGCCATGCTGACTTTTGTGTAGTTTCTGGTGTTAAAGAGTCACCTGGCTCATCAAGAAGTCAAGTAGCTTGAGTCCAGGTTTCCCTGACTCCCAGAGCAGTTTTCTAGCTACTAAACAAATCCTTGACCTAATGTACTTCTAAAAGGGTGATAATCAGTTAGCTGTTAATTTTACTGATGTATATTTGAAATGTGAATAGTTCTCATTGTTGTTCCAATTCTGAGTAATTTCTATGACACTGATAAATAATATTCTGTCCACATGCATTTTGCCTCAAATATATTTGCCCATTTGTTATACCAGTGAAATTAACACATAAATAGTAATGAAGCAATTTGTAAGTAACCATTTGTAAGTAATTAGGGACTTAATAGGGAATGAAAAAAGAGTCTAGTTTTTCCATTTATGCTTTTCCCATATTCCCTATATGTATGCCCTGAGCATATACTCCTGTGATAAGTATATCTAAAGTTATTTTTTAAATTCACAAGTAGATTTAATAAAAGAAAGGAAGTGAAAGAATACTTTGTTAAGCCATTATTTATATTTAGTTTGCTTGAAAAAAATCATGTTCTCTCAATTACATTTTTACTTCAAGAATAATACCCAACTATTTATTCATTGCTCAGCAGTACTTGTTTCCCATAATTTCTGTTTTTAGAGTGCTTTTCATATGGTACTTGTATATGGCTGCCAAATGCACCTTGTATTCTCTAAGTAATCACTCAGAAGTTGGAACCAAGCAGTTAAAATACAAGGTATCCCAAATGTCTTGGCATGAAATTTTAAAACAGCATGAAAACTTTTGGAACTTATTATACAATGGACAAATTTAATCACTGTAAGTCAAAACTTTGTTCTTCAATTGTGCATATTCTTTTTGTTTTGTTCTACATCTATAAAATATAGATAATGTACATTATTTTGGTGAGGTGGTAAAAAGTAGCATCTTATAAAACTGCCTAAATAAAGTACCTTTCCTTTCTGATCCTCTCACTTTGGGTGGGCTGCCTTTTTCCTTATAATTCCTGGGCTACTCATGTTCCTACTTTGCATTGACATTGCTTCTATAGGTGGGGAAGACAATTATCACGTAATATAAAAATCCTTTAAAAATGAATGACTAACGAGGAAACATTCTCAAGCCGTGATAATCCAGACCTTTTACTGATTTATAAATTGCTCAGGTCCTATTTTTTCTCCAATTAGAATAACATTTAATGTGTATTCCCCTCTATTGTTTGGATTGAGTGAGAAAAGTCAGCACGTTTTAAAGATACTTTGTTGAATACCAAAATTAAAATTCTCTGAAAGAAAGGTCTTTTATCTGAACCAAGAGGGTGGCTGCATTTTTGTAAGGGAGTCAGGTTCATTGTAGATTTTCAAGAAAAGCCAAATCAAGCCCCAACAAAATAGAAAATGTTATTGTTTGTGTGCGAGAGAAGGGAGAACTAACTCTAAGAAACTCATTTGCCAAAATGGGAATGGCTACTTTTGAAAGGCAAACATTTGACCCAAGCTTCCTGAATTGGATTGAAATGGAAGTGGCCATTTTAAGATTGACTAGAAAGCCAGAAGGAACATTTCAAAATGCACATTAGCCAATAGACTTGAGAAGTCTGAACTGCCTTTGTACATTGGTGCTTGGAGGGAATGCATAAAGCCAGGCAGAGATGGTGTGTGCAATTGTACTGTAATACTCTGTAGCCAATATTTTATGTGCATGTCTAAAATGAAAAGATTTTTTTTTCCACAACTGAATTAAATCAATGCAGTATGAAAAAAGACATGATCAAATGTATCAAAAGCAATTTTAAGTATGGAAAAAAAACTTTTCATTTCAAATTAATTTAGAGATGGTTAATTTAATTTTTTGGAGGGATTTTCTGAATTATGGACAATTTGATAAGAATGCATTATTTTAGAGTCCAGGATTTATAGCATTTCTTTCAACAAATACTGGAATATTAGTTGGAATGGGCACCTTGAATACTACCAGATGTTGCCTAATGGTCATGAAGATAGCTGACTGAATCATGGTAAACATCCAACTCTGAAATCTTATAGTTGTCTTAACTTTGTAATTTTTTCATGATCAGCAAAGAGGCAACTTTGTGTCTAGTTTCTAAATGATCACAAAACACAAATTTGAATTTCTCATCTATTCCCTAAACTGGACAAAGTTAGCATTTCATTCGTAATGGAAAGAGTTCCCTCTACTGTCTCCCTCACTGCAACAACCTTAATGTCTGTTTATCTCTAGATAATGAGGATTTAATCTCACATACATACATACATACATATATATATGTATATATGTGTGTGTGTGTGTGTGTGTATACACACACACTAAATGCCATTTTTTATAATTTCATGAAAGATAGGGAATCAATAATAAATTGAGTAAAATCTATATAGAGTCTATCTATGAATTTCCCTTATACATTTGTAATCTACAGTATGTAGATTAATCCCACTAAAACTTTTCAATAGATATTGTTTGCATGGATCCAATTAGATTTTTCAAACATTTATAATTATTTTAATCATCAGTATTGCAGTGTTCTTATGCAGAAGAAGATGAATACATTGTTATCTAATAAAGGTCAGTGAAGAATTTTGACACATGCAAGATGTGTAACCAAAACTGAATGATTGTTTCATTTTCATTCCCATATATATACTGTATAAATAGTGTAGCAAGTGCACAAAATAGATCGATCCTAATTCATAAATAGCTTTTCACAAGGTAATAACTCATTTTGCTTTATAATTAAATGTACTTTTTGGAGAAATTTGGGAAAATATATCAAAGGAAAATTTAAGATCTTTGAAAATGTTTACAAGTTTTGTTAGGATTGTTAGGATTGGGGTTAAACTACTTTTTATTTGTGATTAAGATACATTGGGAACTGTTAAACATACTATTTGCAAACTCAGTGAAGTAGAGATTGATAGCATTTGATTCAGATATGGAGCCATTTTTACAAAACAAGACAGAGGTCTTTAAAATCCAGTGGTAAACTGAATTCCCCAGTGTGTGCTTGAGACACTGAAAGCTGCAGTCTTGTTTGGAGAGGCTTTCCACACCCTACTCATTGCAGTTAGCTCATGGTCATTCAGAGAGTGCACAGAATTGCCCCTGAATGTGAATGAATCCACAGGGACTCCGAATGTCCTTAAAGTGACCTGATTAAGAAGATGAACTCTGAATAATTCATACATTATATTTCCAATAGTGAATCTTTAGGGATTATCAAGAGTTTTATGGTATAACTCTACTTCTCTCTCCATAGAGCTTTCCTCTTTGTGGTCTCCTTGCTCCTTCCTTCAACATATACACGTCCTTTTCCTGGGTTGACTATGACAGTCTAAGTCCATCTCTTAATTTGAATGATTATTGGGTTTTAAATTAATGCAACTTTTGAAAATACTTCTTGGGGCCATGGCTGCATGCTACCAGATACCTGAGCAGGCCCTGAGATAGCCTAGATCTGCATCACAGAACATCTTTCATGTGTATAATAATTCATGCTGAATTAATTCTTTAGGGTCACTCAGAGAACATTAGACAGTTAAAGTTGCTATCTGGATCACTTAATAAAAACCTGGAAAATAACAGACACAGATGGGCTGTGGCCCAGCATGTCTTACAATGATTCACACATATTCTTTACTTTTGATAGCAGAGAGGATACACCATGGATGTTAAGGCTGCAAGGATGCAAAACCAGAGAGTTTTTCAAGAGCCCTGAGATCTCACTTTGGAGAGGTTCTGTTTACCCTCAAAAATGTTCTTGGTGACTGAGCTTTCAGCTTCCTCCTGAAGATCTCAAATTAGGAGGAACCAGTCCTCAAAGGATAACCTCTTTTATATTGGGAAGTCCTAATCATGTGGAAGTTTTGGGCCCAGCCTGCTTTTCTGCCATTTTGATCCATGAATCCTGCCCCTGGAAGGAATCTTAAAGGTCATCGAGTCCAGTCCCCTCATGTTACAGATGAGGAAATCGAGGCTCTGAGAAATGAACTGATACGGTCAAGGACCATAAGGGACTCTGTTTTCTGAGCAGTGCCATTCCCACCAAGCAACAATGTTGCACCGGGCACATGATTTCTAAGATTATTATGCTATACCTGTCTTAAAATAATGAACTGAAAACAATTTACTTTTTGATTCTAGCTCTGTTCCCAGAATGCATCATCACCAAAAGCTAAAACTATCTCAAAAATAAAATAAAAGGACCCCAAAGCGACACACACAGCCACGTGAGCCGTTCAATCCAAAAAGCAAGGTTGTCAGCTGGGAAGTGACAGCCCGCTGGTTCAACGGCAGGGTCTGCTCCCATCAGGCTTCTTAGCCCCTGTGCTTTTTGGACAGTGGAGGAGCACCAAGGAAACACAAGGTGTCATTACGAATTGAGAACACGAGGGAACAAAGAACATTAACTAGCTTTGGAGACACTGGCCCGTCTAGGCCGGTCCATACTTACATGCTGGAGAGGTAGCTGTTGCTGTGTTTGGTTCTCAAACTGAGACTTAGTCTGCAAGTTTAAAGTCATGCTTCTCCCTGCATGCACGGCCGAAAGCCCTCCAGAGTGCAGCATGCCAAGGTTAACTGTGGCGTGTTTGTAAGCGGCATTCTGAGTAGAGGAAATAATCACGTGACAGGGAGTGGACACATGCTCAGCAACACATTATTACACGAACATGTCTAAACTCTGAAAGTGCACGTTTTCGGCTGGCCGACAAGAAGTCGTTTCTGGAAACATGCACTGGATTAGACGGAAGCTTACGAGTAACGGTGTTAGTTATACACAGAATGAAAACCATCTAAAACTATGGCAAAGACAAAAAGCAAACAAGACCCATTCTGTTGTACACTGGCTGATCACTGTCGATGGATAAAATTGAGTTTTGAAATTGAGAATGGCCATTCTGACCCACCGTTGTTCATCTGTGGCACAATATCTTAATTTAACATATTCAAACCACAGTGAAATCCCAATTTTATCACTTACAAATAGTGCTAGAGATCTCTCAGTGATGAAACTATCATCCAAATATTCTTTAAACTCCAATTTGTAATGATTGAAACTAAGGAAATCGGACAGGCTAAAAATTAATTTTTCCAATGTCTAGAGATCTTGAACAAGTCAGTCAGTCAGTCAACAAACACTGATTAAGTACTTCCTGTGTGGCAGGCATGGTGCCAAAAAAGGGGATAAAAAGAAAAATTATAATCATTGATTTTTCACCTATCTGAACAACTGGTATAAAAAGGTCAGTTAAAATAACTGAATCAACCACTTTTCTGACAGAATTTTTGATTAAATTAAATGGTCCAATTCATCACTTTTAGACCTAGTCTTTCTTTGTTCTTTTCATCTTCTTTTGCCATGGGCTAAATTGAGCCAAAGAAAATGCCAAGTCCAGTAGAACTATCCTGAAACTCTATCATTTGGGGACTAGAATGTTCTTTAACTTAATTCTGCAATTTGCTATTTGGGGAAACTGAAATCCTTAAGGACTAAACAATTTATGGGTGGTTACTGAACAAATTAATTCCAGATGTGGCACAAGAGATCATGTCATCTTATTTCTAGGGTAGTTTCCATTGTTGTACATTTTTCTAATTTTTCTTTCCATAAAATGATATGAACTTACAGGGAATGAGAGGAACTACATTAATGGGAGGGGAGGGACTAACATTCAGTGAGTTGTAAAAGTTATTTATCTACAATTGTGGATAAATACTTAGGCACATATTCTGGAAATCAGAAATGGTGCTGGGGAAGTGATTACTTTCAAGGAGTAAGTTTAAAGTTATTTAAGGCACTGAAATATTCCTTTTAAAATGCTATCATTTTAAGACTTTGCTTAGGAAATAACCCCAAGCATTGTTTAATAAGGATTCACTTTTGAGATTAGAAGAGTCCTCTGTCCCTGAGAGCTGAAGCCCCAGTGGTGATCAATAGCTTGTCTGAGGCAGCAAGGGAGTGAGCAATAAAGTTGGGACTGAAATTCCCTCTTTCCTGAACTTCAGAGACCTCACCACTCCATCGATAGGTATGGCTTCTTTCAATTATTTTCTTATTGAGAGTCTCAGAAATCAAATTATGTTCAGTTTTCCCACCCAATTAAAAATATATATGATTTGAAATTTGAAATATTAACTTTGATGGTGAAATTCTGAAAAGTATCACTAAGTTTCACTGAACTCTGAAATGAAAATGTAATAGAATATCGAGGAGTCTCAAAAGTTACTAATGTTTAAAAGACTAAGACTTCTGTGGTACCTTGTGTAAAAATATTTTCTCTCAGATAAATTTTTTCTACCCAGCCATTTTTTAATGTCAAAATTGAAATGATCAAGACAGGGTATTAACAGGGATGCAAAACAACTTTTTTAAGCATGAATGATTGCTTTAGTTACACTAAGTCCTTGCTCAAGAAGAAGTGGTTTAACTTCTATTCTTAACAACTGTTGTATCACTAGAATAGTGGTGGGGAGACAGAAGAATTGAATGAACAGCTATATATCAAAGGATATTGACTCTCTGTTCCCTTCTAAAAAAGGGTTTGGGGTTGGGGGTAAGGTTTATTTCTGTAGCTCTCCTTCCAAGGAAAACATTGGTTCTGCAGGACCAGGGATGCTGTTCTGTTCCCTGGAGGACCAGATCTCCAGAAGTTCTCTTTCTTGTAAAATGAACAAAGAACTCTGGAATGGGAATATCAGAGATCTGAGTTTTACAGGTTTCTGTTGTGACCTTGACAGAGAGAGAATTCTCAGAGTCATCGATGCCTCAGAATGGACTTCATGGAAGAGTTTGAACTTATTACTTGAGCATCTTTAAGTAGGTCCATTTAGACTGGGCAGCACAGCAATTCATTGGCTGGTGACATAACTTGTTTAGGTGGAGGAGTAAGAGGGAGAAAATAACTGTTGCCAGCTTGAGATGCCCTTACATCATCTGAGGCATTTGAGTCTCTTAGAACTAAAGGAGAAGCTGTTGAAAACTATTTCTACACTTTTTTTTTTTTTTTAAGAAAATCAGACTTATGGAAGATAACACAGAGTTAACGTGAGATTTATGCTCACTAGCAAAAAGGGTTATACCAGATAAATGAAAATGGATATTTGGTCAGTTCTTCACTGAATGGGGCATTGTCCACTTCTCCATCTCCTCTCCATTCCCATGCCCACTCCGCTCATCAGGTCCCTGATGATTTTAGAGAATCTCACTCATTATTCATTGGAAGTTCTATCTGTGAAATCAGGGGCAACATAGACTTTTTGTTATTTGTTTTCACTCCCCTTCCTATTACCCCCAAGATAACTATATGTGACTGGATTCATTCAAAATTAGCACTTAACACAGTTTTCTCTGTTTCTTTGTTAAAATATGTCTGTGCTTCCAAATCTAAAAAAAATTCAAATAATACCGTATTCTTTGGTCCTTTCCGTTTTTCCTCTCCATGTTCTATTTATATGGATCCAAGAGAGAATTTACTTGAGATAAGGCAGGGTCAGAATGTGTCTTACTGACAAATTTGTTCTAAAAAGCTCCCTTTAACGTGAGTGAGCATAATTATTTGAAGCCAACATTTTGATGACACATTTGATGAGACAAAACTGATTTCCACATTGACAAAAACTAATTCACACACTCCATCCTCTTTCTTCCTCCCACCCAAATTAGTTGCCATGTAGCCATGGCACAAATGTTACAAATAATATGACTTTAAAAGAATTAACTCTGAAAAGGCTATGGGCCATATTCTTCTAGTCAACAATCTAAAAGAAAGTAAATAAGGTATCTAACACTTTCTAGGTTTGATAATTTACAATAAGTAACCAAAACTCGCCAAGAAAAACAAAAGATTCTCTTTTTTTAAATGAAAAAAAAAAAAAAAAGCAAAGAAACCCCATTAAGTATTTTTTAGTAGAGAACATCTATAGGAATCTATACTGAAAATAAACAAACAAAACCTTGTGAAATACTCTGTGTAACTTACTCACTTCATTAATTTCTATAGAATGAAACATCATATTTCTCTTGGATAGATTTTAATTTCTAAGACAAAGTGATTCTCTTCAGTTCCAAAACAAAGCTGAATCTCTTAAATCACTCTGTAAGGCAACTTTTGTTGTGACTTCAAACGGAACTGAATCTGGATGAATTTTCTTATTTACTGTAATGTGCATGCTAATTTCTGTTTCTAATCCCAAAGAGTCATCATTCATTTTTTATCAACTTAAAAAAATTGGATCTAAATATTTCCTTCTATATCAAACCAATAATACAATAATTAAAAAAAAGAAATATGTAGGACATTGAATCCTGACTTCTTTTCTTATATCCTGCTGGGATGCTTATCGTTCATTACAAACAATTACTCAAGTTGTCCCATAGCTTTAACTACGTACAAATTTGTCTCCAGAAAAATAGGCCTGACTCTTGTACATAATTAGCCTACTGAGAAAAGGGCAAACGAAGTCATTACTATTCATAGTTGTAACGACACGTTTTGGTCTTTTAGGGTACCTTTTTGAACTCCGGAGAATTTTATTCTGGTGGCTAACAAAATAGAAGGAAAGAATGAATCATTGACGTCCCTCCCCCTCCCCCCGTACACACCGGTAGGACCAAGGCCAAATTTGGAAAATCACTATCCCCAGATGACTGACTCTAACGGTTATTAAAAAAAAAAAAACGTCATTGGTAACTTTTGTACCCGTCTCCCCATTAACGCAAACACAAAGCAGATTTCGATCATCACTATTCAGTCATGTAGTTCATGCTTTACTACAAGAACTCAAAAATACGAAAATGTCAAACTAAAGGCATCGATGATATTCTTACAGAGAAATGCCAAACATACCCTGTCTAACCTTCTAGCTTCTATATGTCTAAGCAGCTGTTGTCTCCAGTCTGCAGGCATTTTCCCACAGCTCTCCTCTCCCTTCCCAGGAGTGGGCCTTGTCTTTAAATCACTGTTATCTGATGGCTTGTCACCATAGTTACCCAAGTTATAGTCAGATGGTATCTTTTCCAAAAGAGCTGCCATAGTAGGCCTAGCTGAAACTGGTCTGGTTTGGGAGGCACCATAACTCTCTGTACTGTAGCTTCTTGCAGACAATGGCCGCCTTTGGGTAAGGTTTTTAACTGGAAAACTTCCCGCCTGGGCTTTCACTTCTTGATATGAAGGATGTTCATCTTCATACCTGCCATTCCTTTTGAGGAACTGGGATTCAGACACTGAGGCGCTGCTTTGGCGATCCAGAGCTCCTCTATATGGAGGCCTGCCATACCTATCACTCGGGGGCACTTCATGAGGCTCACTGACCCTTCTAAACATGGCCATTTCTGCAGAGCTCGCCAGAGAGTCTGCTCTTCGGAGGAATCCCGCCCTGGACCCCTGGCTTGCGAACTGGGCGTTGACAATGGCCTCCTCATTAACCGAAGGCTGAGAGAAGGAAAACATGTGCTCCACGGGGGGATAGCCTCTGTAAGCTCTCGGACTGACCAGATCCTTTGCGATCGTTTTACCGGGCTGTGAGATATACTCAGTGTTCTGTTGGAAAGGGGGAAGCATCCTCTTTTCTGCTTTCACCTCCACTGCTCCTTGTGGATTGAAGCTTTGGTCAAACTGATAGACTT
Organism: Sarcophilus harrisii; assembly: GCF_902635505.1. NCBI lineage: Eukaryota > Metazoa > Chordata > Mammalia > Dasyuromorphia > Dasyuridae > Sarcophilus > Sarcophilus harrisii. Next base: position 7,423,813 of record NC_045429.1, read on the forward strand.
TCTTTGTCATAGAGGGCTTCTGTGACGGCGGCCCCTTACTACTGCCATAAGTCAACATCTCATCATCGAGCATTGGTACGGACTGACTACGAGACATGCTCGACATGCCGTGCTCTGGCACCAGGATTTTGTCTGGCCTGTCGTGGCTCCCTAAGTGATCGTTCCCGGATGCATAGTTTTCTAAAGGTATGTTATACACCTTATACGTACCAATGTCTATCTCATCAATACTCTGTGACTTTTTAAATTTATTGGACTTTATATCTTTCATCAATGGTGAAAGCCTCTCTGTGCTTTTGCTAATGGAAATCACACCTTTGGAAGGCTCTGGGCGGCAGTGAATATGAGAAAAGACATTACTGAGACTCCTGTTCGCATTGGAATCGTGATACTCCCAAGGTACACCTGGAGAGAAAGGACTGGGTATTTCTGCTGGTTCTTTTATATGGTCTTTCCTTTCTGGCAAAGGGCTGGTGGTGGGGGTGGTCTCCAATTTGGAAGGAAAAGCTGTCCTGTCTTCAAAGGGACTAGGGGTTCTAGTCCAATTCTGCCAAGGATTGGAAGGAGGCACTTCTGATTCAGGTGTGTGTCTATGTGTAGACTGTTCAAGTTCCAGGGGGATGCCAACTATTCTGTCTTGTCTAATCAAAGGCCGACGGCTATGAGCAGATGTGCTTCTGGACTTGGAACTTAACAGAGGATTACTGTTGGCGTTCTCTGCTGCGTTCTCCTCTGCGACAAACCCTGTGTTATCGTAATGGGAGCCGTCATTCCAGTGATCGGCAAACGTTTCGCTCATCGGACGCCTTTCGGGACGTGGGGGTATGTTCCCTGGTGGCACAGGCTCACGCTGGCTGAGTAATGGCTTTGAGTCAATAGGCTGGGGAAAAGATGGCGTTATCCTGCAGAACAGATAAAGAGAAGTGATGTCACGATGGTAATCAAGCGGGTCTTTGTTAATGAATGAACAATAGTAGAAAATGTCATCATCCTTTATGTATATAGTTAGTTGGCTATTCACCCAGAACAGGTGTAGAAATAATAACAATCGTCTATGAAAGTTGAAAGAACTTCTCTTAAAAGGATCTTGGCTCACTGAATGAACTCAATCTCCAAACAATGTGTATTCAGAACTCAAGGACTCAGAATGTTGAGCAAACACATATGTTGTATACTTTGTTGGGATATAATACGTACATATTTGGCCATATTTTCTAAGGATGAAAATTATATATTGGAAGAAAATCTACAATGTTTCTTTTAGGTTAATGAATTCCTTCAACTATTTCTAACCAGCATTTCAATGATCCCAAATTACCCAACATACATATGCATATAATCTTTACATCATATAAGAATGTATATATTTCAAAATATTTTTTCCTGATCTAAGTATATATACAGACATACATATGTATATATATATATATATATATATTTACATGTATATATATATATTTACATGTATATATGTGTACATATATTCTACCCTGGATCATTGTTTTGTCATGGCAGAGGGACTTAGTATGAATGAAACTATGAGTTATCTAAGATGAACAGATCATAGTGGAGAGTTCTGACAAAAGATGATCCACTAGAAAAGGAAATGGCAAACCACCCCTGTATCTTTTCCAGGAAAACTCCATGGACAGTAATAAAATGATAAAAGAGATGACATCAGAAGATAAGCCGCTCAAGTTGGAAGGTGTCCGTCATGCTACTGGGAGAGTGATAGGACAAGTAGAAGCAGTACTCGTACTAATGAATTGACTGGGCCCAAACTGAAAGGAAGCTTATCTGTAGATACAACTGGTGATGAAAGGAAAGTCTGATGCTGGAAAGATCAATATTGCATAGGAATCAAGGATGTAAGAGCCATAAACCAAGGTAAGCTGGATGTGACCATACAGGAGATAAAAAGATGAAACATCAACATTTTGAATGTCAGTGAACTTCAATGGGCAGGAATGGGTGAATTTCATTCAGGTGATCATTACGTATACTTCTATGGACATGTAGCCCTCATAGTTTACAAAAGGACCAGAAGAGCAATTTTGGAATATGATCTCAAAAATTACAGAATGGTATCTGTTTGAATCTAAGACAAACCATTCAGCATCATAACAACTGTCTATATTCCAGCTGTTGATGCTAAAGAGATCAAAGTTGATTAGTTTTATAAAGATCTACATCTTCTAGAAAAAAAGTCATATTCATTGTAAGGGACTGGGATCCTAAAGTAGGAAATCAAAAGATATTTGGATTAATAGGCAAGTTTGGCTTTAGAGTATAAAGAGAAGTAGGGCAAAGACTAATAAGAGTTTTACCAAGATAATTTGCTGGTCATAGCAAACATTTTTTTTTTCTTTTTTTTTTTTAACAATCCAAAAGACATGTGGACATCACCAGAGGGTCAATACTGAAATTAGATTGATTATATCCTTTGTAGCAAAAGATATGGAAACTCTATACAGTCAGTTAAAATAAGACCAGGAGCTGACTTGTGGCTCAGATCATGAGCTTTTTATTGCAAAATTCAGACTTAAATTGAAGAAAGTAGGAAAACTATCAGACCATATAAATGTGACCTAAATAGCATCTCTTTTAAATATGAAGCTTTTGGTAGCTCAGTAGATAAAGCACTGGGTCTGGAGAAAAGAAGATTTGAATTCAAACACTTTCTAATTGTGTAATCCCAGGCAAGTCACTTAACCTCCAAATGCTTGACAAAATGGATCAGCGTTGGAGGAAATGGCAAACAACTCCGATATCTTTGCCAAGAAAACCCTAAATAGGTTCACAAAGGGTCAGACACCATGGAAATGACTGAACTGCAACAACAACGATGAGTATGAGATGGAAGTAATTAAAACATTTAAGGAATTACAGCTGGTAGATATAATGCCTGAAGAACTATGGAGAGAGAGAAAAACAACCTAAGATCTTGCCAACTGGTCCCATCGTTTCCTGCCAAATGGAAGAAGAAAACATGGAATCAGTGTCAGAGTTTATATCCTTAGGCTCAAAGATCACTGGAGATGATGGCTGCAACTATGAAAATAGAAGGTGCTTTTGCTCCTTGGAAGTAAAGCTGTGGCAAATCTGGACAGCTGACTAAAAAACAGAGACATAATCTTGCTGAAAAATTTCCTATAGTTAAAACCATGTTGTTGTTGTTGTTTTTTTCTAGAAGCAATGTATAGCTATGAAAGTTAGATTACAAGGAGTTCTGAGTGCCATAAAATCTATCAAATTGTGGTACTGGAGAAGACTTTTGAGAGTCCCTTAGATAGCAAAGAGATTAAATAAGTTAGTACTTTTAAAAATAATTCAAATTGCTCATTGGAAGGTCAAATACTGAAGCTGAAGTTTAAATACTTTGGTGACATATGAGAATACAGGACTCATTGGGAAAGGTTGAAGGCAAGAGGAGAATGGGATGGCAGATGATGAGATGGAGAGAGAGTATCATGCAAGCAATGAACATAAATTTGGATAGATTTCAGGAGATAATGGAGGATAAAAGGGCCTGGCATGCTACAGCCCATGGGTTATGAAGAGTAAGACCCGACTGAACCACAAAATATACATATATTCACACATACACATCTCTCTCTTTCTCTCTCCCCATATATCTAATCTATCTATCTTATCGATCTTATCTATCCATCCATCTATCTATATCTATCATCTATTTATCCATTTATTTATCTATCTATATCTCTTATATGTAGATATACATAGTTGGAGAATCAGCAGAGACCTTAGAATTGATTTGATTCACACACACAGTTTTTACAAATAAAGAAACTGAGGCACAGAGTTTAAATGATTTGCCTAATAGCATACGTTGGCAAGTAACAAAGTGGGTATTGAATACAGGTCATGTGTCTCCAATCCCAGAATTGTTCTCACTACAGCACAGTTTCACTTTTAAACATTCATAGTAGTTCCTTAATTGTTGATGAAGACAATGTTGATAGTTGGAATATTATAACATCTACATAAAAATGAAAGAATATGGAATGCCTTAACACCCCCACCAATAATTTGTCCTCTGCTAACAAAAGGAAAAGTAATAGCAAAGGAGCCACGCTCAAAGGGACTTAGCAGAAGATAGCACTGGGCTTCTCTTTAGGAACCTGTCCTTTCTGAGCTGAATGGCTGCTCCTCGGGCCTTTCTCACTCATCTGTGAATGGGAGAAGATGGGGCAGAATTACTGATGAGAAGCTAAATGCTTTTGTGTGCTACGTTGACTTTAACAGGTTAGTTGTAGTGCTGCTCAGTGCTCTAAAGTGATAGTTTTCAATATGGCTCAGAAATGAGGAAGGTATTTTGCATCTATTTCCATCATCCTCAGAGTGCCCTCACCTCCTGGGTCCCCAGTGATTCGGCCTACTCAACTCAGGATGTTCTGTCTGTTGTGTCCACTCATTTGCTTAAATTAATCCTGAAGGCAATAGGGTGATCTTCATTTAATTTTGGTTGTTTTTTTAATAACCAAAAATAGTCATCTGGGAAGCCCAAAGAAGGAAACGAGAACTCACCTGTTGCCCCACAGAGAATGATTTCCTGCATCTTTAGTTGCCGTTTGCAAAGATGCTGCTTTAGCACGGGCGTTCGATGATCCCGAGGAAGCCTGAGAAGGTGAGTAGTCTGAGTAAGTACCCGAGGAAGCACTGTTATTCAGACACTGAGTTTTATCGACTTCAGACTCATCTGTTGATTCTGAAATTTAAGGGGTAAAAGTTAGCAGAGCTGTGGCTGTTTACACTCCAACCTTTCCCAGAACACCATGGTCTGAAAACAAATATTGCATTCTACTCTCAGAAAAAAAAAATAAAAACAACAACAACCAGTTGTAAAAGAGATGCACATAAATGCGATGAGAAACACGGTATTTGTACAGGTGGTTCTGTACAAATAGCCTGAGAGCTGTTTAAATGCCAGTTTTTAAGTATTACCCTTTTTGTCTTTTGACAGAAGAACAAGTTTGGGAGGGTATAGCGGAGCCTCGGCCAGTGAAGGGTGAAGTTCCCCAATCCTCATTTCACTGGCTGGATGAACAAAGGAATCCTAAGGAAGGGGAAAATAAGAGAAAACCTATGAATAGAAAGTGACCCAATGGCTGCCTTGGAATCAGACCCAGCTCAAAGGCCCTTGGTGGGAGGGGGAAATAGGCCTCCCGTGCAGCTGACAAGCTGTCTTGGGTGGGAAAGCCCATATTACTTGATCTAGTAGTCTTTATGACCACCTACTGTGCACAAAGCCCTAGGCGGGACATTGGAGAAACCATAGCGACTGATGTTCTCTGTGTAACCACAATAAAATATATATGAAACAACATTTCTAGGCATTTATAGGGCACTATAAAATTTGTAAAGCATTTCGCAACCATTAGACATTGGAACCTCCAGCCAACCTTGGGATGTTGGGTCCTAGATGTATCACTGTTGTACAGGAGATTGCATTGGATCGATGCAGATCAGCAACTGCTAATTTATAGGACTACAAAGATGTCCGGGGCATTGAGAGTTTAAGTGATGTGCACCTGGTCATATACAGGCCTGGAACCCTTGTCTTACTGATTCCAGAACCAACCTCTACTGCACAGGGCTGCCTTTCCTATTTTACACTCAAGAAAATAGAGGTTCCCAGTCATTAAGTGGCTAGCCCATGGGCATTCAGGCAGGAAGCATCCAAGTCAGGACTGGACTCCAAGTCACCACATCCCATTCCTTCTCAAAGATGCACATCTATCTTTCTGATAGGGCCCCATAGGAGCCACGGGACAGAGAGCAAGCACAATGACTAGAATATTAGGCATGAAATCAGGAAGATTTGTGCTGAGATCCTGCTTTCAGAGCAGAAGAGGGAGCAATTACTTCCCTTTAGGTATTTTTCTGTTGTTAATGAGGTTTTACATGAAAGAGTTGACCCAAATAAGATAGGCCATCTGTTCTAATCCAAATAATGATGAGGTCTGAAACATGTATAATGGCAACAATCAAGAATCATTAATTTAGCTTGTCACAGTAGAAATTTTTTTCCCTTCTAAGGATTAATATAATGAATATTTTGGGTCATCCAAAAACATATCATTACAAGGTAATTGGTATAGGCTAGATCTTTCTGGGTAAATCAAGTATTTCTTGAGAAAAGTTTGGAAAATCTGAATTCTCCATGAACTAGTAGACTGAAAGAGTGCCATTTGATGTAAAAGTATCACTCATTTATTAAATAAAAGACTCAGGTTTGGATGAGTTTTTAAAAATCCAACTAATGTCCTTGAAATAATTTACTTACCCAGGAGTAACTGTTAAACACAAATTAATGTCATATTGCTTAGCAATTCTAATAACCCATGTCATCCTGGAAATTGCTAATAACTTGGAAATACCTCCACTGTGATTTCCTTTGGGGCAACTGGCCACTTATGTTCATACTTTTCTTTCACAGGTTGGTCGGTGTTGGCCGTTGGATTTGAATTCTCAACACGCCCTCCATGGCTTGTTTTTCCCACCAGATTTTGAACAGATTTTACCATATTCTTCAAATCTTCTGGGTAAGGGGTAGGATATCGTTTTAGATTTATTTCAACCTGCAAATTTAGAAAAAGAAATTTAATATAAAATGCCTTTGGGTATTCATTTTCACAAAACTTTCATTGTATACATAATAGCTAGCAAAACTGCACGTTGAAATCACAAGCACTGAAGACATTTGAAAAACTGTGCTCTCTGTGGAAGAGTGCTTATCATACTCCCCAGTTCTTTTGTCCATGTAGATTTAAGATCCTGCGTTCTTCTCAGACCTAACTAGCAGATGTCTGAGGATCTCAGCAATTTAACTGCTTGGAATATTGACAGAGCATCTAAACTATTGAGTCATTTTGCTATGTCACTCAATATTTTATACTTTGGGGGCTTATTCTTTCCATCCATTAATTACTTATAGGTAATAATATTGATGTTAATGGAACACATGCAGGAAAAGAGGGGAGACATCCCTCCTTCAATGAATCCATGCAGTATTGTTATATGTAAAAGAAAAAAAAATGAAAAGTAGATAACATCTGGTGTCCTAATATGCATCAGGGAGATGTTAATGACCATATTACTTGGAAATGTACAGCATTTCCAAAGTAGGAGGAGAGGGAAGCATTATAAGGGTCACTTACATTTAGTTTCACCCAAGTATAGTACAACATTTTAGTGTGTTTGTTAGATCAGAGCCAAACTAGTCAAGAGAAATGGAGAAGTGAAGCGATCACATAGCTAGAGAATGCTTTGGCTTCCATTAAATTGATATTTCAACTCAATGCCATCAAACGCTCCTCTGACAAGAGGGCTTCGAGCTTTTGTTTCGGCAAAGACTGGCCTTAGAACCGCTTCAAGCTTTGCTTCACTCTGGAAGCTGATCTAAATTTCAGGAACTATATGTATGTGACTGTTCTGAACAGCTAATTTATAGAAAAATGAGAAATTCCACATAGAATAGCCTGCCTTCAGGTTACTTCTCACAATGTAGTTGGACCAAACACGTATTTATCAAATTTGTCTTAAAAATAATAATGTAAATTTCTTTGTGTCAATTTGTCTTATCCCATTAAAAACACCAACACCAACGGCAACAGCAACAACAGCAACGACATGATACCTAACAAAAGAATAACAGCTCTGGATTTTCATCCAGATACAGAAATCATGTGTGTATATGTGTGTGTAAGTGTGCTTGAGTGAGTATGTAACTCAATAAAGTTCTTAGGAAGCAGGAAATTCTATTTGATGGGTGATGAGGCTAATGTAGATGAGATAAACTGTTTTGCCATCCGAAAGAAACTGAACATTTCCAAATTCCCTCAAACAAGGACCAAGCCAAACCAAACCAAAAACAAAACCAAACCTCTTTTTGTTGCTCTGTCCACATTATATTTCTAATAGGCGTAATAAGGAAGTAAGCAGTTATTTAGAAAGGTGTTTAGAGATTTGCAAAATATTTTGGTAGAAAGATATAGATAGCTTAAGTTTTTTCCTATTACAGAAATAGATTAATTAGAATTTGTAACATGAGAATTAATGTAGAAATATATCAGAAGGGCTAGAGAAGCGTAGGCTTTGAAAAAAATAAGCTTTACGGAGAGTTTTAAACACTATAATAGAAAGTTTTTTTTTTTTTTTTAAAGATTAATCCAATGTGGTAAATCTTAAATTAAAAATAGCATTTTTTACTAAAAAAAAATCCTGTGACACTACTCTACAAAGAGAATGTTAATATAAAATATTTGATTCGTTTTTAATTATTTTATTGAACTTCAGACTGTTTGACATCAGAAGTTTCAAATAACAAAATAATCATTTCTAAAAATGCAATGTTTTCAGTCAGGAATTGTGATTCTTGTCAATATAATATTTTTATTAATACATAGTGTTGATATGGAACGTTGAGTTTAAATACAACAAAAACAGATTAAAGTCATATATGTCACCAATTTTTTTATCTGCATTTTTTACATTTTTTATCTTCTACAGAAGTCAAGAAAAGAAGCCATTTTGCCCATTCAAGATATAGTTGGAATATCATTTGTTCCTCTTCAGCAAATCTGTTTGCTATTGACAGAATTATATGACAGTGTGTTCCTAATCATAGTCAGAACACTTTTTGAATATTTTGTTAAGTGAATATATTTTGACAACATGTCTAGTACTCAAGGAAACATACATTTACATAAAAGAAATTTGGGGACATATTTAAGCTGGAAAATAATCTACTTGTTTTCACTTTATAAGAGGAGGTGTGATGTTCTTACTGGAAAATGCTGCTGGAAATCAAACAGTCTTTGTGACTCAGTTTCCTTATATAAAAAACAGGGATCATGATATTTGCTTAATCTATCTCACAGGTTTGTTGTAAAGGCATAATGAAATAATAGATGTGTCAGTTATTGAAAAAAATTAAATTATAAGATAAAATAATACAATTTTTTTGCTATTTACATTGGTTTTAAATTTTAAAAAATCGTTTCCTTGGCAAATGAGGGTTCAAAGTAATGTGCTTTACCATGTCACTTTTGTTTTTTTCTGATTTCATTCAGATCTATTTGAGAGAAAATCTACTTCAGTGCAAGGGATACACCTATTAACTATATTTTGAAGGTATAAGTAACTCACTAGTGTGAGTATCACACGCACAGACACAGACACACACACACACAAATAGTAGTATTATAGAAGGCAAACTGGTCACTTAGAATCTCTTTTTTTTTTAGTTTGAAATAAACTAAAGTTTATATGTTTTTTTCTGAATGTCTGAAGTATATGTCACAAGGTGGTATAATATCAATTTTAAAAAATTCAGTAAATAATGCTTGCTAATACCTTACTGATTCTTTTACTGATTTTCAATATGCATGCCAAATGCTCCAGTGATGAAAAATATATGATAGAAACCATTATGTTAATATTTCAATACTCTAAAATGTATGATATTTGTTTTTTATGTTTAGGAAAAAGTGTCTTTTATTCTACTACATAATAAGGAAAAAAATAAGTGTGTTTAAATTTAGGTAACGTATTTACTAATAATTATTTGATTATTGAAATGTTGCATTATATCACTTACCCCGTAGTATTTGTTCATGTAAAATACATTTTATTGAACAGAAAAACCTACTGAAATATTCAGTCAGTTTATGTAAAATAAACAAATGTTTTATGCTCTTTCTCTTTCATTTTTAAATCAACTGGAAACATAATTTTGTTTAGGAATTATTTGAAATTGAATTGAATTTGAAATTTGAATTGAAATAGTAATTTTATGGTTTTGGGAATTAGGCTGAATTTCTTTATTATGTTACTTTATAACTATTCATAAGATTATAATTTAGAAATGGACAAATCTCCATGTTTAAAATAGCGCCATCAATGTTTCCTTAAAAAAATTACTTGATTCTCATTTTATTTAACAATAAACTATGGAAAGTTAAATTTTAGGAGAAAAATAATTGCTAATATAATTTCATTTTGAATTAGTTTATTCTGAAATTAAAATTTTTTAAATTAAAGGAAATTTTGTAATACTTTAGAAGAAGGTATTCTCAACCTGCCTAACTTTGTAGAAGGGTTTTTGTCCAGTATGCAGACTCATGGGACCATAGATTTGGGTCAGAGGAACTTCTAGGTCCCTGCCTAAAAAAAGAGTCATTGAATCATTGATTTGTCCAGTGTCACATAGCAGGTAAAAGTCTGAGGTATATTTGAACCTGAGCCTTCTTGCCTCAAAGTCTTATTTATGAAGCAGTGCTTCCAGACAATCCAGCTCATCATGTATCAAGAAAACAATTAGTTAGTACTTCCTTAAATGATAATAAATGCAATAAAAAGTTTGAGACCAAGATGGCAGGTTTATTACTTCATTAAAATGCTACTATTTGTTGCAACTCCAAAGTAAGTCTTTTAACAAAATCCTATCTTAGCGCCAATGTCTCTTTCCTATGATTTTTTTATCCAATGCAAAGTCATTTTAAAAATGAAAGACTTAGAGACATCAGTTGCCCCCAAATGCACATTGCCATGAAGTTTAAATTGACCAGCTGTCTAACTGTCAACACATCTGTCTAGTTGCTAATATTCTCCCAATATTCTCATGCTTGGGATGGGAAAGTCCATCATTAACGATAAAAGCCACAAATAACCAAAACTGGTTCACCCAAGTCACAAGCCACCCCAGTGATCCCCCCTGGAGATGCCCCAAATTATTTGTCCCTCCCCTTTAGCATTTCCCTCCCCCCCAACCCCATCACGCAGATCCTGATATTGCCAAGTTTCCATAGCAAAATTCAATCTGGATCAAATAATGGCAATTAAAAACAGGTAGGCAATCATCATTCCTTACAAAAACCATGCAGAACATACCCCATAGACCACTGGCTCCAAGGCAGCCTCTATAGGGAGGGATCTCCTGCCCCAAAACACCTAGGCCTACCTGTCTGCCACTTAGAGAGGGAAGAGTTGTGGAATTTGCTGCAGCTGGCAACGGAGTGCCCATGCTCCTGTCCTGCTGGAGGCCACTTATACACCCCCATGCCAGCTGTGGGTCAATCTGGGCAACTGGCATGTCTTGGATCTGCTGATCACACCTGGCCCATGGTGTGCAGCAATCGCCAGACAGTCTGGCAGGTTGGAGGGCAATCCCACGCTGGCCCCTTTCCCAGGGGGCATGGCAAGGGTGATCCTGTGGGAGAAGGAATCTCCATTTTCTGGGAGAAAGAGGAGCACTAGAGCAACACTTTCAGTTTGTTATCATTCTCTAGCCTAATTTGAGTCCTTTTTTTGGTAAGGCATTCAAAATTTGTAAGTAAACTAGTTTTTCCCTCTATTTTATCAAACAACAGTCTTACAGCAGGATCCTAATGGGTCATAAATTTGTCATAAAATGCAGCAATCAAGCTATACTATACACACAGTTAGGGAACTATACATTAATTTACATGGAAGTTGATGGTGTAGGTCAATAGTGGATGATTTTCCATTTTCTGAATTAGCATCTATCAAGAGATAAAATGGGTACTGAATTTAATGCACATGTAATGAACCAGAAAATTGAGATTAACCTCATTTAAGATTTCAGTGTAACCCATTCATCATGCCTCCATGATGACTTATTTAGAAGAATGTTTGCATTCGAATTTGTCCCAAACACATTGGCATTGGAAATGCTTAAATCAGCTACAATCAAGTAGATGGAAATTAAAAAAAAAGCAAAATCATAACAGCATTAACAACAAATCCCCCCGCCCCCCAAAATAAATTCCAAAGGAAAAAGAAAAGCTAACGTGGAAGGAAAGAAAAAAAAATTAGCAACTTAAACCAAAAGAAGAAACCCCAACCTTCCTCCCCCAAATTGCATCCCTCTCCCATAATAGCCCACCATCTAGAGGGCAGGGACCTTGTTTTGGTCTTTTCTTCTTAGTACGGTGCCTGGTACATAGAAAGTTCTTACTGATTGATGGATAAAACTCCACCTACCAAACTTCTAAATAATAGTTTGAATTGACAGTCTTTGGAAATTGCAGCAGCTCTGTTTCTCTCCTCACCTCACACACACACACCAAATCAGGTTCAATGCACTTTTCTTGTCCTCTTGGCTACTCTGTTAAGGTTGTCATTGAGAAGTGCCAGGAGTTTTGGAAATGCAGTAAAGGAGAAAATTGCTTCAGAAGTCCATGTTTTCACACATTACTATTTGTACTGGGTCTAGCATTTAAAATTCTGGGAGATAAATACCTTTTCTTTGCTTCTTTGGGGGACTCTTAATAATGATAACCTTAAATTCTGATCAGGGCTATTTCTGAAAACTGAAATAAAAATCCTCCTAAGTTATTCTGAGCCCACAATCACCAAGACACCAAGATTTTTTGCAAAATTCTCAAAACAATAAAGTTTTTTTTCCTGTTACTAGAAAAAAAGAGACCCATGCTGCATCTGTGAATGCTTAATTGCCCTGTACCAAGAAAGCACTTTGATGTTCAAAAGAAAAGTCAGGAAATGAGTGGGGTCGAAGGAAGGGTGTAGAATCAAGGGTGACCACAAAATTTGTTGGCAAGATGCATATTAAGTTACCTGCATAATTAGTCAACTAGAGTGAGAGTTGTTAGTATCTATGATGGGAAAAGTGCATAAATAATAAGAAAAAAATTTAATGGGAGATCCAAGATGTTGCCATGATGATAGAAGACACTGAAACTTGACATTGACAAAAAGTGGAAATGCATTTACATTTTTTAATTCATCTAAGTTAAATGAATTGAAAATCACTAACGGATATTTACTTAAATATCCTGTAGAGTTGACAGGTTGAGGATATTTGAAATAATGAAAACATCATCTATCAGCTTTAGCTACTCCTCTTCTTACTTACTTTGTACCCTCACATTTAAACGGATTACTAGTCTTTTCTTGACTATCTCAGTGATGTTTTCATAATAAAGTTCAACATTTGTTATATTTAGCTTCAGTTCAGTTTGTATGGTACAGTCCTTAGTAAGAAAATAAAAACCAAAGCTTCATAGTTAAGACTAAAATAAACCTCTTGAGAATCCATCTAATTTTTTCATGATGATGATGATTTTAATTAATGACAATCTGTACTTGGAAAGATCTTTTCTCATGAATTACCAGCTTGACTCTCTCTTCCTAGGGCTATGGCAAGTATCTGAAGGATCCCTCAGTCAGAGCTGGGGCAGTATGAGTAGCAATCTCGACCGGATGGGCAGATTAAGAATCGGCAAGATTCTTAATCTCGATGAAACGAGACCGTGTTGTTATCTTTAAAAATGGTTAATGGGGAAATGTATGGATTGCTTCCATTACTTCAGAGGGTCCTAATTCTTAACTCCATAAATAGCACCAATGGAAAACTGCAAGACTCCTAGAGAGGGTTGGGGAACTGAAGGCTGGAAAGCAAGACAGAGAAGCTTCACCTTCACTTTTCCAGCATTGTCGTCGTCTTCCTTTTTGTCTTCAAATTCAAAGGCAACGGTCATTCGTTGTTGTCGCTGCTCCTCCCACAGAGTAGGGTTAAAACTGTCGCTGTCTGACTGGAAATCTACAGTTACATTTCAAAGTATTATCAGAGTAAAAGTTGTTTTCTAATAGCGGGTTATCAATAATCCTTAATTAATACATTAAACAAAAAGTGTTGAAAGGAACTAAAAATTGAAAAAGAAGAAAGGGGCATAATCAACATTCCAACTGCCAGATGGCCTTCTTGCATTTTAACTTAAAACTATTATCAATTTCCATTCATCCCAAACTGGCTTTGCTTTTGAGCTTTCCAGTGTGGATAACTGGATATGCAGAAGGGAAGATGTGGAATATTTCGCACAAAACACTGTATACATATGGTTTCTTATGGAAGAAGGTACCTAGCACTTCATCCTGTTTTTGGAGAAGTGGCCCAGGTGTTTTATTTCCCCACTGTATTTGGGAATGAGAAATGGCAAGAGTTATTTGGACTTTCATGCAGACATTCCAACTATTCTATTCAAGTCTGAGGTTTAAAAATTTTTAAATGATTGATAAATATTCTATTATCATTGAAAGACTGAGCAATGTTGGTAATATAGACAGGTTGAAATTCCAAACTATGACTTTGGTCAAACTCCTTTTTTTGTCTTATAAGCCATTTGAAAAGTCTGTCTATTTGTCTGTCTGTCTATCTATCTATCTGACTATCTTATTTGTGTTCCAGAAAGCACATAATGACTAGGAGTTCAAGATTTTAAACTATATAGTCATTATCCTTATCTTCCCTGGCTTAAAATTGTTTTCTTCCCATAAAATGAAGTAAAAAAAAACCACTCTTATTCCCTTAATGTTACATCTTACTTTAATAGGTCTATATCAAATTGAGGAAGAAAATAGACATTTAATTTAAATGTCTAGTTCCAAGAAAGAGATTTGTTGAATGATTTTCCATTTTTTATTGCTAATTTCAAAGGAGAAATCGTTTGATAGAATTTTCCTGAACATGGAAATGAAAAGGAGACTACCTATACTATTAATACTACTCTACAAAAGCATATTTAGGTTTTCATCTTAAAGTAACTATTTATATAATCATTGCTGTTTTCTTTCAGAAGTTCAAAATTTCAAATATACTAAATATGGAGATAAATTTTTCAAATGGTTATTTGATTCCTGGATTCCTAAAAGCTAAAAACCTTTATAAAATAATACAAAAACTGAAGAATTCACTTATAGTTGTGAATTACAAATAAATTTTTTTTATTATAATTTAATCTTAAAACCAGGAAGATGGGCATGCCTGTTATAGAAGGATTACAAGTAGTCCTAATTCAAGTAAAATTGGATTTAAAGAGGGTTACTTTTTGAAGCAGCTCTGTCTCCCTTTTTCATTTCCTCCTTCTCTTTCTTTTACCCTTTCCTCTATTTCTGTCTCATCCTCTCTTCTCTCTATCTCTGTCTGTCTGTCTGTCTGTCTTTCTCTCTTTCTATATCTATATTTATCTGCTTCTCTTTGTCTCTCCCTCCCTCTTCTTCCTTTTCCTTCCTCCTATTTCCTCTTTCCTCCTCACCTTTCTGTCTTATTGTTTTGCTGCCTCCTTTTCCAACTCTTTCTTTTCATCTTTCAACTCTCATGTCTCCTTTCCTCTTCTCTTTCTCCTCTCCCTTTTCTTTTTCTTTTTCCTTTTCCTTTCCTCTCCTCTCTTCTCTTTTCCTCTATTCTCTTTTTCTCTTCTATCCTCTCTTCTCTTCTACACTTTTCTCCTCTTTCTCTGATTCTCTTTCTTCCTTTGTCTTTCTCTGAGTCACACACACTCTCTCTCTGAGGGTTGGAAGAAAGCTCACCTTTGTTTACTTTTATATTCCCACTCATTAGTTTGGGGGGAACATTTGCCCATGCCAGCACCTCAAGAATGAATGATCCATTTCCTTAAAAACATGAAGAATCAATAGGATTAAGGGACTACTTTCCCAGCACTTAACCTCACCCTTTAATTCTACTGATTCTTAATTTAAATTTTGAAAAAGTGCTTATTAATATTTCTTAGAAAAAATGCTTCACCTTGGGAAAGATAAGATTGTAATTCTTTGTAAAAATACCTCTTTGGGATTAATTTCTAAAGGCATCTGATGTCATGAATTCATGAGTTGTGTGGGTTGTGCTTGTCAAGCTAGGGGAATCTAAGGTTGATAACAGTTCCTTGAGAACTTGAGTTAATTCTTCTTGCCTCAGACTGATCTTGTATCATTCCATTTAACTGGGTGTCTTATTTAAAATACCCTGAGAAGGAAATTCTCAAACTTTCTTTGATTGACAACCTCCTAGATCAACAATACCTCCAGTTTGGAAGTTCCTTAATTGGCCATTTCTATTTAAGAAGGGGGGGGGATTTTTTAGAATGCTTTTGAAGAGGTTCCTTTGGACATAATGATTAGTTTGAAGAAAAAGCAGTTTTTCCTGGATGAAAACAACACCCCATTATTTTTATATACATCTATTCAATTACTAAAATGTATGACATTGACACTATCAACATATTCATAACCTTACCCATCCACAGATGCCACTGTCCAGAGGTCAAAACTAAAACAATCCCTTTACATAATAAATAATTATTATAATATTTTAGATAGTTTTTAGAAGATATTTCTGATGGTGATTTACCTTCATCACCTCGAGGTTGTTGAGGAAACATGTAGTTAGTCAATACTCTTTGTTTTGTTTCTGGGTGAGCTTCAGTTTGTAAAGGGATAAGGGCCTTTGACTGTGAACAAAGGAAAAATGAAACAGGATCAGAAAGACCAAAAAATGTATATATATGTATAAAATTGAAGAATTAAAAAAATGATATCAAATACAAGTCTTGCATTCTTCCTTCAAGGCCTTGAATGAAAAACTGAAAACAAATAGTAGTAGAGTGGGGGGAAGATAAAATATAAGGGTATATGTGATATAAATAAATATTCCTGCTGAAACACATTTCCAAGGTGTTAGGATTTCAAATTGAATGATAGTGAAAATTATTATACAAATCACAGGTATATTCTTTAATCCAAAAATGTCTTAGTCAGGTACCTCATCATGGTATAGAGAAAACTCTGGACTCCCAAAGGCTAGGCTAATGATAGGCCCTACCTAATGGAGAGGCCTTAAATAGAGTTCTGAGGATGCCTTCTGAGGGACAACTTGGCTAAGCTCAAAGATGTTCATCATCAATTGTTTTCAGGATGATGAATTTTTTGAACACGACAATCCTCAGGAGATCATAAATGTCAGAGAAAGTAGAAGTAATATCTACACAGACAAAAATCACAGAATCCTGAAGCATCAGAGACAGTACCAAGTTCAGTCTCATTGATCAGTGTCACTATAGATGTGCTCTTTTGGGGAATCTTCAAACCTAATCAAGTTATTTGTTACTTTTTAGTAAGGAAAAAACTCTTTTAGGTATAATTCTGCATGCCCATTAATTTTCAATAATCTGTTTTCTTGGGAATATATATATATAATTAATAGCTAACATATATAAAGAGCTTTAAGGTTTGCAATGTACTTAAACATATTATCTCATCTGTGATCAAATGCAATAAAAAAGTTATTACCAAATTCATGAAATTCAGAGAGAAGTTCAAAGTTTTTACATGATTTAAAATGCTATCAAGAATAGGTTATTTTGAATTGAAGCTTTATTATATGGATAAAAGATACATTTATTGACCAAGTAAGATAAAGTCTGACCTTATATAACTAAGGACATAGCAGTCCTTAGCACAGTATCCAGTATATAGAAATGTTTAAGAAATGTTTACTGAGTTGAAAAGGATTAAAAATATAAAGTCTGATTATATCAGCTAAAACTCAAGACTTCCAATAAATTTCTTTTAGAATTTATTTAAATAATTTCAAAAAAACTTATTGCATAAAATCTAAGCAATTGTGTATAATATTACAAACATATAGGTTACTTATTATTTGGAAAAACCTGTT
The DNA here is from genome assembly GCF_902635505.1 of Sarcophilus harrisii. Lineage (NCBI taxonomy): Eukaryota > Metazoa > Chordata > Mammalia > Dasyuromorphia > Dasyuridae > Sarcophilus > Sarcophilus harrisii. The sequence continues at coordinate 7,441,328 of NC_045429.1, forward strand.
TCACCGGATGACATTTGTTAACACAGAATAAAATTAAGGTTTTTTTTTTGATATTTCATTCCATGTAGAGATAAATCATGAACATATGAAAAATCATTATTTTAGAGACAATTTTGATGATATAATCTCTGTTCTACTCAAATTCCCACAAGAGTGAATTGTGATTTTGATGGAAGTTTCCTATGATTCAGGTCTCAAAAATAGATTCTCTATTTCACATTGATTTCAGAATGAAGTGTGACTTATAAGTATGTATAGTGATTCCTTGATGCATTGAAAAGTTCACATCATATTGATAAGATATTTTGGGTGACAGTCACAAAGTCACTCACTCGATAAGAGGAGACCCTATTTTGAGTGCAGTCACATGAATATACTTCTCATATACTTCCAAAACCGCTGTTTGAGGGTCAACTCAGCAGGTCTCTAAGAGTGACTCAGGAATCAGTCTGTGGCCTGTGCTCCTGCTTCACATGTTTATCAAGGATTTGGATAAAACAAAGATGGCATGCTGATCAAATTTCCAATGACACAAAGTTGGGAAAAGTTAATATATGGAAGAACAGGGATCCCAAAAGGTGACGAATCTCTAACTTTGAACTAAATCTAATAAGAATAAAATGAATACTGATAAATGTATGGTTTTGTAATTAGGTAAAAACATCAGTTTTACAGGGAAAAGATGAGTGATGATATCTGAAAAGGATCTGTAGATTATAATGAGCAGCCTGTTCATTATGAATCAAGATTAGGATATGGCAGCCAAAACAGTTAACCTGATTTTGAACTTCAGAGAAATGGTTGGTGTTCAGAAGGAAATAGCTATCATTCACTCCCCCTTCTCTCCTTCTCTTCTCTGGTCAGACCACCTGCAGAGTACTTTAGACACCATCATCTTTTAGAAGAGAATCTAGAGGAGGGTGATCAGGATGGCCTAGGACCACAAGATCACATAACATGAACATCTTTTCTTTTCTTTTTTTTTTTAAATTAAAGCTTTTTATATATACATGTATAATTTTCAACATTCACCCTTACAAAATTTTGTTTTCTAAAAATTTCCCTCCCTTTTCTCCATCCCCCCAGATGGCAAGTAATCCAAGATATGTTAAACATGTCCAATTCTTCTATTAATATTTCCACATTGATCAGGTTGCACAAGAAAAATCAGATCAAAAAGGGAAAAAAATGAGAAAGAAAACAAAATGCAAACAAACGACAATAAAAAGAATGAAAATACTGTGCTGAGGCTTTGTAGAAGCTACCTTATGTCTGAGCCTGCTCTCTGTAGGAACTGCAGAGAGAAAAAGGGAAATGCACGACCAGGTCACAGGATGTGTGAGGAGAGGTATATTTTGTGATTGAAACTTCTAGTCTCACTCTACAAATATCCCCTTATACAAAATGTCCCTTTAAAAAGCTAATTAATATAAGTGGTTAAAGGAAAGGGAGCCATTAAGAATTGTAAACTAACAACGAATAAATGAATAAAGCATTGATTAAGGGCTTATTCTGTGCCGAGCACCAGGGTTCCAATAGAAAAGTTGAACAGCCCCTTCCATCCAGGAGCTCTGCAGGGAGATAATACCATGAAAGGTTTCAACTACAGTCATGTGGGAAGGTCCTGTGGTCCTCAGGAAGCAAAGCAAGAGCTCATATCTCTTCTTGAAGACATTTCCTGTCCATTTCTGATGAACCATTTGATGACCAAGGACTTTTCTTTCTGAGTCTATTTGCTGTTGCTTTAGCACCTGCAGAAGAAAATCCAGGCTACATCTTCATTGGGACCGCTTCTTAGAATGGTGGAAGAGGGCCCTGGGATGGAAACCTGGCTATTCTCAAGGTAGGTTCAGGGTCCTGGGCTATCCCCATTGCAATTTAAAGAGAGAGTGGTCAAAGTTGGGGGTTTAAGAATATGTTATAGTGGGTGCTAGAGCTAATGGAATTAAAGGAAAATCATCCCATCTCTTCAAATTCTAGATTTGTCCAGGCCAGCTCTAGGCTGTATAGCATTTCACTACAAAGTAATTGAAAGTCCCTTGTATGGAAGAGGGATTTGGCTGATCCAGGGAAGAAGTGGGTGGCAGTTCCTAGGAATCAGATTTAGTATTGATGAAAAGAAAACTTCCAAAGAATTAGGATAATGGGAAGGGCCACCTAAGGAAAGGATAGAACTTCCCTTGTTGGAATTGTCCTCATTATTTGGAAAATCCTAGTAGCTGCTTAAAGATCTTTAAGCCAAGATGTAGAGGACATGCTAGTTGGCAAAATAATTACAATACAAATATTGACATTTGTGTGATGATTTAGGCCAGTGAAACACTTTCCAGACAATCCTTCTGACCGTTCTGAGAGGCAGCTCTCTAGGATTGATTATCTCCATTTCACAGGTAAAGCAACTTCCCCTAGAAGCATACCCCCAGTAAGTTTCAAAGGCAGAATTTGAATCTAGTGCTCTTTTGCCTCCAAATCCAGGATTCTTTCCATTGTAGCCACAAGTTCCTATGATTGTGAATCACCCAGGTAACTGGAGGGAAAAAAATCATGGAGGGAAGTAATGCATGATCAAGCTGAAAACGTAGAATGGTATACCCCATTTTAGAGGCACAATGGAGGAGTTTGTAAGGTAATGGAGACCCAAAGAAGATGTTTGAGTCAAGGAGTGCCATATACTTATTCATTAATGAATCAATCAGCAAGGCACACACACAAGGCTCTGTGTGTGAAGAACAAAGAGAAGGTCAGTTTGGCTAGGTTGCAAGTGATGGAAGAAGAGTAATTGGTAAGGAAGTCGGAGAGACAGGCTAAGGTCAAGTTGCAAAGGGCTTTCAAGGCTAAAGATGAATCTAGATCTTATCCTCAAATCAAAAGAAAACTACTGGAACTGAATGGGTGGGTGAATGCCATCTTCCTAATTGCATCTAAGCAAAATGACTCTGGTCAATAAATGGACAGATTGAAATACAGAGAGACTTAAGGTAGAGAGACCGATGTTCAAGAAACAGTTGCGACAGTCTAGAAAAGATATGAGCATTAAACTAAGATAGTGGCTACATGAGTGAAGATATTTATTTTTTTAATTAAAGTTTTTTATTTTCAAAATATATACATGGATAATTTTTGACATTCACCCTTACAAAATCTTGTGTTTTAAAGTTTTTCCCTCTCTTCTCTCCAGCTATGTTAAACATCTGTAATCTAAATATATTTGAGGGGAGATTAGAGGTAAACACAGCAAGCTTTTGTAATTAGTGGCTCTGAGGTTATGAAGAAGGAGTTGAGGATCATTGTAAGATTATAAATGTACAGGACTGGTTGAATGGCACATCTTTTCTAGAAAAAGGGGGGGTGGGTTTTGAGAAAGAGAATCTAGTTCTTATGTTGCGTTTGCCGCTTCTCAGGGAATCCAGATAGAGATGGTATCCATCAGGCAACTGGGGATGCTGAACTGAAACTCTGGAGGAAGAGTTGGGTATATAGAACTGTGAATCATCTACATAGATATTATATCTTTAAAAATGATGAAATTAGGGAAGATGTAGCTATGAGAAGACAAAGTCTTGGGGGACACCCCAGTGAGGAAGGGTGATATTGGTGATGATGCAGTGATAGGAAGGAAGCATTTTGGGAAGAGAGGGAAAGGAACACATATCTACTTAGTGCCTAATATGTGCCAGATATTAAGGTATCTTTACAAATAAATACCTCATTTGTTTGGATGAGGAGTATGGGAAAACTTGTCTAAGAGTATGGTGGCAATCAGGTTAGAAAGGAGGGGACAGATTATGAGATCATAAGCAGGATTTTAAACATAATAATCCTTTGAACTATTTTATATTACTTTTAGATAATAGAATTTGTTACTAATCCTCATTTTTGATATTTATATGGTATGGATGAAAATGAAAAACGAATAGAGTGCAAGATTCTGGGAGTAGTTTTATAGGAAAACATTTTACATAGGTATGTATCTATAGACAGCTATGTATATACACACTTATAGATATATCTATGTATATGATTCTTCATCTTGTCATATCCGACTCATTGTGACCCCATTTTGGGTTTTCTTGTCAAAGATGCTGGTGTGCTTTGTCATTTCCTTTTCCAAAATAATTAAAAGCTAGCAAAAAAGTAATATGAAGATCTACTTCTCATTTCTACAATACTTACATAATCTTCTGCTTGGTATCCCTGATTTAAGACTCTCTCTGCTCTAGTCTACCCTTTCCTCAACTATCAAATGAACTTTCTAAACCTTTGGTCTCACCACATCTTCCCCTCTGCTTCATCCTTTACTCTATTCAATCACCCAGTTACTTTCAAATCAAATATAAGATCCTGTTTGTCTTCCTGAGTCTTTCCTAACCTGGACCTGTTCTACCTTGCCTATCGTCTTATACCCTGTTCTTCTGTAAGTATTATATAATCCAGTGCCGCTGACCTCTTTGCTTTTCTCATAATGACGCTCCGTCTCCTGATTTCAGGAGTTTCCACTAGCTGGAATTTTCTCTCTCTTTGACTCTATGTCCTAGCTTCCCTGACTTCCTTCCAGTCTCAGTTAAATCCCAGTTTTTAAAAGTAACCCATCTAATTCCCTTTCATTCTAGCTCCTCCTCTCCAATTTCTCCTGTCAATGTCTTCTTTATAAATACTTGTTTGCATATTTTCTTTCCCATTAAATTGTAACTTTTGATGCAGAAAATGTGTGGTTTTTTTTTTTTTTTGGTTCTTTCAGGTCCCCAGAATTTAGCATAATATCTGGCACCTTAAGTAAGGACTTAAGAAATGCTGTCAACTTGACATAATTTGGACTGGTGAGCCAAAACCACTAATTTAATACATTTTTCTATTAGTTCAATGTACTAATAAAGATGTAATATAAGACTATCTATCTCAAGATCTATCTACTTATCTTCATACAAACATCCATAGTTTCATGAGGGAAGTGATTCTTTCACATGAAAACTTTTTTCCTCTCTTAGAACTTAGAACAGTTCACACAATAGAAAATAAATAAACTTTTGCTGAATTGAATCAAACATAAAGTTATAAAAATTGATAAAAGAAGACCCAGAAATGAAGAATAAAAGGGAAAGATGGGAGGAAGGAGACTAAAGACTCATTTCAGGACCTATTCTTCCATGAATATTTCATAGGCAAAATGTAGCCTACAATTAACCTTCATTGACTTGAATTATTATAGTAATTTAAAAATTTATATTACACATGTATTCCTCATGCTTGAGATCTCTTATGTAACTTCATATGCCATTTGATTAAATATCATTTATTAAATCAATTAAGCAATTGGTAATCATTTATTAAGAACCTAGTGGGGTTCAAGAACTGCCCTAGGTGCTAGGGACAAAGACAAAATATGAAATAATCCCCATTCTCGAGGAGCTTACATTCTATTAGGGAGTGTGTGTGTGTGTGTGTGTGTACTACAGGAAGGACATTAATAGTTGGAAGATTTGGGAAATTGTGAGTGCAGAAAATGATCTTAAATGAAAAAAAGGATTGAAAGGATGGTGGGAAAGAGAGGACACAATGTAGTTATGAGAGATGGGCTAGGGAATGGGAACAGCCTTGAGGCAGAGAAACAAACCAGAAAGCTATTTTACCCATGTAGGCATGAGGTATTGAGGGCTTGCCTTAGAACTGTGACTGTTAGGGAAGAGAAAAGGGGAATATTGGATGATTTCATAAAGGTAAAATCAACAGAACTTGTTAACAGATTGGACAGAGAGAGTCAGAAAGCTAAGTTAAGGATGACCCCTTGACTAAGAGCCTCGTGATTGGGAAGATGGTTAGGCCCTTGAAAATAACAGTGAAGTTAAAGGAAATAATGAAGTGAGTTTTGGACATGGTGATTAAGGTTATCTATAAGACATCCAGTACAAGATATCCAATAAGTGGTTGGAGATTGGAAGCTAAAGGTCAATAGAGAGATAAGGATTAGATAAAAAAAATCATTAGTGTAGAAATGATCATTGAATTTTTAGCAGGTGACGAGATCACCAAACCAGAGTATGGAGGAATAAGGGAAGAGGGCCCAGGACAGAATTCTGGGGGTTACCCACCATTAGTAGGTGTGACTTGTATGAAGGTCTTGCAAAGAAGACTCTAAGGAGAAGTTGATAAGTAAAAGGAATATTAGCTAAGAGTAGTTTCATGGAAACCAAGTAGATGATGTTTGACAATGCTAAAGTCTGCACAGACATCAAGAAGAATGAGACTTTAAAAAAAAGGCAATTAGATTTTTCAGCTAGGAGATCATTGATCGTTTTGGAGAGAGTAGTTGCAATTCAATGAAGAAGCTGGTAGTCACAATATAAAGATTTTAGAAGAGAGTGGGAGAAAAATGGTGGAAGAACTGATTGCAGAGTATCTTCTCAAGTTTAGCTACAAAGAGGAAGAGAAGTTTAGGACCACTGGGTTCAGATGACCTAGTGAGGATTTTTTGAGGATGGGGGCTACATGGGAATGTGTATAGGCAGTAGTCTACACAATAGGAGAGATTGATGATTAGTGAGAAAATTTGGAAGATAGAGGGGACAATCTCTGGGGGAAGATGGAACAGAATAGGATGATTTTGTACCAGAGAAGTTTATCGTGGCAAGGAGAAGGGTCATCTCTTCATGTGAAATAGGAGTCAAGGAGAATTAGCTGCAGGCACTTGAAGAGATGAGAAAGAGGGGAAAAAAGGGTGTCTTAGTGAGTGACCTTTTAATTCTTTCAGTGAAATATGAAGCAAGATTCTCAGGGTGAAGCAATGGAAGGTTTAAAGAGGGATGAATAAGTTTAGAAAAGCCATCTTATTGAATGCCCAGTTGAGATTATGTAACATAAATTGCTAGTGGATTTAGTTTATATTTTTCTCCAGCTTTATTCAAAAATATCTGAGTAGGAGTGAAGGCAATAAATGGTGACAGGAGAAGGGAGGAAGGAAATTTAGGGAAGAGGAAAATGTAGAGTTGAATTGGTTCACCAAGGAGTCAATGGAGAAGGAAGGACAGTAAAGTCAGTAATAAGTGATGACCTACTAGAAAGAATTAAATGAAATGATATGCTGAGTGAAACAAGAAGAACCAGGAGTGAAGTGTACACAAGAACAAGATTGTGTGATGATCAACTCTGAAAGACTTGATTCTTCTCAGTAGTTCAGTCATCCATGGCTATCTCAATAAACTTTGGGCAGAAAATACCATCTGCATCCAGACTGAAGGCTATAGAAAATGAATGTAAATCAACACATGATATGTTCATTTTTTTCTTTTTTTCTTTTGCTTTTTTCTCTCTTGGTTTTCCCCTTTTATTCGGATTTTTTTCTCCCCATAAATAAATGTGTATCTTAAAAAAATTAATGTACATGTAAAACCAGGATAAAGAAAACAATAAAAAAAAACAAAAAAAGAGAAATTTAGCAAGAACCTGGCATATGATAAACCATAAATAAATAAATAGATAAACAAACAAACGAATGAATGAATAAACAAACAAACAAAAAATAAATAAAGGGGGAAAAAGTGATGGCCTAGAAAAGAAATGAGCTGAGGGAGTGAATGTAACAGTATTTGGAGTTGCAAAGCAGAGGAAGAGATCAGATGACAACAGACTATGGTCAGAGAAGGGAATTTCAGATTTCATGAATAAAGAAGTAATATATTTGTGGATGATGGCAAGATCAAGGTATCTTTGGTGGTTCATGGAAAATGACTAAATTAAGGAAGTGGGAGGGTAGGGTGTTTAAAAGAATAGTAATGTGTATGTTGAAGCTCCTTTAATGAAGACAGGAGAAAGATCGTAAGCCAAGTACTAACTTTTTCAGAAATGATCAACAAGAACTACGAGAAGTTTGATTAGGTGTTAGACATAGAACCTAAAAAAAGCTACTGAGTAGCAATTACTGAGTAATTGTGATTGGTTGGTTGGTTGGTTGTTGTCCTTTATTCTCCAAGAGGACCAAAATGACATTATTATTTTGAATAAAAGTACAGTGACTACGGCTGATCAGATTAATGTGAACTCAGAAGGCTCTACAACAGGCCAGGCACAAATAAGCTAAATGAAAATAAGGAGAGGCTGGAAATTGAATAGTAGAGCAAAGTCTTTCAGCTACCATACCTCATCCAATGAGTTGAGTGGGATCAATTAAAGTGTAACCAGAGAAAAGGGCAGCCAGCAGCCTGGGTCATTGAGAGGGAGCCAATTCTCAGTGAAAGCCAAAGATGGAAGTGTGAGAGAGGAAAAGATTCAGGATGAAAGCAAATTTGTTATCCACGAAGCTGACATTCCAGAAAACCCAGTAGAAGGGGTGGGTATCTTTTGAGTGGATGTTGAGGGGTTTAGGTCGAGGGGAATGGGAACAGAGGAGCTAAGGATATACTTACTCTTGGGCAGACTATGAAACCATTCTAAGATTAAGTTCTTCAATTGTAAAAAGGAGTGAGTTTAGATGGTCTTTATGGCTTTTCTTAGTTCTCTCTATTATGCTAATATATAGAACTGAAGGTTAGGGCCGTGATTAGGGCTGGATTTATAGACTTAATGTCATGTGAATAGAGGCAATAATTAAACCTACGGATGTTAATGATGCCATCAAGTGAAAGAGAATAAAGAGGGACCTTGGGGAACACTCATGTGTAAGAAGTGTGGTATGGATCATAAAACCAAAAGGAGAAAGGATTTAGGAATAGAGGGTGAACAATATTGAATGCAGAAGATAGATCAGGAAGGACAAAGACTCAAGAAAGACCATCAGACTTACAATTAAGAGGTCACTGGAGCCTTTGAAGAGAGGAATTTCTGTTGCATGAGAGGGGAGAGGAAGTAGAGGCAACAAGAGTGGCAGATTTTTTTCCCCTAAAAGTTTGAGAAAGGAAGGAGTGTGTGATATAATAATGAGAGTCTAGGAAAGTTTTGTTAAGGACAGTGCAGAATTGGGCACCTAGACTTTAGGGAAGGAATCATTAAATAAAGATTAGTGGTTAGAGTCGGGAGTCAAGAGGGTTGGGGTTGGGGGTAGGGTTAGAATTAGGGATGATTGAGGGGGTAATCTGCAAGACAAAATGGCAGGATATGGGATCAAAGGTATTATTGGCCATGATAGCCTCTGAGTGACTAGTCAAAGTGCACACCTTACTGTGAGCTCTTTAGTTAGGGTTTTCAATAGGTGCTATACCAAATTGTACCTAGAACCTAAGTATCATTTTTAGGGGACTCATGCAGGAAAATGGATTTCCTATGGGTTCTCTGTGTATTCATTGAAACCTATTTACACAACTTTCCCTTTTCTTGCTCAGAATTATTTCTTTCAGGATTTTATTGTTGGCTTTCTATCACCCACAATTGTTTTTTAAATGTAAAATGTCTACCTATCCTTTTCCTTAATTCTTTGAAATTCGTTCTTCTAAACCTAGAGTGCACATAAGTTTCTCTCTAGATTTCATCTTTTAGATCTCAGATCCTATTTTGCATCCCCATTCCACTTCCTCTCACTCATTCCTATAATTTCATCTCTATAATCAATTCCTCCTTGTTAGTGAGGATCAGGCTCAGAATGGATTTCTCCTTTTCAGATTATTCCAATTTTGAAGGATTAGATTGTCTTTAAAACAAGCCAAGAAATTGTTGGTGTTTTTGTTTTTGGCGTGCATGCACAAACGCACTCTTTTTATTCCAAAGAGTGTTTTAACTGAACTTCTCTAGCACTAATATTAATAATGGCCAGCTTTTACATAGTCCCTCCTTTTAGCCAAGCAGTCAAACTACTAAACAATTTACAAATATCCATTTTGCTTGTTCTTCACAACAATTCTACGAAGTATAGATGAGGGATCTGAGACAGGTAGAAGTTTAGTGGCTTTTCCAGGAGCATACAGCTAGTAGAGTGTATGAGACTGGATTTGAATTCAGATCTTTCTGGCTTCAGGCTCAACAGTCTGAGCTCTCTCAACTAGCCTGATATTCAATGGCCTTTCTTATCACACGTCACTCTGCCGGGGTGGGGGGGGGGGGGATCTGCTTTCCAGCTTCTCCTTTCTTCCCTTTTTCTGCCAAGGGATCTGTACTATTTTCTGATAACAATAGCACATAGTTCTCTGCCTACACTAATTTTCATTCAAATGCTCTCCACTGGTTACCTCTCTTTCCTGTTTTGTCATATTATCACATCTTTTGAATATACAATTTTCAATGAATCTCATCTTTTCTCTATCAAAGAAGAAAATGCATCTTTTCAGAGATATGGTCCCTATATGTCATCCCTCCAAATTCTGGTGATATCTAAGCAGTCACATTGGCTTCCTGTGTTAAGCTTGATAGTTCGGTTTTCTGATTATTCTGCTACCCAGCTTCTTTTCCCAGACTGCCTTCATTGTGCTGATGCCATGGAAGCACATACACAGTACTCTAACTATCCCTGTCTCTTGCTACTTGACTGACCCATCTCCTTTTGAAGTCATCCTTCTCTCTGATGACATCCTTTACACCAGTCTTCTGGGACAATTGTCTGGGACAAGTTGTTGCAGACTGCTAATGATCACAATACCTCTTCTCTTTGACATTTGGTGGAAATGATAGTTAATTCTTGAGAGACTTGCAGTCAAATTGTGTCACTGGATGATTATTGATGTTATCAAGATGAGCTATTATTTCTGAAAGAAGCTTGAGGTCATTTAAAACATGGTTTTGTGAAGGCAAAGCCATCCCACTTTTCAGCTATGGTTAAATTCTGAGCGCAGCCCACTAGTGGCTGTCTGAGATATATACATTGCTGGAACAGCTATATGGGTTATACATTTAGCTGAGTATCCTCATCTGAATGAGAGAAATTTTTCATCCACCTGTTTTTTCCTGGTGAATAGAGAATACTCTTCTGAGGGAATAGGGATCTCCTGTAGGCAGTCCTGTAGGGTTGTAGGGCTCGCAATGAGTACAATATTGTCCACAAAACTGAGCATTTGGAAGACCTCCCTAACTATAGAAAATTTCTCTTCAGTTTGGACCCTATACTAGCCAGAGTAATAATAATAATAATAATATAACAAATATTAGCTAGCATTTGCGTAGCAGAGTAAGACTTGCAAAACGTTTTATAAATTTCCCATTTTATCTCCTTGACATCTTCTATGACAGTGGCAAGCAACTTTGGTGAGAATATAAATTCTATTTTATGCCTTATTTCCTATTCATTTGAGGAATGTTGGACAATATTATCTCTGGGATTATATTTTGCATAATAATCTTATGATTGTGACATGTGGAAGACATCATGTTTTCTTTAAAAAAAAACTTTACAGTGATCTTTTGCTCTAGCGATTAAATGTTTTTTTATGGAGACAACAATAGAAGCACAATGAAATTAGATACTTTCCATATTTTAGTTAACTGTGTGATTATAAAAAAAAATCTGGTTAGTTTTAGATCACTGCTGACAAAAACCTTACCATTTACTTTGCAAATATTCATCAGAGACATCTTTAATGTATGTGTAAATCCTTCTCATACAGATTTGCAGAGATGGGTCTAGTAATAATATTTTCTTAAACAATTTTTTTAGCAATAATATGTGCTATTATTTCCCCGAGTTATATTGATTTTGTTCTTTGCTCTAATAGCTTGTTGATCTGACTGTACACAGACAGCTGCTTTTATAAATGGTTCCTACATGAGCGATTAGTTGTTCCTTGTACATTGAAATATAATCAATTTAATGTGTGTGATGCTATTTAATGCTTATTATGTCTAGTTTCTCCTGACTCCACAATGAAAGTTTTCATAATAGATTTGCATAAAATTTACTTGCAATTGACAAGTTTTTGACCTCTCATTTCTTATTCTGAAACCCTATTTTCTACCATGCTTTTCATTGGACTCTATTGTAAGCTCTGTGTTTGTCATCAAGAATTCAACATGTAATTCATACACTTCTAGCATATGTGCATTTAATTTAAAGGATCTTATAAAATTTCTCTCCTTTTTCATCCTCTTATGTGGATATTATGGAGAAGCTATAATTATTTTCATGATGGCTTATTTGCATTTGCCTTTTGTCAATAGTGTGATGCCATAGACAAAATATTCCATAAAATTATGCCTTATTTTTCTTTTTGATACATTCCCTTTCCTTTATTTCCATCTACAAGAATCAATGAACTTTCCTTCTACTTATTTGATATTTCCTTTCATTTTCTGGTTTTATTTATATTGATAATGTCAGAATTGATATGATTCACTATGTCCTTTAGTTGTATGTCATCTAGAAGCATAGATGGCTAAGCTGATGTTTGTTCCATTTTTTTGTTTGTTTGTTGGATGGCCCAAGCTAACCTGGTCCTTGAGAAGCAGACAAGAGCAGTTGTCAGGATTGTACTGAAGCCTTTCCTGCATGGTGAAATCAGACATGGTTGGGGCTCTGCTTATGGTCTTGGTGAATCTGGGTCTTCTGACATGTTATGATGAGGTGCTGAAACAGGGCTCAGTGGAACTCATCAAACAGAACTTTATCTACTTAACACGTGATTTAAAATGATTTCACTTTCCTCTCAAACATAATTTATAATCCACATCTTGTTTTACCAATAGTCTCAGATATTAGAGTTCACTCAGATTTTGATGACTTGTTAATCTTTTATTTATAAGGAGATAATTCTTAAAGGTTCTTACTTGATTGTCCGAAAGCCACAAAGCAGCAAGCTCCTTCAGTTTGGTAAATGAGAATGGTAAATTCTTCAGCCTGCAAATAAAACAATATTTTAACATTATGGATGAATTATGGACACAAGCACCTTTGTTTTATGAGAACATATTTTAAATAGCTATATTCCATGATTACTCTCCAAATTCTAGCAGAACATATTCAATCTAGGTACCCCAATATGATGGAAAGGGTACTGGCCTGGGAATCAGGAGGCCTGGGCCCTCATCTTGATTCTAGAATCAAATAGTCAACACTATGGGTATTCATGGAGGGTTACAGGACTTATAAGAGATCATCTAGTCTGTTGCCATCATTATAAAGATGAAGAAACATGGCCCAAGAAGTGAATCATACAATGAAATGTGTCAGGATATATATCTGGGTAGCTAGATGATGCAGTGGATAGAGTACCAGGACTGGAATCAAGGGGATGAGTCTTCCAGAGTTCAAATCTGGCCTCAAAATTACTGAATGACTCTGAATATGTCACAATTCTCTGCCTCAGCCTCCTCATCTGCAAAATGAACTGGAGAAGAAAGTGGCAAAGCGCTTCTGTGTCTTTGCCAAGAAATTTCCAAATGGGATCATGAAGAGTTGGACATCACTGAAAACAACTGAACAATAACAATTTGATAGAGAATACTATAAATTATTAAAAGGTAATTGAGATGGAATAAAATTCTAGAAAGATTCTTAGTTATGTCACGCTGGACAGCTTGTGTTTTAGAATATATGGTTTGTTTTCTCATTAGCAGGCAGTGAGCATCTATGGATATATTTGAGCTCACATCTTCTTCGCTCTGGGTCTCATTGTGCTGTCAAGAAGCTGATTTGGCTCTTTGTTATATTATTATTTTTCATTGTGTTGGTTAATAAATTTAGACAGCACACTTTTCTATTAATACTTTAGGTATCTTCCTATTGAATTCATTGAGTTTTGTTTATTTGTTCATTTGTTTTTGTTTTTGATGAGGCAATTGGGATTAAGTGACTTGCCCAGGGTCATAGAGCTAGGAAGCTTTAAATGTCTGAGTCCAAATTTGAATTCAGGCTTTCCCAACTTTAGGGTTGGTGCTCTATCCACTACAGTGCCACCTAACGGCTAAATGTGAATAAATGTGAGAGATATAGCCAGTTGTTTGAGTGTTCATTTAAAAAGTGAAATTATGAATATAAAAATCTATAATTAATCCTCATAAGAAGAGAAAGCTACCTAAGATCATATTTATTCAGTTTTGATGGAAATCTAACTTCATTTACTACTAGAGGTCTCTGGGAGTAAAAAAAGCTAGTGCCATTTTTCACAGGGGGGCAGTCAGGTTCTGAAGTAGATAAAAGTGCTGGGCTTGGACTCTTCTTGAATACAAATCTGGCTTCAGTCACTTATTAGATCCATAACCTTGTGTAAGTCACTTAATCATATTTGCTTCAGTTCTTCCATCTGTAAAATGAGCTGGAGAAGAAAATGCAAACAGTTCTGGTATATCTGCTAAGAAAATGTTAAATGGGGTTATAAAGAGTTGGACAAAATGAAAATGACTGGACAAAAACCCAATGTTTTTTTTACAACATTATCTTAATGTTATGTCATATAACTTTAAAAAATCCAAAAACTGATTTGTATTTAAAGAATTGTTTTCAAATTAAACAAATATTTATAAAGGATATTCTCTGATATTATAGTAACAACCACAGATTAAACAAACTTCATTTCACTCTTATGATCAATGGCTCAGGAAACTTTTTCCATATACTAAAAGCAAGACAGAGGTTTTTATATACGCTGCACTAAATTAAAGTCATCAACCCTTTTCTAAAGACTAATCTTTCAAATATGGAAATAGCTTATATGATTAAATAGATTGAAGTCCCCCTGGCATTCCTTGACTCCCCCAAAATATATGTCTGCTCATTTCCTTGTCTTTCTCTTCAGGGGAGCAGGAATTCCAGTGAGACCAGGAGGGATTTCATATTACATTCAATTTGAGCTTAGCAAGATCTTCAGTTTCACTTTTTTTGAATTAATTAATGTTTGTCAAGAAGGAGAAAACACCCACATGGAAAAGCATCAAGGACTTAATTTTAGAAATTCATGTAATTCATAGTTACCTTTAAATAAAAGTAACAAGCTGTTTGGAAGTCTCTAATGAGTCATACCATCCACCCAAATGTTAACAGTACATTCGACATAAGCTCCCTCTTTGACTTAAAGAGGTGGCTTTCCACAAGCTTGGATTCTCATTCCAAATCTGGACTTTGATTTCTTTTGTATTATTTTATGACACTTTGGTGTTCCTTTAGTTTCTGTTATGGTTTGGGGACATTGTGCCACTGGTATTTATGCAAAAATAAGCTTTTGCTGAATAAATTGTTGAGGACATTAGGTTCTGAGGTTATGGCAGAAAAAATGTTTTGGCTCCAATATGTTCTTATGGAGTAATTCATTGAATTCTTGGTCTCTTTTTAGGTCTCTCTGTAAGGGGCTGAAACTCTTGAGTTGATGCACTGAGGTTGGACAACTGAGCACTTAAGGCTAATTACCAATTGGACAATACTCTATAAGCACATGCTTGGAAAATGGCCCTTCCCACTATTCTGTGCTGGCTCAATAATTGGTGTATACAGAGGATTGTAGGAGGGACTAGGGGGTGGGGTAAGACTAGCCAGGGTCACTTCTGGGCAGAAGACAAAGAGAAGAGGTTGTGGAGATCCTGCATCCATCCAATTCACTTCTATCCCTAAAGACTAAGGACTTTTGCTTATTCTGACTCTGGCTAATTCTAAGGTATCCAGGGGGCTAACTTAGTCTTCACATCTCTCCCCACCAAATTTGGCATTTTAACCATGTCCCCCCACAGACTAGTAGGTCCCTTTGATCTAATGTCGAACCTACTTTGTTAGTCCTAACCCTAATCCTCATCGTCTACTCTCCCCCATTTCTATTTCCTGAATGATATTCACTGGGTCAGGTACAAATTCATGTTACCTAATTGTACTGCTCCACCTTGGAATATTCTCTCTCTCTCTCTCTCTCTCTCTCTCATTCACTCTCCATTGCTGTTCTAAACTCTTCAGCCAAATAAAGCAAATTTACCATTCCTTCTACATGCTAAACCTTCGAATTTCTACTTTGCTTTGTTTCTTCTTCAGGCTCAACAAAAGAGTCTCACTCTTCTTCATATGGCATATTTCCCTTTTGTCATCCAGACTGCCTTCCTCTGTTTGCTCTCAAAGTTCAAAGTGTCCTTCCTAAAATGAAGTACTTAGACCTCAATGCACCCCTCCAGATGTGACCAAGAAGGTGCATAGGGTGGGGGTTGGGAGGGCATTATTCTGCTAGAAACAACAGTGGAACGCAAGCTCGGCATGATTTACCAGGTAGCAAAAAAAAATTAAAAATATATAAATATATAATAAAACAAATATATAAATAAATAAATAGACATTATATATACGTATGTATGTATGTGCATCTGGGGATTTCATTAAGAAAGACATAGCTTCCAGGAACAAAGAAGTGATACTACTTCTACAATCTTCCCTAGTCAGGTCACATCTACAGTGTTTTGTTCAGTTCTGAGTGCCACAGTTTAGGGATGCTGATTCTCTGGAGAGCATCTAGAGGAGGCCAAATGGGATGATGATAATGAAGGGCCTTGTGTCTACCTCCTAGAAAGATTAGTTGAAGGAATTGGGAAGTCAAAGCCTGAAATACAGTGGGCTGGTTTACCTAATAACTTTTTAAGCTATTATGATATAAAAGAGATGCTATAGGGGCAATATTATAGCTGTTTTGTTCAGGCATATGAACAATTATTATGTGCAAAAGGGAATATTTGGTTGGTCCTGGATGTCAGAATCAGGAGCAATTAGGAGAAATTTCAATGAGACACATTTGGACATTATGTCATGAAAATGATGACAGCAGCAACAAGAACAAGCTCTTAACAATTAGAGCTCTAAAAACCAGAAGTGAGCTACTTTGAGAGGTAATGGATTCCCCAATTCAAGATTTCAAGAAAAGGCTGGACTGATGGCTTCATGGGAATGTTGGAGATTGGATTCCTTTTGAGTTATGGGTTACATCACAACAGCTCTGAAGTTCCTTCCAACTTTGAGATATTTAAGTCTCTGATTTATTCAGCATCCACCATCTAGGTGAAGGAAATGAGTCATGTAGCTTAAAATGCAAGAAGAAAGAAGATTGACAGATTGGCATCTTTGCCTCTTCTTCTTCCGCCTTTGTGATAATGTAAACACTTTATCCTCCTACCTGTGCCTTTTTTTTTTTTTTTTTTTTTTGGTCTTTGACTTTTTTTCCCCATGTGTTGTCCACTTCTATAAATTTTCTCCCAGAAGCTGCTCTCCTCCCTTTTCATGGTGTATTCTGGTCACTCCCCTTTCCTCCCACAATTCCCACTATCATAGGACCATAGCTTTGGAGCTACAAGAGACTTTAGAGATCAATGAATCCAAACTCCTCATTTTGCTGATAAGGAAACCAAGGGCAGAGAGAGAATAATTGATCTGTCCAAGGTCCTGCCTGTCATATGTAGCAGAACTAGGATTCAAGCCAAGTCCCCTGCCCCCAAATGCAGGCACTTTGCCCTAGCCTGCTTCTTTCTGACATGTGGCAATAGCCTGCTTTTACCACTTAGATATAGCCTCAAATCCAACATCTCCCAGACCTTCTATCATCTTTCCTCTAAAATATGCTGCTCCTCCTAACTTTCCTTTTTATGTCAGTGGTCCCAGTCACCTTGGATCCAAATTTTGGAACATCTGATTTTTCATTTCCTTCATTCTTCATGTCTAATCAGTTGCCAACTGTTATTAATTTTCTCTCTGAAATCGTTTTTCCATCTGTCCTCTCATTTACACTCACCCCACTTCACTCATGCTCTCATTATAACTACACAATGTGATCATAACAATTTCTAAACTGGTCTCCTTCTTTTGTTTTCTCCATCTCCAACCCACCCTATATCTTTCTGCCAAATTAATCTTCCTAATGTGTGTCTCCAATGATATGATTTCTCTACCTAAATACCTTCTATGGATCCCCAGTTTCTCTTGAATAAAATGAATCAACCTGACTTTCAAGGTTCTTTACAACTTGTCCACATCCCAATTTTCTAGTCTTATTTTAAATAACAACTTTTCATGTAGCCCAAGGGCCAGGTAAAACAGACTCCTTGTTCTTTTAAGGTCTATTGATTTTCTTTTGCCAATTTTAATTTGTCACTGAGAAGTTCACAATCTAAAGGAGGACACAATATGCAAACAAATGTCTGTGAATTAGTGATATACTAAATAGGAAGTGATAAAAAAGGGGAAGGCTTTAGAATGAAGAAAGCTCAGGAAAGGATTTTTATAGGAAGGTTGATTTTAGCTGGGTCTTAAAAGGAAGTCAGAGAAGTGGGAGGAAGAGATGATCAGGAAAAGTCTTCCATGTGTGAGAAAAAACAGAGAAAATGTCTAAAGCTGGGAGGTGGAGTGTTCTGGCTGGGGGAAAGCAAGGAGGTAAGCTTGATGGGATCGAAGAATAAGTGGAAGAGAGGAAGATGGAAGGAGCCTGGAAAGGTCAGAGATGGAATGGAATAGGTTATGCAGGATTTTGAATGCCCTTTGGATTATATTTGATCCTGGTGGTGGTGAGGAGTCAGTGGAGTTAATTGAGAAGAGGGGTAACATACTTGAACCTATCTTTTAATTATAATTTTATCTGGACACATTGCATTTTATAACAGTTATTTGTTTAGATCTTGTCTTGACTATTAAGTGATAAACTCTTTAATGTAAAGGATTCCAGCTTATTTATTTTGTAGCTATCATGCTGTCATTGCTGGCATTGCTGCAGAATAAATGAATGAGTTAGTTCATGAGTATCGTTGCTCATGGTTACTAGAATTGAATTCTATAGCTGATTAAAAATCTATAACTCATTACCTTCTGGTGGTTATCATCGATTATTTTATCACAATTATAAATTAAATTAATAAAAAATTTAAAGTTTTAAAATTACATAAGGATTTTCTGTAAAGCTTGTACATCATCCAATCTAAGTTTGGTTAAATAACATGGATTTTGCCAGTTATACAAGACACATTCTGCTTAGCTTATTACATTAGATAATTCTAATTTAGATTCTCAATGAGATAATTCTCTTAGAGGTCATCAAACCCAAGTTCCTCATTTTACAAAGAGAAAACTGGTAGCCAAATGGATGATGTGAAATGTCTCTAATCACAGAGGTGGTCAGTGGCAGGCCAGGATTGGAATCCAGGTCCCCTGACTTTGAGTCTGCCACTTGGTCTCTCTGCCCCTGTACTCTTTTGACTGATTAATTCCTCCCAGAATTTGCATTTTAAGGAAGAGCTCAGACCCTGTCCATTCCCTTCTTCATTCCTAAGTAGGCTCCTCCTGACTTTCTGTTCTTCTTCCTCCATCGTGAGCCCAAGCAAGGACCATCTCTGCTTCATTTTCCTTCCCCCTTCAGTTTCCTTCATGTGCTGATTTTTCTAATTAGAATGTTCCTTAAACACAGAGAGCTCTTTCTTTTTGCTTGCATTTGTATTTCCTGGACTGAGTACAGGGCCTGGCCTGTAAGTAAATACTTAATAAATGTGGATTAATTTGACTTTCTTGGCTGCCATCTTTCACACTGTGAACTTAATATTAATAACGGTTTATAGTATCTTATTATAATGCTTCCATTGTTTTTCAAGTTGACGTGAAGTTTTTAAGGAATCACCTCAACTTAAAACTTAAAAAAGGATACAGTTGCATTTTCTGATGAAAGATAGTCTCATATTTTTGAAGACTCCTCTTGCATATTCTAGATATTAATTTATTAATGGAGATATTTTCTAGGAAGCTTTGGTTGGTCTGGAGACTCAGAAGAACAAAAATTTGTGACATAATTAAGATGATGATGTTTTGCCATTGAATTTTGTGAGTGTTTTTCTTGGCACTTCTATTTTTCTTATTACCTGTACTGAATAATTGCTGAGTACCATGAACTGGCAATTAGACGTTTTAATGATATCATTACCACTCCAGTGGGAATCCTAATATTTACACTGCCAAGTAATTTGCTAGAGACAGAGTTCAGGCACACATAGGCTTTCTATTTATTCTTAAACCACACGGACTTCATTATAATAGTGAAAGAGAGAGAATTTTCACTCTTCCTAAATTGTAGGAAGCTTTTGACTAAGGTTACTTACATGGAGACATTTCTATATTCAAACAGAATTTTAATAAAGTTAGACTAATGTAACTTGTCTGCATCTCTTACTAACTACAACTGGTGGTGAAATGATTTGCTAAAGCCTTCATTCATAGCATGAAAAAGCAAAGGATTGATCCAAAGCTATGGAAAGAAATCAAACATCATTTTCTTTAGTAAAGATAGATTTATATGGATGAACAATATTGTAGAAATACCTGTTATCACTTAAATTTAAGACTCTTAATTTCTGCATCTGGCCAATCTCTTCAGGAAGAAATTCCAGCTTATTGGAGCGCAGGGACATGACTGTAACATTTTTACAACTCCCAATCTGTGGATAAGAAAGGAAAAGAAGTAAAGAAGTTTCATTTTGTCACAATTTTCACATGAATGGTTTTGATTTGCAAGAGGAATTATGATTTTCACCTGAATGGAGGAAGTACAGTCTAGTGGAGAGGGTATATTGGCCATGGAGTCAAGAAGACTGGATTCCTAGCTCATTTCTGATGCTTATGAGCTGCTGAGTCTCAGACAAGTCCCTTCATTTCTGTGTATTCAAGCCATTTCCTAAAACTGGTTCTTGTTGTTTTTGCCATGCCAGATTATTTGTGAATCACCAAACCATAACACAACAATACTATTCATGGGGCTTTCTTGGCAAAGATAGTTTGCCATTTCCTTCTCCAGTGGATTAAGGCAAACAGAGCTTAAGTTATATGTCCTGGTATCACACAGCTACTAAGTCTCTAAGACCATATTTGAACTGAAATCTTCCTGGCTCCAGATCTAGTGCTCACCCAGCTACCTGATCTATCAAGGAACAAATGGCTTGGACCTGTGCCTTTGGAGGGCATTCCTACATATGGAATTCCCCATCTTGATGCAATCACAGATCCTTGCTTATTCACATTCATATGAATATTTGACAAGAATAGGTTAAATATATTTCTATGAGAAAATTATTTTCATCTTTATTAATTTCAAAGGCTTTTTTCATGTTACATAAGGAGACTTCTTTTCAAGTTAATCATCATCAAGCATTTGTTAAATGCTTACTATGTACAAGGCTTTGGGGATACAAATAAAAAGCAAAAGACAAAAATAAAAATGAAAAACCAAACCAAAGAAAGTGCTCAAATATGTTTAATGTCCTTTTTGTGTAAGAACACTTTCCTTAAGATTCATGACAATTTCCTGATTATTCATATATAAAGTTCATCATCATTGTCATTGCCATAATAATTATTCCCACTATCATCATCATCATCACCACCACCACCACTACCACCACCACATCATCCTGCCATCTCACACTTGCATGGTGTTTTAGGATTTTGCAGAATACTTTTCTTGAAACAAATATATTGACACAAGTATTCCATTTTATATGAGAAACTTACTAAAAGTCACACAGCTGACAAATTGTGGAGTTGAGAATTGGACTTGGGGGTCCTTTGAGTTTTTAAATCTAGTGCAAAATCTCAGCTTTAATAAAATATTTATTTCAAATCAGATCTTCTTATTTAATATTGCCATTAGCTGCCAAATTTAGCATTGCCATAAACTCATTTCACTATATAAGGAGCAGATAGATACATTTTCCTTGAAAAATTAATTGTATTTTTGCCTATAAATGAGCCATTATAATCTAATGCTCTGAAAATAATAAACATGTTTTAATTATTGTTCTTTGTTAAGGAAGTGCTGAAAGAGATTGAATTTAAATATTCACTGAAACTCAATTTTCTATTATGATATGGGAAGCATATTTTCTAAAAAAAAACTTCTTAATTTGAAAAATTATTTCTATGTATATTAGGAAATTTTTAGGAGAATGTGAAGCATTAGTATTACTAAATTTGATTTTTTGTTTTTTTTTTTTTACTAAATTTTATTAAATCATGGTTTTAAAAATAGGAAACACATAAAATATAAAAATTTCATTTGAAGTAGATACAATACTCACAAAAGGAATTTCTTGATTTTCCCCACAAAAATGAAACACAAATTAATTTTGAATCTTATTATAAAAAATATAAGTATGTATTCAATGAAAATAGTTTTATTATCAATTTGATTTCCAATTCAGTAATATTTTAATGAACTTGGGAGAAGCTCTTTTGACTTCTGAATATACATTTTATTTATTTATTTTTTGAATAATTGAATTCTGTGCATATATATGCATTTAGGGTTACAGAATTCAATTATTCATATAAATTCATAAAATTACATGTATATATACATAGAAAATACATATATAATTGTCCTAGTGGGATATTTTAAGTGAGCAATATCATAAGCAAATATAAAAATATGCTTAATTAAATTTTAATTTTTATAAAATCCAAATATGTATTATAATTATACAGATTTTTGCATGTCCCTTGTCTCCTGCAACAAATAGAATTACATAAATTTTAACTTATTTCTACTTATAGTTTAACACACCTTATGAATCTACACTAAAGATTTTATATTTAACCAAATAACAAATATAGTAATAATGAATGAATAGAAGTTAATGTCTTACTTCTCTAGGTAGTTCTGGGAGAAAATTCTCATCAACAGCTAATGTTCGAAGACTATGCAGGTAGCCAATAGTGGAAGGTAAGCTCTCCAATTCATTACAGCTGCAGTCAAATTCTTCTAATAAAGATAAACTGAAATTTCAAACACAGTTTAAAGCATTTCAAAATTTTTGGTGATGAAAATAAGATCATATAAAGTCACATTCCTTCAGACCTCAAAACAAATTAAGATTTATTAGCTAGTAGTCTCATAAAAAGTTATCTAACTTACCTTGACCAATTGAAATAGATTAATTTAGTTTATAACGAAAAGCTTCCTTCTCCTTTGACTTGTCACAAGGTATAATCTTCTGGGCAGATACTGGTTACACCTTTCAGATGAATTTCTCAAATGTGGATGTGTTTAAATTCTTGCCCAAATTTGGGGAGTCAAACTCAAATGGAGCTGGAGGCCACCAAACCATACATATCGAAATTTGCAGGACCCATATTGGTTTAGAAAACCCATATTGTTTTTTGTGTGTTTTTTAAAAAATTAATACAGTGACATTCAAATGGGAGACGAACTATATTTTGATCTGTTGTGGGTATGTGTCTGATGCCTTTGGGGCAGAATAAACCTTTGCTCAGGCTTTCTGATCTGACAGCCATTGAATGGCCAGCTCCAAGGGCCTGGCAGAACCCCAGCTCTGTCTAGTCCAAGGTCACCGGTACTTCTTCAACTGGATGGCTCCTTCACCAGGACTCACCTGAACAGCATCTTTAACTCAACATGTCAATAAAAGACTCATTATGTCCTGAGCTAAACTGCCTCTCCTTTACTTCTCTCATCTAGTGAGGGCACTTTGCTTGTGCCAGACCTTCAGATTTTGAATCCTTAGTTCTTATCGACCTCCCTCAAATTATTCCATTGTGGATAGTCTTCCATTTCCCCTTTTCTTTGAACATGTACAATTAAATACTTGGCTTCAGGGCCCTGCAAACTCCCATTTGGACTCCTTTGGGAGTGGCTCCCCCAATCCCAGTATCTCTCATGCAAAGCCTTCTCACACATGGTTTTCATAATAACCTTCCTGTTATTCCTCTGATCTTGTCATTTCTTTCAAGACTGCCCTAGCTCCCTATTACTTCTTAAGTTAAGTACAAATTGCTGAACTGAAATTTAAATTCCCCTAAAACTGTCCTTCAAACCACTTTTGATTAATCACATTAATTACCTTCTCACATGCTATTGGCCACCCACCCCAGACTTTAGCAGGCCATTGAATGTGACATTTCATTACCTGCCTCTGGACTTAAACAAAACCAAGACTGTCATGAACCTGGACCTTGGAGGCTCAGTTTAGGTCTCCTTTCTTCTTTCTAGGGTTTTCTCTCTCTCCCCCAGGTTAGATCATCCTTGCTTATTGAGATGCAGATATGGTTCAGCAGACTATTGGAGCCTTGAAGACAGGAACTATGCTTTCTGTGTTTAGCTACCCCTGCCTTGACTTCAGAGGGCATTTAATCAATGTTTTTTTAAATTTATCTGGCACTTCTCTAGTGGGGCTTGGATTTCCTAGTGAGCCCCAAAGATTGAGGACTTCACAACTCTTGAGTGTAGAAAGCAAGGGCCATTTTTAACCACCTATGCAGATTATATAGTGTGAATTTCCTCTATGATAGAGGGACCATGATCTTTTTCTAAAGTGCAGGCTTTTGCTCCTTCTAGAAGAGAAAGTAAATACTCACAGTGGTCATCTGGGAGATAGAAACATTCTTTGAAAAGAGAACAAAAACTAATCAGAAGGATTCCAATGGGAAAATGAGGAAGCTGGATGTGGAAGGGCGCTGCTGAATTCCATTATGTTGGAGGGTGGAAGGATGTGATCAAGCAGTGAAAAGGGAGAAGGATCAGTTGGAGTCAAGAAACAAAGCAGATTCTTTCTGAAAAGGATGGAATTAAACCTTTTAGGGAAGAAGCAGCTGTTGGATTTTTCAAAGTATTGTGATGTAGCTCTTGGAAGTCACCAAGTGAGAAACCAGCCAGGAAAGGTCAGAAGGAGATAGAGCACTACTACTTGTTGGTGACTCTCTTCTGAGGAACAATGACTTGACTATTAATAACTATAAAGAAGCTCATTGTCTTCTAAATGCCTGTGTTGAGGACATGATGGTGTCAGAGAACAGTTACCCACTTTTGATGAGAAATGAGGGTATAAATGAGGCTGCCAGAAGAATTCCAGAAGCTCTTGCTAAGGAACACAAAGTTTTAGAAAAGGAAAGGAAGAATTTAGGGCAAAGCTAGTGATTTCATCATTGTGGTTGACTGAAGACAGGTTTTGGAAGGGAAAGGGAGGTGTAGGAAGAGAACATTTGGTTAATATGGCAGCTGAGAATGGGATTTGGACTTCTGGATTAGAATTTGAAAATTTTAAATGATAAGCTACTGAACAAGGATGAAGTACACCTAATAAGGGATAATAAAAACATATATTTCCTGGGTGTCTTGTAAACCTTTGATATGGTCTTTAAACCAAAAAGGATGGAGGAGATGGAAAACTGCCTGTTGATTTCCAACCTAAATAGTAGCTATGATGAGGGGAGCATAATATTTATAGTGGACAATCTCAGAAATTCCCAAGATAGAAAATTTTAAATAGATGCTAGCCATAAAACATTGTCTCAGATGTCTATGCAAACATGTACAAAGTACAGGTAACATGTCTATTGAAAAAACAATAACTCAACAACTGGAAGATATAATTGCTTAGATACTATCAATGAAAGATCCTGGAGAATGGGAAAAGGTCCAGTAGGATTGGAGAAGAACAAATTCAAATGTGGGAAAAGAATGTAATCTGAGATAATAGTTGATGGTACCTTAGAAGAGAGTGAACAAGAAGGAGTTACAGATATCTGAACTTTACCATGTTATTTAAATATAGAGATGGCATAAGGCTGGGGGGACATTGAAGACATTGGGAAAAGGAAATTTTTGAGTTTTATTTATGTTTTCACTTTATGAAAACAAGAATTTCATTTTATAAATGTGATTTATAGGATGAATATAAGCATGCTTTACATACCAGCTACAACTTAGTTATCTCTAATAGAATACTAATATTAGTAATAATAATATATTCTTTCTCCATAAAATTTTAAATCACTGACACATGATCTTTAACAAGTTAGACATTTCCTCAAAAATGTGTTTTCTCACAAACTGAATAAACTTCTACAATAATAGTTTATTGTCCGTTAGTCTCTTTACCACCCTTTTTCTAAAGCTGGATAATACTGGTTATGTGCTTTCTCTTTCTATTAATTACCCAACAAGAACAGACCTCAGTACTGCATAGCAATTATTTTATTCTTTTTTTACTTATGTAAATTCTATGCAATTAAAACGATTTCAATCTTACCTACTAAAGTGAACTATTAGCAAGAAATTAAGCCATTGAAAAAATTAGAAATGAATATACAAAAAGTCACTGACTCTGACTATTACCATGTCCCTCAAGACATTGAAATTTGAAAATCTGAAAAATTGAAAATTGAAAAGACATTTTAATTGCTTTAAAGCAATGGTCACAATGAGGAGGCTAAAGAGCCTCCAAACTGTTTTAGCCAGCAAGCACTTGAATTCTTTGCCATATAAATAGCTAGCAATGAAGGGCAAAACCAGTTTACACTATAAATTCATATGTAAAACCTACAGAGGATGGTGGTAGAAGATTATAAGAAAGATCACATTGCAAAGCTGTGAAGTAGAGAAAGCTATGTGTAAAGAAATCTAGACAAACTAGTTCATTCTATGAACATTTAGAAATAAAATAAAGTCCCTCTCTTCTTCAGATGGAACACATCCCTCAGTGTTTCCATAATGATCTACTTTAATAATTAATGACTGGGCCACAACTACAATTGGATTTTCACATTTTTGTCCTTGCTGTGGTATAATAAGGAAAAGGAAAGGAGTTTAAGAAAATAAAGTAAGAACAGATGGAGAGAGCCAAATGTGCAAGGAATGCAGCTCTACTGGAGGCAACACCATTTTGGAAACCCTGAGAGACAAATTTAAGTCATCTGAAAGAAGAGAAGATGTCAAATAACTGGAGGGAAAAACTATCCCTACAAGGTGTAGTTTTACATTATTTACATCAAAGATAACTAAATGGAAACATAACAACAAACTCATATGATTTCTTTCTCAAGCCTATAAAATTTTTATGAGCATAATCTGCTTGTAAACAATGGTCTCCTCCATTAGAACATGGCTTGCTTGAGGGCACAAATCATGTTTTTGTCTTTTTAGTATCCCTGTGCTAAACTTTGGGGCTATGAAGAAAAGAAAAGACTCTTTTCTTTCCAATATCTTATGTTCTCCCAATTGTCCTGACTTGATACTGAACCATCTTTGGGGAGAATCTAGCAGGATCTGTGGTCTTCTGGTTGGTTGGTTGGTTGTCCTTTGTTCTTGAAGAGGATTAAAATGACATTGCTATGCTAGAATCAAGGGAATCTAACTGTGACTGATCAGACCAACATGACCCTGGAACGCTCTACCACAGGTTGGGCACAAATAGTCCCTATGAACATTTGGAGTGGCGAATTTGTGACTCTCACATTGCTTTGGAGCTACTTCAATTCTGCTTTGCTCATAGAGCACAGCGCCTTCTCTGTCATAGAAGTCAGAGCTTGGTGATCCCAGTGTTTTCCATGCCGTTCAATTAATTCCAAAATTATTAACAGAAATCTTGAAAGTTTCTTTGTATCGCTTTTTCTGACTACCACATGAGTGTTTGCTTTGTGTGAGTTCTCCATCGAATGGTCCTTTTGGCGAGTGTACATTTGGCATTTGAATGATGTAGGCAACCCAATGGAGTTCTGGTCTCTGCTTGGAAGTTTAGTTTGAAAAAGGACCTCAGTGTTTGGTATCTAATCTTACCAGGTGATCTTCAGAATCTTCCCAAGGCAAATACAATGGAAGCCATTCAGTTTCCTGGCTTGGTGCTAACATAGCGTTTGGCTTTCTCAGGTATAGGACAGCAGAATGGCTCCATATACTTTCAATTTGGTAGTCAGTCTGATACCTCTTTTCTTCCACACACTTTCCTTTGGAGCCTCCCAAACACTGAGCAAGCTCTGGCAATGTGTGTGTCAACCTCATTTTTAACATGGACGTTCCTGGAAAGTATGTTGCTAAGGTGAGCGAACTTATCCACAGCATTCAAAACTTCTCCATTTGCTGGAACTGCTGGTCCACAGAGGGTGGATGGATAATGGAACACCTGGGTCTTGGTGTTGTCAGGCCAAAATTAGCACAAGTAGCAGAGACCTGATCCACACTTTATTGCATCTCAGCTTCAGAGACTGCTTGGAGTGCATGATCATCTGCAAGCAAAACAGCATGCACCGACATTCCCTCCACGTTAGCCTTTTCAAGTTGAAAAGGCTACCATTTGTGCAGTCGCTGACCTTGGTGCTGTGTTCATCCTCACTGAAGGCGTTTGACAACATGGCAGAAAAGATCATTCTAAAAAGCATGGGAGCAAGCACACAGTCCATTGGTGACAGGAAAAGCATGAGAGCACCATCCATTATCCAGATCCTGGGGAAGTAGGCCAGGGTGAAATTGATATACAATACTAATGAACTCTCAGCAGCCAAATTTTGACATAATTTTCCATGACTTCCAATGATAGTATCAAAGGCCTTGGTCAAGTCTACAACCATTGCATATAGATCCCTGCTCTGCCCCTGGTATTTCTCTTGGGGCTGTCAGGCAGTAAACACCGAATCAACCCTTCCTTGGCCCTTTCCGATGCTACACTGGCTTTCAGATACATCATCCTCTTCCAGGTGTAAGGTCAGCCTATTAAGGGGAATTCTGGCAAAAATCTTGCAAAACAATGACCAAGAGAGAGACATCCCCCTCTGTGATTATCACAGTACAATCCATTCCTTTTATCTTTATAGAGGTGGACAATGGAGTCAGCCTTGGACTCCTGGATCATAACCTCCATCTGCTATATAATCTGGAAAATTACACTCAGTTTTTGTATGAGCAATGAATCCACCACCGTGCAAATTTGGAATAGAATCAGTACCAGGTATTTTGCCACATGAAAGGAACCTAATATGGCATTCTAAACCTCTTCTTCTGTTGGAACTGCAGCTAGAGAGGGACTCACTTCAATCTCAGACAAATGATCAAAAGCTTTACTATTGATTAATGATGGTCTTTTAAGACAGTCTTCTGGTGTCTCCAAGCACACAGGGTGCTGAGCTCCACATCAAGATGCAACTTTTGACTAGGGAGGTGGCCTAGACTACTTGTCTTCCCACTCTAAGAGTTTACGTGTCTAGAAATCAATTCTACCTCCAACACTGGAGCTGTTAAAAATAACATTTTACCATTTTTGTGCTGTAGCCATGAACTGAAATATGGGGGCAGGAGAGGGAAATTCAGGACCATGAAAAATATCTAAAATATAGTATGACCATTATCCATACTTGTTTTGGCAATGCATCCCATGCTTTAAATAATTAATCCTAAGGATTATGATATGCCTCAGGGGAAATCACATTTATTCATGATGCTCAAATCTCATTTGAGTTATAAACTTTCTTCAATAATTTAAACCCAATGATTTCTGTGAGATTGCTGTTACATAATGAATTTAATAAAGCCACCACATATTTAGTCTGATGTTTCCTGCAATGTTGCTTTGGTAACAAAATAACGTGGCTCCAGTATTTAATAACAGTTACCAGGGTGTGGTTAAATAAGGAGATGGCTATTATGATTTGGAGATACTGATCTCTGAAGTTCAACTACTTGGATTTATTGTCCTTAATTCCATTTGTAAAGTGATCTTTTAAAATGGATAGAAAACTATTCACATTATTTCAAACTTTATACCAACCTATATTAATAATCAAAACATTTGAATGAACACCGACTCAGTGACAGCATGGTCTGTGAAAGAATGCTGGGCTTAGGGTCGAGAGAGCCCTAGCTGGGATTGGTTTTCTGATTCTCATAGACTTTATGGCTGCAGTTGTCATTTAAGCTCCTCTGCGTCTTATTTGCCTCATCTGTAAAACGGAGACAATATCTATAGTACCTAACTCGAATCAAATGAGATCAAATGAGATGATGTGAACAAAGTGCTTTTAAAATCTTAAAACTCTAGAAAAATGTTAGCTGTCATGTGGGAGGCACCTGGAGGAAGATGTTCACAATACAGTTGGGAAGAAAACATGTGTCATGTGGAAAGGTAGCCAATAATAAAAAAGATAAATATTCAATAAAATATAAGAAACCCCAAGTCAAATTACGAGGAAATGATAAAGAAATGCTTTAGACCAGTGGTCAACAAAGTAGAGTGTTGGAATGCCTGAGGTGGTCCACAAGATAATTCATCAATTGGAATGTCATTGATTGAAGTGCAAAAAAATGCAAGAAAACTCTCTCTTTCTCTCTCTGTCTATGCACACACACACACATATATATATATATATATACATGTTGTATAGATTTATGTATATAAATATATGTATATATGAAGAGGGAAATAATAATATATAATAATATATTATTTTAATAATATATGAATACTTATTGACACTGCTGCTCTCATCTGATCTTTATATCATATATTTCCAGGACATATTCAGTAAGCAAGGTGACAATAGGATGGAGTATAGCAACTTTCTGTTCATGGTGTGTGTGTACCTGTTAAGACTATTTATGGATTATATTACCTAATTTTAACTAAATCAGTTCTTCCAAAATGGACAGTTGACTTAAGATTCTTGTAAAGGAACTGTAGATTGAAAAGAGTACTAAAGAACAGGAGCACAAGGGGGGAAAAAGGAGAAAATGGTAGAACTAGCATCTTTTTTGTTGCTAGTATGAAATCTTTATTAGTCAAAGTCCAAGGTAATGATGATAATCTAATCAGATCTAACAAGAGGTTAGCTCCCCAAATTCAAAATTGTCAAGGTAATGTGCAACATGGCTTTATCCCCAGCTACTCCTAATGCTGAACTTTGCTCTAAGTATTGGTTGTACTTGGAGATATTAGCAAATGATAGAGAAATTTAAATTTAAATTAAGTTAAATTTAAATTAGCAAATGATAGAGAATTTAAAAACTAGGCAACTAGAATATATAGATGAAACTACAATTTTTCAGTAATGTTTAGTCTTGTAAACTAGGTCATTCTCTATTCCTCATTCTCTCTCATTTTATTTTCCTACATGTTTTTATTATATATATGTAACCATTATACACATATATGATAAATATACATGTTTTCATGTGAGTTTAAAAAGTCTTGCTAATAGTATGAATAATCAAATGAATGATGCAAGAGTCCATTAGAAGGCAAGAGAATTGTGGATTGCAGTGAGCTGGAAAGACTTCACTAAAAGGACAAATTAAGTTCAATGTTGAAAAATGGGTTTGTTTTACATGAAAAGTGAAAGATAGTCTCTGTGCTATGATGATGAAACAGAAGGGACAGTGGAAGGGAAATGGTATGAGCAGAGATCAGTAAAGAGAAAGGAAAAAGGAAGATAAGACAGTGGGTAGGAAGGATGGAACAGAGAGGATGCAGAAGTATTGCAAATTGGTCAGAGTAGAAAGGTCAACAAGTTCAAAATGACCAGCACTTAGGGACTTCCAATGTCTGGTTGTGACTTCCCTTTCCCACCACTTGCCGTGGGGCTCCCTTTGATGTGTACCATGTTCTGGTCAAACTAGACTACTTCCTGACTGTCCAATACAGTGGACATTTCACAGCCATGGGCATTTATACAAGATGTTTTCCAATTCACAGCCATGGGCATTTATACAAGATGTCTTCCAAGTCTAGAATCCATTTCCCTCTTCATCTCTGCATTGAAGAATCCTTTTTCTTATTTTGAGACATCGCCTTTCTGTGAAATCTCTTAGAAAACCAGTGATTAGTATTTTCTTATTCTAATTATTGGTGGTCATCATCACCACCTAGTAGAATATAAAGTCATTGAGGGTGGGGTCTGTTTCATTATTATCTTTCTGTCCCTATGGTCTGAGAGGGAACCTTGCCCATAGTATGTTATGGGCCAGAACTTGAAAGAAGGTACTAAGTCAGTGGAATTGATAGAGACAATGATTATTTAGCATGGTATTTAACAGCTCTCTAGTTCAGTACATGTACTTAGTACTTACTATAATTCTACAAGATTCACACCTTTAAGAGAGCATATATAAGCTAGGAGCCTCAACCAGGATTCAGTCCAGGAGATTTAGAAGCCAGAAAAGCCAGTCGGGGAAAACTAAGGAAGACAGAGAAGAGGTGGCAGGCTGTGCTGTGGAGAACACTGAAACCAAGATCCAGAAGGCCTCCAGAAAACTAGCTGAGCCCCAAGAGAAGGAGATAAGACTTTGACCTGGCTGCACTTAGGGTGATTACTGAACTGAAACGAAGGCTGCTCCCAAAAGCCTCCCAAGAAATCTGCTCCCAGAGAACATTGCATTTTAGAGAAGAATATTACAATAGTAGGTGCCTAAGGAATGTTTGCTTAATTGTATTGTGGTGGAGGGCCTTGAATGCAAAGTTAAGGGGCTTGAATTTTACACACCAGGAAGGCAAAGACTTTCTGAAAACTAGACAATGTAGTCTGGTGGGCTTTAGACCAAGAGCTCCTTGAAAACAGGGGCTGTCTTTTGTATTTCTTTGTATCTTAAATGCTTAGCTCACTATTTGGCACATAGTAAGTACTTAATAAATATTAGGTAATTAATTGATAGTATGTCATTTTTAAAAAATAGGCTTAAATTAATTCTTGTCAAAGTTCCCAACTTGATGACTCCATGTTTGGACTTTCCGTGTTGGGAAAAGTTACTTGCCAGAATTTAGAAGACATTATTGGTTTTAAGAAGGCACAGACAAAAAACTAAACACTGGGAGTACAGACTGTCAGGCTCCCTCCTGGTTCTTTTTTTTTATTTTCTATTTTCTCACTTGATGACCTCATCAACTCCCATGGGCTTAATGATGATCTTGATGTGGATTACTCACAACTCTGTATTGTCTTTTCTAAGCTGCAGTCTCATATCTCCAATTGTCTATTGCATATTTCAAATGGAATTTTCCACAGGCTTCTCAAATGGAAAAACAAAAATCATTAGTAAAAAGCATTACCTTTCCTTTCAAACTCCCTCCCTCCTTAACTTTCCCAGCTTAGTTAAGGATACCACCATCCTTCATGTCATCCAAGTTTGCAATCTTGGAATTATCCTCCCTCTCCCTTATTCCACATAATGTGGGCTTCCAGTGGGAAGGCACTGACAACTGGAGCAGCCAGGTTGGAGACAGCCCCCCTGAAATATCCCTGCCCTCAAGGATCTCATAGTCTGCTCCTGGAAACAACAAATACATAGAAAAATATGAACTATATATAAGGTGATTTCTGGGGAAAATGAAGAAGGTTTTACTACAAGAAGTGTCTCTGGATTTGAGCTTTGAGAAAACTAGGATTCTATGAGAAAGAGTTGAGGAGGAAAAAAGCTGTCCAAAATAGGGCCGGACAGCCTGAGCAAAGGCACAGAGCTGGAAGCTAGGATGATTCTGTATGAGGAACAGACAATAGAGCAGTGTGGTCCTTCCATAGAAGGAAGGAGAGAGGAATGTGTACCACGAATGGGAGACACATTCTGGGGCCTTTAAAAGCCAGAAAAGTTGGCCTTTTATCCTAGAAGCAAGAGGAAGACAGTAACCATTTTTGAGCTTGGGAATAACATGGTGCTTTAGCAACATCATTTTGGCAGTTGTGTGGAAGATGCACAGGAAAGGGGCCAGACTGGAGTTAAGGGCAATGTTTTCCCTGTTGGGTCACTGTACTGAAGGACCCTTGGGAAGCATGAGTAAATAGAGGAGGAGTGAAAAAAAAAAGAAAGCTGGAATGTTGACACTATAATGTAGTAGGGATTGAGGGGTGCCAATTATCCAAACATGATTCTGGAGCTCCTCCCTTCCTTTTTACCTCTTCTCCTCCATCTTTTCCTCCTCCCCTCCATCTTTCCTTTCTGCCTTCCCTCTGTTCCTCTATCCTTCCCTCCCTT
Source organism: Sarcophilus harrisii (assembly GCF_902635505.1). Lineage (NCBI taxonomy): Eukaryota > Metazoa > Chordata > Mammalia > Dasyuromorphia > Dasyuridae > Sarcophilus > Sarcophilus harrisii. The sequence continues at coordinate 7,474,900 of NC_045429.1, forward strand.
TTCCCCTCCTCCCTTCCATCCTTCCCTCTCTCTCTCCTTTCCTTCCTTCCTTTGATAGGGGTAGAGGTTAACTAGAATGATGAGGTCAGGAAGTCATGGTCCTGTAGGGTTCAGCTGATGAATGGAGAGACATAACACAGAGAACACAAGATTTAAAGGAGACAGAGTAGCTGTCTTCAGTTATTTGAAATAATGGGTGAAAGTGGCAAGAAGGCAGATTTGGGCTTCATTTAAGGAATAATTTCCTATTCTTGAGTTGTTCCTGGCAGGAAGGAGTTGCTTTGGGAGCTTGGGAGTTCCACCACAACTGAAGCCTTCTTATAAAACAGTCATGTTGAATGCTTCTGAGTTTGCCACAGAGAAGATTATATAGTACAGGTTGAACCTGGTGACTTCTGGGCCACCTTCCGAACCATCTGTGATTTGGGGATTTCAATGATAGCAAATTTCAGAAACCATTAATATAGGTAAAATTTAAATCAGGATTTTGTCATACTAATTCAAAAATTAAGACGTTTTGTGTTTTCTATTTTTCTATAAAGCTGCATCGAACATGACTGACCTTAAGAAATATTCAACTCCAGTAGTGAAGCTTGTTTGCTTAGACATTGGGAGATAGTTATTTAAGAAAAAATATTGGGCAATGAGATGATTGAGACCAGTTCCAATGATCTTGTGATGAAGAGAGCCATCTGCATTCAGAGAGAGGAAATGAGTGTGGATCACAACATAGCATTTTCACCTTTTTGTTGTCGTTTGCCTGCATTTTGTTTTCTTTCTCATATTTTCCCCTTTGATCTGATTTTTCTTGTGCAGGAAGATAATTGTAAAAAAAATATATATATATACATATATTGGATTTAACATAAAAAAAGGAAAAAAATATTGGAGCAGCTAGGTGGCACAGTGGGTAGCACAGTGGATGGGGAGTCAGGAGGACCAGAGTTCAAAGCTACCCTCAGACACATGACACTTACTAGCTGTATGACTCTGGGCAAGTCACTTAATCCTGTCTACCTTGCAAAAAAAAAAGGAAGTCAGGAAGAAAGAGAAGAAAGAAAACATGCTTTATACACAATTGGGGCTACATGCTTGTGCCAGAACAACTCACTGAAAACTAAAAAAAAAAACAAAAAAACTACACAATGTCTACTGTGTACACTTTGTCTACACTGTCTACACAGTATCCAATATATAAATACAGACAATGAAATTATTGTTCATTTGAGCATTTAGAACTCTGTCACAGAATTAACAACATGAATTTAACATTTCAAAGTAAAATATCTGATTGCCTCCAAGTAGTTCAAATATCTATGTCACTAAATGAATTCTTCACTTTTCATGAGGATGTCTTGACATAACATGGGTCCAGTGAATACTGAGCTTGATACAAGAGAGGGAAGATCTTTTGCTTAGCTCCTCTCATTATGTTTACACAACAGATTATATATTTCTCCTACCAAAAATACTTTGCCTCAAGAGCTGCTGGTGCTATCAATTCAGCCATCACCATTAATCATTCAAAAACATACTGCAAATGTATGTGTTGACTACCATGATGTAGCACACTTTCGATTTCCAGAGCAGCTACATGTCTCTTGGGAACTAATTAAGATTCAGTGACAAGCAATAACCAATGGAACAAGTTATTTAATATAAAACCTAGGGGATCCCTTCCAGTTCTGAGGAATGAAGTAAATCATCAGCAATCTAAAAAATATCCACCAATGGCACTTCTCAGAAATTGAAACAATCTGAGTAAAAAAAACAGAAATTTTGTAGAGTTTTGGTAGACTTAGTTCTGAAAAGCAATGTTTTTAATAATGCATTTAATATATAACAGCATCCATCATTTTAAAATCACCTTTCTCACTGAAAATGGGAATTCAATTTTACCTCCTGCCTTAGAACTAAACTATTAGTTAATAGACTGCAAAAGCAGATGGGCCCCAAATGATGGAGGGCTGAAGATTTTGTATTTTTATCCTAAAAGCAAAAAGAAGCCTTTGTAAATATGTGAGTACTGGGGTGATATGGGCAGATTTGTATTTTAGGAAAATATTTGACTGCTTTAAAGAAAATGAATTGAGGAAGGGTTGGGGGAAACAGAACCATTAGAAGCATGTTGTAGTAGGAGCCATGATATAGCTCTGAACTAGACCTGAGAGAAAGGGGCTTATTTGGGAGATGTGGAATTATGGTAAACAAGACTGGTAACTGACTGGGTCACCTACAAATTTACACTACAAATCCTAACCCTAAATGCTATTAAGCAGTCCTACATCTCACTAACACTCACTATCCCACTCACCACAGTAGCTCTTCTAAACTTTTTACTCCCTCCTCAAAACTCTCAAGGCTCCCTTCACCCCTTTAGTCCCTATTCATGTCTCATATTTTACTGAAAGAATTGAGACTTCACTGAGAGACGCCCTTCTCCCTCCATCTAAATCTGTTCTCGCTAAGGTGCTTTCTGCCACCATCGTCTCCTCCATGTCCACCACCTATAATTCCAATTGAGTGGATGGTCATCAGTCAAGTAATGACTGAATAAGTTGTGATATATGAATTAATGGAGTATTATTGTTCTATAAGAAATGATGAACAGACTGATTTCAGAAAAGGCTGGAAAGACTACCTACTTCTTATCCACAGTTCTGTATCTCCAATTCTCTTTTTGATCTCTCAAATTAAATGAACCACAGACATCTTAAACACAAGTCACAAACAAACTGAATTATAATAGCCTTTTGATTGGGCTTCTTGCCTCATCTCTCCTCTCTTCAATCCATTCTTCACAATTGCCAAATTTCATAAAGTATAGGACCAAGCACAGAATTTTTGTGCCTTTCTATAATCTCTAATATACAAAAATAATTTCACCTTTATCTCATCATTTAGTTTCTACTTTTGGGTATACTTTAAAATAGAAATAATTGTAATTTCCATAGGATATGTGTATGTGTATATATATATATATGTATATATGTGTATATATACATATATATATTATGGATATAGCTTTGACCAATTTTTGCTAATGGGGTTCACAATCACAGGTAAGAAAAGTACTCTTATTATTCACTATTTTAGCTCTTATTATGAAAATCATTTGACTTTTTCTATTTTTAAGGCACCAATTTTCTCTAACTTGTTTTTTGTGAACTAAGGTAATTAGTTTTTATTTCAAATGGAACTATAAGTAGGAAAAATATCAAACACTTTATGAACTCAATCAATATACATTTTTTAAAAAGTGACTATTATGTCAGATTCTGTGTTTAACACTAGGGATACAAAAATAGACAAAAACCAGTGCCAGTCCTTGAGGAGCTTATGATCTAACAGAGGAGACAATATGCAAATAAAGTAAGCCATATACAGGATAAACAGGAAATAATTCACAGGCAGAAGGCAACACAATTGAGAAGGACTAAGAAAGGCTTAAAAGATGGGATTTTGTAACAGAAGTCAGGGAAGTCAGGAGGTGGAGTCAAGGAGGCAGAGCATTGGGACAGCCAAAGGGAATACCCAGAGCCAACAGATAACACAGCCACGTGCGTGTCACTGGATAAAAGAGTACGTGGCAGAGAGTAAAGTATAAAAAGATTGGAAAGCTAGGAGGTGCACTAGACTAGGAAGGGCTCTGAATGCCAAAGAGAGAATTTTATATTTGTTCCTATATTTGTTTGACAGGGAGCCATTGGAGTTTATTGAGTCAGGTGTGATATAACTTTTTCGAAACAACTTCAGTGACTGAACTGATGTATGGAAAGGGATTCTTTTTTTCCTTTAAGAGTTAGTGAAAAGAATTACAATAATGTCTAAGAATTTTTACAAGAATAAAAATAGAAGAATACCATAGATTCATGAAATTATTTTGCTTTGAGTTTTTCTCAAGTGAAAGCAGACTATGGCATGCTATCCCTACAGTGGGGATCCTCAAGAACCACTAAAGATGACTTAAGTAATTGTAGGGATAAATGCAATGTTTGGCAAACGTGGTGAAAGTAAAAAATAAAGGTTTTCCTATCTTTCTAAAAGCTGAAGTGTGACAATTCAACAGAATCAATAGTAAAATTATCACATTTTCTAATTTAATAATGCAGCCTAGGATTTTTGCCTGAAATTGAAGTTGACCTGTTGGATCTGTATTCTTTTCTGAAAAGCAAGGTGTTTTCAATTCTCAGTTTCTGATACCTTTTCTTTTTCCATTCTCCATTGAATCAGAGGCAACAAACATGTTAAAAATCAGATTGAAATGTCATTGGAAAACATTTCACAAAATAAATACAAATACAACAGAACATAGATAATGTTAACATGTATTTCTAAGTCAGTTTATGTTTTCAGGGATCCCCATAACCTAGGTTTCTAACTGAATATAGCATTGTAGCATCATCTGCCCCTGACGACTACTCAACATCCATTCCTGCCCACCTGTATTTTCAGTTCCTGTGGATGGAGTTCATTTGGCCTAAATGCTCTACATCCAAAAGGTACATCTAGATCCTCTCTTATTATCACCTTACTTATTTTAAGTATCAATTCTCCATTAGCCATATTTGGGCTGAGTATTTTCCAAGGCAGAGAAATAGCTGAGAATTTCTGCCTTCCTGCCATTACTTATGCTCTCCTGGAATAAGATATAAGAACAGGATCTTGTTTTTAATCTACTCCGGTATAGTTTTCAAGTAAACCTCTATTCCTTTCATATAATTCTGTAGATCCATCTTCATTACCAAAACATTTAAAGTTTTAGTTGAAACAAATTAATTTATTTTTAACTCAGATTAAATTGCTATGACAAACACTTTTTTTTTACTCATATGTAGGCTACAAAGCTACATGCCAGCATAAGTTAGCATTTAATTTTGAAATTCTCCTTGAATTTCAAGGTGCACAATTTTAAGAGCAAGACTGATGGACTCTTTAAAAGGCTGGTAAGAAAAAATTATAAATTATTTATCAAGCATCCATGTTGCTTTTAAAAAGTAGGGTATCATCAAATCATTGATTTAAGATAGTAAAAGAATATCTTGATATAGAATTAAATTTAAATAATTTAAAATTTCAATAAGTCTTTTGTTGAAAATTTCAACAAATGATTTTGTTAAAAATGTGTTCATTTTTAGCTTTAGGGATGTGGATTCGTTTGATGCATTGGTACTTACTTTCCAATTGCATTGGGTAACACAGTAAGTTGATTGTCATCTACTTTTAGAGTGGTTAGTTTTTTCAACAGTCCTAGAAAGAGAGAAGCATGATTGTTAATATATAAAAGCAGATTTGTAACATTAAACTGTTCTAAAAACAAAAGGAATCACTTGTTATAAACACATATCACAAATCATTAATATTTGCTGCTTAAATGAACACACACAGAGAATTTTAGATGGCACAGCAGACAGAGTGCTGGATCTGAAAATAGGAAGTTTCATTTTTGTGAGTTCAAATCTGGTTTCAAACATTTACTAGCTGTGTGACCTTAGGCAAGTGATTTAGCCCTATGTGCCTTAGTTTCCTCATCTGTAAAATGAGCTGGAGAAGGAAATGAAACCACTTCAGCGTCTTTGCCAAGAAAACCCTAAATAGGGTCATAAAGAGTCAGACCCAATTGAAATGGGTGAACAACAACAACATTAATTTAAATTTAGCAAATATTAAGTGCCTCTTATATACAAGGCACCATGCTAGGTGCTGAGAATTCTAAAATAAAATGAAAAACTGCTCTCAATAAGCATCCAATCTACCAGATATAAGATATTTCCCCAAATTAAAAAGTACAGTATAATTTGAAGAGTGAAAGAGAACTAAAAACTAAATGGATCCAAGGAAAGCATCTCATCTGAGGTGGTTCCCAAGATGAGTCCTGAAGAAAGCTCAATATTCTGAGAGGCAAAGACCTCCTGAGGGAGGGCTTAACACACATGGAGAACTTTCTAGATTTAAAGAATCCATTCAATTTAATGGAAGTCCTAGGTAAAACATATGGAACTAGAATGCTATAAAGATTTGAGTTGGTGTTCAATTCTGTGACAAAAAAGAAAACATGCTTGAGTTTAAGCCTTTCCTATAGTAGACTGTTACCTTCTGGAGCTCAAGGACTGAGTATTACTCTTGTTATTAAAAGGATTCAAATATTTCTTCAATCAATGGAGAATGACTACTAAGATATTGGAATTTATTTCCACAGAGATGAGCTATGGGCATTTCAAGTTCAATATGTCCAAAACAGAATTCATTCATTTTTTTTTTAGTTAGAACCCCATTCTCTTCCAAACTTTCCTTTATTGGGAGAATCTCATTAAATTTTCAGTCATCTAAATTCACAATCTTGGAATCATTTTTGAAACATCATTGCTCACCCCACCTCCCAATCCAATTGATTGCCAGATTTTTTTTTCAAATACAGCTCTCTTTTATCTCTTACCTTTTTCTCCTTGTTCTCTGTCTCTGTCTGTCTCTATATGTATGTATATGTATATATTTATATGTTGTGATAACTGTATTTCAGTATGATCTGTTTGCTTTGTAGTCTTATGGATTTTATTTTATGCATTTGAAAACATCACACTGAGAAAGAATACAAAGGATTCCTCAGACTGACAGCCAAAGGTATGAATGACATAAAAAAGGTGAAGAACCTTATTTCATGCCTGGAATACATCCATGTTTCTGAATCTTAGAACAATTAGCTCCCTTAATAATCATTTTAAGAGTCACCTTTTACACTAGACCATGAGGTTGTTACAGCTATTAGTCTTGCCTCTTCCCAATTCCTTTAATATATTTTATATTGCTATAAATTAGATGATATTTGTAAAGTGTTTAGTATAGGGCTTGGCACATAATAGGTGCTTAATAAATGCTTATTGCCCTCCTTTTCTTATATGTATAACATTTGTTTTCCTTCAAAAAAAGTCAGGTCTTTGCAAACAAGGACTTTAGACTTCTGTCTCTGTCCCTTCAGCACCTACACACTGTCAGACTCATAGCAGGCAATTTCTATTGATTAATTGTTTGACTGATTTGTAGCGATGATAGGCTTGAGAATGATTAGTTTGTCAGCTCACAGTCTGTCATCTGTATGTCTAATAGATGCAGGTGACATAGCAGGCCTTGCCTTGAATCTTTAATGGCTTCAAATTTTAGTATCTGGCCAACATGGAAGTCACAACTCACTGTCCTTTGGTGATTATGTGTTAGTGGGTCGGTTCTTATACCCTTATCATTCTGGGATTGTGTTGATTAATGAATATGCTTTGTCCATGACTATAACTAGTCAGTGACATGGCAGGTGTAGCATCTTTACCTTGACTGTGAGAAGCTGATAGGCATTTTTATGGTTTCAACAGATGAAGTTCAAGGGTAAAAGTTGGCTTTCAAAAAAAAATTCCTCTTTTTGTAGTTTGTTTATTTTTTTATTCTGAAACTAAATATGATCTAATCTGTAAGCTATCCTTTTCAAATCATAAGCAATTATTGCAATTCAAATGTTAGTTCAGTACAAAAAGGGTCTTTTACCCGCTTCCATTTCATTGGGAAAATGAAAAAAGAGAATCCCACAATTGACCGACTGTTAGAATATGATTTTCATTAGACAAAATGAATGGGTAATTTAATTTCACTATTCCCATGTCTATAAGAGAACCATATAACCAACCAGCTGTCTCACAAAAAACTGCTACTACTCAAAGGCAAGGTTGGTGGAAGAAGGAGAATAACCAGGGGAAGGTTAAGGATAAATGGATTTATTCATCATTACTACTGGGAGGGGGAAAAACTAATATTGATTTCCAGCTGATGATGAGTTTGTAACATACTGACTCATAAAGATAAGTATCTCAACAGTATTGTTCTTTCATTCTTCTCATCTTTGTGAATGAGACTCAAAGAAACGAGTAGTCCTAGCACTAGTGACTATAATTGATTTTTTAATATTTAATATTCTATGGACTATTGTAAAAAGCAGCCATTTTTAAGTTAAATAACATTATTAGGATGTAAGAATTCTTGGTACAATTCCAGCAGCAGACAGGATGACAGGGGGGATATGTGGCTGATCCTATTTGTCCATGGATCAAGCTTTAGATAAGGCTGATTTGGAAATTAAGTGATCAATGATGACTTTGGAAATTGCTGTTTCAGTTAAAAGATGAAGTTAGAATTCATTCTGTCAGGGGCGAGGGTGGTAGAATTGAGAGGAAAAACGATAGAGGAAATGCATCTAGATGACATTTTTTTTTTCTCTCTTAGAATTGGTTTTGAAAGGGAAGAGAAATATAGACTTAAGTGCTTGAGGAAATGGTGGGGTCAAGGTTGGAGGAGCACGAGCATTTCTGTAAGCAGCAGGAAAGGAGCAAGGAGACAGAAGAGACTGAAAATGAGAGAGACACACAGAGAGAAGAGGAGGGTGAGACAGAAATCCAGACAAACAATTTGATAAAGCAGACAAGAGGGGATCAGGCGAGTAGGGATCTAGGGCTAACCTTGGCAAACAGAGCCAATGCTTTAATAGAGACTGGAGAAAAAGAGGAGAAAATGCAGGTTGAGATCAAAGGGCTTTGAGATGGGAGAGGAGTGGCTCTATTTTCTAATTCAAGTACAAAGAGAGAAAAGATGAGAAGGTGGGAGTGGTAGGGAAAGTTGTAGGAGCCTTGGGGGGTGAGAAGAGGTTTGGAAATCTTTGATGAAGAACACAGTGGAGAGTCAAACAGGCAAGAGGCAAAGGATTACCTTGTAGCAATCAGGGCCAAAGGGAGATAAGACAACATCTAGGGAGCAAACACAATAACAATGGTTGTTATTCCTTCTAGAACCATTCAGCAGTGGAGGAGAAAGAGCAGAGAAGCTACATGACGGTGGTAGGGCAGGGCTGGGATTCAGTAAGGCATGAGCAGTGACAGAACAAGGGTCAAAGGATTCAATAATAGAAATAATCCCAAATATGGCCTCAAACACTGACTAGCTGAATGATTCTGAGCAAGTCACTTCACCTTGTTTGCTTCAGTTTCTTCATCTGTAAAATAAGCTGGAGAAGGATCTACCAGCATCTACCAAGAAAAGCTCAAGTGGAATCATGGAGAATTGGACACAACTGAAATGATTAAATAACAAGAACAACAATGATGTGAAACCATTTAACGAGAGGATGTCAAGATTGACCTGGAAGGAGAATGAAGCCAGAGTAGGGTGGTAGCCTGGGAAAATCCTGAGAGGGAGATGGGCTACAGGTCACGGTTAGGTACACCTATGTGCCAGGTACTATTTTAGATTCAGGGGAACTATAAACACATGTGTATAAATGCATGTATGCATTATATGTATGCACACAGAAATACACATACACATTTATGTACATATATACATACATACACATATATATGGATGTGTGTGTATATAAACACATACACAAGCACACACACCAGCAATTGAGGGAAACAGCATCAGATTGGCCACTTGTGCTTTAAGACTGTATGCTAGAAGAAAGAGATGGGTGAATTGTCAGAAGCATAAAGTAAGACACAGTAACATGTTAGAAAATCAATACCAGTGCAGTCTGGCAGATGTCAGGTGAAAAGCAGAGAAGATCCTCAAGTCAGGCAGATGAACCCTGCTCCTGAGAGAGAAGGGAGAGAGATGGCAGGATGGTTTGGCATGGAAGCAGAAATCCAGCAAGTGGTTTGAACTCTGGTCCAAGGAAGGCAGTCTTGGCTCCTGGTATGAATGCTCCTAGTGCTCAGCCAGCCCGCAATCAGAAATCCTGATTGATTCCTGGATGCTAATGGTGGCATCATTTAACAAAAAGACGACCTCACTCCTGTGTTGTGGCAGAACATGGTAAGAATGAGTCTGCATGATCAACAGTGGGTAGTTTCTGCACCCTCAGCTTTGGATCCTCCACACAGTCTCAAATCCCTCAGCCTCCTCTCTGCCTTGATTGGATGGCTATAGGGTAGGGTACTCAATACCTCCTAAAGCCTTCCTTTGAGAGGTCAGGGACTTGGACTTCCCAGTTCCATCCTTTCTGCTTGCAATGATGCTAGTGTCTTCCTCCTATCCCTTCCATGAAGATTACATTAGATTTGGCATTTAATGCAGTGAGCAAAATGCTGAGCTATTATGTCATAAACTCTTATTTTAGTATTCTCATTGTATAAATGAGGACATGTGGGCCCAGGGAGCAAAGTGCCTGTTTGTGGTGATACAACAGAAAAGTGTCAAATTTGAACACAGGTCTCTAGACTCCAATCCAGAATTACTTCTATTGTACCACACAATTGATGACAGGGGTCTTGAAATTTTGTTCTGAAACCAGAACCAGAACATTTTGCCATTTTCATTTCAACCACTCAGATTTAGGTTCTTTAAGCATAATGGACAAAGCACATCGTTCATGTCCCACTTGCTTAGACTTCATCATGGCTCGAGGAAACCTCTTCACCTTGAGAGACTGCATCACTTTGGCTCCTGACACCTCATTAGGTGTCTGTGCTCTTTGCCTCTTGGCTGGAGGTCAGTTGGGCAAAGCAGGGGCTCTCATTTAAGACTTCTCCCTGGCTAACCATCCCTTCATTTCCCAGCAGCCTCAGACTGGTCTTCATCATGCCTCCATGCTTTGATAACTTTTTCCCTTTTCCTGTTTTCCCCTTTTTGTGTTGTTTTTCCATGTTCTATTTTGAGCTACCCAATGGCACAGAAGCAGTTATTTTTTCATATTTGTATTCTCCATGCTCAGCACCATGCTTGGCACATAATAGGTGTTTAATGAATGTTTATTGACTGATTCTTCCTTGAATCTAAAATCAAGGCTAATTAAAGCAAAAACAAACAAACAAATCAAAAAGGGATTTTCAAGCTAAGTTGGATAAATGAAAGGAGAGGGGAGAATGATAAATGAATGAAAAAGTTTGATTTTGATTCTGTTTTATATTTGTTCTGGGAAGGAGACGATGAAAATATTTAAGAGCGACCATAACCGCATTTAACTTTCCTGAATAGGTTTAAACCAGGCCTGTCTTAATGATATCTTTAGAAACTAAAAGAACTGTCAGATGTGATTGTTTATCAATGATTAGCAATCTTTAAAATCTATGGTACTCTAAAAGTACCATATTCTGATTATTTAGCTCTGGGTTTTGAAAAAGTACCATATTCTGATTATTTAATTCTGATTTTGGAAAAATACCAATTCTGATTATTTAAAGAGGATGAAATCTATAACATGTAAGCCAAGAATTTGCTTTTGTTTCCTGATAGGATTTTAGAACATCATATTTAAGATCTGCTTTGTGTTTATTTAGAAAGGGAAGCAGCTATGACTAAAAATCAGTATGACTTTATCAAGAATAGGTCATGCCAGATGAACCTCATTTTGGGAAGACCCTATTACTGTAATGTTAGATTAGGGAAATTCTCTAGAACATATTTAAATTTCAGGAAAAATCATCGGAAAAGATCTCTCATGCCATTTTGGTATATGATGTAGTAGTATAGGTCTAGAGATTTGGAGCTGGACGAATGAACAAATAACGGTCATTGCTGGCGCTGATGTAAGAATGGGGGTGGTTAGTGAAGTTCTTCTGGGATCTGTGCTTACCTATGTGTTCTTAAACAATTTTTTCAGTAATATGGATGATACCACAGAAGGCACCATAGTTAAATTTGTAGATGATGAAAATCTAATTCATTAAAAGCTAACTAAAACTAACTCATTAGGAATAACTAACATTGGATGAAGAAGTATCCAAAAAGATACTAGCAGGCTAGAAGGATTATTCAAATAGAATAAAATGAAATGCAATAGAGATGAGCAAAAAGTTGCATACTTTGTTTTAAAAAATCAGTTTCAATATCACAATAGAGGTAAGCTATAGCTAGAAAAAATTCTACTCAAAATGATCTGGGGATCTTGATGGAATAAAAACTCACTATAAGTTAACAGTAATGGGAAGCCCAAAGTAGCAAACAAACTAATGCCATCTTAAATTGAATTGAAGAGTATAATAATCAGAAAAAAGAGAAGTCATAATCCCTCTGTATTTTGGTCAGATCATCTCTGGAATATTTTACATATTCTAGGTATGCTATTCTAGGAAGATCACTGACAAGCTGGAGAATGTTCAGAATACAATGACCAGGATGGTTAGAGCATAAGAAATCATTCTACTTTAAGGATCATTTGAAGGACTTTAGGTGTTTCTCTCCCTTCAGACCCAGGAGGTTCTTGAGAACAGCAGGGACCCATCCTTGGACATTTTTTGTATCTTTAACACAGTGCTTTACACAAAATGAGTGCTTAATAATGTTTATTGGTTGATTGATGTTTCTCCTAGAGCAGAGAAGACTTAGAGAAAATCAGATTGTACTCCGACATTTGAAGAGCTGTCATGTTTTGCTTAGCTTTACTCCAAAGGACATAATTCTGAGAAAAAGCCAGACATCACAGGGAGACCTGAGGCAACAAGTAAAACCCAAAGCTCAAACTAAGAATTTCCTAATTATCAGCTCCATCTGCCCATGGAGGTCCCCGCTACTGTACTTTTCCCACTGAGCTGGAAGACCTCTTGTCACTGGTGCTGAAGGGGAGATTGTTCATGAGCAGCTTATTGTTCTGAAATTGCTTCCCAGCTCTCAGAGTTCTGGACTCCCAGAATGTGCTTTAATGGATCAATCCATCAAGAGTTACTCTGTGTTCCATTGGATGATGGACATCAAGGTTAAAAACAGGATAGTGAGACAGTCCATAGATAAAAACACACAAAAATCAATACATTGTGAAGGAAGGGATGGAATAACACTAGGGTGATCAGGCAGGGATCTTCTTGGCTGGTGCTAATTGAAGGTTCCAATAGGTGAGCTGGGAACTAATACAAATGCCCTCAAGCTAGGAAATGGGCTGCCACGTGTGAGGAAAAGCAAGGAAGGTCCCATATGGTTAGAAGACAAAGGGTGAATAGGGAATAATGTGTAAATGAGCAGGAAAAAGATTAGTCAGATAGTAGAAGGTTAAAAGTCAAACAAAGGCATTTGTACTTGATCCCAGAGCCCACTCATACATTTTGTTGACTCTTAGATATATAGGTTGATGATTAATTTATTTTGTGATGAACTTTTACTGACATCTTTAAGGGTCAGCCTGATGGAGCTGACCAAGTGCTGGATTTGGAGTTGGAAAGACTTGCCTCTTGTGGACACTAGTTGTGTGATTCTGGGCAAATCAATTAGTCTGCTCTGAGCATCTGTCAATGATTATACATGAAACTAGAGTTAAGATACCTGTTGAGCTGCACCAGTGAAATCACAGGTCTGGACTACAAATTTTCTTTATAGGTTTGTTTTTTTTTAATCTCTTCCCCTTAATAAAATTTCCATTATTTCTTATGAATTTTCCTAATATTCACAGGCTGTGTAATATGAATGGAAAAGGAAATTTCAAGGCTCTGCTAGGGGACAAGTTTTTGTCCCTAATAGTGGAGAGAGAGGTCCCCACAGAATGGATTTTGTGATAATAAGGAGATTCTGGCCCTCTCCGATTGACTTTCAAGAATACAGATCTTACAGTGGAATCTCCATGAAGTACAACCAATCAATGACCCTTGCCTTAAATGTAGATGCCAAAAGTCTTTATGGTGATGGGAATGAGTCCCTATGAGGATTAATTCTGTCATAAAGGCAGTGAGAATCCATTTTTAAAAGTTCTAGATAAATGGTGGTATCAGAATATTATTATTCTAAAGAACATTTTCCTTGTCCCTTCTCATTGTACATCTAGAACAATCATCCTCTTCTTTCATTCATCCCCTTCTTGATGCTAAGCCCAAACTTTTTTTTTGTCCTAACAATTAAGTTTAGATTTAATGAAATAACTATGGTACAAAAAGACTCCTATTACAAGATGTTATTAGAACAACTCCACTCCTGGAGCTTGAAATCTTTGTGCTTTGTACCATTGCCTCCAGACACTATCAAGTACCTGGTACCTCCTAGGACCTGGTGGGGCATAATTCATCTTTACTTGAGCCACCTGCTCTCACCTACCTACTGTGTCAGCCTGCTTTTGAATCTTGTCTTTGCTCTTTACTCTGGCTGGTAATGGAGCTGAAATATCCCCATGGAGAGTATATCAAAAGGGTTTACTACTTGAAAATAAGAAAGAATGGGAAAGGAGAAAGGGAGGAAGCTTCACAGTGTATCTAAGTTTATTTTACACAGGGGGCAGTTTCCAACATCAAATGCATTTATATTCCAAAACCTAAACTAAATGACTTTTGGCTTATCCATAAGATTGAACGTCATTTTGAGTAATAATCAAAATAATAAAAAAAAGGGTTTCCATCTTGATTTGATGATTGCGGCACATTATGTTCAATTTTCATTGTAATTGTTCAACTGAAGATAAGGCTTATTATATAGAATAGAATTAATATTTACCAAAACAAATCATAATTTAAAATGCATATTTTAGGGTGTTATGTTAAAAAATCCTGCATACAACAGCATTCTAAGAACCACAACTCCTATACGTTCTGTACTAAGAAAAATAGTACATATTTAACAGATTATTCTAAATATCAGAAATACATTTGTAATATAATGAAACAACTTGGATTATTATAAACATCCTGGTTTCAAAGATTCATCACAATAGGTCAAATTTCTGGAATTCGACTCAAAGAACAGTTTTTTAAAAAGAAAAAATGCTTTAAACAATAACATAAAAATCTATAGGCTTAAAAATGTTTAGTTGTCACCTTAATCATTCTCTTTCTTTGTACCAATAAGGAAACCAAAGCCCAGAGGGGCAGAGGGTCACCTACCCAGTGCTCATCCACTACAGCACCAGTCTCCTAAGCCCAGGGTTTCCCAGGCCAGTGCCCCTCAGCCCCTCCAACAGTTCTCAGATTTTATATTGGCTACTCAATTCAAAATCAGTTTGGTGCTCTTTGTCAATGGCACATCCCATACTCTCCCATGAAAGATAAAAAAGATACCAGCAAATCGAATACAACATTTCATCAAGAAAATGCTCTTTCCTCACCTATAGAGTCAGGCAATTGTTGCAACATATTGGACGACAACAAGAGGTCTTCAAGCGCTTCACATCCCGAAATCTCCAAGTCAACAGTTTCTATTCTGTTTTTGGACATATCCAGGTACACCAACATCTTTAATTTCCCTATAGACTTGATAACATCGCATAAACTCAGGGTTAGTTGAGAAGTTTTCCCAAGAAGTTTACAAGGAATAAAAACATGGCTGCTATTAAAAGTTTTATTTAAAAGCTCAAACATTCTTCAAATAGCTCTTTTGGGAAAAATGGAAAATTACCAATTAAAAAATACATCTCATTTCCTCAGGCAGAAATTATATTTGAGATGACTGAAACCAGACTCTCTTCTATAAAGCAGGGTAGAAATCGTGACTCCATTTGAATATTGTTTCCCTCTTTGCTATTTGCTCCTTCAAGGAATGAATATTCTTCCCTCCTAGGGTCAATTGGCTTTTCTGATGACTGTCTTCCACTTCCTCTGGCCAGACAAGTCATTGATTGGCCCAACTCTTCCTTTGGGTCCCTATGGGGATACTTGCTGACTGGTTAGAGGCCAGGAAAGGGATATAAGGTCCCCATTAACGTTTATTGTGGTGCAGATAAAGGTATGATTGAGGACAACAGAGTTATTCTTCAATTTAGAGATTCCAGTGAGCCATTTCCCCCCTGTTTTGAAGCTATAGTCCCTTCTGTTCCTCAGAAAAGCTATTGTTGGTCTTTATTATTTACAGACATTTTGTCAGCAGTAACTTTTCTCCTGGCCAAAGTGTGTCCATGTTTTTGGGATCCTAAATTTGGTTTCTCCAAACCCTTACCTGAAAATTCCTAAAAGAGCCATATGTACCAACAGGTGGGGGATTGAGGATACAATAGTTTTGGTCTAAGTGCAGATGCTCTTCTCAAAAAAAAAAAAAAAAGAGTAAGGTGGCTACAGCAGAATTATAGAACCAGCCTTGAAGGCAGGGACTATTATTTTCTATCTCAACAACTGGCAAACAGTAGATACTTAATAAATGCTTTTTGGTGTACTAATTGGTAGGGAAGCCTGTGCTAGATACATGGGGGAAGAGCAGGAAGCCCTACGAGATAGAAATTTGAAGGCAACAAGAAAAGTGAAAGGAGGTATACAGAAGGAGTTCAAAAATGGATGTGGAACAGGAACCCTTGCACTCAGGTTTGGGGGCTGGATCCATGTTTTCCTAAGTAGAGGGAACTTCTGATGAGGAAACCTCCTCTACCAAGGCAGATCCTCATTTTCTCTGCAATTTATTGACTTAGAGACTAGTGACTACAAGGAATGGGAGGGGGCGGGGGTTAGAGCCCTAGATTTTGTGGAAAGAGAATTAAAAATCCAATGTATATACTTAGACCAACTGATAAATCTTTAGAACAAATATAGCCTTCCAAATGAGGCTAGATGTATCGGAAAGCAAATTAAATGGATCATTATCTATCTGGTTTGTGTTTAAGATTTTTAAACATGAAATAACTTCAGCTAAGATTTTTAGGAGTATTAAAAAACAAAATGAATTTAATTTAATAAATGGATTCTAAATGAGAAAAATTCAATAACATTCATAGATGAAATTCCAAATAAATATGTAAATAAATTTGATCCTACTTGTGGGGCATAATTTTTTTTAAAACTGTGATTATGGTCCTAATGATAATTTATGCTTTCCAAATAGTTAAGTATAGAGAAGATCATGGCTAATAGACTTGTTATTTAGTGATGCATTCTCCAGCCATAGCAACTCATAAAATTAGGAAAAAAAATAACAGAATGGCCCTCAGATCTAGAGAGACTCCCCCACCTCCACCCCTTCTACTTCTGCACCCTGATTGAAAGTGACAAAATGGTGGGAATTGGGTAGAGATTCTTAGAGGTTATTTTAAAATGACAGGGTAATTTGTAGTTTATAAACACTCTTAGAGGTAAAATGGCCACAAAGATGCAGTCTTGGAGCTAGGAAGATCTGCTTCAAGCCCTGCCTTTGACACGTCCTGAGCTGGGCGATGCTGGGCAAGTCACTGGCTCTCAATGCTCTTGGTCAGTGACTTCAAACACTTGGTTCTGGGACCAGATTAAAATGTAATTGGGGGAAATTTAACATGAGAAATACAAATACAGTGGGGGGCAGAGATAATGTCATTATGTGATTTTCTAAGTTAATAGCAGCTGTAGGGATCTTACTGATTGATTCAGTGACCCTGCTTCTATTTAAGCTTGAGCAATTTTGTAAGACTGAAGTGGAAAGAAGGTCCTCAACCAGCCCTTGGAGAGGGAGCATCCTCACCTGATGAAGTTGGATCAACTGGATATCAGTGGAAGAGTCCTTTATGAACCAGTCATCTGTTTATAGTAAGAACACTGACTTGTTCAATTCGAGATAAAAATAAATCTCAAGATAAAGAATAAAAATAATGAGATATCATTTAAGGCAATTCCAACTAACACATACTTAAATATTCTGTCGATGCAAAATAAAATGGGAAGTGATAGAAAGGAGATGTATCAACCTGGATTATCATCAATTCTTGAGGAATTGTTATTGATACAAAGTAACTGGCAAATGTACAGATTGAAAAAGCCTTACTCGGCCTACCAAGGGAAGAACTACTTCAGCCACAAGCCACACTAATTAAAAACAAGATCACATCTAAAATATTACAGAAAGATGTTGGAATATTAAGGATAGTTATCCTCTCAGAAAACATCAAGGGACAGAAGAGGGACAAAATTTAAAGAAAGCTTTGCAAAGGCCTAAATGAAGTCAGATCATCCCTGAGAGCATGTAAGCACGATCTTAGTACAAATAGATGAAAACCGGGGAAACATTGTCAAGACTTTTTTTAACAAAGTATTTTTTCTATCAAGAATGGAGTCATCACATTTGGAATCTGAGTTTGTCATCCCTCATGGGAAGTAGAAATGATGCTAAAAGAAATAAAAATGTGAACTGCAGATATACTAAGTTAACTATACCCAGTCGGTGGCCATGGTGGAAGTGACTCAATTTTTCAGGTATCAAGGGGCTGATATTCAAAATATCTGAAAGAAGAGTTGATAACAAACATTCAGAAATAATCATGAATCTTATTATATCTTTCCCAAAGAGAGATTTAAAAATTATTAATTATAACTAAAGCCCTACTTTTTTACCTTTAAAATATTAAAAGAATAATATATACCCATATCCAGATCATCCTTGATAATAGAAACCTGATGAAAAGGAAAATTCAAGTTTTTGGAAATGATATCCTATAGAAGAATTACATCTCCAGAGTTAAGTAATCGACTAAAAGGTTTACATCATATAATATTCCATTATGCTTATTGTTTGGTGACTATTAAAATATATTTGATTTGGTGGGAACACAATGCCTCCTTCCAATAGGGTGTCCTGTATAAATATATTAAAATTATGCAAGATTTTCTTTGAAAAATATTATACTGAAAGAGCTCTGTTTTCTGCTTCTCTGATTATTAATATGTATTAAGGGCACAAATAGGTTGTCATCTGCTCATTATTTGCCACTGTTACAGAAGATGTTTGGTGCAGAATCCAATTGAAAATGAAAGAGAAATTCTCTTTAAAAGATGAAACCTTCCAAATGCGTGTCTTGATGAATGATATTGTCCCACTTGCATTAAGCCCCAGAACATTTCAGAGCCTCCTAGATGGGATGTACATGCACTAAAAGGGGCCTGGCTTATCTGTACTGGGAAACCCATGCTAACAAAGAATGGATCTTGTTCAAGTGATGGTGGATGAATAGTCATAGTATAGAATTTGCCCATCAGTGTACTGGATAGTTACTACAACTGGATGATGAGCTGCACCCATGATTGAAGTTGGGTAATGATCTCTATTACTTTTGAATTCTCCTTGAAACAAAGGCCCATGTTTTAAATATCAGCATTTATTGCGTGATTTTATATGACTACATTTCATGGCGGACCCATTTCCCAAGTATTAAAGTGGAGGGTCACATCTTTATGGAGAGGTACATGATGAGTACCCATTCGAACTAAGAACTGAGTAGAAATTGTGGCATCAAGGATATTGGCAGAGAGAAGGTAGCAGGAGGGAGGGGAAGTCCACTTGTATCCACACAGTGTCAAGAGTTAGAAGAAGGCCTTTCCTGAGCACACTGGGTAGACTCCTTGTGGAGGCTGGATGGGAGGTGCAGGCAAAAGTCACCCAGGAGGAGATTATGACCTGCATCTTGGAACATAGTGCCCACATCTGAGAACCCAGAGATATATTTCAGTATGGCGGTGCAGAGAATATGGATCAGAATTCAGTGAGACTAAGGGATGAGGTATTTGCTTTATAAAGTATGGATGTATTCAATAAAATAAATGTTGATTTTTTTGATGGTTTGTAAACAGACAATAAACAGGACAAAAAAAAGGACAGAGTTTTTTCCCCCCTGCCTTTGAAGTCATACTTCCTATGGAAAGAGTGAATCTCCCCATTGATACCATAACAAGATGAATACTATCACTGAGGATGAGTGATTGGAAGTTATATTCCTGTACTGGGACCTCTAAAAGGGTTCAGATATATATATATATAGCAGGGAGATGAGAAAGAGCCAAAAAAACTGAATAGAGATAGAATCAGAAAACAGAAGTGGGTCCCTGGGACCAGGAAGACTGCCTGTTCAAGTAGCTTTCCTTTTGGAGAAAATGCTCATCCTCGCAGGTGGCAGCTGTGCAAAGAACTTCCAGTCAGACCTGGAAAGAGAAGATGGGTTTTCTGAACATGTGCTGCACTCCTGGACTCTGCTTCTTCAGAAGAAGTTCAGCTCAAGTGCCTGGACACAACCTTGTGAGAAGAAGAGGAATTCCTTTGCATTACAAAACCGAGCCATTCTGGGAGGAGAGGGATAACCATGTGGCCCAGAGGTGCAGAAGCAGGAAGGGCTCTGAGGAGACACCTGGAACCTGGCCTTCTGTTACCAGACAAACTTCCTCACATTATTCCACAAAGTGGAGCCAGGACTCCATCTTGGCAGCAGCTACTGCATTATCTGGACTGTCCGGCTCTAATGGCAAGGAGAGGCTTATTTCTAACCCCACCATGCATGTTGAGCCCTTTCAAGAGAGACTCAAACACAGGGTGTGACCCCCAGGCTACAGAACTGTGTCAGTACTTCTGGGAAGGTCATTCACCTCTGCTTCAAATATTGTTTGAGCCCCTGCATGGTGAGATGAGGGGAGGTGGGATTACTAGAAATGGAGGAGAATTACTTTGACTTTGTAAACTGTTCTGATTTCTTAGTACTCCCCTCATCTCATATATTCTTTCTGCAGGGCAAAATCAAATCTGTGAAGAATTTTACATAGAAGTTGAATACTTACATGGAAGCTGAGGGACATTCCTGTCCAAATATGTGTTGATTTAGTCACAAGCTACATTCTGGTGGTTCCAGAAGATACCAAGGGTGGAAGAATCCTTGAACTAGATATATTGTCTATTCTGATGACATTTATTGAGTGCTTACTATGGGCATCCCTCTCTAGTAAGGCACTATAGTTACTCAGGATTATGAAGATAAATCCAGGATTGTGCCATCTCTCTCTCTCTCTCTCTCTCTCTCTCTCTCTGCATTTATACATCTAATTCAATCTAGATATGTAAAAATATTACTATTTTCCCATTATGACTGAGATGATTGGTCTGTCACCTTCAGAGAAGAGAAGTAAGCTCTCTGTCCCATTCCAAAAGTCATCTTTTTAATTAGGCTTATGATTGTACAAAAGAAGATAAATATATTGCTAGTTATAGCTACATTTCCTACCATTTTTCTTAATTTTTTCCTTAAAGTTGGGATAAGAAATCCATCTCTGGAGCAGGCTGAAGGGGGTAATTATGCTGACAGAGGAGCTATTTTCCACTTTAACTGTTCTCACGCTTACTGAAACTGTACTTAGAGTCATAGTGATAGTGTGCTCAATGGGCTGAAATGCTCCCAGGCCATATGAAGTGTACAAGACTCACGCTCACTGAGTTAATTGCTATAGCTTACAGTTAGAAAAAAAGTACCAAGTTGCTCTTTAAGTCAATGAAGAATCTGATTCTTTGACTTTTCATCTCTGAACTCAAAATTTTAACTTGAATTTAAAAGAAGCAAATGGTACCCAAAGAATGATTTTGTTCTTAAGATAGGATTGTAAAAATTTTAATGGAGTTTCTGATGAGCTTTAAGGATAACAGTTAATTATATAGAACTTAAGACATTTTGTGAACTGAGAAAACCCATGGTATTTTCAAATCCTATTAATTAAATAAAATTTCCTCAACTGGATGTCATACTCATCCATGAGGATATATGCTATTTATTTTTCATCCGATAACATTACAATTTCCAACATTTGAAAGCATCAATTAAATGACACAAATAAGAGAGAGAGCCCAAAGAGAAGTAATAAGATAAACCATTCATATATTTTTAAGCATATTCACAAAATAATTAAAGAGTTAAAAGTAAATTAGTGCAATACTTTTTGCACTTAAACATTGCTAAAACATGTCATATTGAAAATGGTTTTATCTCTTATAAAATAGAATCTATTAAATCTACTTATAAAATATCTACTTATAGAAGAATCTACTTATAAAATAGTAATATGTTTTATAAATGATATTTCTCTTAAAACACATATAAAAGGCATTACTTAATATAAACTTACATACCCCAGGAAGTGTTTGAAGTGCATTATTGTCCATCCACAATTCTCTTAGGTTTTGTATTTGTTCCAGAACCTCGGGCTGGGGGAAAAAGAGAATCTAATTAATACCAAATTATGTAATATTCAATAGAACTTAACTGAGGGAGGAAAGATGTGGCTGGCTGTCAGACCTGGAATCCACTATGAAGGTTACAAGGAGAAGTGAGACTGGGTCCTGGGTACATCTGAATTCACTTTAGCTTATTTAAACACTTCTAAAGGAAGCCATTAGCTTGTGTTAAACCAAGCCCTTGTGTTAAGACTAATCTCCAGGAAATTTCTAATTTAAGAGGCTATAAGTATCACCAAAAAGCCCCTCAACATTTACAGTCAGCCTGGAGCTTTTCTAAACTGTCCTTTTCCCCTGGAAATGTTCAAGAAAAGAAAAAAAGAAAAACAAATCCTATCAATTATTCACAGTCAACATAGGAATCTAATAGATTCTTTCCTTTATCTTTCCTAATAGATATTCTTTCCTTCATTAAGTATTGAGTGCATATCATGTGAAGAGCTCAATGAGGTTCCTAAAAATAATTTTCGTAGCTGGTAAATGTTGGCCAAGTGTTTTTCTCACAATAACCCTGGGAGGGAAGCAGTACACATTTTATCACACCCTCTCTTTTTATGAGGAAACTGAAATGTCAGGGGTCATATAGCAATGAAGTGTCAGGATTTAAAACAAAGTCTTCTAAATTTCCACTATATGTAGGTGCTGAAAAACAAGTATCTCTCCTCTACCCTATGCTAAAAACTTAACAATTACCTGGAATGAATAAATGTCTCCTTGTGATCATAATAGTAGCTCTTTCAAAACATAACACTTAACAATTACAAAGTGAGTTTCATATATGTGATTTGAACCTCATAGTAACTCAGGGAGAGGGGAAGAACAAATATTTCTTTTCTCCCCCAAACTTAACTTTGTTGTGTTTATTTTAACATTATACACTATTGATATAGTTTATTTTTTGTAATTTTTTGGTACTATTTTCATAGTATACTACTCCAAAAAAAGTGAAACCACATGATGTCATGGCAGCGATAGGACAGCGACAGGATAGTGATGTTCTGCAGACCCCAAGCTGTGACCTTTTTAATAAGATAAATGAGCTGATCTGGAGCCCACCAACACCATTGCATTTGGCCTGAATTCTGTAGCCTTCTAGTGTCTTCATTTACATTCTTGTTAATGTTGCTCCCCCAACTTGGTGTCCATAGTCTAGATCATATTTCATAAAAGCTTCCCCGTGTTAACCCCAATTTCCTCATGCTCATTATCCCAGTGGCATCCGGTCTCATTTAGATGGCCCAGATTGTTTGGCCATCCCCTAACTGATGAGTACATACTTTATATCTGTGATTTTTATGTTTTTCTTTTGTTTACTGCTGCTATAGCATTCTAGAAAGTGCTGTTATGGCTATCTTGTTACACACTGTACCTTTCTTTTTGTTCCTAACCTCCTGGACTTGTGGTCCTTGAGGTCAAGAAGTATGAAGAGTTTAGAAATTCTGAGGTCATAATTCCAAATTGCATCGCAGAATGGTTCAACTCCTACTGTATATTGATCTACAACTCCTCTGACATAAATCATTCTTCCTTTTATTGTCTTTGTTAATTTAATGGGTGTAAAGTGATATCACATATTTGTATTTTTTTTGGTGAATTAGAAATATCTTCACATAGAAGTTCATAGCATTTCTTTCCCACTTCAAGGTATCTAAATTCAAAACCACAGAATTTCAGAGACAGAAGGGACCTCTAACAAGTTAGTCCAATCTAATAGCTGAACAATATTCCTCCCAACAACGTACTTGACAAGTGACCATTCACCCTTTGCTTGAAGATCTTCAGTGAAGGGGAACCTACTACTTGTAGTACGGGTAGCCCATTAAATTCAAGTATCTCCATCTGTTGGAATTTTCCCCTTCTCTTTAGCTTTAGTATCCACTTTACCTCTTTTGCCCATGATTCCTATTTCTGTTCTCAGAGCAACTCTAATCTCTCATCCAAGTGCCAGTCTTCAGAGCTTTAGGTGCTGCCTTTCCACCCAACCTTCTCTCACCCAGCTGTCTCCAACTTTCCTTCCTCATCCTCCTCAAGCAGCACTTGTATGTCACGGGATCTGGCTAATTGTTATAGGAACAGCCTTAGAACTGGAAAGGACCCCAGTGGTCACCTAGAACAGCCTCATCATTCTATGATGACATAAAATGGATGTTTTTGCAAGGTAAAAATGAGCTCTGGGAAAGATGAAAAGACTCCTAAATCTCACACATCCACAGTTGTTTGTCACCCTTTTCTTTTTTTTTTTTTTTTTTTTTTTTTTTTAATTTAATAGCCTTTTATTTACAGGATATATACATGGTAACTTTTACAGCATTAACAATTGCAAACCTCTTGTTCAATTTTACACCTCTTACCCCCACCTCCCTAAATGGCAGGATGACCAGTAGATGTTAAATATATTAAAATATAACTTAGATACATAATAAGTATACATGGTTTGTCACCCTTTTCACATGATATCACATCCATCATACTGTTTGCTTTGAAGGAAATTTGAAGCTTTAGATCTTCCCTCTAAAAAGAGTTGAGAAATTAACACAATACACCAGACCTGCTTTGATCAGACAGAGTGCTGTGAGAAGATCACCCCCTCCTTTGTCCTAGAAGCTATTTCTTTCTCAATTAAGACCAAGATTGAATGGGCCTTCCTGTCTGCCACCTTATACTACTGACAAATATGGAGTTTTCTGTACATGCAAAACATCAGTTTTTATAAGAAAAACTCTTGTCTAATCACGACTCCTTTATCCCGTACTGATGGACTTGACTTTATAGATTCACCTCTACCTTTATCAAATTTCATCTCATTGGATTTGACCTGATATTCTAGCTGGTCAAGATCTTCTAGGCCCCTGATGCTGTGCTGTGTTGACTATTGTGCCATGTTTGGGCCATGTGCATATTTGATAAGTATTCTACTTATATTTTTGTCCATCTCACTCACAACACCTCGAATGGTACAGGGCCATTAGGAGAAAATGGGGGAGCTCCATTAGAGACCTTCTAAGAGACTGGGGTCTATTGATGTTATTGATCCCCCAGGGCTTAGTATAGAACCTTGTCTTGTAGTAAGTGATGAATAAATATTAATTGGTTAAGAAATATTGCTATAGAACAACCCTGAACACAATGTGTAGCATTTCTTACATAGGTTTTCCTGAAATGGAAATTTATTGCTTTCTATTTTGAATTCTCTCTTATATTCTGTTGTGCAGATAGCAATTTTTTTCTTTTCCTATTTTGCATTTAAGTTTACAAGAAAGGAAAAAAGAAAAACAAATAAAACAAGTAACTGGAAAAGAAAAAGAATATTAATACAACTAAGAGGAAGCAGGTTATACCATATACTTTGGTTCTGGGTCCTGTTCTACACATGATACTTTCCAAGCTGTATGTTCATAGGAAAGACTGTCTGAGCCTCAGAAAAAATAACAAATTACAGATGATTGCTAAGTTCCTGATAGATTGGGATCTTGGTAAGATGAAATCACAGATCCCTGATATGCTGATGTGTTAGTAATAATCCTAATATCATTATTTTAATGCTTCAAAGGATTCTTAGATTTGACAATGTTGTCAACTTTCCACCTATATTGGTTCCAAATATCTTCTCACTTGAGTGTATAGTTCATCAAAATAAACTTAACAGATTAATTGAATGGATTATAGAACTTTTAAATAAACTGATTTCTTCAAGGCACCTGGCATATGCCTCATTGCTATATGCCCAGGAGATGGAAACCAAATTTATATTGATAGAAGAAAAAAATTACTTATAATGGTAAATAATTTTTAATTGCAAATATATCTATCTTTAATAGATACACATGATAAATAAATAATATAATAAATAAAATGATATAATCAAATATTCAGAATTAATTTAGTTCAACCCTAACTGGAAGAAACAAACAATGTTTGTTCTACAATGTTCCTGACAAGCAGTCAATCCCCTAACTCTTCTTGAAGAGCTTCACTGTTGGAGAGCACGATGGCTTCATGGTTGATTCTTTATATTTTGGGGCAGTTATAATCATCAGGAAGCTCTCGGCTATCTTGAGACCAAATATGACCTTCTTTTAACTTCCATTCCCAGGTCCCAGTTTTACCTTCTGGGACCATCAGAAGAGGTTTAATCCAGCTTCCCAAATGAAAATCTTTGAGATGACTGAAGATAGTCATGTCCTCCCCTTTTCTTGCTTTTCCTCCCTATGCACCAATCTTATTTTCCTTGGACTATAAGTGATGTTAGGCTTAGCTGTTTTGTATTATTGTTAATATTTTTTCTACTACTGAGGAAAAGTGGTTGTCTCCCTTGTGGGTGTAACTATACACACACACACACACACACACAAATCAATAGTCACATATATATATATATATATAAATATAAAAATTATATAATATGGCTTTTTTATTTCCCAAGAGTACCAGGTGTCAGAGAAAATATTATATAAGAAACATGTAACCCTACACCCTTTGTTTTAGTCTATTAAATGCAAGCAATCAACAGTGAAGAAAAGAGAAAAGGAAATCTATAAAGGTGAATAAAGAGGAAAAGCAGATAAAAAGAAAATCCACCCCTGAGAACAAAAAGAAGAAGAAATTATTTCACTTCTAGCCATTACATGAGATTGGAAAGCACATTGTTTTGTTATCAATTTTCAAGAGGTGTTTTATCCCGACTTCCTGAGACTCAAAAAGAACTTCCACAAAACCATCCCTGCCAAGTAAGGATTCAGATTATCCTTAACTGGAAGAACTGGAATTTAAGAATATCCCAAAGTGCTAAACTCCATGATTAAGTAGCAAGTAGCACATTGACTTTTTATCCATACAATAAAGAAAATGGAGGTAATATGATGAACATTTTAATTCCAAAGTAAATTAATATTTGCTTGTAATTATTTGTATTTAAAATACATTTTAATTGATAGGAACAAATCAAAGTAAATGTTTTAAAAAATGGCATGAATTGAAGTTCTTGCTCCTACTAAGTGCCTTTCTGTTACCTACCCACATGGTCTTTAACACACTACCTGCCTTGACCTCTCTGGGGGTCCCAATATTTCAGTGCTTCCCCTTCCCTCCTCAGAGACTCTAGGCCCTTTAGGACCCCACTATAGCCTGTTCTCTCAGATTCTGGGTCCCCATCTCAATATTCTCACACTATCACCCCATGAGACCCCATCTTAGTTTCTTCATTCCCTCTGCCTTGCCTCAAGTATTTTCTCTCCATCCCTTCTAGTCCTTCATGGGGTCCCCATCCTTTCAGGGAGCCTGGTAGGGCTTGAACTCCAAATTAGGGCACCTCAGTTTGAACCTTGTCTCAGGAACTTATAAGGTCCTATACTGATGGCAACTCTGGGCAGCTGCAGAAACTTTCTCTGCCTCAGTTTCTTTATTTATAAAAGACAGACTCAACTTTGACAATCTTTGAAGTCCTTTCCCCTTCTAAATCTAACTCTGAGCACTCCCATTTCCTCAGTCTCTTTAGCTTTCCTTCCATTATCCTCTCATGGGGATCTTCATCAGCTGGGTCCTGTTCCAGTGCCCTCAGTCCTGTCAGTGGCCACATCCCAGATCCCAATGAGGGTTCTCTTTGCCCCTCTTCCCAATGGTTTCCGCCTTTCAGAGCCACTTGAACATCTGCTTTCACTCAAGCCTCACATCTCAGGGGTGGCTCCTGAGTCCCACAATCCCCAACAATGGAGCAAAGAAATGTAAATGGGATGTCCCCTTCTCCATTAACCAAGGTCTGCTGAAACACACTGAGGGCAGAGTCCATTCAGCTCCTTTGGGCGCCTGTAATTTGCCCCTGGAGGCCAAAGGGATCCAGATACTGGATTGAGTAGGAGGTGACATGATCAGGTTTGTGATTTAGGGAAATTACTTTAGTGGCTGACTTTTTAGTGAGTAGACTTGAAGGAAGAGAGATTGAGGGAGGCAGACCCCCAGTAACTACTGAAGTAGTCTAGATATGAGGCAATGAGGGTCTGCTCATGGTCAGAATAGAAAAGGGGGGCAGCATATTGGAGAGATGCTGCAAAAGTGAAATCACCAGGCTTTTAATAACAGCTTGGAAATTGGAGTGAGGGATAGTGAGAAATCTAGGATGACTCTTAGTCTGTGAGAGTGGGAGGATGGGGATGCCCTATATAGTAATGGGGACCTTCAAAGGGTCTCTGATTCAACCCTGTCAAAAGGTAATCAGCCATTTCTTTCTCTTACTCCCAGGTCAGAGTTCTTATTCTACAGAACAATTAGAGGACAACCAGCCTTTTAGTTGTAACTGGTAAAATTCACAAATTTCTGCAGGACCAGTGCAAATTTTAACTGCAGGACCAGTTAAAAACATTGTGAGGGGCAGACTTGGGGAATTTTTCTTCCATTAATGGAAATTCTACTTCTTTTCTCCAAGCCCTTCTGTTAAATGTGGCTGTAAACCCTGTCTCCTTTCCTGAGTTAATTTTGTTAGAGCTGCAAAGGTTAGTCCCTAAAGGAATGAGTCAGTTTTATTTTTGCTGGGGATTTATTTATCCAAGTTTTAATTCTTGTATTAACTAAAGCATTTCTCATTTCCCTCTGGCATAGAAGCTAGACTGTGGGACTTTGAGGCGGAAAGACTTGGGTTTATTCCATCTTGGGCATTTACCAGTGTATGATCCTGAGAAAGTCACATACCCTCCCCAAACTCTACTGTCTTCTTTCCTACCACTCATGAACATATTCATATCTCCCTACTCTCAAAAAACTCTCTCTCTCCTCTGATTCTGGTCCTAAATTTCACGGGGCCATGTACAAGAGATACTCCCACTTCTCTTTCACCCTCTTAACTTTCTACAGTTCAGCTTCTGGCTTCATCCATACATTAAATGACCATAGGTACCCCACTCCTCCCACCCTGGGTTCCATTATTATGAGCCTTCTTTTTACCTCTTGCCATTCTGCTTCATTTGGTGATCTCATCAACTCCCATGGGTTTAATTATCATCTTTATGATACTGATAATTTTCCAATCTACATCTCCTGCCCTAACCTCTCTGTTGATCTCCAATCTCACATTTCTAATTGCCTCTTGGACATCTAAAACTGATGTCCAGTAGACATCTTAAACTCAACATGTCCTATAAAATCCATTCTCTTTTATTCCTAAGGTCCCCCACTTCCAAACATCTCTAGTTCTATAACTAGAATTCCCTTGTCCCATGGGTTCATTGATCCAGAGATGTTGACCACTGTGCCGTTTCACAAACAGGATACTCCATCTCAGCCTATTCCATTTCTCCGCTGGGCATTTTTTTGGCTGTTCCTGAGCCTAAAATATTTGCTTCCTCCCTTTGCCTCCTGGTTTCTCCAGTTTCCTTCCAGTCCTAGTTAAAATCTCATTTTCTTCCAGAAGCCTTTCCCAATCCTTCTTCCCTCTATTGATTATCTCCTGTTTGTTCTGTTTATAGCTTGTTTGTACCTATTATTTTGCTTTTTGTCTCTTCCATTAGATGGGGAGCACCTTGGGAAGGGACTTTGGCACTATTTTGTAACCCTGATGTTTAGTACTCTGCTTGGCACATGATTCATGCACAAATTGCATTTACGTGGGGCAGACTTGTATGAAGTCATCAGACTTACTCCTTAAAGCCATCATTGTCCAATGGCAGGACTGAATCAAGATGCAATGGTGATGACCTGAGATGCAATGGATGACTTCGGTATGCTCCATATCTAAGCTC
Organism: Sarcophilus harrisii; assembly: GCF_902635505.1. Taxonomy (NCBI): domain Eukaryota; kingdom Metazoa; phylum Chordata; class Mammalia; order Dasyuromorphia; family Dasyuridae; genus Sarcophilus; species Sarcophilus harrisii. The sequence continues at coordinate 7,504,497 of NC_045429.1, forward strand.
TAAGCACTCCACAAGCCCTGCTTCCCCTGCCTTCCTGGCTGTTGGAACAAGTCATTCTCACCCACCCACTCCACAAGGGAAAGTCTTTACTTGCTTGGGGCAGACACCCCCCTAAGTCACAGTAAGTTCCCCCCAACCTGGTTCAGCCCCTCTACTGAAATATTTCAGTGGGCTGTGGCTTTTTGGAGCCACAGGTGAGAGTTAGGTGGATCAGGTGGACACCAAAGGTGGAAAGCAGTCCTGTAAAAGGCCCAGCAGCCCTCACCTCAGAGGTACTAGTTTTCCCTAAACACCCCCCTATACCCCACTTAACAAATGCTTATTGACTAACTGACTCTGCATTTTAATTACCTCAAATATGTAAAATGGGGATAATAATAGCACTTGTCTCAAAGAGTTGTTGTGAATATATAATGTACGTAAAATGCTTTTCACATCTTAAATTGCCATCTTAATGTAAACTATTATCATTATTATGGTTATTAACAATGGCTGTAAAATCTTCGGAATATTAAGAGATGTATCACAAATTCCCTAAGATTTTGGGTCAGTCTCCCAGGGAGAAGTAATGGTAAGGCATGGGCAAAAACTGAACATAATCTATGGATGGATTAATCCATAGTGGAGGGTGTATCTACATCAGCAAAATTAAACACTATGGAAAAATTGAAGTGATAAAATCTAATGCTATTGAAATGTAATTTACTTGTAGTTAACAACAACAAACTCTTAAGTTATCCTCATGTATGAAGAACTAGCAGTTTTATGTTATATATTAAGAGGGGATTTGATTTGCTAGTGATTCAAGAGTGCAGAAAGCATAGAATATAATCACAATATATTGATGGGGTATTGATCTAACTTTGGAAATAAGTCTGTGCTCTGGCTTTTTATAGGGCAAAATTAACATTTTCTGATTAAAATAAGAAGGGAAGAACAGAGGTTGGCTGATTTGACAGATTTATCAAGCCCATGGTGCTTTAAATGAATAATTTTTGGGGAGTTTGCAAGAGTTTTTTTTGTAAGACATGGAGGAAGAGCCAGGTTGGGGAGTGATTAATGGGGTTCTCTTTCCCCTGATCCCCAAGCCTCTCCATGGATTATGTCACTCTGAAGTAGGTGCTCTGGGCAGCAGAGGTACAGATTCCAGACAGACTTGGAAACAGAGACAGTCACTCAAAAAATGAAATAAATTTAAGGACAGGACTGCTTGTTGTTCCCTCGAGGGGCAAAGCTGGGTGAGCCATAATGCAGCCTGAGAAGAATGAGAACATGAATACTTATGTTCAATCAGTGGAAAATAAAGAGAAGTGGACATCTTTTAGTTTTCTCTGTCATGTCAGTGTCTCTATAACCATGCTGGCTGCCATGTTTACCAGCCATAAGGTAGTCATCAATAGTAAATAACTAAAATTGTTCCTGGCTGAAAGATAGAAAGCTTGGCCGGTGACACTGGTGGAAAGGGGAAGGAGGAGATGTCTTGTGTCTCTGACTCAAGTCTATATGGGTTTAGGCAAGTCACTTCCTAACTCAGTACAGCTTTGTGGGATCATCACACATTTAGAATGTACAAAATTCCTTAAGTTGAGAGAGGGCGAGTCGGGGGGCCAGAGAGCTTAAGGGAGACTGGCTTTTTTGATCATGAATTTAGCTCTCTTTCCACTGGGCTCTACTACCTTTGAGTCTCAATGCCATCTAATAAAAGGTTGGATTAATTGAATCTTTTAATTTATCTTCCTTTTCTCCAATTATATTGAATGCATTTCTCAGCATTTTATTTGCTTTTATTTAGGATAGTCTAGAAGATTGAGGGTTTTTGTTATTGTTATTTTTGCATAAAGATCATTATTTCAAAGGAATTGGGTGTGAAAAATGAATGAGAACTTAGGTTGTTTTAATTAGAATAAATTGTCATTTTACAAAGTACAAAGAGTTTAGCCCTGGAGTTATGAGATTAAAGCAGAACTATAAAAGTAATGTGATGATAAGGAAGGGAGGAACAAAGACAGAACATAAGGAGGAAGGGAAGGATGGAAGAAAAGAAAAGGGAAAGAATGAGAGAGGGAGGGAAAGATGGAACGAAAAGAGGGATGAAAGAAGGAAAGGAGGGAGAGAAGAAAGGAATAAATGAAAAAAGAGAAAGAAAGGAAGAAAAGAAACAAGCATTTATTATATATGTGCTAGGGTACTATAATAGGTATTTATAAATATTATCTCATTTGATTCCCATAACAACTCTGGGAGGTATATACTATTAGTATTTTTATTTTCTAGTTAAGGAAACTGAGGCAGAGTTAAGTGATTTGTCCAGGGTCACATCACCAGTAAGTGTCAGATGTTGGACTTGAATTTAGGTTTTTCTGGTCCAGGTCCAGTGTTCTAATCTACTACTCCCATCATATCTGATATCTGGAAGTATGGTTTCTCCCCCATGGTTCCTTGCTTTCTTGGCACAAAACTCATGTTTATAGGGTCTTATTACTAAGGAAATCTCTTTCCAAGTCCACTCATCCAAATCTTTCTCCAGCTGCCATCCATGAACGAGCTGCATCAGTTTACCTCCTATATCATGGGCTAAAACCTTTCATAATTCTGGGTGCCCTGGGCTGGATATTTTTTTCCCTTCACCCCACTGTGTTAAACCTTCCCATGCTCTGGAGCCTTAGGGCTCTACTAGGATTGCTAGAAGGGGAAGAGCAGCTGCTGAAACAAATGCATTATGTCAGGTTTTTCCAAGTCTGATCCTGTCAGGGGCACAGCATCAGTTAACAGTGGAACAAAGTCAGAACTGCTGCATCAGTCTACCACATAATCCAAGGTTTTAAATTAAATTCAGAGACCTCCTAAATGTCAGCAGATTCTAGAGAGCCTAAATAACAGAGCAACAAAAGGAATAACAATAGTAATCACCACCATCTCATTTGAGCATTACAACAGCTCTTTGATATAGATGCCATTATTGTCCCCATTTTACAGATGAGGAAACTCTGTCAGCTCAGTTCCACATCTAGGTAAATAAGTCAAGATTTGAACTCGGGGTTTATGGACTTTAACTCTCTATCCACTGCTCTACCTAGGGGCAATCTTTTCATAATTAAACCACATTTTGGGGCTGGGAATATCTCAGAAGTTCGGTTGTTGCATTGAATCATGGGATCACACATCTAAATCAAGCAGGGATCCCTATTTTACAGCCAACAAGATGCAAGTCTAAAGGTGGAAAATGATGGTCATACCGAGAGTAATCATCTGAGGTAGAATTTGAACCCATGTTTCCCAACTCCACAGGAGGTGCTGTACTTGCTTGGCTGGGTCAGCTGAAATCAGTGTCTTAGGCATGAGACCCAATGTAATAACAAGGTAGCCGTAAAAATGAGCATCGTTGAAATATGAGAATTGCCATTAAAATGATTTCATTTTGTGGGGGATGGAGAGGTCTAAGAAAGAGCAGCCAATGAAAATCTCAGAGTTCTGGGATCTGTTCTGCTTACTCATTATCTGATGTAATTAAGCCTTCCCAACTTCCCAGGGCTCAGTTTCCTCACATGTGAAATGAAGGATTTAGAATATGTGAAATCTGATCCCTTCCGTCTATGATTCTCTCCTTCCCCAAACATCAGAAGATTACAGATGTCTGCAAGTCAGAGAGGAGAGAGCTGCTGTTGGAAAATGCAGATTTCGGTGTTGAATCCTTGAATGATGTATACATGCTCATCAGGGAAAATTGTAATTATAGTAAATTATATAATTTCTAGATTAAGTTTAATTTTCTCTGTCTCTTAATAATGTTTAATATGTTGGAAATTGTATAAACACTTTTATTTGAGCAGAAGCCTATAATTATATATTAAATGAGGCACCCATGAACAATTGCTAATACTATTGTACTTCTGGTATCCGTTAGACTCTTTTTGCAATTTAGATACTTCACTGAAAGAAAATGGCTCTTTGATGAATCATAATTTTCTTGCTTACGAATGACAGTCGACCTGTGATGTGGACTGTTTTTGTTCTTCAAAGGCATGCTTAAGAAGAGTTCTATATTACGAGTTCCATTTTTCTGTTGAAGATATAAAAATCCTTCTTATATTAGTATTCCATTGGGCTGATGATTTTAATTTTCTCTAAAGCCATAAAACGTGGTTTATTTGGCTAGTCAAACCTTCATCCACCTCAGTTGTTGCCACAGATGACAATCAGATTTCTTGAGTCCCTTCCTCAGTCAGAAATCCATGTAGACTGGGAACTCATTCTGGGGATGTTCTGATTAGTGAGAGAGCATGGATTCCAATGGATCACCATGGCTAACCAGTCTTATATCAGAGTCTCCAGATCATACAATATAATCCATCCACATTCTGGGCAATTTCTTGCTTGTCACAAATATACTTTTATCTTCTATACTCTCCAAACCACTCCAAACATGAACACAACACACACACACACACACACATACACACACACACACACACACACACACACATAGACAGAGCCCCATTTCTACTCCTTGCTCTGAGAAACACAATTAAATAAACATGACCATTGGTTCTGGAAAGGACATGTCTACTGTTTCTATTGACCATCTCTGTGACTTTTACATTCTTCCCTGGCCACGATTCACCACTGTGTGTTGTCTTTCCAAAGTAAAATTTAAATTGCTTTTAAGGTAGAAACTATTTCATTTCTGAATCCATATCTTTTGGCAGTTAGCACAGTGCTTGGTACATGGTTAGTGCTTGATAAATTCTTGTTATTCATTCAACCAGAACCATTTCCATTCTTATAAATAAAATAATCCTTGATATTCATAGTGATGACTTTGTATCTTGCCGAAAACTGGAGGTATCTTTAGAGCTATTAAAGAAAAAGTGATTCTACAGAGAAAATGCTTAAGAGTTAATATATTGTTCTCCAAAAGCATTGCCTCTAATGAGCCTTTACAAATAGCTGAGGAAAGAAAGTGAAAGATATATCCAATTGAATGTAACATTTCAGAGACCAGCAAGAAGAGATATGATTTTCTTAAATGAACATTACAAAGAAATAGAAGAAAACAAGATTGGGAAAGATGAGACTTAATCAAGAAAATCAGAATTATCAAGGGAAATTTTCATGCAAAAATAAGCATGATGAGAGATAAAAATGGCAGAAATTAAACAAAACAGAAGAGATTAAGGAGAGGCGTTGAGAACATACCAAAAAATCTATATAAGGAAGACCTTCATAATTATGATTACTATATTGCTAAAGCCTAGCTTGCAGAATCTTGAGCATCAACTCTCTGGCATATGAAATGAGCACAATTAATTGTTTGGTAATTTGAACATTCAACTGGACTGGAAAAGATCAGATCAAGAAGGAGAAAGGAGGAGAAGCCAAAGAAGTCCAGATTACCCAATATTGGCTCTTATCTCCCGTGCCAGTTAGGTTATGCTTAAGATTCTGCAATCTGGTTTCAGCAACATATGACCCAAGAATTACCAGAACAGCAGGTTGGTTTTTGAAGAGGCAGAAAAACCAGAGATCAAATTGCCAACATTCACTGGATTATGGAGAAAGCAAGGGAGTTCCAGAAAGGAAAAAAAAAAACATCTATTTCTGCTTCATTGACTACACTAAAATCTTTGACCATATGAATCACAACAAAATGTGGCAGAGCTGGAATTATCAGATTATCTTGTCCCCTAAGGAAGAAGCAAAGGTTTGAACTGAACGTGGAACAATTGATTGGTTTACACTTAGGAAAAGAGTATGATAAGACTGTATATTGTCATTTATTTAAATTATGCACAGAGTACATCTTGCAAAATGCCAGACTGGATGAATCAAAAGCCAGCATAATGTTGCTGAGGAAAATATCAATAATCTCAGATGTGCAGACAATGGCAGGAAGTAAAGGGGGAATTAAGAAATCTCTTGATGAAGGTGAAAGAGGAGAATGCAAAAGCTGACTTGAAACTCCACCCCCCCAAAAAAAAAACAAAACAAAACAAAACAAAATAAAAAACAAAAACCAATACCTTTAAGATCTTGGCAATGGGTCCTTTTATTTTCTGGAAAACAGAGAGAGAAGAAATGGAAGCAGTGCCAGATTTTATGTTTTTGGGTTCAAAGATCACTACAGATAGCGACTGCAATCATGAAATCAGAAGATACTTTGCTCCTTGGAAGGAAAGGTACGCTAAAAGTGGACAACAGACTAAAAAGCAGAGACATTGCCTTGATGACAGAAGTTCAAAGAGTCAATTCAATACTGGTTTTTCCAGTAGCAATGTTTGAATTAGATTATAAGGAAATCTAAGTGCCACAAAATCAATGTACAAATATCATTGATCCTCACTGATCACCCTGGAGCCAGGTGCTATTTTCATCTCTATTTGATGGTTGAGGAAACTGAGACAAATAGATTAAATGACTTGCATAGGGTCATACAACTAGTAAGAGTTTGAGGCTGGATTTGAATATTCTTGACTCCAAGCCCAGCACTTTATGGACTACAGAGTCCCTAACTGCCCCTGTGGGAAAGTTGATCGCAGTAATTGCTCTAAAGTCAGGGAATCAGCCCAGGATAGGTTGTAGCAGATGCTCCAAGTGTCTGAGAAAATGGTTTCTCATGAAACTTAGTGCTTCACTTGCAAACCCAGCCTCACTAGCAGTGATGGGACAGTCCAGAGAAGTTGTTGCATGTAAGCTGGACTGATGGACAGAACATCCAGCAATAAGCAGGTGGTCTCCCTCCTGCACCCCGCTCTGTCCAGGCACTAAGATTTTAGCCAGTTCTGGAGAGAACGTTTTTGTTTTCAATCTGTGTCTATAGTGTTTATCTCAGTATATTTAATAAACACAGTGTTGATTGTTTAATGACTAAATGAGGAATGTGTCAAGGGCCATAAAGGAGCCAAGGAAAGATTTTTAAAGAAGCCTTGGGTCGGACATGATAGATGGTTCCAAGAAGCATTGGACTCACTTGTTCGCAGAGGGCAGATCTTGGAGCAATGGGCAGAACTTAGAAGGTGCAGATTTTGCCTTGGATGGAAGCTTTCCTAACTGTCAGAATTATCATGAAGTAGAAAGCATCACCTGAGATGGGGATTTCCCCTCTGGGTTTGGGGGATGGCTGTAGCTCTGAGGGTCTGGTGTTCAGGAGCAGCATTATAATCCTTGTTCTTGAAATCAGGCAAGTAAAGCTTTCTGCAGTTCTGAACTCTTTTAATATGAGCTACTTTTTGTTCAAGGACAAGAGAATCCTAACCTCACAGCAGGAGATCCAGTTCCATGGGTCCCCGAGATGCTGAAGCTTATGGGTCCCTTCTCAGAACAGGGTTATTGAATGCTGAAAATAACACCCAGAAAGTTACAAAGGACACAAAGCAGATTAAAAGGCAGTTATTAATTCCTTTACAAAGTTTGTTGGCCCTAGGTTAAGAAGGCTTGGGATGGAGAATGCATTCTGTTAGCTCTCCAGGCTTCGACTCTCATGAGACTGTCAGGGAAAGGTCCCTGCTCAGATTGGCTTTTGACACATTTCATCTTTTCTTTTTTCTTTCCCCAGCAAACAGCTGCTTGGGCAGGTTCATTTTGTACTGAATCTTGCACTCCTACACGCGTCCTGAAGGCGGACGCTTGCCAAGACTGCATCGAGACAAACTCGCTTGTCATTAATCACATCGCAACCAGTTATTTTCACTTTTTATCAAATTAAAGTAAAATTAGACTTTCAGTAATAAATGTTTGCTTTGCATGCCATGGACTAAGGCACCTGCTTTTGATGCCCGAGTCTGTGCCCCATGCTGGTTATCTCCATCAGAAATGCCCTTCCCTCAGTTCAGTTCATACAACTTTTATGAAGAGTCCAGCATGTGGTCGCTGATGGTTGCACGTATTTCTTGTCCCTGAGATCTCTCAATGTGGGGGTGCTGATAGTATGGTGAGTTTCAGGAGCAGGGAACTGCCCAAGGCCAGGAGGGTTGGAAAGAGAGCTTGCTGTTGCTTAATAAGTTAGTTATGTCCAACTCTTTGTGACTCCATTTGGAGTTTTCTTGGCAAAGATACTGGAGTGGTTCATCGTTTTCCTCTCCATTTTATTTTATAAATGAAGAAACTGAGGCAAGGAGGGTTAAATAAATTGCCCAGCTAGTAAGTGTCTCAGCCTGGATTTGAATTCAGATCCTCACTCTGGACACTCTATCCATTGCCCCTAGAAATGGAGAAGATCAAGGCTTTTGTCCTAATTCATATCAGGATCGGCCAGAAATGGCCATGATACTTCCAAATTGGTTGATTTAGGAAGATTAACTCTCAAAAAAATCAACTATTAGTAAGACATTGGAGATTCAAAGACAGCCCAACCCCAGTCATTCCCATCCTTAACTTATATTCTATTGGATGATACAGTATGTAAACCATTGTAACGTTGCCTGTCTTACATAGGGCTCAGTGTAGTTGGAAGTGATTAAAGCTTGAAGCTAAAACTTCTGTAAGACATTTGCGATACCCCATACACTTTCAACAGTCAGTAAGCATTGATGATCGTGATGTCGTCAGCATATAATACTGGATGCATTACCTGGCAATAATATGATGACACCTGAATCTTTTTTTTCTCTCATGGGTTTGGGATAGACAATAATCACAGGACTTCTCTGGAATAGCAGCGTTCCACCCCCAACATCCGCCATATTTCTAACTTGGTCTCCACAGCGCTTATCCAGGACAAATAAACCCTATGGAGAAGGGCCCACCACTGCCCTTTCCCAAACGATTGCCAACCAGTTGTCATTAACAGAAGCATCCGGGTACTGTGAGGGAGACACTAAGGGTAACATGTGGTGGCAAACCGCTTTGAAAACTACCTCTTGTTCTCTTGGTGAGAGAGTTTTGTACCAAAGCCCAAGATCCCCCCCAGGACCACCAGCACTGCTTGTAGCCTGGCTCTCACAGCCATCATTAAAGGGACAAGAGTGACACTAGTGCTATCCCAATACCCGCTATCAATCACCTGCCAGCAATGAACATCTGAGCTCCAGTGGTTTGGGGACAGCAGAGCTCCCCCGCGGCCAACCAACTGCACTAGCAACCCAGGGTTCACAGCCATTGTCCCAGGGAATAAATCTTAAAGATGTAACCTGTCAACGGCCCCTATAATCCAAGACTCGAGGCCTAGAAAAGAAAGGTGTCCCCCCAAAGTTCATGGCATTGTCCAGTGGATCAACATCAGAAACAGATGGGGTTTTGTCAATGGAAACTACAGCAAGAAGCACCAGCTGTTTTGCTACTGAACGTGAAGGAACATTGCATATCTGCCTGAGGCTGGCAGCTGGAACTGGATTTTCTTCTAGTAGGATGTGAGCCCCTTGAACGAAGGGAGTATCTTGCCTGTGAATATCCTCAGTACTTAACAGGGTACTTCACACACAGTAAATGCTTAAACTTCCTCCCTCTCTCCTCTCTGTCTCTTTTCTTTTACTTTGTCTCTGTCTCTTTTTGTCTCTTTCTGTCTTTCTCACTCTGTCTCTATCTCTCTCTGTCTTTTTCTCTCATCCTTCTGTCTGTCTCTCTTTTCTTCTTACTGTCTCTCTTTGTCTTTCTCTGTCTCTGTCTCTCTGTCTCTCTCCTCCTCCTCTCTCTTTCCTTCTTTCTCCTGTCCCAGGATCCTTGGTTTCCCACTGTATATTTCCTTCCCTTGTTGCCACCTCATAAAACCCCCTTAGTCATGGAGGTGCAGCTCCATCACCACTTTCTGCACGAAACATCTCCTGATTCTCCTAACTCCAGTGCTCTCCCCATGACCTCTTCCTTGTGTTTGTTTTGTTGTGATTTTTCCAACTAGAATTTCGCTCCTTGAGAAGAAGGACAGTTTCTTTTTTGTGTTTGGGCTCCAGAACCCAGCACATTACAGGTGTATACTAAATGCTCGGTACTTATTGCCCAAAGAATATTGGAAACTGTCTTGAGACACGGCTATTCATATGATCAACCTTCGTTGACTGCCATACAATGGAGAAGCCCTTTTGAACCACAAAATTGGTGCTTTATAAATGTAAATTTGTGAATTTGTCTAATGATGGTGATGAACACAGATGATGGCTCATTACCGCCACTGTTGGATTAAATGACCTCTTGTGGTTTCCTTCTAGCTTGTTTGATGATACAATTAACCAAATGAACAACAAAAAGCATGGCTTTGTTTCACTTACCACTGGAAAAAATCTTATTCAAAAAAGAGATTTCTCAAAGAAAAGAAATTCTTCTCGATGGAAATGCAGTAAGAAAGCACCAGAAGCACCAAATTCAAGGATTGCCCCCCACACTTAGGATCCCTTGGGCAGCTCACTGTCTAGCTCTGGGAATCGCAGATTTCCTCTTCACCAAAATGGCATGACATCAGAATTCTTTTCTGATTGGTATGAGGACTAAATGAGATAAATTAACTCATAAAGCTCTTAGAAAATATCAAAGCACTACATAAACACAAGCTAAATTGATGACTTTGAGATCAGATGTTTTTTTTGGAATTTATTTCAAATACTGAGAGAAATTAAGAATGAATAGAAAACTGGACTGCAAATTACCTAGACCTAGAATGACAAAATAGCAATGGGGGCCATATAGTGCCTAAGGATCCTTGGTGAGTTAGAGCAACTTAGAAAAACACATATTAAAATTATCTAGAATCTGATGAATTTTTGTTTTGTTAAATATTTTCCAATTATGTTGGACTCTGAAGAGAGTATTCTGGAAGTTCTGTGTATTCTATGATCTATATTCTGCTGAGGCTAAAATTTGTGCCCAGGATTTGGTTCATTAGTCCTGTCAGATCTTGAAATCAAATTACTTTTCCTACCATTTTAATTTGTGCTTATCCTCACCAGTCAGACAGACTTTAAAATCTCAGGCCCTCCCCCCAAAAAAACACCATTGTAGCTTGAAGTTTGACTAAACCATAGAGAATAATTTGCATTTGTGTTAATGGTGATTCACAATCCCCTACTGAATACTCCGGGTTATATAATTCTGTTTCTCTCCTGAGCACCAAATGTTCATATTTCCTTTGTGAAGCCTCAAATGCAAACACAGAGCCTCATTCAAAAACAGTTTCCCCTGGCTTAATCACAGACCATTTTCCCTTTAATTCATCTGGTAGGACTGTTGACTAAAGATTGCCAAAGTGCCAGCTGCACTGACAAGCCTCCAGAGCTCAGAAAAATCCATTGAAGGAAAGGCGACCGGCACTGATTGATTTCATTCACAGGGTCCAGCCACCACATTGCAGACAAGAGAAAGATGATGATGGAAAAATCGCTTCCTATGTCAGTGGGAAAAACGAAAAAAAAGAAAGGAAAAAATAGTTCTTTGGTTGTTCATCAAGAGTGTTCTTTAGAGAGGAATTGAGTTTGTCTAACTTTCACAGACTATACACATATACATATATAGATGTATATATGTGCATGTATGTATGCTTATATGTCAATCTCTCTGTGTGTATATTTATATACACACATATACACACAGCTATCTGTCTATCCATCCATTCATCTATTTATCTAAATCTGTGTTTTTCCACTATAATCTTACTCTCGTGCCTCCTTGTGGAAACTCGGAGCAGAATTCCATGCTGGAAAAAGCTTACAAGTTTGGGGAGAAATGATTTATTTATTTCCCAATTGATAAATAGTTGAGAGATATGAATAGGTAGTTTGCAGTGAAGAAATCAAAACAATTTATAGTTGTATGAAAAATTTTCTAACTCATTATTGGTTAAAAAATGCAGACTAAAACAAAATTGATATATTATCGCAAATGTAATAGATTAGCCAAAATGATAGAAGGAGAAAATGATAAATGTTTGTGTAGATGCAGAAAAATTGGCACATTAATACACAGCTGGTGGAACTGTGAAGCAATCTCACCATTTTGGAGATAAATGTGGAATTATGACCTATATACTCTTTGACCTAGAAATAACACTATTAGGCCTGTTTCCTAAAGTGATCAGGAACAAAAGGAAGAGAACCTATACATTCTAAAATATTTATAGCAGCTCTCTTTGTGGTGACAAAGACCTGGAAAATGAGGGATTGAGGAAATGCTCGTTAATTGAGAAATGGCTAAACAAGTTGTGTTATATGATTGTGATAGAATACTATAGTACTCTAAGAAGTGATGAGCTCATTGATTTTTTCTTCATTCAATTCAATTAAACAAACATTAAATGCTTCTTCGGGTAAGTGTTGGTAGATAAAGAGATGTAAGATATGGCTTTTGACTTTCCCTGGATGCCTGTGTACATCCTTTGTAGTACTTTGTAGTACGTCCCCATGATTTCAGTAAGCTGGCTACATGACAGCTCCATGTCAGCACGTCCAATCGATTCATAAACATCTAAGGATAATCTATTTTAACCTCAGCTCTCTCTCATGATCAGCAAAGATTAGAACATCTTTCTGGAACCTCTCCTGTGATCAGCACAGATTAAGACATCATTCTAGATTCTCTCTTATGATCAGCACAGATTAGAATATCTTTCTAGAACATCTCATGATCAGCACAGATCAGACCGTCTTTCTAGAACTTCTCCTGTTATCAATACAGATTAGAACATCTTTCTAGATTCTCTCCTATGATCAGCACAAATTAGAACACCTTTCTAGAATCTCTTTTTTCATCAGCATGGATTAGAATATCTCATTGAATGAGAACACGAAGCAATTTAGGAGTTAATTAAATAGTCAGTGATGTCAAAGGGAAAGGAGAAGACTGTTCTCCCTTCCCCATTTTGAAATATTGCAGAGTCTTTAAGGGCCTCTAATGGGTATTCTATGAATAGCTGGCTTTGGCAAGTTGAAAAAACATCCTCAGAGAAGAACTTAAGGTATCTTCTATGATCAAAAGGCATGATTGCCTATTACCTGTGAATGATCTCTGAAGCATCAGAGCAAACAAAACAGAAATATTTTATATATTTCAACTGGAGGTATGGAAACTTTATCTTTTTTTTTTTTAAGAAAGAGTGTGAAAAAAAGAGGTTTTAAATAATGGATAAAATGTTGTTTGGCTTTTAAAACCTTTATAACCTGGACTTTTCCTGCTTGTCCTCTCTTCTCATATCTGTCAGTTCAAGAAGAGAAAGGAAAAAGAATAGTTATATAGCATCCACTATGTACTACCTGTCATGACAGTCTAAATTTATCTCTACTTTGAGAGTAACTGGAGTGGTAGATTGAGGGAATGCCATGTTTACACTTGTATTTTAGCAAGACATGGGGCAGTCTCTTCCAGCAACAGAAAGAATACTGGCTCTGCAGTCAGGATTCTTGGGGTCAAATCCTGCTACAGATGCTCTTATACACCCCTATGAGCTTGGTAAATCACCTTTCCTCTCTAGGTCTCAGTTTCCTCATCTGTAAAATGAAGGATTGAACTTCATGACCTTTGGGGTCCCTTCCACTCTTAGTTTTTAGATCCTACAAGAAGTCTGGTGGACAAGTTAGAAAGAGAAGGACTCAGTAGTAAGATGAGAGTTGAGTTACAGTGTGCCCAACTGTGGCTGATCAGAACAATGTGAGCTTGGATTGCTTGGACACAAATGGTCCATAAGAACACTTGGGGAGCTTCTCGAAGTTTGTGCATTCTGCTTTTCCTTTGGACTAATTCAGTTCTGCTTTGTTCCTAAATACAGCTCCTTCTCCAATGATGATAAGATTGACATCTGTACTGCCAGAGCTAGCTCAGTCTTTGGGAGGCTCCAAAGGAAAGTGTGGGAGAAGAGAGGGATTAGCCTGACCACCAAGTGAAGGTCTATGGAGCCATTGGGCTGGTCTCACTGTCATATGCTTGTGAAACGTGGACAGTGTACCAGCACCCTGCCAGGAAACTGAATGGCTGCCATTTGAATTGTCTTAGCAAGATCCTGAAGATCCCCTGGCAGGATAAGGTGCCAGACCCTGAGGTCCCGTCTCAAACTAATTACTGAGCTTCCAACTCTATGCAGAGGGCACAACTCATTGGCTGGCAACACTGTTCAAATGCCAAATGTACTCTTGCCAAAAAAAAAAATCTTATGGGGAACTCACACAGGGCAAGTGTTCCCAAGGTGGACAGAAAAAGTGATCCAAAGCACTCTCAAGGTCTCTCTTAAGCACTTTAGAATCACTTGTGCGATACTGGCGCAGGACCACCGAGCATGGTACGCCCTTTATAAGGACACTGTCTTGTTCAAGGAGGAAGACTCTGTTCTGGCTTTGATTGTTTTCTTGTAATAGTGAGCTTGTTTTGCCCTAATTGTTTCCTAAACATCACATTAAGTATGGTTTATTGAGTCATGGCTAATTGTGCATCTGAGCTGTGCCTTTGTACTTGACCTTGAAAAGAAAAAGTAGAAAGTTTAGGCAGGAAGCCAAAAACAGCTAGGATCAAGAGGGACCCATCGATGGGCACATACATATTTGAGGGCCCTGCAGGAAAGTTAGAGTAGAACCACATGGCTCCTCTGGGGAACTATGGATATCAGGGAACTGCCTAGCCCCAGGAGAGGAAGGGACCACATGGCTCCCAAGATGGCAGCAGATGGAGGCTGCGGCTAGAAAGCTGTTCATGGGCAAACAACGTGGAAGACTTAGTGAGCTGTAAGGCCGGAATGAATCAGTAGTATGATGTTATTCTGAGAAGATTACCCCACGTTTAATCAGATGAAATCAATATACTGTTTAACACTGCCATCACTGACTGGGATAAAGGCATAGGTGACATGACCAGCACATTTGCAGATTTTCTCTTACACTAAGCCAAGGAGAACTGGAGAATACTGGAGAACAGAAGCAAGGGAAAAGAGTGGCAAAGAGTGAGAACTAGCCTTTTCAGAAAAATCATTCCTCAGAATGAGAGGTGAGTGTGTTGCCTTGAGATGATCCCTTCACTGGAGAGCTTTAAGCAGAGTGTGGAGCATTTGCTGGAGATGTTCAACAGGGGAGTCTGATAATCTCTCTCACCCTGAGATTCTAGGATTCTCTGAATGTTAATTCAGTTCTAATTAATAAAATTGGTTCCATAAACAACCAAAGCCCAGAGGTGGGCCAATATCGCAGGGAATTGGGGCAGTTGGGGCCCAATCCAATCTGGTAGGAGGGAGAAAGTAAGAATCCATTAAAAATGTGGATTTTGGAGACTCTAAATTTCCCCATTGCTGGTCCTGAATAAATACTGAAGAGCAGTTGGAGCCCCAGGCTAAAGTCACACCCAGGACAAGTGCACAGGATTGAACAGCAACCACCACCCAATGCTCAGAATCCCTAGTAGCATGCCCTCTGGCAGTGTGCATGACCAGTTTATGGTACCTACATCCCCAGTCAGCTTTCAGTTTTTCAGCTTTCTCTAGTTACAAATAATATACAAACTCTTTTTAAATGTCTACTTTTTAAAGGGCCTAAGTGTGAGCAGGACTGCAGAATTGAGATTCTTCCCTCCTTTCATAAGTAGTTTTTTAAGTTGCTATATCCAAACATTCATCCAAATACTCACGCATCTATCCATCTATCCATCCATCCATCCATCCATCCATCTATCCATCTACTTACCTATTCATCCATCCATCCATCCATCCATTCACCCAACTATCTATTTATCTATTCATCTGTTCAATCCATCCAAACACCTATCCAGTCATTCAACTATCTATGTATCTATCCATCCATCCATCCATCCACTCACTCATTCATCTCTCTGTCTCTGTCTTTCTCTGCTTCTGTCATCTATCTATCTATCTATTTAATTATATCTCTATATGGTTGCTATTATAGTTTGACTGTGAATTTATAGGCACAATTTCTAGGCGTGTTCTTGTCTGAATGGTCAGGTCTGGTTCATAGGATAACAAATTTAGAACTGGAAGGGACCTTAGTATGAATGACTGCCTTAGTTTACAAATGAGGAAACTGAGGCACGAGGGATTAGAGTGCTTGCTTAGTGTCACAGATAATAATAACCTGTGAGGGCGAGCTCCCTAACTTCTGTTTCTCCTGGCAGAAGGACAGCTCCCCGAAGGCAGGGGTGATTCAGTTTTTGTGTCCCCAGTGTGTAACATGGTTCATGGCACATGGTGGGCACTTAACAAGGCAACCAGAGGACAGCATAGTGCACAGAGCCTGAGTCAGGAAGTCTTGACTCCAAATGCAGTCTCAGCCATTAGCTGGGTGATCCTGGGCAAGTCCCGTCACCACTGTGTACCTCAGTTTCCCCAACTTCAAAATGGGGATCATCCTATTTACTGCCTGCTTCCCAGGGTGCTGTGGGGATTTCAGCAGGGTGCCTGGCACATAGTAGGTGCTTAATCAATGTTTATTCCTTTTCTGACTGTGAATCACCCTGAAGGATCCAGCTTTCCTGAGTAATCATGCAGGAGTTCTTAGTTTTTTTATGTTGCTGACCCCTTGGGCAGTCTGGTGAAACCTAGGGACTCCTTCCCAGAAGTCAGTGAATAAACAAAGTCTCCAGTGACACTGAGCTGGCGTCATCAGGATCTGAAAACAGCAGCAGGGATTGCCAAAACCTCAGTGTAAGAACCCGAGTTCCAAGGGAGATGCTTGAGAAATCCCTTACATCATGATCGCATCCTAATGCTTCTGCTGGGGGGGGGGGGCGCTCAATGTCTGAAGGTGGGAGGGGGCCCTGGGCAGCAAAGTCGGGCTCCCAGGGTCTGGGCTGAGGGCTTTCTCCTTCTGGTAAGAGCTGCCCTGGCCGGACCCGCCTGCCACAGTCTGGGAGGACCTGCAGGAGGCGTCCTGAAGGATCCACCGAATCTCATGGAATCAAGTATATGAAGCTGCAAATTCAGGAACCAAAGCCCTGCTGTGCACATGATGTCACACAATGCGGAGAGCTCAGAAAGCCCTGCAGTTATTATGCAGGAGAAATTTTCCAGAGCTCAGAAGCTCCTTGATCCAAGCGGCCACCATGGCCCAAGAAGAGAGAGGCCTGGCTCGGAACCTGCACCTCTGGCTCTTTGCCAGCAGGTAAAAAGGGGTCTCCTTTCCCCCAGCCCATCGGCCTCTCCCTGCGGGGATCCACCCTGGGATCCCTGCAAGAATCTTCCTTTTGCAGCCTGTTCTATTTAGAATCCTCACTTCAGACCCTCCCTTCAAGGTCTCCCCAGAATGGAAACTCCTTGAGGGCAGGGGATATTTTGTTTTTGTCACTGTGAACCTAGGCCAGGGCCAGTCCCTGAGACAAAATAAGAGTTTAACAAAGACTTGCTTAAGAGCACTCTTGTGGCCCGGCACACCCCATACTCTGAGAGGGCACTATGCCCTCTGGCAGATGGCAGAGCCTCCCTGCTGATTCCCTCCTCCCCTCTCTAAAGCCCAGCTGCCATCCCACTCCTCCACCATCCCCACCCCTCTCTCCACCATAGCATGTAATGACTGTAATACTCATAAGCTTGATGAGGGCAGGAGCACGTCTGACCTAAACTACCTCGCCTGCTCTCTAACCACTCCCTGCCCCTTGTCCAGAGACAATATGCTGCTCTGCAAACAGAAGGGGCTCCACAAATGTTTGCTGAACTATCAAAGAAGCAGGAGGGACAGATGGGAGACACGACTGATAGATACGCTTGAATAAAGCATAGATTTGTGAAGAGCCAAGGGAGTTCTGCCCAGATACAGAAACCACTACAGATAAACACAAATTCAAAAGCTTTTTGCTAAAGAGAATATATTCCTAGCACCATCCCCATGAGTTCATTTATCTTGAAAAAGTAAATTTGAAGCTTTAAAAAATAACATGGGCATGTTTTGTAAAAGATCGACTTACGTATACATCACAAGAAAGGGAAATAAGTCTGCGTGGTCTCATCTTTAAAAATGAGGGAGCTTGAGTGAAGGTATCATTGAACTCAGGCAGTATTATACCCATTCTACCTATGAGGAAATTGGGTTTCATTGTGGTTAAGTAATTCACCAGCTTGGAGGTGCCCATGCTGGTTTGCCTGGATTCCAAACTGGACATCTCCCCTCTGCTAGTCCTTTTCTCTCTGTCCATTTTCTTAAAATCACAGACACTACCATCTTTTTTTTTTTTTTTTTTTTGAGCCAACTGGGGTTAAGTGACCAAGGTCACATAGCTAGGAATTGGATTTGAATGCAGGTTCTCTAGCCTCCAAAACCGGTGCTCTATCCCTTGCACCATCTAGGTGCCCCAACATTATCATCTTTCCCTGCTCCTTCTAGGTGCCCCAACTCTATCATCTTTCTAATTGATGGAGATTCGATGTATTCATCTAGTACCTGAGAAGTCATATTTTTAAAAAATTGATCAACTTTTTTTGATCTTGAAACTTTGGGGATCCTGCATTTAAACACTTTTTTATTGCATAGACACCTCCGTGTAGATATTCTGTTTTTCTTTTTATCCCGACTGGTGACTTCATCAGTAGGTATGAAGATCTCACTTTGTGGAAATTCTATGTACCCTGGCCCCCGGCCCTCTATGCACACTGGCAAACTGTGCGTTAGCATAGTTCCCCAGGGAAAGGAGAGACTCCATGACTTTGCTCACAATTGGTATGAGTTAGAGGTAGATTCTCTCTGCCCAGTGGGCTCTGCTACTTCTTGTAGATGGTCTTAGTATGATTATACAGGGAGGGTCAGAGATGGTACTGTGGACAAATGAGGGAAGAACAGGAGTAGGGTGGAAAGACTTCCATGAACAGATGCAGAGTGAAGTGAACAGAACCAGGAAAACATTGTACACAGTAAGAGCCAAATTGTAAGATGATCAACTTAGGTCTTCTTAGCAATACAGTGATCCAAGACAATCCCAAAGGACTAGTGAGGAAAAATACTATCCACCCCCAGACATAGGGCTCATGGAGTCTGGAGGTCGATTGAAGCATACTACTTTTCACTTTATTTTTCTCAAAGGTTTTTTTGGGGGGGTCTGCCATAAATATTTTCCTAATATAAACTCTTTTCCCCCTTTATGATCTCTGTGGGATACAGACCCAAAAGTAGTATTGCCGGGTCAAAGGGTTTATCGCCATTTGGATACAATTCCAGATTGCTCTCCAGAGTGGTTGGATCAGTTCACTACTCTACCAATTATAGAGTCCCAAGTTTCCCATCTCCCCTCCAACATTTATCATTTTCCTTTTTTGTCATAGTAATCTGAAAGGTGTGAGGTGGTGTCTTAGACTTGTTTAATTTATATTTCTCTAATCATTAGTGATCTCGAGCATTTTTTCACATGCCTATCAATAGCTTTAAGTTTTCATCTGAAACCTGCCTGTTCATATTCTGAATGACTCGTATTCTTACAAATCTGACTCGGTTTTCTCTGTATTTGAGAAATCAGGCCTCTATCAGAAAACTGTTTCCCAGCTTTCTGTTTTCCTTCTAATCTTGGTTGTGTTAAGTTGTGCCAACCCTTTTTCATTTAATATAACCCAAATGATCTATTTTGCATTTTCCAGTGCTTTCTATCTCTTGTTTAGTTGTAAAGTCTCTCTTTTCCATATATCTGACAGACGAACTATTCAATGTCCCCTTAATTTGTCCATGGTATCACCTTTTATGTCTAAACATAAGGTTTAGACAGGTTTAAAAAGGTCTTATTTTGATCTTATTTGAGTATAAGATATACTGAGAAAGCTCCAGAATGAGCTGGAAGGAGAGACGACATGTCCAAACAAATCTAAAAAGTCAGGGTCAGAAGGAGAAAGGTCATAATTTTGTAAAATTTGAACCAGAAGGAAATGTAGAAGCTATCTAGTCCAATGCCTTCATTTTATGGATGACAAAATTGGGCTAAATAGGGAAGTAGAATCTGAACCCAGACCCTGCAGTGATCTTTCTGTCATATCCTATTGCCTCTTGGGAAGGATGCGTCTTACATAAGATTTCCCTGGCAAGTCCTGTCCACATGAAGGAAACCTGGTTAGGTCTCTTCCTGGCAGCCTGGGCCAATCACTGAACAGCCACTGGATGGACAGAGCCTTCACTTTCTGCATCAGTGATATCTGTATAAGTCACTTTAAGCCCTGCCTCGGTCTCCATCCAGGGTATACAGCTCATCAAAGTTAAGGTTTTGAACAACACCTTCATTTATCACTCTAGTCACTGGGTCACTGGGTGTGAAGATGGGCTTTTTCACATGCCTATGAACCACATTTTGCCATTTTAAACTTTGTTTACTTTTAAAACCCTGTAAATGTCAACACTTTTCTCTTATGTGATAACAAAAAGACAAAGAGCGGGATTTGGCCAAGTATCTGGAGGGAACGCTTATCTGTCATAACTTAGTTATATAATGGAATTGGAGTCACCACATGGTGCCGTTTCTGGAGGCTGTTGATTGGGCCCAATTACTCTATTGCCCATTAAAAGATATACTATCATGGGAAAGCTGCCAGGGCTGCCACATGACTAACAGCAACAAGCCACTGCCTTCAGATAAGTTCCACTAAAAACACCGAGCCCCAGAATACTCCTCTTCTCCCCAGTTCCAACATGGTGACATTGCTAACAAAAGGGTCTCACAGCAATGGTGGGAAAGCGAGAGTTTCTTTGGTGGTGAATTCAGACAGTCGAAAGGTGCTTTTATCCAGGTTCTTTCCAGATGCCTTTAGGCATTAACAATCAGACCAAAAATAAGTTTAAACCTTTTTGATTCATTAGAACTGGAAATGTTCTTAGAGACCAAGTTTTATACAAGAGGAAACTGAGGTTCAGTGAGGTTCACAGACCTGCCCAAGTGATCCCAGATTTCTCTGCCACTTAGTACCTGTGGATTTAATTTCTGTTGTGCCTCAATTTTCTCTTCAGCAAAATGAAGACTTCAGTGTAGGTGACCAAGATTGATTTTAACTCAGTCAACAAGCACTTATTAAGTACCTACTGTGTGCCAATCAGCAAGCACTTATTAATAAGTACCTACTGTGTGCCAAATGCTGGGGATACAAAAAGAGACAAAAGATCATTCCAGGAGATCACAAGCTTTTTCTGACTTTCTCTCCTCACTTGTATCCCATATTCTCCACCTTTCTCTAAATCACTGCTAAAATCTCACTTTCTCCAGGAAAACTTCCTCACTCTCTCCTGGACCTGTTGCCTTCCCTTTTTGACTATTCCTTTTGATCCTGTAGATCCATCATATTTCTTTGCAATAAGCTCCTTGAGGGCAGGGGCTGTGGGGAGCCAGCAGGGGAACTGGCCTTGCCAAGTCTCCTAAAGTCCTCCAAGTGATCTTCCCTTGCTTCTGTCTTCCCAAGGACTTACAGTGGGCTCCCCTCTTGCCTTTCTTTGTATCTCCAGCACAGTGTCTGTCACACAGTAGGTACTCAATAAATGCATATTGACTATCTGATGAACTCCATACCTGATAATGTAACTTAAGTTCCCCAAAGAGAGCAACCTCACTGCCTCCTGAGACAGCCTTCCCCCCTCTGGGATACTTCTAACTCTGAGTTTTACTTTGTCTCAAGGCCAAAATAGTCTCTTTGTAGCGTAAATTCAGAATTTCCAAATTCCGGCCCACGATGGCCGAGTCAGGCTTGACCTCAGATCGATGGGATCGCCCCTTGGGGAATGGCTGCTGCTTGAGGAGCCCGGGGGAGCCCCAGCCTGGTATTGCCTTCTGCTCCCTTGTCCCCCTTACTCTCCATGACACTGATTAATAAGGATGAATCACTGACTGACTGACTGACTGAAATCACAAGAAAGAATTGTCTGAGAGGTCAATGACTTGTCCAGACTCACACAATGTGCAGTGGAGTCAGCTCTTCCTGACTTTGCAAAGAGCTCTTTCTCCACTGTTCCTTACTCCCATTGGCCTTAATCAACAGAGATAGGTTAAAATATAAATTCCCTTTATATGTGCTTTCTATTTTAAGCCACACAAGCATTATGCAAAGTAAGGCAGCATTATTAAACTCATTTTATGGATGAGGAAACCAGCTAAATGATTTGCCCAAGCTAATCACAGAGGAATAAATATCAGAGCAGAGATTTGAACCCAGGCCTTTAACCACAAATCCAATGCTGGGGTCTCTGTTCCATGTGATCCTGCCCTTTTATTTGACAGATGAAGACACTTATATTTGAAAAGGGCCAGATCTTCCCAAATCCAGGTCTTCTGCCTTCCAGTCCAGTGTCTTCCAGCCTGCCTGGCACGTAGTAGGTGCTTAATAAATAAGTATTGACTGCCTTTACTTACTCCAACTATTTCCTATTCATCTCTCTTAAAAACTTTAAGGTACAAAATGCTTTATAGTGGTTGGTGATTGATTATTTCATTTGATCCTTCTGATAAACCTGGGGATAAGCAGGACAGCAGCATCATCCCCTTTTTAAAGATCAGCAAATTTAAGTGCAAAGAGTTTCTTAGAAGTAACTTCTCAGTGACCCTATAATTTGTAGGTACTGGATCTGCACCTTGAACCCAAGCTTTCTGTCTCATCTTGGAGACAGGATTAAAGCATTAGGAATATAATCTTTTGCCATTTGAGGGGGGAAGGACTCTCAGTGGCAAACTTTGGAGCATTCATATGGAATGAATTCTAATGAATAAAAGACTTTTGGAGAGCTGGAGAGCTCTCCCTTCCCTCCACCCACCTGCAATGACGACCCTCCTTCTTATAAGCATTAGCTTGTTTACTAAAATGATTTCAGCAGAGGCTCCCATCACCAATGCGCTTAAAACCCAGGGGTGACGCACCCAGAACAAAGAAAGCAGTCTTGTTCATCACATTAAATACATTTAGAGAATGTGCTTTCTTACCAGCTCGCTGAACTCATTATTGCCCAGGTCAAGCCTCTCCAGCTGGGCCAGTTTGTGCATTGACCTAGAGGAGGTGAGAAAAAAAGAGAAAATCCATGGTGAGATATAGCAAGAAAACAGGGTTCTGAAAGATGTCTTTATGTGGTTTTGCTCTTATACAAAAGTCATAGCATAAGACGAAGTAAAAATATGGAAGCCATTCTTTGTCATCAGTCTGGTTCGGTGGCTAGACGTCAGCCTGTCCTCCAAGTTGACTTGGGTTCGGGGCCTCCTCAGGTGAAAGAGGATGCCCTAGTGTCCAGAAATCTGGGCCCGAGTTCAAATCGTACCCAAGACACTCACTGAGTGACCCTAGACAAGTCACTCAATTAGTTTCTCAATTGTTAAACGAGGACAATCATGTTATCAACTTCACTGAGCATACAATAGGCATTTAACACATGCTTGCTTCCGTCTTTGCTTATCCCGATTCCAAGGCTAGCCCTTTT
Organism: Sarcophilus harrisii; assembly: GCF_902635505.1. Taxonomy (NCBI): domain Eukaryota; kingdom Metazoa; phylum Chordata; class Mammalia; order Dasyuromorphia; family Dasyuridae; genus Sarcophilus; species Sarcophilus harrisii. Next base: position 7,527,752 of record NC_045429.1, read on the forward strand.
ACTCATGACACTACCTTTTTCATAGGATCTCTAAGACTGGAAAATCCAACACTTAGAGTTTACAGATAAGGAAACTGAGGTTGGACAAGGGGTGTCCATTGTCGCACAGAAGGAGTATGAATAAAGGGAAGTCCCTTATCTGCATCCTATATTCTTTTTGCTCCACAATCATCTTTAAGATTCAATTAAAATTATTCCTTCTCAGTGAAACAACTCGGAAATTCTATATTCCCTTTTGTCCCGCCTTTAATATTCCTCCCTTTCAGACTTCTATTAATAACCGTCAGCCCTGAATGGTGCTTTAAGATCTTGCAAAGTGCTTTACAAATATTATCTTGTCATATCTTGACACAACACTGGGAGGTAAGTGCTATTATTACTCCCATTTTACAGATTTTTTGAGGCTGGATTTGAACTGAGCTCTTACTGACTTCAGGTCAAATGCTGTCTACAGCACTACCTGCCTTTTCATTTGAATCTGGATTATCTTTCTAAAGAAACTGGAAACTTTCTTAAGGGTATGAGCTCCTTCTTAGCCCTTTGATTTCCCCAAAGGCTCTAACTTAATTTAATACCTTTCCCGGATTTCATTCAACCCGATGAGAAAACTAAGCCTTTCCCAATCCCTTTTAATTCTGGGTACCTTCTCTCTGTCAATTCTTATTCTTTTTGTCAAGTTTCAGTCCAGTCCGACTCTGTTATTCTATGTGGGGTTTTCTTGACTGATAACGGAGTGGTTGGTCATTTCCTTTCCAGTTAATTTTACAGATGGGGAAACTGAGGCAAGCAGGGCAAAGGGACTTGTCCAGGGCCACCCAGTGAGGAAACGTCTGACTTCCTCTGTTAATTATTTCTTATTTAGCTTGTGTTAAACTCTGTGTGTGCTTGCTTGTTTGTTATTCCCCCTAAGATTAAATGCTCCTTGAGAGCAGGAGATGTCCTTTGTCTCTGTATCCTCAGCGCCGGGTGCATCTGCTTCTGTTGAGCTTATAGGGGCCTGATAGATGCTTACTGCTTGCTTGCTAATAGGAGCTCAGTGAAGGTTGATTAATTTTTGGAGAGTTCTTGGTGACTGGGAACTTGGTGACAGGTGACTGCCCATTGGGCAGGTGGGCTCCGGCTGGGAGGCGGGGCCAGGGGGAGGGGCTCCGGCCGGGAGGCGGGGCCAGGAGGAGGGGCTCCGGCCGGGAGGCGGGGCCAGGAGGCGGGGCTCCGGCCGGGAGGCGGGGCCAGGAGGCGGGGCTCCGGCCGGGAGGCGGGGCCAGGAGAGGTTGGAACAGAGCAGGGGCGCTCCGGCTGGGGAGTCCCCCGCACACCTCCCCTGCGCAGGCGCCCTCAGGGGTCTGCCTGTTTATGTAGAAAGGGAGGGGTGAGAGACAGAGACAGACAGAGAGAGGGAAGGGAGAGGAGAGAGAGACAGAGGAGAGAGAGAACAAGAGAAGGAGAGAAGGAAAATAGATTAAAGAGAAGAGACAGAGAGGAAGAGAGGGAGAGACAGACAGAGACAGAGTCAGAGACGCGAGAGAGCCAGAACGTCCCTCTCAGGTGCTCAGGGCGCCGCCCTGCCGGCCGGAGCCGGCACCTCCTTTTTCGGGTTGGCGCTGGGGCTTCGCTTCATTGGCCGCCAGTCTGGGAGTGTTGGGGAGGAGGGGGGGCGGGGCGGGATTCGGGGCCTGGGGCTGAACCCGGGCCCCGCGCCGCTTTTCCTGGCGGTCCTCAGGGCCAGGGCCGGGCTCGCAGTCAGGGGGGGTCAGAACTTCGGGATTCGGAGTCACGTGGCGCCCGCGGGCGCCCCCCGCGCCGGCTTCAGGCCGCGCCGTCGGAGCGAGTCCCCTTCCCGAGGCCCCGGGGTCTCTTCCCGGCCCGAGCGGAGAAGGCGGGAGCTGGAGTGAGTCCTCCCACTTCCCCGCGGCGGGCGGCCCGGGAGCAGCTGTGTGCCAGCCGCAGCCGGCAGGGGGGAGCAGAGCGCGGGGAGCGGGCGGCCGGGGCCCGCAGGGGCGGGGGAGGGAGGGCAGGGCGATGCTCCCGAGGGACCAGCCCGGGGCCCGCCCGAGGGAACGGCGGCCTCCGGCATCTGGCGCTGAGTGAGCGCCGCCGTCTCCCGGGCCCCCTGTGAGGCAGAGGCCTGCGGGCCGCGGGGGGAGCTGGGGGGGGGGGCCTCTCCCAGGCAGCTTGTGGGAAGGAAGGGCCTGCGCCGGCGCCAAGCGGTCAGGGCGCCCCCAGCAGGAAGGGAGGAAACCCAAGTGATAAAGCACCTCCCCCGTGTGATCTCGAATGAGCCTCAAATTCACTCTGGGAGGTGAGGGTTGTTATCTGAGTTTGGCGGAGGAGGAAACTGAGGCAAACAGAGATTTGGCTAAATCCACGCAGCTCCCGTCACAGCTGCATAAACTTTCTCACACACGTGTACACACGCAGATTCATGAGATGCGAGAACATATACACACACTCCTACACACACACACACATACACTCTCTCCCTCTCCTTCCCTCCCTCTCCCTCTGTTTCTGTCTCTGTGTGTCTCTGTCTCTCCCTCTCTGTCTGTCTCTGTCTCTGTCTCTCTCTGTCTCTTTGTCTCTCTCTGTCTCTGTCTCTGTTTCTCTCTCTGTCTCTGTCTCTCTCTCTCTGTCTCTGTCTCTCTGTTTCTCTGTCTGTCTCTGTCTGTGTCTCTGTCTCTGTCTCTCTTTCTCTGTCTCTCTCTCTCTCTCTCTCTCTCTCACACACACACACACACACACACACACACACTCACCCTTTATACAACTAGGCAGAGGGAGCTGCCTTTGCAATCAGGAAGTCCGGTTTTGCAGGGCTGTCTGACACTAGCTGTGTGACCCAAGCAGAGTAACCTTTCTCACCCGCTCTTTCCCCATCTGTAAAATGGGGTGCAATAATAACCAATTACAAATAATAATAACAACGTTGTGAGGTTAAAGCCTCCTGCAGACCCCAAAGGTCTCCATGATTGCTATTATCAATGCTTGTCACAGGTACCAGTTGCCTCTCTCAGTTAAATACAAATCCTTTGAGGGGAGTGACTGCTTCACTTTTGTCGCTGGGTCCCTGCACCTAACACTAATCAGGAACTTAATCAACCTTTGTTCATTGATTCTCAATGATCTTTGAGGTTCCTTCCGAGTCTAGAGCCAGGATTCTCTGTGTCAGAGCCTGGGTTTTTCTTGCTGTAATATCAACCCTCTCGCTGTGCTGCCTTTCCAAGGAAGACTAGTATTATATAACTATATAATGCAGCCCTGGAAAGGACCTTAGAAATCCTCCTATAGTCTAACTGCTTTGTTTTTCCAGATAAGGAAAACAAAGCCCAAAGAAATGTTATTTTTCTTGAATTCAAACATGCCAAAAATAAATTAAAATAAAACATGATAGTGTCGTTACCGGGGCCTCTCCTCACACACTGGAAAATGATTCTTTAGGAAAAAGTAATACACATACAGATTTATCCTCCTACTAATATATAGGTTTTGTAACTGCCATAGGCCTTAAAGGACTATAGGATCTGACCTTCCTGAAGTAAGTACTTTTTTTTAGAAGTCCCTTCAAAAGTATCTAAGACGGACCCTGTATGGTCACAGGGAGGTGAATGCCTGCAGTCTGGGCATCTGAAGCAAGTGCTCTCTCCATTTTTCAGACAGTTCCAACTGTTAGAAATCTCTTATTTGTACTGAATGAAAATATGTTGTTTGGACCTTTCTCTCACTGACTTTCTTTCCAGGCCAGCCCCTCTTGCTTCTTAAACTTTCACTTATTTGTTTCTAAACCTCTCCTCAATTGAGTGAAATTTATTTAAAAAATAAGAGCCATTCCCCAATTAATGAATGATCAAAAGATGAACTATAAAATAATGCGTATGCTTTGACCTAACAAAACTACTACTAGCAATGAATCCCCAAGAGATAAAAAAGAAGCTAATTGTACAAAAATATTTAGAGCAGTTCTCTCTTTTCAGGGAAAAGAGTTGGAAGTTGAGGGGATGCCCATTAACTGGGAAATGACAATCAATTGTGGTATGTGATTATTTTGGAATATTATTGTTCTATGGGAAATGATGAGCAGGATGCTCTCAGAAAAACCTGGAAAATCCTCCATGAACTCGAGCAAAGTGAATTGTACGTATACAGAATAACAGCAATGTTCTAGGATGATCAGTTGTGAATGACTTTCCTATTCTCAGCAATACAATAATCCAAGACTACTCTGAAGGATTTAGATGAAAAATATGTCTCCATACTCAGAGAAAGAATTGTGTCTAAATACAGGTGGAAGCATACTCTTTTTTAAATTTTATTTTTCTTGAAGTTTTTTTTTTTGGTGAGGAGAGATCTATGTTTTCTTTTAAAATATGACTTTTATGAAGATATTTTGCATAACTTCACATGTTCCTTATTAAAAGGGTGTGGGGATGAGGAGGAAGAGAGAGAAGCTGGAACGCAAAAATTTTAAAACATTTAAAAAATTAAAAAAAAAATCGAAACCTCTTCTATCCCAACTGCTCTCCTCTAGATGTTTTCCCATTTGCCATTGTCCTCCCAATAACGGGACCCAGAATCAGGTGAAGAACTTCTGAATTGGCCTGACCAGAATGGAACACAAGGAGACTGTTTCCATGACTGAAATGATGTTGTGCTAAGAGGCAGACATTTCCAGGGCAAATAATCTTTCCTCTTTACCAGTTTGTAAAGCACAAAGTATGACCATTAAATAATGAAAATGATTCCATGAATAGGTAGAAGAAAAAATACATATGAGAAGCCAGCAGCACCAGTGGTGCTTTATTTAAATGTCTCCAGGAGGAATGATCACTGGTGAGAGGTCTGTTATAGAAAGGAAATTTCAGATTATACTGAAAGACTGATACATTTTCAGAATGCATTTGAATCTCCAAACTTAGAAGGCCCTTGATCATCCAGAGAAGAGAGCATGATATAGATATATCTATCTAAATATAGATATAAATGATCTAATATATCTACATGATATCATTTAGATATGATCTAATATATTGATAGATGATATATCTACCTATCCAGATATGACTATATAGTCCTACAAATAGGCGCAAGGAAATATTTTTAAAGAAGTATCTTAAACAGGCATCTTTTAAGTGCATACCATATGTTAGGGATTATGCGAGGTGGTGAGAATACAGAGACAAAAATGAAACAATTCTACCCTTCAAGATGTTTATATTCTGTCAGGAGAGGCAACATGAATGTATATGTACATATAGAATTAACACAAGTTAAATATAATCTTTGTGGGTGTTGCTTTGGCAACACATATACTACAAGTGGAATGGCAGAGAGGAGATCAGAACGATGACTGTTCCTTCCTATTTGGTCCCGTTGCCACTCTCTGTGCCTCAGAAACCAAGGCTGTGGCTCCGATTTGATGGGTTTCTAACACAGGGACAGGGACAGGGATGGAATTCCATCAGTGTTTTCTCCCTTTCCTATTCTTCTACAAAGTGTCAGGAGTATTGGGCCTGGAGTCGGGAGGAAAGGCACTGGAGCCTCTTCTGCATGTTCTGGGTAGCTCCATCCTAGTGAACAGACATGTGGTGGGACTTCAGTGAGGCACTTTGAAAACTTCAGGCATTCAACATGGGTAAAGCTGGGGGAAATGATTTTTGTACATTATTCCTGCAAGAATCATTAGGAATTTCTAAATTCCCCATTCCCTTCTCAGAAGTGGAATAGTCCTTAGAACTATTCTTTTTGAAGTTAAAAGCTCTCTGTGAACATTTCTCCCCACCCCTTGTACTTGATCATTTCTTTGATTTCATTTTTTAGAATTCTGAATCCTTTCAATTTTTAGTCACCATCACCAACATTTTGTGTCATCTTTAAATTCTCATTGGGCAGCCAGGGGATCAGAGTTAGGATTAAAGTTCAACTACTCTCTTACCCCCTTGTCACCTGGTTGACCTTGGGCAAGATGATCTACCATTCTCACTACCCTCATCTGTAAAAATGGGGATAATAATAGCAACTATTTCTCAGGGTTGTTATAAGATCAAATGAGATAAAAGATGTAAAATCTTTGCAAATTTTGTTATTTAGTTTTAGATATTATCACCTTTGCTTGTGAGAATTAGGTCAACAGGGATGCTTCCTAACATTCCTTTTTGAACCACATTATTGCCTCCAATTAATCCCATGAGGTTCATAAGATTATTGACTTTAGTGATCATGTGGGTCAATACCTCATGTTAGATATGATGAGGATTTGTCTGAGGTCACAGGACAGTACTTGAAGGCAGAGTGGCCTAGGCCCAAGAGCACCAGTCTGTGAGTGGGATTGCACCTCCTCCACAGGCTGCATGACTCAGGTAAACCACCAAACATGCCTTGATTTGGTCATCTGTCAAATGGGAGGATGATAATGGCACCTCCTTTCCGAGGAGGTAGAGATAATATTTTCAAAGTGCTATGTTAGTGCTGCTAATATTCTCTATATAATAGTGCCAGTTGTAGAGCAGATGACAACATGGTGCATTTTACAAACCTTGAAGACCCTGTACTTATTAACTATATGGAAGCTGAACAACTCCAGCTAATTGTCAACCTTGGATCACTCCTGCCAGCCACCGCTTTTATTCGGCTCCTCAACAAAGCTGGAGAAAATCGTGAAAGGGGGCAGAGAGGAGACCCATCTTTATCTGAGCTCTCCCTGCTGTCCTTCAGAGCAACATCAGATTGAGCCTCTGAATGGATTTTGGAGTGACAGAATCCACAAATATTTGGAGTGTAACAAATTTCCAGCAGAAAATATTTTGGAAGAACTTCAGAACAGTTCTAATTCAATCAGGTGGGGAGTAGGGGAGATAGGGGGAGAGGAGCCAAAGGCAGGTGCAGAACAGAGGCCCAGGATGGTTGGGGGTAATCTACAACAGTGTAGGATACTCTGTCCTGGTTGCAAGCTGCTGGATCAGCAGATTAGCTGTGAGACATCCAACACAAATACAAAAGGCAAATAGGGAGCCTCTGTACCCCAGAATAACTGGGATTTGACCACAAGCACCCGGTACTGAAAGTCATCAGCACCGACCCAGGGCAGTCACTGTTGCCTTTAGAGGAAGCTTGGACAATTTCCCCTTTGCTCTAAAAGCAGACCTCAACATTAAAAAAAAATTGGCAAAAAAGCAAACTCTGACCATAAGTTTTTTGTAGAGAAAGAGAAGAACAAACCTCAAACCCTAAGGACACTAAAAGTAAATTTTCTCCAGATAAAGCCCCAAAAGGGTGATATAAATTGGTCTCCATCTCACAAGGCTCTCTTGGAAGAATTCAAAAAGGATCTTAAAAGAAAGTTAGAAAAAAATGGGGAAAGGAAATGGGAACATTGCAGGAGATTTTAGAAAAGGAAACAGAAATTATTTGAAGAAAACTCCTTACAACACAGATTTAGTGAAATGGAAAAAGCACATAACTCCCTACAAAATAGATTTGACAAAATGGAAAAAGAAAATAACTCCTTGAAAAACAGAATTTGTGAAATGGAAAAATCCATTAAATAAAATGACTCATTTAAAAATTCAATTGGCCAAACACAAAAGGATCTAAAAAACATAACTGAAGAAAATCATTCATTAAAATTTAGAATGAAAGAAATGGAAATGAATAACTCAATGAGACATTAAGAATCAGTCAAACAAAACCAAAAAAGTGGGAAAAAAGAAGAAAATGCAAAATACCTCAGTAGAAAAGCAACTAACCTGGAAAATAGATTTAGAACAGGCAATCTAAGTATTATTGGATTTACTGAATACCATGATAAAAAAAAAAGAGCTTAGGCATCATCTTTCAGGAAATCATCAAGGAAAATTGCCCTGATGTCCTAGAACCAGATGGTAAAATGGCCTTTGAAAGAATTCACCGATCATCTCCTGAAAGAGACCCCAAAATGAAAACTCCAAAGAATACTGTAGCTAAATATTGAAAGCTGTCAGAAAGAAACAATTCAAATATCAAGGAGCCACAATCAGGATTACCCAGGACCTAACAGCTTCTACCTTAAAGGGCTGAAGTGTCTAGAATCTGATATTCCAAAAGGCAACTGCAGCCAAGAATCAACTGTTCAGCAAAATTCAGGAAAGAAGATGGACATTCAATGATACAGGTGAATTTCATTTATTTCTTATAAAAAGACCAGAGATGAACAGAAAATTTGATTTCCAAACACAGAACTCAAGAAAAGCATAAAAAGGTAAAATGGAAAGAACTCTTGAGAACTATATCTCTGTCATAGGTATACTTAGAGGGTTCAGGTATAATTTCATTTTATTGTGATAATATAAAAAAAGAAACTAGAGGTGGAAAGGGGATTGTACTGGAAGAAGAGGAAAATGGAGGTGAAATGAGGTAAACTGCATCTCATGAAGAAGCTAAGAAGACCTATTATAATTGAGGGAAAGAGGGGAGGGGGATGAACATTGTGAGAAAATCATGAAAGTCTGATGTTTGGGTCCATTACAAATTTAGGCTACAACAATCTGCATCATATCTTCCCCACGTGAGGCAAGGGGACCCTTTTACACTTCCCTAATTAACTCTTTATGCCATTTGCCACACCAAATACATTTTTTTATCCTTCCTCAAAGCTCCTGTGGCTTGTAACCTTTTGACCTCCCATTTCCCATCTCAACTCAGCAGAAAACTTGGCCACAAAATTCACTAAAATCATTGAAGACAATTGTGGTGAGCTCCCTCATCTGCCTTTCCTCTCATTTCACATCACTCAGGGGCTTTGCTCCACTTTCTCTTCTTTTATTCCTGATTCACAAAAAGGGCCCTTCTCTTATCAGAGGCTAATCTATACCCAGACGATCCCACTTCACTTTAGCAGATTCCCTTTTTGTCATCCCTCTTCTTCCATCACTCCTTGTACTCTAACTACTTCCCTGTGGCCCACAAATGCATCCTTGTCTCCTTTTCTCTCTATCCATTTTGGATCCATCGAAGCTCACTGACTACCTTCATATATCTCTTCTCCCTTTCATGGCCAGTCCCCTGTGGAAGGCCATCTATAACTTCATTTTCCTCAAGGCTTTCTAACTCTACCGTTTGGTTTTTCACCTCATCCCAAATGGCAACAGATCTCTCCAAAGTGACCAGGGATCTTTTTATGTGTGTGTGTAAGTACGTATACATGAAGAAGGCAAAGATTTAGGACAGGACCTTCATGATCAGCATGTGTGACTTGGAGGAAGATCCAGCAATGGAGAATGTCAGAGAGTTCAGGGGGCAGAAGGGGAACAAGAAAAGTATAATGTTGGGGAAACCTAAAGAGAGAGAATGTCAAGGCGGACATCCCAGACGGGGTCAGACATTGCAGAGAGGTTGAGAGGATTAGGGCCATTCCCTTTGGCAGTTACTTTTTCACTTTGGAGATGGATATTAATGTGTGCTGGGGGTCTATGGTGGGGAAGCCTTACAAACAAAAAAGAATAAAGATACTAATAGCTAACATTTCTATTGTTCCTGCTGTATGCTAGAGTCTGTGCTAAGTACTTTATACATATTACCTCAGTACATATTCATTATACCTTGGGAGGTAGGCACTCTTATTATCCCCATTTTATAGTTGGGGAAACTGGAGGCAAATAGAGACCTTTTTTTTTTTTTTTAAATGATTCAAGGTCACACAGCTAAATAAGTTTCTGATTTTGGATTTGAACTCACCTTCCTGATTCTGAGCCCAGCCTAGCTGCCTCACAAAGGGAACCTGATCGCTACCACTTCCATTCTCTCATTAGAGACCCCATCTGGACCCAGTATGGTCCACACACATGAGTCCAGAGCAGAGGAGCCCCTGGGAGGGGAGTGGTCATAATGCTTTAGCCCCTTGAATGCAGCAGTTGTCATTAATGTCAGTCATGCAAAAAGAGGACTGACTTCTCTGGGACTCCCATGGAACTATAGCATTCCTGGGTCAACTGGGATATGGCCAAGTGGCTGAGCCCCCATCAGTGAGCTTGTAAGGTCATGGGAACAGGAAGGACACTGCAGGCCTGAAGGATTCAAAACAAGAAAATACAAATCACAGGCCAGCAAGTTCTATTGTGACTTTGGGAAGCATTCAGGAGTTTAGATGGAAGTTCTGCTTAATTGGAAAGCATGAAAAGAACAGAGGAACTCTGTAATTACTAGGCTTGAAAAAAGAAAACATTCCCAGAAACATTGAGCTGTTGCTTTTGAACAAATTCTCATTTTGAGTCACATTAACAATCTACATTCCTTTTTTACTTTATTTCTCTGAATATTTTTCTGATCTCCACTTCCAAGCTGCTTCTATTTCCAACTTTATTTTGAAATAAGACCCTTTCAGTTTGGACTGTTTTGTGCCTTCTCTCTTCAGAAGAAAGGGAAAAGTTGCTAAACATATTTTCTCTTGTCTATATCTTTGTTCTGATTTCCGTTTGTTTTGTTTTCAGTCATTTTCTTTCCAGATTTTTTTCTCCTTCCTAACTTTAGTCCCTTTGGTCATCTGCAAAAGGCTGGTGACACTCTCAGAAAGCAGCCAGAATTCTGTGATCTTTTTCCATTTGAAAGTATGACTTGATGCCCTCCCTCCACTGATGGATGCCATGAATGGCTTTTCTTCCTGGCAATTTGTTAATAGTCATTATTTCTACATAAAAGTCAAATTGGATTCCATTTAGAAATCAAAATTAGGTATACATTAAGTCAGATGGATTAATTTTCAGCCGTTCTTTAATAGAATATTACATAGAAGAGAAATTTTGGATGGCCATTAGCCAGTTTGCCTTTAAAAAAAAAATACCATTGTGATCCACAAATACAGGTGTGGCAATTTTCACTTAGAGGTAAAGAAGGTCTCAATAAAGAGTCAGATAAGCTATTAAAAGCTTAGAATGGGAAATACAATAAAATTGTGACAATGAAAAATGCTGATAAGATGAAGGCATGAAAATAGGGCCCTTAATGAAAACTTGTTTCAGTTGAAGAAATACCAACAAAAAAGTTCTGAATAATACTTGGCTCACATTGACATAAAATGACTTTGACTTCAAGTAACTTACATATTAGGAGTCTGATGGTCTTGTCATTCTTAAAAATACATGAAGAATTATCTTCTAGCTCTTTACAATGCAGAATGGGATGGGAGGGGCGCAATAACTCATTGTTTCCCTTAGTTTCTGTCAGCCAGGACAATAATAGGTAGGCAGGAGTAAATCAAGTAAGTGGAAGAAACAAGGGGGTGACTTTCCCTTTTTAACAGAGGATTTCCTTGATTACAAACTTACTCATCCCTTAAAAAGGGAAGGTATCTTCCCTGAACTCTCAGGGTTGGGACTGCAAACTTTTGGTTGCGTCCAATACTCAGGACAGAATTGGATCTAAATCTAATAGTAATAAAGTGTATGGAGTGAAAAGTTCCCAAAAATCTGGGAGAAGACAATATAACAGGTAGAGATAAGAGGTCTATTTATCAGGATGATGATGTCCTGTCTGCCACCAGACACCCATTCCAAAGGTGTGATTACTGAGTCTACAGAAGATCAGCTTATCCCCTAATGCCATCAATGACAAATACAAATCATTTTTCACTTCTTCCCAATAATTCACTGAATATTAACCCCAAAAGAACAGTTTTTTTTTGTTTGAAGGCTGGGGACTTGTCCTAAAAACTGTATCTATCTGAACTTCTTCGAACATAAAGAAGCAAAGAATGAAATGCTAATTAAAATATAAATAAAATAAATATATAAATAAAAATATAATTAACAATAAAATATAAACAATAAATATATAATAAAATATAAATAAAATATAATTAATAATAAAAATACGATTAATGCACAATGTTAACTGGGGGCTGCATTTAGACAGCCCATATGGACATACATATTATATGTGGAAATACCTATCCCGGCCACCCCTTGTTTGTATCTGCCAAGCATTTTATGTTATGTGCCTTCTCATTTGACCTGAATCATCACAACTGCAAGTTCAGTTCCTCAGTTCTACAGATTTTTCTTCCCATATTAATTTTGAGAAAATGGAGACTTTTAGAAGTAAGTGATCTCCTTAGGGTTACAGAGCTAGAAAGTATTTGAGCTGATTAGATTCTGCTTCTTTCTAACTGTGGTGATCTAACATACTAAAATATCAAGATAAGTAAAAAATATTAATCAACTTACATTTATTAACCACCTACTATGTGTCAGGCACTGTGCTAAACACTCTAACAAGGTATGCTACTTTTAGCAAGAATGAACATGACAAATGTAGGCTTTGGATTCTATAGCCTTCCAACTCTGCTTTCCTAAAACAGTAAAAAGAGGGGCATATGCTCTGACTAAAAGGAAATAGTGGGTGAATATTCAAAATAGTGGGTGGATTTTAAAGTTTTTTTTCCTGCCTTTCCATTTTCTCCTCTTCCTGATGGGAAAAGGAAGTAGAAAAGGAGGGGAAAGTGGGAGACAAAAGTAAGTTTAAGATGAATGAATAAGGTTTGGAAGGCAAAGGAGACTGGCCTGGGCCCCTCCCCATAATGGAGACTCTAGAAGGGGATCATGGTCCTGATAAAAACCAAGTCTAGAAGGCTGCAAGAGTTAGTTGGGTGTTCCAAGGCAAGGAGGCTCCAGGTGCTAAGGGGAATTCCAGAAGGAGACAGTATGGTTTGGAAGTTTGGGAGCTGGCAACAATTCTGGGAGGGAGGAGATAGGGATATCAGAAATGTGTGTAGACACGATGGTGAGTAGATGGGGACCTCAAAAGACAGTCTGAAAACACACTAATGCCTAATGTTTGGAGCAGAGTGGGTAGAGGGAGGAAGGGAATTTATCTCTCTGGTCTCCTTTTCCTCATTCAACACCATTTCAAGTAAATCGGGCCGGTGAACACTGAATGTTGTTGTGAAGGGGCTATTTTGGCAGACATCCATTTCATTTATCAGCAAACAAACACAGGTGTTTCAATAGGAAACATTTCCCATTTGGATTAGGTTATTTCCATCATTACTGCAGAAGGAAGAACACCTATGATTTTTAGACAGTGTGGACAGAATGTTGTAATTTGCAAATTTTTTCAATTGAGAAGTTGTCACTGTGCTTGTGATCAGAATGTTTTATGATGATATCCTAAGAATATCTTTTCTACTCTCTAGCAGAGGCCAATAGAATATTGCTTTTAAAATACAGTTTCATTTTATTTCTTACAATGAAAAGAATTGAAGTGCCATTTCGTAGATGAAAATTTATTTTCTCCTACAAGAATTTTAACTCAGTGTTTATTTTCATTAGAATACTTTATTGTGGACCTAAGACTAAAAAAGATCATATGTATGTTAAATAGACTTTAACATTCTTATCTGTAAAATGAAAGAGGTGCTATGGATGATTTTTAAGCCTCTTTCAAGGTATGTTATTCCAAGACTGTTACTGCCTGTATGATCTTGATACAGTCATTTCATTTCACTTTAATATCCATTTCTTTCCAAGTCTTCATTGCAATTTTAAGTGTGCACATAACGCTATCCTATCTGTTGGTAATAAGATGGTGAGTATTACTTTCTTTTAATTTCTTTCCAACATTTTTCTAAGTTTCTTTGAAAATCTTATTTAAAAGACACAAACTATATCCAGTTCTTGAATGAGCTCTGATCTCCCATCCCTAACTGCTGGGAAACATTTCTGGATGATGTGTTGTATTCATCTCAAAGAACATATTCAAGTGAGCTCATAATATCTATCTTCCCATTGTGACCCTTCAAACAACAACAAAATAAAATCCAACATAAAACTTTAAATAAACCACCATATTTTCTTGGATCACTCTATCATATGCTGTTTTTGTTCCTACATACTGGCCATTGAATGAAACTGGAAAAAATTCAGAAACTGTACTGAACAAATCCGCTACAAATTTTTGTTTCACAAGCTCAATTAGGCTCTCACAATGGCAAGGCAATCATTTTTTATCTTCTGAAATAACTCGCTCATTACAAGACCTTTTAAGAAGTTTTTCAATCCTCCTCCAATCTCCCATGATTTCCTACTCCCTACTCTCATTGACTCCCATGGATTCAAGGATCATCTCTTTGCTGATGATTGTCAGATCTCCATCCCAACCTCCACAACTGCCTTCTGGATATCTCAAACTGCATGTCCTGTAGATATCCTAAACTTAGCATGTCAAAAACTGAAGTCATTATTTCCCCCTTCTCTTTCTGAACTTCCTGGGGGTACCGCCTTCCTCCCAGGTCCCCAGGCTCACAACATAGGGGTCAGCCTCAACTTTTCATTTTATTTCTTCTTCTGTGCAGCCAATCTGTTGCCAAATCTTGTAGATTTTCTCCTCCACAACATCACTCACAAATATCCCATTCTTTCCTATGACATTGATGCAGGCCCTCATCATTTCAGGGCTGGACAGTTGTGATAGCTCTTGGTGGGTCTCCTTGCCTCAAGTCTCTTTAGAGCATTCTTCATTTAGCCATCAAAGGAATTTTTCCAAAGCATGAGTCTGAACATATCACCTTCCCTTCCCTCTCTTTGATGGCTCCAGTGGCCTTTGAAACCTCCCTGGATCAAATATAAAATTATCCATTTGGCATCTAAAGTCCTTAATGATATGGCTTCCTCTATCTTTTCAGCCTTCTTATACCTTCTTATCTCATCCCCTCTGAGAGCCAGTGACACTGGCCTTTTTGCAGTTCCTCTCCCAAGGCACTCAGGCTCTTGACTCTAGCCGTTTCCTTGCCTGGAATGCCTTCTCTCTATCTCTGCCTCCTGGCTTCCTTCAAATCCTCCATGAAATCTGTCTATCTGTAAGAACTTTTTGCTGCTCTGCTTTAACTGAAAGCCTTCCCATGGTTATATCCAACGTGTCTTGACTATATCCAATTTCTAAATAGCTGTACATGTTGTCTCTCCATCAGACTCCGAACTTCTTGAGGACAGAGACAGGCTTCTGCCTTTCTATGCCCCCATGCTTGGCGGAGTGTCTGGCCATAGTGGAGGCTCAAAAAATGATTATTGGCTGATTGACCCAGATTTGCAAACTCAGCATCATCCTGAGCTCTTCACTCTCCTTCCATCTCTGTCTCTAATCAACTGCCAACTCTTGTCAAATCCATCTTCCTAGGATCTCCTTCATCTCCCCTGTCCTCTCCTATCCTGCAACCATTAACTCAGTTCAGGCTCACTTTTTAACAGGCTAATTCTATAGTCTCCTAATTAGTACTTCTGTTTGTCCTTCCCCCTTCTTTGATACATATTCTTTTCTATGGCCAGACCCATCTTCCCCAAAGCCCAGCTTTGCCTCTATCACATGAATCAATAGTAGTTCCATCTGCCTCTGAGAAATTTCTCTGCTGGGGATTTGGAGAGCTAGAAGTCCCCTGAGCTCATCTTGGAAGACTTATCTCACCTTATTTCCCTGGACACAGTTTTTTTCTGGTCAGACCTGCCAGTTTGCTATTTCCTGCATAGAGCCACTTTTCTCTCATCTTCAAGCTTTTTTCTTTTTTTTTGCAAGATGTCTTCAAGACCCAGTGGAGGTGCTGCCTTCCATAGCAAAATTTTCTCCTTCCTCCTTTATTTATTATTAATTATTATTTATTAGCCAGGCGAGTGTATTAATCTGATGATTACGTAAAACAGAGAATTTGTCTTTAAAACAACGTCATGTTGCTGTTGATCAATCACAGTGACCCTGTGGACTATACTGTCCATGGGGTTTTCTTGGTGGAGATACTGGACTGACTCACCATTTCATTCTTCAGTAGATTAAGGTAAACACAAGTATATAAGTTCGACTTAGCATCTGAGGTTGAATTTGAACTCAACTCATCTTCAGTTTAGGTCTAGCACTCTCTCTACTGAGCTACCCAGTTGCCTCAGCAATGTATTACTATTAAAAATGTTCTTTACAGGTGATATAATGTGAACGTTACAGCAGTAACTTGCTGACACAGTGTGATCAGTAAATCTATTTCCTCTTTTGTTGGTTAAGAAATGAATGTTTTGTTTAAGCTCGTAGATATTGTTTATAGAGGTTACAATAAAATTATATTGTTCTCATTTCCCTGCCATCAATAGAGGGGAGATAATGGTGACCTCAGAGAAGGATTAGGGGAGGAGCCTCTGGAGAAAAAGGAGGGGGAAGATGGCACCCTGGTCCTGCCTGGAGGAGGCAGAAGGGTACAGTGGAAATCAATGCTAGATTTGAAGCCAAAAGACAAGGGTCATCATCTAACAGAGACTCTTTACTAACAGTGTATCCTTGGGCAAGTACTTGGCCAACTTACTATGAGCACAGTCTAATGAGAAAGTATTCATTCTGGACCTGACTTCATAGCCAATGGCTGATTTTTAATTTACTATCTGTGTGATTTAGGTAACTTTATCATCCTGGGCATTACATCTTAATTATAAAACAATACAATGACTATTAAATTTTAGTATTTAAATAAATAAAGCCAATTTAGGGTTAGGGTTAGGGCTAGGATTAGTCATAGAATAAATAGGGTTAAGTCATAGAATCACAGCAGCTGAGAATTTGGGTCATCTGGTTTCCCTCTTTGCAGCCATAGTTATTTCTTTAGATGGTTCTTTTATTCTATATCACAATTGTTTGTCTTTATATTTTTGAAATTTCCTTATGGAGAATAACTTCTAGATGAAATATCCTCTCCAGAGTCTTAGGTGAGGAGCTGATGGAGTCACAGATCTCGAGTACAAAGGGACTTTACAAAACATCTTTATTACATCTGACAAATGATCACACACAGTCATTGCTTAAAGATCTTTGGTGAGAGGAAACTAGTGACTCCTAACATATACTCTACTTTTGGAAAAGTCTAATTATTAGGATGTTTTTCCTGATCCCTCCACCCCACCCCTAACTCCTCCTCAGACATCATTGTACCAAGCAAACTTTAAATTATTACATACAGTATATACTTAGCTGTTTAATGCCTTATCTTTCAGGTAGAATCTAAGCACTTGGAATTATTTTTTCATGTCTTTGTATTCCTATGGTTCCTTACACAGAGTAGGCTCTTTCTGATTTATAATTTCTTACTAAAGAATGAATAAATCTGGATTCTATAGTTTATGAAGGATATTGATGAAAGGGAATAGATCTAGAAGAAGATGACCAAGATGGTGAGGGAATGGGAAACCATATCAAACAGAGAGAGCCCTATTGAAAGAGATAGCTCCCTTAGTTTCTTAGAAGAAAAGGTGATCTAGGAGAAAGGTCATTAAAAACTCTCTTCAAGGGATTAATTAGACTATTTCTTCTGGCTTCAGAGAACAGATTCAGAAATAGTAGGTAAAAATCATAGGATGGTATGTTTTACAGAAAAACTTGCTAACAATCAGAGATATCTAAAAGTGAAATGAAGTGCTCTGAAAAGAAGGAAGTATTTCCTCATTGGAGTTCTTCAAAGTCCATGTCTTTTTACTCAGAGATCTTACTTCTAGGCACAAACTTCAAGGGGAATTACTGACAAAAAGAAAGGCTATATTTACACCGAAGTATTTATGGGAGAATTTGTTTTCATACTAGCAGAGGTACAGAAACAAAATTGATGCCTATTGATAAGGGATGACCAAAGAAACCCAGATAAATAAATGTGACAAGATATTACTGTGCTTTTAAAGCAGTTAGATGGTGCAATGGAGGGGCTGAGAGTTAGGAAGAACTGAGAGCAATTCTTCCATTTTTGAGCTGTGTGAACCTGGGCAAGTCACTTCATTTAAACCTCAGTTTCTTCATCTGTAAATGAATTGGAAAATGAAATGACAAACCACTCCAGTATCTTTGGCAAGAAAATCCCAAAGGGGTCATGAAGAATTGGACGTAACAGGAAAAAAAAATGACTGCCTGAATGCTGTGAGAAGTGATGAACAAGTTGAATAAAGAACATGTAAAGTCTTTTATGACTTGATAAAAAAGTGCAGTGAGCAAATAATGGAAAACAATGTACACAAGTACAGAAGGAACAATCATCACATAATAGGAAATAAAGATTGCAGAATTACTGAGCTCAGACTTGGTCCCAAATAAAGATAAGAAATCTCTTTTTCCTTTGCAGAGGTCAGAGTCCATGGGCATGCAACACTGAATACAACATCAGATTTTTTTTCCTGATGCACTGATTTGTTTTATTGAAGTAAAATAATGTTATAAGGGATGGCTTTCTGGGAAGAGTGAGAAGGAATTATTCAAGGGAAGTCTAGGTCATATAAAAATCTATGAATCTATTAAATTATATTAATAAAATTATACAACTGACCCTATTGTTCCATATATGGCAACACTGCCTCAATTCAACAAACATTATTAGATTCCTACGTTGTACATGACACTGTGAGGAGACCAAATTGGAAATGATTCAGACTTTGACTTCAAGAAACTTACAACAACCCAAACAATTGGAGCATAATAATCAACTGATTTGAAAATGTAAGTTGTTAGAAAAGATAATACCAAAATTCACTTGCAAGAGCAAAAGATCAAGAATTTCAAGGGGATTAATGAAAAACAATGCAAAGGATGGTGAGCTAGCTGTACCAGGCTTAAACTGTATTATAAAATGGCAGTCATCAAAACCATTTGGTACTGGCTAAGAAATAGAGTGATGCATGAGTGGTTGGGTACATGAGACACAAATAGTCAATTACTACATACATCTGTTGTTTAACAAATCCAAAGACTCTAGCATCTGGAATAAGAATTTATTATTTGGCAAAGCTTTCTGGGAAAACTAAAAAATAGTTTGGCAGAAACTAACCATAGACCATAATTTCCTACCCTATATCAAGATAAGATTGAAATAGGTTTATGATTTAGACACAAAGAGTGATACTAAAAGCAAATTGGGAGAGCAAGGAATACTTTACCTATCAGATCTATGGAGAAGGGTAGAATTTATGACAAAATGAGAGATAGAGAACATTATGAAATACAAAATGGATAATTCTGATTACATCAAATTAAACAATTTTTGTACAAAGTTAATGCAGCCAACATTACAAGGAAAGCAAAAAGATAGGAAATAATTTTTGCAGCCAGTGTTTCTCTGTTAAAGACTTTATTTCAAAACTCTAGAGAAAATTCTATCAAATTTATAAGGACACAAGTCATTTCCTAGTTGATAAATGGTCAAATTATATGGAAGGCAGTTTTCAGATGAAGAAATTAAACCTATCTATAGTTACTAAATCACCATTGATTAGAGAAATGCCGAATAAAACAATACTGAAGTACCACCTTATACCTATTAAATTGGCTAAGAAGGCAGGAAAAGAAAACAATAAATGTTGGAGAAGATGTGGGAAAATTGGAATATCAATGCATTGTTGGTGAAGTTGCTTGGTGAAGTAACATACTCTCCCAGCCATTCTGGAGAGTAATTTGGAACTATGCCCAATGGGTAATCAAATTACGCATACTATTTGATCCAGCTATATACCACTACTAGGTTTATATCCCAAAGAGGACATAAAAAAGGAAAAAGGACACACATGTACAAAAATATTTATAGTAACTCTTTTTTGTGGTGGCAAAGAATTAGAAATTGAGAGAATGGCCATCCACTGGGGAATGGCTGAACAAGTTGTGGTATATGAATGTAATGGAATACTATTGTGTTATAAGATAAACTGAGCAGAAGAATTTCAGAAACACCTAGAAAACCTACATGAACTGATGTTGAGTGAAGTAGGCAGAACATTACACATAATGACAACATCATTGTGTGATGATCAACAATGATTGACTTGGCTGTTCTCAGCAATGTAATTATCCAACACAATTTTAAGACTCATGATGGAAAATGCCATCCATATCCAGAAAAAGAACTACGGAGTCTGAATGCAGACTAAAGCATACTATTTTCACTTTTTTTTTTATTCTTTATGGCTTTTCCCTTTTTTTTCTTTTCTGTTTTTTCCCCTACAACGTGACTTAGATAGAAATGTGTTTCCATTATTTTTGCATATACAAGCTATATCAGATTTCATTCTGTCTTGGGAAGGGAGGAGGGAAAGGAAGGAGGAAAATTTGGAACTCAAAATCTTTCAAAAATAAATGTTATGAACTATATATTCAACTGGAAAAATAAAATATTATTTACAAAAAAAAGGAGAAAAAATTGCAAGCTATAGCTGAAGACATTCTCAACCTTCAATATGATAATTGTATGTTTCAGTCATAAACACAATAGCCAAATGACAACTTGTTACTCTGTGCCTGGAGACAGTTAAAAGCCCATGTCATTTATCACAATTATATGTATATTATCATGGAGAAGACTTTCATTACCAGATTTTTAGTCAAGTTCCTTGGAGGCAAATCAAATAAATAACAGCATCGGCATAACTCATTTGAGGGATACTAGATTTAAGCTCAGAAATCCACACATACCTAAAATGTGTTCGTAAAATTGTTAAAGGGATACAGTGGAAATCCTACCTAATGCTTTTGGGGAACTTCGTGCGGGATCTAAATGAATGAATGGAAACATGGTGGTTATCTTCAGTGAATACAAGGTCTATCCTAAGACTATTTTGCCCCAGAAGGCAGACTAGGAACAATGAGTAGAAGATGCTGAGAGGCAGATTCCAGCCCTTGAGAAGAAAATCCTTTCCACCAACCATAGTTGTTTCAAGCAGAACTATTGCCTTGGAAAGTAATTAATTCGCCTTCACTTGAGTTTTTTAGATGGAGGCTGTATGGCTATTTGTCGAGGAAGTTATAAGGCAAGAATGTTTAACCATTTTAGGGTCAGGGACCCCATTCTGGATCCATAGAGCTGTTCTAAGAATCATATTTGAGAATACAAAAATATTTCAGAGGATTATAAAGAAAATGAATTATATAAAATATGCTTATCAAAATATATTTATAGCATTTAGTGCAGTCTGCCATCTAGTAGGTGCTTAATAAGTATTGGATTATTAATAATACTTATTAAGTATTGGCTGACTAGCTTTAAATATCAAGCACATACAAGTCCACAGACCAAAATTCAAGAACTCCTGTAGAAGCCACATTCTTGTTGACATGGAGGTTGGATTAAATGAACCTTTGAGGTCTCTCCTAGGTCTTGAGGTTCTGTGATTCAAGGAAACAAGCATTTATTAAGAACATATTATATTCCAGGAACTGTAAGACACTTGAGACCCAATGACAAAAGAAAATAACATCTATCATAAATCAGGAAGAGGGGTTATGAGCTCTTGTCTCAGCTCAGCTGAAAGAATCACAGAATGGAGTCACATCCTATCAAGTCACAATGTGTAAGCAAGATGCATCTTTGTTCTGTTATCCTTTTGTGAGTTATGATCCTCTTTGGTCAATAAAGAACTGGATTAGTTTAACAAATCTCTCCGGGGCTCTGGGGATTTTAAATAGTTTAATGAATTTTAGCAATCTAAGCTCTAGTTAGATAGTTGGATGTGACCAAGGGAAAGAAATCCCTGTGTCTGAACCAAGAGCTAGGACCTGGCATTTAGTAGAGTGGATCTAGCTTTGATGCACTGTAATTTCAAGAATTTTCATTTTCAATCTCAGTTTCTTTTATATTTTTATACTTAAATATGTGTATATATAAGTATACTTATATTTTTATACTGGTTTTATCATGGACTTGAAAGTTCCTTGAAATGCTGGATTCCCCTATCCCAACAGCTGTTTCAATAGCTCTAACAATCACTCAAGTCACTCATTACAAAAGCTACATTTTTTACACACTTCCTTGAGTAATATCCATAAAAACTCAAAAATTTAAAATATAACAACAAAAAAGAAAAAGGAATCTATCTTCTTGGTATTAACTTAAACATTAAGTGCCAGAGAACGTATAAAAGGTAGGGAAACCAGCTCTATCTGATGTTAGCTGATCAAGGTCAGCTGTTGAGATAACCTACACTAGAAGCATTCCTGCATGGCTCTGGCTCTCACACAATGAAACCCCATTAGAATCCGAACTTTCCCCAAGGGATTTGCACACTGCTGTGGTTCAGTCTCTCACACTATAGAGATCTTTGCCACAAGACAGTACCCTTGCCAAAGGTTATTCAACCTATGCTGGAAAACTTTCAAGGATGCTTTCAAGAGCTCATTATGGTGACATAATCTATAAACAGCTGGATGGGCCATTTTTTCCCATGTGCGTGTCATCAAGACAGAAGATACTTATGTCTTTGATTAATCATTGATTATAATTGATTTTATTGATGCTGATTATTCATTATAACTGATTATTCAATTATTAATATTGATGGCTTTGCTTTGTTAAAATAGTTCTTGGAACTGTTTTGTTAGAGAATCATCTGCATAGAAATAACTATAGAGGACTTCGATTTCTTTGGTTTTTAAAATAAAGACTCATTTTTAAGAATCATGGAATTTTGGATTTAGAAAGGCCCTCAGAAGTCATCTTGTACAAAAATACATGAGAAGCAGAGTAATGGATAGAGAGCTGGCCTTGGAAATAGGGAGATCTGCATAGATGTCTCATCTCTCTCCTCTGCTACTGTTCCCCACCTGGGCACAGGCCCCCATCATCTCATGTTCATACTATGGAAATAGTTTCTAATGGGTCTAACTGCCTCTAGTCTTTCCTTGCTCTATCCAGTCCATCCTTCTTTCAGTCATCAAAGGGATTTTCTTAAAGCACAGTTCTCTGATCAGGACTGATTATGTCTCTTACTCAATAAATTCCAGTGGCTCCCCATCACCTCCAGGATCAATTACAAAATGCTGTATTTAGCATCCAAAGTCCTTTGTAAACTGCCTTTCTACCTTTGCAATCTCTCACCCTGTACTTTCTAGCATGTACCCTCCAATTCTCAACTTCTGCCCCTTCTAGAAACAAGCTCCTCCATCTCATGATACTTTCCCCAGCCACCCCTCTCCCATACTGAATGCGCTCCCTCCTCTGCTCCAACTACTAACCTCCAGGGTTCCTTTTAAGTCCAAACTCAAGTCCCAGCTTTTATCGGACACTTTCTGTAACCCCTCTTAATTCTAGTGCAATTCCTTTGTTAGTTGTGTTCTATATATCTTGTATTTAGACTTCTCATATACATTTCTTTCCATGCTGTCTTCCCGTTAGCTTGTGAGTTCTGTGAGGTCTATGCCTCTTTTTGTAGCATTGGATCTGGCACACAGTGGTGCTTAATAAACATTTGCTGATTGATCAATCTTTGGTCTTTCTTTACCAATAATATAACTTTGGCTGAGTCACTTTCACTTTAGGGCTTCATAAAAAACTTTAAGTTGTAGAGGATGTCTTAATCTGCACTGATAGAAGTATTTTCTTATCTGGAAGTTCCTTACATATCCAGTCTGTATTCCCATTCCAGTCTATTGCAAATGATCACCTAATTTGTTCTTAGAGATCTCCAAGATCCAGGAGCCCACCATCTCCAGAAGCCACTTGTTCAACTTTTAGATAGCTTGGATGGTTGGAATTTATTTCTTTATTCATCATATCAAATCTTATTCATACAAAATTAAAGGGATCAGACAGGATAATAATTCAAGAGAGAATTGTCCCCATGCATTTATCTAGGGATTGGTTTTGTTTTTTGTACATAGCTATATTCATTTTGGAAATCAGCATCCAATCATGGACTTCCAGAACAACTATCTCCCCAGCTTCATCCCTTCCTATATATTGGGAAGGGATTGCGCTATTTGATGTAAACTTTGGAGAAGGAGGAAGGTGGCTAGCTTTGAAATTCAATGTTGAATCCAACATAGGTTTGAAAGGTCAAGAAATTCAAATACATCACTACCCCCACTTTGGTGCACATTAGACAATTGGCCAATTAAATATTCAGGACTTGATCTTGAACTTAAATGAAATATCCAAACTTCTTTATCACCTGAGTGAATATTAAGAAAAGGAACATGTGTTACTTCCCACTCTAGGAAAGGTTGATTCTTCTTGGTCTGTTCAGAGTAAAATTACTCAGCCTGCCTAGAGCAATTCCTTTGAAACAGAGACTGTCTGTTTACTTGTAACAAAGAGGCTGTCTTGCTCTAGCACATCTTTGCATATTCTTAGGGTTTTAAATCTATTTCCTCACCTTTTTTTTAAGTCTTAGCATTTCAAGTAGTCTAGAAGGGTTCAGTTGTGAAGAACATCTCCTTCCCTGGAGGTGTTGGGTAAATGAAGTGCTATTATATTTAGCAGAACAGGATAGGAATAAAACTAATTGTCAACGAACCAGAAAGCCACATTTCCTAAAGACTGATTTAAATCTTATTAAATGAACTCAAGGTAAACACTCACCTTTTACTGTTTTATTTTTTAAAGATGTCTTTTGAAGACTAAAGGCCTCTTTAAGCAATACTCTCTTAAACATAACACTTTTTATCTTGGCTAAAACAATTGGTAGAAGTTGTTGTAGTTCGATGCTTTTTCTATCTCCATTTCTATCTGAAATGCAGAGTTAAAATGGACATCAAAGGAGGGAGAAATGCTACCTTCCAGGGACTCCACATGTGACAAAATTACCTTATCTTTCGCTCCAAAGGATGACTTACAGCATTCCTGTCTGAAGCACTGGGCAGATTTTCATAGAGAGTTTTCTCTAGTTTGGAAGTAGCTCAGTGCTTTCTCACATTTGTGCTTTGTGATAACACCCCCCAAAACATGTTTGTTTTGTCTTGTCTTTAAAACAGCAGCATGGACTGAAGGTAGACAGGTTCAGTGTGTTTTAGCAACAAGAGAATGATTCATATTTTCACACCTTCCTCACACAAGTCATTCGGTGTCATGGTACAGCATTCTAAGGAAGTAGCAGTGAAGTGTTAGCAGAGAAAATATTTTCCTCATCTCTTGTCCTTCTATCCCATTTCCCTTCTTGGAGGAATTAGAACTGAATTGTGAGGGAGAATTTCTTCCTCCTTTCCAACAAATAGATCCAACCTTTTCCCATCAGGATTCTGAACCAGTGAATTTACAGCCAGGTACTATTCTCAGTGATGCTTTTCTTGGAAACCACATTAAAGCAAGATAATGGGATATCAATATTTCAATGAGAATCAAAGCCAGTCTCCAATTGAGAGCTTATTCAGTGCCTTTAGAGGGCCTAATGGTCAGAGATTTCATGACCTTTCAGAAAGCACTTATTTTCTCCTCACAGATGGTGGGCCATTCTTTGATATACACATTTGAGAGTCATCACACTACAGTGGATGGAAAACCAACTTTAGTTGTGAAAACTTGGATTCAAGTCCTTTGACACATGCTGGCTATGACCTTGAGCAAATTATCTCAGTTCTCTGATTGCTGGGCATCTCTTAAGAGTCCAAGTGATCAATAAATTGTTGATCTGTATCTGTGAAGGGAGTTTCTGCATCGACTGCCTGTTTGCTTATGAAATCACAGGCTGAGATGACCTCAACCCAAATTCCTTTCAAATACAAGATTTTTAATGACTTAAAACTTCTCTAAGACTTTTGGGACACTATATATACATACTCATCTATATATGAACATGCATATGCATGTTTATATGTATCATGTATATAAAATGTCATCTCATAATAAAAGATTACAGAGAATGAAAATTGTGAATCTATTTGGAAATGCTTATTCTTGAAATTGTGATTGCGCTATTACAGGCTGGTATTGGATTCAATATTCACAATAGAGATAATGATTGGAGGCATTGAATTTGGTACTAACAAATTAAACTGTTTCTCATACAATCTTTTTTTCTAGATATAGTATTTTTAGATAATTTGCAAGTTTTTTTTAAATAGCTGCTTTCGCTGCCAAACTTGCTCTTGTCATTAAGAAGTTGAATCCTGTTTTTCTAAAATTCAATCCGAGTTGCAAAAGATAAAGTATTCCTTGATCCTCAGGGAGTTCATGCTTTCTCCCTTTAAAATTCCTTTTGTTTCACCTTCAGTTTTCCTTAGGTCTCATTTGTAGTCTACATCCTAAAAGATAGGATTTAGGACTGTCTCAGACTTTTCAAGCCCTGTGTTCAAATCTCACCTTAGGCTTTTTTTTTTTTTTTTGGCAATCTCTTCAATCTTCATTTTTTTTCTTTTATAAAATGGGAGGAGGAAGATGAAGTCCTAATGATACCAAAAGTTTCTACTCCGATGTGTTGTGTTGGAGTGCAAATAAGGCCATGTATGGAGATCATTTTGTGGACATTAAAGTGTTAAATAAATGTTAATATTACTCCTCCTCCTCTTTCTCATCTTCATCCTCCTCCTACCACTACCACCACTGTAACAACTACTACTGTTGCTAGGGAATATTTACATAGTTTCTATTAAGTGCCAGGCACTGTTCTAAGTACTTTACAATTGTTTTCTCATTTGATCCTTACAACAACATAGCATGACAAGGTAGGTACTGTTAATACCCCCATTTTACAGATGAAGAAAATTTTGCAAATACATTGTCCAGAGTAACTCGGCTAAGATGTGTCTGAAGTGGGATTTGAATTCAAGTTTTTCTGATCTCAGGTCCAGATTTCTATCCACTGTCCACCCACATGCTACTTTCTTAAATTACTATTTGTATTTCTATAATATGCATTGTACTAGACCATATGCACCATTGGAACAGGGAAGCATCTTCATCGAACAAAAGCTGTCTAAGGTGCTGAAGATACAATATCCTCACTCATTAGGAACTTAAATTCACCGAGGAGACAATCTTAGTATTTATAGAATAAATACAAGGTGGTTAAGGAAGGAGGCCACAGGAAGCTGTGGGAATCAGAAAAGGCTTTGCGTCCTTGAAAGAGGTGCTTGAGAAATGTTAATAGCAAGTATTTATTAAACTAGACACTGCTACGACTTAAAGACGTATCTCTGTGATCACTGATACCTTAGGAAAATGTGTACACATATTAAGCAAATGTTCATAAAGTAGATCCCTTCCAAGGGAGAAAATGGTCCCTGGGTCAAGGCATATGCTAATGGCAATTTGTCTCCAGGGCTTGAGGTATGGCTATAAGCCATTTTGGCTACCTGTATAAGCTTGAGCAAGTCACTTCTTTCTGGGTCTTTGTTTCCTCAACTGTGAAATGAAGGAGTTGGATTTAATGTTCTTTGGGGTCCCTTTGAAACATAATTTCTATGAGGGCATGATGCTGATTTTTTAAATACTAACATTAAAGGTAACACTTTCAAGATTTATGGGGGAAAATCAGATTTTTTCACTTGGAATGGTTTGGTGATGTACCAAAAGTATGTTTTTAATTTAAGCTGCCTTTATCTTGGTGCTTCTAAATAATCTTCAAAGTGTATTTTAGCCAGTAAGCAAATTGGGAGGATTTGGAGGAGAAAGGAAGATTTAATTAGCAGATGATACACAGGCACACTTTGCACAAAAATGAATTCTTCTTGTTGCATTGTCATAATATCCTAGAAATGTGAAGTTGGAAGGGATCTCAGTGACCATTGAGTCCAATTAGCAGCTGAGCAGGAATTTCCTTTCCAACTAACAGTCTTATGTGAGTGCCTCCAGTGAGGAAAGATCCTCTACTTTCTGGGTCAGCTAAGTTCCCTTTGGATCAGCTCTAATTGTAACTAAGTCTGCCTCGAATCAGGTCTTAAATAGCTTTTTGTGACTTACTTTTATTATTTCTAGTTCTATCTTTTAGGACAAGAGTTTTTAACTTCTTTTTTCCTTCCTCCTTCCCTCCCCCTCTCCTTTTTTTCCTTTCTTCCCTCATTCTCTCCTTTTCTTTCTTTTTTGTCATAGACCTCCCTCTGGCATTCTGGTGAAGCTTATGGATCCCTTCTCAGAATATTATTTTAATTCATAAAATAAAATACACAAGATTACAAAGGAAACCAATTATAATCAAATATGATTATTATATTTGAAAAATTCACACAACCCGGGATAAGAACCTCCCTTCTAGGGTCAAGAAGAACATTTATAATTTCTTCTCTATGGTGACCTTTGCAATACTTGAAGGCCATCACACCCTTCTCAAGTCTTATTTTTTGCAGTCCAGTTCCTTCCATTGATCATCCTCCAGCATGGATTTGAGGCTCCTTCATCTTCCTAGTTGTCCTTCTCCAGAAATTTTTTAATTCATCAATGTCCTTCCTGAAATATCACCCCAAGTACTGGACACCATTATGGGCCAGAACTCTGAAACAAGCATTCTTATAAGGTACTAAATGGAATATGAGACAATGGTTATCTAGTTTAGCATGGTGCTTAATAGTTCTCTAAGTTCAGTATAATTGATTTAATCTTACAACAAATAATGGTTTCCTAGTGATATAATGATTGGTTTATACTTAGTGTAGAGCATATAAGCTGGGAGCCTCAGCTAGATTCATTAAGATTCAGAAGGCCAGAGAAGACAAGCAGACTGTAGACTGAAGCACAAGCCCTTGGACTATTCAATTCCATCGTTGGTTAGGCTCCTGGTGGCTGGCCTGGCCTCCTGAATTTCTCCACTGGAACCAAGATTCCAGAAGGTTTCTAAGAAACCTAACTAGGCCCCAGGAAAGGAGACAAGACTTTGAAAAAGATAATAAAGGATTTGGACTTTAACACTGGATATTCTTGTGGTGATTACTGAACTGAAAAGAAGGCTGCCCCAGAGACTCCAAGAAAACCAAACCAGAGAACAATACAGGACACAATCTAGAATACAACAGGATCATCCCTTCCTTATTCTTGGAAACTGTGCCTCTCTCGACGAATCCTGAGAGTTCAATTACCTTTTCTTTTTTGACTTTTTACACTTTTTAACCCATACTGAACTTGTAGTTAAAATCTCCAAAGGTCACAGGCTAGCTTTTCTATAAATTTTAAGTTCTTAAAAAGAGCAACATTTTCAGAAAGTGAAAAATTAAGGTTTTTTTTTTTTTTTACAATAATGCTAATAATAGATACTAAGTATTTTTAAAGTTTGCTCATCACTTGACATAGATAGTCTAACAAGATGTAGATATGGTAGATTGGAAGGGATATGGACTTGGAAATCCTGGGTATGAGTTGCAAACTTATCATTTAATAATTTATATGACTTTGGCCAGGGCACTGAATAGTTCTGAACTTCAGTTTCTAAATATTTAAAATAGGATTAGCAATTCATACCCTCCCTGATCTCCAAGCTTGTTGCAAGGACCAGAGAAAATCATACAATTAAAATATATAAGCTGAAAATATTACTACTACATCACTTATGACAGAATTTTCAAACATGCATTTTAGCTTTGAGAGATGACAAGCCATAAAATAAAGTGGTAGGTAGGAGCCATGGATAAAAGAACAGTAGATTTATTGAACATATAAAAATAACTATATTTTTGATTTTTTAAGAGCAATTCTATATAGATATTCACACAAAAAATTCGGTGCAATTCAATTCAATACAATACACATTTATTGATAACTTATTATATGCCAAACAATGAAGACATACAGACAAAAAAGAAATCCATCCTGCCCTCAAAGACCCTTTGTTATACTATGAAAACACATGTAAACAAGATGTAAATGCAACAATACATATATACATTTATACAATTGTAATATATATACATATATTAGGTAATATATGTATATATCATAAACAAAATGTGTACATATACACCTACATATACACAAATAATTTCGGGGATTGTAAGAGTAATAATAATGAGATATATTGGGAAAGGTCTACTGAAATCATGAATAATATAATTTTGAGCCACATTCTACCTATATACTTCATATTCTGCAAAGTTGTATAAATAAGTTATATCTATTCTTTCTTTTTTATGTAGTAAAAATACATTAATTTAGGGTTTCAGAATCATTTGAGGAATGGTCCAATTCCTGATTTCCTAGATAATAAATAAAACAAATTAGAATTCTAGAATCTCTTTAAGTAAATCCCAGTTCTGTTGTTTCCTGTCAGTGTAGAAAAGAATCTCAGAACAATATTTTATTAGCTACATATTTATTAACTATATCAACGACAAAACATTTACTAACTACAATGTTTTGGGGCTCATAATCTAGGGAGACCATTTGCATTAGACTACAATAATTTTTCTGCTTATATAAAATAAAGTTTGTTATTAATAACAATGATAGTGCACATTTATATAGCACCTACTACGTTCCAAGTATCACACCAAAAATTTACAATTATGATCTCATTTGATTCTCACAACAAACCTAGGAGGAAGGTGTTATCCTTACCCCATTTTACAGATGAGGAAATAGATCTGTGGTTTGCTTAACTTTCTGACCAAAAACTTATTCTATTATACTGATAATAACACTAGACATTAATGTAGCCTTTAATGTTTTGCTAGCCTTTCACATAAATTGTCAAATGACAAATACCAAAATTCTCATTGAATACAAACTCCTTGAGAGCAGTTTTTATTTTGTCACTGAATTAAGGAAGGTACTGGGAAAAACCCTGGCTATGGAGTTGGAAGATCTGGATTCAAATGCTGCTTGGGATACACACTTACTCAAGTCCTAGCCTTTCTGGAATCCATTTTCCTTCTCTATAAAATAGAGATCTTGATCTGGATGGATTCTGGTGTCCTGCCACCCTCCAGAACTGTAAGCTTGATTTCTCAGTACCTACCAAAGTGGCTGGCTCATAGGAGAAGCTTAATAAGTGCTTATTGAAGGATGCCCTTATTTTGACTCTTCAAGATCCTGTGCTTTTATCATGTACATTATCCTCCCACCAATGTGAATGCCATTTCTTCAAGGACTTAGTTTGTCATTTGAAAGAGCAGCTGTGGCTGTTGGGTAGTGGCTGATTGGTTGGCAGCTCTTCGTAGACGGAGTAAAGAACATTTCCTGAAACTTGAGCTGGTCGTCAGGCGGCAGCCTTGTATTTTGGCAGTTTGTTAACTGGCTTGGATTCAAAATGTTCTTTCTACCTTGGATTTAAGATGCAGAATAAATTTTTGGATGATGCTGAGATTTGTTAAACATTCATTATAAGAAGAATTTTGGTTTTTTTTGCTTTCAAATGGGATGGGGTTGGAAAGAAGACAAATGTTTGTAATTGAAAAATAAGACCACCTTTGAGTTTACAATCTTTTAGATTATCCTCTGAGAATCAATAGCCCCTCAAGTCCCTGATGAACAATCAAGGGAGGACTACCATTAAATTCTATATTACCCATGTTTTAACAATGTTAAATAACGCTCCAACTGAAATTACCCAAAGGATTACCTATATTTTAGTTCTTAGGCACAATACAATTTTAAAACAGAAGCACAATAGCAGCACTAAATTACATGTTTAAATGTTCCATGTAAATGTACCCCCTGATGCTGATTTTATTTATTTTGCATAAAGCCATTATGGAAAACAATTCAATGTGCACACTGAAATGCTATATAAACCATTGCACTATACAAATGAAGCCAGCATTGGTAATTAACATGTCTTAGTGCTATAAAATCACTGTTATGTATTAAATTACATATGATGAAAATTAGACATGAACCAAATCAGATATTGCTATCATATACGTTTTAATTTTATCCCCAAGTTTAGGCAACAATTGAAAAGAACTAGAAATCAGGAGGAAGATTTCATCTCATCACAGATTTTCACTATGACTTGGGTAGTATATAATTCATGAAATGATGCATCCTGTTTTGGATTCCTTATTAAAAGGAAATAGGATAAATAAAATGGCCAGGGAAGCATTAAGGAAATATGCTTATATGAGAATCTCAGAACTGGGGTATAGAATAGCATGATGTACTATTGTTTGGATAAAGGTCAAAGGATGGAGAAATGAAAGTGTCTACTTTTATTTGAGTCTATTCAATAGAGTAGAGTCTACTAAAGGCCACTTAGAAAGGAAATAAATAAGGAGTTGGGAAACTGATAATGAGATGAAATGAAGAACAATAGAGCAATGACTAGGCTTTTAGTAGTACAGATATCCAATGGCACTCTCCCTTTGCCAAGAGTAGAAATTGTAACAAATCAAGTTCATTCTTTACAATGCAGTGGAACCAATAAGGGAAATTTCTCTTCCGAATCAGATTCTCACCTATAGGGAAGGTCTGAGGGTTGGGATAGAAAGAATAGAGGGGATTGCTTTTACCAGTGAAGGAGGTTAAGTATCCAGGGAGTTCCCTTCCAATATTCACATTTTGTGACTCTGCTGACTGCGTAGAAGTTTGAATTCTGCACCATGTATTTCTGGAGAGTATCAGAAAAGTGGATAGTTCTAGGATCAGGGTTCAGGAAGAATGGGATTCCCCTTCTGCCTCTGACAAACTAGCTGTCAGTGAAGCACTCAACTTATCTGAATACTTAATGCACCTGCCTTATGGGGTTGATAGAAACTTCTGGTGAGATAATGAATAAAAAAAAAAAAAAAAAAAAAAAAAAAAAAAAAAAAAAAAAAAAAAAAAAAAAAGGCCAACCAGCTCTTGCTATTGAGGAGCTCACAGTCCAAAGGGAGAAACAACATGCTGACATTTATGGAGATAGAGGATACATAAAAGGTTAATTGGGGAGATCTTGGTGGGGGAGAGATCTGGATTCAAGTTTTGACTCTCCTAGGCACTCCTGATGACACTATGAGCAAGTCATCTACCCTTCAGTGCCCTAGGCAGGTCTTTCAGCTTTGAAAATCAGACAAGTGTCAATCTGTACCAGAAAAAGAAATTGGCACACCAGGAGTTTCCCCAATCAGAGATTGAGATGAAAACCAAAAAGCTGCCTCAGAGCACACAAGATTTCCTTGTTCTTAACATGAAAGTCATTGCAAAGCTTTAGTTAAAAACCAAACATTTTGCATGACCCTCAGCATGGAAAGAAAAGGCGGGCCCCACCAGCATGTAGCATTCCAAAAAGGTTTGGTTCCGGAGCAGAGTTTGGGAGAACCACCTCTGCCAAGTCTATGGATGTGGATGCTCCTGATCCTGTAATTGCTGGTGTTCTTAAAGCCGCTGCCTTCACCTCTGCTGCTGGGCGGGCCACTGAATAGTCCCAGGTGACTGGGCCAGGGGGAACCCTCAGGATCTTCCAATGCTAAGATGAGAAAAGTCAATTTCAATGTCCCAGAAATGGAACTTCCGATGTGACTTAAAAAACCCCCAAAACAAATACCAAATTCCAATCCCCCAAAATCAAAAAGAACTAAAACAAAAAAAAAATGGTATATGGCACAGACAAGTAAGAATACTTGTTTAAGTACTTCATCAAAATAGATTAATATAAAGTTTTCTGAGGAAGGCTTTTGAAATCACCCAAAGGAGAGAAGGGAAATGTAAAACAAATAATAGCATATAAAAAATTCACTATTCCCTAAAGATGGGATACATTTTTCATGCATCTCTATCTCTATAGGGACTGAATCTGACATTTCATTAGCTCAGGGAACTTCTAGATGAGGAAACTATCAAAACATTTTGAGATGAGCTATACCACTGATAGTCTTAGAGTGGGTACTGAGACATTGCTTTGCCTGGGGTAGCACAGCAGTAGGTGTCAGAGGTAAGGCTGGAACTCAACGTTCTCTCTTTCATATGGCACAACACTCTCTTGTACATTAGAATGATTCATAAAACAAAACCATGAAAAAAATCTTCCCCCAAATCTTCAACGTCATTTGTATGTATTTTAATTGTCAGTTGGCTTATGGGTTATAGGAAATATATGTTTAATTTTTTATATATTTTTTAGCTTTATTGTATCATCTCAATTAGAAACTGCCTTCACTGACTTAAAAGAGAGTTTCCTAGTTGGTGGTTTGTAGAACCCAAGAGGGTTCACGAGGAGGATGCATGGTGTTTCTGCTAAAATTTTCCTAATAGTGCCTTAAGCGGTAGATGATTGCCCAATTATGCTTCAAATGCCTTTTTTTCCTCTGTGAATGTTAAAAACATTATAGGCTTGTTTTCAAAATCATTATGAGCTTTTGGGGACAATGGTCATCATTATGATGACTATAATTGTTTGGTAAATAAATCTAAAATATCAGAAGTAGTATACTAAATTACTCTGGAGGCTCACAATATATTTGTTGTTGTTATTGTTGCTGTTGAAAGGAGTTCACCAAACAAAAGTGAGAACCATTGATCCAAATAATGATGCTTCTGGACCTTATAGTTTTAGAGAATTACCTGGGCATACTGATATTTGGCATCCTCTCAGTATATACATGAAGTTGGACTTAAACTCAGATCTTAGCCTGGGACTGAGATTCTCTATCTACTGTGTAACACCTTTCATTTACATATTTAATTGTACCTAATACATATTCAAATTTTTTGGATAAAATCAGGATGGACAAGATGGCTTCCTTTGGCTTTCTGACTTTTTTTTTTTTTTTCTTTTCTCACCATCTATATTTGCTTTTTTTTTGGAGCCACCTCCACATTCTGAATTTCCTTTCTGCACGGATATGTCCCCATCCAAAAGGGGACACTCCCGGAAGATGCAATTTGGATTATGCAAGATTTGAAAAAACTCAGTTCCATGAGATAAATGCCATGATATCACCAAGAGTTTAGTGTCCTTTGAGGAGAGAGTGGGACTGAAGAAAAAGCCATGGAAGGCCAGGCTATCAGCACACACTCAACATAAAGATAATACATTTTGTAGTACCTAATTCTTCTCTCTATTTTTCTCCATTCGATATTTAAATAGAAAATTTGCTTAAGGAACATAAGATTAAATAATGGATGCCTTCATTTAGCATCTTAGAAAAATGTTTGCTTAAAAATAAAGGTTTCAATTTGAAGGCATATATTGGAAAAAATGGTTTAAATCAGTATTTATGCCCCCTGCAAATACATCAGTCACTTGAATGAGTATAGCCAAGTTACTTGCATTTAACAATAGCATTTTTAGAATAAAGAAATTTGAAGCATTTTCAAGGGCAAATTTTACAGTCTGGGGGCCTGTATCTGTTTTATTTGAAATACTGGAAAGTGACATTACCACAAACCGTTATATGGCAGACTTATACTGAGGGTAATTTTTCAACAAGAATTGTCTGGAATCAATCAATTATGGGATCTTCTTGCTTTAATTGAGTGCTACTCTATTTCGTGTGAAAGTCACAAGTCACCTTTTTCAATTAATGACTTTTCCATGCTTTGTGCATGATTTTTAATGTATGACATTTTATTCAAATTACTTTTGAAACCATGTCCTTTTTATTTTAAGACTAACTGATCTCATGGATGCTTTGTAAGAAAGCTATATTACTCCAAAAGAGATCTGAAGCTCTTTTGTAATTTTTAGTCTTAGGAGGCTTCCTGGAGCACTGAGGGCTTAAGGGATTCACCCAGGGTTCCATAGCCAATATGTGTCAGAGGCTGGACTTGAACTAGGAATCTTCCTGATTCTACGGGCCACTTTCCATCCTCTATGCCATGATGCCTGAAATCTGAAGTAATAATAATAATAATAATAATAATAGAACCATGCTTCAATTAGTATCCTAAAAATCAGGAATGCTTAAATAGGAAAAATCCAAAGAAAAGGACATTTTTTTTTTTCTAATACATGTTCTTAAATCTAATGTACAGGATCATAAACCACAAGTTTGGAGCTGGAAGGGATCATGGATATGTTGACTTGGTGCAGTGGTTCTCAAACTATAGCTCAGAGATCCCTGGGGAATCACTGAAACTCAGGAAGTCAGAGGTCAAGACTATTTTCATCCTAATGCTAAGATGCTTTAATTTTTAATAGTATTATTATCAATATATGTATATATGTACACATTTGTATCTGTTTCTATATATACATACATGTATATATATATACACATACATACACAAAAAATGTTTCTATGGATGTTAACTTCTAATACAATAAATATAGATATAATTTCAAATAAAAAAAAACTCTTTGGGGAAGTCTTCAGTATGTTTTAAGACTGTAAGAGGATTGTAGGACCAGAAAGTTTGAGGACTGCTAATGTAGTCAAACTCCCTTTACTTGCAGATAAGGAAACTGCGGATTATGAGTTAGCTACATGCCCAGACTCATATAACTAATAAGTGTTTAAGGAAAGATTAGAATTTAGGTCTTGCTGTCTCAGTGAAGGCCTCTGAATTGAATATTGGATTATTTGAACTTTTCCTTTATTACCACTAATGATGTACATATTTTTACTTCCTTTAAGTAATATAGTAAAATAGGATTCTCCAAGAATGTTGCAAGATCTTCACAGTAGGATTTTCCAAGTGTTCATGGTTCCTGGGGATTCCTATTACATAAAAAAGACCTAATATGTGTCTGTGAATGAGGAGAAAGATGAAGGCACAAAGTCCAGTCCATTCCACAGAATATATCCCACAGGGCTGACTTAGCAGAAACTTCCTTGATAATGAGGGAAATAGCATGTAAAGAAATGTCTGTGCAACACTGCAGCAGAGAAGTTTAAAGAATGAAAATAGGCTCTAGGATCTGAGGGCCAGGAGGGAGGATGGAGGGGAGGGACCAGACTGTCCCAGATGGTGGCCTTGGAACCGAATGGTGAGAGAAGCCAGAGAGGTGTCCAAAAGGACATCTAGTTACTCTTTGAGTTCAGCCTTTACACTGGCAGATCTAGGTTCACACAGAAGGGCTGCTACCACACACTTAGACTCAATTTCTAGCAGAGGTAACCTTGTTGAGGGGAAAATATATTCTTCTTGCTCCCAAATTAGTGCCCTGTTTCAGATTCACAAAATTTTAAGAGTTACAAAGGACATGAACAATAATCTTGTTCCAATTTCAGTGCTCTATGCATTTGGGAGCTTACTAATTTTTTTCTTTTAAAAATGCATCTTACAGATAAAAACTGGAGACCCAAAAGAGTATAATAACTTGTCTAAAGTCAAACTTTATTTTGGGAGACTGACTAAAGCTCAAATCTCTTGATTCCGAGTACAAAACATAAGCTCTTTGAGAGTAACAGCAGTTTTTTGGTCTTCCCAGAGTCTAGTAGACAGTAGGCACTTAATAAATGCTCCTTGATTAGCCTTGCCTAGCCAACATAACATGTAAACTCCCTGAAGGACAAGATTTTTCATTTTGTATTTATATTCCTAATCCTTGGCATAGTTCTTGGCACATAATAGACATTTAATAAATGCTTGTTGAACTGAATTTTAACAACATAGAACTAATGGCCTTTGAGACACAACAGAATAATCAAATGAGTCAGCAAGCACTTAGTAAGCTCTTACTATGTGGTTCTCTAATTGGAACAGTTTAGACACACTATAGATGGGTCATAACAACCTTGCAAGGAGACTTGTGGATCCACTCCACTCGATTGCTGTCTCCTCTGTCCATGTACAACATTAGACTGGGAGCCTCTTTAAATCTCAGCACTTTGAAAATGCCCGTGTGAGAAATAGGAACATTAGGCTCTCTCATTTGGGAAACATGCTAGATTTGGCTGATGGATAATCAAGGTCATAGAGATATTTATTACAAACTTCAAAGTGGTCGTAAGGCATTCTTCATTCTTCCGTTAGTATGATCAGCCCAGAATTTCACTCTTATTGTCATCACGTAGCAAAAATTCCATCAAAATATTCCATTTTTTATCATAATTTCCTTTTTATGGAAGGTAAGTTTAATTTCCAAAGAAATAACTCAATATCACATTAAAAAGTAGCATACAGTACCATTCAACACAAGGGATATATATGCTCGGAATGCAGTTATGCTTTCACCTTGCTTTAAGAATGGCGCTATAACCTAACAAGTAGCAAACACATTTGTTTCCCTGATGATACCTAATAAAATGCAAATCCTGCTCTGCAGAACGTGAGGGCTGAAAGGAAAGCCTTGTGGAGGAATTTTCAATCAGTAGCTAACAAAGTTTTACATCATGAATATATTGGAAGAAAATAAATGAGCTGAATGAAAGGATTGAGATTGATACTCATGGATATAGCTCAAGAGAAGAAATAGACCACAGGAAACTCAATGTTTCATTTATAAGGATAATAGAATAGGATATGTCGAGCCTGAAGGTAAAGAAATGCCCATTAGACTGATTCATGGTGTAAACTGAGAAGATAGAAGGGAGAGCTTAGGAGAGCATAGACAAGAACTGAAAATAAGAAATCAAATTGGTTTTTATTTTAAGATTTCTCAAAATAGAAACGAGTGGATACTTTGGAAGGTGACGCATAAGGGAGGCTTGAACATAGGTCCCATGGATCTAGAATGAATAAGACCCCAAACTTTGGAGAACTTTAACTAATGGCTTACATCCAATTCCTCAAGTCTTGGCTTTTTAGTAAAAGATTAGAGAAGAAAGAAGGCTATCTTGCAAAATTAGACAACTTGTCGATAGCATTCTGAACTTGAAATCAGCACTGGGTTCAGGTTCCATCACTGACATTTATTTTGCCCTGTGATTCTTTGATGTTTCTTAAATGCCATTTTGTTACTTGGCCCTGGTTTGTGATCTAGCTTTAATTTACTATGGAAATTTGCTAGCTGACTTGCTGAATCCCTCCTGCCTGAAGTCTCCCTGACTGTATTCTGAGAAGCCACCTTTCTTTACCTGTTCTTTGGCATAAATCCATCATTGTTCAGATGACCTGAAGTGGGGACAGTAGGCAGTCTTTCACCTAGCCTTGCACCTACAGATAAGATTGATCACTACTCAGATATCTTATTTGTACTTAAAGATTAAAGGAGAATACCTTATCTCTGTCCAGATGATCTGAGAGAACACCTTAGAACAAGTCCATAAAACCCCCACTTAAATCCCTGCCAATCTCTTGAGTAAGGGTTATCTCATACCCTCAGCTGATCCTAGAGATCAGTTCTTTTGTTCTACAGACATTATTTAATCCCTGAGGGGGACCCCCTTAGGTATTTATTTTCTCTTGTCTCTTTCTCTTGTTCCTTTTATAGATTTTATCACTCACTTGTATTATTCTGACCATTGCTCACATCTACCACTGATTTCTGGTAGTAGTAAGTAATACTTCTTGTAATCTCTCTTGGAGTTACCCTTTCCTCTCAGGATCAACTAAATGACCTAAAAGAATAACAGATCAAGGTTGGACCACTGTTACCAGCCTTTAGAACATAAGCTCTTAACCAAAGCTAAGATCACACCTTCTGGCGGCTGTATCTTTCCAGACAATGGGGTACAGAAGCCTCACCATCACCCCTTTTTTGGTAGAGAAGTCTCCCTCCTCTGAAACCCCCAAATCACCGACCTGGGATGGGACTAGAATGTACAAATGACATTCATGGATGTCATTTCATGGATGGGACTTTCTCACTGGAGAGGGAAAGACCTAAGAATCTTTGCCTCAAGGACAGGAAAGTCCTTCCTGTATTTTGTGTCCTTAAGTCAGTGACCTGGGCTGGGACTAAGATCTTTGCCAGCTATTTCTTCTCAGGAACGACCCCCTTCCCTCATCAAAATGAGCAATTATTCAGGCCAGTGTTGAGGAAATTCATATTTCTGTGAGTGTTGAATTCCTTGACATCTGATGACTCTTCAGTCTCAGCAACCGATGGATTTGTCATTCACTAAAGTAAGAGAGTCCCAGGTCCTTTTCAAGCATGAAAGTGGTAGAATTCTGGGTAAGCACATAGTTTATAATGCTTCCTCCTATAAAACTCTTTTTAATGCACGACAAGGATACGTGAACATCCTTACAGCCACACTAAGTATACCTTTAGGGATATGGCGTAGGGCTTGTTGGCTGCTGGGATCCCTTTCAACTTAGAATTTCTGAAATTCTGTTTGGGCAAATTCATTTATCAGCTATCTTAGATATTACAATGATTTTAAAAGCTAACACATTTTTCTTATAAATTTTAAATGCATTGAATAAAGAGTCTGTACCTGGAATGCATTAGCATTATGGATATAATCCTCAGTATTTGCTATTAATTTATTTCCTTGAATTTCAGAGGAATAGGAAGGGGTACAGAGGCCAGCTGTCCCCACCTAACATCAGATGGGAATATTCTCTACAACATTCACATCCTCTGGCAATACAGCCTTTCCCTGGTGACTTCATGGCACTATAGATCTAAAGCTGGGAAGAAACTTTGAGGCTCTCAAATGCAACCTTCTCATCTTATTGTTGAGACAAAGGAGACCTGGAAAAGTTAAATTACACAGCTAGTAAATGTGCAAGCCAGGATTTGAATTTGGATCTTCTGCTCATATTTAAAGGAAGTTCCCTTTCATCTCCCACTCACCAAGACCCAGTATAGCCCATTTCACCTTTGGACAGTTTTGATTGGTAGCAAGTTTTTTTTTAATTGAAGTGGAACTGAAATCTGCCTTTCTGCAATTTTCACTCATTGTTCCAAGTTCTATCCTGCAGGGACAAGCAGAAAAAATCTAATCTGTCTTCACCATGACAACCTTTCAAATCTTTGAAGATAGTGTGATCATATTTCCCACTCATTAGTCTATTATGGGAGTTCTGTTCTCTAACAGCATTACTCAAGACTTATACTGCATTTAGTTATCTGCCAGGCCAAGCCAATGTGGGCACACGCTCATTTCTAAGATTAAATTGAAGGATCTTCAAATAATTTTTGCTGCTGATGTTACTCATTTGCTTTATTTCCAAGGTAATTGCTTGAAATTCTGGTGATGGAAATCTTCTGTTTGATCACAGGGATTTCATTGTTATTGGTTCTAAGTGCTTCTTACTGTCTTCAAGTACATATCATTTGACAAGTATCATCAAGTTGTCATTTGGTTTCTGGTATTATGACCCGACTCTCATGGTGTTTGACTATTGGCTCAAATCATCATAAGCTCCAAAGACTCTCAATTGTAAGACTTTTTGTTCCATATTATCCAGAGGTCTCTTTTCCATCAGAACATCCAATAGGAGCTTAATGATATTAGTTGAAGTGAATTGCTTCAGGGATGCTCTGTATGAGTCTGGATAAGAGAAGGGAATGAAGTTTATTTCCAAATATCTGAGCTATCATGGATTGTGAGAGCTCAAAGAGACACAGTCCAACCTTTTCCTGTACAGAAATTTTCTCTACAAATCCCTAAGAAGTGAACATTGAGTCCAATACCCCAAATGAGGGAGAACCTATTCTCTCCAATGCTGCCCATTCCACTTTTGATACACTCTGACTGTTAAAAATTTTTCATTACGCTTAGTCATACTCTGCCTTCCTAGCATTTCCTAGTTTCTGCTCACTGAAGTAAGGCAGAATAATATAACCCCCCCCAAATCTATAAAATAGCGACATAGTTTTTGAGTCTATGTGCTCTGAATTAATAAAATGTGTGCAAGAAAATTTGGAAAACATTTTGGATCGGGACTTTTCATTTGAATAGTCATTCAAGTTGTGTCTGACTCTTCATGACCCCATTAGTGATTTTCTTGGCAGATATTGGAGTGTTTTTGCCATTTCCTTCTTTAGCTCATTTTACAGATGGGGAAACTGAGGCAAACAGGACAAAGTGATTTGTCCAGGGTCACTCAGCTATGCAGACATTAAGCATGGCCTTCTAGGAAAAAACAGTCCCTGAGTGGGAGTCACAGGACTTGTGATTGCATTCTAGTAAAGTCACATTGCTCTTTGGGTCTTAGTTTTTTTGTGTGTATAATGAGACAATCACACTAGCTAGTGTCTATGCTCTTATAACTTGTCCAGTGACCCATAGATGATAATTTTCAGAGCCACAATGGGAACCCAGGATTTCCTGACATCAAATTCATATCTTAATCCAATAGAATACTGCAAAGTCTCTTTATTTGGAGGATAATTGCTTTGTGTCCCTGGCAAAACATCTAATCTCTCCATGGCTGGATAGCGCTTTAAATCACAGGACATTTGTCCTAAAAATCATTCTGCTTTTATCATTAATAACTGGCCTCTGTTTTGTGTTCTTTGACTTCTTCATCTGAAAACTGTCTGTTCACATCTTTAAACCATTTATCAGTTGGGGAATGACTTGTATTCTTTTAAATTTGACAATTCTTTGTATATCTGAGAAATGAGATCTTTATACAAGACACTTGCTGTAAATTTTTCTCCTTCAGCTTTCTTCTTGTTTTCTAATCTTGGTTGCATTTTGTGCAAAAATCTTTTGTGCAAAATCTTTTAAATTTAATACAATAAGAATTATCCATTTTACATCTCATAATGCTAACTATAAACTGTATATTCTCTTTGATCCAACAACACTACTACTAGATCTGTATCTCAAAGAAATTTAAAAAAAAAAAAAGGAAAAAGAACCTATTTATACAAAACTATGGCAGGTGTGTGTGTGTGTGTGTGTGTGTGTGTGTGTGTTGACAAAGAACTAGAAGTTGAGAGGATGACCTCCATTGGGGAATGGCTCAAAAATTGTGGTACATAATTGTGATAGAATATTATTGTGTCACAAGAAAAGATGAGCAAATTGATTTCAGAATAAGCTGGAAAGACTTACATGAACTGATAGATAGAATGGAGCATAACCAAAAGAATATCATACACAGTAATAGCAACATTACACAACGAACAATTGTCAGTTACTTAGCTATTCTCAACAATACAATGATTCAAGACAATTCCGAAGGACTCATGATGAAAAATACTATCTACCCCCAGAGAAAGAAGTGATGGAGTCTGAATACAGAGCAAAGTGTATGATTTTTCACTTTATTTTTTCAAGATAGTTTTTGTGTGTGTGTGTGTGTGTGTGTGTATGTTTTCTCAACATGACTCATGGAGATATGTTTTGTATGATTGCACATAATAAACCTATATTAAATTGCTTGCCATCACAGGGAATGGGAAGGGAAAAGAAGGCGAGATGGGAAAAATTTTGAAACAAAATAAAAAAAGAAGAGTAAAAATTGCATTTATATGCAATTG
Source organism: Sarcophilus harrisii (assembly GCF_902635505.1). Taxonomy (NCBI): domain Eukaryota; kingdom Metazoa; phylum Chordata; class Mammalia; order Dasyuromorphia; family Dasyuridae; genus Sarcophilus; species Sarcophilus harrisii. Next base: position 7,570,582 of record NC_045429.1, read on the forward strand.
GGGAAAACAAAATATTATCCAAAGAAAAATTAAGCAAAAATATTTTTAGTAAGAAATTTAATGTCATTTTTTTCCTTTTTGGGAAAAAAAATAATCAATAGAATTAGAAGGTAGTCTTGTAGAGTGTTAGGGATGTTGGTCTTGGCATCTAAGGATCTTGGGCTTGAGACTTTATCTTGACACTTATTTGGTGTGTCCTTCAACTTATGATGCTTCCCTCAGCTTTTCTGAGCCTTGATTTCCTCATTTTTAAAATGTGAATACTGATACCTTTGGTACTTATTTCAAAAAATAATAAGAAATAACAATGAGATTGTGTATATCAAATACCAAAAAAAACCCTCAACAACTTTAAAGCTCTCTATAAATGTCCATTATGATTAAAATATAATGAAAATCACTGAGAAAAAGCAATTGAACATTAAACACAAACTCATCCAGATATTGCAGAGAAGTAAATCTCATTCACAAGTTAATTTTGAATCATTAATCATGATATTCAATAATGAGCACATATTGCTTTTTCTTTTACTGATGTCAGTGATTTATTGAATCTCCACCAAAGCATGAATTCTAGATTTGTAATGATGAATAAATGGAGAAGGAAATGGCAAACCGCTCTAGTATCTTTGCAAAGAAAACTCCAAATGGGTCATGAAAGAGTCAGACTGTGACTGAACAACAATTAATGAATCAAAGAGGTATATCTTTTGCATATCCATAATATGTATACATACACACATGTTTGTATACAATATATGTATATATGTATGTCTCCTCATTAGAATATAAAGTCCTTGAGGGCAGAGACTGTTTCAATCTTGCCTTCATCTTCTCAACACCTAGAACAAGTCTACCTAGCGCATAGAAGATGTTTCAGTCTTGTTGATTCACTGATTCCAATGCAAGTTAATGTAATTTTTTCAACTTTTCTTTGGCCAAGATTTTGTATGATCATAAATTTCAAGCTAGAATGGCTGGTAGGGATTATCTCCTTTAACCTCCCTATTTTACAGATGAAGAAACTACGGTCCAGAGAAGTTAAATGATTAATGTAAGGTCACAGAGCTTTTAAGCTCCGACTCCAAATTTGACATTCTTTCCATTATAGCATGCTTGCTCTCTCTTTCATTTCTCTCTTGCCTTTGCCCTGGGTTAGGATATCTCGCAAAATTTCTTCTCTTAATTGTCTAGCTATTTATTTCAAGTGCCCACATTTATTTTACTAGCCAAGATCTTTAGAAGAAAAATGTGTTGCATTAATTTCCTGATGGCAGCTCAAGTAGAACAGAGTTCCATTATAATGGTGCTCATCACAATCAAGTGTCTGATATATTCATAAATTAAAATGTCTCCTGAGGCACAGTAACTATGTACAAGATGTTTGATAGAACCCAATCAATCTCAAATCATGTGTCTGTTCATACAATCCCCTGATATGAGCTTTTTTCCTTTAGTTGCCTTTGGGCTTCAGAGATAACTGGGTGACTTGGTTTCCCTTACTGTATGGTCTTCCTCTTAACTATTATCCTGAAGTGTTATCGACTGCACCCCAGTCACACTAGGTCTGCTCCTATAGGGATGGTCTTACAAAGTTTTGCTCACCCTACAGTTACCTTTGGCAACAACCATGAAACCATAACATTTCACAATGCACAAGAACTAAATGCCCTGGTGTTTCTTTAAAATAATTTTTTTCTTAAGAAGGGTATGATAGCAATAAGTATTTCAAGCATCCTCATGTGTAGGAGGGATTGAATTTGTCCTACTTTGCCCCAGAGGACAGAATTTAGAAGAATGGGTAGAAATTGCAAATGCAAGAAACTGACTTTGGAAAAGAAATGGAAAGAAACGAAAATTCCTAATGATAAGTGCACTCTTCAGTATTTGGCTCCATTTATTGCATCTCACCAGAAATATCTTTAAGACAATAAATCTGTATCCAAGTTCCTCTACAGATAAATTACTGAAAACTATCACCTTATTTTATCCAATATGATAACATAGAGTCACTTCTAGTCATCACAGTGTTTGCTCCTCTTGGGTTACTCTCAGATTGTCAGTGTCCTGTTTACTATGGGTCACTCGCCTCAATGCAATACTCCAAAAATAGTTTAGAAGGTAGAGTATGGTGAGGTAATCACTTCATTCCTGGATTTACAGAAGGCCAAGAGGCAGGTCATTTGTCCAAGATCTTTATGAATTGAAAATGTACCTTAAGGATCCAATGAGTAAGCTTGATTTAAAACCAGGCCAGAGTCCAAGATTCTGGTAGTCAAACATGTGAAATCACAGAAGAGATAGATTATCTACTTTATTTTTTCCTATAAAGTGTCTGGGGTAAAATAATTCTGACCATAATATTTGAGGCAGATCTTTCCCAACCCTTTCTTCCACTAATCTTTTGAATATCTTTCAGCTGTGGACAGTTCCTATCCCTGCTGAGTTTTCATACAGGAAACAGCTGTGTTCAATAGGCAAGAGAAAATGCCCAGTATTGGGTTGGATACAAAACCCATTTTTCACGCTACATTGGCCACACAGGTCTAGTTGCACTGATGAATTCTTGTTTAGATAAAGAATTTGGTGAGATGCTCCTCTAAATATAAAAGAACTGGACAAATATTATTGGAAAACATTTCTGTCCCCATAAACGGATGCCATAATGACATGTTCTTCCATAAACTGTTCATCTTTAAAAACTCATTTGCCTTTTTCTTTACGAAAATAATCAGCAACATTTTAAAAAATGATACAAACCCAATGAAAGACAAAGTGTTTAATTTTTTGAATGCTATTTAATTAGAGATTGTTCTTTATATTTATAAATGGTCCAATGGACGTAATGAAAGTTTCAATTTAGTTAAAACCCTTAAAAGAATTCATCCATCTAAAGTTGCATTGGAAATTGTCTGGATAGGCAGAGAATATACATCTAACTTTTCTAATAATAAATTTGATGGATACAAAATGCTTCTGGTTAGGATTTTTTGGAACACAATATAATTCTAAATATCAAATATTTCCTAATGGCCTTGGAAGCGCAAGACACCAATTAATTTTATTTCAAAAAACATTGCTCATAAAATTATGAAGCTCATTTTGTAACTAGAAGGAATTGTTAAATCATTATTTGGGTGTTGTAAATGTGAACTCAGATGCATAAATCCTTTGAAAATGTCATCATGCAGTGGAAAACTAAGAAATCATGACTATAAATTCAAAAAGGTGATTAGTTTAAAGCTTAGAGCCCTTATAACATCATGACTTTAAACAGTAAAAGACATAAACAAGTGATCAGCATGGCAGAACAGGAAATAGAGCCCTTGGGAAGATGGGGCTTCAAAACATTATAATATAAAATGTAATGATGAGTTTTTACTCTGAGAATGATTTTATATATATATATATATATATATATACACACATAAATATCTATATCTATACATATACTTATTGATATATCACTATCTATATATGACTAAAGATATGAAGACAGCAGAAAATTAATTCCCAGCCCCTCACAAAAATTAAAACAGAAATCTAGAAAATTGTTTTTATTTAGCCTATTTTGTTGAACTAACCAGAAATAACAAGGCAGTATTCTTTTGATAAGGCATTGGGCATAACTGAAGGATCATTGAATGAGGAGCTGGAGGCCCTGAGTGACCAGAATCACTGAACTTCAGAAGTTAAAGGGACTTTAGAAGAGGTCAGGTTCATCCCATTGCTGAATAATTCTCCACTCTCCATCAGACCTGAAAAGTTGTTATAGAAGTAGAGCATTTTCTATAGAATAATCAATGATAAAGGAATCTATTGCTTACTACTAGCACTCTTTCCCACTTTCAATTAGTTATAATGAAATGTTTCCTGTCTTCAAATAGTCTATACTCACTGGTCCTTGACTTCCTCATCTGAATACTGAGGTCACAACTAAGGTTCCCTCTTATTCATAACAGGACAATCTTCCCCCTCAAGAATTTTCTTTAAATGATAAATATAGCAATAACAACTAATATTCATTGGGTCTGTCATCTCATGATCATGGAGATTTAGTTCATCAGTTCTGAGAATGGCTCTTCCATGAAGCAATGTGATATATTAGATAGAATAGTAGAATTAGGAAAATTTGGGATTATGCCAACCTCAGAAATACATTTCTTGGAAATGTGATCTTGGGAAAGTCATTTCACTATTCTGGATTCAGTTTCTCTATTTATAAAAGAGTTTATTTTGGGCCAGATCACTTCTAAGGTTACTAAGTCTGTGATCATTAGAATAAAATTTCTATATAATATAGGATTTGGAAATGCACCATTCTTCATGTACTTTGAAATTGCAATAAAAAGCCTTTTGGGGTTGGGAGGTCTGTGGAATGCTTTAAACATGTCATTTCTTTTAATCCTCATAATAATAAATGGGGGAGAGTACTAACTGGAATTATCATCTTCATTTTAGAAATGAAGAAACTAAAAGTCAGAGAGGTGACTAGACTTACCTATAACCTCATAGTTAGTAATCTGAAAGGAGACTTGAACACAGGTCTTCCTGACTCAAAATTCAGCATTTTACATCATATTTCAGTGGTTCACTGGAAGAATAATTGGTTCTTTTAATATTATTGTTGTAATGATATAATGTCTTGGACTCAGGATGATCTGGCTTTATGTGATGGGAAAGTCATTGAACCTCTCAGTGTCCTATACAGCTCTCTAAGAGTGTGAGCTACAGAGAAAGTGCGAACTCACCTTGGTAGAGGGAGTGTCTTTACTTTGGCGTTCTTTTCATCAGAGAACTAAACAATAGTTTTGGACAAATAGCATACAAATCTCAGGCTTGATGAGTAAGGAACAATAATTATTTCTTTTCTCGCTCCATGACCAACTTCTCTCCTTTTTCATCCATACATGTCCCTGACAATGCCTCTTTATGTTTTTTTTTTTTTTACATGCAAATCATCGCTGACAGCAAGGATCACTCTATTCACAAGTAGTTTGCATCTCTCTATTGTTCTGTGGGCCACCAGTAAGTTTGATTTATCCAGCGTTATGGTATTCCATATTTAAAGTCAAAGATTATCATTGGGAGAATAAAGTTATTAAAGAGATGAGCATATGTTACAGTCAGCAATACAGGGTCAGTGAAAGAAGAGCATAATTTTAAAATTGTGATCTGATATGATCACCTCACACTATTTTGTAGCATTTTTATTGCTTCTCTGCTGTATATGTCTAAGACATGTATAACTGTAAATTGTAAGTTGCATAACTGTAAGGCAACTTAAAATTTTTAAATGTTTCCCAAAAAAGTAAGGGGATTTTAGTTTTGTTTGGGTTTTTTCTAATATTCAGTAATACTTTCTTATGTTGGTTGCCCCCTTATTCATTCCTGCCTAATGATCATAAAAATAATATATACATATCGTTGTAAGGATTTTTAAGAGAAAGAACTTCTTGTGTCTTAATACAGATTGAAGCATCCTCTGTTTCTTTATATACATCTCTCTCATTTTTTTAAATTTAATTTTTCTTGAGGGTTTTTATTTTCATTAGAGTGGGAGATCTATGTTTTTTTCCCCCAAACTTGACTTTTGTGGAAATGTTTTGCACAGTGTCACAAGTGATTTTTTAATTGTTGGTGGGGATAAGGGAGAGAACCAAGAACTCACAAATTTTAGAAGTAAATGTTTTTTTTGGTCTTGAATATAACTGGGGAAAACATTAAATAAATAAAACAAAAGCAAATTACCTATAAAGTCATAAAGAGAAGTACAGACTGAGGACAAGGCCAGTAAAAAATTCCTAGAAAAATTTCTTTAAGAGCTAAAAATGGTATTATAATGAAATGAAATTACTAGAGGAAAGAATTGGGGATGGGGAAGAAAGGGAGACATAAAAGGAAAAAGATTTGGAATAAGAATCAACTAAAAGCTTAATCCTAAATGTACAAATCTTACCCAAGTAATAAACTCCTTCAAAATCAGAATGAGTAAAATTGGCATTAATGATATCATGAAAAAACAAGAAATACTAAACCAAAAAATAGGAGAAAATGTAAGGAAAACGGTATCACCAATAACTAACCTGGAAGATAAATCATGGAGACAGAATTTACTCATAGGATTACCAGAAAATAGATCATGGAGAGAAAATTTAACTTATAGTATTATCTGAAAAGCATGACCAAAAAAAGACTCTAAATATCTTACTTTAGGAATTCATGACAGAGAACTTCTCAGTCTGTGGAGGAATTTGGAAATATAGAGGAATTAGGAAATATGGGAAACCAGACCAGTTTTCCCCTATGATTCTTCCAAGAAAAGCCTAGAAATACTTCCAGGTTAAGAAACAATCAGGAAACAAAAGAAAAGGAGAAAACAGTGAGTAATTTTTCTAGTTTGAGGACAGAAGTAGGTCTGTGACCTACAGGGAGATGATACTCCCAGGAGACTTTCAGTGTAGTTAAAATACTAAACTAGTTAAAACACAGTGTAATTGGATCCTCTAGCTCTGTGTTAGGAGAAGATTCTGTCCAATCTAGTTAGGACAAGGACTTCAGAAAGCAGAAATGGGAAATCAAGTCAATCTTAATACCAACATTCTGGAACTAGGTTAGAGATCCAGTGTAGAATAAGGATGAGTTCTGAATCTAGGGGTTTTGGAAACATCTGTGCACTAATGAAGAGAGAAAAGAAAGGCATTAGCTTAAGGCTATGAACTGGACTAGAACAATGTGGAATCTTAGATTTACTCTGCTACTCAAGACTAAGGCTGATAGCTGAATGACCAGAGCAGGGAGCTCAGACTTAGGGGGGAGCTAGAAGGTCTCTACATCTTCAGAGTCTTTCAACTATCTTACATGGGGTAGGGTCAACATCAGGAAATGGGGAATCCAACTAGGGGCAAGCCTATAGTTGTTTCCTTCAGACTCAAATCAGGAGGAAAAGATCAGAAAAGGAGATAAGCCCAGAGAAATTCAAAAATGAAAACTCAGGAAGGTTATATTCCAAATCCAGAATGATCAGGTCAAGAGTTCAACTACAGAAGAACCATAGCTGCATCACACAAGATTTAGCAGCTACTGTCATAAAGTAGTCTAAGTGGTATAATTGGATGATTGGTATAAACTATTCCAAAAGGCAAAATTTAGAAGTTTAAAACAAAGAATAACTTGTTCAGAAAAGCTGAATAATCTCACAGGGGGAAAATGTATTTTTAATGAAACAGAAGACTTTTTTTTTTTTTTAACATTCCTGATGAAAAGATCAGAGGTGAATAGAAACTTTGAAATGAAAACAAGGGAGTCAAACTCTCTTCCCAATAAAAAAGGTAGATACAGATAAGGAATTTAAAATACTAAACAAAAAAAAAACATTTTCATTGTAATTAGCAGATATGAGTGCCCCTTAATGCCACAGAAAGAGACAAATAAGATAGAATCTGTGAGATTCATTTTTGTATATGCTGATAATCTTTTAGGAAAAGGAAAGGAAAGAAAAAAGGAATAAAACAGAACAGATAGGATTTCTTGTTTTATATTATCAAAGTACTTTACAAACAAGGTAGAAAGGGAGTAGGGAAGCAGGCAGCACTTGGACATCACTTTCATCCAAATTGCTCAGAGGAGAGAATAGAAATACATATTACCTTGGGCAAACCTTGACTTCTTCTACTTTAGTTTCTTCATCTGTAAAATGGGGGATAATATTAATACCTACCTTTTAGGATTGTCATTGAGATCAAATGAGATAGCACATAAAGCATGTTATAAATCTTAATGTGTTCTATAAATTCTAGCTTTTGTTAACTGCTTTCCATTGTCATCATTACTAGGATAAAGGGAAAGGCTTGAGGCAGGAGAAACAATTAGAAAGCTATTATATAGTCTGGGAGGTGGGCATTGAGAACCTGAGCTAAGGTGGTGTCTGTGCTAATGGACAGAAGGGGACGTGAACAAGAGTTGTAGATATTGAAATGACAAGATTTCAGCTAATTGGCTGAATGGAAGCCAGAATTGTTATATTTGTAATATAACTCCTAATAAGTGTACATCAAAAGCCCCTATTTCTAAAGTTAAATATAAAGCAAGAGGACATATTATTAACTCTGCAGATTGATATCTTCTCTTGGTTGCCTGAGGCTACAAGGCTCCTGAGCTACTTCTGGGCTCCTTCCAATGGGCCGTCATCCTCCATGCTCTGCTGCATGTACCCATTGCTACAGCCCAGTAGACCATTCTCTTATCACATCCAATTTGCTCATGTGAATCTGCACAGGCTACTAAGGTGTCTGGAGCAGGTCCATTTTCTTTTATCTATCAGCCTTATCCTACCTCCGTTTTGAAGCACAAGACAATGGAATTTTTCCCTACATTGGCTAATATGTGGCCTTTGAGGCTCCTTCCAGACCCGAGTCTTTGACTAAGAAAAGACTCTTTACAATCATTGCCATTGATTTAACCTACAATATTCTTCTCCAAAAACTTCATTTCTATACAATCAATTTTCATGGATCCATCTTGTATAAGAGAACCTTTAACACTAAAATGAAAGGATATATAAAACAGGAGGCAAATGTTCTCCTAGTTGGGTTTTTTAGTATAACATGCATTATTTATGTCCAAGGTGAAGGATTTACTTTGGAACATTAAATAAAATCCTTAATGAGCCTGGTAGAAATGGCCATGACTTTGGACAGTCTGACACTCTCATTAGTAACAAAGCCATCCTGTGAAGTGATCGCTTGGGGAGGGGGGAACCTGAATTGTAATCACTAAGAGAGCTCTCCAAGTCCAAAGGGGTCACTGTAGAACATTAGACAAAGTAATGCTCTTTTCCCTTTCCCATATTTACCTTGGCATCAGAATTCAAAGAGAAAGGTGTTTTGAGGAAGGAATGGTTCCTTGATTTGTTTTCTTCAGTGTCTAGCACAGTTCCTGGCTACACAGGAGAAACTTAATAAATGTTTATTGATTTTGCCTGCAGATAAAATACATCCTATTATACAAACAATTAAACAATGAACTGGTCTCTGCTTCCGATCTTTGGGAGCAGATATTTTCAAATGCTCATTTATTACACTCGTATTTTCCTCCTTTTTCTTCTCTTAATTTTTATACACTATGTGAAAGAGCTGGGATTTTACTAGAGGGGGGAAACACCTCCACAGATCCCAGGTTTCTACTAGTCTGTGACTTAGTAAATAAAATCTAGGTAGTTGCTTCAGGTCCATCAAGGGGAAGTGACAGTGCTTAAGATTTCACAGCCAGTAATTATTTGGGGGAAAAGGGCTTTCAACCCAGAAACTCCTGTCAGCGTGCCATCCATTCAATATCTCATTCTGTCTCAATGACAAAGGTCCGTACTAATATTATCCCCCATTTTACAGATGAAGAAACTAAAGTGGAAGAAGTTAAGGCTTGCCCGAGGTTATATGTATTTCTACTCCTTCCTTTGACCAATTTGGATGAAAATGATGACTAAGTGCTTCCATCCAGCAACTCATTCTTTGAGCCCTGTTATTTCTACATCTTTAACATCTCTATACAAATCCTCAGTCATCTGGGGATAAACATCACCTTCATTAAAAAGAATTCTTTGCTGACTTCTCAGGCAGAAAGCACATCATTTGAGCAGCCTCCCCCTCTCATTTCTGGTCATTGGGTGTGGTGGAATAGGGGCATGTGATCTGGATTTCATATTGAGAGGAGTGATACATTACTAAGAAGGAGCTGCTGAAGGTCAATTTCAAAATGGGAGATGTGATTTTTTTGCTGACCCACAATTTGAAATGATTCATTATATGGCAGCCCCTCTGGGCTCACTTTCCCCAACTCCCACTCACATAGCCTGGTTGGATTTCCAGACGGCTGCTGACAACATTTGTCCTAAAGGTTCCAGGAGTAACCTTGAGGTTTTAGGGATTTCTCCTACTGCTTCCTTATGAACTCCATGTCTCTGGACTCTCCCCTTTCTCTTCAACAACCCCTCCCCAATCTGACATCAATCAATGCCCTTCCTTGGACACTGCTGCTGATCTAAATAGGAAGTCTAAATATTCCTGCTCTTTCAAGAGTCACAGGATTATCCTAGCCCATTGCCAGTTGTGGGGATGGGGAGAGAACTCAATCATTCCCTGATCCCCCCACTCCCAAGGCATTTTTCCAATCACTGTCACTGAACTGGCTCATTGTTAGAAACTCTTGCAGAAATGTCGAAATTTCTGAACTGTCTTATACACAGGCTGAAATGTGTCTGATTTTTTCAACCAGTCCCATTACATTTCCTACCTGGCTTCATCTGATTTTATCTAATGATCAAAATATTTGATTTCTCCCAGTCTGAAGATAGAGTTGTTCAATCAATATCCAATTGATATTTTTGATCGATTTGATTGAAAAGAGTTGCCTATAGCTTTTCTGAATGCATTAATTTGGGTTGGGAACGCCCTTAGAATGGTTCATCACAAGTTAATCACTTCAATAACTTTAATTCAAACATGTCTACACACTTATTATATATCTACAATAAATGCCAATGGAAAGAAGCTCTGGTTTTGTCAAGATGGACAATTCCTGGTGAGAGCCCTCTGTCGGTGAAGATGGGGCACAATTAGGAAGGAAATTGTGGGTGAGAGAGGCTTGAGGTGCAGAAATGTATGAACTACTTACCAAGATTACTGGTAGCGTTCCAGACAGGTGTGAGCCCAGTGCTAACTGTTCTGTCATGCATGTCTCTCACACACACCCCACCACCACCATCACCATCAAAACTGAACTTGTCAAATCACTGATGTAAAGGACTTCCCTGGAAAGTTATCTTTTGATTGGTCTGCCAAGAGTTTTCTGGGGTTGCTGAGAGGCTAAGTATTAATAATGATAACTAGCATGAATATAGTGCTTTGAGATTTCCAAAGTGCTTTACATGGCATCTTATTTAATCCTCACAATCACCCTATAGAGTAGGTGCTATTATTAATCTCATCTTACTGAGGAAGAAATGGAAGCCCCGCAAGATTTAGTGCGAAGCTAGATAGTGACACAGGTAGAGTGTTGGCCATGGTGTCAGGAGTAAATCTGGCTTCAGACACTTATTAGCTGTGTGATCCTGGGCAAGTGACTTAATCTTGTTTGCTTCAGTTTCTTCTTCTGTTAAATGGACTGAAGAAGAAAGGGCAGTATTTTTGTTAAATGAAAAACCCAAATAGGTCATGAAGACCCAGTTACGAGTTAAACAATAAAGATTTGGTCATATCTAGGGTCCCATAGCTAGTTTAAAGAAAGAATTTGAACTCAGCTTTTCCTGATTTCAAGTCCAACACCTGATACCTCTTGCCCAGAGTCATAGAGCTCATATGACCTAGAAAAAGGACTTGAAACCAGGTCTCAAGGACACTATGGACAGTTCTGTACTATAATGCCAATAATAAGTCTGTCAATGAATATTTATTAAGCACCTTCTCTATGTCAGGCACTGTATTAAACACTGGGGATAAAAAAAAGAGACAATCATAAGTCCTTGCTCTCAAGGAGCTTAAAGCCTAAGGGAGGAGACAACATGGAATCAACTCTGTACAAATAAGCTGTAGACAGGAGAAAATGGAAATAATCAGCATGTTATGTGGAGTAACTTAGATGTAAAAGGCCAAGTGACTTGGTTTGGGTAAATGAGATCATTTGATCCTGAATGTTCTTGAACCATTGAAGGACATAGACAGCTCCTGGCACTGGAATATTAAGGAATTGTACACACCTGGGTCTAAAATCATCATAAGAAAGATAAAAAAAAGACTGCTGACTGAGAAATTTCACAGCTTCCCTGTTGCATTCCAGAAAAAAAACAGATATCAAAAGTCTATGGTTTTCACAGGAGTCTAGAGTTAGTGATGGTTCTGGGGAGCTCAGTGGCCAGCCAGATCATCCCGAATCATTTGTTTTCTCTATAACATCTCTGGTTATCTAGTATGTATTGATATCTCCAATATTATGGCCACACTCCCTCTTGGGACAGCCCACTCAATTTTGTGAACATCTCACATGATTATGAAGTTTTATTATATCACAATGAGTGGGATCATCACAGTGGGTGCTAGATAAATTATACCTAGAACCCCTAGAAGGTGGGAGGCTCATACTTTCTCTGGGATGAGCCCCTCATTACAACCTTGATTTATCTTGGCTAGCTATCACATGTCAATGGTAGACTACCATTATATTGTTACATTCAAATTATCTCAGTTTCCCTGGGATGAACTTTTTGAAGTCAAGTAAACTTTTCCTATTTTCTATTCTTGAACACAATATCCAATGCATATTTGATGTACACACCAGTAACTCCCATGGTAAGATATTCATAGAGTAAATTATATTTACATCATCACCCACTCACAATAAATGTCATTTTGTAACTTAAATACAACCATTCATTAACAAAAACAAAAGAAAAAAATAACACCACAGGTATTAATAAGATGAATTATAAAGCATACAGTACCTTGGATCATTCTCTCCAACCATTGTAGGAAATGAAGTTAATCCACAGCGAATAGGAGGTGCCCATTTACAGGAACTAGCAGAGTAGCACATGAGGGAGGGAAACTCATCTATGCTTAAGCTAAGTCCCAAATCTGAACTTCATATTTAGATAATATTGATCCATCAGGGAATCTATACATTAAAAGAAACTGAGCTTCTGTTTACCATGTGGCTATTTATCCTTCCTATTCGTCAACTGGGAAAATCCTCTTTTTTCTCTAATCAGGACATAAAATTCCCAAACTTTTTCCAATTTATAATTTTTTTCTAAAAAGCTACTTAGAAAAAAAAATTTTTAGAATTTTAGTTGTACTCTGAGATGAAGAACTACAAAGTTCATCCTACTGATTATTTCCGGGTTAATCACATTATACCAGCTGACTATTTATTCACTTGGAAGTCTCATTGTCCAATCAGAATGGAGCTTACAGCACAACCCAGATTGACCTTAAATCAATTCACCTGGATATCAAAGCACCTGCAAAGCTTTCTGCTTTTCCTTATGCCACAGGAGGCAGCAGAGAGCAACAAGTTCTTGTAAGAAGTTTTGCCTCTCTCCAATTCAAAGTAGTGCTGAAGAGCATAACTGTCCCTCTTTATCAATGAATTAATTTCTCTATTTCTTCAATCAAAAATCAATTGGTAGAAATCTGTTATCTGACTGTTCCCAACAGTCAGGTAACAGTCTGTAAAATAACAGAATAACAGGTTCTACGGAACAACTTTTCAGCATTTTTCTGAGAGCTTTCTCTACAATTTACTGGTTTGAATGAAAGCCTCCCAACTCCCAACTCTCCAAATTTTCTGTATAAAATTGGCAATTCCTTTAAAATCATATCTCAGGCCTCATTTCCAAAATATATAGAGAGCTGACTCTAATTTATAAGAAACCAAGCCATTCTCCAATTGATAAATGGTCAAAGGATATGAACAGACAATTTTCAGATGATGAAATTGAAATCATGACCACTCATATGAAAGAGTGTTCCAAATCATTATTAATCAGAGAAATGCAAATTAAGACAACTCTGAGATACCACTACATACCTGTCAGATTGGCTAAGATGACAGGAAAAAATAATGATGAGTGTTGGAGGGGATGTGGGAAAACTGGGACACTGATACATTGTTGGTGGAGCTGTGAACGAATCCAACCATTCTGGAGAGCAATCTGGAATTATGCCCAAAAAGTTATCAAACTATGCATACCCTTTGATCCAGCAGTGTTTCTACTGGGCTTATACCCCAAGGAGATACTAAAGAAGGGAAAGGGACCTGTATGTGCCAAAATGTTTGTGGCAGCCCTGTTTGTAGTGGCTAGAAGCTGGAAACTGAGCGGATGCCCATCAAGTGGAGAATGGTTGGGTAAATCGTGGTATATGAATGTTATGGAATATTATTGTTCTGTAAGAAACGACCAGCAAGATGAATACAGAGAAGCTTGGAGAGAATTACATGAACGGATGCTAAGTGAAATGAGCAGAACCAAGAGATCATTATATACATCAACAACGATACTATATGAAGATGTAATCTGATGGAAATGGATTTCTTTGACAAAGAGACCTAATTCAGTTTCAGTTGATCAATGATGGACAGAAGCAGCTACACCCAAAGAAAAAAAACACTGGGAAATGAATGTAAACTGTTTGCATTTTTGTTTTTCTTCCCGGGTTATTTCTACCTTCTGAATCCAATTCTCCCTGTGTAACAAGAAAACTGTTTGGATCTGCACACATACATTGTATCTAGGATATACTAGGACATATTCAACATATATAGGACTGCTTGCCATGTAGGGGAGGGGGTGGAGGGTGGGAGGGAAAAATTGGAACAGAAGTGAGTGCAAGGGATAATGTTGTAAAAAAAATTACCCTGGCATGGATTCTGTCAATAAAAAGTTACTATAATAAAAAAATTAAAAATAAAATCATATCTCAGCCTCCAAATTCTTATATTATTTATCATTTTTAGTTTTTATCAGTTTTAAATAAAAATTATATGTAAATGTGCTGTTACCAAAACCATCTCTAGTTCTACAGTATACAGTATGGTCTAATATATCTTTGGTGTTCTTGAACCTTTTTTTTTTAAACTCATATTTTTCTGGCTTTAAATAAATAAAAAAAATCTTTGCCTCTTTATATTAATCTTTACCAGGTTATGTGCCTTTATATTCCTAATTTCATTTTTGTCCCAAACTTCTCAAATTCTATCTGAAGCTGTGTTTCTTCACCTCTTATTAAATTAGTTATTTTCCTCTCCCTTTTGCTATTAAAATGTTGATTTATAACAATTGCAATATCTTACCTTCTTTTTGATGTAAATAATTTTTTTACACAAAAATACTTTTTAATGATCCTTTCATTTTCAAACTTTTCCACAGGAAAAATATCTTAAAGGAACCCATATTTTATATTTGGAGGAGAGCTCATATTTTCAAAAGGTAAGTTTGATGTTTGGCACTGTTTACTGCATAAATAGGTTGTGTGTGTGTGTGTGTGTACTTTTGAATATAACAAATTTGAGGTTTTATTGGTCTATGAGGTCATTACTATATGGAATTTCTGGCATGGAAGCTTTCTTCACCCACAGAGAGAAATAAGCATCTCTTAGAGAACTACTTGAAACATTGAGTGTTTGTGAAGTGCCCAGAATTAGGGTCACAGTTAAAGTTAGGGTGTGTGAATCTATCTTTCTGATTCCAATTCTGATTCTCTATTTGCTATTCTATGTAACTTATCTCTAACACCATCAATATGTACAAAATCATGATTTCTCCAATTATTTCTACTTTGACTTTCTTTGAAAACCATAGAATACAAAATGTTTTTAGAAAATGCAGCTGTCAGTGACATTTTGAATAGTAAATAAGAAGCTATCCAATGAGCATTGATTAAGTACCTTTTATATAAAAACAATAGGAAATGGGGACTCAAAGTAATCATATATAATGAAAAGATATCATGAGAACATACTCAAGAGTCATTAAAAACAATTTCTTTATAATTCTCATTCTCCAAAGGTAAAAATTTTACTGAACTTCCCTCATTTCTTTAGTGTTAAAACTCTAATTTACGTAAAACCTTCTATCAGCAAAACAAAACACATTTACTTTGAAAGTACAAAATATCTCAAGGTGAACAAATATAAGGTTATATTTTCAAGTGTTTACTTAAGTTTTTGGCTTTCTTTATGAGTATTGTTACAAAATTCTAAATCCTAAACATGATTTACCCACAGTATGTATAGACATTCAATTAATTAAGGAACCATGCTCACATTCTTCGTAAAAATACCATAGCTCAGAAATGGTGTTTAATCAAACATTTTAGGCATAAATATAAATAGTATAAGCCCAGTGGGACTGGCCAAGATCCACAATCATGTGATATACTCATGCTCCATTTTATCTTGTGCACTAGAGTATGTATTAATAAAAATTGAAGAGAGGTAACTATTACTTTCTTTAGTTTCTTCATGTCTCCAACTTTCTGACGAGGTCAAGGAGTGGCCCTCCCGCCCCCATTGCCAGCATTACTTTTCCCATTGCTGACCTTATTTCTCTGACATTTTTCTTTTTGGAAAGATTCATAAAAAAGAGTGAGAGATGGAACCACTGGCAGGAATGATACTCAAAGAAGGTTGATACTTGAATGTGACCCATATCTACTCCTGTCTCTGCCCCTCACTGCTGTATAAAACTACTTTCACATTTACAGATCTAAGTTATTGATAGAAAACCACATACTAAACATGTCTGAAATATATTATTGTCTTATGAGTGAAAGAAAAAACTTCCAATAAATTTAAAGCTGTTTTGTTTAAAGAATATGGAAAAGCAAAATGACCACCCAGGTTAGGTTATTAAGATGAAAGATATAAAGTAGCACTTCTTCTCTGGAATAGGACACCACTATATTGAAGCTATACTACCTTTTATATAACCATGTTTTATTTTTAAACATTCTGAACCACAAGTAAGAAATCAACCTGATAAAATCAATATTTTCATCTTATTCTGAAAAATTATTATCCTATCATAAATTATTTTCAAATTTCAGAAATTAGTGACTCATTTTTGTTTGTTTTACTTGGAATGTTCTCCCTTCTAATAATTATGGAAATTCCCCATCCCCATCAGCAGCAACTTCAGCCCAAATGACACCAGATAGACCTAGGTATACAGCACCTCCTAGACTGGATCCAATCTTCACAGCCAGCTTCTGGAGATACAAATGCTGTTCATGAGGAGCCAACAATTCCCACCAACTTCCAACAAGTGCCTCTGATAGAACTGACAAGTTAGTCTAGCCACCCTGGGAGAGACATGGAAATCATCATGGTCCATTTCACACCATTGTCCAGACCACTATCTCCCCTCAAAACTCAAGTGGAGATAGCCAATCCCCCAAACCTTGGAAATCTCAAGACTTTGAGCCCAGTGCCCCACTAGGAAGCAGCCACAGGAATATGGCAACTTCCCCTGCAAGTGTGACCACCAGCTACTGAAGATCCAGAAAGAAAAATCATTGCTATCAAAGACCTCGGTCCAGTCCAATGGTTCCACATCAAAAACTGATATGATTTTATAAGTTGGAATGATTTTGAAGGAGAAAGCAGATGGAAATCTGCTTTGCATTTGTCCCCTGAGGTTCACGGGACCTTTCCAATCTGACTTGTGCCTGAAACTTTCCCTATGTCTTGTGTCCTATATTAAAAAAGGGAGCTCCTTGAGAATCAAGGTTGATTTAATTTTTTTATTTCTATCTCCAGTGCTTAAGTACAGTGTCTTGCACATTAATAGGTGCTTAATAAATGTTTTTATTTATTCATTATAGACCATTGTAGATTATACTTTTATGTATGCAGAAAGTGTTAGAGTAAATCTCAGACTTTAAGAAAGGATAAATTTCCTATGATTCCAACATGTCTGTTTTGTAAAAATAAAATAAAATATTGTTTTAATTCCTTTAAATAAAATTTGTGATATTTTGAAAATATTTGTAAATACAGAACTGATAATAATTGTCCTCAGGATCCTGTTTTAAAATGGGATTAAATAGTGATGGATTTTGATGCATTTCATGAAAAATGATAAATTTAATTTTTTTTTTTTTTACAAAATTCAGGCATATTATGTACTCCAAGGATGATATAAGGAATTTGAGACTAAAAGACTTATGGGGGTCTGTAACTATATGAAGAACCTAAGCTCTACTCATCTACTTTTCCCTTCTCATGACTGGAAAGGCAAAGCAAATTCTTAATTTTCAGTGATTTAGTCTGTTGAATTTCCTAAGTGGCCAGGCAGACAACATTTAGGAAAACTAATTCAATCCTTCTTTCAGAAGCACATAAGTCGAAATTGAAATGCTACGGAGAAAATGAATGCCTCAACCTTGATATACAAAGATTGCCATTTCTCCCACCAGCTGAAAACAAAAATTTGAAAATTGCACATCAGAACTTTAACAAAATATGCTCACTTACTTTGGTAGAGTTTTCAAGTGATTTTCTCTTAATTCCAAGATCCGCAATTTGACAAGTCTACAGAAAGAGAGACAGAATTGATCCTTAATATGATCATATGACAAAAGTGGGTCAGAAGTCATCATGAATGATTTTTATCCCCTCTTGCTTAGACAGAAAGGGCCAAGAGAATGGGAATCTTGTTGTCATATGGTATAAAAGAGCTGTTTTTGATGACCAACAACAGGGCCCAGAAGAATAGTAACTTCCTTTGTAAAGGAAACAGGGCTTCCTAAATTTTGACTACCTTGTCCAGGACATATGGGTAGCCAATTGCAGAATGGGATCTCCAAGATCAGTGTTCTGCTTCACAATCTGGCTTTTTATTTATTTATTTATTTTCTGAGGAAATGTTAAGTGTCTGAGGCTAGATTTGAACTCAGGATATTCTGATTTCAGGGCTGATGCTCTATCCACTACACCAACTAGCTGCCCCAGTAAGGCTGATTTTTATGCTCCTCTGGCTACAGAGCCAGAGGTTTCAATCCTGCTTGTACACTATGTCTTGGGTCATTAAGCTTTCTCAATCTCATTTTCTTCAATCATCAAATGATTGGATTGGATTTGGCTCCTTGAAGGTCCCAGCAATCACCTACTTTGTGAATTGATGAAATTTCATGGGTTTTTATGAGCCATTGGCTACATAATTCTTCTAGGTAAGTCACTTCCATTTCACAGAGTGACCTGACACAGGGAGCTTCTTCACTAACCCTAACCCTTCACTAATGAAAGGACACATCTGTTCCTTCCCTCCCCACAGTTTTCAAAAGCATAGTCCATGATTTCTGTGTTTGGGACAAAAATTCCATTCATTTAATCAAGAATTCAAGCATCTATGGACTCTTAGGTAATTTACTATCCAGGAGGGAAAGGAAATTTTATATAAATAATTATAAAACAAGGTAGAATTTCAGATCTTGAAAAGGAGCCAGAAAGAGGTAATAATGATAAGAGCATTTCTAGGGCACGTACTATGTGCCAGCCACTTGCTAAGTGCTCTATACATATTATGTTCTTTGAGCTTTACTAGGGAGATAGGAAACTGTTGTTATTTCCACTTTATAGGTGAAGAAACTGAGGCAGAGATAAATTAAGTCTTTTGCCCAGAGTCACACAGCTAGTAAGGTTTGAGACTGGATTTGAACTTGCTCTTCTTTATTCCATGGGACACTTGAAGTGTAAAGTAAGTATTGTTTTAGTCTTTTTATTTGCATCTGCTTGGATTTAGCAAAAATCCTGAGTATCTCGTGATAGATTATTATTGATGGATACTTATTAGAAAGTTAAAGATTCAGATGCGTGTTCCCTTTTTCTAACCAATCAACTCATTAGTTTAGCTTATTCTTGCTATGAGTTGTCCAGACTCAGTTCAGCTGACCCAGGCAGCAGAAAGTTGTTCTTTGCTAATATTGAAGAGTTAAAGGCTGGATTGGGGGGGGGAGGGAAGAATCCACAGCTAGTGTTTCTTTGGTGATATTGCTTATTAAGAATTCATTCTCTGGCTTGTATTTAGGATTAAAGAAATTTTCAGCTTCTTTGTTCCACATGTGGTGTTTCACCTGGGCTGTCCAGGTCTGACAAATCTCTCCTTTAACTACTTCCAGGTAGAGCCATCTGCTTGGTACAGTAGCTGACCCCCTCTCTTCTCCCTCTGGCCATATGTCCATTTTTGCATGCTTTCATCTGTATCCCTCTGCATTGACTTCCTTTTACAAGAAACTCTTCTGTCCCAGTTCCATGTCTTTCTAGGCCCCAGGTTCTTTCTTCCTTACATACACTTTCAGTTTTATATCGTGGTTTTTGGACTCTATATTTGGTAAATATCTTTTCATATTTTGAGGTTTCAGCACCCTACTAAGAAAAATCGTTCCCTAAGCATTTATATAGCCTCATCTACTTGCCACATTTTGAAAAAATATTTAACAGAAGAGTGAATCTTTGTCACTTTGAGGACCTGTTCTTTTTATGAGTGCTTGGACCCAGCTCTCCACCAATTGAGATGCTAACTCTCTCAATTTAGCAGATGGTCTTTGAGAGTTGCTGTGGCTGGAATATTTACTGTAAGCAGCACACCTGGGGATGGATCCTCAGAATTTATCTGAGCAAAAGGCCCAAAGAGCATTGTCCAAAGCCTTTTCCTCTTAGCAGGATTTGTGATCCTCCATTATAGATGTTGAAGACCAAGAAGACCATCTATTCTACAGTGGAGCCTTGAAGAAGAACTTCATTGGAGAAATGTGACAATATTTCAGAAATACTTTTGATTCAACAGAAAAACTTTTGAGATAAAAACAAAAACTTTGGTTCTAAATGTTTCTCTCCAAAGCCTAAGTAACAGGTTAATAATAAAAAGCAGGACAAAAAGGGAGCTGGATTTGATAACAAGAAAGCATCCAATCGCAAATTTAAATTCCCTTGATCCTAAAGGGCAAAACTTCTTAAACTGTGCGGTTGGATAACTGAATGTGGAGTCATGAAATTATAATTTATTATCAGTATATTATTTTATGTACCTATCCACCTGGGGTAAAAATTTCTAGGTGAAAAGAGGTCATAAGCAAAAAACAGTTGAAGGAACTGTGCTGGAAGGTCCTGAACTCTGGGCTCTGGTTTCCAGGTGTAAAAATCAGAATAATATTGGTGTTATCTTCTCTCTTTATGCTGTGAGAGAACATTAATGTTCTCCCCAAAAGATAATTGTTATCATGTCCATCGAATGAATTTAAATGAAGCTATGCATGTGGAAGTGATTTCTAACAGGAAAGCGATATTGTTCAGTGTTTATACATAATGTATGTATTTTAAATGGATGTATATATATGTAAATATATAATATACTGCCAAACATAACTCTATAGCAGGATTATTATTATCATTTCCTTTCCTATAGCTGCACACACATCTACTTTTCTATGTCTAGGCATATAAAATATTAGCTATTTTTATTATTTAGGGTTCAGGCTCTCTTTTCAAATTTTCCTACCATCATCATTTTAATTCTTTCACCTGAGTTCCCTGTTCCTTGCCTGGCAGACCTTTGAAAACAAGACAAATGGAATACCCAAAATAATACTGATTCTACTCCAGGGCTGCCACTTGGCATTCTATTCTTGCTCATTTGTCCAAGGCCCTTGTCCGGGAGTCCCTTGCCTCCCTCCCTTTCTGCCCTTGAAGCTTCTTCCTTTGAGGCTTATCTCAGGTTCCACCTTCCCTGAGAAGCCTTCCAGGTGTGTCTCTGCTCCTCTGCTGTTAGTGCTCCCTCTTCCTGCCCTTATCTTGTACTAAACCTATGCTGTGCTCTCTCTCTCTCTCTCTCTCTCTCTCTCTCTCTCTCTCTCTCTCTCTCTCTCTCTCTCTCTCTCTCTCTCTCTCTCATTTTCTCCCTTTTTCCTTCCCTCCTTCCCCCTTCTCTCTCTCTGTTTCTCTTTGTCTTCCCCCTTTCTCTCTCTCTCCCTTTCCCCTTTTCTTCTCTCCCTGTCCCTCCCTTTCTGTCTCTCTCTCTACCTATGTCTCTCTGTCTCTGTCTTTCTCTCTCTGTCTCCCTGTCTCTCTCTGTTTCTCCACCTGTGTCTCTTCCTCCCTCCCTCCTCTCTGTCTGTCTCTCTTCTTTTCTCCCTCCCTCTTTCTCTGTCTCTGTTTCTCCAACCCTCCATGATCCCCAGCCTTCTGTATGATTTAGTAGCATCTATTTCTATGAATCTGAAGCTCCCTGCACAGATAATGCCTAAGAGGAGACAATGCAGAGCGGCAGTTTCCTGCATTGACAGAGAAGCTTCCTCATCTGGGACTTCCCCAGACCAGTGACACTATTACTTAATGCTGCAGTGCCAGTCCACATTGGAGCCATGGTACTTTTGTAGTAAAAAGTCACACATTTTCCTTAGCTGAAAAGTTTATCAAAATCATTTGATAAACTTGGGATATTAGAGAAAAGGAGAGTGATTAAATGAGCTGACATTTTTATGGCACCTTTTGGTTTGAAAAGGCTTAGAAAAGTGTAGAGTTCTCATTTATTAGGCATTGCCAGGCAGTTAGAGCTCATTAGTCCTGAATTCAACTCCAAACTCCCATTTACTTCCTTGTGATACTGGAAGAGTCATTGTACTTCTCTCTGCCTCAGTTTTCTCAAGAATAAAATGGGAATAACAATAACAACTACTTCTCAAGATGATTGCATAGATCAAATGAGATAATGTTTGTAAATGACCTAGCACATGTGAAAGTAACTTAGTCTGCAACATAGTAAATGCCAAATACATGCTTATCCTCTTCCTTTGTAACACGCAATAAGTAGTCACTTAATCCTTGTATCACAAATTAGGAAACTGAGGCCCAAAGACTTGAAGTGACATATATTGTCGAGCAGTGAACATCAGAGGCAGAATTCCAAGCCAGAGCCCTCAAGACACCAGCTGTGGACTTCCCAACTGTCCCTTCTGCTTTCCTATACTGAAAATGTGCATGAAGACAAAGGCACTCATGAAATTAGCTAATTTTCCTGGAAACTTCTGTGTACCATCACTTGCTTCCCTTCATAGCCATGGCTCTCAGAATATTTCAGTTTTGTTTTTTAATGCCTATGAAAGTCCTGCTGTGTTCCAGGCAAGATGCTACTTTGGGAGGGTACAAATCGATGGCTGTTACCCTCAAGGAGCTTACAATCTAATTGGAGTAGTTTTATCCACTACTCCAGGGATAGGGAAGGGAAGGGAGAAAAGTAAGCCCTTACTGCAAGCCTACGGGGTTTCAGGCTCTGGACGGAGTGCTTCACAAATTGTACCTTTTTTGATCCCGGAGACTACCTTGTGACATACGTTCAGTGTGATTGCAAAGGGACCTCAGAGAGAAGACAGTAATCAGGTGGAGGAAAGGAGGATTCTTGGAGAAAATAGGATTGGGATCAAGTCTTGGAGGAAGCCAGGGGGTACAGGTAAGGGGGTAAAGGGACCAAGCCTTCCAGGTTTGAACGGTGGCAAATTGGAGAAGACTTCTGGATCTTAGCATATGTGTAAGGGAGTAAAATGTCAGAAGATTTGAAAGGTGGGAGGGGTCCAGGATCTGGTGTGCTTTACATGCCAAATAAGGTTTTCTATTTGATTCTAGAGGTAACAGGGAGCCCCTAAAGTTCACTGAGTAGTTGGCTGAGATGGTCAACCCCAGTTTTAGAAAAATAAATTTGACAGTGAAGTGGAGGGGACACTGGAAGAGCCCTATCCTCAGGGATTTTACAATCTCAGCTTGGTAGTGCAGTAGAGTACCAGAATGAAGTCAGGAAGCCCTGAGTTCAAATCCAATCTCAGACCCTTGATAGTTTTGTGATCTTGGGCAGGTCATAGAACCTTTGAATTCTTTAGTTTCCTTATGCTTAATAGCAGCTCCTTCCAGGGTTGTTATAAGGATACTATATAAGTATATAATATATGTTTATATAGTATTTATATAGTATATATACAGTAAATGTTTATATCGTATATATAGTATTTCTTTATGTAGTATACATAGTATATATTTATATAGTACATATACAGCATATGTTTATATATTATACATATTATATATTTATGTAGTATATTTTTAGATGTTATTATATAGTATATGTTTACATACTATATATAGTATATATATATATAGTAAAATATACAAAATACTATATAAATACTAGTTATTAATATTATTAGATGGAATATATAACATAAATAAAAGATTAAAAACTGTGTGCATCAGATAGGATTTTCGGCAGAAGGTAGCATTTGAGCTGAGTCCTGATGAAGGAAGAAGCCATTTGGGAAAATGAAGGTGACACTGTCCCTAATTCCTAGCTAAGAAGACAGGTTAGGAATGTTTCTTCTATTTCGAATGTTTTTTTTTTTTTTTAATCTTTTATTCTTACTCATACTTTCCAAAGGGCCAGGATCCTCTGGGGAAGTACTTGCCCAAGGTGAAGTAAAATTAAATATGTTCAAGTCATGGCTTCTTACCTTCCAAAGTTGGCTGGAAGAAACTCCAGAAAGGCATCATTCAGGTACAGCTGGGTCAGGTTGATGAGCTGTGTGAAGCCATCAGGGAGCCTACAAAGGAGTTAAAGGTTTGGTCATTGCCTCAATATCACCATAGAAACAGGATCAACGTGTACATCTCAAAGGAGAACAAGAGAGAGATGTGATCAATTTTCCGACTCTCCTTCGCTCACACAGAGACGGGAGAATTTATTGAGCATCTTGTTAGAGCCCCCACTTTTTGTCCGTTATTAAAACAAATGACAAGTGTCTTGTCCATACTGCTAACTCAGGGTGAGATTTATATACCTGCCAAAGGAAGGCTGCCTCATCCCTTTCTTGTGTCCTACTTAGGGAACCTTGGCAGAGGGACTGTTCATGAAAGGGATGAGTTTACACCACTTCCCCGGACTTTGAAAATGCTGTTTCTCTTTCAGTTCAGTTTAATTCAATTCATTTGAATTCAGTTTAATCAATTAATAATTATAAAATATCTATGGTACAGTGGTCAACGTGCTAGGTGCTTGCACAAAAATGAAAACCACTTGTTTTCAAGACCCTTACATTCAATTGGTGGAAGGAAGAGGGGTTGAACATATACAAAGTCTATATATCATTTTTCTTAAGAATTAAAACCTAGAATCATAATAAAAATTGCTAACTCTGAAAATGAAACAAATGGCCAACATCCCCCAATCTTTCACATTTTTTTATATTTAAAATATTTTCCTATTTAACAGGTAGCATTAGGATACTCTGGTCTAATTTTGAAAAATAGGCAAGAAGCATTAAAGACACCAAACATATATTTCTTTATTTAAAAAAAAAAGGAAAAATTGCTTTGGAGAATATTTATAATATAATTTTTTTGTTTTTCTTTTATTTTGTTTTTCTTCTTGCTTTAGTTTCTACTATATTTTGCTTCCCTTCATCATTTATGTAATACACATATCTATAATTTATAATATATATGATATAAATACTCTGGAGAATATATGTATATTATATATATGTATATATATATATATATATATATAATTTACAATTTATGTAATACAAATGACTGGAGACTCTTTTTTAAAAATATTTTTTTTATCCTTTAGTCAAAAATAACCCTTTACATTAAATTCCCACAAATTCTACTGTCTTCTTTGAGCTAATGTTGCTCAGATTATGAGGCAGACAAGTTGAAACCAGACATATTAAATGGACTGTTCAAGTGTCATTGAATAAGTCTAGTCACTTGGGGGGGATTAATGTGAAATGTTCTTCTGAACATGATGGTATAGTGGAGATGGTATAGTGGAGAGTATGTTGAACCAAAATTAGGGAGATCTGCTTTCAAATTCCTGCTCCTATCACTTGTTAACTTGGTTATTTATGTCATACTGAGGTTCAGTTTCCTTATTGATAGAAAGGAGGCAGAGACTAAGAACTGCAGTGTCTACTAAGCAGATTTTTTTTTTGTAAAGATCACATAACATTTTTCTCAACAGTTTTTTTGTTGAATAATAAGTCTTTACTCCAATACTTTAAATCTTTGGGTTTTTCAAACTAGACTACTATGATAATTTGATTTTATCCGTACTGCAACCTCTCTCTTTCTTAACTAGTAACATTGTTTGGATGCTTACTGCTTTATAGTCTGACATCTGGTAGTACTAGGCCTCCTTCCTTCCCATTTATTTTTTAAAATTCCCTCTAAATTTTTGACCTTTTTCTTTTGAAGATATGCTTTTAAAATTGTTTTTCTATATCTACATAAAGTAGTATTTAAGCAATTTAATTGGTATAGAAATGAATAAGTAAATTAATTTAAGTAGTTCATTTCATTATATTGATTGGTTGAGGCATCAAGACCATATTTTTATAATAGAAGGAATATACTGGAATACATTTTCCCTTTCCCTCCAGCCCCAAACAGTTCATATAATAATGTAATTAATTGTTTGTTAAACATATAGATTTAACTAGTAAATCTATCTAATCTTGAGGTTTTTTCCTCTCCTTTGGTAATTCATTTATGACTCATTCAAGTTATCTTTTTTTTAAAATGCATTATTTCAATACTTTTTTTCATGTTCTGTTCCTCTTGTCATTGAATAGTTTTATAAGTAATCACCCATTTCATTTAGATTATCCGTTTTATTGACATAAAATTGAGTATAATAGTTGTTAAGCAATTATTTTATTTCTTATTTGTTGATCTTAAGTTCATCTTTTTAATACTGGTAATTTGGTTTTCTTTCTTTTTACAAGTCAGGTTAGTTAGTGGTTTACGTATTTTTTTTTCCTCAAAAAGCACTCTCCCAATTTTACTTATCAATTTATTTTATTTTTATTTTTTGTTAATTTTCAGTATTTCTACTTTGACCTTTACTTTAAAGTTTTAAAATTATTAGTTTTTCTCTTTTGTAGTTATATCCAATTTGTTGTTCTGTACTTTCTCTTTTATTGATCAGTGTTCAGAGACATAAATTTTGCTCTATGTAATGCTTTGCATCCCCCAATTTAAAAAAAATGTTTTTAAATTCCCATTATATTTAAAGAAATGATTGATTGGTTCTATAATTTATTATTTGACTTACCTATTCTTTAGGATTGAGTTATTTAGTCTCCATTAAATTTTTAATAATTTCTTCAGGGGCCTTTCAAAATATAATTTTATTGCCTTGTGAACTATAAAATATATGTCTAATATTTTTGTTTTTTAGACCACAGTATTTTGCCAATTTATGTGAAGGTGGCATAAGGAGCTAAGATATATATATATATATATATATATATATATATATATATATATATATATATTCTCTTTCCTTCCCATTTAATAATCTCCAGAAGTCTATAATATCTAACTTTCATAAAGTTGTTTCTGTATTTCTTTAAAATAAATTTTTTGATGAATTAGATTTATCTAGAACCTAGATTCATTTGGCATATTATGTTGGGTTTTGTTTTTCTTCTTGCTTTAGTTTCTACTATATTTTGCTTCCCTTCATCATTCATTCTTTCCTTCTATTTTTGCATACTAATTTTTTTAAAAGAGTAATAGTAGCCTTATATTTTGCATGTTTTCCCGGGAATCTCTATAGACTTCTTGATAGATTCAACACTATCAAAAGCAAATACAGATCTCTTTGTGGACCTTTTATTTTCTTTAAAATAATTTTGCATCTGATATTTTCGCTTTGACTTTTATATATTTATTTTTTAAAAATGTACTTGAGCTTTACCCTCTAACTGTCCTTTTATGTCTAAAGGATCACATAGCTTTACCTTCTAATGTTCTTTTATGTCTGAAGAATCGCATCTCTTAGAAAACCTTTCTCATAGGTGGGTATTTTTTATTTTTTTCTACACATCTATTGCTTCAGCATCCTTCTCATGCTTTATAGAAAAGAAGATAGTAAGAGGGGAATGAGTTCTATTCTAGTGCTCTTGGTTGGATATAATCTGCCTTTGTTCTCCTTGACCGTCTTCTCTTTCCTTCATTCAAAATCCAATAATAGGCTCTTATCCTTTCTTTCCCCTTAAGCCCTTCTTTAAACTCTATCTTTTTATGATTTATTTATTTCAACAAGTGAAATATATTTCTGTCCCTGATTGTATCTAGATCCTTCCCTCATATAATCAGTTTAGATGAGAATGAAGTTCAAGCACTCTCTCCTCCCTTCTCCTCCTTCTTCTTTGTTTATATAGACTTCTATTTGTATATCACAGTTATGTGATATGATTTCCCCATAATTCCTCGCCATCATCCTCCCTCCACTATCATTTCTTTAAGATACTCAAAAATATAACAGAGTTATTATAAGGCTTTTGTTAAATTAGACTCTCTCTATGACCCTTCTTGGCAGTAAAGGAGATACACATTTCTCCACATTAGAATGCAAAGAGTTTATTCTTATTTAGTCTCTTATGATTGCTCTCTTGTGTTTACCTGTTTATGTTTCTCTTGATCCCTGTCTTGGCCCTTCAAAGTTTCTACAAAGCTCTGGTCTTTTCATCATGATTCTTGAAAATCCTCTATTTCATTAATGATCCATTTTTCCTCCTGTAGGATCATACACAGTTTTTCTGGGTAAATTATTTTTGGCTTTAAGTCTAGATTTTTGCCTTCTGGAATATCATATTCAAAGTTTTCTGCTCCTTTATACTGGTGGCTGCTAAGTAGAATATTATACTGGCTATGAGTCTTTGGTGTTTAATATTTTAAATGCTATCTTCTTTGCCAGACCTTGTCTCTATCAGTGACAGATCTCTCTCTTTATCTCTCCATCTTGACTTGGGCTTGAAATTTGATGCATTTTGATTTTTTCTTGCATTTAGGACTTAGTCTAATGCAATTACCAGAACTTCTAGAGGAGCTTTTTGGGGGGAGCTTGCTTATATTTTCTTTTGCTGCTTGACTCTCCTTTCTTTCTGTGTCTGTCTCTCTTCATATACACACATATGTGTATGCATGTATATATGCATATATATTTATACATACACACATAAGAGCACACACTATATATATATGTGTATATCTATACACATGCATACAGATTCACTGATTTAACAAATATTTTATTATGTTTCTGTTTTATGGTAGGCACTGAGCATACAAAGCTAAAAAACAAAATAGCCCCTGACTTAGAGCATTCCATTGGAGGAGAGCAGTATGTACGTAGAAATAGATTTCCAGAGTGAATCATATAAATGATCTCATTTGATAAGGTGATGAAGTATACTAATAAGATCATTAAAGTTGTAGTCAGAGAACCTTGCTTCCAATTCCTACTCAGCTACTTACTGCTGAGATGGATCAGAGCAACCCACTTTGCTTCTTTGGGTGTTTCCTCATATGTAAAAATAAAGGGCTGGATGTTTGAGCTCCCTTCACTAGAAGTCTAATCTATGATTCTACAAATGGCCTGGTTTGTATCTCTCTCCTTCTTTTACTCTTTATTTTTTCTTTATTTAATTTTACTTTTATTTTTAATTAAATATTTCTTGTGTCTTTATCTTACCAGTCCACAATGAAATATTCTTCAAAATACACAAATGTACTAAAATATCATTGATCATCTTGTGATCAAACAATAAATATGTGGTACAGCCTTATGCATATATGTGTGGAGGGTGTATATCTGGGGTTTTATTAATTTGGATATCCTGCCACAAACTTAAAACAATCCTCTAGCCTAGAATTGTCATTTCCAAGCCATAGCAGGATCAGAAGAAGAAAAAAAAACACATTATTTGTTGATTGAATCTATTCTCCTGCCAGATTGCAGAAAGAAAACAAAATAATCGTGCCATTTGTATTCTAATCATCAGTTTCTCAGTTTTTTTCAATTCCTTTTCCCCAAGAATCTTTGAGCAAGTTTAATCTTTAATAGCTTAAAACTTCACTAAGACTTTTGAAATGCCCTATTTATACCTACATACACATATGTCTATACCTTTAGTCACAATATTAACTTATAATAGATTATCATAATTAAGTTCACAATGACTCAATAACAGAAAATTAGACATTAGAAATGGAGAATAGCTACAAAAGCTCCACTGTTTTATTTAACAGCTGGAGTAGAAAATGTCAAAATACATTTTATTTTTTAATGCTTTGTTCAGACAGTTCGATTTTTTTTACCATTGCTTTCTTTTGCTCTAACATCCATCTGGATCTCTTTCTTAGGAAATGGTTATGATGGTCATGCCCATATCTTTTAAAAACTATTTCTCTTTGAGCTATAGGAAAGCAGTTCCTTGTTTATGACCAAATCTTATTTGTTGAATCCATGCATATAAGTATGGTGATCCCAGAAATTATCTTCTAAAAAAAGATATTGTAGTTTCATCTATAGTTGATGACTTTTTCGATAGCTTCATTCTAGTCTATGGCACTTCTGGATCCATCCATTGACAATTTTAGTGCAAAAGAGATTTTCAGGAAATGTCAGTCAGGTTTTGATTGGACCAATAGTTGTCTACTGTGTTTGGCTTTGTTTCTCTCATGCTGTGTTGAGAAGCCAGTTGGATTTGCAAAGTTCTCTTATTTATCTTCCATCCATCCATTCTAATAGCATATTGTTCTAAAGATAAAACCAATTTGTGGTCTACATCATTTTAAAATAATAACTGAATTTATAAAATCTGCCAATATAACTTGTGTATCTATACAACAGGATGGTTTTTGTTTATTTTTTTTAAGTTGTGAGTCATATTAAATTGTGTTTGTTTTATAGGTGAAGAATCAAAAGTACAGAGGTGTTAATTCACTTGCCAAGAAACGTCTATGAGAAACTAATTATTTCCAGAGTAATGTGGATTTGTCCACATCATGTCTATTTGAAACAGATACTTATTTTAATGAGCATGTTTAAGGAAATTTTGACTTTCAGTAGGGAGAGAATTTAATAGTTATCAAACCTTTTGGTCTTAAGTATTCCTTTGAACTCTTAAAAAAGTTATTGTGAAATACAAAGAGCTTTTTTCTTTGTGGGTTATGTGTGTTGACATTTACCATATTAGAAATAAAAATTGATAAATTTTAGATAAACATTCATGTGTTAATTCATTAAAATAATATTTATAATATTATAGTTAATAGAAACAATACATATTCATGTAAAATAACTATATTTTCCAAAACAATCAGTAAGAAGAGTGACATTGATTTACATAATTTTGCAAATCTTTTAAAAAAATCTGACTTAATAGAAAACTGTTGAATTCTTATATTTGCTTCTGCCTTCAATCTGTTGAGATATGTTGCTTTTGATTGAAGTATATGCAGAAAATCTGGCCTCATTCAGATCTGTAGTTCTAAAAGGAGGCAGTCTTTTAATGGGCAAATAATATCTTAGCAGTATTATAAAAATTAGTTTTGATCTTGCCAACTCTCTTAGAGGGTATCAGGGACATCTAGTATTTGTGAACCACATTTTGAGAACTTTTATGGTTGAGCCATTGTGAATTTAATTGTAATAATTCTTTATAAGCTAATGCTTTGATTAGCTCTTAAAAAGTATGTTTTTTTTTCTCCCTTCTAATTCATTTAAATTTACTTACAAATATTCAGAAGCTTTGTCCATTAGGTACATATATGTTTAAAAATTGAAATTAATTCATGGTTAGTATTATTTTCCTATAGAATATTGTTTTCCTATTTCTTTTTAAAATAAGTATTTTTGCTTTTGTTCTGTCTGCAATCATAATTGCTAATATTGCTTTTTATTTTGGTGGTTGTTCTACTACTAAAGCATGATAAATTTTGCTCCAATCCCTTATTTTAATTCTTTGTGAATCTGTTTCAAATCTGTTTCTTGTAAGCAACATATTATTAGATTTTATTTTCTAATTCTACTAACCCCTTATGCTTTATGAATTAATTTCATTCACATTCACAGATTTGACAGTGATTTATTTAGTTCACTCCATTCTCTCTTCTACCTTTCTTTTCAATGCTGCCCTAATCCTGTTTATCTCAAGTTATTATCTTCCTCTTGTTCCTTTTTAATATTCTCTTCACTATTCTCTCTTCAAACTTAAGGTTTTGCCAATCAGGATAAAACTAATATCTTTCTGAATTTACACTCCTTTTTATATTTCCTTTTCCTTCTTCCTATTACTATCTGTACCCCTGTTGAATTGAATTTATTTCTATGCCAATCTCTCTGTCTCAGCCTCTCTCTGTACATTCTGTCCTTTTTTGACCATTTTCAATGAATGTGGAGTTCAAGGAATTCTCTCTACTCCTTCCATGCTTCTGCCTTCAAAGTCTGATTATGTGTCTTAACAAGTTCTCCGATATTTCTTTTTCTGTGATGTACTAATCCAACTCTTTTTATTTTTTCTTGTAACATCTTCAGAATAAAACAAAATTATTTATAGTTTTTTTGTTTTAGTTGATTGTTTTTATGCCAAACTGCAAAACCAGGATTCTATAGGAACATTTTTAATATCTGTCCTATCCAATAGAATGTTATCTGTTTATCTTTACAAAGTCTTTTCTGATGGTTCATTGTCTTTTTTTTCCCTTTATTTCTAAGAAGTATTCTTTTGTATTTATATTTCAAAGTTCCCTTTCAGCTCTTTTCTTCTTCTCAGGAGAAAATAATCAGGAATATTTGAAAATCTTTTATTTCATTGAAGATCATTTTTTTTTCCTCTTGAAGGGTAATTTTGTTGATTAAGTTATTCTTAGTTGTAGACTTTTGTGTTTTGCCATTTGGAACACTCATTCCATGTTTTCTGCTACCTTAAAGTGATTGCTGCTAACTTATGTGTGATCCCGATTGTGCTTTCTGGATATGAGAATTATTTCATTCTTGTTTTTGTAGTATTTTTCTTTTGTTCATAAGCTATGGATGTTGGCCCTGACGTTCTCCTGAGTTTTCATTCTGAGTTTTATTTCAGAAGGTGATGGGAGATTCCATTTTCATACTCCTTCTTATCCTAATATAGGTAAGATAATCTCAGTATTAAGTTATCTTGTTTGATCTGTTTTGTAGGTACATTATTTTTTATATACAATTTCTCATTCTTTTGACTTTGTTTCAAGAATTCTTGTTATTTAGAATCATTAAATCCCATTTGAGCCATTCTAATTTTTAGGGAATATTTTTAGGCAGTATCTTCTGTTAAATCATTAATAATTTTTTCCATTTTTATATCCACAACTCATTTCTTCTGTAATATTATTTATAACTTGCATCATTTCTTCAAAGATTTATGATTGTTTTTATGAGCAATTTTTAAAATCTGTTTTTGAGTTATTCTCCTCTTCTGAGTTTGTGTGTTAGGCATTCCTGGCATCACAAAAGTTTTTTTTCTTCCTTCCTTCCTTCCTTCCTTCCTTCCTTCCTTCCTTCCTTCCTTCCTTCCTTCCTTCCTTCCTTCCTTCCTTCCTTCCTTCCTTCCTCCTTCCTTCCTTCCTTCCTTCCTTCCTTCCTTCCTTCCTTCCTTCCTTCCTTCCTTCCTTCCTTCCTTCCTTCCTTCCTTCCTTCCTTCCTTCCTTCCTTTCCTTCCTTCCTTCCTTCCTTCCTTCCTTCCTCCTTCCTTCCTCCTTTCTTCCTTCCTTCCTCCTTCCTTCCTTCTTCCTTCCTTCCTTCCTTCTTCCTTCCTTCTTTCTTTCCTTCTTTCCTTTCTTCCTTCCATCTCTCTCTCTCTCTCTCTCTCTCTCTCTCTCTCTCTCTCTCTCTCTCTCTCTCTTTCTCTCTCTCTCTCTCCCCCCTCCCCTTCTTAATCTAATCTAGCATATGTAACTATCATTTGTTTATTTTTCTATCCATTTTATTTGTTATTTATCTCTTTTTTGTTGCTGAGGCCTTAGGCATTGAGTTCTAAACTTTCTTATTCTGGGAATAAATTATATTGAAATCTTTCCTTTAACCTTGTGATCTTTCTTAAGAATTTTTCCTTTATCATGAACAATAAAGTTCTCCTCTTCCACAATTAGCCTCAGTTGAGGCATTTTCCTTTGAATGAAATAGGGACTTTTTCTTTAGTACTCTGAAATCTGAGGCTATCCCCTCAGGTGAGAGAGATTGAGCTGAGCCCCTTACCTTGAGAGGAAAGGTAGAGTTTATTTCTTTCACACTTCTTTTTAAATCAACTATCAGCCTGAGTAAAGACTTTTTTCATACTTAGATTTTTCCCCTTAGTGTGTACTTTTTTAAAACTTAAAACTTTGTTATCATTCAGTTGTTTATTCACGTCTAACTCTTCATGGACCACAGCCCTCCGGGTCCTTTTATCCTCCACAATCTCTCAAAGTCTGCCCAAGTTTATACGTGTTGTTTCCAGGAGACCATCCATCTCATCTTTTGCTGTCCCCTTTTCCTTTTGCCTTCAATCTTTCTTGACATCTGGGTCTTTTCTAATGAGTTCCATCTTCTCATTATGTACCCAAAGTATTTAAGCTTTAGCTTCAGTATTGACCTTGCAATGAATAGCTTGAATTAATTTCTTAACCTTAGCACCTGAAGTCTGGCAATTTCACTTTTGTCTTTTAGGTAGTTTATTTCTTGCTGAAGCAAATGGGGCTTTTACATCCTGTAGATGTCAAGGTTTGCAATGTTGTTAACTTTCTCATTTCCTCACTCTCACTCCATGTATCTCTTGGATTACCAAATACTGTTTTGTTTATGTTTTATACACTACTTTGTTTCCACCTAAACAGTTATTATCCTCGGTTAAATATTATCATCTCTTTCCCAGATTATAGCCTTCCCACAGATTTAGCTACGTCCACTCTCCCTACTTAAATCTATTTTCTCTACAGCTGTATAGCTGTCAAAAAGATTTTTCTGAGGGACATGTCTGACCATGTTACATCCTCTTTCTACAACTCAATAAAGTCCAGTGACTCCCTCTTATCTCTGGTATAAAATTTAAACTCCTATCTTTGGCATTTGAAACCTTTCCTACAACTTGGCTCCAACCTACCTTTCTTGGCTTATTATAAATTGCTTCCACATTGGACTCTACATTCTAGCTAAAATTGCCTTCCTGCTTTATATAAACCGTAATATTTGATCTCCTCTTTCTATACCTTTGAATTGGTTGTCCCTCATATCTGGAATCTCTCTCTCCTTCCCTGAATTTTAGAATTATGAATTTTTTTCAAAGGTCATGTCTTCCATTAGGCTTTTTCTGACCTACCAAGCATCAGAGCCTACCATTGGACATTATCTTGCATTTATTTTGTTAACATTTCTTACACAAGTATATTTGTATATATTGGTTTCCCCAAGTGAATATATATTCCTTGAAGATGGGGACTATTTCATGTGTAGTATCCCTAGCATCCAGGACAATACCTAGGCATGTAATAAGTCTTTAATAAATACTTATTTATTGATTAATTCATCTTTCTCAATGAAAAACTTTAAATTTGTGCTGAAATTCACCAAACCTACTGAGCCACTGTGAGTAATCCTCAAAGCACTTTGCAATCCTGTTTATACTTACTGTAGTACTGGAGCATTAATTAAACAATTACTAATCATGGCTATTGACAAATATTAGTAGTAATAATAAAAAATAATCACAAGTATTTTTTAACACTGACTTTATTCTGTCAGTATACTAATATTAGGAATATAAAGGGACATAA
Organism: Sarcophilus harrisii; assembly: GCF_902635505.1. Classification (NCBI taxonomy): domain Eukaryota; kingdom Metazoa; phylum Chordata; class Mammalia; order Dasyuromorphia; family Dasyuridae; genus Sarcophilus; species Sarcophilus harrisii. The sequence goes on from NC_045429.1 coordinate 7,605,754, forward strand.
TATGCATTAAGGTATATATTGTCTACTTGGAGAGATCAGACACATTTAAAGGTGGGCTTTGAAGTAACCATACGGCTTAGAACATTGGTTTTTAACTTAGTGTCAATGGATTCCTTGAGTATTTTTGGATAGATTTTAGGGAGTCAATGAACTAGGATGGGGAAAAATTATATTTTCATTTTATGATGATCTAACCGAAATGTATTATTTTCTTTACTTATAAATGTAGACAATAAACATTGCTTTGAGAAGTAATCCTATGGATGGCATTTATAATATATGCAAAAGGATTTAACAATCCCTAATTTCAGTAAAAGCTGCTTGGAGGTGATTCTAGCCATGAGGATAGCTGTGTTTAGTAAAAGCTGCTTGGGGAGTGATTTTAGCCATGGAGATAGCTGTGTTCATAGAAGAGAAGTTAGTAAGGTGCATGATGTTTTGAGAAAACATAGAATGATGAGTTTAACTAAAGGGCAATATTCCAAGAGAAAGAAGATTGGAATAGTAGTTAGGAACAAATAATAGAAATTCTACTTTGACAATGTACTGGATTTGTGGCTTTATTGGTGTAACCATTCCTCTGCATCTTTTCATCCTATTTAGTTCTCATCCATGTCTTTCCAAAAATCTCATCTATATCTTTTCACAAATCTTTCATGGAAGGTAGACTTACTGCAAGGAAAGCTTTCCTGTATTATTTAATATAAAGGGTACCATATAGTACCCTGCATGTTCATTTGCTGTCATGTTCATTTGAGATAATGATAATTTAAGTCATGTAATGATCCAGGAAGTTGGGTTTGGTAGCAATGAGAAGTTTGTGATAATTGAAAGCACTTTATCCTCTACTCAATTCTGAACCTGCCTTATTGTCCATATGCATCAGGCTTTTTCCAGTCCCCTACACTCCTATGAGCACACATCCATGGGCTACTTTGATGGCTAGCTTGGTTATTCATTTACATAGTAACCAATTTTTCATCCACTTTGCTTTTCTAATGTGAATGGTCATAAGAATCTCTTTTAGACTCCTACGGATGTCACTAAAGTAACTTCTTTTAGTGCTTTGGAGCTTGATAGAACTACTATGTTATACTGTAAAAACAGGAATATGGGGGAAACTGACATTCATAGGAAAATCTTTTACTTGAATATCTGCAAAATACGTTTCATGACATTAATGAATATGTTGAAGGAAAGAATGAAAATAAACAGTTTTGAGAACATGTGTTCCAGGAACTGTGCTGCTGTGGTGAACATTTTAATGAAGCATATATCACTCTGTCCTTTATTTTACTTGAGATTCAAGATTTATAAAATATACTACAGAAATACTCAGCTGGCCATTAAAAATGATCTTCAAATTCAGAGTTTTCATAGAGTCTTGTTTAATTTTAATGTATACATGATTGAAATTTTTATTGAGGAAAGCTTTGAAGGATGAATTGTTTTTTTTTATCTGTTTTAAAAATCAATAAGCCACATTAGCTGCAGGATTTTATACACTCTACATTTCTCATTAGTCACTTGAATGATTATAAAGACATTGTCTATTGGAGAAAAAATAATTTCTTTTATTTATTTTGGAGTCAATTTGGATTAAATGATTTGCCCAGGGTCACACAGCTAGTAAGTATCTGAGAATGGATTTGAACTCAGATCCTCTTGACTCCAGGGTCAGTGCTCTATTCACCAAGCCACCTCGGTGTTTAAAAAATATCATTTGTCTAAGTTTATGTTTTCATAAATGGTTTATAAATATGGGAAAGTAGAGTATATGAGTTGAGTAGAGCATATGCCAGTTACCCATTGCTCCTGAGATACATTCAGTTTGATCTGAATAAATAAAACAATTCAGTGCCATGTCCATAGTCTTCTACCTCTTTTCCTAAAGGAAGTTTTCAAGACATATAAGCACAAGTCTTTTAAGCAATCTTGAATCTTTTGTTTCTTTTAAAGAGAATGTTTTGTCTCTTTTAAGAAACCTACATCTTTAAAAAAAAAACCTACACCTTTAAGAACCTACATCTAGGTTGTACAATAGATAAAGCCCTGGTCTGACCCTCAATAGATGTTTATTGGATTGGGCTGGATAGAACACTGGGAGTCAGGAAGACCCAAATTCATCATCTTTGAATCTGCTGCTCTGCTTGAGTTCAGCTCCATAGAACTAGATGTCCTTTCCAGGGTACTTCTACTTTCATCATCTAGTTGCTAATTCAAGCTTTGATTGACATCCCCTCCCTCAGCTTCCTATCCACTCTGACAGGAGGGCTGGGTGGAAGAATACCAAATTCCTCCCAATAGCTTCCTTCATAGAAGGCAGGAACTGGATTTGGGCTCACTCCACTCTGCATCAGCTCTTCTGCCTGATTTCAACTCCATGGAACAAGATCCTACCAAACCAAACCTAGGGTATCTATCCCCTAAGGGAGGGCATCTGGGATGGCAACACATTCACAATTGTTCTACATAAATATTATTTATCTCAGAGAAGAAAAAAGCTCAGAGTGGAGGGAAAATAATAATTGTACCCCAGTTTTTGAGAGTGTCATTTAGAAGAAAAGAATTGTTTTTGCTCTGTTTGGATTCAGAAAACAGAACTAGAAAAAAACAAGAGTGAATGAGGGAGAAAAAAAGTGGCAGATAGAAGGAAGGAGGGAGTTCTTCCTTCTTTTGCTGTGTGATTTTGTGCAAGTCATTTTGTCTCTCTCTCTCTCTCTCACTCTGTGTGTCTCTCTGTCTTTCTGTCTCTCTCTCTGTGTCTCTCTCTCTTTGTGTGTGTGTGTGTGAGAGAGACAGAGACAGAGGCAGAGATAGACAGAGACAGAGAGAGACACAGAGAGAGAGAGAGACAGAGAGTCAGAGAGACAGAGAGAGATAGAGCCAGAGAGACAGAGACAGAGACAGAGACATACAGACATATTTTGTCTTAAAGCCAGAAAAAGCTTTCTAACAATTACAACTGTCCCAAATTAGAATGGACTGCTTTAGGAAGTGACAAGTTTTCCCTTATGCAGAGCCTGGATAATCCTTCTTTGGCAATACTCTGAAAGGGCTCTTGTTTGGAATATCCATGGAAGGCCCTTCCATGTCTGGTAGTCTGCAATGCCTTCTCATTCCCTTCATATATAATGAGGTTGATCTTTAGACAGTAGGCAAGTCTGTCACTGGGACAATATTTAGAGCTGACTCAGCTTGGGAGAACCTGCCAGAGTCTGTGATGGGCACAGGACATGCCTTTTAATATACAGGGTGATCTATACACAAGGGTGGACAGCAGAGAGTTGGACTTCTGTTGATCTAGTATCTGTTGTGGATATTTATTTAGAATATTAATATCTAAATTTATTGTGATGCAATGGATGGAGGAATGACTTTGGAGTAGGGAAAAGCTGGGTGCTTCATATGACACATCCTGAATATGTGACTGAGAAACACCTTGACTTCTAGCACACTAAAGAAATCTTTAGGACTATCAGTTTTAGACTAGCTGGAGATTTGCCTCGGTGAAAGAGATTGACTCAAAGGGACTTCTCTACCAAGACATAATAAGTCCAGGCCCTCTTTCCTATATAATGAGTAATTTAAAAGTCCATTTAGCTTCTCTGTTATGAATAGTAAATAACTATCCTAAATGCCACTTTGTAGTTGCCAGAAAATGAATAAAACTTGCATAACGAAAGGCAGATTCAATACCTCAAGCACCCCATTGATAAAGAGCAATTTTCTGAGTAAGATTCTTTTTCTCCATTGAGGTGAATGGTATACTGCATTAACTCAGCCATTGGGTGCCATTTCCTTAGGCTGCTATTTGCTAAGTTGCACCTTTAGTCCATTTTACCAAATTCAGGGCTGCTTTCAAAAGAGACAGATCCAATAAGGAGAACATTTTGTGAAATGGAAGAATTTGGTTTATTATACAAAATTTCTTTGGGGAGATTAAAACATTATCCCTGCCTTCCAATAGAATGAGAACACTTGGGAGGCAGTAGCTATTCCATTTTTGTCTTTACAGCCCCTAGAAGAGTTCCTGTTTTCAGCAGGAGCTCTCTAAGTCCTCACTGAATGGAATTATAGGTTGGGCTATAAAAAGAGACCGATATATCGGGACCGACATTCGTTGGCCAAATGGACTATGGAAGAAAGGACACAAAAGTCTCAAGCTGCTCCTTAGAAAGCTTAGATGCACACACACACACACACACACACACATGCATTTGAATACATATATATATATTTATCCTTAGTAAGCCTTTTTCTTAATATATTACTACACCTATATGATATTTCTGCCTGTATTTATATATACATATATAAATGTGTATATATATAATAACCATAAAATATGTCTATATTAAATGATAGGAAGTGTTAGCACTAACACTGTATGTTAAGATTTGTGAAGAATTCTACAAATATTATCTCATTGTATCTCACAGTAATCCTGGGAAGAAGATATTAATATTATTCTCATTCAATAAATTAGGAAGCAGAAACAAGTAGAAGGTAAATGATTTACCAAGTGTCACATAGCTAAGAAGCATCTGAGACCAGATTGGGGAGTCAATGCAGTTTTTAGCCTCCTTTTGCAATTGAGGAAACTGAAGCAGTTTCAGTGACTTGTCTAGAGCCACAGGGCTACTATGTGATGTCTCATTCAAATCCAGGACTTCCCGACTTCAGGCTCAGCATTCTGGGCACTGTACTCCCTTGCTTTTTATTTGCCGTGTGTGTGTGTGTGTGTGTGTGTGTGTGTGTGTGTGTGTCTACCTATAGATTTTGCTTTAGTAGATAATTTTAAATAATAAATTTATTTTTAATATATGCATAAGCACATTGTCAGCTAGGAGGCAGTTTGGTACAGTATAGAGAGAGCTGTTAATCAGAAGTTAAAAGAATCCAGGATCCCAGATTTGGGGTGAGAAGAGACTTTAGGGGCCATTAACTCTAACCCTCTCCTTTCAAAAAGAGGAAGGTGAGACCCATACTTCCGGGGCACACAGTTAGCCAGTATCCAGAATGGGAACAGAATCCCAGCTTTCCTGACTCTTAAGTTCAGCACTCTCTACACTGGACTAAGAAACTCATGAGACTGACCAATCAGGACAGGAAAAGTCCTCATTCTGGGGGGTTGACTTAAAATGTGTCAAATATTTTATGGATATTGTCTCCTTTGAGGCTTACAGCAGCTCCATGAGGTGCAGGAGTTATCCCCCCTCCTATTTTACATTTGAATGACTGAGGTCCAAAGAGACAAAATGACTTGCACAGAGTCACACAGCAAGTAAGTGTCAGAGATGAGCTTTGAACTCTGTGTCTTCCTGGCTCCCAAACAAGGCCTTTTGTCTCTCATCCCAGGCTGCCATTACTATTACCTCTTAAATAACAAACATATCCTTGCTCCAAATGGGACTCTTCCCTGTTGTGCTGCAGAAGTGGATAATGAAATACGAGCTCATGTGATAACTTTTTAAAAAAACCTTTTTATTTCCTGAACTGTGCTGAAATCTCCTGGGCCAAGATTTTTACACTTCTGTTGGCTGAGAAGGGCCCACCTTCTATCCAGAATAGACCATTTCTTTCATCAGCATTGCGAACTTTTGGAATGGGAGCTGCCTTCATGGTCTATGACTTTGTTGAGGGACGTTCTAGAGATCTGTCTGAACCTAGAAAGGTTAAGGAAGTGTTCCAAGGTCACCCAGCCAATATGTTAGCAGTGGTGCCGGAGCCCAGGGCATCCTGCCTCCCATGTTAGCCTTCTATCCTCAGGGACCTAATTCAAAGAGATTGTCCTTGGAGTAGGAAGTCCAGTCAAATTTAGGAGAAGAATGAACTTCTAACTTTATGCTTGGTAATAGGTTTTTTTTCCCTGTAAATTCAACTTAAATAATATTCATTCATCATATTTTTAAAAAAGAACCTCAAACCTTTGTGTTTTAAAAAGAAATACATTTGACACTTAACAAAAGAATTGTTGCTCGCAAAAAAAGGAAAAGAGCATTAACATCTTTACATAATGTAACAGGCATTGCATAACAAACTTGACTAGGCATGAGAGCTTTAAATAACCCAATAATTATATTACTTAAAGACATACCAGGTGGTTTTTTTATATTTGACTGACTTAAAAAAAAAGGTTTCGCAAGCACTCGAATTGATGGGTATTATAGAACTGTCAGGTATCACTTTTTCCAAAGGTAGAGTTATCCGATCTTTAATTCATTGCATTTAAAATACAATCTTCGATTCTGACCTGAACGTCAGAGACCATCGGATACAACCCTCTCATTTTCTAGATGAGGGGGAAAAAAGCATCTCAAGGAAACTAAGGTTCTCACTCAAGGTCACACAGGTGGTAAATATCGGAAACAGGATTTGAACTCAGGTGTCCAGGCTCCAAGTCAGTACTCTTTCTACCTTAACATACTGTCAACATAATCCAAATAAAGAGAAGAAACCAAATAAAATAATGCTCTTGCTGGTTCTCAAGGGCAGTGGGACTTGAGAGAGATTTTTCTCTAGTAACAATTGATATTGATATGATGATTTAAGGTTGACAAAGGGCCATAAATATATGACTTTACTTGGTCCTTATGAGGAGCCTACGGGTGAAGTTTTAGTTATCACCATCCCCATTTTACAGAATAGGAAAATGAGACTTGCTTCTTGTTAACTGACTTGTTTCAAGTTACCCCCTGAGTAGTTATATAGGGCTGGACACAAATCTGAGGTTTCTGGGACTTTGCAAAAGAAAATTGAGATCACTAATGATGACAATGCTGGGCTCTCTCTTAATCCCAGCTGAGAGGCTATTTAAAACCCTAGCAGCTGAAGCCACTGGTGCTGATGCTGGGAGAGATGAAGGAAGGTTGGTAATTTTCACTGCTCTTATAAAGTTTTGCTTTTTGAATTCATATTTCTATATTTTAAAGCTAAAGATGAAAGACAAGACCTTCAGATCTTATTTGGTCCTAAATCCATTTAGGAGGAGAGAACTGCCTTCAAAAACTTGAGGGGATCATATGGGGGAGAGAGGGGTTTGTTGTGTGACCCCAGATGACAGAAGTACAGGCAATGACTTTAGTCCTGTTGCTCAGGTAGGAGTGGGCTGGGGATTCCTAACGATGAGATCTGTCCTAAGGGGAACAGACTTTTTGGAGAGGTACTACCTCCTTCTCCCTGAAAGTCTTCAGTTAGAAAGGAGATGACCAATTGTCTGCTGAGCAGTGAAGGGGATTCACTGGACTAGATTGCACTAAGATTCCTCTAATTCTGAAAATGTGTGATGTCGTGGTCCTAGTAGAATGCAAGCTCTCCACGGCCAGGACCCATTTTATTTCTTTTGCTTTTGTATCCTCACAGCCTATCAGAGTACCCTATTCATAGTAGGAGCTTACTAAATGTTTGTTAAATGTACAGGTTAATTCTGTGCTATAATTAATTCTATGCTGTAATACACACATACACACACACACACTCTCTCTCTCTCTCTCTCTCTCTCTCTCTCTCTCTCTCTCTCTCACACACACACACACACACACTTTTTTCCTTTCCTTTCTTTTTTCTCTTCTACTCTTCTCTCTTTTTTTTTCTTTTCTTCCTCCTCCTCCTCCCCCTTCTCCTCCTCCTCTGTCTCTCCTTCTCTCTTTCCCTTTCCCTCTTCCTCTCCCTGTCCCTCTCCTTCTCTTTCTCCTTCCCCCTCCCTCTTACACACACAGTCCAGTGCTAACAATTCAGCATTAGTCCAACAAAAGTTTAATAATTAAGATTTCTTATTACTGAAGAAGAGATAAGATTAGAAGTAAAGAATTAAAAAGTAACTAATGTTTGATAAATTGTAATTATGGATATGCTCAAGATAGGTTTTGAGGTCTCAATGTGGTCTGTAAATAAGCATCGTATGAATTCACTATCATTATTATTAATTTTGGGTTTTGGCTCAGCAGGCTACTTGGCAACATCTTTCTAATCTGTAAGTCCCATGTACTCCATGACAGGTCGCTATCCTGCTAGTAGGGATTTGGAATGGAACCTGGCAATGAAATCCAGGGGAATAGAGACTGATTTGGGAGTTAGTAGACCCAAGAATCAATCTCACTACTCTGCCTGGGATCCTCTACTGTCAACTGAAGATCTGGAGGATTTTGGACAAATCCTTTTATATCTTTAGGTTGTGGATTCCTTTCTAAGTGAGGGAGCCTGGACACTAGTGTGTCTCTGCTCCTTTTTGGGTCTAACTCCACTGGACTCATCCTTGTATTTCTCAAGCACCTAGCAGAGGGCAAGACACAGTAGAAAATTTGAAGAATTGACTTGAATTGGTTATTCTCTTTTCAAGAAATATCATCATGTTCAAAGAATTCTGAGGAAAGTTACTTGAGGAGCTTTATTTTTCCACTTTGCTTTATCCCTTCTTTGAATGTTATCATCTCTTCTTTAAGTGGAACATGGTTCAAAAATGGATTCTGCTTTTAGGAGGCCTTACATGGCTCTGCTGGTTTCTGTGGAGACCTCCTGCCCATGCTCTCTAAAATAATCTTCAATGAAAAAACGTGGGGAAACTGGGACACTAATGCATTATTGGTGGAGTTGGGAAACAATCCAACCAATCTGGAGAACAATTTGGAACTATGCCCAAAGGGCTATAAAACTGCATACTCTTTGATCCAGCAGTGCTAGGATACCAAAGAAATCATAAAAGAGGTAAAAGGACCCACATAAGCAAAATTTTTGATTTTTGTGGTGGTAAAGAATTGGAAAATGAGTAGATGCCCATCAATTGGGGAATGGCTGAACAAATTATGGTATATGGAAGTAATGGAATATTATTGTCCTATAAAAATGATGAACAGGCTGATTTTAGAAAGACCTGAGAGATTTACATGAACTGATGCTGAGCATGTCAAGCAGAACCAGGAAAACATTGTACACAGCAATAACAAAACTGTGGGATGATTAACTATGATAGACGTGGTTCTTCTCAGCAGTTCACTGATCCAAGGCAATCCCAATAACTTTTGGATGAAAAATGTTATCTGCATCCAGAGAAACTATGGAGACTGAATGTAAATCAACACATGCTATGTTCATTTTTTTCCTTCATTTTTTTCTATGATTTTCCCCTTTTGTTCTGATTTTTCTCTTCCAACTTGATTCATATGGAAATATGTAAAAAATGAATGAGCATGTATAACCAAATAAAATATTATTTTACATGAAATTGGGGAAAATTAAAAAAAAAATAAAAGAAAAAAGTTATTTCCAATTTATCTTGAATATATCTTATTTGAACATAATTGTTGTCTTCCTCATTAGACTCTATGCCCCTTGATGGCAGGGACTGTGTTGGGATTTTTTGGGTTTATCATCACTTTTCTTTGTATCCCATTGCTTAGCACAGTACTTGGTATACAGGAAGTGTTTAATAAATGCTTATGGACTTGACTCTTTTCTCCATTCCATTCCACTAATAATCTCCCCATTCACCTTTCTCCTTACTGCCTCATTCTCCAGGTTACATGGAATCCATGTTTTGTCATTAGGATTAACTTCCATCTCCCCATAATAGAATATTTAGTCTTTCCTCAGGACAAACACTGATTTTACTGGGGGCATCTTCCACAGAGGCCTCACCATTCCCTATGCCTTCCATTTATACCTTTTGTGCAAATATCATATTCTATTTGGTATCAATGATATTTGTGTATACATTTTTATTTTCCCCAATTATATTGTAAACATCTTGAGGGCAGTGTCCTTTTTTATTTATCCTTGTAAGGCCCTTAATGCTTAGCAATAATTCATTCACTCATTCATTCATTCAATAAAATTTTCGATTGGTGTTCCTCATGAGCTAGGTTTATGTTCTCTGTGATGGACACAGGAGGAAGTAAAAAGCAGGAAAACCAAGTTTCACAGTATTTGCACGTGCTTGGTAAGCATCCCGGAGCACTTTAACAATTATAATGCTGGCTCATGTTGAAAAGGGCCTTAAAGCTCATTGAATCCAGCGTTTCCCAAATTATGTTGGCCACAGAACAATTTTAGGCTTGAAATATGTTTTACACAAATTTTGGGGACCAAAAGAGGCAAGAAATAATGGAATTAGGGCAGTTAGGTGTCACAATGGATAGAACACCAGGAGGACTTGAGTTCAAATCTGACTTCAGACACTTAATACTTCCTAGCTGGGTGACTCTAGGCAAGTCACTTAACCCCAATTGCCTCAGCAAAGAAAAAAAACATAAAAGAAAAAGAAATAATGAAATAGAACCAATGAAAGACAACAGGGCATAATTATTAGAGAGAGAAACAGCAGGGAGAAGGCATCATCAAGAAGGATCATTGTAGAAAGTGCTTAAAGGACTAATAATAATGGAGGAGTAGAGAGAATCATCTACTCCATTCAGACATCTCTCCCAGGCTTGCTTTAAACTACGATTGAAATTGTGCATTTTTTAGCATGGAGACAGCTCAAGCATCAGAGGGAGAATGGGACAGCAAAGACTAATAGTTAGGGGAATCTGGGTTCAAATGCTACTTCAAACACAAATGTATGGTCTTAGGCAAGTCTTTCTCTCAGTTTTTCTCTCTATGAAATGAAGGGATTAGACTCCCTGGCCTCTATAGCTCTTTTGAGCTCTAAAAGCCACAATTATCACTTTGCTCTATGAAAGTTTTCTTGATCTCTTTTCTTCCACCCCCCAATGGCTCTTGCCTTGCTTCTTCCCCCAAGCTGTGATATTGATTCCCTCCCATTTATTCTATGTATGCTTAGACATGGGTCACTCTGCTGGGCATCCCTCTGAATGACAAATCTGAGGATGTGCATCAGTTCTGAATTTTGATTATGCATGTATAGGCAGCCAGAAGCATGATGGTTAGAACTTTGAGTGTGGACTCAGACCAAATACAAATGCCGTGCAATTCCAGTCTCAGAGACTTGCTACTTTTATGACTTTAGGCAAAGCACTTGACTTCTGTCTGCCTCAGTTTCCTCCACCGCAAAATAAGGATAATAACAACATGTACTCCTAAGGTTGCTGTGAGGGTCAAATCAGACAATATTTATAAAGTGCTTAGCACAGAGCCTGGTGCATAGTAGGTGCTTATTTAAATGCTACTGATGATGCTGATAGTTTCCTTGAAGGAATCTAAATTCCTGAAGGGAAGGAATTTTTGATGTCTGCATCCCCACAGACTAGTCTTGTGCAAACAGGATTAAAAATACATTTTCCTTTCTTCAGAGTAGGGCTCAAAGGCCTGTTGATTGATCAATCAATTGATTAATTGATAGAAGGGCAGCAACAAGAGTTTAGTGGGATGAGCCTCTACGAGGGAAGATGCAATCATTCCCCATGTTTAAGATCACAAACCATCTAAATGAACAATTGGACCAATAATGATTGACTTTTTTTTCCTTGAGAATCAGTGTCATGTGGTACTGACCTCTCCCACAGGAATGGGAGCTACGGCCCAAGGACCTATGGGGCTGCCCAGTGATTTAGAGAATCATGTCAACATTATCTCTCTTCTATTGCTTTTTCTTTAATGTTGCTAATCCTTTCCCAATGGTATTTTCATTTGGTTCCAACTGCCCTCTAGATGCTCCAGATCCTGTTCAACTTCTGGACAGGGTGGGGAGAGAAGTGGCATCAGGGTAAGGAAACCCTGATTTCCAGTCCCCCATATGGTGGACACATGCCCTACCTGTCTTTCAATGGATAGATTACTGAACTCAGGAAAATTTGAACTCAAATCTAGCTTCAGATATTTTCCAGCTCTGTGACTCTGGGTGAGTCCCTTTATATCTGTCTGTCTTGATTTCCTCATTTGTAAAATGGGGATAATAATAATACTTAACTCATAAGGTTATTATGAGGATATAATGAGATATTTGTCAAATACAAATCTTGAAGAGATAAATAAGTCCTAGTTATGTAAAATAAAAATAAAGACTATAAGATTATAAATTGTAACATCAGGAATTGATCTATACAGGCAGATCAAGTGCCTCAATGGGAACCTCCTCCATAGATGAAATTATAGTTCAGAAAAAACCCAAATGCTTTTTTAAAAAGAACATATTTGCATCTCATTTGTACAATTGTTCTGCCAGTCTCTTGGTCAGTGGCTGTGCCCAAGAGGGGAAAATCAGGTAGCTTGAGGGGACCTCCGGAGTTCTGGGGAGGGAAAGCAGAGGGAGACAAAGAAACACTGAACTAGGAGTCAGGAGACCCAGCTGAATCTCAGCTCCTACACTTAATAGCCCTGATCCTGAGCAAATCACTTCCACAAACCTTAGTTTTCCTTTCTGCAAAATGGAAATGAGAATACTTGTACTCTATACCATTTAGGGTTGTGAGGAAATCCCATAGTTGACTTGAAATGCTACAGGAAAATCAGAAGCTTGTAATTGTAATACTTCCTGTTAATCAATTTTGACCTTGGACAGGTGATCAATGAACATTTACCTATCTGATTTCTCCCTTCCTGACTTTCATGTATTAATAGGATCTGACACTGAGTCAAAAGCCAAACCAAACTCTCAACTCAAATCACTTTAAATGAGAATTTTATTTTTGCATGCATATTTTTCCCAAGAGTGAAAACATGAGTAGAAATAGAAATACAGAGGTCAATACTCACTTAGAAATGGGATTGACACTGGCTTCAATAATTGTTAAACACTTACAGCACTTAATGTTTTCTGGAAATTCTTGTACACCTAAAAACAAAAAACCAAACATGAGAATATTCCAAGAAAAAAATCCTCTTATTTCATAGCTATTATTCAATTCAAAACAATAGTGGCAACACTCATGCACTATATTTACATGTCATAACATGCAAATATCATATGTATCCCCATTTCTAAAATCAATTTCATATATAAACATATGTACATATAATTATTGTCTATTAAAAAAATCTTTCCAGTTTTCAGCTAAAATACTTAAATGCTACCAACACATTTTAAATCGGTTCCCTTTTGTGCACTTGTTGACCCTAAGGAGATTGGAAGCATAAGGTTTAGTGTGTACGTGGATTCCCAGACCCCTTTAATAACTGTCAAGGTTTCAAAGTTCACAAAATGGAAGAATGGGAATTGAAGCATTCCTCCTTAACCTAGATTTTTAGTAGGTTTCATATAATGTTTTTAACATTAGCTCAAATAAATATAAGCCTGAGACAATTTCAGAGGGAAAAGAATTGATATGGACACAGGTACCTTGGAGAGCTACAAAGGAAAACAATCAGAATGGTTGAGGGTCTTTGAGTTCATGAAGTGGCAGGAAATAGGGATGTGGAGACTGAGCAAGAGAAGACTTGGGGGGCTGAATGAAACATGTTAGTTGATGATCTGTCAAGGTTTGATGAGTCCTGGGCTCATTGGCTCCTGAAATCTAATGCAATTCTGGAAAATTTCTGTTTAATTAGGGTCATTCTCTAAGATGACATTTCAGCCTAAGCTGACCCATGGAATACAATAAAAGTGCTTATGGAGGCACCGGTATTATGGGCAGTAACATTCTATTTGGTTGAAATTCTGATGCTTGAAGTATTAACAAAGAGCAAATGCTACAAAAATATCAAAACAGAATCAAGAAATGTCCCTAGCACAGATTTCAGTAATCACATCTCCAAATATAATTGGAATATTCTCCAGGAAATATTCCCTGTAGAAATTTTGCTCTATACCTACTTATCAAATGTGAAATACCATAATTTTGCTCACTGAACTAAATGGGCTCAATAATCAAGGTTTTAGATAGAAAGGAATTGATAAAAAAAAATCCATTAAGAATATATTCATGTGTTCACAGGCAGAAGATAAATTGACCATTTAGGCTCATTCTAATTAGGAAAGGATTTGTTTCTTTTTTTCTTTCCTAAATCTGAGGGAAAAATTTAAAAGACAGTAAACTCTCAATTATTCAGGGACCAATTAGGCAGCGTGTGGATTATCCATTCTCGTACTTGTTCTCTGTTTGCCAGGCTTCCATAGAACTATTTCACTCTTCATTAACTCTTCCACCAGAGGGTGTGAAAAGTAAGGGAAAGGAGAGGAAACTCCGAACCACAAGTCCTTGTTTGTGGGCAGAGTATTGGAACTAATAGTGCAAGTGGAGCCTTATTACTCCCTGCGAACTCTATTTATTTGCGCTGCTCTGACCCTTATTAAGACAAACCTTTAAGAATGGACTAGAGCTTGGAAAACCTATTAATAATAGCAGTTTTCACCCTTAGTTAAAGATAAAAATAGCATAGGTGTCAGACTAGAAATGGAATGCCATAAGGTGTTTAATCAAAATCCAAATTAAATTAGTAGGATCACAGGATTACAACTGGAAGAAGCCTTAGAGACCAAGTAGTAAAGCATCTTTACTTTATGTATATATGTACTTTATGTGCATACAAACATAAATGTGCACATACAGATATGTAAATTATACATACATGTGTATATATTCTTTTTACCTACCCATTTATCCATCTATTTTTATTTCTTTCCTTCGTTCCCCTCTCTCTTTCCTTCTCTCTTCCTTCCTTCTTTTCTTTCCCCTTCTCCCTCTCCTCTCCTGTCTTCTTCTCTCCTCTTCTGTCTTCTTCTCTCCTCTCCTGTCTTGTTCTCTCCTCTCTTGTCTTCTCTCCTCTCCTTTCTTCTCCTCTCCTTTCCTTTTCTTTCTTTTCCTTTCCTTTCTTCCTTCTTCCCTTCTTTCATGCCTTCCCTTCCCTCTGTCCTCCCTCCCTCCCTCCTTCCTTCCTTTCTCCCACCTTCCTTCCCCTCTTTCTCTTCCCTTCCTTACTCCATCTCTTTCTTCCTTCTTCCCTCCTTCCCTTCCATTTCCTCCCTCTCTCCTTTTTTTCCTTTTCTCCCTTTTTCTTTCCTCCCTCCCCTTCCTCCTTCCTTTCATTTCCCCTTCTTCTGTTTCCTCTCTCCCTCTCTTTACCCTTCCTCCTTCTCTTCCTTTTCCCTCTGTCCCTTTCTTATTTTTCCATTCCTCCCTCCTTTCTTCCCTCCCTTTCCTCCTTCCTTTTTTCTTTGCTTCCCCACCAACACAAAGCAGTACCAATATATTGGACAAAGAAAGAAATGCTAATGTCCATGGTCTATAGACTGATCTTTGGAGAAATAAATGATAAATATTAGAAATAAGATCAGTTAAGTAGATCTAGTATTATACACTAATTCTGATATAAAAATATAAAAGATGATGTAAACTGATGATTGCATTATTCTACATAGGAAAACCTAGATCAAGAAGGCCTCTGCACTTCATAGTCTTAAACTTAAATACATAGCAGAGGTTAAATGTGTTTCCCATAGAGTCAGTGTGTGTTAGAGATAGGCTCTGAATCAATTGCTCCTGTCCCCAAGCCCAGAACACTTTCTGGTCTTCATAACTCTATAGTTAGGGATAGGGTGGTAGTATTAAGGGAGCTTGCAAGAAAATTCAGAAATAAATGATGAAAAATATGAATTGAAAAATCTCAAATCATTTCCCCCCTATCATTTAGTAGGATCTCAAATATCATCTCAGAATTTAAAATAAAACAGCAAGGGGCAGCGTTACCGAAAATAACAAAATCAAAATCACTGTTCCTTGAGCCAAAAGAGATGTGAATTCACATTCCCTCTCATATTTTCATTAGGTCCCTTTGTAGGTCATTGAACTTTTTAAATTTCAATTTCCTGATCTGCAAAATGGCAGCCTTAGTACTATCATACTGCAGGGTTGTTATAGGGTTCAAAGGCAAAAGTATATACAAAACAGGTCAGAAATCATAAATCCCTCTATAAATGTCAGTGATTATTACATCCTCTTTCTAATAGTGATGATCCATAAACTGCTTTCAAATATCCAGTTCTTAAAGTGTCATTGGCAAATGACTGTTAAGTAATAGGTAAATGACCATTTGCACTAACCCATAACTTCATACATTAATCAGAAAATCTAGAAACTGTGGCAAGTGACATTTTTTCTAACAAAATGGAACTAGGGAGAGGGAGGAGCTTGGGATGATGATAGTAAAAGGTTTTTCTAAGGGAGAAAATATTCTCTACTAGCATAGGTTACCAACTAATTATTCTGAAGCCGAGAGCCTTAAGAGAGATGCCCAAGCCACTGAGTTCAGGCCATTTCCCAGGGGTATCTAGCTAGGATGATATAGGAAGGGGCAGTTTTTGAACTCATTGGGTTTAAAGCTGACTTTCTGGCTACTCTACCCATCATGTCTAACAAACTCAGGACATTTAAGATGGATGGGACTGAGTTTTACGAAGTCCTTCTTTATGCTAGGCTGTTACCTGTGTGGATTGTCTTTAGATAAAAAAGCCTTCGGACTAACTTGTAGACGATTCCTTTATTTTTCTCTAATATGCTTATCAGCTGAAGGTAGGGTGACCATTCCTTGTTACAAATGTCACTTGCCCTAAAATGAGCTCAAGGATACTCTGATTACATCAGATCTCCTATTCTAATATAGTATGGGGAAACTCCTATTCTAGAGTTATACTCATTACCTTTCCCCTCAAACTTATCCTGCCTTTTCCATATTGGAAGACACCATCATTCCCCCATTTTTCATCATCATTCTTGTGTGTCTGTTGTAATCTCCAATAAAACACCAGTTTATTTAGGGATGACTCTTTTTTGTATTTGGATATTCAGCACCTAGCAGAGTGCTTAAAATGGAGTCACTATACATGTTCTATATTAACAAGAATTGGGGGCTTGACTCTGAGGAAGTTATTCTCCAATTTCCCAGTTCCAATGTTCTGGAAAGCCCATATGTCTGATTTGAATAAAGCTCAAGGCACTTAGTTTTTTAGCTAGACAATTTACAAAATTTAGCTAAAAAATTCAGCTAGGAAATTTTCAAATGAGAACATGAGACTGAGAGTCAAGGACCAGTCACTTCAAGGAATAGAACTGGGATTTCATCTCAGGTCTCTTGGTTTCAAAGTAATCACTCCTTCCCACTGCCCAGTCAGGAGAAAGAATGAGGCTCTCTGCCCACTAGGCAACATTGTCTCTAACAGAGACCTCAGATTTCAAGCTGGCAGAGACTTAGGGCTATATGATCCAATCTTCTCATTTTTCAGATGTATAATGTCTCCAAGCTAGATTTCTTTCTCTTCTACTTTATTTACTCAAAATACTTTATCCATTCTCAGTCCAGAGTGAGTTTTTTTTAAAGATGGGGAACAAGTGTATGAAAATAAGGTTGATAGACATTGGTTGAGGGAATTTTCTCATTGGAAGTGTCCTATACCTAATCAATCAGAGGTTGAAACAAAAAATAAAATGTTAGCCCATTAAAGACATCATTAATTAAGAAGTGGGAAGCTAGACAGCTCAGTGGATAAAACACAAGGTCAAAAGTCAGGAAGAATTGAATTCAAATCTAGTTGGAGACACAAATTGTGTGACCCTGGAAAACTCTCCATCTGCTTGCTCCAGTTTCCTCATTTGTCAATGAGTTAGAGAAGGAAATTGCAAACCACTCATGTCCTTGACAAGAAAACCCCAAATGGGGCCATACAGTCAGACATGACTGAGAAAACTCAAAAAACAAGGCAAGGAAGGACTTGGATCTGCATAGATAGGAGAAGAATGTACTCCACTACTCCATTGGCTTTATGAGCTCACAGCTGTGGGAGTAATACCTACATTGATGGAGTTAAGAAGACTCTGCCTTCCTGGGGCTTCTAGCAAATTGGGATCCTTTCCTTTTCAGAAGTGGCTTCAGCAGTCTGCCTAGGGCATTTCATGGGATCTTAGTTAGAGAATTAAATGGAACCCCAGTACTGAGCTAATCACAAAATCTCATTTTCCAGATAGGGAAACTGAGGTACAGAGAGGTTAAGTGACCTTGGAATGGGTTCTTTTGGCTAAACCATACTGATAATAGAGGATTATTATGTTTCAGCCTTTTTTCTCACAACCTACAAATGACTTTCCTAAACCATCTTTAAAAAAATTATAATGAAAAAAGTAATCTAGAATCTTTCTTCTTTCCCCCCTCTTAATATGCTCACTTTTATATTACTTTTATAGATTGAATAGCGCCTCATTTTCTCCTGTTCTAATCTAATGTGACTGAGTAGAAGAATCATTTTCCTCTACCCCAAGATTGGGAAAATTTTCTATTGTTTCAGTCAGCAAGCTTCCGTTTTGGGAAAGGGTGGAATAATTGATGTTAGTAAAACATTTAATGATGGTCCCAGTTCTGATTGCTTTTCATTAAACTAAAATGATGACTTAACCTCCTCTGATGTTATGAGAACCCATCTCCTGGAGAAATAAGTTTTGAAAGAAGAGAGAAAAAAATCACTTAATTGTGGCAAAATTATGAAGGGCTTTCAAATTAATTCATTTCCATTAACATCAATAGCCTATGGTGTCGTGCTCTCTATGACACATCCACAGCCAGACTTGAAATTGAGTCATCACCTAATTAAAATTCACCATTTGTTATTTTACTTTCTTGTGTTAAAATCAATGCACTTCAATGTAAGCTTCTGTCAGCTTTACAAATGGGCATATCAGATTTATCTGGAGATCACAAAAGTGTTGAGAAATAGATGCATCTTCCTGCAGGGCTTCATAGACTCATCGATTTAGAGATGGAAAGAGCCTTAGAGGTCATGTAGTTCAACCCTTTTATTTTATTGATTAAACAAAAAAGAGAGGACCA
Organism: Sarcophilus harrisii; assembly: GCF_902635505.1. Lineage (NCBI taxonomy): Eukaryota > Metazoa > Chordata > Mammalia > Dasyuromorphia > Dasyuridae > Sarcophilus > Sarcophilus harrisii. Next base: position 7,624,462 of record NC_045429.1, read on the forward strand.
CAGTTGGGAAAGTGTTTCATTCAAGGTCACATGGATAGCAATGGTGGAGCTATTATTTGAACTCAGGTCCCTGACCCTAAATCCCAATTCTGGGAAATGGATTCATAGGAAGAAGATTAAGACCACTACATAAGATTTTTGTTTTTATTTTAAGTATAATCATAAATATTTATAAGTGTTGAAGTGAAAAGAAGATTAAATTTTTGTGAGGACTACACTCCCCCCTCTCTTTCAATTTCTACTTGTATGACTGTAGGCAACTCATTTTTACCTTTCTCGACCTCAGTTTTCTTATCTGCAAAATGAGGGAATTGGACTAAATGACCTCCAATGTTTCTTGCAACTCTAAATCTATAACACTAATATTACCAGTTAAATTTGTCTAGCCACTATATCTACTTATATGAATGACTTCTGCCAGATAATATCATGGATTTTCTTCCATGTCCTCTTGGTCTTTATCAGCTCTCTTTGCCAATCCATTTGTTCCCATTTAATGTTCCTATTATGTAGTCCTGGTCAATGGGAATCTGTTCTTCAATGCTCCTTTTTCTTCTTTCACTATTTCCAAAAATCCCAAAAGGGAGGTCCTGAAAGAAGTACCATAATTCCATTTCCATATCTTACTGGTCTGCGGACATTTTCTGTGAGACCAAAATCTGTTAAGAGCATCATTACTAAAGTCTTTTTTAAAAATGAGAAGCAAGCAGAAGAGCAGGGGAGGAAGAGGCGCTATTGTTGAAACTTTGCCTTGTCCCACTTTTGTGACTCAGACCAAATCCCAATTTGACTGGCCTTCAATTTCCTCCTCTGTGAAATGAAGAAGTCAGACTAGGTGATCACTAAAGTCCCTACTGGCTCTAGATGAAGGATGACCTTAACTATTTCGGATCTAAGTTTTCTAGTAATTCATAAAGCAGCAAATGCAGAGGACCTACCTGAAATACTGGGTAAGACTTAGTTCAACAAGTACAATATTTTCTACAAAATTTCAGCAGTTATCTCTAATTTTCAGCTAGCATTGCCATTTTCAGAGTCCCTAGTATGCTAGAATCTTAATCCATAAATTGCTTTGACCTAAGGAAAGGCAGAATAAAATGGCTAAATTGTTGGCACCCGTAGGCTACCTCTCATCTCATCACTGGGGTTATATTCCAAAAGGCCATGTGGGGGTCAGTGAATTTCAAACTACGTAGAAGAGAATCACCAGGTTCCCAGATAAATTCAGCCCAATATCACTAAACTCCAGTACTCACAGGCCTGAACTGCCGTGATAAGGCTCTACCACAATTCGGGCACAAATAGTCTGTCTGAACATTTGGGAAGGATATGTCTCAATTTGTTCATCTCATCTTTCTTTTGAGTTATTGCTATTTTGCTTCCCTCATAGAGCACAGCCCCTTCTTTGACATAGAAAATTAAATAGGTCTAAGCTTTCTGAATGAGATTCGAACCCTTACTGACTCCAAGGTGGCCCTCTCTGCTTTACTTTCTACTCCAGGTTAAGGGAACTAGGGACACTGAGTCTCAGTAGGGTATAATGGTCAGTATTTGGGAGACTGATATGTGGAAGAGAGATTAGATTTGATCTCTGTAACCACTAAGGAAAAACTAGGAGCAATGGCAAGAAGCTACTCAGACACAGTTTCCTGGTTCTCAGTAGTATAAGTAGCCAGTATAAAGATGGCTCAAGTGCTTTTTCAAAGAGTCCTGTCTATGGAGCCACAAGACCTGGATTCAAATTCCATTATTGTGGCTTCTACTTTGATGGCTATTTTTTCAGTCATGTCCAACTCTCTGTGACCTCATTTAATTTTTTTCTTGGCAGACATACTACAATGCTTTGTCATTTCCTTCTCCAGCACATTTTACCAATAAGGAAACTGAAGCAAATAGAGTGAACTGACTTGCCCAAAATCACACTGGTGGTAATTCGCTGAGGTCAGATTTAAACTCAATAATAGGTGTCGGCCTGGCTTTAAGTTGGGCATTCTACCCATTGTGCCACCTAGCTACTTCTGTGATCTTGAGCAAATGACTCTATTTCCTGAGCTTTAGTTTTCTCATTTGTAAAAATAAGATTTGTATTTGCTAGATTTTCTTTTACGGATCTTGCAGCTCTTCTCAATATATGTCCTATATCCTACATCCCTTCACATGGAGGGAAAAGTTGCTGGAGAAGGTTAAATGCAAGGTTCAGATCTAATAGTTCCCATCCAAAGCCCTAGGCCATGTCTTTAAAGGAGTAAAACTTAGATGTTTTACATGTCTTTGTTTAGTGACTCATTTTAGATTTTTGTAATATCTTTTTATTTGTCAAAATACATGCAAAGGTAATTTTCAGTATTCACCCTTGCAAAACCTTGTGTTCCATATTTTTCTCCCTCTCTCCCCCTTTCCTCCCTCCCTTAGACAGCAAGTAATCCAATATAGATTAAACGTGCTCTTCTAAACATATTTCCACATTTATCAATATTATTTCAGTTTTTAAGTGATGCATGAAAATACTGGATCTAAAAAGAGAAGACATTTCCAGCCAACCAATCAATCAATCAATCAACAAGCATTTATGAAGCACTTGCTTTGTGCTGGGCGCAGTTTAGGTGCTTGCAAATTTGCATTTGCAAATACAAAGATTTACCATTTTACCTGCTTGGGAGGATCCTTGTAACCCAGTTCTTCGGAAAATAAAATAAGACAAAACATTTAATTTTTAAAAACAGAATTAAGCTATTTAGAAATGAAACCCTTACCATTTTTACTGATGTCAAGTTCTTTGAGATTAACTAAACTAGCAATAGTGGTTGGCAGATTCGAAAGGTCATTATCTGGGATACTCAGTTTGCGGAGAGCTTGACAGTTGAACAATTGCTGAAATGGAAAATAACCTTTAGTTAGGTTGCCATTGGATTACATTCAGTTTGCAAGCAAATTCAATGATCAAATTTATTTCATAATTTCCATATATCACACGTTATATTAGCATACAAGGATAAATAAGTCTCTGATCTTTAATCTCATATTACAGGTTTCTTTCAGGTCAATACCATTTAGCTATTTAGAACCAAATGAATCCATTCTTGCCAGTCTATTTCAAAATTCCCATTTCTCTCAAGTATAGTTCCATCTACACATTCACCCATGGTCAAAATCTGCAAGGTTCTACTTTAGAGGATCACAGGTTCTCAATTTAGAAGATAATTGAGATTGGGTAATGCAATCTATTTGTATTACATGCTGTCTTTGGCTTTGATCTTCCTTTATTTTTCTGCAATCTACATTATGAATGACCTACCCTGTATAAGGCAAAATGGTAAGTGCTGGGGATGGACAAAATGAACAAAAATGCTGCCCTCCAAAACCTTACATTCTCTTGGGATGGGAGGGTGGGAAGAGAAGGTGAAGAGATTCAACTTTTACACAAACAAGCCAGCGCAAGATAATTTGAGAGTATGAGAGCACAGCTAGGAGGGATCAGGAAAGGCTTCCTGTTGAATGTGGCACATGAGTCGACCTTTAAGGTAAGTAAGAAATTCCCAGAGAAAGATGAAGAGGTGATATATTCAGGACAAGTGAGAGATGCAGTGTTGAATCCAGAGAAGCCATCATAAGGTCCACATGCCTAATTGATGCTTAATAGATACTGGTTGAATTAAATTGAAAAAAAAATAAATGCCATAGGAAAGTAACTCCTATTTTGGCCATCCGAAAAAGCCCAACTGGTATAAGCCATAGAACCAGCCAAAGAGGCAGGAAGAACTGAGCTCAGCTGCTTGTGTATCTCTGTGTACCACTGCCAATCATTTAAGCTCCCAGCCTCCCCTGTCTAAAATCATGGGATGCAAAGGCAGTGATGACCTTCACAAGTGCTTCCCAGTCTGGAAGTTCCTTATTCCAGTGCAGTCAAGGGGCCAGTCTTGATCCTTTACTATTATTCATCAATAAGGCTTTATGACTCATTTCATACCAAGCGCTTACACCAAGACTGGAACTAGCAAATGAATGTTCAAGCAATTATTTAGTGCCTCTTCTGGGCCAGGCACTAGGGGTACAATTCATTGAATATAGCAATCCCCAGTCACGAAGAGCTTGCATCCTCAAGGAAGACAGCAGCAGGTCATGTTTTACAGTAGCTACTGAAAGACGAGAATAGCTGGTTTGTGTTTCTGTGTGTTTGCTGTTTTCCTAACTCATCTCTTTTTATTTTAAATTCTATTTTACTTTGTATTCAATTAGTAATTATTTTTTCTATGCCTCCCTGAAAAGAAAGAAAAACAAAACCCTTGAACCAAAGAGGAGAGTCAAGCAAACCAAATTGCGCCTCCATCTCCTAAGTCATAAAGGAGTGGAGATCTATGTTGGTGGAATTTTGCATTAATGAATTACTGATTCTGGAAGGACTGGCATAGCAGACAAAGTAAGACTTGACCTGGAGTCAATAAAACTTGCTTCATGTTTCTTCTCTGAAATATTGGCTGTGCGATCCTGGGCAAGTCATTAATCTCTCTATACCCAGGACACTCTTTAAGAGTAAACATTATTGCTAAGTTTCTGATTTGCCTCATTGGAAGAAGTGATTCCCATGGATGAAATTACAAGTTTAAGACAAAATCTAAAAATGTCTGTGAAAGGGCTTCAGCCTTTCCTCCAAAACATGTAACCTGTAACCACTGTAAAACATGACCTGCTGAAATCATTCTTGGGCATGATGCAATCTCTCTGTGACTGGGGATCGCTGGATTGTTGTATTCAATCAAATCAAAGCCCTAAGTCTCACTGAGTGTGTCATTGACATTGCTGGCATTCAGCATCTCAGCATTTACAAAATTAATGCAGATTATATCATAGGTGGATGATGACCCAGAGCCATCAGGTCCCTAAGAGAACCTTCTAGTTTTGCTTTTTTTAAGCCAATGAAAGAAGACAACACTTTTCAAGTGCAAACAGATTTTATTGTTCTACCATTTTATCTAAAAATTTTCAATATTTAATTTACATTTAAAAAATTCTAACGTATATTATATTATTTTAAAATATTTGTTGTAGTATCAAAATGTAAGGCATCGATCTTAATATTTAACTATTATTAGAAGGGATGATGGGTAATTAATAAAACTAATTTAATTAGCTTTTATTTATTATTAGTAATTAGTAAAAAAAAGTAAAAACCAAATTGGTCAAAGAAAAAAAGTTCTAGGGATTGTAAACTGACAGACTATTACAGAGATCATATAGACATCTATGTATCAAAGAGAAACATTTACTTAATTGACAGTCATTATGGAAGCAGGAGAAGAGAACAGCATAGGAGGCAGGACACAAGACTTGGGCTCAAAAGGGTTCAGTCTCAGTTCAGACACTTCCTAGCTGGGCAACCACGGACCCATCAACTCTCTGTGCTCAGCATCCTCCCACAGTGACATCTAGACTATGTTCCTATTGCCTCATGGAGTGTCAGGCAACTGTTATAAAATGAAAAATCTGAACCAAGTCATTCCAGCCCCCCAAGAGTTGTCCCTGATACAGGCAGGCCTGTCAAAATCTTACTTGATCCCTGCACAAACCTTACGAAGTAGCACCTACAGCAATGAGCACTGGGATTTCATTAGGGGAAGAAACAAATGGGCAAGAAATTCCTTTTTAATAATAACAGCAACAATAATAATAGCTACCATTTATATAATGCTTTAAAGTTTATAAAAACAGTTTATACATATTCTCTTTTATTCTCCCAACAACCTTGAGAAATAGATCCTATTATCGCCTTATTTTACAGATGAGGCTTAGAGAGATTAAGTGACCTGCCCAGGTTCACCTAACACTATACAAAGTGTTCTATGCATTTTGTCACTAGATGCCTCCAGCAAGTCAGAGGAGCAACTTTGAATCTTAGAGAGTTGTTTGGGGACACAGAGGGGTTAAATAATTGTTTCAGGGTCATAGGCCAGCCTTGATATTGGGCTTGATCATCTAGCCCAACAATTTCCTTATTTGACAGAGAAATTAAGGCTGAGGAAGAGCAAATAATCTAAGGTTACACTTGCCATTTTTGTGGAAGAACTGAGATTTTAATCTGGGTCCCTGACTCCAAATCCACAGCCCTCTTGCTCATACACTCATTTATCTGATGGATGACAAAAAGTGGCATAACCCCAGGGGAGCCTTCTAATCAGTCAAGATCAAGAACATTGTGGTAGGACATGGAGGAAGGAATGGTTTACCTGGAGCCAGTACCTGAGGTTGAATATTGTCTCTTCCAGGGGAAGGTCTTTATGACCAAAGCAGAACTAGAGATCATTACTGATCACAAAATAGAAAATTTCGATTATACCAAACTGAAAAGTTTTTGTACAAACAAAACTAATGCAGACAAGATGAGAAGGGAAGCAATAAACTGGGAAAATATTTTTACAGTCAAAGGTTCTGATAAAGGCCTCATTTCCAAAATATATAGAGAATTAACTCTAATTTATAAAAAATCAAGCCATTCTCCAATTGAAAAATGGTCAAAGGATATGAACAGACAATTCTCAGATGAAGAAATTGAAACTATTTCTAGTCATATGAAAAGATGCTCCAAGTCATTATTAATCAGAGAAATGCAAATTAAGACAACTCTAAGATACCACTACACACCTGTCAGATTGGCTAAGATGACAGGAAAAAATAATGATGATTGTTGGAGGGGATGTGGGAAAACTGGGACATTGATGCATTGTTGGTGGAGTTGTGAACGAATCCAACCATTTTGGAGAGTAGTTTGGAACTATGCTCAAAAAGTTATCAAACTGTGCATACCCTTTGATCCAGCAGTGTTACTACTGGGATTATATCCCAAAGAGATTATAAAGAAGGGAAAGGGACCTGTATGTGCACGAATGTTTGTGGCAGCCCTTTTTGTAGTGGCTAGAAACTGGAAACTGAATGGATGTCCATCAGTTGGAGAATGGCTGAATAAATTGTGGTATATGAAAATTATGGAATATTACTGTTCTGTAAGAAATGACCAACAGGATGATTTCAGAAAGGCCTGGAGAGACTTACACGAACTGATGCTGAGTGAAATGAGCAGGACCAGGAGATCATTATATACTTCAACAACAATACTATATGATGACCAGTTCTGATGGACCAGGCCATCCTCAGCAACGAGATCAACCAAATCATTTCTAATGGAGCAGTAATGAACTGAACTAGCTATGCCCAGAAAAAGAACTCTGGGAGATGACTAAAAACCATTACATTGAATTCCCAATCCCTATATTTATGCACACCTGCATTTTTGATTTCCTTCACAAGCTAATTGTACAATATTTCAGAGTCTGATTCTTTTTGTACAGCAAAATAACGTTTTGGTCATGTATACTTTGTGTATCTAATTTATATTTTAATATATTTAACATCTACTGGTCATCCTGCCATCTAGGGGAGGGGGTTGGGGGGGGTAAGAGGTGAAAAATTGGAACAAGAGGTTTGGCAATTGTTAATGCTGTAAAGTTACCCATGCATATATCCTGTAAATAAAAGGCTATTAAAAAAAAGAATATCGTCTCTTCCAGTTCTAGCTGAGTTACTTAAGCTGGAGTCAATTAACCTCAAGGATGTTTAGTGTCCTACTTTGTGAAATGGAGATGATGATGATGATGATGATATTAATAGCACTTTTCACATGGTTGTATTGAGATGAGTGCTAAATAAATGAGATATAGCATACAGAAAATCCTTCACTAGCTCTTAAAACTCTACATGAATGGCTCCTAGGAGAGAATAAGACCTCCTCCAACATACGTTCCAAGAGGTAACCTACATGGAGCATTTTGCAATCCTTAAAGCACTCACTCTATAAATGGAGGAAGATGATGGCAGTGATAGTAAGCATCAGAGGCTGAATTTAAGCTCAGGTTTTTCTAGTTTGCTTCCATCTGTCCTTGTTAAAGCTAAGTCTATTTACTGATACCCTGGACTTTTAAGTAAGTACGTATGTGGGTAGTACACAGTAAGTAAGTACACAGCTGTAAGTGTAGGAAAACTATAGCAATGGAAGAAACCAGTGGAGAAAGCCATCTTGATTTTTCCTGCCTCCTAGGTATTGATCCATGGCCTCTCATTGAGCATGAACTAGAAGAAGCTGCAACAAAATCCCATCCCACTTTTTGGGGTCCGTTCTTAAGGCGTTTTCATTTTTGTCCCATCTGAAGCCTGATCTAGGAATCACCCATTATGTGCATGAATTCCACATGCAACAGGCACTCAAATAGTTCCTGAATGATTGTTCATGATGACTAATCCAATTGACCCACAGGTCTCACTCTCCTAAAGAAGTTATAATTGACATTTTTAAACAAAGCGTTTTGCATATTGAGGCAGCAGGTTACAGTGGATAAAAAGCCAGCCTTGGAAAAGACTCTGCTTTCCTGCCCTCCTGGGACACATTGACTGTGTGACCTTGGACAAATCAGTCTCTTAATAACATCAGATTACTCTTTAAAGTTATACAGAATTGATTAGGGGATTATCGAGAGGTGCAGCGATATCTCCGCTCCAATAAAATTGGAGATCAAGACCTTAAAATAAAATGGTGTATGCACTACCTATCACTGGATCTGAGATGAGTAAACACTTCAGGTGAATTGAAATTGCATAAATAAAATGGAAAACTTCTGAGTTTGAGTCATGGAGGTCCATAGACTGGTGAACAATTGAGAAAGTCTTTTTTAATGAGTCTGTCAAGATTCATGCTTTGAATAAAGAAGGGAGAATCATTTCTGAGCTGGCTATAATTCTTCCAGGATGTTAGAAAAAGCAAATATAATTAATAGTCAATTAGAGTAGGGCCATTAATAGTTATGGTTATTTTGACTTTCATCAGTTAATAGTTCTTCATATTTCAAAATCTAGGCAGTTAATAAAAATGTTTTGAGTTCTAAAATGTTTTTTTTATAGAAAATTGTTTTCTTCTCGGGGTGAAAGGGTCAATTTATTTAGAATTGATTTAAACTGGTTTTGAGACCATGGAGTTTTAATATAAAGACTTGAATCTAAAGCTAATCTCAGTAAGGTTCAGTGAGTCAGATTGGGACATCAGATAGGGACAGCAAAAGTCTGCCTGCGCATAGTAGGCCCTTAATAAATATTGTTTGTTTGCTTGATAGAAGAACATCATGGGATAAAAATGTAAACTACCAAAGATGTAAATCTTTTTCTCTCTTCTTTATGTGTGTTTGGAAATCAGAATTCTAAGGAAAGCACTTTGTGACCTTGAGCATATCATTTCATCTCAGCTGAGCAACTGACACACTGACTGTAGGACTCGGTTTCCTTAATCGTAAAAAGTATCACAAAACTGGCGGACCATATTTTATGCTGATGTAGCTTTCATTAGTCAATCAATAATAAATATTTATTAAATGCCTACTATATCCCACATACCATGCTAAATTCTAGAATACAAAGACAAGAAAAAGCCTCTTCCTTAAGAAGCTTACATTTATGCTGAGCTTATCTCTACACAAGTATGTTCAAAATAAGATTGTACATATGTGCGTATATGTGTGTGTGTGTGTGTGTGTGTGTAGGGGAAAGCACCAGCAGCTGGAGGCTCTCCAAAGACCTCATGAAAAGGTAATGTTGGAGTTATTAGGGATTCTAAGAGGAGGGAGTTTATTTCAGGCATGGAAACTGAAGATGGAACATCATGAATGGAAAAAGGCAGCATGTGTATTAAATGAATGAAGTTTATTATTCATTCATCACTATGGTGGTTGTCCATTATTTATGTAGATTCTAAAAATTGCCTTCTCCATGGGAGCCACTGCACTGAGATGTGAAGTTGAAACTCCTTCCCCAAGACAACATGAGTCAGTGGAAAGAGAGAGTTCTCTCTGGGAGTGGTAAATTTGGAGCCCTGGGGTAGGGTACCAGCTTGGCTGGCTCCCATTGCCCCACTTAACTGGGGTAACTTCTGGGCCCCATATTATGGGAGTAATGATAGTGCTGATCTTGCAGAGGTGTTGAGGGCCAAATGTATGTGTGTGTATTTGTGTATACATATATACGTAAACAGACAGAAGCAGAAAGACAGAGAAAGGGAGAGACAGAAACAGAGAGACAGAGACAGAGAGATAGAACACTTGGCAAACTAAACACACACCTGCTGTTAAAATTATTCCTTTTATTTTTTCTGATTTAATCATTACAGTCTAATGAAGGAATAAGACAAATCCACAAATGTGTCTAATACAAGTAGAATGTGAAAATTCACAAAAAATAAACTGTATCTTAGATTTAAGATGGAATGGACTTATTGAAGATCCAAAGTGTTTTCAGAGTTGGAAAGATCCTTTTCCCTGGGGGGATTAGAGAAAGCTTCATGGATACTGCATCCCACTTGGGTTTCGAAAGAAGGGAGGAGGGATTTTAACTCAACAAGATGAGTAAGAAATCTATTTCAGGCATGGGGATCACTGAGCAAAAGTCTGGAGAACAAAGATGGCAGCCTGAGAATGACAGGTGATGACTTAGATAAAAGAGATTGTCACGCTTACATGGTAAATTGGAGCAAGATTAGGGAAGGATTTGAATGTCAGGGTGATTTAGATAAACTTTAATTCACTGAAAGTCTTTGAGTAAAGGGAAAAAAACCATGATCAGAGTAGAACATTAGGATATTTACTCTGGCAGCTTGTGAAGAATGGAGGAAAGGAATGGGAGGCAGGGAATTACGAAAATACAGGGGGAGGTGACAAGGGCTTAAACTAGATTTGTTGTATTATGGGTGGAAAGGAAGGAACAGATGTAAGAGTAAGGGCAGCAGCCCAGGTTTGGCACCTGATCATATATATATAGCAGATGGGAGAGAACTTTGGGTTTTAGGCTTGGTCTTGCCAAAGTGGTGTCATCAAGTGTGATCGGGGAAGGGGCAGGTTTTGGAAAAAAAAAGATAGAGTTCAGTTTTCTAAATACTGAATTTGAGATACGTGTTAGAAATCCTGAGTTATCCAGAATGATGATGATGATGATGATGATGATAATGATAATGATGGTGATGGCTAATATTTATATAATACCTACCATGTGCCAGCTACTATCTAAGTGCTTTACAATTATTTCCTTTCATCCTCAAAAGAGCTGTTGGAGGTAAGTTGTTATGATCCTTATTTTACAGATGATGAAACTGAGGCAGACAAAGGTGAAATGACACACTTAGCGTCACATAGTTAGTAAGTATCTGAGATCACCTTTGGACTCAAGTCTTCCTACTTCTAAACCCATCACTCTATCTACTCAATTCACAGGGAACTCTCAGAGAAGGAAACTTTTTACCTTGGAAACTGAAATTCTGACTATCTCATGTTTTTCTTTTACACAAGACTGAAACTATATCCTTTCCCAAAAGATTGCACACACTCTGAAGCCTTCTATCCTCGGCTACCGACAGGCTTTTCCACAACTCAGCATTCCTTTAATCTGTCTCTGTGGTTTTTAGAATTTCCTGTCGAATTTTGCCTCTCATTGCTTTGTCACATTTGACTACCCACAGAATTTCACATATGATTCCCAACCATTATGGTCTATTACGGTGCCTATAACCCCAAGCTCCTGGCTCAGGAACAATGTAGTCAGCACTGGGCTGGGTGCTAGGGCTGGATGTGTGGGGTGGGGAGATGGTGGGGGTGGACAGAGGCTGTTCTCAAGGAAAGGAATGTCATTTCATGGTCTTACTCTCGAGTGTAGAAAATTATGCAACACCGACTCAACTTTCTCGAACCGAAATCCTTCCTCTCCTCCTTTGAGATTTATTTTTACATGTCTTCTGACATCCTTTGTCATCATTTTGTAACATCATTAACTTTTCCAACTTACTGTATCATATTCTACGGCTCAGAACTATCTGTGACTACAAAGTCAGACGCAGAAGTACTGAGGTGAATTGAGATACAGGGTTGATGGACAAAGAACAACTCTTTCCTAAATGGTATGGATGAGCTTCAGTGGTCATTATAGAAAATTGTAATGATCTGTCCATCTCAGATTGTGGTGGGGATGACACTAGGAATAACTCAACAATAACCACAACAGTTGACCAAAAATGTGTTACTGTTTTCCCAGCAAATTTCCAAGACTCTTCATGCAAGAGCAAAGGATTTAAACTCAAGGCATCTGTCTTCAACACCTACCTCTGATTCCTATTTCCTCTGTGAATTTGGACAAGTCATTTTACCTGTCAATTTCCTCAAATGAGAGTTTCCAACTAAATGAAAATGAAGAGCCCTCCAAGCTTTAACTCTATGAGACTATAAGTGTACACAGTAGCCATCCTTGCACAAACTACTTTACTTATTTGGGTCTCAGTTTTCTTCATCTGTAAAATGAGAGGGTTGAATGGAAGGACCTTTTAAGTCCCCTTAAGCTCTATATCTCAAATTCTATGATCATCCTCCAAAGACTTATGAATGTACTCCATGCTTCACTCACTAGAGTTATTACAGAATTACATATGACTACCATTGTTTTATTGGAACTTGGACTACAGTCTAGAGCTGTGTTATCCTTGTTCCCAACTCCCAGATGAGAAACTTCCTGCCACCAGCTCAAATCAGAATCTTTATGGCATTATAGAGATGCATAATACATGTAAATAGGTTATCCAGACTTACAAATCCTAGATGTGTTGGGGGGAAGGATTGTGATGAGTTCTACTCACTTTTACCCATTGTTTCTACACTGGAACATAAGAAAGGAATCATCCATCCATCTATCAGTCTATCCATCTATCTATCTATCTGTCTGTCTATCTATCTATCATGTGCCTATCTGTCTATACTAAAGATATTCCTCTTTCATGCTATAGGTTTTTGATATTATTTATTTTTGTCTCTTACAACCAACTCATCTGAGTTCTGGACAGCTCTTCAGACTAAACCTAAGAAAAAAAATGTGATTGTGGTCAGTGAGTCTCTGCTTAACGACCTCTAGTGATATAGAAATAATTTCCTGCCTAGACAGTCCATTCTAATTTGGGCTAATTTAAAATTCTCAGTCTGACATCAAATCTAAATCGACTTTTTGGCAGTATCCATACACACACCACAGCTCCTAATTCTATTCCCTGGGTCAAAGAAGAAGGCTAATCCCTCTTTGAGACATCTCTTCAAACCTTTCAAGACTCTCTAAGTTGTCTTTGCCAGATCAAAGTTCCTTGACACTTCCTCACATGGAATGGCTTTGATTTCCCCTTATCCTTTTTATTTTCCTCTGGACACAGTCTAGTTCATCAATGTTCTCTCTAAAGCTCGATTCCAGTCCTGAATACCCATTCCAGATGTTACTTTTATTTGTGTAGAGAAAAATGGAGCAAGATTTGAGGGTTGGGATGTCACCTAGTAGATCCCAGGATTGAGTACTGGACCTCCAAAATGTTCTCATTCACATCTCTTCTACTTTACAGATGCTACAAGTGATAGTTTAAGTTAATAGATTAAGCCCAGACTGTAGATTATTTTTCACTGACTCCAAGTGTAGCTTGCATGTACCTAGGTATGTGCACACTGTCTTACCCCTTTAAAAAGTGAGCTCTTTGGGGACAGGGACTAGAGTTAGGAAACCCCACATTCAAAACTTCCACTCAACAATTACCAGCCGGGCAAGTAATCTATCATACCCAAGACTGTTTTATTGTCTCTGAAAGGGAGACAATAATAAAATCTACATGGAAGAGTTTTGATGAAGATGAGATAAAATAACATATGGAAAGTGTTTTGCAACCCATACATTTATTTGTAAAATTTATAATTTTTTAAATAAATTATTTGTGTTGTTGCTATTTATCCTTGTTGTGAATAATAATAATAATAACAATAATAATGTATAAGTAACACTTAGCACAATTTCTGCCACATGGGCAGTTTCAGGAATATGGAGATTATGAGAAACTCCAAGGTGAGGAAACTCCTTGTTCCAATTTAGATGAGCACTTCTGCAACTTAGCAGCTTTGAGAGCTGTCTAGTACATTGAGTGCCCAACAGAGACAAGAGACTTGCTCTAACTTACACAATCGTGCCTTTTCAAACATTTCTTGTATTTGTTCATGAGCACTTTTCAGTGTTAGAGGGGAGATTTGAATCCAGGTCTTCCTAACTCCAAGATCACTTCTCTCCCCACTCTGCCATATTGTATAGTACCTAGCACATTACAAACACTTAATTCATGTTTGTTGCATGACTAGGAGCAGAAATAGAATTTATCCCACATTTCCAGTCCTTCACAGCTCCTGAGTCTTTTTCTCCATAAGTGGTTATCTGGCCACATGACTTTGCATCCTGCCCTTCATTCTGGGATTGAATTTTTGAATCTTAACACAGTAAATTCACTTCAATTAAATTTAATCTTAAGAGGTGATGAGACTGATTAGATCCAGAACTGATCTTAGAGTTAAGGAAACCCAGGTCCTAGTCCCTTCTCTGACACTTAAGACCTGGTAACCTTGGGCTTTTCTCAGAGTTACAGCCAGTTAGTTCCTTAACTCAAAGTTGTAGAATATTTGCCAGTCTGCATTGGTGGAGGGGCTGTTCCCATAGGGAGCTAATAATGGGTGTTCAGCACTGGGACAGGGGTCTTGGTCTTCTAGGGAAGGTCCAGTGAACCACTTGAGTCTTTGGAAACATTCCCTGTACTTGTCCACGAGCACCTAAAAGTCTTTTCAATCATCTCATCATCTGCATTTTTAGTAGTAGAGAAAATAAAGTCCATCCCTACTTGATACCCATATCATACATTGATTATCTTTGTGGGAGTTGGGGAGTTCATTACTTAGTGAAATCTTAGACATGAGTCATTCTGAAGCTTTGCTTAGAGATTTCCTTGGAAATTTCCAGGTGGGGCATGAGTCAAGTGATAACCTGATCCTGTGAAATAAGCCTTCTCCTCTAAGATTACCACTAGTTCACGAATCCATAATTCTAAATGAGTCTAGGACCTTGGATGTCATGCATATATTTTGCAGAAAGATGTGTAAACATGTTTTCTCTCTCTTTCTTTTAATAAAATGAGAACACCTTGAGGCGAAAGATGATTTCATTTTAATCTTTCTAGAATTTAGCATAATGTTGAATCTAATAAGTCCTTAAAAATACCTGTTGATTGATCTCAATATTTAAATTAAATCATTTAATGTGTGACTTGAGATCTGTTGAATTTGTTAAATTTATACAATAAATTTATTTAATATTTACAATATTAATATAATTAATATATTTATAAATATATTATTTATACAATAAATTATCTATGTAGCAACCAAATAACAAAATATTATTTTTTGAGCATCATGAAAGAAGATATTTGAGATACCTATCAAGGAGACTCCTTTCATAGAAAAGTTTGTGATCTGACTGCAAAATACATTCCTATTCAAAGGATATTATTCAAAGATTGTTGTGACCAGAAAATTGAAATTTCTGAAGCCGCTAAGAGTAATGGGTTTTTGATGGTATTGCTTCTGGTTATTGAATTTGCATGACACCTTCTCTTGGCATTAATAGAAAAAAAATCAAATGCATAGAAAATGGACTATGGGCTGGTTTGAAAGAGCATTCGATTTGGGAGACCTATTACTTAAGGTAGATGTGGTCTTGGATAAGTGATGGAAAATCTCTGGCTCTCCATTTCCTTCTAGTTCCAGATTTCCATGAGCCAAAGAGCTTTTACAAACATGCTTCAATGTTGATTGATTGAACTTGATTACATTGGGAGGTTTGAAAAGATCAGTGAATTAAGATAAATGCAAAGTGTTATGTTAGTTGATTTCAAGCATTTAGAAAGTTGTCATATAGACAAAGGATAAGATCAAACATTTTGTGTTAGTTATCTCTCTCTGCACATGGTTCTTACAATAGAATATAAGTTCCTTGAGAGTAAGTCAAGTCAAAATAATAATTAAATTATTGAGCACCTACTATGTGTTGGATATTGTGCTAAGGGCTGGGAAGACAAAAAAATGCAGAACTGTAGTATCTACTCTCAACCTGATGGAGGGGAAATATGCAAATAGATATGTACACATGAAATAAGTACACATTAAATTGGAGAAGATATAAAAGGAAAAACATTAAGAGGGATGAGGAAAGGACTCTTGTAGAAGATGGGATTTTAGTTGAGTCTTAAAGGAAGCCAGGAAAACCAGGAGGTAAAGATGGAGAGGCTGGGCATCGCAGGCATAGGAGACAGCAAAAATGCTCCAAGTTGGGAGGAGTTTGTGTGAAATACAGGGAAACCAATGTAACTGGATTACAGAGCACATGAAGGGATGTGAGAAGACTGTAAATATGTGTGTGTGGGCAGGCTATGAAGGGATTGAAACACTAGCATATTTTAAATTTTAATCTAGAAGTCATAGGTAGCCACTGGATTGTATTGAATGGGGGTGGGAGTATGGAAGTGTGATATGATCAAATCTGTTCACGTTTTAGGAATTTTACTTCGATAGCTGAATGGAGGAAGGAGTGAAATGGGGACCAACGAGATACTGAGAATCCAGTGGAAGACTATAAATATGGTCCAGAGTCAAGGTGAGGAGGTTTGCACCTGTCTAGTGGCAGTATCAAAGGAAAGAAGAAAGTGTATTTGATAGATGGTGCAAAGGTAGAAATGACAGAATTTGGCAAGGCAATGGACATGGGGACTGAGAGATTGGGGAGTTCATAATGACATCTAGATTGTGAGCCTGGGTGACTGGGAGGATTTGATGTCCTTGACAGTAGTGGAAAGAAAAGGGGAATTTTTTGGGGGGGAAATATTGACTTTGGTTTTGGACATGTTGAGTTGAAGATGTTTATAGAACATCCAAAAGTATATCTATTTTGAGATATTCAACAGGCAGCTGGAAATGTAACATTGGAGATTAGTAGGGATGAGAGGGCTGAATAAATAGATCTGGGAACCATCAGTATAGGAATGGGATTTAAATCCCTGGGAGCTATAAGATGACCAAGCGAAATAGCACAGCAGAATAAGAGACATGGGCCCAGGACAGAGTCAAGTGGGATGCCCAGAAATCATAAACATGCCCTGGATGAAGATTTAGCAAACGATTTGAAAAGGAGTTAGCACCTAGGTAGGAGAAAAGCCAGGAGAGAGCAGTATCACTAAAACTAGAGAGAAGAAGATATCCAGGAGAAGTGGGTGATCAACAAAATCAAGGACTATAGAGAAATCCAGAAAGGAAGAAGATTCATTGGAACAATCACAAGCAGCTCATTTTGGAGACTTTGGAAACTTTGGAGAGAATAGTGTTGGTTGACTAATGACAGCAGAAGACTTTAGAGAGGTAAGAAGAAAATGAAAGGACAGGAAACTGAGACCTTTATCCTTTGCAAGGATTTTAGCCATGAAAGACTGGAAAGATAAAGGCTGGTTAGCAGGGTGGGTCACAAGCCACCTGATTGAAGTCTCTTCTCATATCAATCACACTTCACACAGCTACCAAAATTATTTTCTCCAACACAGTTCTGACCATGTCACCTTCTCTTTCTCCCTGCTCCTGAACTCAAAAAAACTTCAAGGGCTCCCAATTTCCTCTATAATCAAATAGAAAAAATCCTCTTTGTCATTTTAGATTCTCCACAATGGCCCCTTCCTACTTCTGTAGCCTACTTCTACATGACTCCCGTCCACACTATTTTTGGCTCAGCCCTATAAGCCTTCTTGCTATTCCTCACACACAAAGCTCCATCTGTCATCTCATCTCCCTTCCACTGGTTCATGTCTGGAATTTTTTCTCTCCTCACTTAAATCTCCTCGACTCAACTCAAGTACCACCTACTCATTCCCCCTCCAAGGTTACCACATTGGATCTGATTATGTTACATATATATATCTTTGTACATATTATTTCCTCTATTAGAATGTAAGCTTCTTGGGGATAGGGACTGATTTCTTTATCTTCATATTCCCAGAGCTTGACGTATATCTAGCACATGGTAGGTAGGAGCATTAATACATGTTTGTTGATTGATTCATTGATTACCATTGAGCCCAATCAATCTGAGTTTGCTTGGAGAACAAGTCCTTGCTTGTTTTAAAAGAAAACTTTCCTTTGTACAAATAGTACAACAACATAATATCCACATGCAGAATCCTGTTTTCTATAAAATGAAACATCAAGCAATAGCATTGAATAAAGTGATTATTGGAGGTCGGACCCACTTATTTGTTGATGTTATCTGGAGCTCTTCCTGAGAACTGACAATATTTAGAACTTGTGGCTAACCCTTTACATTTCTCCCGTGCTCATTCAGAGGTTATATTTTTGATCCTCAAACATTTACCTTGGGCAGCTCTTCAATTTGATTGGCATCTAGATAAAGTTCCTCTAGGGTCCTCTCAAAGTTAAAAACCTCCTTTGGCACCTGCTGCAGGCCGCAGTGAGAGTAATCCAACACTGCGACGATTTCTTCTTCACCTCGGAAACATCGGCACGGCACCAGGCGGCCGATGATCTTCCGTTTGGTTGTCATCTCCAGGCACTGCACTAGAGAAAGAGAAAAAAAGGTTGTTTCATTCTCCGCTCTTGGGGGAAAAAGACCCAATTCTGCTAGTTAAAATGGGAAATAATAACTTTTTATTTTGGAACAGAAATTGAACATATTCTTCCCTTGGTACAAAGGACATTTGTACATATTCAGACTGATTCCTGGCCCAATCTACAACTCTCCAAAGCAGAATTGCACATCCCT
Source organism: Sarcophilus harrisii (assembly GCF_902635505.1). NCBI lineage: Eukaryota > Metazoa > Chordata > Mammalia > Dasyuromorphia > Dasyuridae > Sarcophilus > Sarcophilus harrisii. The sequence continues at coordinate 7,643,194 of NC_045429.1, forward strand.
CCCTCCCACTGCCTTGGAGAAGGACCACAAGGAAAACAAAATCTCTGATTCCTTGCCTCTCTAGTTAAGGAAATTGATTCTTCCATTTGGGTAAAGGGCTTCCCTCCTCTGGCTCATGCCATACTGAATCCTGACCCCAAGGATTGGAGAATTATGATGATCCTTTTTTGTATCAGAAATTACAGATCATGCTGCACTGATTTGTGGTAGTCATTTCTTTTTTACAATGTAATTTTATCCCTGCACCAGAATTTGCGAATTTGCATCATGAACTACCTCTGAGGGGCCTTTTTCTTTGTTAGCCAATGTATTCAATTACAACAATTTTGTGTTCTCTCTCTCTCTTTCTCTCTCTCTCTTTCTTTCTCTCTCTCTCTCCCTCTCCCTCTCCCTCTCCCTTCCTCCCCCCCCTCTCTCTCTCTTTCATATTGCACAAATAACATCACACTCATGGGTACTTAACCATAACATGTCTAAAACATGTTTTACATAGAGCATAACTTCCCACTTTAGTAGGTAACAAAAGGATTTGGGAAAACTTCATCATCAAACCACCCTCCTTAAGTGATTATAAGTGATTATAAACCTGGGCTTAAGGTTGAAGGCAACAATGTAAATATAAAGAAAAAAACCCACAAAACTATATATCTTAAGTTTTTGTCATGGCATTGTACTAGCAACGACCTTGAGAATGTCTCCTTAATCTTATTTTCCTTGTCTGTGAAATCAAGATAATTTCTTTTAAAAATGAGTTTTAGGGGCAGCTAGGTAGGGCAGTGGGTAGAGTACCAGCCCTGAAGTCAGGAGGACCTGAGTTCAAATGTGACCTCAGACACTTAACACTTTTTAACTATGCGACTCTGGGCAAGTCACTTAATCCCAATTGCCTCAGCAAAATAAATAAATAAGTAAAAATGACTTTTATAGAAAATTTTTAACAAAGATATTGTACTTATTTTCTTGATCAGAAGTTTTTAACCTTCTTTTATTCATAGATCCCTTTGCATAGTGAACCCAAGGGTCCCTTCTCAGAGTAAAGATTTGTTTTCTATATTTGCAATGGAAAGAAATGAGCTATTTCATCTACATGTTAGTAAAAACGCAGTTTAGACCTACATGCACCTTTCCTGACACCTCAAAACAACTTGGATACTCTAATTTCAACCTGTCAAAAAGCATTTTTTTCCTTTTTAAATACTAGCCTTTAATTTTCAAAATATATGCAAAGATAGTTTTTAACATTCACCCTTGCAAAACCTTCTGTTCCAAATTTTTCTCCCTCTCTGACTCACCCCCTCCCCTAGACACCAAGTAATCCAATATAGGTTAAACATGTGCAATTCTTCTATACATATTTCCATATTTATTTTGCTGCACAAGAAAAATCAGATCAAAAAGGAAAAAAAAATGAGAAAGAAAAAAATCAAGCAAACAACAACAAAAAGGTGAAAATGCTATGTAGTGATCCACATTCAGTCCCCATAGATCTCTCTCTGGATTCAGGTTCAAGTCCTACTTCTGACATATATGGGCTTTGTTACCCCAAGTCACTTAACTTTCCAGTGTCTAGAAGATTATCTATTATTGCAAGTTTCAAAAATGCTGTTAGTTCTGTCAGTAGAGGGACTTGTTCTTATCAGGGAGTTTCTGCTTCCCAGTCTATCCTTGGATCACAGATCGAGGATTGTAAGGGACTTCAGAGCCCACATAATTCAGACTTCTCATTCTAGCAAAGAAGCTGGTGGTCTATAAAGAAACTGCTCCTACATTGCACAGGGAGGAGCCCCAGAAACAGCTCATTTTCCTGACCCAGGGAATTTCTTCCATGTGGAAAACCATTACCAAAGCAAGTCTGGCTCTGTCTTTTTCCATGGTCTTAATGGACTGTGGGTTCCCTGAGAGGTTTGGAGACAAAGTCGTTACATGCTAGAGGCAAGATTTGAATCCAATTTCCATTATGAGAACAGTCACCTGTGATATCTACTTTGCTCACCTGCTTCTCCATCCATTCTATAGACTAAAGCTTGAGATCGAGAGCTTACTGGACCTGCTTAAGAGTTTCCAACAATTTAGGGAAGTCCTGGGGTTCTAGGTGCTCTGGGTCTCCTCTTTCCCAATGCCTGAGTTTTCCAGCAGATGATGATGTGTTGCTTCATGACCATACAAAGGCTTTGAATAAAGAGCTGGATATTAACCTTTCCATTACTAGTCTTTGAGCATGGGGGTTTGTGTAGAGCACAGGGTGCGGGTAGAACGTCAGAGTAAACTGGTGGGGGAGTTGTCATCATTTCTTCTTGAGAGAGCTGGAGAGATCTCAGTTTCAAGATGAGTCTTCAAGGGTTGAGTGGGGGTGGAAGTACAAAGAGGCAGGCATAGATAGGGCTCCCAGCCTAGCACTCTAAAAGGCTGTAGGTACCTCTGCAATGTACCATAGTAAGGATCCAGGCTTTCCTACCACGTGGCCAGAGATCAGAAGGTCTCAAAACACAGAATCAAAGTGTTAAAGGAGCTATCCATCCATTCTAACCCAGGCCCCTAAAAGAAATGCCTCTAGTAATTACACCAAATAATCCAGACAAAGAACCGATGGAGAATGAATGAAGATTGAACCAGACTCTTTTTTTTTTTTTGCATTTATATGTATTCATTTCTTTAATTTCTTCTTTCACATCATAATGAATTTGGGAATATGCTTCACACATTGAACATATATAATCTATATATAGCCAATATATATCATAGAAAGAGAGGTAGAAGGGAGAGAAAATTTGGAACTCAAAAAAATGTTGATAATCATTTTTACATGTAAGTGGTAAAATAAAATATTAAAATTTATTAAAAAGTAGTGATTATAACAAATTTGTATAAGATTTGTACCATACTTTATATATTTATTTCTTTTAATTCCCACAATGAGTAGGTGCTATTCTATCCCTAAATTATGGAAAAGCTAATTGAGGATTGGAAAAGTTAATTGATTTAAGGTCATACACTGCAAGTAGCTGTCCAGCTTGGAATCTTCTTGATTCTAAGTCTAGAACTCTCTTCCTATACAATGTGACCTCTCCAATATACAGGTAATGGGTTCCTAGGCTTTTCTTGAAGATCACAGTGAGTGAGAGCCCACTAACCTCTGAAGTAGCCCATCCTTCTGTGGGATAGCTCTAATTGTTAGGAAATTTTCCTTGACTATGTCTGATCTTTGTATCTTCAGGGCTTAGAATAGTTCTCTATTGCTGTCCCAACTTTTTATGTTGTTATCCTTTTGTATGTTGTCATCGACTAGTACAGTTATCACTTTTGTATGTTGTCATCTAGTATAGTTATTCCTTCCACATTTTGACTTTCCCCATTGCAGTTTTAGAATACAGGATATTAATAGGAATTAGGAAATTAATTAATAGGAAATTAAATGGGAATTTTGGGGAGTTTTGCAGAAGCAGCAGATGATATGCAAAGGTCAGCAGATGATACAAAAACATTTTAGAAACTCAGAAATGCATAAAATACATGTGTTGCATTGTATAATATCAACTTATTTTATTTTCTAATACCAAAATAATTTAGGATTTTTCTCCAGTATGAAGGGAGGGCCAAAATATTTTATATGGATTTTCTAGATCTCAGGAGTACCTTCAGAAGGGATAACTGCACTTAATGGATGGTTATTAAAGGACTGGCTATTTCATGTGCTTGGGATCCTCTTGCTCCTCATCTCCACCTCCAGGCTTTCCATGTTTTGTTCATCTCGGTCCCACTATCAGTAAGAAGCCCTTCCTTCATGTCCCAGACCCTCGCTCAAATCCCATTTCATCTTCTTTCAGATCAAATGGTAATACATTTATTTAATATCATTCCCATAATAAATAAGAGGTAGAAAATGAGAAAGATTGTTGCTATTCATATGCATTAACATTGTAACCATGTTTGTATTTGGATCCTTGGGCTACTTAGAACAAATGGTGCAACTGTGTAAATCAACTCAATAACAGGATCCCCAAAGATAAACTCTTCCCAATTGGTTCCCTCCCTTCTAAAGAGAGACAAATGGAAAATCCTAAATAGAGATGAGTAATCATTTTGCATTGAGTTAGGAGACAAAAAAATCAGGCGTCATTTCCTCAGCTGATCCAACCTCAGCAGATCTTGAGAGTGGATTCCATTTCCATGATGCTGACTAGGAGTCAGTAAGAAAGAGTTAAATTAGGCTTTAATTATTCTCTGTAAGAACATGCATAGAAGAGAAAATAGTGTGACCCAAAGTCAACATCAGACTCAAGACAGTCTGAGTTTCTAGCTTCTACCTTACACTACTTAGGGCACACCCCTAGCATATACAGAAAGGTCCCACAGCTGTAGATTAGATTAAAAAAAAACGCATATTAATATCATCTAAATCTTACTGTATTTTTATCTATTTTGTCAAATATTCTCCAATTACATTTTAATCTGATTCAGCCAGTGTAGCCCCCGGCCATGTGTTTGCCATCCATTCCCCCATGCCTAGATCAGTGCCAAGAGATCAAAAAGACTTGACCAGAGTCAAGCAATCAAAACGTGTCAGAGGCAGGATGTGAGAGGTAAAGTTTTCTATCCATTACTCCATCCTGCCTCTCTGGGAGATATGCTTTCAAAATATTTTCATTAAAATGGGTATGTAAAGAGAACAACTTCATCTCTGTTAGGTAGATATCATTTACCCATTCCTCCTAGCGGTTAGTAATTGTTAATTCAGAAGATTTAGAATTAAGTACCAGAATGCTGCAATAAACAGACTTAGAAATCCTGGATTTAAAGCTTGGCTTTGTTTCTTGCTACCTGTATGACCTTAGACAAGTCAGTTGCCTCTTCAATATCTTCACCTGTGAAATGAGGGAGTCTTGAGATCAAGCTGATCACATCTCTGTCCCTTCACAGAAAGTCTCTCAGTCAAACCTTATGATCTCTCACTTTTTGTTGGTTTCTCATCTTAAGAACCCCGTGTTTTTTCCAAGATTCAATAGAGCCTCCACTCCAATGGGCTTCAAGGCATGCTATTAGAGCTATCTTTTCAAGCTGGCATTTGCAACATGGAGCAAGCTGCTCTGATGGAATTTCAAGCTGTTTTATGCTGATATTTCTATCATAACTGTGGATAATTCCTGTTTTTTTTTCTATTTTTATTGATATTGTAATCAATGTGAACCATGTTTGTATTTGGACCCTGGGGCTATTCAGAACAAATGGTGCAACTGTGTAAATGAACTCAATAACAGGATCCCCAAAGATAAACGCTTCCCAATTGGCTTCCTCCCTCCTTTGTCTCCCTTCCTCGACTATAGTTGCATTAGGTGTAAGAAGCAGGCAGTTACCTTGGCAGCAGGCAGATTCTCAGAGGCTCACAAAATACATAACAACCTGCTATCCTACACCCACAGGATAAAGGAAAAGAAAATCCACTTGAATAGAAAAATAAAATGAGATCTAGAAATTGTACCGAAAATTGCCAGTTTGAGGAACGAGAATTACTCCAAAATCTGCTATCTTCAGCATTCGTAGAGAGGATCTGCCCATTTTCATTTACAAGAGGACAGAAACTTTGTCTCATTGGGAGTGAAAAACTTCCCTAAAACTTTATATCACATCAGCCAAGAAATTCAATGTCACTAAATAATTGGGGATATGCAGCATTATAGATAGATGGATAATGCAGTGGATAGAGCTCAGAGTGTGGAATAAGGAGGAACTCAGTCCAAATCCTACCTTAACTAATAAATTAGCTAACTGAATTAACATTTGTCTTCAAGAGTATGTGACTAGGTAAGTTCTTGAGCATTAATGAGACATGTGACTGGGGGGCAGCTAAATGGTCCTGTAGTGCACAGAGCACTAGGCTTAGAATCGAGAAAATTCATCTTCATGAGTTCAAATCTGACCTCGGACACTTACTAGTTGTGTGACTAGCTGTGCACTTGCTTGACTCAGTTTCTTCACTGGTAAGATGAGAAGGAAAAGGCAAAGCACTGTGGTATCTCTGCTAAAAAACAAACCCTATATGAGGTGATGAAAAGTCAGATATGACTGAAAAAATGAAATGACTCATGTGATTGGGTAAGTCCTTAATATTCTACTTTTTTCTAGGTTTTCTTGACATTGCTGTGTCCTGGTTCTACTTCAGTCTATCTGACCACTGCTGGATTTCCCTCATATAACTGTGGGTGTCCTCTGGGTTCTGTCCTAATCCATCTTCTTCATATTACTGATGATCTCACCAGCTATCATTCAGCTATCATCTCTGTACTGATGATTATCAGATCTACTCATCCAGCCCTAACTTTCTTGCTGACCTTCAATATTATATCTCCTATTGCCTGTTGGACATGATGAATTGGTTTTCTATAGTCATCTCAAACTTGAATTTTCCAAAATGGAACTCCTTAGCTCTTTTCCCAAACACTTTCCTAATTTTCCTAATACTCTCAAGGGACACCATCCTCTCCATCAGCCGAGCTCAAAATCGAGATGTTATCCTTGACTTCTCCCTCCCTCCCTCTCTCAACCCCCATATCCAATCTGTTGCCAAGATCTATCAATTTTATCTATTTAACATCTCTCTGATAAGTCCCCCCCTACTTTGGCATGGCCACTACCCTAGCACAGGCTCTCATCACTTCATACCTAAGACTATTTAAATAGCCTCTGGTAGGTCCATCTGCTTCAAATCTCTCCCTGTTTCAGGGCATCCTCTACTCTGCTGCCAGAGGTTTTCTCAAAGCTCAGGTCCAATCTCATCATCCCTCCTACTCAATGTACAGCTAGCATTTATAAAGGGCTTTAACTTTTGCAAAGCTCTTTACAAACATAATCTCATTTTAGCATCCTGACAACCCTGGGAAATAAGTGCCATTATTATCTCCATTTTACAAAAAGTAGAAATGGAGGGAGACAAAGTTTAAATGACTTGTCTAGGTTCCTATGGAAATAGGCATCTGAGGGCAGATTTGAACTCAGGCCAAATGAAGTGCACTCTCCAACACTGTGTTAGCTCCAGTGACTTCCTATCATCTCTAGAATCAAGTAAAATTTTTTCTGCTTGGCTTTTAGCATCTGCTTCTGACCCTCTATTTTTCTAGTTGTCTTAAATCTTAGTCCCCTTCAAGCCCTACCTCTACCCCCTCTCCCATATAATCTGCACTTCAGGGAACAGCTCCTGGCTGTTCCTCCATCCATAATAGTCCATCTTTTGGCTCGTAGCTGTTCTTCCATCCATGATCTTCATGACTCTTGGCTCCCAGCACTTTCATTGCTATTCCCCAGCCCTGGATTTCTCTTCTTCCTCATCTTTGCCTTCCAGCTTCCCTGGTCTATTTCAGGTTCCTGATCATCTCCACAAAGCCATTTCAAATACTCTTAATGCTCGATCTGTTGGTTATTTCAGAATTATCCTAAACTCTAGCAACAGTTTACGTGTTGCTACTCCTAGGGGACTCTGAGCACCGTGAGAGCAAGGATTGACTTTGCTTTTTTTGTATCCTCAGCACTTAGCACAGTGCCTGGAATATAGTAAACATTTAATATTGTGTACTGATTAAATGTGAATTAACTTTTCTCACTCCCACTTCCTGTAGAAAGGTTAGCCATTCCTATTAATCATTAGCTGGAGGGAGGCAAGCCGGCCCAACTAGATCAGAACTCTGGGGAGAAACAAGCAAGCCAGACCAAGACCACCACCTTTATTTCATCTTTTCACTCCCAGTAGGGTCAGTCTATAAGCTTGAACTCCTAAACCTTGGCAACAATCAAACCTTGGGCTGCCAGCCAACATCCTCGGCCATCATCCTGGCAAGCCTGACTAGTGGCAACCTGCAGGAACTTCAAGCACCGCTTAGTTCAGTGCTTTTCATGTAGCAAATACTTAAATACTTCATTCATTCATATACCTATGAATGGGAACCTGTGGGTATGTAATGTCCCATGTGTTTTCGGACTTGCTTTTTTTGTTGGTCAATTTTGTTGAATTCTTGTCCTTTCAAACAAAGAAAGGTTTAATGGGGAGGGGGCTTAGTGGATAATAGTTATAGTATTAAAATGGAGTGAAGTTTTAAAATAGAATTCTAAAGTAGATAGCTATAAAAATGAAATGTGAGAGGTCTCAGAATCTGATGATATTAAATTGAATTGGGGGAGAAGTCAACGAAAGCCTAGACGAAGATAAAGAAGGAAAAGAAGTATTTAAAGAAAGACAGAAATGTGAGGCTTTACCACACATTTTGACATCCAATTTAATATTTTATTAGACAAGAAAGCCTCACAGTATAAAGGAAAGTCCTTTGGAGACACAGCTGCAAGATCAGGCCTCCTTATCCCAAACAGAGGCAAATGATTTTGAGATTTTAAGCTCAAGACTGCATTTTCTTTCTGATTAAATTTCACATTGTTAAGTTTCCTTTTTGATGGGATTTCTGGAGCAGTGACACTCACAGCTCTGGGCAGGATTGTTAGAATGACAACATTTTGACAGCGTAGCTTGGATTTGGTGAGACATTTAAGAAGCCCATTGTGTTGGATGCTTTATTACCCAAACCACTTCTGATCAGATGGAAATCAAATGTGGCTTGGGTGACAATCAGCATCCCAGGAGGCTTGAGAACTGAATAGGATGTTTGAGGTCATTCTTTAGGACAGAAGCCGACCCAATCATTAGCCCATCGGTCTAAGACAGGAAAGGCTTAGAGGTGATTTAGTCCAAATTTCTCTTTGATCGATAAGGAACTGCAGACAAGTATCACCCAAGATCACATGGGTAGTAAATGGCATAGTTAGGATTCAAATTCAAAATCTGTGACTCCAAGTTTAATCTTCTTTCTTTTATCATATTCTGCCTCTATTTTCCTTTTTATATTTGAGGAAACCAAGACTTAGTGAGTTGAGTGATTTCTTCAAGGTCACACAATTTCTTAATGGAAGAGCTGAAAATTGGAACCAAGTCAAAGCCCATTGATTTTCCCACAGTCTTTTTTCATCTCTATTCCGATAAAGAGGATTGCTAAGAGCTAGTTGACCAATGGTCCCCAAAGAGCATTGCATAAAGGATTGCTCTCAACCTAGATAAAGGTCTTTAGTGAGCTGATAGCATTAAAGAATTGCAGGACCTCAGAGGTAGAAGCGGACTGAGTGGACATCCAGTCTAGCACACTCCTTAAAAAACAAAATCCTGACTCTAGTGTCTAGTGGTCAGACTTTGTTGGAAGACTTCCTGCAGTGAGAGGGAACGTTCTGCCTGACAAAGGGCCCACGCAGCTTTTCAGTAGCTCCAAGGGTTAAGAAGCTTCTCCACACAAAGCTTCTCCAAACTATTTGCAGCTTCCATCCATTGCTTCTTGATTCACCTTCTTAGGAAAAGAAGAAAAAAAAACCCAGAAGCCTCGTTCTTCATGAGGGTTTCTGAAGTACTTGGGGAGAGCTATTCTGCAGCCCAACCCTCAGTTTTCTTGTCTTCAAGTTTCTTATCACTGGCTTTCCATCATGATTGACACAAAGCCTCTGTCCTTGGCTCGGTATCTCTCCACATCTTTGACAACGTCCTGAAGACACAGGGAGGAGGCTGGCAACAATCTGTGGATGAAGCAGTTGGCGTTGACAGCAGTCAGGCTGGATGATGGAGTCGGGATTAAAAGGCCTTGACAGGAGGTGGGAAGGACCAGGGAGGCAAAGAGAGGCTGTGCACCGCAAGTCATACTGCACTTGGGGTACACCTGGAGGTTCTGAGAGCCCCAAGGGGCCCCTCGCAGGTGCTGAATGAGAACTGAAAGACACATGCTGGGCCCTGACAATTAAAAAGTCCCAATCTAACCCAATGCTGCGTTTGTTTCAAGTCAAAGGCTTGGCCTTCCTTTCTGATCATAAAAAATACATGTAAGAAATCAAAGAGTGTATTTGCAATAAATTACTAATGAGTTTTCAAGTATGAAAAAACCAGGGGTTTATTTGAAGTAAAACTCATTGGCTGCTCTGTAGGGATTTTCACATTTTGGGACAAATTACTCATTTTCTCTCCCTTAGAAATTCCCCTCTTTATACACTTAAGGGAGAAAAAAGTGCTTACTAAGATGTTCTATCATCCTAAAGTCATATAAAAGAATTGAGTACTGGCTTCAGTTCAACAACCATTAATAAGTGGATATGAGGGGCACAATAGTGGGGTATAAACCACAAGTGGGGATGTTTCCCCAAGGACAAAGTCCTATTCATCAAGGCCTTTACAATATAGAGAAGCACTAATAGAGAGTGGGGATGGAAGACAGAAGGCAGGATTTGTGGCTGGAGCTTTTCTTCTCCTAGTAAGAATCAGAGATGAATTAAAAACCAAATGGGACTATTTTAATGCTTTTTAATGGACAGAGGATGTGGAGAAGGAGCTTGGTTGGTTTTTCTTTTTAAGAAATAATCTTAGAGAACATTTGCTCTTCAATTTAGTTTGAATGTCATTTTTAAATCCGGAGGAGAATGGAGACATCTTAAGTAATGTACATTAGATTGTATTTGGATTTTTGTATGTTATAAGACAGCTTAGCAGAGGCTGTTGTTTGTCCCTTGTTCTCAAAGAGGACAAGGACATCAAGGAGGTGGAATTGGGTTTAAGTGACGGAGGGCTGGGCAGGGTCACCTGCCTCACTTTCCCCTCCAGAGCCATCTGGGTGTCATAGCCAGATCTCCACGACTGGAGATGACCCTGGATGCAGTGGGAGACTTTGGCCTTTTCAAGCTCAGGTCTTCAACAGGTCCCAGTTTGACTGAGGTAACATCCAATCAGTGATTAATGCTGAGGATCATCTAGGGCAAAAAAGCTCCTCTTTCCCGCAGTCCAAAACAATCTAAATGAATGAATGAACAAATGAATGAATGAATGATTCTGGGAGGGGAAGAACCTCAAGGTTTGTGACCAAAGCAGAACTGACTGCTATTTACATCCAATCTGAGTCAATCAGGACCCAAACAATGACCAAATGGGGCTTGGCCTAGGACTTGTTGGTGGCCAATAAGAATCAGATTGGTTTTGGTTTAAGGATTTGTCTTTAAGAAAGAAATCTTGCCAGTAAACCCCAAGATATTTTCAGAGGTACAAAAGAAAAGGGAAAAAATACTTTTGCGACATCTGTAGGTAAGGGTATAGTACCTTATGTGGTACCAGATGGAAGGAAGGAAGAAAAGAAGGATGGAGGGAGGAAGGAAAATAGGATCAAAGGAAAGTAGGAAGGAGGGAGGAAGGGAATGAAGAAAGGAAGGAGGGAAGGGAGGGAGAGAGAGAGTCAGGAAAATAGGAAAAAAGGAAAGTAGGAAGGAAGGAGGGAAGGAATGAAGGAAGGAAGGAAGGAGGGAGGGAGGAAGGGAGGAAAATAAGAAAAAAGGAAAGTAGGAAGAAAAGAGGGAAGGAAGGAAGGAAGGGAGGGAGGGAGGGAGAAAAGAAGGAAGGAAGGAAGGAAGAGAAGAGGGAAGGAAGGAAGGAGGGAAGGAAGGAGGGAGGGAGGGAATGAATGAATGAATGAATAAAGGGAGGGAGGGAGGAAGAAAAGAAGGAAGGAATGAAGAGAAGGAGGGAGAGAAGGAAGGAAGGAAAGTTGGAAGGAAGGAAAGAAGGAAAAAGGAAAAAAAGGAAGGAAGGAAGGAAGCGAGGGAGAGGGAGAGAGGGAGGGAAGAAGAGAAGAAGGGAAAAAAGGGAGGAAGAAAGGAAAAAGGGAGGAAAGGAAAGAGGAAGGAAGAAAGAAAGAAGAATGGGAAGGAGGGAGGGAGGGAAGAAAGAAATAGATGGAGGCAGGAGATTACATATTGAGTCTGGGGAGCAGTAAGCAGGCCACTTGGGCCAGAATGTAGAATAGGTGAAGAGAAAATACCATGAAATAAACTAGAGATAGACCAAACTGAAATATTTGCATTGGATACTAGAGGCAATAGGGAGCCAGTGAAGATTTCTGAGGAGGGGAGAAAGACCTATGTCCTAGGATTTGTCACTTTTATGCCCTTTATTTCATTATGTCAATTTTAAGACTTTTGACCAATATCTCTCTTATTCATCCACTTGTTTTAATCCTTTATTTGCATTTCTTGCCTTTCCTGTTCTTCCCAAAAGCTAAAGGATAATTGGAATGATTTTCCTTGATTAGCTTCATCATATTTATGTACTTCTTTTTCCTTCTGAGAAAATTAGACACTGCAAAGTTGTCTACTAGGAAACCTTCTTAACTGAGGTGTTAAGGGACAGAGACACAGAGAGAAATAGAGAGAAACAGAGAAAGACAGATATAGAGACAGACAGACAGACAGACAGAGATACAGAGAGAGAGAAAAACAGAAAGAGAAACAGAGCTCTCTGTCTGAAATACAGAGACAGAGAGAAAACTGCCAACTGTCCTGCTGGACCTTGCTTCTCAAGACAGGGGACGTTTTTAACTTTTGTCTTCATATCCCCTGCCTCAAGGAACGTATCTAGCACACAGTAGGTGCTTAATAAATGCTTGATTGATTAACTGAAAGAGCTAGTATTCCCATTTCTCAAATCAGATTTTTTTAGTCCAGAAACAAGTTATGTACTTGTAGACAGTTTCTAAACTGTTTCCATCATGATCTACATAATGATTCTACAATGATTTTGCCTTTTTTTTTTTTTAGTGGTTGTTCTAAAACTTAAATAAGCAGAATAAGAATATAGAAAGCTTGCAGTGATACTGTCAGGATGCTCATTTGATTTATTTAATTTTTTTTTCATTTTGCAATCAACCCACCTCTATTTAATGAATAACTGAATAATTCTAATTTCTTGGAACTCCTCTTGGAAAATAATTAAGTCTCATAGGAATTACGAGCAGAAGTTAGGAAAAAAAGCATTTTCTCTCTCCTTCCTCTCCCCCAGGAGTTATCCCAAACCAATTTCCAACGACAGGTGGATGTGAAGGAAATGTTAGGCTAGAGCCAGAGCTCTGTTTTAATGCCTGCAGCATCTGGGATAAAGTGAAGGCCTTTGAAATAGAAAGGGTAGCTTTAAAAACAGAAACACCCCCAAACTCCTGCCTTTATGTGGCTCAATGGGTCTAGAATAGTCATGATTTTGTCGGTTATTCGTTCTCTCACCCTCTGGAAATGACTTTATTTAACTTCATACAGATGTGGTATTAACAGTACTGATCTGTGGGCAGCCGCCCCCCTCCCTCTCACCAGCAGAATGGAAACCCCTGCAGGCTAGGGGCTGTTCCTCATTTTGTCACACATTCCCAGCATCCACCACAGCTCCTTGCACACACTAATAATTCACTGAAAACAACAATAACAGTTTGCGTTTTTATGGTGCTCTGAGGTTTGCAAAGTGCTTTACAAATTCATCTCACTGGATCCTCTGTGAGCTCAGTGCTCTTCCCATTTTAGAGATTGTAAAGTATGGGTTAGCTCCCTGGAGGGCCTCAGGGTCAGCCAGAGTCAGGGTAAATCAAAGTCCTTGGTCTTTAGGGGGAGAAGTGAAGGAGGCAGGCAAACTGCCATGCAGCTTGCCAAACATGTATCCTGGATTCTGGAGTCCAGAGTCTCCAACCTCTCTCTTCCTCATCCTACCACCAAGTGACTCTTCTTTCTCTCCCTTGGCCCACCAATCCTTGCCTATGATTATCTTACTACCAAACTTTCAGCAGGTGCCAATGGTGAGGAGAGCCACCATCCAAATATATGCTAAAGAGCCATTGTCTCACATCCAATAGGTAGCCTTAAGTGCTCTCTTGTCTGATTCAGAGTTTCAGCCCTCTACAAGAGGTGAGGAAACTGAGGCTGAAAGATGCCGAAGGGCTCAGCTAGAATCACAGTGCTAGCAAGTTTCTGAGTGGGATTTGAATTCTGGTCTTGGTGACCTCAAGCGTAGTCCTGTCACCTGCTGCGCTGTTTGTCAGGTGGAATTGATTTTAATTTATAAGTGATGTCAAAGGCCAATCTCCCGATGTTTATTTCTCTGGAGGAAGGCCATTTCTGATCACCGTGTGGATTTAGTATTTCCCTTTGTTTTTCCTTCTTCAGTGTAATGACAAAAGTGAGCTCCCTGTCCACGAAGGAGTTACCTGTAGTTGGGCTAGTGATATTTATATATCTCAAAGTGCACAGGGCAATCCACAGTTCATGGGGCACCGCATGGGGATGTGATCACAAGTGGATCTAGTCAACTCCAGGAATTGATTGATCACAGTTTTCACTGGGGCCCATTTCATCTGCTCCCGGAGGCATGGGAAAGTGGGGAGAGCGCTGCTCCCTCAAGATCGGGGCTCCCGTTTTTCTCTGACACTGAATGGGCCCTTTCCCAATACTGGGAAAGTCTTGAAGACTGCAAGCTGCCAAGAAAGTGCCCACGTGCCTTGAGAGGGAAAATTGACACCATCAAAGAAATAAGCGAGCTGTTTCTTCAATGGCCTCTTCAGTGCTTGTGTCAGGGTCCGGGGCCAGCTGGGAGCCAATTAGGGCTCAGAGGGAAGACTAGGGCCCTTGTCCTGCAGAGCAGCAGCAGCCCCAGCCCCGTCAACCTACCTGCTCTGCAACTCTGGGACATTGGGGCCTTCCCATGCAGCCTCTCCACTGGCTGGGGGCTGAGCTTTCTGTTCTGGGGGGTTCTGGGACAGTGAACTTGCTGCCCCTCTAGCATTAAGCCTAGGGCTTGGCTGGAGAGAGCACTCAATCAATGCTCATTTTCTGACTGCTGACATGATGTAATTGATACATCTGCAGTAAATGCCACCATTGGGATTCTTATTTTACCAACCAGGAAGGTGAGGTTCGGAGAGATTAAGTAACTTGCCAAAGGTCCCAGAGCTTCCCACAAAAATTCTGCAGAAGTGGAACCTTTGGGGAGGGGGAGGAGTTGGAGGAGAGAGACAAGCTTGCCTCAGCTTACCTGAGAGGACTTTTACTCAGTTTATTTGAATTAGGCTCCAGAAGGGGAAAGTCTTAGTGCAGAGAAGGGCTTGGACCCTCCCAAGTCCCACTGAAAATGAGAAAGAGCCTTGCTGCCCTGGTCTTCCTCTCCATAGGGAAAGCTCTTCCTTTTGTAGCCCCTCCTTATTCATATAGCCCCTCTACTCCTGTAGTCCTCCTACTCATAGTCCCCCCTTCATATAGCCCCTCATTCATGTAGTCCCCCAGCTTATGTAGCCTTTCTCTGCTCATGTGGTCCCTGCTCATGTAGCACCCCTACTCATCTAGCCCCCTTCTGCCCATCTAGCCCCACCATCTTCAGTCTCAGGAGAATAATGGCTTGTCTCCCAGAACGTGAGGAGAGGCGTGTTCACGGAGAAGTGGAACAGGGCCCAATTACACGCTTGATTCCATGGCTAATGGGGAACATCCTGGATGGTCAGGAAGCCCCAGAGCGTTGTGTAGCTTTGATGTTTTTAAGGGCCCCCTGGTGTAGAAAGAGCACTGGCATGGGAGGCAAGAGGCCTGGCCCAGAGTCCAGACTCCAGGGAAGGCCCTAAAGCTGGGGGGAGGGCTGGCCTCAGTTTCCTCAAATAGAAACGAGACACTTCTGCCAGTAGCTTCTTTTGGACTCTGATGTTCTAAAATTCTACAGTGCCGGGCGAGGGTAGCTTGGAGCACTTCTGAGACATTTACCGTGGGCTGGGAGCACTCTCACTGAGCAATGAGAATGCAGAGAAGGGCAAAAACAGGGTCCCCATTCTTGAGAGGCTCAGTTCTAATGGGGACAACAGGGGAGACAAAAGGCTCCTCTTCCTCTCTCTCTGTCCCTGTCTCTCTCTCCCCACACCTCTCTGTATGTATACATGTAGGTGTGCACATACATACATATACCTTATATAGAAGCGTATACAGACATATTATATATAGCCTATATTGCCAGTATACAGTCTATATTATGTTTATTTTGCCTCTCATTTATTATATGTGTGCATATATACATACATATATACACATGCATATGTTGTATATATACTCTCATATATTACATAGTATATGTATAATATACATAACCTATATTGCCAATATGCATATTACATTTTACTATATTGTATTAATTTTACAATATTGCTTGGAGGCCTCTTGTAGAGATCCAAGGAAGCCAGGAGACAGAGAGAATTCCAAGTATGGAGGCCGGCCAGGAAGACGAAGAGTTGGGGCATGGCATACAATAGGAGAACACTGGATTTGTACAGTTCCCAGAGCAGAACCAAGAATCTGGGGGATAGAAAGCTAGGAATGGTCCAGTACAGAGGGGGATTTTTCCTATCCCCTTTCCCTCTGAATGTCTTTTCTATGAAGACACAGACCTCAAGTATACTACTTGACTTCTTTAGAATACCCTGTGTTTTCTCATTCACAAAATGAAGGTCTAGATGGACTCTAAAGGCCTTCCCAGCTCTAAATCTGCCCTTCATTGATCCTATTTCTGCTTTTCTTGGGGACCAGCTCTAGGACTCATGGGTGCTCTCTCATCAGTTTGAGGAGCGACTCCAGGACCAGGGTCTGTGTTTTAGCCACAGCATCAGTTCCTGTTTCTCCAGAACAGAACAAAGTTGTCCCTCGTCAGTTCTCTTCCACTCCCATTCAGAGGATGGCCAGTGCTCTCTAACCCTCTTAGAATACAATACAAAATTTTAGCTGGACTTCTAAAACTCTTTACAACAGTTCAAGGGACATAATTCTCATCATTTCACTTCATCATTCACGGTCTAGTCCACTCGTCTTTCCTCACACCATCCCAGTGCATTTTCATTTTGGGTACCCACTCCCTTCTTGGTTCTCCCTCTTAGAAGCCTTTGCTTCCTCCTCCAGCCTATTGATACTTCTCTCATCCGAGAAGCCATTCTTGATCACTTCCAACTGCTTGTACTTTCTCCTTTCTCTCCTTTCTCAAATTGCCTTCTATTTATGTCATGGGGAATGGCCCAGTCCTTAAGGCACATGCAAATATTCTCCCTCTGCTGCCAGTCCATGAGGAGAGCCAGCTCACTGTTAGAGTAAGTTGGCATTGGGATGCAGTGATGATAAAAATTTGGTGAATCAATGAGCCTCTCAATGCTTTATGCTGCCTCAAACAATATGGAGACCCATCTGTGAAATCCCAATCTCCATCTCCTTGACTAATAAATTTGCCTTTTTGATCCTTCCAAGAGAGCACTGAAATGAAGAACTCTTCATTGTACACCATTTTGTACCATTACAGATACATAATCTACACTCAATACTCAATTTCCAATGATGTATTTTCAACTAATTCTTTTAGAGACAAAGATGAAACCGTTTTTCATTGAGAGGTGATGAAGCATTCTTCAAAAGTCTTATGTAGATGTTTTCCTGAATCATCATTTAGAAGATGGGTCAGAGTCCTTATTATGCATAGGGGATATTTTTAAAGACTCTGATCTGCCACTGTGATCACAAAATGTATTCTGGGCTCAAGTGACATTGAGTTCTTGTCTTTGAATAGCTTTCCAGGAAATGGGCTGCCTTCCATGTTCTCATAATGATATCGGTATGACTATACTGAAGAGGCAGCACGAACCTTGGGACTGGGAAGGCTTTGGGCTGAGGATTGAGAGGTGGAAGGGAATTTTGAGCTTCTCAAGCTCACTTCCGTGTTTCATAGACAGATAGCGAGACCCTGAACCTCAGGTCAACCACTTACCCCAAATCTCGCAGGAATCCACATGGATTTCCAACTGAGGTCTCTTGACTCTAAATCCACAGAGCTTTTTTCTGCTGTTTCCAATTAATTTATAAATAATTTGGAGTTGGAAAAAAATTCTGTAGCTGTTTAACTGAAACTCGTCATTTTATAGATGGGAGAGTTAAGGCCCAAAGAGAGGAACTGATTTATCAAAGATTGGATAGGCAGGAAACAAAGGTGAGATGTCAACCAAAGTCCTCTGATCTCCAAAGCAGAGATGTACTTTCATGTATAATGTTCTGATCTATTATTTAATGCATATATTTTATCCATTTTAGTTAACATGACTTAACTCTTAACTTAATATTTATAATGATAAAATAATACATGTAGTCTTTTTATATACTATATATTTATCTCAACTTTCTTTTATACATACTATATAATTAATATTCTATCATTTATTTTTTCAATGTCTTTAACATATTTGATATGCCCATTTAATATATTAATCAATTATATTGATTATTTATCTATATTTAATATAGCTAATATTTTTTAAAGATGTTACCTATTATCTATCCATACATATCTATTATTTATATATAGAAAAATATATCTATTATCTACACATAAATATATACACATATATCATCTAATATATTTAATATATTTAGCTAGTATGTATCTAAAATGTATTTTTCTAATTTAATATATTGATTTCATAAATGCAATAGGTTTTTCTAATATGTATTTATCAGACATGTTTGTTTCTTCTAAGTCTCATAGTTGTCTGCATGCTTTGCACATAGTCTTCCCTGACATGATTTTTATATGAAAGAACAATCATAGTTTAATAATCACAGTTTAAAGCTAGAAGCCATAAGTCTAATCCTCCCATCTGACAGAAGAAGAAAAACAATGATCACTAGAGTAATGTAGCTTACCTACTTATGTGAAAGCTGAAAAGAATAGAATTTTAACCAATAAAGATCAAAATGATGAGATTTATAGGTTAAAATTAAAAGTTTTTTTTTTTTTTTGAGAAGGGAGGGGGGAGTTCCAGGGAGGTTCTCCAGGCCTTCCTGGCTTTTCTTTTCATGGGAAGGAAGTACTTCTTCCTCCCCTGTGTTTCTCTCTGATGTTCAGGTTTCACTCTTGATTCTTGGGCTCCTGCCACGTCAGCTATTCTGCTGCAGCGGTCACCATCCAATCTGTCTCATTCACAGGGAGTCCCTGGCCCAGCAGGGCCAGTGAGCTGCAGGCGGCCTCCGGCATCCATTCCCTGGCTGGATATTTGATGGCCTTTACATGTGGCTCCCTTTCCTGGTAAGTGCCATCTCCGGCCAATCTGACAGATGGGCCTGGTATATTCTGGGGTTTATTTGGTATTAAAAAGCTGGTACAAATCGGGCTTTTTCCAACAGTTTCTAGCCCGGACACAAGAAAGCTGTGCCTGGCTGGGTGCTGGTGTTTTTGATGGGGTGAGAGGAGGATCTAATGAGATGGAATGTCGCCATTGTTTGAAAGGAACCCGCCACAGGACCCTGATTGATGTGTCCCTCTTATAAGGAACCCCACAATTTGCAAACTTGTTACAAGCCTCATTTCTTTTGATCCCTGCCACATGCCCCATGACCATGTTCTTTTTGACTGAGGAATAATGGAGAAACTCGGCCTCAGAGGGCTGGGAGATCATATGGCCAATAAGTATTTCAGGGATGGTTTGAATCCAGGTCCCTCTGAGTCCAAGTTCCTTGGGAAAAATCATAAAAGACAGAATAATGTTCTCTGAGGGGTAGTGGGGTATAGTCAGGAGATAAAAGTCTGATCTTGGAGTCAACAAGATGGAGATTTAAATCCTACTTCATCTTTATCATCATTATGATCTTGGACAAATCACTTCATTCAATTCATTCACCAAGCATTTATTAAGTGCCTACTGTGTACCAGGAAACTAAAGGCTCCAGGGGTTCATAGAGAAGAATGAGCATTAGTAGCCATGTCCTGACTCGTGGAGACTTCAAAAGCCCAGTACAGTGTTCATCTGAACTGAAGAGTGATGAGGAAGGGATGGCAAGATTGACCAGAGCAGATGAATGGCTGCTTCTAGAAAAGAATGGGGTCTGGCCAGGGCAGGGTCTCCCCCATCTGTTCTTCTAGACTGCATACATGTCTATTCACAGTGCCTAAGATGATGCAAACTTTCTTTCTGTCATGTCACATTATTGATTCACCTTGTGCTTATAAATCTAGTTCACAGAAACTGGGTTCAAACCCCATGGTTGATTTTTTTAACCAAGTGTGGAACTTTAAATTTAACACTATTAAAATTATCCTCATTTCCTTTGTCTTATCATCTAGCCTTTATGCTAGACACTATGGCAAGAAAATATATCAAAGATAGCCTTTGCCCTCATTGAACTTCCATTCTAATGGGGGAAACAATATACACTACCTGACAAAGAGGTTAAAAATTGGTAATGGACTTTTAATCCATGAGGATGGATTTATGAAATGTATATTATGTGTTGAGCATGAAGTTAAGAACAAAGCATGTAAAGTCTTAAGTCAAAGAGTTCCTGCTCTTGAGGAGGGGAAATAACCGATTCTGCCATCTAATATATTCATAGCATAATTAATTAGGGTATGTACACAGGGAATTTTATTCTTGTTTTTAAAGTCACAACTTACTGAATACTCAATTAACAAGGGTATTATTTTATTCATTAAGATAAAAAAGCTTATTTTAACAACTAAACTTTATCATAAAAACAAGATTTAAAAATGAGATGCAAAAACCCAACTTTTGGAGACATTATGGTAAGCTTCTGCCCACCCACCTGTCCCAGTCCATCTGCTTGCCTTGTTTGTATTATTCATCCCAACTTTGAGGCATCTGCACATTGGATTAAGTATGACCTGGATGCTCTCATCCTAATCCTGATGGTAGCACGTCCCACCCAGGACTGTTGAGATAGTCAAATGAGATAATGTAAGCAAAGTGTTTTAGAAGACTCAAAAAACTATATAAACATCATATGACTTTATTATTGTTGTTGTTATTGTCACTGATGAAAATGTTGTCTGGAACGAGAGTTATGGATGAGAATGTGGATGTCATGGATGAAAAGCTAGACATGATTCTCAGAATTGCCTCAAGTCTCATCCTAGCTGGGATGACCCTGGGCCAGTCACTTCACATTTTTAAAGTTTAGTTTCCTCATCTGTAAAATGGAGACAATAATAGCATGTACCTGACAGGGATCTTGCAAAGATAAAATGAGAAACTATACACAGAGTATTTGGAAAACAATGTGCTAAATGGACAGGGTCACTATTATCCTTATACTGATATTCCATTGTATTCCATGGCATTACGCTAAAAAAAATCCTCTAAATATAGTTTTCTGCTGTGGTTTGCAAGTTTTATAGAGTTGGTTGTAAGTCATTACCATTGCATTGTAGCTTTCTAATGGAGATCAATCTAAGAAATGTATCTAGGTCAAATCGAAGTATTTCTTACACAGAGACGGAAGGGAGAGGAGATAGACTCCAAATGCTTTTATGTCCCCCCAATCACCGGGTACCAACGATCACTACTTATGATCAGGATGGGAGAATGAAAACTCTTATTGGCTAAAAAAATGAGAAAATGAAAAGGGGCGTTACTTCTCCATATGTTTTATGTACGTCCCCATTGAGTTTGTAGAACAGGGAGGGACCTTCAAAATCATCCCGTACAGCCTCTTCATTGTACAAATGTAGCAGAGACAATATCCCACTTGAGAGTCAGTGAAACTCAGGACTTCTACCTCTCAGTTCAGTCTTCTACCCACAGCACTATGGAGTCCTTGCAAGATAAGAGCCACATCCCCCCTTCCTATGAAAAGACACAATATGTGTCTAGATGGAGGGGTCGGTAATAAGGGGAATATTGGAAAGAAGCACAAGCATTGGGATAATAAGAAGCAAGGGCACAGCTTACTTCAGGAAGTAACCTTAAAAATAGTCATCTCTGTGGAGTAAACCCCTCCTAAAATACAAAACAAACAAAACCCAACACACAGAAAAGAGGAAATTCACTTGAGTTTTCATCGAAGGATGGAGAAGACCAATAATATAACTGATCACACCTTATGTTATCTGGCATTTAATCTGTTTTTGATTTCCCTAAAATACAATTTTATTAGCTTTTGATTACAAATCATCTCATGAGATAATTAGAAATGGAAGAGAAAAGCCACATGGGAAACTACTATCATTGGAGGCAGTGGGGTGTACCGATTGGGAGAATGGGAAAAACAAATATGTCAAGTTAACCTCACAATAAAGGGGTTATCAATCTCATTACTGTCCCTAAGTGGGAAGAGTGAACTTTGACACATCAGCTGATGAGAGGGTCATAATCTTGCAATCACATAGCTCTCACCCATCGATCCTGGCTCATCCTTGCATGAATTTCAGCAGATCGATCACTGGGGGATGCAGTTGTGTCTGGGAACTAGCTATTTGTCTTTGGGATGGAAAACAAGAGTCCCTTGATCTCACTGCTATTCGGGCTCATCTTGGTTTCCAGTCACACCTTTCTCAAAGGAGAGACATTTGGGGCATCATCGCCCCCATTTTAAATAGTGAGAATGGAATTCTTTTTTTTCCTTCTCTAAAGAGTACATAGAAAAAAGCCATATATATGTATGTTATATACATGGATTTATATATTATCTATATAACATATTCTATAGATAAAATATGATAGATAGATGATAGATAGGTAGGTAAGTAGATAGATAGACTTGAAAGAGTTCTGATGATTAGATGATGCAACAGACATGGAAGGGCTTTACCAAAGTTAATTGGAGCCTAAGAACCTAGGTTCAAAGTTTACCTCTGACATTTAGGACCTTGGTCAAGAAAGTTACTTCCCTTGTGAAGTCGCCTGACTTTATATTCAGTCTCAGATACTGACTAATTGCGTGTCCCTGGATAGGACACTTCACCCTGTTTGACTCAGTTTCCTCATCTGTAAAATGAGCTGGAAAAGAAAATGGCAAACTACTCCAGTATTTTTGCCAAGAAAACCCCAAATGGGGTCATGAAGAGTCAGACACGACCGAATGACTGAACAACAGTAACAACAAAATGAGAGTTTCATCATGTGACCATTGGTCAAGTCAGTTTGCTTTTATGAGCCCCCATTTCCTCCTCTGTAAAATGGGGGAATTGGACCATATGATGTCCAAGGCCCTTTTCAGCTGCAGGTAATCAGGTGGCACAGTGGAAATGAGCTGAGGCTGAAGGTAGGAAGACCAGAGTTCAAATCCAGCCTCAGACGCTTACTAGTTATATAACCCTAGGTAAGATGGTTACCCTCCATCTGCCTCAGTTTTCTTAACTGGTCAAATAAAATAATACTTGTAAAGTGCCTGGAACAAAGTAGGTGGTATGTAAATATTAAATATTATCATCCTTGTTACTAATATTATTAGTTCTATGATATGATACAAGCTGTATGATGCTGGAAAGTCACTTAATTGATGTCGGTTTCATTTCCTCATCTGCTAAATAGGGATAATAACAGCAGAGAGTTGTTTTGAGTCTAAAATGAGGCTTTTAAAAAATACTTTGTCAACCTCAGAGCATTATCTAAATGCTTGTTTTTCTTATATGAAGATGCAAAGGGAAGATTATTATTACCAAGTTCATCATTGTTATGGTTCCTATTTGGAGCTGATCTCTTTTCCATCATAAGAATGGATGGATGCTCTTAACATGGTCATTTAGATTGTGGGGAGCAGGGATATCTTTCTTTTCTATGTTTGTATCCCCGGGACTTATGGTTT
This sequence comes from Sarcophilus harrisii, assembly GCF_902635505.1. NCBI lineage: Eukaryota > Metazoa > Chordata > Mammalia > Dasyuromorphia > Dasyuridae > Sarcophilus > Sarcophilus harrisii. The sequence goes on from NC_045429.1 coordinate 7,666,663, forward strand.
TAACAATTACTTGCTTTATTGATGACCAAACTTTGTGATTTTTCCTTCTTTTCTTCTCTCCTAAATTCTTCCCTTCCTTCTGTTCTTGGGTCTGGACTAGAAGGAATGATGCTCAGAGTGGAAGGAATGATGCTCAGACTGGGGCTCTGAATGCCAGGATAGAGCCTTCCCAGGACCCAGGCAGAGCTTTGGCTCCACAGGTTGGAGACCCAGAGGTGGCAGCAACACCAGTTCACTCTTTCACTCAGCACCACACTACCTGTGGGCACAGAACTGGGCTGCCAGCCTGCAGAAACTCCCCAGTCGTCAGGGCAGATCTGGACCGGTGCCTTGGGTTGTGCGGCTGGTGACAGGCTTCCCACCTAGCTCATCACTCACTGGGAATCCTGAGGCTCCCAGGCTCTTGTGCTGGCACACTCAGGAGCAGGGCCCACGATAGGCAATGAAGCTCCTGCTTAGCCTCTAGGGGATTACTTCATGCCTCCAGCTACTTCTTACCTGAATTTGAGGGTCCTGTTCCCTCCCTCCCCCAATACAGAATGGGGCCTCTCCCTTCCAGGCTGCTCTCTAGCTGGGAGTCAATGGGCAACTCATTTTGTCTTTCTGGTCTCAGTATTCTCATTTATAAAATGGGGATAATGACATTTGTGATTATTTCCATCAAGTAGACGTGATTTACTTGAGGTTCATTAACTTATGAAGCATTTTGATTACTGCATTTCAAAGTAGTTGTTTCCTTTGTGATCCTAAGTATTTTATATATTTACCAACATTATTCTGAGAAGGGGGATGCCCAAGGGGGTTGTGACAGGAAAATGGTGAAGGACCTCTGCATTAAAGGGTCACTATGAAGAGCAAATGAGGGCAAGAATCATTGGAGTTCTAGGTGTAAGGGATTTGGGAGATCACCTAATCTAACCACCCCATTTACCCAGGGGGAAACTGAGGTACAGGGAATAACAAAAATAATAGTAATAACCAATATTCTCATGTGGCTTTAAGATTTGTTATTTATATTACTTTAGATTTGTTTCCGTCTGTTCTTCTTCTGTTACTGGTTTCACTTGAAGACAATTTATCCACCATTCCATCCATCCATCCATCCATCCATGTATATTTAATTATTTTTTTTTGTCTAAGGCCAGATTTGAACTCAGGTCCTCTTGACTTCAGGGTTGGTGCTCTATCCACTGTGCTACCCAGCTGCCCCATCCATGCATATTTATACATATATGTATGTGTACCTATATATTTCTATTTCTATCTCTATCACTACCTTTAGGCATACAGATATACACACATATATAGTCACATATAAGGTATTGATTCACACACAAGTGTTTATATATATATATGTGTATGTATATATACACACATATACTACATATGTGTATATATATGAGACCTGTGACTACATATGTGTGTTTGCAAACATATATCTCTTTATGTCTTTATATTATCTATCTCTTCTCTCTCTGTATTAGTTTCTCTGTCTGTCTCTGTCTTTGTCTTTCTCTCTGCTTCAGGCTCTTCCCAAAGCTTCATTCTTGCATTATCAATGACCTATTAGACATTTCAATCTGGATATCCCAGAGGCATCTTAAATTCAATTTATCTCAAATTAAACTTATTATCTTTCTCCCAAACTGCCTCTTCTTCCAAAGCTCCTTCTTTTTGTTGAAGGCCCCACCATCCTTCTGGCCTCCCTGGTTTATAATTTTGGGATTATCCTTCATTTCTTCCTCTCTCTCACCCCGCCAAAGTCAGCCAACTACCAAATCTTACCCTTTTAATCTTTAGCTTCATTTGTGACATAGCTATTGTCTAAATTCAAGTTTTTATCACCTTTTATTGTAACAGTTTCCAATGGGTCTCCCTAAGTCATCCTTCCACAGCCAAGTCCGTCTGGCAGATTTCTTCCAAAATAAATGTCCTTAAATGTAAATCTAACCACAAGATTCTCCTATTTAATCAACTCCAGTGGCTTCCTATTGCCTCTTGGATTAAATAGAGATACCTCTGCTTAGTTTCAAAAACCCTACACAAACTGGCCCCAATCCATCTTTCCACTCTCATTGGCTCCTGCAGTCCATGACCAGCCAAACCTTGCTCATGTACAATTTCCCACCTTCCACTTCTGTCTCCTTCGCACTGACTGTGCCTGAAATGCTCTCCCTCCTTCCCTCTCCTATGGGGAGTCACTCCCTTCCCTTAAAGTACCCTCGGCCACCTGATCCTCACAAGAGCTAGTGCCCTCCCTTCTTATTTGCCTTTCAAAATGCCTTTTTAAATCTACTTTGTATAGATTTGTATTCATAAACTTTATATTTATGATGTGTGTCATTTTATATTGTCTTTATTGTCTCCTCCCTTGGCCTAGGAGCTCTTTGAGAGCAGAGATCATTATATTCTTTGTATCGCCAGGGGGGAATACAGTTCTACATATATAATAGATGCCTAAAAACACATTGATTATATATATATATATATATATATATATATACATATATATGCATATATACAATACACACATATATACATACACACATGTGTATGTTCATATATATATATACATATATATGTATATATATATATATATATATATATATATGCATTTGATCCTGAAGTCAATTGTATAAGCTAGGGTCTGCCTTTATCTCCATCTGACAATTGAGCAGCACTCTCTCCATTATGATTCCATTATCAAAAAGATAGTCATAAATGTAAGATATGCAAAAAGATTTGTGATTCTATAATGCTATACAAATGTCCATTCAATTTGATCCTGGACCAGTACTGAGGAAGGGGCAGAATGTTGGCTGTTTTGCACTTGGGAAATTAGGCAGTGCTTCTAATTGTCTCAGACTTTTCCGAGTGTGTGTGTGTGTGTGTGTGTGTGTGTGTGTGTGTGTATGTGAAGGTCTTTAAACATCAATGTCCTGTTACTTATATTGAGCAGATCAAAGACTACTATGGCCTCTGAAACTCCAACGTTGGGGCACCAAAAAGGCCCTGGAGAGATTCATGGTGGACATCAGTGGGTCGCACCCTAGAACCCCACAGTCTCAATGCTGACTGCAGGATCTGACAAGGGAAAAAACGAGCCTTGTTCATTTTTCGTTCTCTGAAAGTAGAATCCCTTTATTCCTTTCACCTGTCATATCTCCAGGGAGATCTTTGCACATCTTGGTTAGTGAGTAAAATTCTTATCTCAGCGGAAACATTTTCTAGATAGAGGCACATGTTTATGAAGTCATCTGGATGCCCTACATAAGATAGGAAAGGTTTCCTTTTAGTAAACACACACACACACACACACACACACACACACACACACACACTAATTCACTCATGAATGGTTCTCTTTAGTCTCATAGTGCCTAGGTCAGTAAATACAGTAGATGCTTAATAAATGCTTGTTGATCGATTCTTGACAGACATTTTATAAGACAAGAAATAGACTAAGATGAAAATAGGTAAATTAGATAAGATATACCTTCTGCCATTCTAGACTGGTTATTAAAACATTTTAAAAATTAAAGATTCAGTTTTAGAGCTTAGTTATCAACTAACCCAGCTCCAATTTACTTTTTTTACTATGTTTTCTAAATTTAATTTCAACTCATAAAATAATACAAGCATTTTCATAACATAATAGAATAAAAATTATTGTATATGAGACTGCAAATCTAGTATGTACAACTTGCTCTTCCATTGCAATAGGAAAAATGAGACTTAGATGGGGAAGGGACTTGAAGGCTCCATGGTTTATAAATTTTAGAACCAAGATGAAAACTTGGGTTCTAAAACTTCAAACTTTGATAAAAAAGAAGCCTAACTATAATAACTAGATCAATTTGCCAGCTTTTCAGAAGCACCTGCTGTGAGCCTGCATTGTGCTAGTTTTAGAACAGCAAAGAAAGAAATGAAAGAGTCCCTGCCCTCAAATAGCTTGCATTCTAACAAGGAAGGACACATATGCACAAGGGAAGCTAATTTTCTGGGGACTGGTTAGCTCTCAGAGTTGATGTGTAGGGAAAGATCAAGAATAACTCCATGCAGCAGGTGGCCTTGAGCTGGAGATCTGAAGAAACAGAGGCAAGGAGAAAACACTTTTTCTGGCAGTGGGGGGATAACCTGTGCAAAGACATGGAGATAAAATTAGAGTATCTCAGGCTGAGTAAAGAAGAATGATAGGCAATAAGGCTCAAGAGTAAAGTTGGAGGCCCATTGTGATAGATTTCCTTATAAAATTTTACTTTGTTTAGGTAATTAAGTTTAAGTGACTTGCCCAGGGTCAAGTTAAGTGTATGAGTTCAGATTTGAACTCAGGAAGACCTGTTACAATGCACTGCACCGTCTAGCTGTCCTTATGATAGACTTTAAATGACAAATGGAGGAGTTTGCAGGAATTTGAAATAAGAAGATGTTTCCCATCCCAAATGTGTAAGGTCAAAATGAGTCTTAGATCATGGCATCCTAACCATTCTCTCTTTAAACCATTGGAAACTTGCTCTCCAAAGTTCTTGATGCATGTCAGACAATGTCAGGCTTTCTCTTCCTTCTCTAGTCTAAATTCTAAGATGGTCAGTGATTTCTTCTCAAAATCCCATCTGTTTCATTATCTCCCTGTATCAACCAGTCTCAACTACTTGAGGATCAGAGCTGGGACAGCATTTCCCATTCTTTGTTCCTCCATATTTTGAAATCAAAATTATTATTAAGGTTAGTGTAACCTGTAGGGTGAGGGAGAGTTAGGGGGGAGAGGGAGAGGGAAAAAGAGAGAGACAGAGACAGAGACAGAGAGAAAGAATTAGAAAGATAGAGACACAGAGAGACATAGAGACAGAGAAAGATGGGGAGAGGGAGAGAGACAGAGACAGAGAGAGAGGGACAGAGAGACCGAGACACACACAAAGAGAGATCTAGCATCTCAGGAGAAATCTGAATATTGGAAGTCCCCCATTAACTCTTATTTTATTCACATCTGTGATCTGTTTTTCAAATTCACTTACTATTGCTTTCTTCCTTTATACATGTTCATATTCCACACCATATCATTCAATTAATAAACATTTATTAAGTACCTACTGTTTGTCAAGCACTGTGCTACACACATAGTATAGGAGGCACAAATTTGACTCCAAAAAATGCCAGCATGTAGCCCAAATCACATATTGGGAAATGTTTAATAAAATAATAAAAATACAACATAACACAGATAATGTGAATGTGTGTTGTTCTAACTTAACATGCTCCAGAAGAGACCCGTGTGTATTCGAATTTGACACCACTTGTCTACAGTATTATTTGTTTTTTAGTTGCCAGCGATCTATACTTAAATGCTGATCAGATCACAGCTGGAACATTGAGTTGAGCTCTGGGAACCACATTTTAGTAAAGACATTGAACGGCTGGGAAGTACTCAGAGAAGTACAACGAGCATTTGAGTTTATGCCATATGGATCACAGGCAAATAAACTGGGGATAGTTTGCATAGTGAAGAGAAGATGGAGGGGAGGAATGATGGCCACTTAAAGGGCTCTTCTGTGGATGAAGAATGGACCTCAGGGTTGAATCAGCTCATTCTGCCTAAGTCTGAAAAACCAGCTGTTATATTTTCTGGTTTTCCATTTCAGAAATCAGCAAATGCTACAAATCAGGGATTGATTTATTGTTTGGCTTATTATCTCAGCTTAATGTGATGGAGTAAATGTTGACAATGTGGATTAAGTGTGAAAGATTTTACCTCTTCAAGCCAGTTGTTAAACATTTACCAGTATACTTATACTTGGCCTCAAAGGGCTGAGCTAGGAATGATGTGTAGCAGGTACTAAGGCACATTAGGGTTTAAAAGATAAGAACCCAGCACTGTGCCTGGCACAAGAGAGGCAATGTCCAAAAAGAGCTTCCTCCCCTCAAAGTCACCTGAATATGAATAGAAACCGCCACTATTGGAGCTGCCCAGCATAGGAAGAAGTTGCTTTGAGAGGACAGTATGTGCATTTACAGAGCGAGAAAGATCAACGGTTCTTAGCCCAACTTATAAGTGAAGGAGACTCCCCTTCATAAGTACAATGAAGCCAACAGACAGTCATCCACCTTCTGCTTGAAAACTCTGGTGATAGTGACTTTACCCAATAAAAGCAGCAAGGATGGCACAGTGGGTGGAGGGCTGGATTTGAGTCAGGAAAGGCTGAATTCAAATTTTTCTTGGCCACTTACTTAGCTGTGGGCATCTGGGCAAGTCACTTAATTTCTAAATGCCCAAGTTTTCTCATCTGTAAAATGGGGAAAATAATAGTAAATTTGTAAAAATATATAAAAAATAGTAAATATGGGGAAAAAAATAGGGGGGGAAGAGGAAAATAGAATTGTGAAGATCAGGTGAGACAATAAATATAAAAAAATTTGTAAAATTACATAAACTATGTAAATAATAATAATATTATTAAATGAATTATTAGTAAAAGCTGTTTATATTGTTCTTTAAAGTTTGCAAAGCACCTAGGTTGTCTTTGAGTCTCCCAACAATCTTATGAAGTATCTGCTATTATTAATCCCATTTTACAGATAAGGAAATTGAGACCAAAAAAATGTAAGGTGCCTGCTCCAAGCTAATAAATGTCTTTGGCAGGATTTGAATTCAGGTCTTCATGATTCCAAGTCCAGCACTATACACACTCTGCCATCCAGCTGCCTCTAATTTGGTGGGCTGACTACAAATGAAACCATCTATGTATTGCTGGCAGCCTACCTGCCAGATTTAGTGGTCATGAATTGGCTGTCTTCTAGCTGCTAAGGGGATCCCCTCTAGAGGTCAGCCTCAGTCAGAGTAAAAGGCCTGAGGTGGATGATTGCCCAGAACAGTGTGAATGAATTGCAGAAACATTTGCTGAGGAGATGAGGGCAGGTTTTCCTCTGATCTCATTTTGCCCTTTTTCTTGAGGTATCTTTAAGAAGAAAAATCGTGGACTGAAGTCTGGATTTGGAAGGAATAGAAGCAAAGAGAAATCCCTGGGTAAGGGAAGGGAAACAAGGGAGAGAAAGAACCAAGATCTTTCCTCCCTTTTTTTCTGGTGACATCACAAGGTTATAAGAGGTCTGGGAACTCTGGGAAAACCCACAGGAGTGTTGGAGCCTGAGTGGGAGTCTCACCTTTGTCCTCCTTTAGCCTAATTCAAATTACCTTCTATTGGAACATGTCTATTTGTTGAATCCCTCCAGCAAAATGTAAGCTCCTTGAAGGCAGGGACTGCTTTTTCTTTTTTTATTGCCAGTGTTTAATGCAGAGCCTTATGCTCCCTCCACCCCCCATAAAGTACTTAGTTGGAGCAGGCAAGCCATACTTATAAGTTGGCTGCATAAATAAGCAATTGGATTTAATTGAAAATTGAGTGACTTTTACCAAGCTATAAATTAGTGGGATTTGTGATACAATAAAACCAAAAATGAGACCTTCTCCTAAGGCCATAGTTTCACAAGGTGTTTACACCTTAGAAGCTTTTTTTTTCCTGGTCTTTTTTATAATAGCTTAATAGTTATCTAATATACTATTTATTTATTTATTTATTTTTTTTACTTTTATACCATTTTAAGGTTTGCAAAGCCTTCTGGTCCTATTCTATCTCAATTGATTCTAATAACAATTCTAGGAAAAATGTATTATTATTGTTCCCAATTAGTATCTGAGAAAATTGAGGTAGAGAGAGTTTAAAGAATTTGGTCAGATTCACACAATTGGAGAGAACAGTTATGAGGCAGGATTTGAATTTTAATTCCAAGGCCAGCACTCTTGTCCATGGTGCTACCTTGTGACAATGATTCAATGGGATTGTAGGACTTTTTTTTTTTTTTTTTTTGAGCCTAGCATCTATATGATATAATCTTCAGCATTCTGGAGGATGAAGAATCCAATTTTACCTGAATTATGTACATCATTATACAAACAGAGGGTTATCGTGATTATTCGAGTCTAAATTCCCCATGCAAAGAAATTATTTGGTAGGCCGGCTCATTTAATTTTGAGTTTAAAAGGACTTAAAATGTATTTTATTCCTGTGTGCTCAGTAAACATCCATTTTCAAAGTAATATTTGCATGTTGTGCAGTTTAACAAATCATATTATGACCCCCTATTAGGAGATTTTTGAGTCACCAGACTATTTTTTCTGGAAAAAAATTGGGAAACTTCATCTTCTAGAGTAAGGCTTCTTAAATTGTTTCCATTCACAACTCCTTTTTGCCCAAAAAATTTTTATGTGACCCTGGGTGTATAAGTATATAAAATATACTTTTTATATAAAATATAAAATAGCTATATAAAATAGCTCAACAAATTGAATATTTACTGATAATAAATCATAACTTTATTTTTCCCACAGTTATGCGGTCCCATATGGGGCTGAGAAGCAGAGTTTAAGAATCTGGGTTCTAGAGAATGCAGGGGATATCCTCTTCCCTGGAAAAATGGGAGCAGTCTTTGTAGCAATGTTCCACCCAAAGATTTATTTATGGAGTCATTTTAAGTATTTTCCTTGGATTAACACCTACAGTCAAAGATTTCATATAAATACTCTGATTATCTCCTGCGAATGCTTCCTAACACACTCCTTTTAAATTAGGGTTTGAATTGTCCTTTGTTAAGAATTAAATTAGTTGATGCCAGAGGAATATGGAAAAAATTTCAGAGGTTCTTTGATGCATTTCACAGAATCCCCTTCATGGGTTGTTGGAGAAAAAGGGTTCTGGCATACATTATTTTAATTGGTTCCATGGTTACTTAAAGTGTGGAGCTAATGAGACTAAGGTCTTACAAGATGCAGGTTAGCATTCTCTTTCTCTATGGTACTTTACCTATAATAAGCCACCAAAAGAATGAGGTTTTTTTGTTTTTGTTTTTGTTTTTTGTTTTTTGTTTTTTTTGGTCCAAAGGGCATATCAAGCAAGGAAGTGAAAAGGGATGGACACAAATGGAGGTATTCCACTGATAGGCATACATCCCAAGGAGGGCAAAGACAGAAATGTCTCACATGCATTAGAATATTCATAGATTTCTTGTGATACCCAAAACATTGACACTAAGTAGGAACTTGTAAATTAAAGATTAGCTAAATATTTTTTATTTTTTTTTATTCTAGTTTTCCTTTGGTCTAAATTCCTCCCTTCTCCACAGATCTGACATTTCTTTACTAATTTGATTATAGAATCACCCTTTATATTTAAATCATGAACCCAATTCAACCTTGGTATAGTGTTAGTTGTCAGTCAGTACCTTATCTGTTTTACTATTTTCCCATTTTCCCAGAAATTCTTTTTTTTTTTAATACTTTTAACTTTTTATTGACAGAATCCATGCAGGGTAATTTTTTACAACATTATCCCTTGTACTCACTTCTGTTCCGACTTTTCCCCTCCCTCCCTCCATCCCCTCCCCTAGATGGCAGGCAGTCCTATACACACTAAATATATCACATTATATCCAAGATACAATATATGTGTGCATTTCCCAGAAATTCTTATGAAATAATGAGTTTTTATCTTATAAGCTCGAGTCTTTGGGTTTATCAAATACCAGATATTATAGTCATTGACTATTGTGTCCTGTAAACTGAACCTATTCCACTGAGCCATTGCTCTATTTCTTAGCCAGTACCAAATGGTTCCGATGACTGCCATTTTATAATATAGTGTTAGATCTGGTACAGCTAGGCCACCTTCATTTGTATTTTATCATTAATTTCCTTGAAAATTTTGACATTTTGTTCCTTAGTTTGTTATTATTTTTTATACTGGCTAAACAAATCAAAGTATATGTGCCATTAGAATCAGTGAATGTGATAAATCCAGAACATTGAAGACTGATTCTGAGTGATGAAAGCAGAATCAAAGAAAACACTATCTACAACAACTAGAATAATTTCAATTTTTTAAAAAGAGGAATAATATGAATATAGGGAGCCTGTTTCTGAAGAAGGGATGAGAAAATACCTTACTTTGCCATCTTTGCAGAGAAGATGGGCTATGATGAGGAACATTTCATTTTATTTATCTTCAGTATACAATATTGGGCACATAATGGATCCTTAATTAATGCTTCTTGATTGTTTGCATGAGTATTGTCTGGCCAGATTGCCGTATTGCTTTAGTTTTTCCAATTTTTAAAAATTTCTACTTTATTTCTTATTCTTGTTAAAAAAAAAAAGGGATGGTTCTGTACTCAGCAATAAATAAATATGGTGAGTAGGCAGTTCATAAAGGAAGACATCTAAACTCAATAGTCAAATAAAAAATATTTCAAATCACAAATGGTTAAAGAAATACAAATTAAAGTTGCTCCAACATTATACCTCACACCCACCATGTGGGTGAAGATGACAAAAAAGGAAAATGAGAAACATTGAAGGGATTATGGGAAGTAGGGATATTAATGCATTACTGGTAGAGCTGTGAATTAGGACAGCCATTCTGAAGAGCCATTTGGAACTGTGCTCTGTGAAAACTGTTTGACCCAGAGAAAACTTGGCTCGTTCCAAACCCCCAAAGAGAGCAAAAAAAGGCATGTATATAAAAACTATTTTATACATTCTAACATCACTTTTTGTTGTGCTAGAGAACTGAAAATTGAGGGTGCCCATCAATTGGGAATGAACAAATAAATTATGGCATATGAGCAAAATGGAATATTATAATACTATGAAAAATGACAAAACTGCATGGTTTTAGAGAAACCTAGGAAGACGTGCTAGAGAAGGAAATGGCAAACACTCTAGTATCTTGGACAAGAATCCTCAAATGGGTCAGGCATGACTGAAATAACACAACAACAGTGGGAAGACTCCCATAAACTGATGCAGAGTGAAGGGAGCAGACCTGGGAGAACAACATAGACAATAGAGAATTATAAAGACAAACAACATCAATGGGCTGACCATGCCCATTAATCAACCATCAAGCATGGTATAGTTTTACCACTCTTCACAACCCTGGTTTCCCTTCTTTGGACATTTATAGGTCATCAAAATGTGGAACCGAGAAATGAATATAATATTTAATAAAAGGCAAACTTGAGATAGTATATAGGTGTCAGCCTTATTTCTTGAAGAGGACCAGAAAGACATCCCTATGTTAGAGTCGAGTAACAGTGTATCCAACCATGACTGATCAGACCAATATGAGGTCGGAATGCTGTCACAGGTCAGACGCAAATAGTCCCCATGAACATTGGGGATGGATTTTCTAAATTTGGGCATCTTTTATTTCTTTTGAGTGACAATTCTACTTTGCTCATAGAGCACACTTCTCTGATGAGAGCACTACCATGCTGAGTGGTCCTGTGCCAGTATCTCTCATGTCACACAATCAATTCCCAAGTTCTGAAGAGAGACCTTGAGAGTGTCCTCTCAAGGAACAAGCATTTCTTAAGCACCTACTATGTGGCAGGAGAAGGAAATGGCAAAGCACTCCAGTATCTTTGCTAGGGAAACTCCAGTGTCATGAAGTCACACAGGGCTGAATTAACTTAACAACAATAACAAAATATGCTAGGTATTATGCTAAGCACTTTACCAATATTATCTCCTTTGATCTTCTCAACAACCCTGCTAGGTGGGTAGGTACAGATATGACCCCATTTTATAGCTAAGAATAATGAAGTATACAGAGGCTCAGTGACATGACAAGGATCACACAGCTAGTGTTTGATGCTGGATTTAAACTTAGTGTTTACTGATTCCAGGCTCAACTCTTGACCTAGCTGCCCATTAATTCCTTGTGGGCAAGAGTTCTCTTGCTCCATTGCACTTGGATTCCCAGGGGCTGGCACAGAGTTTGGCACATAGGAAGCCCTTAAGAAATGCTTTATCTGACTACTTAGTAGCTGGGGATCAGAGAAGACATTTGACAGACTTGGAGCCAAAGTAGTTGTGATAATCAAATGAGATAAAATTTGGAAAGAATTTTGCAAAACTTAAAGGGCCGTATGAATGTTAAATGTTATTACCTAACTTAGAAAACTGGAAGACCTAATCCCAAAGCCACATTTTGTTTCACAAAAATAACAGACTTAGAATTTTCTGTTTTCTAAATGATCATCTAAAGCAGATATTTTTAATCTGGGCTCTCTATTCATTGATTTTTAAACATTTTGATAACTATTTCACTATAATTTATATCCTCTTTAATCCTCACTATTTTACTTTTGGAAGTAGAAAATTCCTTATTCTGAGGCAAAATCCTTGGCTTTACAAGACTGGCAAAGGGATCCAGAAGTGTGCTCTAAAGTTAGGAAGCACTGGGCTTGGGCCTCAAAAGCAGGAAGATTTAAGTATTGTCTCTGACAAAAAATACTCTTGATTGTATGATAGGTCACAACCTCTCAATGACTCAGACAACTTTCTAACTCTTAAATGGATCTGGACAGATCTGTATTGGTTGAGAAGTTTTCATGGAGTTTTTTTTATGTAAATGAAATCATAGTCAGGAGAAAAAGAAAAAAAATAGAAGAGAGGTAAAGGGAGAAAGAGGAAGGGGGAAAAATTTAAAAAGAGGATAAAGGAAGAAGAAAAAGTTTAAAAAATAAGAAGGAAGAAAAAGAAAAGGAGCAAGAAGAGAAGTTCCCCAAATCATACCAGCAGGTAATCAGGTACAAGCTGTCTGATTGAACTCAGATGGTTCCACTATTTTGTGTACAGATCTGTGGGAATAGTCTTATCAACCAAGATTAGGCAGACTCGGACAGCAGTGCTGGTAATTAAAGTTCAATAAATCATCAGCTTGGAGGTGAGAATAATACTAGTGACTTAAGGCTCGACCAGGTGACTTGTGATTAAGTCCCTCAGCACAGTTCCCAGAATCCAGCAGAGGTGGTTAATACATGCTTGTTGAGTTGATTTGAAGTCTAGAAGTCTGATATAAACTAAAAGAAAATAATGGAAATAGCATTGGACACCATGAGGAGTCTCATCCCTCCCCTGGAAGTGGCGAGGTCCCCACTGGTAGGGAGCTGATAATGATAGTGTGACACAGAAGTAACCAAGACACTGATTAAGTCTACAGAAGAATGACAGCACAAGTACAAGGTGGAAAGAAACCACTGGAAAGAGTTCATCTCTGAAGAGAGTGAGCTATATTATTCCCTCTAGGTATAAGCCTTGTGAAGGCGGGGATAACCCAAACTCATTTCTGTATCTTCATTAGGACCTCACCTGAACTCATTATATTTTTGTTCAATTAACCTAAATTGATGGAACATCTCTGATTATGTGTTGGTGCAAAAATCTCCCAGTTAACCCTACCCATGAGCTGGGCAGTCAACATCATTCGTAAAGGGACTTGTTTCTTGCATAGTGTCACTTGTGTTTTTCCATAGCTGCATCCTCCTGTCCTTTAGCTTGACAGAGCCAGCTATGTTGACTGGCATTATTCTTCTTGCAGAAGTCTTTAAAGAAACATTGGAACTTGCTGGGGCCAGTCCTGATCCAGCCAAGGACTTTGCATTTTAACCAAATGAATTTGCTTCCTAAATAACTGAACATCTCTGCCTCTGGATTTGGGAACTACACCTCCATGTCTGGAACTTCTAGAATTCATTTCCTGAGTCCTAGAGAAAGTTTATGAATTCATCTTCAGAACTTTTGCTATTGGTGACTAAGTTGTGCAAATGACTTTACTTTAGCCCACTACAAATTTACTGCCTACTGCCAATTTATGGCATCAGTCCAAGCTACAGTTTCCTTTCCTATCTAGTTCCAGAGCCACTGAGTCAGACCATCACACCCTCTATCTCCCTTCCCACTCCCATCAGTCCAAGCTGTAGCTTCCTTTCCTTTCTAGTTATAGTCATTGAATCAGACCATCACACCATCTATCTCCCTTCACACTCCCAACTTTTCCATCTCTCTATAACAAAGATCTCACCTAGTTACCTCTGTATCAGTCTCTGTCTCCCTCTCCCTTCCCTCTTTCTTTCCCTTTGTCTGTTTCTCTTTCTTCTTAACCCCTTTTCTGTCTTTCTCTTCCTCCCCGTGTCCTTACTTTTTTCTCTCTCTGTTTCTGTCTTTCTCATATTTGTATTCCTAGCTTTAAGCACAATATCTGGCACAGAACAATAGCTTAATGAATTCATTTTATTTCATCCATTCATGTCTATTCAGGAAAAATTTACATTTTTCCCTGGGGGAAAAATGAACTATAGGTTAGCTCTACCATGCTAAAATAATAACGTAAACACAATCTTTGGTATAACTGAGAGTTTCAAAATCAAGTCTGATCAGAGAAAATAGTCTTTATAACATAGTTACTAAAGAAAACATCACAAGGACAGGTTAAGAAAAGATAAATTGAGAATGTCTGGTAAAAATCAAGGTGAAGGGAAGGAAAAGAGATGAAAGCAATAAAGAAAATGAAAGAAAAAGTGAAAGACAGAGGTCATCCCTATTATTTGTCTGAAAATCATTTATAAGGTGAGCGGCAATCTCTAGAGAAAAGATGCATTGTTTCCAAGTAGAGTTTCCTAATCTATTATAAGACAGATGAATTTTTATCTTTTTTTAAAGCTCAGCAGGTAACAAAAAATGTCACAACCTTGTCAGAAACTATTGTCTTTTAGCTCACTTCAACTGAATCTCCTTCCCTGTAACTTGCTCTGCCTTGGTGAAGATGAAGCAAACCAGACTAGTGTATTGCATATGAAGGATCCAGGGCAGCTTGTTCCAATTAAGAGTTTTGAAGACCACAAGCATCGGAGGAGTGATACTGGGATGTATTTGCTAAAAATGCTAACACCATTGAAGGCGACATTAATAGCTGGCCAGTATACCGATCAAAGGATGCACAATTCTATTGGGCTCTGCACTAGTCAGACCACATCTGAAGTATTATGCTCACTTTGCATTGACATTTTTAAAGGGGATATTGGCAAGTTGGAGTTTGCTGATGTCCCTAGATCCTCTCTTCATTGGTTTGTCCTGATCTGATCTCTTCTGCTTCCATCTGCTGACCAGTCTCTCCAACCCCTATCTTAGTAATTCTATTTCAAGTGACACAGTTGATCAAAGTCCAACATCCCGGCTAAGGTGTTTGTTACCACATGACATCCATAGCAAAATGCCAATTTGTCAGCACATGACATAGAGCTTTTCCTCTGGGAAAACTCTACCAATTCCTTAACCTTAGAGACTTTGTTTTCCACTCTTTTTAAAACTGTGAACCCCATAAATAATAGAGATGTTTAAGAAATAATTGCTGCCTTGAAGTGAATTGACCCCTAAACTTGAAGTTAATACAATGGAATGCTTTCTAAAGCATACTACCATCAGACCAATCTTAACAATAACTTAGTCATCTTAACTTGCTCTTGTCTTATGATCCTTTGGGGAATCTGGAGAGCTGATTGTCACAGCCACTCTTGGTCATTCATTTTTTCTTAGTAGTCTCCCTTACATTGTTCTCTGCCTTTATGTAATGAGCTGTCTAAAGAGGTCGTGGCTTTCCTTCAGTTGAGATCTTCAAGCAGGGACTGAATGACCCCTTTGGGGGAGATGTTTTGTAATGGGGCTTCCTTTCTGTTTAGGTATGTTGGACTAGGCATTATCTGAAGTCCTCTTCATGGCTACAGTTCTATAATTTTGTGATAAAATAGCTTATTTTTTTCTCTCAGATTTAGAGTTGTTTCCAAAATATATTTATATATATTCAATATATATCCTATATATACATATATATATATATATATATATATATATATATATTCCCTTGAAATAAGAGGTTTGCCTGTATTATATCTCATCGAGCTCTCATTCTAAAGTTCAATAATTTAATCACGGGTTGATTTCATAGTCAATCAACCAACAACTATTTATTAAGCACTTCATAGGGATACCAATAAAGACAAAAGCAATCTTCTCCCTAAGAAATGTACATAGAGAAAACATTTAAATGAGGCAGCAGTGTCTCCTACACTGACTCAATGCATTGCAGAGAGTCAGGTCTTGGGAAGACCTGAATTCAAATTTGCTGTCAGACATTTGCTAGTTTTATTAGCTTGGACAAATCTCTTAACCTCTGTTTGCTTCCCTTTCCTTATATGTAAAGTGGGAAAATATAGCACTTTCCTCCTAGGGTTGTTGTAAAGATCAAATGAGATGATTGAAGATGATACAGCTCTTAGTATAGTTCCTGACACAGAGTAGACAATATAAATGTTATTGTTATTGTTGTTGTTATGGATGAACGTCACACAATAAAATCCAATACATACACAATTTAACAGCCAGTGGGGGGCAGTATTATCTTGATGGATGAATTAAAAATGAGTACCTACAGGTTAGGGTTTTGGTATTGTCTTAAAGCCATCAAATATATAGCTCAGAGCATACATATAAAGTTTCCCTTGCCCTCAAATGTACAGCCTTAGTTTTAATTCTCTTGATTTCTAATCAGTATATAATTTTTCAAAGTTATTTTAATATTAGTTCAACCACAAGCATTCATCAAGCATATACTGTGTGCCATGTAGGATACTAAGCTCTAAGGGTAAAAAGAAAGGTAAAAGCATAGCAATAACTCAAAAGGAGCTCACAGTGTATTGATGACAACATCAAATGATCATCTATCTGAAAGATTTACACAGTGTATATAGAAGATAATTAAAGAGGGAAAGCCCTAGCATGGGTAGAGGAGGAATGACCTAAAGAAGGTGGTTTTGGATATGGGGCTCAAAGGAACGTGGGAAAGCCAGAAGGTTGAAGGAAGGAAGAAGAGAATTACAGGCATGATTGACACAATAGTTCAAAATCGCACTTCAGAAATGAAGTATCTGGTGAGAGGAATAGCAGGACTGACCAGTGTAGAATATGTATATAGGGGCACTGGAAGGACAGGAAGGGACCAGGGTGAGAAGGGTTTGGAAGGCCAAACAGAACATTTTATGTTTCTTCTTGGAAGTAATAGGAAACCATGGCGATGTATTGAGTAGGAGTATGAGGTATAATTTAGCATCTGAATAGAGGGTGGATTAATTGGGGAGAGACTTAAGGGAAGGAGGTATACCAAAAACTATTGGTCAAAGTATGAGATGGTAAGGGTTTGAAGAAGGGTGACAATCATTCATGTGAAGAAAAGTGGTTTGTATATGTGTGTGTGTATAAATATGTAGACATGTATATGTATGTGTGTGCATATGTATGTGTATATATACACACTATATATATGAAAGACATATCCAGTCTACAAATATAAGATTTCATAGGGAATTAGATATTTAGGGTGAGTAAGAATGAGGAGAGAATGACAATGAGCTTGTGAACCTACATGACTGTGGTGCCTTCAGTAGAAGCTTTGGGGGCAAAGCTTTCTAAAGTTAGAGTTAGGAAATCAACCAATTCAGAATTATATACAAATATTGCCTATAGAGACGGTCTCCATTGATTCATTCAACAATGAAAGAATGGCCTCAAATAAGGTGGACTCTTTTAAGATCTCCAATAGTGAAAATTTGATGAAGTTTTGGTCGTTATGTATACATTCCTATTAATCACAAAACTCGGTATCTATGAAATAAATTCTCATTTGCAGTGAACAGCAGCATCCTTTTTGTGAGTTACTAGACACCCCAAGTTCATATTGTTGCACATAAGATTTCAAATAAGATAGGAAACATGTGTTGATGTGATTCATTTTCTTAAACTTCAGCTGTTTGTAAATATATCCTAATCAGCTTATATACATGGCTAAATCAATAGAGTTAGAAAGTTAAATGAGAAACAAAAATGTCACAAAACTAAAGCTTTTGTGTATATTGTATTCTTTCCCAAGTAGAAGATAAGCTCACTGGGGGCAGGGATTGTGTGTCTCCAGGGTCTTCTCTGTTTCATGGAAATCCATGGGCAAAGTTCCTTATTGAGACTTAAGTAATTAAGACTAAGTAAGTCTGTACTAGAGACAATCCTCTACTTCTTTTGCTGGTGTGGTAAGACATGAACAAGAGTTTCCCAAGATGTTTTGGGATGAATGGGTTGCAAACTGCATTACTGAAGGGAATAACCACATTGATGAGATCACAAATCCATTGGGGTATTAAGTATCCCTAGCAATGGACTGCTGAAATGGGCTGCATATATACTTAATCATTGCTTGTTAGATTGCTTTAGAATTCATGGTCAAACAACTAATTTAGAAGCACAATTATTTGGAAGACTTAACTTATCCACTAAAGCTTTCCTCAGAGCACTGTGTGGAAATGATTAATTTCTTGAAGGCTAGGTCATCAGAGTTTACCCTCTTTATTATCAAGTTCTGGGAGAATCTCTCAAGTGCTGAGGATGGATATGGAGAAAAACCATATATCTCTCATTAGAGGGAATAATCATTGGGTTGGTCACAATCTAAGACAATTTACCAAGCTAGGGAGTATTACAAAGGGGCCGTCATCTGTACCGATGAGAACATAGGCTCTTGAAATATTGTGGTATTGAAGAAAATTGATAGCATGTTCATTCAAAAAATGGATCCTTCTAGAAGAATGTAAGCTCCTTGAAGGCAAGCCAGATTTGTATTAATAACATATTCTCTTTGGAATCACTTTGCATCACTGCTGGTGGAGTTGCAAACTAGTCCAATCATTCTAAATAACAATTTGGAACTATGGCCGAAGGATTATGAAACTGCCTTTGACCCCAAAGAGATCAAAGAAAAATGAAAAGGGCTCACATATACAAAAATATTGCTAGCATTTCTTTTTTGTGATAGCAAGGAATTGGCAGTTGAGATGGCGCCCATCAATTGAGGATTACTAAATAAATTATGGTAAAGGATTGTGATGGAATTCTATTGTATTGTCAGAAAAACATCAGAGGATTTTTATGAACTGTGGTGAAGCAAAGTGAGCAGAACATGGAGAATGATATGGTGTAATGGTAGCTTAGCTGTTCTGATCAACCCAATAATCCACAATAATTCCAAAACAGTCATGATGAAAAATGCTCTGTACTTTCAAAGAGAGTTCTGATTGACTTAAGAGCATAATGAAGCAGATTTCTTTCCCTCTTTCTTCATTTTTCTTGCTTCTCCCCTCAAATGTGAAAGTGTTTTCATATCTATCTACATACCTACATACCTATGTATCAATATACCTATGTATCTATCTATATGTAATTATGTACCCATGTATATATTTATTTAAGTATCTATATACCTGTGTATGTATGTCTCTATGTACCATGTATGTATATATGTATGCACCTATGCATCTATTTCTCTACCTGCCTACCTACCTACCTATCTACTTATCTGTCTGTCTTTCTATCTATCTATCTATCTATCTATCTATCTATCTACAGAATGAGTATTATATTTCCTGTATTGCTAATGGGTAAGGGACTGGAGGGAGGAAATTTTGAGCTCAAAAGTGAAACATAAATTTTGAAGTTTTTAAAAGGAATAACATTGTATTTATTTAGTATGGCTTTTATATGTACTTATTTGAGGACATTTTGCTTCCTCCTCCACTGCAGAATGCTTACTCATTGAAGGAAGAGACTATCATTTTTGGTATCCCTAAAACCTTGTACATGGCAGGTGCTTAATTAATGTTTCTGGAATAAATTGATTTGCTGAAAGACTATGAATTTATCTAAGAAATTTATTGAAGAAGACAGATTTTCCAAAGATATAAAAAACCCAACTAGTGTGTCAATCCCACTCTCTGAATGAATCTAGTTATAAATAATTTTGTTATTTATTCCAAACCTTAACTTCCTATAGTTTTCTATAAGGCCAGCAGAATTTTTGCAATATTCAAGGGACATTGCAACATCAGTTAGTCAATGATGCTTGGCTGGAAGAGAAGAAATAATCTACATAAACACATTAATTACATACAGATCATCACAGATGAAACAGCCTCTGAGGAAAGATCTAAGTTTGTGAACTGAGACAAAATCATTGATTCTTAGAGGAAACTGTGAGCCAGAGAACCCATCTCCTTTCCTTTTCCCATCGGAAAGATCCCGAGAGATCTTTCCACCGTGCTGCATTGCTTCTGTTCTCTCCATATCTTAACATGATTTCCTAAAACTTCTATCCACTTATTAGCTAAACATGCAGAAAAAGAATTTTGAAGACAGTTGGCCCCCAATACAAAAAAAAAAAAAAAAACTTCTTAGAATAGCTACAGATTTTTAATCCAAATGAACTTAATGTTCTTCGTAATTAAGCCTCATTAGCAATCTATCTTGAATGTGGTTTTTGATTTCTTTCTGATTTTCATTATGGTGGCAAATTGAGGCAATGTCTCTGTCTCCAAATGAAAGCAATATTAAATTGAATACATTGGCTTCCCTAATTGTTGGAGCTCAGACAGTAGGCAGAATCAAGTCTAGATAAATCATTTAAAATCAGAAAGAGGGAGACCATAACTGAAATGCACTTTCCATTATCACCTGCCATTGGTCTCTGCTTTGCCCTCTCTGCCCTTTTATTTTCAGCTCCCTTCTACTTTCTGCTTGATTCTAACCTGTTCACATGGAGGAGGTTTCAGCGATTTTTAGCTGGAAGGATTCTTGGAGAGATGAGTCCAAACCCTTCATTTTATAGCTGAGGGAAAGAGACTTGCTAGTAAAGTAACAGGTTTGAGAGTTTGATGCTGGGCTGTTGAAAACAATACCAGTGATTTTCCCTTTGAACCACACTGCTCCTAGGAAGAAAAAACTTAATGGAAGAGTTTGCTATCATCATCAAGACCTTGAAGAGCCATTGCCATGGAAAATGGATTTGAATTATTCTACTTAGCCTTAGATGGAACTAGGTACAATCACTAATTACAGAGAAGCAGATTCCACGGACAGTTTCTTGACAATCAGAGCTGTCCAAGAAAGAGAGTAGGTTTTCTTAGGAGAAAGTTGGTTCCCATCTCTAGAAATCATTAAACAAATATTGGATGACCACTTTTTGGATTTAAAATAGAGAGATTTTAGTTTAGATGCACTTTGAACTAGGTGATTTCTAAAATCTCTTTCAGCTTTGAAATAGATTCTATGACTCTGGAATTCTGTGACCTGGACCTCTCCCTCAAATTTTAGCTGTTTGTGATAATTTTATATTCTCTTTTCCCTTTTTCTGACCCCATAAATATAATGTGAATAATCTAATTAATAGACTCTACTTTGCCTTAGCCACATGACTTTGGACAAATCCCTAGAGAAATTCTACCCCAGTTTCCTCATCTATAAAATAGAGCTATTAATAGCATCTCCATCCCAGGTTGTTGTAAGGGTCAAATGAGAGAATAATTGTAAAATGCTCAGCACAATGCCAGGCACATGGGGGGATGTATTACGGTAATGTTAGCTGCTATTATTAGCTATTTGTTAACTCCTTAAGCCTAATGCTTAAGTGGGATCTGACATTAATAAGCAAAAGCTCCTTTGTACTTCGCATTTAAGTCTAAGCCCAGAAATTGTGTAGGCAGATTAAGTGGTCATCTAATACATCAGACTAAGGAACATCATTAGATTAAGATATGCAATTCAAGGAATAATGAGAACGTCCATCACGGGCCCCAAAACTTCACTCAACCTGGTGCTAATGTGTCTAAAATATTGATCATCAGCAGAATAATGTTTCTACTAGTAGTAGTGAGGCAGCTGGGTGGAACACTGGACTTGGTACGGGAAGACCTGAATTTGAATCTTGCTTTATATACTTACTAGCTTTGAGAATCTCAGGGAGTCATTTAACTTCTCAAAGGTCAATTTCCACATCAGAAAATTAGATTTAATGGTGTCTAAATCCGTGATTAATCTATAACTAATAGTAACAATGGGTAGCTTTTATATAGAGTTTTCAGGTTCATAAAAACTTTACATGTTATCTCATGAATAAGTCACTTAGTTAAACAACGTATCCCAAAAGTCTTAAGGAAGTCTTACACCATGAAGACTTCAAAAATCCACTAAGACTTTGCAGTACCTTGTATAACACTTTTATGCACTCTGCTCCCAATCTCAGAATTGTAAAGCACTTTCAAGGTCATCTAGTCTAATCTATACTTAGCAAATCATCACCTAAGGTTTCATTTCCTCCTCATGTAAGCATGTCCAGTTCATCCCCTTTGCTAGCCAAACTTCAAGCCCCAAGGAAGGAAGATGTTTTCTCATTTGTAACTCTCTGGTTACTGCCTGAGGTACTGGCACATTGGGAATTTCTTTCCTTCCCCTTTTAGGATCCGTGCTTCCACCTCCCATCAGCACCTGTTTCATTCCCAGCTCTCTCACTTGACCTATGTGATCATATCCTCCCATTACTGAATCCCCCTCTGGTCTCACAGGCTATTATACCTTCACCACCAGTAATAAAAACTCAGATCTAGTCTTCCCCTAGACCCTCTCGTTCTCTGGTCCCATCTCTTTCCTTTCTGAGAACTTCCTTTCTCCCCTGACTTCAGTCTCTAATCTGTCCCAACCACACACTGGAGGGTTTAAGACTGATTACACTCCCATCCTCTCATCCCCACCTCCACCTCCCAAATTCTAAATCATAGATGGATCAGCTGTTGTCTAGCCTCCATTTTACAGCTAAGGGAGACTCAGAGGGTTATAGTTCCTTGTCAAGGTCAAACAGGTGTGAGCGACAGAGCTGGCAGATAAATCTGGGGTTTGTGACTTTGACTTCTTGTTCCAACTTCCTTCTCATAGCACCATTCTCAGAGCTCCAGAATTAAGGGGAGAAGGGGATGATAGAACAAAACAGGACTAAGCATATTCATTAAACCATATGCTAAGCATAGTATTTTTATTGCCTATATTTTCTAAAATATTTAAAAATATTATTCTAACAACAATTTCTTTGTATAAAAGTACTTAGTTAATCTATTGTATTTTTGTATAAAGTGATATAACAGCTTAAAACCATAGCAACGGGTTAAAAATGAAAAATAAATCCCACACACTAACTCACTAATTGTTTTAGTTATCCTATAGCAAAAGTGTCAGATACACAGCTGTAACTCCCAGGAGGCCTGAATCAGATTTAAATGTAACTGTGAGGTACTTATCAAAATAAATAAAAATACAATAGAACACAGATAATGTTAATATGTAGCTTTCTGAGTCAATTCATAGGGGCCTACAGGCATCCTCATATAGGGTTTAATGGCTTCTGACTCTCCTTGAACTTGATACAACTGTTGCAACCAGGCACTTAGTTGTATTCTTACTATTATTTCCTCACAAGAAGAGAAACTGTTGAATAGAAGGTAATGAGCTGGCTTTGGAGTTAGGAAAGAAGAAAGAAAAGAAAAAAAGAAAGAAGGAAAGAAGGAGGGAGGAAAGGAAAGATAATCAGTATTAGTCATTAGGTAGATTATATAACTCTTAATGAATGTTACTTTCTTTAGGTCAAAAATCCATTTTACTTTTCTTCATATTCATGAGAGTTCCCAGCCCTTCCTAGAACATTGTAGGTCCTCAATAAATATTGGGAGGATGAATGAATGAACTGGCTGCCAGGCAATCAGACAGTAACTTTCCTATGAAAGGGAAATCTGAGAGTCCTTAACAATCTAGCCTTAGGCAGTGGAAAGAAGCTAGCTGTGTGTTTATTTTATTCTATCAAAAGTACTATCCTCATAAGGTTTCTATGAATCACATTTGGAAGTGAAAAACCCAAATATGACTAAAATTAAATATTTTTTTATTCCATCACATAAATATTGAATAAAATAGTACATTTGTTACCCATAGTCTGCCTTCACTCATGTAAGTCTAGAGGGTAGCATTGGGGCAGATATTTCCAAACTGGCCTTTAATCTCATTTTTCAGGATGCTTTATCTTGATCTTTAAAGCTACTATCTTCTCTCAGTTGATTATCACCAATTTATATTCTGTCTATAATGTATACATAATTATTTTCATTAGACTATGAGTTCTTTGAGAGGAAAAACTATCTTTGGGCTTTCTTTATATTCACCAGAATGTTCTTTAATTCCTGGCACAAAGTAGGTAAGTGCTTAATAAATTTCTAATAATTGATTGATTTATAGTTTCTTAGAAATCTTAACTGAAGGAAAAGAACACTGAACTTTGAGCCACAAATCCTGTACTTGAATGCCAGCTAGACCATTTACTGTGTGACTTTGGGAAAGCAATTTTACTTTTCTGTGCCTCCATTTCATCATCTAAAAAATAAAGACATTGAAATAGATAACCTGCAAAGACCTTTTAAACTCTGATGTTCTGAAAAAAGTACACCAAGAAATAGGTATTTCTGTATAGTTATGGATGCCTACACTACTTCAAATGATTTAACTTGAAAAGATAATGAAATTGTCTGTTGTTTATTATGCAGCTCTTTTCTCACCTGTATTATCATTATCTTCATCAATGAAGCATGGGAGAAGGCAGAAAATGCTTCTAACCCAATCATTCTTTGCCCTCTTCCATAATGCTTCATTATAGTTCAAATCTCATCTCCTGGTTTCCTTATCTATCTATAATCTTATGTAGAATTTGCAACACCGAGTGTTCTCAAAATTCTCTATGTTTATAAAAACATTAGTCAAAATAACAATTGAATATTAAGTCATAATTCAAAGACCTTGATTTAATTAATTAAAATTAAAAAAATGGATCTCAATAGATGATTGCCTATTTATTTCACAAGCAGCTTATTTAAATCTATTTCTTTGATTGTTGAGACAGCTTCCCCATCAGAATGAACTCTTGGAGATCAGGAACTGCCTTTTGTTTCTTTTTGTGTCCCAGAGCTCAGCACAGTGTCTGGCTCATAGCAAATGTTTAATAAATATTTATTTATTGATAGATAAACACATCTCTCCCACATCTGACATTTATTGATTTGAGAACAATCCTCAAGATATATTTCAGGACAAATCCTCTCTGATTTTATAGTGAGAGTTACAATGTGATCTTAAAAGTTTCTCTTTACCACTCAAATTCCTTTGCTTATCTCTTCCAATTTAAAAAGTCTTTTTCTGCCCACCCATCTCATTCATTTAAATGGATTTTTTTTTTAAAATCATGCTTCCTAGTCTATGATTTGAAAATGTCAGGATGTCCTGATACATTGAAAAGAAAACTTCCCCAGAGCCAGGGCTTCTCAGAATTTTAAAAATGTAACCTTTCCAACAGATTGGATTTGATTCAAAAAGAAAACACTTTCATAAAACCATTTCTACTCGAAGATCCTGGGCTGATCTTATAGGTTTATATGGTAATTAAAGCCATCATGCCATACAGGACCATCCATTTAGTCTCTTCAGTAAGAAATGCATATTTTGAATGGGTCACAAGGAATAAGAGAACTGACCAATAAACAAAAAAGGCATCATATACAACATACTTTAATCATTAATGACATGTCATGAGCTTCCTAAAATTCATCCTGGACAGTTCCTTCCTAATTGATTTAAAGCTATTGTGGACATTCAATAGTTTGGATCATAGTAATATGATCAATATTGGTCGATAGTGTGGGTCAACAAACAGTGGCTAGTACCAATTCAAAATTCCAGGGCTGAGTGTGGGCCAATGACAGAGCTTATAGCACAGTGCCTGGCACACAGTAGGTGCTTATAATGAATGTTCTTTGATTGTTTGATTTATGAGAGGTTCCCACTGCCAGAACATGACAGCATTCTACACACTAAAGGTAGAGAAATAATTGAGTATCTACTTGCTAGTTATTCCTGTCTCTGCAGACTTCTAGGATGGGATCACTTGGACGTGCATTTTTTTGTCAGGTAGCGGAGGGCTCCTTTAAAAAAAAAAGAAGAAGAATTTTGATTAACTGCACATATACATGTACACGTGTCATCAAGCTGTAACGACATCTGAATGAGCATTTTGAACACAAACGGAAGGGGATGGGAAAGTATTCCATTTGGATGCTTTCCAAAGTGAAGTGTTTTATATACACTAATATGGCACAAAGTAACAATACATAGGGACTCAAAACACAATGGTATGGGTGAGTCAGAAACGTTTTTATTCAATTCAACAAGCATTGATTAAACACCTTTTCTGCTAAAGAACCGAAGATCCAAAGATATAAAGGAAAATCGTCCCTGACCTCAGAGAGCTTAAACAGGAATATGGTTGATAGCAACTGATTTTAAAGTATCAGGTTTTCTAGATTCATGTAGATGTCAATAAGGTTTCAGTATATGTACTTGGGCTAACATCTGCCCTCAAAGAGCCTACATTCTATTGAGGAAAAGCAACCTGCACATAGACAATGAAATAGAAAATGTATAAAAATAAGTCATTAAGGAAAGGGTACAAGCAACTGGAGAATAAGGAAGATGGGCTTTTTCTGTGAGGTGCCATCTGAGCTATAAAAGCTAGAGATTCTAAATGCAGAATTAGGAGAGGATGTTCTAGATGGGCAAAAGGACAATTAGGAGATGGGATACTGAGTTTAGAGAAGAGCAAATAGATCAGAAACCATTCTGGAAAGATAAGTCATCTGTAAAGGCTTTGCATGAAAATCTGAGAAGACTGTACTTTTAATCTAGAAGCAACAACAGGGAGCCATTAACACTCCTGAGTAGGGGAATAAAATGGTAAGTTTTGGGATTGAAGATGATCATTTGGTAGCTATGCAGAGTGTCAGTTAGGTAAAATCTATAAGAAGGAAGAGAATTTCAAGGCTTCCCCCCTCTATCTAGGGGGAAAAAAAAGGAATGAAAGCTGGAACTAGGGTGGCAGCCAAGTGAATAGAGAGAAGATAAAAAATACAAGTGCCCCTAGGAGCTAATGATTCCACAAAGAGAGACAAAGTAGAGGAAGAAGAGAAGAGGCACCAGGATGGAACTCTGGAATAAATCCATGCATAGGGAGTGGGGGAAGGATGGAAATTCAGCAAAGCAGAACTAGACAGTGGTGTTCCAAAAACTAAAGCTTTAGAGTAAATTGACAAGCATTCATTAAGCACTTGCTATATGTCAGGCCCTATGCTAAGTGCTAAGAATAGAAATAAAATGAAAAAGACATTTAGGAGAAAAGGCTAATCAACATTATCCATAGAAAGGGCAAGAAGATTGAGGATAGAGAAAAGACTGTTGAATTTACCCTTTGAAAGAACATCAGTCATTTTGAAGAGAGCAGCCAGTTGAGTGATGAAGTTTGAAGTCAGGTTGGAAGGACTTAAGATATAAGTGGGAAGAGAAAAACTAGAAAGAGAATAGACAGCTAAGAGTTTGACTTTAGAAAAGGAAAAAAGGTGTCAGATGATGACTTGAAGAGATAATAGGCTTTGTTTTGGTTTGGTTTTGCATTTTTTCCCCTTTGAATATGATTTTAATCAAAAATACATTCTCTAAAGCTGTTCTATGCCCTTGGTTTTTATTTAAGTGATAATGAAAGACCATTAAGATGTTCTTTCCTTCCTTTCTTCTTTCTTTATTCCTTTTTCCTCCTCCTTGATCAGAAACCAATGTATCAGAGGATAACAGGGATTTCATTTCATTTAAACCATCTGTTCCTATTAAGAAATATGCAATATCATCTATTATTATTCATATTGTAAAAATGACACCAGTTTTACAATAAATACAATTTTTATTAATTAAATACCCTCATGCTAGTAATAACTGATATTTGCATAGATTTTTAAGGTTTCTGAAGTGTTTTAAGTACATCATCTCATTTGATCCCAATGATAGCACTGTAAATAGGTATTACAGGCATTATTATTCCCATTTAACAGATGAGGAAATGAGGCTCACATAAGTGATTTGTGACCATCCTTCCAGTGTTTAGTATAGTGCCTTGAATGTGATAGATACTCAACAAAACAGCATCATGAAGTGGAAGAGGATCAAGCAGAAGGAATTGAAAATCTTTGCAATAGAGATGACAATCAACATAATAATTGAGAAATTAATACCAAGATAAACAAGGAGATAGAAAGTTTTCCTTGGACAAATTAAGTCATCTAGCCCAGATAATAATAATGATAACCGTAATGATAAATTTGAGATATATTTATATACACATACACACATATATACATATACATACACACACACATACATACACATATATACATATATATACAAAGCACCAGGTCCTGCACTAAGCACTTTACAGATGACCTTATTTGATCCTTACAAAAACCATAGGAAGTAAATAAAGGTTATCATTAGCCTCATTTCATAGTTGAGCAAACAGACAAACGGGCTAATTGATTTGTCCAAAGTCAGTGTCTGAGACCAAATTTGAACTCGGGGCTTTTTCTTTCCAGGTTCAGCACTCTATTCCCTGGAATACTCAGCTGCCTCAGGTGTTTGTTTGTTCACAGCATCTAGGCCGCCTTGAAAGTCCAAGGTTTGACAAAGAGCTTGAGACTGTCTGTCTCTGTTAGGACAAATTCGGAATCACTGGTTATCACTTATCCATGAACATTTTGTACAGAACTTGCCTCTTCATCTCTGAGAGAGCCTTGGACCAAGGTGGGTGGTTTTGGAGAGTAGCGTCCATGTCTGAACTTGAGCTGTGCTACTAATTAGCTCCAGAACAAAAGAATCACTTATTTTCCCACCTCACAAGAGCATTTTAAAACAAAATTTAAACCAGTGCAGAGCTAAGTATATTTTTAGGAGAACATTATTACTATGTGTTATATATTCCAAATGTAATTAGGTGGCTATAGTTATTTCTTGCTCTCCCAGTAAAAATCTCACTTATGAATCAAAGATGATATTATATTTTATTGATAGCTAATGGTCCATAATTTTTAAATAAAACATCTTCCCCTTCATGCCAGATTCACTTTTCAGCAGGCTGGAAATAATAGAGAGCACTGGTTCTCAGACAGTTATTTGCCCGGGGCACCATGTTATATTGTCTTGAAGATCATGGCGAACAATGGCAGGTTATGAAACTCGGACATATGGTTGTGGTAACTTTTTCAAGCCATTTGCTGCATACTTAGAGATGGGCAGGGCTCCTAGTGGGAGGATGGGGAAAGGGAGGGAGGGAGCATTTCTGTAGCATCAACTGTGTGAGAGGCACTGTGCTTTACAAATATCATCTCATTTAATTCTCACAAGTAGATGCTGGTCTTATCCCTTCTTAAAGATGAAGAAGCTGAGGCACTCCTCAGTCACCCACCTAAGCAGTCCAGGCTGAATTTGATTTCAGATGCTACCAGTTCTTGGAAACAGTGATACAGAGGTTTTTTTTGCCTAATTCTTATTATTGCAAAGTTCTCCCTAACATTGAGCCTAAGCCCTTTTCCCCTGTGACTTTTGCCATTGATTCTTGTCCTGTCATTCTCTAGACCTACAGGGAATAAATCAGGACAACTTCATTGCAGGACCAAAGGAAAGTAGGCACACCCTTGGTCCCCTGGGAGGCAGAGAGACAAGCAAGTTGCAAAAGACAAAATTTGATATATTTTGTGTGATCACGCTTTTTTAGAGAAGGAAAAATAAAACAAAATGGATGTGTCCCTAGGCATTATTCTGGCGGTATGGACACTAAATCTGTAGTAGAGGAGCTGGGTTCAGATCCTACATCCTTTACTACTTGTGTGACCTTGTCGCATTCTCTTTGGCCTCCATTGATTTTTCTGTAAGATGGGAGATGGGGTAGCCTCTGAGGTGCCTTAAAACACTAAACCCACATCTACTTATCAATCTGAGAACATGGAAAAGAATTCAAAGTGGATTAGCTGTGCTCCAGCAGGGGAAACTGATGGAGGCAGGGCTAAGAGGAGGCTGGACTAAGCGAAGGCTGGGCTAAGCAGAGACTGGGCTAAGTGGAGGCTGAGCTAAGCCAAGATAATGTTCATTCAGTATAATTTTTTTTAGCTGATATTTGATTTTTCTAGTAGAAGGGATACTGTGTGACTGAGACACAGCTTCTAACCCCATTCAAGAGAAAAACAAAAGTGTGTGTGTATGGGGGGGGGTAATAAAAACACCTTCCACAAAAGACAGACTGAGGGGAGATTTTTTCCTTCTTTGAAAAGACTTTAAAACAAGTTGCTTCCGAGATCAGTGATTCCCACCCCAGATGCTCCCTCCCCTTTGGCATGGTGCATTGCTGGCTACTTGTGGCCTCGAGGGAACGCTTCACTTCAAAGAGATTTTCCAGGAGAACTTAGAAAGAGAAGCATTTAAAAGCTTTCTCTAAAAGCTCCTTGCTTTAAGCAAGAATTTGGGGTTTTTGCATTTCTCATTGAAAGCAACTTACCCATTTATTCCTGAAAATATATTTTACCAGACTCTATTCTCAGTGCATGTAAATAACCTCTCTAAGGTCTCCTGAACATCTGGAATTTCAGGCACACTGGACTCCTTGCTAGTGGGTACCTCCTCCAGTGCTGGCCAAGCAAAAGTAAAATGTTACCTTGGGGATACAAATAATAGGTGCTTAATAAATGCTTATCGACTTGATTTGACTTAAAGGTCTTCCAAACCCCTCATTTTCTAGATAACAAAGCTGAGCTCCAGAGAGATTAATTTACTTGTCTAAAGTCACACAGATAGTGACCTTGGGAGTCCTTTGACTCTATACCCAGTGCCTATCTTTGTACTACTACATTTACTTCAAAGCTCCAATGTATGCAAACATTTGGGCAATATATGCTTTATTTTTATTTATATCTAGATTATTTATTTACCATCATAAGGTCACAAACTTTGAGATAGAGAGGGTCTTGGAAGTAATTTATTCTCTCTTCTCTCTTCTCTCTCTCTCTCTCTCTCTCTCTCTCTCTCTCTCTCTCTGTTTTCTATTCAGTGCAGAAGTCCAGTTATTTGCTCGTACATATAGAGAGCAAGCAGAAAAGACAGGATTTGAACTCAGGCCCTGGGATTCCCACATCTGAGGACTAACTTGCCATAATTCTATATTGCCTTTAAGGATGATGCTGCAAAACCAAAAGCCTCCACACTTTTCAATGGATCCATCCACAGGATCCAGAGGCAGGCGCCATCTTGTATGTGTCTCCTATGCAATGCACATCCCTTTCGGAGCAGAAGAACATTAAACAATCACAAATGTGACTGGAAGGTGGAACCGTAGATAATAAATTGTCTGGCCAGATTTCAATGCCAAGAGCTCTAACTCCTGCCCTTATGCAGCAATTGACTTTAAATGAGAAAGCTTAGTGGAAGAGTTTAAATATTTATAAAAATTAACCTTCCAAATCCCAGAGGCCCAGCGTTTGACAGCATCAAAGCCGGAGACGTCCATTTCAAACTACTTAGCAAATGAGAGCTAACATGCACAAGCCTAGGAAAACTAGGGTTCAAAGGCTTTGAAATGTCAAGAGGGGAAGGTAACCTTAATACTTGAAAATCAACATTGAATTAGCCCGAAAGCTCACAGCCTCAATTTAATCCCAGCTCAGTAGATTGAGAGATGTCCCTTGACTGATTTTCTGATGTGATTTCTATGCAATATTCTTTGGCTGCTGAGGGCTGCTGATGTGCTAGGTGCTCCCTGGACCAAAGACATTTCAGAGCTTGGAAATTTGATAAACAAATGTGACCTGGGCTTTTGCAAAGTGATTCCCCTGAGATTGAAGCATCAGCTAGAAAGAATTTAGAGAGGTCATTCAATCTGTGTACTCATCCCAGACTCATGGGATCATAGTTACCGAGTTAAAGGAACCATCTGGTTCAATGCCCTCCCATTTTACAGATGATCAAGATGAGTCCCAAGATGTGCCCAGTATCACACAGGCAGGGACAGAGGCA
Organism: Sarcophilus harrisii; assembly: GCF_902635505.1. Taxonomy (NCBI): domain Eukaryota; kingdom Metazoa; phylum Chordata; class Mammalia; order Dasyuromorphia; family Dasyuridae; genus Sarcophilus; species Sarcophilus harrisii. The sequence goes on from NC_045429.1 coordinate 7,698,389, forward strand.
AGATTGTTAAATGCATCTGCAGGCTCTATATTTGATGCTCTAGCCAGTCTATCACGGAACCGTCCCTTGCATTATCAGTGCTATATGTACAATGGAAGGGACACTGGTCTCAGACTCAGAGGAGGCCATGTATCCTTGTAACTCTTTTATGAGGTGTCAGGTTTCTTATCTGTAAAATGAAGGAATTGGACACAGCTATCATTAAATTATCCCTGCTGGGCAAATTTGTCCTTCTTTTAAAGGCTTCATGGAACTCCAGGGCTGGAAAGGGACCCAGAGGCTAGGCTGTCTAAATGGAACAGGAACCCCTCCATAACACAGTAGGTTCTTAATGAACTTGTGGACCGACACCATTTGAGATGCACTTTTCATGCCTTTCTTTTTGGCATATGTTCTTTCCAAAGCCAGCAGTCTTTCTTTAAGTCTCGTGTATCATAATGGGTGCAGCTATGTTGATCCTCATGTTATACTCTCAATTCTTACTTATGAGACTCTGGTTTCAATTAGGGTAAGAGCTGAGGAAAAGGAAGAGGATGTTAAAGTTAGGTCCTGGGATACAGTGTATACTGAGGACCAGGATTCAAATCTCAATCCTGACACCCGCTACCTCTGGGATCAGGGGCAAATCTCAGAACATCCATGGGTTCAGTGTCTTAATCTGTCAAACACAAGGAGTTAGATCAGATGATTTCTAGGCTCAAGACATGCTCTATTTCTAGGCTCAAGACATGCTCTATTAATCTATTTAAGTTTTATAATCATTTCTCTCAAAGTACCCCTGTAAGGGATATGGAAATAATTTATTTCTTTTTCAAATCCCAGCCTGAAACTCACTGATTCTCATTTTGGACAAGTTCCTGCAGCTTTTGGACTTCGGTTTCCTTAACTTTGAAATAAGGATGTACCTCCCTACAACACTGTGAATTCATTAAATGTTTTGCATGACTATGGCTTTTGCTGGAAATAGACAAATAAAAGGCAGAAAGTCATTGAGAGGCTCCCATTCACTTGGAGCATGGCACCCAGATGTTTCAGAGATGTCTATGATCTCACTGCAGCAATGGGTCACAGCGCACCCTTGCTTTGTCCTCCCATTTATGTTCTGTTGGGGATCTACCAGTGGTAGTGGCTCAGTTGCTTAGTTGTCTGGACTTTGCAGCAGGTCACAAAAGTATCAGAGAAGACTGAGTGTACGGATTATTTTTTTTCCTGTATGGCTCTAATGTACAGAACTAGGAGGAAAATAACTTCCCCAAACTTCATCTTCTCCCTAAGAGAACGGGGTGCCTTGGGAAGTGAGGGATTTTTCTCTGCTTGAGATTTTCAAGCAAAGGCTGGACAACTCCCCAGTGGGTACGTTTTAATTAGAAAGATTTTCCTGTGTCTAGTTTGGTCTAGATGGCCTAGATGCCCACAGCACAGGAGACCTTCCATACCCAACATCCCCCATAGCTCTGGCGCAGAAGGAGGCTCCTCATTTCACAGATAGGTAAAGTGAAGCCTGGAGAGACTGACAAGATACCTAAGATCATGCCGGAGAGAAAGGGAAGAGAAAAGCATCAAACTCAAGTCTTTTGAATCCAAGTCTTTCAATACTGTCCCTCGAGATTCCTTGACTCAGGAAGGAACCTGTAATGACTCATTATAACCAAACTCTTCCCTGGCTGTCAAGGCTCTCTATAATCCCAAGGCTGCCAGAAGAGACTACTTTTTCCCTCTTTCCAAGAGCTTTTAATCTACTTAGAAAGACAGGACTAATTTACTTGAAATGACTAGAGAAAAATATGAAAGATCTATAGATTCATAGAGTAATGCAGCTGAAAATCACATCGAGTGTTATTTTGTTAAGGCTCTTCATTCTATATATAAGGAAGCAGGAGCCAAGAGAAGTTCCCACCAATCAGGGATAAACCAAGGCCAGAACTCAGGTCTACTGATGCCCACTGTCATGTTCTCCCTACCCATAGTGTGGATAGAATTTATAATCTACAAATATGAAACTGATGAAACTTAATAGGGATTAAACAAATGCCTGTTAACCAAGTGACTGAGAAATAAGATAGGAATCAAATTATTCATCAAATAAGATGAAACTTAGAAAAGATAAATTTAAAGTCTTTTCTTAAGTTAAAAAATAAATATTCTCAATATAATATGAAGAAGCATTCCCAGAGAGCAATTTTTCTGAAAAAAACATTTTAGGTTTTCAGTAGATTATAAACTTAGTGCCATTTCAAGAGGGACTCCAGCCATGCTTATGTAATAATAATAATAATAATAACTATCATTTACACAGCACTATTGTCCCCATTTTACAGATGAGAAAGCTGAAGCAAATAGAAGGAAAATGACTTTACAAGTCATTTCCCAATTGATATACAGTCAAAAGATATGAATGGGCAGTTTTCAGACAAAAAATAAATTAAAGCTATCTATAGTCATTGGAAAAAAAAATGTTCAAAATCACTACTAATTAGAGATATGCACATTAAAACCATTCTGAAGTACCTTCTCACACCTATTAGATTGGATAAGATGACAAGAAAAGAGACTGGTAAAATATTAGATGGGATGTGGGAAAACTGGGACACCAATGCATTATTGGTAGAATTGTGAAGTGATCTAGTCATTATGGAGAACAATTTGGAACTATGCCCAAAGGCCTCTAAAACTCTGCATATCCTTTGATTCTGCCATGGCCACTATTAGGTCTGTATCCCAAAGAGATTATAAAAAAGGAAAAGGACGTACATGTACCTATTTAACTCATATCTGGAATTATTTTTCCTCCCATCTTTAAAAGTTTCATTGACATGTTTTGCTTTTACATTGCAAACATTTGAGATTACTCCCATTCTTTTAGATGATTCTCATTAAAAAGTAAAACAAGTTAGCAAAACTAACAATATAATGGTCTCATCTGAAAATGCTTGCAACATTATGAGTTTGTGGCACCCCAACTATTCTGTTTTTAAAGTTCTTTTCTCTCTCCTATTGAAAAGAAAATAAATTCTGTATAATATGTATGCATAATCAAGCAAAACACACATAAAACCATAAAGATGAATATTATGAAACGCTATTGTGCATAAGAAATGAGATGATGTCAGAGACACTGAAAAACTTGTAGAAAGTGATGCAGAGAGAAGTGAGCAGAACCAGAGAAACACTTTACATTATCACGTTATAAAAAAATGAACAATTTTAAAGATTTTACTTTTTTTAACTGATGAAGAATGAAATGAGCAGAACCAGAACAATTTATGAAATAACAACAACATTGTAATGACAAACAGCTTGGAGAATTATAGGAACTATTATCAATACGATGAGCATCCATAATTCCAGAAGACCATGACGAAACATAGTGTCTCCCTACCGACAGAGAAATGATGGGTATGAATGTCTCATTTTGCATCTATAATCTTTTTAGTTTTCTTTATTTTATTTTTAATTTATGGAATTTCATATCATAGTATAATAAAAAAAAGATGGTTGCACATAAAACTGCAGACCTATTATGAAAACTTGCTATTCCTTTAAAATATAAAATAAAACTATCATATAAATGTCTTTTTGGCCCCCTGATTTCCTTTCCTTTCCTTTCCTTTTTCCTTTCCTTTCCTTTCCTTTTTCCTTTCCTTTCCTTTCCTTTTTCCTTTCCTTTCCTTTCCTTTGTCCTTTCCTTTCCTTTTTCTTTCCTTTCCTTTTCCTTTCCTTTCCTTTCCTTTTTCTTTTCCTTTCCTTTTTCCTTTCCTTTCCTTTTTCCTTTGCTTTTCTTTCCTTTTTCCTTTCCTTTCCTTTTTCCTTTCCTTTCTTTCCTTTCCTTTCCTTTCCTTTTTCCTTTCCTTTCCTTTTCCTTTCCTTTCCTTTTTCTTTCCTTTCCTTTTCCTTTCCTTTCCTTTTCCTTTCCTTTCTTCCTTTCCTTTCCTTTTCCTTTCCTTTCCTTTTTCCTTTCCTTTCCTTTCCTTTTTCCTTTCCTTTCCTTTTTCCTTTTTCCTTTCCTTTCTTTTCCTTTTTTCCTTTCCTTTTCCTTTTCCTTTCCTTTTCTTTTTCCTTTCCTTTCCTTTCTTCTTTTCCTTTGCTTTCCTTTTTCCTTTTCCTTTCCTTTCCTTTTTCCTTTTCCTTTCTTTTCTTTTCCTTTCCTTTTCCTTTGCTTTCTCTTTCCTTTTCCTTTCCTTTCTTTTTCCTTTCCTTTCCTTTTCCTTTCCTTTCCTTTTTCCTTTTCCTTTCCTTTTTCCTTCCTTCTTTTTCCTTTCCTTTTCCTTTCCTTTCCTTTTTCCTTTCCTTTCCTTTTTCCTTTCCTTTCCTTTCCTTTTTCCTTTCCTTTGCTTTCCTTTTTCCTTTCCTTTCTTTTTTCCTTTCCTTTCTTTTTTGCTTTCCTTTCCTTTTTTCTTTCCTTTCCTTTTTTCCTTTTCTTTCCTTTTTCCTTTCCTTTCCTTTTTCCTTTCCTTTCCTTTCCTTTGTCCTTTGCTTTTCTTTCCTTTTTCCTTTCCTTTTCCCTTTCCTTTCCTTTTTCCTTTCCTTTCCTTTTTCCTTTCCTTTCCTTTTTCCTTTCCTTTCCTTTTCCTTTCCTTCCTTTTTCCTTTCCTTTCCTTTTCCTTCCTTTCCTTTTCCTTTCCTTTTCCTTTCCTCTTTCCTTTCCTTTCCTTTTTCCTTTCCTTTCCTTTTTCCTTTCCTTTCCTTTTCTTTCCTTTCCTTTTTCCTTTCCTTTTCTTTTTCCTTTCCTTTCCTTTTCCTTCTTTCCTTTCCTTTCCTTTTCCTTTCCCTTTCCTTTCCTTTCCTTTCCTTTCCTTTCCTTTCCTTTCCTTTCCTTTTTCCTTTCCTTTTCCTTTTTCTTCTTTTTTTCCTTCCTTCCTTCCTTCCTTCCTTCCTTCCTTCCTTCCTTCCTTCCTTCCTTTCCTCCTCTCCTCCTCCCTCGTTCCTCCCTTCCTTTTCCTCCTTCCTTTCCTTTCCTCTTTATTTTGTATTTATCAGCTCCCCCTCTACCCCTCCCTTGTTCAGACCTCAGTTGTAATGTTTAGAGTAGTACCCTTTGGAAGAACTCTTGTTAAATTGGACAGTAACCATTTAAAGCCAATCAGAACGGTTCAAGGTCCTGACATCATGCCATATAAGGATCATTTGAAGGAAGGGGGGGGGCAGTAATTGGAGAGAAAACTCAGAGAGGCCTTCAGATATTTGCAGGGCCATCCTGGAGAAGATGAATTATCTGATTCATCTTGGCCTTAGGGATTAGAGTTAATAGAAATTGGGGGAGGAGTTCAAAGAAGCTACCTTTATTAATTATATGGAAAACCAGGTAACCACTGGACCTGGCCCCTGTGGGAGGCAGAGGCCGTGGCCTGCCCCTCAGGTCTTCAGGCAGAGCATTTGGCAGAGGATTCTCTCAACTGTGAGCTGGATAAGACACCCCAGATGTCCCATCTAGCTGTTAGAGCCCATGGATCCTGTGGCCCTCACGTCCAGGAGAATAGTTTGGCTTTGATGCATCTGGCAAAGGGAGAAATGGGAGATTCCTGTGTGTGGGAGCCACGCAATGAGAATGGCATTTTCTGGGTGGGCTGGGAGGCTTGTGCTAGAAAAAGATTAGTGCCAGAAAGAGCCACTCAGAGGGTGCAAAATAACCCAGAGGCCAGGAGTCTGGGTCTAGCAGAAAGCCTGAGGCGCCACTTTGGGTCTCCAGGGTTTCCAGGCCCTTTCCATCTCTCCAGAGGGCTCCATGGAGGCCCAGGAAGCACAGCTGTCTCAATCGGGAACCCCTAAATTACCTCAGTGATAATCACAGATCAGTGGAGAGTCCTGGGGGCCTGCACTTTAACCTTCTGCCAGGAATGGCTGAGCTAAGCGACTTATTTCTAGTCCCTGAGGTCAGAGAGCCACCATAATGGCCCCAAACCTTCTCAACAGTCCTGGGCCAATCAGTAAGAAAAGGTCAGAAGTTGCGAAGGATGTGCCCAGGGATGGACACATCCATCTCTATGTCCTCATCTACACCATCCCAGCCCAGGACAGGTGAGGATAGGAGCAGTGGCAGGATGGTAATCCTGCCCCAGAAGGTTCCCATCTGAGATGGGATGGGACGGGATGAAGGATGGAGGACTAGCATTTGTGTCCTATCACCTGCATCCAAGGCCTACCTCTCTCCAATTCTCACTGTCTCACCCTGAGCAAATCACTTAACTTCCATGAACACAAAAGAACTTTCTAGGACTATGAGTTAAAAGAGAATTGCCAATCTGCATCGGTGAAGGGACAGGTACAGCAGGAGTTCTCTACCCTGATGAACTCTAGGCCTAGATCAAAAATTTCTAATAATCAGAGCCCACAATGGGAATTTTATTGGGTCACCTTTAAAGTAGTAATGATAGTTACTACATAGGTATATATATATATATATATATATATATATATATATATATATAATATATATAGGAATATATAGATATATCCTATATATACACACATATAATACATATATTACATTATTATTTATATTACATAATTCATAATTATATATGTTTATATATACATATATATGTATATATGTGTGTGTGCATGTGTGTGCATGTGTGTGTGTGTGTGTGTGTGTGTGTATTTAGAGCCATTGTATACCAGGAATTCTCAACCCTGATGAACTCTAAGTCCAGATCAAAAACATCTAATAATCAAACAGAGCTCACAATGGGAATTTCATTGGGTTATCTTTAAAGTAGTAATGATAATTATAATAGTCAGTATATATACATACATACATAATACATATATTACTTAATATATTGCATAATATAAATTATATATATTATATGTATATGTATAGTTAGTAAGGGGAACTCTGTGTGAAAATTCTCTCTACCCATACAAATACCCCCATATCTTAGAAGATAAACAGACAAATCCTAAGGAGTTTGCTGAGCACTGACCCTTTAAACAATTGGCAGAGGTCAGACAGCTGTTAAGTAGCAGAAGTAGGATGTGAATATAGATTTCCTTGACTTCAAACCTAGCACTCTCTCTAGTATAGCATGTTCCTTCTTTGTATTAAGTAATCTTTGTAATACTAAGAATATGATTTATGTATGAAGTATATACAATACTATAAGTACTAAAATCCTCTAAATAATTTCATGCAAAATTAGCAAGCAGGGAAACATTATTTCAGAGGGTAATAACTATTGCCACCAACATTGCTAGGTACATTGAAAATCTGCACAGAGGTCACACATGTCTCATTTGACTCTCACAACCTCTGTGAGGTAATGCTATTATATCCCCATCTTACAGATAAGGAAACTGAGGCTGAAGGGGGTTTATATAATTTTCCAAGGTCACAAAATTGTCAAGCATTCAAGACACTGATTGCATGTCTACTCTGACACCTACCTGTTTCTAATACTGCCGCCACCAATAATAATAATAAATATTGAAATTGGATATTATTTCTTTCTTTATGTGAGCTATATAATGGATCTATTCTTTTTTAATTAAAAAAAAATTTCTTCAACATTAACCTTTGCAAAACCTTGTATTGACGGATCTATTTTCAGCTCACAGATAAGCTGTAGCTCTTTCCCCACACCTAGGCCTATTTTCTGTTATGGTTAAAATAGTTATTGACATTTTTTATGGATTCAGAGAGATTCATTCACATGCAAAGCCCATGAATGGACTTCTACTTCCTCCTCAAATTGACAAGATCAAAGACCATCTATGGCCACTTTACCTTGGAAGATCCAAGCATTTGCTCAGAGTAGACTAGACTCTAGCACCTTGGAAACAGCTCATTAAAGGATCTACTCCTTCATTTCCCAAAGGTGCAAGAGTTGCCATCAAGAATTGAGAAACTTCAAAATGCCAAATGACCCTAAATCAAAACAATGAGGAGGTGAGATAGAATGTATCCATCTTGGTCCAAGAAGCCATTTTAAAGGACCTGTCACTGAGATGGACCCTGTATTAGAAAGAAGAGCCATGGGGTGAAAAAGCTCTAGGTTCAATCCCTATTTGGACACAAATTGCTGTGTGACCCGGGAGAAGATTCTGAACCTCTTTGTATCCCAGAAACTTTTTAAAGATTGTAAGTTACTGACAAGATGCCAGGCTACATCCATAGTGATAATTTTGTATAAATGAAATAAAATGTATAATTCCACCCCTCCCATTCCTTCCAAAGGAAAACAAAATTATGAAAAATATGTATTGCTCTATATTCGCTTGTGGGATTGCTAAGAAAGAAAGAAAAAATAACAAAAAATCAATCCCAGACTTCAGAGATCAAACATTCTAATCAAGAGGACTCAATGTGTGAATAAATATATACAAGATGATTTGAGGACATCAAGGGCACTGAGAACTTGGTAGGTCAGATTGGAGCAAAGGTCCAGGAGGGAGCCAACATCTTACAGTAGGAAGAGCATTGGTCCCTGCAAATCCAGCCCCACTGCTGTCACTTACTGACTAGGTGACCTTAGGCTTCCATTTCTTCATCCTTCCAAATAAGGGGTTCGGTCTCTGATGTCCCTTCCCACCCTAGATCAAGGATTTGATGGAATATCCCAGTCCCTGTTTCCATCTTCTTCCCCTCCCAGCCCCTTGTTCAAGCTGATTGGCTCCAAGGTGCCGAGGGGCTTGCCGGATGGATTAGCCATCTGTGGAAGAGGTCATCCCTGCACTCTGTCTAATGACAGCCTGGATGAGATGCAGTGCCAGAGAAGAAAAATTATTCCGAGGTGATCCACAGCATAATCGATCCCCAGATGAGTTAACGGCCCTGGATAATGGCTAATCATAAAACTGCTCACCCTCCTCTGATTGCCATCGATTTTCTCCGAACACAAAATCTAATTATAGCTGTTGAGTATGTATTCCACTCAGCCTATTCCCTGGCCCATATTTCACACCTGATCAGAAGTCTTCACTTCAAGTCATACATTTCCCCAAATGCCGTCATTGTCTATTAAATTTAAAGAACTTTAAAAAGTTTCTTACTCTGCCTGCCCTTAATGCCAGCTAATCCTGGGTCTCTATATTAATTTTTTATCCAGTTATTCTTTTAACCCTGTCACACTGTGGGCAATGAGGCTCTTAGCAAGAGATGGGAGCTTATAAGTCAAGAATTAAAAGGCCACTGGGTTTAAGCAATTTTCCTTGTGACTTTCTTCTTCTTAATTAATTTTGTTGCCCTTTTAGTTAAGTGCCCAGTGAAAAGGGGGAGGGGGAGGAAAACCCATAGGGAAAGCTCACAAACAATTCTGTGGACAGCGAGGCAAGAGAGATCACTCCACAGTGGATAATCTCTTATAATTCTGTCTAGCACAAAGTATTATTAATAACGGCAGCTCCTCCAAAAATGTGTCTATCACACAAGCTGTCATGTTTACTGTCATCCAGGGTGTGGATTGAGGGCTGGAGAGAGAACAGGACGAGCTGTGGTTCGCATCGTGTGCTCCGTCTTGTCTGACAGCAAGTGCCTTGTGCCTTGTGACATCAGCTTTCTGGCTGGGGCATCGTAGGTACCCCAGGTTGGACCGGGACCTTGGTCCAACCTGCCCTATCATGACGAGAAAGCAGAGCAAACACAGCGTTCGCTTCTCCAACATAAAGGCAAATGCCCCAACCAGTGACACAGCTAGCTCTCCTCTCTCCATTTTTCCCTCTTCCCCCATCTCTCCTCGGCCTCCTTCCTTCTCTTATCCCTCCGTCCTCTTTTCATCTCTGTTCTGTTCTCCGTCCTTTTCCCCTCCATGACCCCAGAGCATCATTCTCAAGCCTGCTTTCTTATTTCTTTAAGGGCTCTTGGACCTTGCCATGCGCCTACTGATAGAACCAAAGGTCTAATAGACCTTTCCATCCATCAGGTCTTTAAGGGCTCTTGGACCTTGCATTGCTTCTGCCTCCTTTCTTCTCTCATCCTTTTCTCTCCTCTTTTTCATCTCTGTTTTATTCACCTTCCTTTCCCCTCCAGGACCCCAGACTCTCTCTCACTTGCTTTCTCATGTCCTTAAGGGCCCTTGGACCTTGCCATCTGCCTCCTAACGGAACCAAAAGTCTAATAGACCTTTCCTCCATCATGGCATTGTATACTCCTTTGTGTATTGCCTCTACTTTTCTCTCTTTCCCCTCATTCTTCTTATCTTCTTTCTTCTCCTCCCCTCTCTTTCCTACCCTTCCTCTCTTCTTTTTTCTTCCCCCTCTCTCCTTGTTTCCCATCTCTCCTTTTTCTCTTTCACATTTCAATAAAGACATTCATGTCCATAATGAACAGGGCACGTGAGGTCAGAAAAACCTCAGCTACCTAACTACCTGGGAGTCCAGGGAAGCCATCTAATTCCTCTTCATCTGTAAATTGAGGGGAGTAGCATCCCCAATACTGGCGAGTCAAAAGGGATAATGTATGTGAATTCACTCTTTGCACAGTCACTGAGGGGACTTAATATAGATTCTCAGTTGAGTCAAAGGCAATTGGCCTCAGGTTCACTTTTGACATTTCCTACCTGTAGTGTTAAACAGCAGTTCAGAATGCAATAAAAATCATCTTATATTTATCTTTAGCTAAAACCCCTTTTAATAATACAGAAAGCAAATAAAGGAGATTTAAACCGAGAAGACACTCTAGAGCTAAGAAAGGTTTTTGCATTTTTCTTTTCCTTTTTTTTTTTTTTTTTTTTTGGCAAGGCAGTTGGAGTTAAGTGACTTGCCCGGGGTCACATAGCTAGCAAATAGTAAGTGTCTAAGGCCATATTTGAATTCAGGTCCTTCTGAATTCAGTGCTCTATCCACTATACCATCTAACTAGATTCATGAAATTTAATTGTATTTAAACTATAAACAAGACATTCTTAGTTCACCCCAATATTAGATTTTGGCATCTCTTGCTCTAGAGCATCATAATTCTAGCTGGCCAGGCACTCATGAGGCAGAAGAGGGAGCAGAGAAGGGGGGATTTCACCCTGTCCCATAGTCTGCCAAAAGGTCCATTTGGAGAAGCAGCACATTCTGTGAAGGTGGATACTACCCGAATTGGGTCAGAGAAGCAGCCCAGGTTCTGAGGGCTCACCTTTGTGTAACTGGACTTTTGGAGCAAACCCAGATCCCCTAATTTGGAGGCACTTGGTGTGCCCACCAACTGTGAGGATGTAGCATCTTTTGATTGGCTGTATAACCAGAAAGGCTGTCTCTAAAAGTGGCCAGACTGAGTCAATCTCTCTTTTTCTGGCTCCTATTCTTTCCTGCTGTGCTTAAATGGTGACGATCCCAGCTCACCCACCTCCCAGATGCCATGGAGTAAACCAGCTAGAGAAGAAGAATTCCATCCTCCTTCTCTCCCTCTCTTTGACTAACCTAGTCTTGAGAAGTGAGCCTGGAGTGTTTGTTTTGTTCTCTGTTGTGAATCCCTCTCAGGTTCAGTTGCAGGCAGTGGTACCCCTGGACCTGAGAGCTTGAGCCAGAATTCCAGGAGGGGGATTCAGCCTGGCAGGAAATCTCTGAAGGGTTAAATTCTTAGGATGAATAAGAGCTTGGAACTGGGACTACACTGACAAGCTCTTTGCTTTATCTTTGATATAAATACATCTTGGTAAAAGTTAATCCAACTGTTAGTAGTTCAATGGAACTGGGGTGCAAGGACCATCTGCACTTGAGAATATCATCAGTAGGGACTGGAGAAATTTCCAGAGAGTTTTGACATCTCAGCACCTTAAAAGTACTGGTCAATTCTAGGTGAGGGTGAAGTCCAATTGAGCTGGCCTTCTGGACAGTGGAGATCAGGGGAGTCAGTGTGACATTCATGTCCAGTTCACATTAGCAGGGCCCTTCCTTAATGTTGATTTGCCTCTGGCCAATTGACTGGGCTCTACTTTTCTTTCTTACCACCAAAAAGGTTCCTAGGCTTCCCCAGACCCTCCAGGCTTCTTCTCTTAATCCTTCAGCCCTTCCTTCCAGAAGGGGAAAGCTAATATTCCCATTAGCCTTTTAGTTGACAAGGGACTACTTATGCAAAGTGCTTTGCAAACTTCAAATCAACATAAACTGTTGATTCTTATCAAAAAGGCAATGGAGATTGTCCTTCACAGTATGTGCCTGATTATCTTGTTGCAAAAGTCTACCTTGAGGCAGCTAAATGGCAGAGTGGATGGAATGCCAGCCCAGAAGTAAAGAGGACCGGATTTCAAATTTGACCTGTGCATGTGACCTTAGACAAATCATTTACTGTCAATTGCCTCACACATACACACAAAAAGTCTATCTTAAGGGAAAAAAAAATAATTACGGTTGGTATTTATTTGGTGATCTATACAAGGAAGTTCCTATAGGCTATATAGACATAGCACATTAAAAAAAAATTAAAATGTTTAGGGATGGAATAAAGTTTTGTCCTTTCATTTTAGAAATAAAAATTCTCAGATCCAGAGTCAAAAAAATGACTTGCTCCAAATCACACAAATAGATCAAGAGAAAATTTGAATTTGAACTTGTCTGCTGACTTCAAATTTGGTACTCTCTCACTTCCCTATCACTTCCATATATCATACTATCAAGAAAATCAACCCCAATGAGGAACAATCAGTCAATTCCTTTTGATTGTGTATAATAGTAAATCATAGAATTTCAGAGTTTAATGGGACCTCAGAGTTCATCTAGTCAAGTCATAACTAAAATGATCATCTCTTCTACAGAATACTGGAAAAGTTGAAATTCTGCCTTTCTTGGATGATCTTCAGTAAGGAAAAGCCAATTCGAGTGAAGAGTTCTCTATTTTGTTTTAAAATATATTTAAATATATTATTATATTATATATTATGTATATTATTATATATAATATTATATATTAAATATAAATAATATAAATTAAATATATATATAAATATATTTCATTAAACATTTCCCAATTATTTTAAAAACATCTTTAACATTCATTTAAAAAAATGAGTTTCTTTTGTTGTTGTTGTTGTTGTTGTTGTTGTTGTTATAGTAACTTTTTATTGACAGAATCCATGCCAGGGTAATTTTTTTACATTATCCCTTGCACTCACTTCTGTTCCGATTTTTCCCTCCCACCCTCCACCCCCCCCTAGACGGCAAGCAGTCCTATATATGTTGAATATGTCCTAGTATATCCTAGATACAATGTATGTGTGCAGATCCAAACAGTTTTCTTGTTGCACAGGGAGAATTGGATTCAGAAGGTAAAAATAACCCGGGAAGAAAAACAAAAATGCAAACAATTTACATTCATTTCCCAGTGTTCTTTCTTTGGGTGTAGCTGCTTCTGTCCATCATTGATCAATTGAAACTGAATTAGGTCTCTTTGTCAAAGAAATCCACTTCCATCAGATTACATCTTCATACAGTATCATTGTTGACGTATATAATGATCTCTTGGTTCTGCTCATTTCACTTAGCATCAATTAATATAAGTCTCTCCAAGCCTCTCTGTATTCATCCTGCTGGTCATTTCTTATAGAACAATAATATTCCATAACATTCATATACCACAATTTACCCAACCATTCTCCAATTGATGGGCATCCACTCAGTTTCCAGTTTCTGGCCACTACAAACAGGGCTGCCACAAACATTTTTGCATATACTGGTCCCTTTCCCTTCTTTAGTATCTCCTTGGAGTATAAGCCCAGTAGAAACACTGCTGGATCAAAGGGTATGCACAGTTTGATAACTTTTGGGGCGTAATTCCAGATTGCTCTCCAGAATGGTTGGATTCGTTCCCAACTCCACCAACAATATATCAGTGTCCCAGTTTTCCCGCATCCCCTCCAACAATCATCATTACTTTTTCCTGTCATCTTAGCCAATCTGACAGGTGTGTAGTGGTATCTCAGAGTTGTCTTAATTTGCATTTCTCTGATTAATAATGATTTGGAACACTCTTTCATATGAGTGGTAATAATTTCAATTTCATCATCTGAAATTTGTCTGTTCATATCCTTTGACCATTTATCAATTGGAGAATGGCTTGGTTTCTTATAAATTAGAGTCAGTTCTCTATATATTTTGGAGATGAGGGCTTTATCAGAACCTTTAACTGTGAAGATGTTTTTCCAGTTTGTTGCTTCCCTTCTAATCTTGTTTACATTAGTTTTGTTTGTACAGAAGCTTTTTAATTTGATGTAATCAAAATTTTCTATTTTGTGATCAATAATGGTCTCTAGTTTCTCTTTAGTCACAAATTTCTTCCTCCTCCACAAGTCTGAGAGATAAACTATCCTATGTTCCTCCAATTTGTTTATAATCTCATTCAATTATTTTAAAAATATCTTTAACATTCATTAAAAAAATGAGTTTCAAATGCTTTCTTGCTCTTACCTCTTAAGAAGGAAAGCAAAATGATATTGATTATATATATGAAGTCATGTAATGACTTATTCATGTTGCAAAAGAAAACATACATATATACAAAAAGAAAAATAAAGTGAAAAATATGATTCAATCTGCATTCACTACATTAATTTTCTCTCTGGAGCTAAATATAATTTTTCATCATGGGCCCTTTGGAATTGTATTGAGTCATTGTCTTAACTAGTTAGCTCTCATTCTGGGAATTTTGCTTCTACCCCCTTCTTTTGTCAAGCTTAAATTTTCTCTTTTGCATTTTCAGTCTACAAATGCCAAGTTCTACCCAGATACTCTGTGCTTTAACCCCATCTCAAACCCCATTCATCTAACTTGCTGATGCACCAAAGACTTCTCTGGGAAAATTAATTTTAATGTTATATCATTTGGTTATTAATATTAAAATGCATTATTCCTTTCCTACTCTCCTGCCCCCCACCTTTCAGTATAAGTTTTAGAGAGACTTTTACTATTCTAGCTAAGGAATATGATAATTCAGCTGGCCCATGAGCATGGAAGGCAGGTTGAACTCCTCTACGCTAACAAGAAGCGACCTTTACATCTCAGCTTTCTAAAGCTAGGGATGACTTGGTCCAAAAGAGGCACATTAAGCTAGGAAGATCCTGAGAGATTTGGGTGGTTTCCCTTACCCAGGCTGACATAGGCAACTGAATCTCCTGAGCAGGACACTTTTCTCGCCTGACTGTCCCCTCCCATGAAATTATAGGAAAGAGTTGAGAATACTTAGTCTGCCTCCTCATTAAATGTCCACATTTAATTAGAGTTGCCTTTCACTTGTCAGGCAAGGTCCCAGTGATGTATTTAAAGGGTCCTATGATTGGAAACTGAGTCTGGATGCCCATCAGTTGGGGAATGGCTGAATAAGTTGTGGCATATGAATGTTATATGATTGTTCTATTAGAAATAATGAGCAGGCTAATCTCAGAAGAGCCTGGAAAGACTTGAATAAACTGATGCTAAGTGAAGTGAGTAGAAACAAAAGAACATTGTGCACAATAACAAGATTGTGTAATGATCAATTTTGATGGACGTGACTATTTTCATATGAGATGATTCAGACCAATTCAATAGACTTGCGATAGACAGAGCCATCTGTACCCAAAGAGAGTCCCTACAATTGTAGAGACTGAATGTGAATTACAACATAGGATTTTCACCTTTCTTATTGTCCTTTCCTTTCATTTTCTTTTCTTTCTCAATTTTCTTTTTTTTAATCTGATTTTTCTTGTATAATAAGATAATTGTGGAAACACACATACACACACACACAAGTATTGCACATGTGTACCATATATGGGATTGTTTGCTCTCTAGGGGAAAGGTTGGGGGAAATGGAGGGGAAAATTTGGAACATAAGGTTTTCTAAGGGTGAGTATTGAAAACTATCTTTTTATTTATTTAAAAAATAAAAAGTTATTATTAAAAAAAGTTTTATAGATCTTAAAGCTGTAAACATACAAAAAAGATCCTATGACTTTGTTCACCAAAAAAGATCAATGGCTTTGAATTGTTGGTCATATCCCTTGCCTTGCTAAAAAAAAAAAAAAAAAAAAAATGATATTGAATAGCAAGAATTCTGTCTCTAGAAATTTCATTCCTGATATCTAAAGCTTGCCATCTCTGTGATAATATATACAGAGGTCCACCAGGCCTTTCTATCCATCTTAGACTTGAACTCTCCCTTATGTATCATGGCCCCCAATTAGAGAAGGGGATCTTTTTGAAAACAGTAACTATTTGATTTCCCCTTTGTTTCTTGGGTACTTAGCACATAAGAAGTACTTAATCACTTCATTTGAATTCATTCATTAACACTTTTGTTTGATATACCATAATGTAGATTCAAAATGAGCTTTCAGCCCACTGACTTTCAGATACCTTTCAGATGGCTTGTTCTAGCCATACCTCTCTCCATTACTTGTAAGGGGATAGATAATTGCTTCAAAATTGTGTAGACACAGCCTTGGTGTGTTAATGTGAAAAATCAAGGAATTATATACATGCTCTATTTGAATGTCCTAGATTTCTTTGGCTTGAATGAAATGAGTGATTCTTCTTCAGTGACCCAAATCCATTCATATTTTCATTGCTTACTGTTTCTCTGGAGTACTTTCCCTATGCAAATGTCTATTTGTGGTTGAATGTATTTAGCTTGTAAATGGGGTCATCAATAAAATCTAGGGAAACTAAAAATAGAGGTCAATTTGCAAGTGTTCATTCTGCTTCCACCAGTCCTTGCATTTCCTTCTTCTTTGAATAAGGGAAGAATAGAAAGGATGATTTCATGAGCGTTTATTAAGTATTTACCATGAATTCAACAGCTTGCTAAGATTTGAGAATGCAACTGCAAAAAGGAAGATTATCCTAGCTCAGAGAGTTTACATTTTAGTAGGGAAGAGCATACACATACACAAACATCTCCATGTGTATGTGTGTGTGTGTGTGTGTGTGTGTGTGTGTGTGTGTGTTGGTAGCTATAGAATAGAATGTCTGAGGAGTCACAGGGATGGTGAATTTATAGTTTGTTCCAAAAGTTTTAGTGCAATTTAAGTTTTAATAACTTCAGAAGTTTAGATTTTGGGAGCCAAGATGGCAGAGTCCAGCCTGAGATTCAGCTGACCTTTCAACATTCTCTTCCAAGAAACTTTAACATTATACCTCAAGTAAAATTTTGGAGCAACAGAGCAAACAAAAGTCAGAGAAAACCTTTTTTTTTTTTTCCAGCCAAAGTTGTGAACTTAACAGGTTCACAAGAGAAGTCTGTGTCATTGCAGTGAGTGCAGATCTGGATCATGACAGGAGCACAAAGAGCTGGCCTTGGAAATGTCTGTGACAACAATAGGAGCTTCAAAAGCTCAGTCCAGAGATGGTAAGGGGTTGGACAACTACTCAGAAAAAAGATTGCAGGGAGTCGGGCTGGGGACAGCTGGGGCTGACTGGCAAGTCCCTTGCCCATAAGCAGTTGTGAGTCTCAGTTCCAGGATAGAAAGGAGTGCATGTAATAGAACATATGGGAGCCGGGGTCCTGGTCACAACTGTAGGGCCAAAAGCAGTGTTAGCAGTTTGGTTTCAGGAGAACAAGGGTCCAGACCCAGGACCAGAAAGAAGCTCTATCACTTAAAGCTGCAGAGGAACAAGGATTCTTCCTGAATAAAGACCAAAGCACAGGCTAGAAGTGGGGACCACATCTTGGAAGCAGGTAGAATGGGACAGATTTTCAGATATAAAGGAAGCAAAGAAGAATTTTTATAGTGGAGGGGAAATGACTGGTGGTAATTGGCAATAACTGAACCTTATTCTCATTCGAATTGGTTCAAAGAGGGAAGAATATTCATATGCTCTCAGTTGGATATAGAACTCTATTTTACACAATAGAGATTGGAGGAAATGGATTAAGAGATAAAGGAAAGAGATGACAAGGGAGAGTGTCAATTGGGGGAGTCAGTGGTCAGAAAGGGGACAGATTTTTAAGGAAGGACAGGATAGAAAAAAAGAGAGAAACGAGGATAAATTAAGGAAACAGGATGATAAATGCACAGTCATTCTAAATGTGAATGTGAGCTATCTTATAAAAGAGAAGCAAATAGTAGAATGGATTCAAAATTAGAATCCAAAAATAGATAGTGTATAAGATACAAGTTTGAGGCAGGAAGATATATATTGAGTTGAAAGACAGGGGTAGAGGAGAGACTTTTATACTTCAGTCAAAGTGAAGAGCACAGAGGTAGCGATCAAAATAGCCTAAACAAAAGCAAAATTAGATCTAATTGAAACAGATAATCAGGGAAACTACATCTTGTAAAAGGTACCACAGACAATGAATTAATATCAAATATTTTACAGCACATTTTTCTGATAAAAGCTTCATTTCTCAAATATGTAGAGAACCGAGTGAAATTTATAAGAATAAGAACCATTTCCCAAGGGATAAAAGGTCAAAGGATAGGAACAAAAAGTTTTCAGAAAAAGAAATCAAATCATGCAGTCATGAAAAAATGCTCTGCCACTATTGAGTAGAGAAAGGCAAATTAAAAGAACTTCAAAGTAGCACCTCACACTTATCAGAAATGATAAATGGTAGAGGACATGTGGGAAAAGAGGTATTTTTAATGAATTGTTGATAGAGTAGCGAACTGTTCTAACCCTTCTGGAGAACAATTTGGCACTATGCCCAAAGGGCTATTAAACTGTGCATATCTTTTTTTTTTAACCTATAAATACCACTACCAGGTTTGTATCCCAAAAGAGATCAAAGGAAAAGGAGAAGGACCTATATGGACAAAAATATTTATAGCAGTTCTTTTTGTGCTGGCAAGTAATTAAAAATTGAGAAGATGTCTTTCATTTGGGAAATGGTTGAACAACTTGTGGCATGAGTGGGATGGAGTATTAGCCTATAAGAAATGATGGGGATTAGTTTCCAAAGAAACCTGGCAAAATATATGTGAATTGCTGCAAAGTGAAGGGAGAAGAAGCAGGAGATTGTTGTGCACAGTGATAGCAAGATTGTGATGATCAACTATAAAAATCTCGGTCATTCTAATCAAGAGAGTGATTTGAGACAATTCCAAAGGACTCATGATAAAAAAAAATGCTATCCACTTCCAGAGAGAGAACTGATGATCTCTGAGCATAAACTGATGTAAAATGTTCTCACTTCTTTGTGATATGGCTGATATGTAAATATGGTTTTCATGCTTTCACATGTATAATTGATGTATTGGTTGCCTTCTCAGTAGTTAGGGAAGGAATGACAGAGAGGAAAAGTATCTGGGACTCAGAATTTTAAAAAAATTCTAAAAACAAATAAAAATACATTAAAAAAGGGTAAATGTCATAATTCACAAAATCACTTGAGGTTTAATTATTTACACTTATTTTACTCTTATTTTGCTTTGTAAATTTTGATGAAAATTTTCATTTTAACAAGATATGGCACTCTGTTATTATTCCCAGTATATGCAACAGTTTTGGATGGCAATTTTTCACATACATGGATTGACCCTGGTCACCCAATCTATATCTATTTGACATTTTCTTTTGGGGGTCATGACAGAACTTTAATGTATGTATCATAGCTCATTTTCTGGATGATCTTAAAGCTAGCATTATAAATGAAATCCTCTCAGTCACTAAGTTGACGAAATGTTCTATAAAATTTGAAAACTGATTAGAGTGACATACAGCAAAAGACAATGGTTACACAGAGTTTTAATAAATTCATAATAAGCACTAATTAAATTAAGATGAATGGAACGGGATGGAATGGAGGCTGACTCCTTGAAATTCATGGGATCTTCTGGTCTGCCTCTTGACTTAGGACTTAGACCCCCAGCATTCAGGTACTGCCAACAATACGTACAGCTTCTTTTAAAATGATTTCCTTTTTATTTCATATACAATTTTTGACATCTTAATTTAGAATGAATGAAACAAAAGACTTTTTTGTTTGTTTGTTTGGCTACCATATAATGCTGTTGAGTTACAGTATGCTTATTATCTACTTATCAATCAATCCACAAGCATTTATTTAGCACCTACTGTTTTCTTTCTCTCTCCTCTCATTTTTTCTGCTTCCTCTTTCTCTGTCTTTCACTCCATATACTTCTTTCTATGACCCTTTCTCTCTCTCTGTTCCTCTTCTCTCATCTCTTTAATTGCCTGGAGTCAAACACAAAACAGGAAGGAGCTGGGGGAAGGCTGTCATAATTCTTTGATCTCTGAGCAGCACCTCCCACATGATCTACATTATAAATCCGCACAACTTCCTTACTCTTCTGTCTCCAATTTTTTCATCTATAAATTTTGTATAATACATTTTCTTAGTAACAAGAACATTGTAATGTTGCCTTAAGGAATCATTCCACGGCATAAAAGTCCCTTTTTTGTGGTTTGCTGTTCTCTATCCCATCTACCTTATTAGATTGCCAGCTCACCAGGTGGGAGCCTCATGCTGCCCTCTGTTTTATGCATACTCAGCGTGCCACTGACATTCAATTTGTACATGTTAGCAAGAGAAATGTTAACGAGAGTCTTGAGCCTACAGTCAGGCTCAGTGTGGGCCATACGTTCCATTAGCCAAGCATGAGCTAGTCACCTCAGTTGGATAAATAGTCTTTCTGAATTACATTTAGTCAATTATGGTTATACCAATTGGTGTACCTACTTTATGTTCCAGTCCATCTGGCCAACTAAACTTCACCGTTCCACCCCCTTATTTCCCTCCATGCCTTTGTACAGAGCGTTCCATTGTCTAAAATGCACTCCTTCTCACCTCTGACGTTGGATAAATGGTTCCTAAAAGGCTTAATTCAGATGCTACATCCATCCCCGTTATGGCTGCTTTCTTCCTCCTCCCATGATCTTGCACTTTATTGTTGTAGTTGCCTTCCATCACTGCAGAAGAATCCATGTTTCTAGATGGCAGGGTATCTAGCACTCCGGATCAAGCAAAGCACCCCTCACAAAGTCAGCCATCAATAGAACATGTTGAATTGAATTGATAATGAGCACAGCATGTGCTCTAACTCTCTGCCATGTTTGTTTTTGATGGGCTGAAGTCCAATAACAGTCTCTCCCTAAAAAGTGCAACAAGGCACAAATAGGGTCATGGAACCCAAGCGTTGGAAGGGACCTCAGGGTTCACCAGCTTCAAGATCTGGGTGAGTAACAGAACACCTCCTCTCTCATGCACCTCAAGTCATCTCCTTGTAACAATGTCCTTTCAATATCTCATAAAGCAACCCATTCTATTTTAGTACAGTGAAATGACAAAGTGCCAGGCCTGGAGTCAGGAGGACTTATGGTCCACTTCTGTCTGGCCTCAGACACTTACAAGCTGTTTGATCCTGGATAGGTCACATAATCCTGTTTGCCTAAGTTATAAAATTTGTAAAATGAGTTGAAGAAAGTAATGATAAACCATTTTAGGATCTTTGCCAAGAAAACCCCATATGGAGTCCAAAGAATCAGACACAACTCAAAAATGACTATACAACAGCAACAGAACAGATTGACACAATGTCGAATCCTATCAGACTCATTCTGCATTCTCATACTTTGGAGTCCAGTCAAACTCTTTCTCCTACAGCAGACACACTGTCGACTGCCCTCTTGCTTTGCACTGACATATTGGAATACCATGTAATGCTGTTTCCTTCTTTCTCCCAGAATTCCTAAGTTCCTTTAATATTTTAATATTCCATGTGATGCATTTCCTCATCCCATCAAGTTCTAATGGGATTCTTCTCCAATTACCTTGTATTCTTTCGTATTTGTCCTATTAATATTTCTTTTTCATATTTGTATATGTTTTGTATATGTTCTGTTGTCCCTCCTAATAGACCATTAGCTCTTTGAGAAAAGCTTGTTTCGTGCTTTGGCTTTTTCTCCCCAATGTCTGGCACATCTTTAATAACTTAGTAAATGTTTGAGTTTAAATCCCCCTCCCTTAATTATTGTAAAAATGATTCCTTTCATGCTCCCTCCCATATAATCTCTCCTTGAATCTCTCCTTCCTTTTAGAAATCTCCAAATGCTTCAGGAGGTTTTGGACAGAGATCCTACAGGCCACATCTCATACTAAGAACATGTTTCTTTCCTTATTTCTATGTCACGAAATCCTCCCATTCCTTCAAACCTGTGCTCAAATTCTACTTAATATAGAAGCAATAAACTTCCAAAGCTTTTCCTCTGTGAAGGGCTCAGAACTTTCATCTTCCATAAACTACTCTACTTGATTTCAACTCCATGAACAGCATGCATGTCATGTCGGATACTCTCTAGAGGGACTACCTACCACTTTCCAGCTTCCTTTTGTGTATTGTTTTCCCTCATTAGATTGAAAGTTTCTTGAAAATAGGGATTGTCTTATACACACACACACACACACACACACACACACACACACACATACACATTCCTTCATGCTTAGCACTGTGTGAGGCAGATTGCCATAGGCAACAGTGAAGAGGGTTTCCATAATGCAAGATACAAGTCCTAGAGCCTGATGTATTGACTTATGATAATAAGTCAGCCCGTCAATAAGCATTTATTATTAAATATTTACTACATGCCAGGTGCTCTAAATGCTGGGATACAAAAAAAGGACAAAAATCCAGTAATAGAAAATTAATTATTTGAACAGTAAGCATTACAACAATTTTAAAGAGGAAAAATCACTGTGGGTAGGGAAGGCCAGAGAAGTCTTCATGGATAACTGGGGAGATGTTTGAATTCAGATACATAGAAAGGAGGAGGAAAGATGGGAAAAGAACAGAGTGGGCTAGACTCAAGGGACAATGAACGGTCATGTCATTTGATTAGGGACTTCAAAAAGAGGAGCTGTGGAAGATAATGAAAAGACTGGGGGAGTCATCACTATGAATGGTCTCAAAAGAGAGTTCAAACTCTAATTAGCTGACAAGAACAGAATGATAATGAGATTGTCATCTAATTCATTCAGTAAATTATTTTAAAAGTTAAAAAAAAGAGAACAGTATTAACCTTGGGTCCAAGAAGTGAATTGTCCAAGCGTGTTGTGGAGGAATCATAGAAGGGGGAGGTGAAGGAAGAAGAGGAACAGAAGAAGGAAGGAGGGCTGGAAAGCAAGAAGGGAGGAAGGAAGGAAGGAAAGAAATGAGAGGAAGGAAAGAAGGAAGGAAGGAAAGAAGGAAGGAAGGAAGAAAGGAAGGAAGGGAGGGAGGGAGGATGGAAGGAAGAAAGGAGGACCAGAAGGAAAGAAGGAAGGAAGGAAGAAAGGGAAGGAGGGAGGATGGAAGGAAGAAAGGAGGACCAGAAGGAAAGAAGGAAGGAAGGAAGGAAGAAAGAAAGGGAAGGAAGGGAAGGAGGGAGGATGGAAGGAAGAAAGGAGGACCAGAAGGAAAGAAGGAAGGAAGGAAGGAAGGAAGAAAGGGAAGGAGGGAGGATGGAAGGAAGAAAGGAGGACCAGAAGGAAAGAAGGAAGGAAGGAAGGAACAGGCAGGAAGCAAGGAAGGAAATGAGAGGAAGGAATGAAGGAAGGAAGGAGAGAAGGAGGGAAGGAAGAAAGGAGGAAAGGAGGGAAGAAAGGGAAGGAGGGAGGAGAAAAAAGAAGGAAGAAAAAAGAAAAAAGGAAGCAAGGGAAGAAAGAAAGAAGGAAGAAGGCAAGGAAGGAGGGGAAAAGGAGGAAGGAAGGAAGAAAAGACAGGGAAGGATGGAGAGTAGGAGGCAAGAAAGGAAGGAAAGAAGGAAGGAAGTGAACGAGATGAGGTGAGATCTTTCAAGATAGTTGTGAAAATTGATTAAGGCTTCATCTATTTCAGAGTTGGAGTAGGCCTGAAGAACTTAAGCATCAAGTCAAGGGAGTATTGAAGTCCCTGCTATCCCTAAGAGGATATTAAGTCCCCGTTGTTATCCTCCATATCAGTGTCTTTGGTTTAGTCAAATATGGGAACTTGATTTATTGGTCAAGTTCAATTTCATTGGAGTAGTTCCCTGATTTAGAATGTAACCTCAGCCAATAAGGATGTAGGGTCCAGTGGTGGGGGGTATCCTTAGTTAGGGATAATAAAGTCCGTTGACCCTGCTCTCTACGGCCTTCCTCCTTCAATTAGGTTCAATAGTGGGACAATCTGATTCTCAGGAACGTATAATACTTTGCTTTCGCTTCTAGATATTATCTCCAGCATAATGTGTGTGGGTATGTGTAAATGCTGTCTGAACCACCAGCTCTCTAGAATGTAAAGAAGGAAGGGAGCACATGACAGGAATGTAGAAAAATGTTGTAAATTGGAGGTTTTAGTGAGAAGTGAACAAAGAGAAAAGAAAGGAAGAAGGAAGAAAGGGAGGAAGGAGGAAAGGAAAGAGAGGAAAAGGAAGAAGGAAGGAAGGAGGGAAGGGAAAAAAAAGAAGAAAGGAGGGAAGAAAGGGAGGGAGGGCGAGAAGAGAGTTATTATCAATCAGTATTCTATATCCAATAAGGATCTGTTGAGAATTTCTGAATAAGGGAATGAATAATGGATGAACGTGGAGGCACTGAAGCATAACAAAAAAGACCCAGGATTTGTAGTTAAAAGCTAGGCTTGAATCTCAATTCAACTTCCTCTGGCCTGTAGGACCAGGAACAAATGTTTTCCATAGGGGTCCTGAATCTATACTCCCTCCCTACTACATGCCTCAGGATAGATTTCAGGGAGTCCTTGAACTTGGAATGGAAAGCTATCTTTATTTTCTCTAATCTCTTACAGAAATTTAGCATTTCCTTCATCCATGAATGTTGTCCACAAACCATTGGTCAGAGAAGGATCTCTGGCTTTTAGGAGGGTACCCAGGGGATCAGAGATGAAAAAAATGGTTAAGAACTCCTGTTTTATACCCTTTGTGCCTTATTTTCCTCCTCTGTGCAGTGAGAAGTTTATTTTAGATGTATTCCAAATTTTCTTCCTCTTCTAAATTTTCTACTCCTTTGAAGAGGTACTTTAGGATGAATCTGGAGGCAATAGGTAGGATGGATTAGCAAGAGATCATAGAATCATAAATACAGAGCTGCAAGAGACCTCGGGGACATCTTGTTCAAGCCTTTAACAGATGGGAATACTGGGACCCAGAGAAGTTAAGAAATGACTAAGGTCACCAGGGAGGCACTGGAGGCACAAATACTATTGAAGGGCCATTCTGAAGCCTGAGTTTTATTGCAAGAATAAAACTAGGGAGCAGCTCTGAGCAATCTTAAAAACAGGGGATGTTTGTCTTCCAGGGTTCCTCATTCCTTCACTCAAAAATATTGATTAAACATCTTTTCAATGTTAAGGGTTGAGCAATGGGGGAAGGACTGAGGTGGGGGGAGGGGGAATCCTACTTCTCAAAGTGTTCTCAGAATATTCAGTGCTTGCTCTCTTCCTGCTCCATCATATTAAAATAACAGATTTCCATAATGATCCCCTTAAGCCATCAAGAAAAGTTTATATTCTATCTAGTTTCCAATTTAGAAAGTTTAGGGAGTACAAAATACATTAGAAAGATTCCTCTCAAAGATGGTTATACTTTATTTTCAAATTAACATTTGAAAAGGGAAGCTTCAGGTATCCAGAAAATACTCTAATAGTGAGCTCCTTAGTTTATGGAATATGAACTATATTAAGGATGCCAAAATAAACTGTTGCTACCAGTAGAAACAGAAATGTGTCATTACAATTGGACATTTTGTATGGAGATAAATTTTAATTGATTTTCCAAGGATTTTAATGCAATGATTCTATAGCCAGACCACATAATTTGCTTGACAGAGAAATAAACATAGTAGTAGCAGTAGTAGTAGTAGTAGTAGTAGTAGTAGTAGTAGTAGTAGTACTAGTAGTAGTAGTAGTAAGTAGTAGTAGTAATTGTTGGAGTAGCAAAAGAAAGTGTGATAAAGTAAATAGAGGGCAGCTTTTGAGTCAGAAAGAATGAGATGCCAGAACCCTGTCTAACTGTGACATCCTGGTAAGTAGTTTACAATTCCTCAGTACTCAAGGAAGCTCTTTAGAAGGGTCAGCTCTAGGCTAGCTCTTTGTCTCCATTGGTTGAGTGTTTCTGTGTCTTCCTCAATGAAACAACACATTTCACCATAGGCATCTAATTTTTAAAATTAAAGCTTTTTTATTTTCAAAATATATACTTGGAAAATTTTCAACATTCATCCTTACAAAACCTTTTGTTCTAATTTTTTTTTCTCTTCCTTCCCCCTACTCCTTCCTTTAGATGGCAAGTAATCCGGTATGTCAAACATATGCAATTATTCTATATCTATTTCCACGAATATTTTGCTGCACAAGAAAAATCAGATCGAAAAGGAAAAGAATCAGAAAGAAAACATAATGCAAGCAAACAACAACAAAAAGAGGGAGAATGTTATGTTGTGGTCCACACTTAGTTCCCACAGTCCTCTCTCTGGCTGTAGATGGCTCTTTTCATCACAAGATCATTGGAACTGACCTCAGTCATCTCACTGTTGAAGAGAGCCACATCCTTGAGAATTGATCTTCCTATAATCTTATTGTTGCCATATAGAACAATCTCCTGGTTCTGCTTGTTTCATTCAGCATCAGCTCCTGTAAGTATCTCCAGGCCTCTCTGAAATCATCCTACTGATCATTTCTTGCAGAACACTAATATTCCATAATATTCATATACCATAACTTATTCAGCATTCCCCAACTGAGGGGTGTCCATTCAGTTTCCAGTTTCTTGCCACTACACAAAGAGTTGTACCCAACTGAGGGGTGTCCATTCAGTTTCCAGTTTCTTGCCACTACAAAAAGGGCTGCCACAAACATTTTTGCACATGTGGGTCCCTTTCCTTCCATTAAGATCTCTTTGGGATATAAGCCCAGTAGAGACACTGCTGGTCAAAGGGATTGCACAATTTGATAATTTTTTGAACATAGTTCCAAACTGCTCTCCAAAATGCTTGGATCCATTCACAATTCCACCAACAATGTATCAGTGTTCTAGTTTTCCCATATCCCCTCCAACATTCATCATTATCTTTTCCTGCCATCTTAGCCAATTTGAGAGGTGTATAGTGGTACCTCAGAGTTGTCTTAATTTGCATTTCTCTGATCAATAGTGATTTAGAACATTTTTATATGACTAAAATGGTTTTAATTTCTTCATCTGAAAATTGCACAGGCATCTATTAATAGTGTCATTACTAGGTGACATTTACAAAGCATTTTAAGGTTTCCAAAGAGATTTCCATAGAGCACTTGAAATAAAAGAAAGCTGTGAGCTCACTGCTGTAAAGGGCTGAGACTCTTAGTTGATGCATTGTGGTTGGACAACCGAGCACTTAAGGCTAATTACCGATTGGACAGTACTCTATTAGCAAATGCTTAGATAATGGTCCTTCCCACTATTCTGGGCTGGTTCAATCTTTTGGTGTATACAGAGAATTGTGGGAAGGATTAAGGGGTGGAGTAAGGCAAGCCAGAGTCACTTTGGTGGTAGATGAAGAGAAGGAAGATTGTGGAGATCCTGCATCTAACCCGTTCACTTCTACTTCTAAAGACCAAGAATAAAGACCAAGGACTTTTGCTTATCCTGACTCCGTCTGATTCTAAGGCATCCAGGCTTCTAACTCAGTCTTCACAACCATAGCTTCTATTATTCCCATTTTACAGCTGAGAAACGTAAAATCAGAAAGCTTGAGTGACTTGTTCCTGGTCACCCAATAGGCATAGATTAAAGGCTGGATTCTTCATGATTACCATCTTGCACCCTAGCCACCATGGTACTCAGTGAACATATTGGACTTCACTACCATTCAGAATAAAAATGTTGCAAACAGTTTGGTTTTGGCAGCAGCGGATTCATCTGCATAGACAGCCTAGAACTGCATGACCTTGATGTTTTAATTTTGGGGAATCTGAAGAGTTCAGTGACTGGGATCCTGTCCAAGAGTCAGGAGGAACTAGGTTCAAATTCCAATTTAGACATTTGCTAGCCATGTGACCATTACCTTTCTTTGCTTCAATTTTTTCATTTGTTGGACTTAATGACCTCTAAGGTCCCACCTTCAGATCAAAATTTATGAGGCTGTGGGTTGAATGGAAATGACACTTTGGGTAAACTAACATGAACAAAATGAAGTAGAAAAAAAATCCTGTGTTCATATAATATCCTCTTACCAATTGAAAGTTGGGAATAATGGTGATGATAAAGTCGATATGTTTCCATAGATTCAAGTTGATTAAGTTCCTACAAAGTGTCAGACACTATGTTAAACATGAGATATACAGAGAAAGGAGGAAAAAACCTGTTCTCACAGATTTCCCATGTAATGGAAGAAACATCATGTAAATAACTAGGTACAACCAAGTTACATAGAAGTTAAACTTAAGATCATAGCAGAAAGAAGGCACTGAGATGGAGGACATAATCACCAAGAATGGATGGTATTTGGGATTGAACTAAAGAAGGCTTGTTATCTAGGACTGGGAAGGTCACATTGTATTCTGTCTTACTCTCGGTACTCCATTTTTGGAAAGCCATTGATAAACCATAGTCAAGAGAAGAACAATTATGATGAAGGATCTTAAGGCTGTGTTATATGAAGGTCAGTTGTTGGAACTAGGGAGTGTTAAGTCTGGAGAAAAAAAGACTTAAGAGGAAAATGTTGGTTTTCTTCAAATATTTGTAGAAAGAATTCTTTTTGGCTTGGCCCAGAGCACAGAACTAGGAATGATGGAAGTTGTAAGGAAGTAGATGATACCAGGCCTATATCCCAAAGAAATCATAAAAAGGGAACAAGGATCCACATGTGCAAAAATGTTTGTGGCAGACTTTTTGTAGTGGCAAGAAACTGGAAAATGAGTGGATGGCCATCAGTTGGGGAAAGGTTGAATAAGTTATGGTCCATGAATATTATGAAATATTATTGTTCTGTAGGAAACAATCAGCAATCAGAAATACCTGGAGAGATTTATATGAACTGATGCTGAATGAAGTGAGTAGAAGCAAAAGAACGTTGTATACAGCAACAAGAAGATCATACAATGATCAATTCTGATGGACGTGGCTCTTTTCAACAATGAGATTATTCAGGCCAATTTCAATGGACTTGTGATGAAGAGAGTCATCTGCATCCAAAATGAATAATAAATGGACTGAATGTGGATCTATTTTCATCTTTTTGTTGTTGTTTGATTGCTTTTTGTTTTCTTTCTCATTTTTTTCTTTTTGATCTTATTTTCCTTGTGCAACATGAAAATTGTGGAAATAAATGTATATAGAAGAATTGCATATGTTTAACCTATCTATACTGGTTCACTTGATGTCTAGGAAAGAGGGGTAAGGAGAAGGGAGGCAGAAAAATTTGGAACATAAAGTTTTGCAAGAGTGAATGTTGAAAACTATCTTTGCATATATTTTGAAAATAAAAGCTATTACTTAAAAAAGATGTATATGAAAACTTATGGCAAGGAAGAACTCCTTAGCAATTCAATCCTCAAGTGAGACAAGCTACTTTGGAGCTGGGATGGGCTCTCCTCCTCTGGAGATTTCCAAGCTCATGCTGGATAGACCATGTCTCAAGAACAATGCAAAAAAAAAGATTCTCATTCAGGGATACATGAAACCAGGTAGCCTTCATTGTCCATTTTAACTCACAGTTTATGATGTTATGTTTTTTTCAACCCAATTTTTTATCAAATTGTACACATCATATTTACTGAAAGAGCAAAAGGAGGATCAAAGACTCATTTTATTTCTTATCAATATTCAAATATGCTTTTAGCAAGAAAGTTAATAAAATAAATCATTGGTTTTGATGCTTATGGAAAATCCATCTTTGGTTATCATGTATTCCTCAACAACAGGGTTTTTGACAAGATGATGGATCACTTTTCTCATTTTCTGCAGTCAAAATAAATAAAGCAGTATTTGAGAATTCAAAAAATACCTTAAAATAATTTTTATACTTAATAAAAATAAATTTAAGTGGGAAATAACTGTCTACATAGAAGTTCAGATCAACAAGTTTAACATTCAGTGCTACACCTCAGCAGATCAAAGAGGCAAAGGTAGAGTTTGAAGATGAAAGAAATGGATCACACCTTCAGGAAGATACCCTGGACAGATCCTCCTTGAAGAGATGACTGATTTGAATTAAACTAATGCTAGAAACAAGCCTAGTTTTAAGATTCAAACTAAAATTTATGCTGGAACTTTGGAAACTGATGAAATAATATATATATATATATATGTATATATTACATTATCTCATCTGAGTCTCATAAGAGCTCCATGAAGCACTTTTATTTTAAAGATGAGGAAAATGAAGTTTGGTAAGTTATATAATACACTTAGGGCCTTACAGATACTCAACTACACAGCTGGAAGAATCAAACCAAGTCTTCTGAAATCCAAGTCTAATCTGTCATCTACATGTCTATGTACCCCATTCCTCCTTCATGTTTGAATGTTTGCTTTTTTTTTCTATTTAAAATAGCCCCATAAATCCAGGAAGACTCCTAGCTCTAGTTACTGCTCTATCTAAAGCTGAACGAATAATTACATCCTTTTTATTTTTCACCGAAGAACCCTAAGTTATGGGATGGAATGGGACTAGAAGAGGTTCCATTGATGGAAGGAATTCTCACAAAGGTGACTCCCTCCACCAATACCAGTGTAGATTGGCATCTTGTCATCTGCCACTGATATTCTTGGAGACTTGCTGCCTCCAGAGAGAGGCTGTGAGACCATGGGCAAGCCTCTCAGTGCCCCATGCATTTCTAGTGCCAGCAGTGCCATTGTCGGGAAATCCTGACCCAAAGTGACTGATTGACTAAGGGAAACAGACCCAAATTGAGCTTCCCTCTGAAGTTCTCGCCTGTAGAACATAACTAAGTGAACCTAAATATCTCCAATTTTATCTTATCTCACAAGACTGAGCTAAATTAAATAATTAGAGACAGAAGCTTCATGACAAAATTCTCATCTTCTCATTTTTAATTAAGGTTTAAATTGCCACTTTGGTCTCTGGGGTCTATAAAGTGGCTGGCTGCTCTGGGCTCCCAGAAGAGGCCCTAACATCCTGAGATGAATATGAAAGTAAGAACTAATCACAATGGCTGAGGTCATTAACTCACAGTCTTCTCCACACATTTGGTCAGCCGATCCTCCTAGCAATTCTGGGAAGTGGGTGCTACCCACATTATCAAGCCCCCTTCTATAGATGAAATAAAATAAACATAGCAAGGCAATGTGTGATCTTCAGCCATGTGCTATATTGGAAGAAATGGAAAATGCTACAAGTTACTTTTGTGACAGGAATATTCCATCCCGTAATAGAGGAGCACATTCTCCCCAAAACCACAGTTAATGGTAATAGACATTGAGTTAAGCTGAACTTTAAACTCTTTGGGTCCTTTAAACCCTTTAAAATCCTTTGCGGAGTTCTTGAGGAAATGGGGGCTTAGAAATGCTATGTCTGAATAAGAGACCTGAGCCATGGAATAGTGTTGTATCTGGAAACAGAGGTCTTCGGTTCAAATCCCACCTCTGACCTTTATTATTTGTAAGACCGGCAAATCAATTAACCTTTTCTTACTTTGCTACTAGCTGTGTGACCCTGAGCGGGCAACTGTAATCCATTGCCTCCAAAAAAAAAAAAAAAAAAAAAAAAAAACCAAAATTGCAAAATGAAGGTGCTTAATATATGCTTTAAAAATCAGGTGGAAAAATCTTTGGCATAAATTGTATAGTATGGGAACAATGGTAGGGACAGTGCAAGAGGCCTGATGATATTAAATGGATCAGTCTCAGTCTCCAGCCTCCAGCACGTGGAACACATGACAAATATTCACACCTCAAAGCAAAACTCAGAGCTTTAAACTGAACACGTTCTGAACCATAGATTGCATTCATCCTGAATTGAGAAGTGTTTTTTTTTTATTTAAGTAAAGTCAGCAGTTTACAAAATGCAAGTGAATCTGCTCTTTATATAAAACCATGATGTGTGATTAGTCCTCAAGTCCTAAGCTAAGCAACTGGGATTCCTCAAGGAGGATTTCTCTGTGTCCCCTGACAACAATCCAGTGTTCACATATTCACCCTGAATCTTCGAGAACTTCCTCCTGACAATTCCCAGAATCCAACAAGAATTTGCAAAGTTCTGTGGAAGGCGGGCAAAACTTGCATTGTCAATAGTGCTGCTGGTTGTGGATCCCACACTATAGAAGGACACTCAGCAAGAGTTGTGATGCTGGAACCTGACAGTGCCATCTATCCCATTTGTACAGAGGCTACTCTTTGGGGTATGAGCAGACAGAGCTTTAACTCTGGTTTTTACATAAGACAAGATGACTTTTAAAAATGGGAAATGTATATGGCTGGACAAGTAGGCAATATCACATTCTAGTAAAATGCAAAACCTTCCTGGGGGCACAGTTCCAAATCACTTTATACCACAGTGGTTCACACCTTGATTACAACTGCCCACCATTATGTACTTCCGCTTGCTCTGAACAATACTTGATCTTATTTATATCAAAAAACAAAGTTAGCCTGGTATCTCCAAACAGAAGCAGAGAAGTAAAAAGCTTTGATACACAGATATCTGGAGCTTCAGGTTCCCCAGCTACAAAATGGACATGGTAATAGCAATAGATCCTGTCACATAAGGTATTTATGAAGCACAAAGGAGATAAGGTATTTATAGCTTAGGATACTATACAAATGTAGAATATCATTATTATTTTAATTATTAATTAGGAGGCATTTGATAAATGTTGCTTGATTGACCTAGCCAAGACATAGTAATTAACTATTTGGTATATATCAAATTACATTTTAAATTATAATTCTCTTTATAATTATATCATTTTTTATGAGATTATAAGTGCATTAAGGAAGGAATTGTGTCTTAGTGACATTTTTAGTCAGTATATATTCATTAAGTACCTACTGTGTTCCCTGCACTGTGCCAGGCACTGAAGATATAAAGTGCAACAGTTCCCACCCAAGGCACTTACATTCTACTAGGAGAAGCAATGTGTATACAGAGAAGATATACAAAATCAATACAACATAAGGTAGGGGCAGGTACTCTTTTAGTTCTTTCTGAGTTCAACTTGATTGAAGAACATGGTGTCCAAACACTTATTTTCCCATGGAGTCCTAATTTCTAGGGGGAAAATTCCCCCAACTGAAGGAGGACAAGAAGATGGTAAGCTTTTGTTTCTCCTATTCTTTCAGGAAATATTTAGGATGGTAAAGGGAGAAGTTTCAAAGATTCCTGTAGGTACAGGGATATTAACTCCTAGTGGAGGCAGCATAGCATGGTAGAAAGAACTAGATTGGGAAAACTTGGGTTCAGATCTTGACCCTGCTATTTAAAAGCTGTGGTACTTTTTCCACTACTTAATTTAGTGTCTGGAACATAGTAGGTGCTTAATAAATGCTTGTTGATTGACTGATTTCTTCTATCTAGAATTTTTTTTTCTTATCTATAAAATGAGGAGATTGGATAATATGACCTAAAGAAGTCCTTTTTTGCTTTACATACAATGATCTTTTAAAGGATTAATGGATTATATGTTATGTGGATGTTTATGGGTAATAACTATATGCACATATCTTTATTTAATGCTAGGAAAAGGCTACATAAAGAAATATAGATATGGCTAGAGTGATAGGTATAGAAGTCAATATAAATATCCAGAAAGAGCCTCAATGTAGGGATGTCCTAGTGAGGGACCCTCCTCTCTAAAGGCAGCTCTTTGATTCTTTTGCAATTTAGAGATCATTTGGGGGACTGACCCGCTCAAGTTGACAAAGTAAGGCCGTGTAAGAGGAAGGACTTCAACTGAGACATCCCCAACACTAAGACCAGATTCCTCTCCATTATATTATCCTACCCTAACTCACAATATTAATGTCCCCATATTTGATAACAAGGCAAGATCATCCTGAAAGTGTGTAGTGGAATAGAAGTGGTTTAATGGAACAAACAAGCCAATTGATAGAAATTTGTAAAGATTCATTCTGACTTGCTTTGAGGTTCATAATTATTATCTTAGTCTACCTACCACTCCACATTCATCCCTCTAAACTTCATTCCTTTAAATGATGCATGTTAATATATTATAATGAGACATTTAGGGGTTTCAGATTTGGTTTCCCAGTTAAGCAGCAATTACTTAGACACTCCTTTAAACTCAATTCAGCATACTTACACTCCTCTTCAGGTCTCTTCCGAAGTGGAGCACGCACTTCCTGAATACCAGGACTTCTCAGAAATTGTGGGGGATTCCTGTGCCTCCGTAAGCTCTCCATCCTAAAAAACAACAAAAAAAATCCATTTTTATGACTACCAAATCATGGAGTGGTTATAACTTTGGAGAAAAGAATAAGCATTATCTCAATAATTCAGGCACTGAAAATGTAAGACAATTTAGGATTTATAAAAATTTAAGTGATACACTAGGAAATGAAAGAATCCCCTCAGCTAAGCAGTCATGAACACTACTTTTGAGCTCTCTTGCTAAGAATAAAGAAGGAATGGGGGTAGCTAGACTTGAATTCAAATGTGGTCTTAGACACTTGCTAGCTGTGTAACTCTAGGAAAGTCACTTAATCCTGTTTGGAAGAAGGAAAAAGGAGGAAGGAGGAGGAGGGGAAGAGGAGAAGGAGAGGGAGGAGGAGAATGAAGAGGAGGAGGGGAAGAGGAGAAGGAGAGGGAGGAGGAGAATGAAGAGGAGGAGTAGAACTAGAAGAAGAAGAAGAAGAAAAAGAAGAAGAAGAAGAAGAGAAGAAGGAGGAAGAGGAGGAGGAAGAGAAAGAAGAAGAGGAAGAAGAAGAAGAAGAGGAGGAGGAGGAGATGGAAGACTACCCACATATAGGCAGCTTGCTTTTCAGGGTTGGAGGTGACATAAGGCCATTTGGAAATGACAATACATTGGATCACAGGTGCCAAAAAGAAGCTCAATAGACTAAGGCAATGACTCAAAGCAAACAAGATGGCATCTTCTCTTTGATTCTTTCATAGATTTGCAGTTCCATTTATGTGGACAGTCCAAATGAAGTATCCCTATACACATCTCACCCTCTGTAGCTCTTGTACATGCCCTCCTAGAAAACATCTACAAAAGGTCTGTCCAGCACACTGGGAGCCCCTAGTAGTCTGAAATGGAATAGCTGTAAATGTGAAGTTCCATGCCTAAAGGTGAGCTCCATGTGGGCAGGACTCTTTTTTTGGCTTTTCTAAGTATTCTCAGTGTGTAGCAGAGTATTTAATCTATGGTGAATGCTTGACATGATTTGGGGTCAAAAGCCAATTTGCCAAGTAGAGAATGGGAGAAGTATGGCCAGACCATAATAAAGATAGGTGTTTTAGTGGCTGTAAGACCAACAGGAGGCAGCAGTAGAGCCAAAGAACCTGTTTAAACTATTAAGCAAGTATTAAGAAAGGTAGAATGTCCAGAACTAGGGAAACCCCATTGTACTCTACTTCTTCAGAACCCACGTGGACTCTTCTGATCAGTTCTGGGCAAAATAATTTTTGAAATGGAAAAGTGAGAAAGCGCCCAATTAGGGTGAAGGGGGAAGCATTGAGACTGTGCCATAAAATAAACTGAAGTACCTCGGGAAGTAATATCCAGAGAGACTTATGGGGATAATAGTTGAAGCCTTCATGTTCTTAAAATGCTGTCATTTGGAATATGTACTTAAATGCCCACATATTATTGAATCTGTTATACTACAACCTCCTTGAGCATAGGAAAATATTCATTCACTGTATTTGAAGCCCCCAGAGCCTAGTACAGTTCCTGGTATGTAGTAATGTGCTTAAATATTTGTTGGAACAGGGATTAAGCTCGTTTCTATTTGGTCTCCCCGGGCAGAACCAGGAGCGAGGTGTGGAAGGTATAGAGGGAGAGATTTAGGATCAATGTCAGAAAACCCATCAATGAATAGAGCTGTGCAAAAGTGGAGTGAGCTTCTTGGAGAAGTGGTAGCTTCCCTCTCTCAGGAGGTCTCCAAAGACTTATATCCAAATCTTGGGGGGTAATTGATCATGTTCACATTGGTCTAGACTACTCTGAGATTCCCTTCATTACTGGAATTCAATTTTCCGAGGTTACTTACTTCTTGTCAAACTCTCTAGGGAGTAATTGACCTCATCTTCCTTCAAAATTCTCATTTTCTGGTGAAAATCCAATGTCACTAGATAGGAATCAATTATGGTGCAATGGATGTATTTCCATTTAATGTCATTTAACCATATTCATTACGTGTTTAGCGTTTTATATTTTTAATATATCTTAGACTTTGTATTCCCAAAGGGCACTTAACTTGTGTCAGCCTAAGTGTAAAAGACAGTCAAAGTCATTCTCTTTCTTTCCCCCTCCTTCCCTCCCTCCCTTCCTTCTTTTCCTCCTTCCTTCTTTTCTTCTTTCCTTCCTTACTTTTTTCCTCCTTCTTCCTTCCCTCTCTTCTTTCCCCCTTCTTTTCTTCCTTCATTTATTTGCCTCTTTCCTTTCTTTTCTTTCAATAGTTAGAAAGAAAGGAAATGAGACTGCCACTTCACTGTTTCTGGACATTCTGCTTTTCTTTCAACTAAAATCACATCTTTTACAGGAAGTCTTTCACAAAGTCCTTTAATTCTAGTCCTTCCCTCTTTTCTTTACTTC
Source organism: Sarcophilus harrisii (assembly GCF_902635505.1). Classification (NCBI taxonomy): domain Eukaryota; kingdom Metazoa; phylum Chordata; class Mammalia; order Dasyuromorphia; family Dasyuridae; genus Sarcophilus; species Sarcophilus harrisii. Next base: position 7,734,910 of record NC_045429.1, read on the forward strand.
CTAATTATCCTGTATAGAGAGTATTTGTACATATTCTTTTACTTGTTAACTTCCCCATTAGATTGTAAACTCCTTGAGAGCGGGGACCATCTTTAGATTCCTTTTGTATCTCCACTGCTTAGCACATTGCAAGTGCTTAATAAATATTTATTACTTGACTGATCATAGTGGTTAGCATATTAAATGGGAGAGGACAAATCTTGTTAGTGAGATGCAGTGAGAGGGAAAGATCATAATATCGAGCAAGAAAATATCTTAAAGATCATTTACTTCAATCTCCATATAGAAGAAGGAAACCGAGGCAGAATCCAGAGCTTCAGTGGCTACCTTATATTCAGTCGATACTCCATCAGTATTGATGCATCCAGGTGGGACAATGGAGTGAGCTGAACTTAGAGTCAGGAAGATCTTTCCAACTTGACCTTGGATGCTTCCTATTCATTTGACTTTGTATAAGTAACCTAACCTTTTTCAGCCTCAGTTTCCTTATTTGAATGATGGTAATAATTGTAGCACATACTCCAAGGGATTTTGTGAGAATCAAATGAGATAATATTTGCAAAGTGCTTAGGAAACCTTACACACATACAAACACTAGCTATCATGATTAGCCATTATTAAGAAGTGTCTTGGGAAGGATTTGACTTCAGGTCTTCTGCACATCATGTCCAGTGATAGCTTTATTAAACTACTAACAAACCATCAAGGAGAAGAGATGATCCTTTCTCTAATGGGGTGATTCACAGTGAGCCTGTGGGGTTTGTTCTTACAAACCCAAGGGGAGACGGTACAGGAATGACAAATGGCCTGAATACCATTGAAAATTGTCTGTCTCTTTTCTCTGCCACATTTGTTGGTGTAGATAATACTCAAGTCAGATTCTCCAATTATGCACAGCATGCCCTGGGAACAAGCAGGCAGGTTTGAAAGGTGACTAACTCTTTGGGACGATCAAATTATCATTGTGAAAGTTATTGTTTCAGGTTGTACTAATTAGTAGATTACATTAAGCCCTTGTATCCCCCAAAGTAATTAATTCACCTAGAATGGAACTATGCGACCAAAAATGTCACGTCATGTTTTGTTTTGCTTCCTGGTGGATGATTCTTTAACTCTCTTCTCTCTGCAAACTATTCTTTCTGTTTTCCCTTCTCTTCTGCTTTGTCTCTTTACCCGTTTTCCCTTTTTGTCCTTGTCTTCTTTCTTTCTTTCCACCATTTCTTTTACTTTTTACTCTCTCTGGCTCTGTCTCTGTTTCTGTCTGTGTACTGTCTGTCCATCTGTCTCTCTCTTTCTTCCTCACTGCTCAAATGCACCTTCTCCTGAGATCTATCAGGTTATTCCATACTCACTTCTGTTTTCTTCCCTTTGTGCCCAAGATTAACTTTTATCTGCTTCATGTGAGTTTTGCTTATATCCTTATGTATTCGAGTGGTCTCTCCTATTAAAGTGTCTAGTGCCTGGAATACTGGAATACTTAATAGCTATTTGCATTCTGTTATCACCCACAAGGTGACCATCCCTCCTTTCAATGTGAATACCTACCTCAACTGCAACTACCTCATCAAGTAGAATGAAGCTGCTGAACTCATATAAAGCAAGACTCCTATGCCCACCCCCAACCCTTGTACCTCACACTTGATCCAGAGACTAAGTAGCAGAACTGGTATCTAAGCCTCCCTCTCCTGGCTCCAGATCCTAAACTCTTCCCACATGATTGAAGCTGATGCCCTTCGATTGGTATGGAACACCGCTTCTGGAATGAATGAGTGTTCATCCTGCCTTTGATCGAAGCCCTCCCAATGGAACATAACCCACTAATCAGAAGGTAAGCTTCCTTTCTGGAAGAGCTCTCATTGTTAGAGGAGATTCCCCCCACATATGAGTCTAAATTTGCTCCCTAAATGATCCCCTAAGTACATCTAGTTCTGCCTTTCAGGACCAAAGAATCCAAGTCAATCTCTCTTCCCCTGATGGCTTTTCAGATATTGAAAACAACGATCATGTTCCCTGTAAGTTGTCTTTTTCAGGCTAAACACCCCCCAGGGTTTATCTAGAGTTTTCGTTTGCAAAGAATTTAACAAATATTAGCTCATTGGATCCTTACAATGATCGTAGGAAGTAGGGCATATTATTTTCTTCATTTAGCAGAATAGGAAACTGAGGCAGATAGAGGTCAAGTGACTGGAGCAAGGTTGCATAACGAGTGGATGCCTGAGGCCGAGTTCAAATTCAGGTCTTTCTGCCTTCAGATCCCTTTCTCTCTTCACTGAGTTACCTAGCTGCCTCTCAGCTATTATTATTATTACTAACCATAGGGTTAATCATGGGCAATCTGGATAAAAATAATAGCACATAGACACATAATTATATAGCACTTACTATGTGACAAGTACTGGGTTCTTTTAGACATTCTCCACTTGATCAGTGTTTTCCCTACAACTTGGTGCCCAGAACTGAACACGAGGCTCCAAATGTTATCGGATAAGGGATGAAGCCATTGGGAGTCTCCTCTCCCTTCCCTGGAATACTAGACTTCCCTCAATGCATTCCAAGTTTGCATTTCCTCGTTGGCTGCCATATGATCCCAAGCTGCTTGCATAATGGGCTTATAAAATCTCATCTCTTTAATACTTATATTCTCCCTGCGTGCTATACGGCTGTAAATCATGGAACAGGATCATCCAATTATTAAAATTGCATATGACCAAAGGGCAATGGGAATCTGCATGGCAGGTGTAAAGTGACTATGGCATAATGTCATTGATGCCTCGTACATGGGAAGCGGCACAAAAAGCCATTAACCGAGATGTCTGTGATTGGAAGAGAAAGCGAGTCATTCATGTAGTGAATGAGAGTGGTTAATAACAGATGGACAGGCTAAGTGGAGCACTATGCTCTGGGAACAAGGAAAGGACTTTAGCAAAGGGCTCCAGTGCATTGAACAGATGCATTACAGTGTGTCTATAGAGACATGTGGACAAGAATGACACAGAATGATAAGGGATGGGAAGGTTATATAAGATCCCTCAGTGGTAAGAAATCAGGTAACATCACGAGTCATGGAAATATTAAAGTATACTTTAGACATATTTAATTTCATTAAAATTCTTATAAGAAGTTTATTATTATATTTTTATTAGTAAAATAGTAGATTCAATTTATAACTATCCTTTTTTATGCAGTCCTGAAGTATTTTCTGAATCATCGAATAGTGAATTACCTTAACCGTGGTTGTAGATTTGTGAATTTTGTTGCGTTCCATTTCTTTGAAAATTGGCCAACCATGTATGATATGTACATTTGTCAGCTCTACTCATTAGAACATTTATTTGGCAAGATAACAGAGATTTACTGTGTTTATTGGACATGGAATTTGTGGGTAATTTATATTAGCAATTTCTTTCAAATAAACATGGTTGTTCTTCTCGGTGTTCTGTTAACTCTTTCAAGTCTTATATTTAAGTTTAGTAGTTTCTGCACATTATACACCAAGGTGGTAATCATCGATTTACAATGGTATTAGTGTGGAAGGTAACATAAGTAGAGCATTGGACTGAGATTTGAAAAAATCAAGATTTGAATAATGGCTTTGACACCTACTGTGTCCTCATCTATTACTGAGCTTGCAGCAACCCAAATCTTTTAAGAGTCAATATTCTTAGACCAGAGAATGCATCAAAATTGACCCCATTATAGAAAATAGAATTTATTTATTTTTAAACATTACTTTTAATTTTTATTTAGTATTTGATTTTCTCCCAATTGCATGTAAAAACAATTTTTAACATTCACTTTTAAAACTTAGAATCCCAAATTCTTTCTCTTCTCCCTTCTTCCTCCCCATTGAGAAGGCAAGTTTCAAAATTGGTTTTACTTGCATAGTCATGTAAAATATATTTCCACGTTAATCAAGTTGTGAAGGAAAACATAGACAAAAAGCTCAAGAACTACAAAGTTTAAAAATATGCTCCAATCTGCATTCAATCACCATCAGTTCTTTTGTTTGGGGATGGATAGCATTTTTTTCATCCTAAAATCTTTGGAGTTGTCTTGGAACATTGTATTGCTGGGAACAGCCAAGTAATTCACAGCCGATCATTTGGCAATGCTGCTGTTACTTTGTACATGGTATATTTCACTTTGCATCAGTTCATATTAAATCTTTCCAGGTTTTACAAGGAGCAACCTGCTCATCACTTCTTATAGCACAATAGTATTCTATCATAATCATACAACACAGTTTGTTCCACCATTCCCTAATTGATGGGTATTTTCACAATTTCCAACTCTCTGCCACCAGGGAGCTGCTATAAATATTTCCATAGAAACAGGTCTTTTTCTTTTAGGAAAGAAAATTTAAAGGAAATACAGAGAAAGACAGGGAGAGAGAGAGGGAGGGAATGAGGAAGAGAGAAGAAGCAGGGGAAAGAGGGCAAGAGGGAGGAGAGATAGATAGAAAGGGAGAAGGAGAGAGGGAGGTGAGGAGGAAGAAGAGGAGAAGAAGGAAGGGGGGAAGAAGAACAGGAGGAAGAGGAGGAGTTTAGCGTAAAGGTGAAGAATTGGGAAATCCCTACTTCAGAAAAAAAAATTACAAGCCTATTGAAATGATGGATGTAATGATAATGAATCCTTAACAAAAAGCTCCCAAATATAGGAATAAGATGTAATTATTTCTGAATTGAAGAAGGAAATGGTTATCTTTCCAAGACCTGGCTATCATGAGCCTATCATGACATTAAGCCAAATGGACTTCTCTCCCCACTGCCATTAAGGAGAAAACATGAGAATAAGACTGATAGTCACCTAACTTCCTATTTGAAGACCACAGTTGTTTATATCTGTAAAACTTCTAGGTATTGGAAAACATCAGAAACTTGAATTTTATAATCATATAGCATATTTTCCTTTTTTTTGATTGTCTTGTGTTCAGGCTCCTAATGACATTCCCAAATATGCCATATTCTTCTTGAGCTTTCTAGCTCTTCACCCCTTGCCATGTCGGTAAATAAGAAAACTGTTTATCCTCATGATTGCTAATGGGTCACTGTGAAGAAGTCAAGCACAAAGACATTAAATATAGCATACAATTATTGATTCAGAATTAGTAAGGGCCTTAGAGATCAGTGAGTATAGCCCAGTCATTTTGAAGAACAGGAAACAAAGATGACAGGTATCTTAGGACTTGGATCTTTGCCGAGGGGGTCAAAGAATAAAGAATCATATGAAACAGGATTTTAACAAATTATAGTATCAAAGAAAAAGAAAATACTCTTGAAGGTCCCCAGAAATGTTAAAGGTTAACAGAATTGTCGGGGAGCAATGGAAGCACTCAGCTCAGTCCAGCCAGTGTAAGTCCAGCATGGAACAACAAATGAGCTATTTAGTTCACAATACAAAAATATTTTTGTATTGATAAATCTTGACAGGGAAGGCCTATAAAGGGGACTGAGGACCAGGAGTGAGACAAGCATCATATTCAAATATTCAATTCTACAAGCATTTATCAAGTACTTTTATTCAATTTTGTGTGTGTGTGTGTGTGCGTGTGTGTGTGTATGTATGTCTGTGTATGTGTGTGTGTGTGAGAGACTCTATGTCATTCCACACACACTGTCCAGGAAGTTTTCTTGGCAAAGATAGAGAATTGTTTTACCATTTCCTTTTCCAGTGTGTTCCCCTTCAGCAGTTGAAGAGTTGAGCAAATGAGGGTTAAGTGACTTCCCCAGGATCACACAGCTAAAGTATCTGAGATCAGATTTGAACTCAGTTCTTTCTGATTCCAGGCCCAGTGCTCTATCCACTGCACTACCTAGTTCTTACTATTTGTGATTCACTGTGGATATAGGAACAAAATAAAAAATCATACCTGCCCTGAAAGAGATTATATTCTATTAGGGTTTAAATAGCTGAATATAAGTGAAATCATTGAAGTCAAGTTATTAATAAATAACTAAAGTAAGTGACTATGCATTTTGTTAGAAGTTTATGAAAGCCTTTTCCCACCAATGTCAAAGCTGTTTAGAATCATTGTTCCAGTTCTAAAATTCTATGATTTCATCAGTACCAGACCCTCCATCCCTCCCTATTCTCGCAGTCCACCGACCTTTTCAGGTTTTGACCAGCTAATCTACCCAACTTGCACTAGCCAGATCAATTATTTCTGTTAGTCTTTGCTCCTACCCCAGAAACCAATGTTAACTGATTTTCCAATGTCGTGTTTACATTTACAATATGCAATTCTAGGTAAAATACTCTGCCTGCTTTTACTGTGTTCTGGGCTTCTAAGCATTACTGGAAAACATTTATGGAACTTGGCCATTTGGATTGCCTATAAATTCATGTCTCATCTGGATTCTCAACACCGCTCCTTTTTTCATCTCTAATTGCCTCTCTCTAGTGTTCATCATAGCAGTTGTTTCAAATCTATTCCATCTTCAGTGTCCCAACATCTCCTGATCACTTAACTACTTGAAGATCACTGAGAAACTTAAGGACATCAGACATAAGCTTTCCTCTTTTCTGTCCCTACCCTTTCCCTATATCGCTTCAAAGCTGACCTTTCTTTCATGCTATCTAAAGGAAAACATGTCTAGAGACAGGGGTCTCTTGGAAAGCCCATTGGGATAGGAGTCAAGAGATATCTGGGTTTCAATCTCACCTCCTCCTCAGTTTCTTCCACTAGGTAAGCCATTTTATCACTCTGGGGCCTTAGTTTCCCAATCTGTAAAATGAGACCAGTGACACTGTTGGATATTAGAATATTTTTCAGGGTTTTAGAGAACAAATATGTAACATATTTATGTACATATGTAACAGAAGCTCTCTCATTCTTCTGTGCTTTCCTCTCTTACCATCCCTCAATTCTATCATCTCTATTATTTATTTTTAATCTCAGATGGTTGGTAAATTCTTTTTTCAGCCACAAAAATTTCCTGTTTGTTTTTCCCCATCGGAATTGTTTCCTTTTATGTTTTCTTTTTTAATTTTATCCTTGAGAATTTCCCATCCCTTCTCTTACTTCCTTATAGAATTACAAAATAGGATGTTACCTATTCTTTATCTGAACTCTGGAATCTTCTCTCACAAAATGATGGTAAATCACAGGCTATTCCTTCCTTTCTTTAATTGAGAGTAAATTTAAAAATGTAATAACTGCTTCCGCAAAATCCCCACCATTTTTATACCATCATACCACCAAGGTCCTCCTTGTTAGTGAAAATAATAGAGGAATAGGATTTCATTTTTCTGTGTGTTTCTCTACCTTATGTGAATAATGAGATTATCATTAAGGCAAATCAAATAGTTAACTTTTTTTAAGTGAGAGATAGATAGCAAGAGGGGAAAAAAGAACCAAATTGGAGAGGAGAAGAGGGAAGAGACAAGAGAAAAAAAAGTCATATTTGGTAGATTTTAGATAAATTAAAGCTATCAATAATCATATAAAAATGCTCTAAGTCACTATTTATTAGTGAAATGCAGTCTTAAACAACTATAAGGTACCACTACACACTTCTCAGATTGGATAAAATGATAGGAAAAGATAATGATGAATGTAGGAGGGGATTTGGAAAAACTGGGACACTAATACATTGTTGATGGAGTTGTGAACTGATCCAACCATTCTGGCAAGCAATATGGAACTATACTCAAAAGGCTATAAAAATGCATACTCTGATGAAGTAGTACCACTACTGGGTCTGTATAACCAAGGGATCATAAAAAAATAAAAAGAAGCCACATGTACAAAAATATTTGTAGTAGCTCTTTTTGTGGTGATGAGAAATTGAGGCGATAACTAATTCAGTTATTTCTTTTTCTTCTAATTGAAGCTCCCTATTATTTTATACAATGATTTTAAGTTTATGATCTATTTATTTTTTTTAAGAAATTAGATTAAATTTATTTTTTGTATAATTTAAGTTCTAAGCTTAAATTCTCTCTCCTTTCCTCTCCCACACTGAAGAAGGCCACTGTTAGACAAAGACATATACAAATATGTAAAACCATACTTGAATACTTCTATTTATCAATTCCTGCTCTTCCTCTTCCTCCTTCTCCTTCTCTTCTTTCTTCTTCTACTACTGCTACTACTACTACTACTACTACTACTACTACTACTACTACTACTACTACTGCTACTCTTTGTCTTTTCTTCATCATCTCTTCTCTTCTTCATCTCTTCATCTTCTTTATATCTTCTTTTCTCCTTTTCCTTCTTTGTTTCTTCTATTTTCTCATCTGGTTACCTATGGTCCTTCTCTCTACTTGGGGTCTACATGTGAGTGTTTTGTCCATTGAAATACAATATTAGGCTACCTATATTTTGTGAAATGTTTTGGTATTTGGAGGCTAGATTTTTATAAATTACTTTTTAATAATTAATTTTTTTCCTAAAAATGTTGGGAAAATGCAGTTTTCATTTTTGATTTCTTGAAATATAGCTCTGGAAAAAAAAATCAGGGTTTAAAAAAATCCTATTGTGTAGCCCAAGGGAGCTATTTGACTATTTTTAAAATCTAAATCACGCTGGCTTACATTGAATGGCCGATAGGAGCCCCCAATCCAAGCCTCTGTGGTTCATTCTTTAGGTTTAGATGACTTAGAATTAGTGTCAATGGCAATTTCCCTTCTGAACAGAAATTTTGAGTGTATTCCATTTCAATACTGATATTTTTGAAATGACAAATCAGGCCATCTTTTGCCTTGATCCTTATCTATTCCTTTGTCATTGAATAAGCATTGTCTCAGACTAACTGAGACCTAGGTAATACCTTAATTTATAAAGGACAGGATCGCCCACTGTATCTTGGAATCGCACTAGATCTCGACTTTTATCTTGCCACTGGATTTCAATGACTCTGAAGAAGTGAGACTGATGACTTTGTGTGCTCTACCTCTCTTAAATCCAATTCATGAGCAAATCAAGACATCACCCTCATGATGTCATTAGTTTTCTGGAGAAAAATAGACAACCCCGTCTCTGAGTTTATCTGTTTCTTAGGCCATTCATTTATTTCCTCCTGTCTTTTGGGCGCCTGTGATACATATTTATTCCTATTAAAACTTTACTTTTATCCCTACTTCTATTCATTTATTATATTTTATCTTTCAATATTTTTAATCCACAAATCAACAAGGATTTATAAGGGATCGACTATGTGCCAGGAACTATCCTAGAGAACAGAAATATAGAACCCTAAGCAAAGTGGCCTTTTCAAGAATCAAGGAATCTAGCCAGGAAAGAGAACATAAAAAAGTGATACGAAGTAGCTTTATATGAGAAGGGGGACCCTGAATCTTAGTAGGGAACACAAAAGCTTTAATATAGGAAGTGGTTCACAAATTCAGCCTTGAAAGCCACTAGGGATTCTATTTTTTATTTATTTATTTATTTATTTTTATTTAATAGCCTTTTATTTACAGGATATATACATGGGTAACTTTACAGCATTAACAATTGCCATACCTCTTGTTCCAATTTTTCACCTCTTACCCCCCCACCCCCTCCCCCAGATGGCAGGATGACCAGTAGATGTTAAATATATTAAAATATAAATTAGATACACAATAAGTATACCTGACCAAAATGTTATTTTGCTATACAAAAAGAATCAGACTCTGAAATATTGTACAATTAGCTTGTGAAGGAAATCAAAAATGCAGGTGTGCATAAATATAGGGATTGGGAATTCAATGTAATGGGTTTTTAGTCATCTCCCAGAGTTCTTTTTCTGGGCATAGCTGGTTCAGTTCATTACTGCTCCATTGGAAATGATTTGGTTGATCTCGTTGCTGAGGATGGCCTGGTCCATCAGAACTGGTCATCATATAGTATTGTTGTTGAAGTATATAATAATCGCCTGGTCCTGCTCATTTCACTCAGCATCAGTTCGTTTCTCTCCAGGCCTTTCTGAAATTATCCTGTTGGTCATTTCTTACAGAACAGTAATATTCCATAATTTTCATATACCACAATTTATTCAGCCATTCTCCAACTGATGGACATCCATTCAGTTTCCAGTTTTTAGCCACTACAAAAAGGGCTGCCACAAACATTCGTGCACATACAGGTCCTTTTCCCTTCTTTATAATCTCTTTGGGATATAATCCCAGTAGTAACACTGCTGGATCAAAGGGTATGTACAGTTTGATAATTTTTTGAGCATGCAACTAGGGATTCTAAGAGGTGGAAGTGAGGTAACCTTGGCAAAACCATTCCTAGAGGAAGAGAATAGAACCTTCAGTATTAAGAATGGTTAGAGGAACAGTTTAGTTGGACTGACAAATGTATGAAGTAAAGTGATGATGAAAGAAGGCTGGAAAAGTGGGATGGGACCATCTAAGGAAAGATTATAAACGGTAGCCAGAGAAGTTTATATTGGATCCTAGAGGTAACAAGGAGACATTGGGATTTATTGAATTGGGGATTACATGATTAAATCTGTGCTTTAGGAAAATTACTTTGGAAGCTGTAGAAAGGATGGATTAGAGTTGGGGGAGACGAGGTTTAAGGAGAACCATTAAACAGCTATTGTGATAGTCCAGGCAAAACGGGTGTGTTCCACAAATCTGCTAAGTAGGCTACACAGGCTTTTATCTAAGCTACAAATCTTAATGGTCAGGGTCAATAATACTCTCCAATGTTGTACATCTGTACAGAATGTTATAATCAGTTGAAAATGATGTATACAGGAAAACACTGACTCTGCCTTCGTTAATTCCCCTTTGTCTCTTTGCCCCTTCTCCCCATGAATTGATTAGTTGTCCTGGAGTAATACAGGCATGCCCTAATTTGCATTCAATTACCTAAAAAGGAAAAGGGAAAGATGAGTATATGCTAAATATAGACAACTACTCTATTTAATTCAAGACCTTTCCTTTTTTAAGTAGGAATCACAAAGGTTTGCAGTTTACATGACCTAAAATTAGCGGATAATTACAAACTTCATTCCTGATATGTTCCCTAGACACAGCTTTATTTTCCCTAAGGATATTTTCTCAGTTAAAAGGAGTTATAAAATAAAGTTAAAAAAAAAAACCTCAAGTTATTAGTTTCCAGGAAATTAAAACTTTTAATTATATTATAACAATTAAATATGTTTAATTAAACAATCTTGAACATACAGAACCTCTGAAAAACAGTGACTTCTCATACAGATTTGTACTTTGTCTTTGGTCACAGGAGGAAAGGGATCTTATTCGTGTATTTATTATTCTTTATTAACTACTTTGTTATATTGTAGGCTATCATTAGTTTTTCATTATGTTACAATAAAATAATTTTATTATTTTATAACAAAATTTGGGATGACAAATAATGAGGTTATGGGAGGGAAAGAATAATGAACATTAATTTGGTAATAGAATGTAAGCTTTTAGAAGGTAAGGGCTGGGTTTTGTGTGTGTGTGTGTGTGTGTGTGTGTGTGTTCACATCCCTAGCACTTAGTGTGTCTGACATAAAAAAAAACTAATAGATATGTGTTAGTTAATTGATAGATTAACTTTGCTTAGATTTAATAATTAAAATTTGAAGCATATTTTTGGTAAAGTATACGATTCTTTCACAACTGAATTCAACTAGTAAACTGAGTAAATAATTCATTCAAAGTGTTGGCTGCTACCCTTTAGTTTTGGTTTTAACATTTGTATCTTGGGACTTATGTTGAATGCCGTATCCATTCAGATTTACAGCCTTACAATCCTCAGGAACTAATGGACATCTTCCATATTTCAAGCTGGTAACTACTGATGAACACGGTCCTTTCTCTCCTTATAAAAATCAATGATCTAAAAGCTCTCTCCCCTCAGGTCAGCTTCCTTTTCTTCCCTCAATATGCCAGGCTGTTCTCAGATTTGTTCATTATAGGAAAGTTCTTTAGACTGTATTTCTTGCACCCATCCAAATCTTACCCATCATTAAATCTTAACTCCTCATGGAAACTCTCCACAGCAAATTGTGACCCATTATTGTGCCCCTTTCTAGACAATTCCATTTTTTTTTCCTTATTGAGGCAGATACATAGTGAGATTGATAGAAGGCTATGCCTGGATGTCAGGAGACCTGAGTTCAAATCCTGCCTAGTTGTGTGATCCTTTTTAAGTCACTTAACCTCTGCCTCAGTTTTTTTTATTTATAAAACAAATAATAGTGCTTAACTCCCTGGGTTGTTGTGAGGATCAGTCATGAGATAATACTATTTGTAGAGTACTTTGTAAACCTCAAAGTGCCATATAAATGATAGCTATCATTTTTATCACCATTTTTCCACAGCAAATATGTTATTCTGGGTTATCTCTTTAATAAGGGCTTGGTTAATGTCTCAGCCTAATTTTCCTACCTTTCTCGTGAGTCAGTCTGATGTTGGACTTGGTGTCAGAAAGAATTGGATTCAAATCCTGCATCTGATTCTTAGTAGCTGGGGCACTAGACAAAGTATTTCAACTCTCTGAGACTCAGTTTCCCTTATTTTTAAACTAAAGGGATTGTACTGAACACCCTCTGAAGTCTTTCCAGCTCTAAGTCTCTGATTCTTCTTCTTGGAGGCAGGAATGGGATTATCCATGAAATGTAGTATTAGGAGGCAAGAATTCAGGGTTCTAGCCTCAAATCTTCCACAAAAGTTCTGTGTGACCCTAAGTCAGTTTCCTCTCTAAAATTCTCTTTCCACAAGATAACATGTGGAAGTTTCACTAGATTAAAAAGGAGAATTTTTATTGCCTGTTAAAGTAAAAAAAAAAACACTCCAAAAAGGCCAACTTAAGTAGAAGAATTATGTGCTTAATATCTCCTCAGTGCCTTTATATGGAATAAAACAAAGACTGTTAGTTTTATTGCTTTAGAACTCCTTGAATGAATTTCTTTGTGGATGAATGGCATCTTTCCCATTTAACACAGGGCCTTTGCTGCTCCCACAACACTAAGTTTCTCCCCTTTGGAATGGATTTTTATCTGTTTTGTATAACAATAAAGATTTGTCAAGACATTCTCCAATTGATAAATGGTCAAAGGATATGAACAGACAATTTTCAGATGATGAAATTAAAACTATTACTACTCATATGAAAGAGTGTTCCAAATCACTATTGATCAGAGAAATGCAAATTAAGACAACTGTGAGATACCACTATACACCTGTCAGATTGGCTAGAATGACAGGGAAAGATAATGCAGAATGTTGGAGGGGATGCGGGAAAACAGGAACACTGATACATTGTTGGTGGAATTGTGAACACATTCAGGCATTCTGGAGAGCAATTTGGAACTATGCCCAAAAAGTTATCAAACTGTGCATACCCTTTGATCCAGCAGTGTCTCTACTGGGCTTATACCCCAAAGAGATACTAAAAAAGGGAAAGGGACCTGTATGTGCCAAAATGTTTGTGGCAGCCCTGTTTACAGTGGCCAGAAGCTGGAAATGAATGGATGCCTGTCAATTGGAGAATGGTTGAGTAAATTGTGGTATATGAATGTTATGGAATATTATTGTTCTGTAAGAAATGACCAGCAGGACGAATACAGAGAGGATTGGCAAGACTTACATGAACTGATGCTGAGCGAAATGAGCAGAACCAGGAAATCATTATATACCTCAACAACGATACTGTATGAGGATGGATTCTGATGGAAGTGGATTCTTCAACAAAGAAAAGATCTAACTTAGCTTCAGTTGATCAAGGATGGACAGAAGCAGCTACACCCAAAGAAAGAACACTAGGAAATGAATGTAAACTGCTTGCATTTTTGTTCTTCTTCCCAGGTTATTTATACCTTCTAAATCCAATTCTCCCTGAGCACCAAGAAAACTGGTTCTGCACACATAGATTGTATCCAAGATCTACTGTAATCTATTTAACATGTATAGGACTGCTTGCCATCTGGGGGAGGGGGTGGAGGGAGGGAGGGGAAAAATCAGAACAGAAGTGAGTGCAAGGGATAATGTTGTAAAAAAATTACCCTGGCATGGGCTCTGTCAATAAAAAGTTATTTTAAAAAATAAAGATTTGTGATTTAATCAATACAAGGGATTCCCATTTCAACCAATAGAGGCCCATGTGTTAGATTTATATGTGAACATTGGATCTCTCCTTTCAGAATGCAAGCTCCTTATAAGGAGATGGTGCTTGATTTTTGTTGTTGTATCCCCAGGGCCAGAGCCCAGTACTTTATACATAGTGAGTGCTTCACAAAAAACGTATTGAGTCTACTGCTTGATTATTTCTGTAGATTTGAAAATCTGCATGAATAATTTTTGTAACAATGAAAGGAAAATCAGGATATCTAAGTGGCACAGTAGATAGAATGATGGACTCGTTGACAGAGACATGGATTTAAATCTTGTCTTAAATACTTATGAGTTATGTAGCATGGGACAGTTCATTTAACCTCCCTTTGCCTCCATTTCCTCATCTGTAAAGCAGGTGTAGTAGTAAGCTCTATCTCAGAGAGTTGTTGCAAGATTCAAATGAAAGAAAACATAAAGAACTTCACAAACCTTAAAGCATGCTGGCTACTTATTGTTATTATTATTAATAATAATAAATGAAAAGGTGGTTATCTGAAGAAATCATATCATTTCCCCAACATAAGAATAAGATAAAGAGAAAAAAAATTCCTTGATCTAAATGCTAATTTCTGTGGTTCACTGAGGAAAGGAGAGTGATGAGAGGAGCTATACACTGAGATCCTGGAACTCAGAGCTTCCCAACGTGTGTGTGTGTGTGTGTGTGTGTGTGTGTGTGTGTGTGTGTGTTGGATCCCTTGGGAGTCCAGAGCAGCCTATAGAACCTCTCACAGAATAATATTTTGTTGCCTACATTCATAATGGATGGAAATGTTAAATTTCTCTTAAGAGGTTAGTGAATTTAAAGCTATAACTTTTTTCCATCCATGTTCATGGAGCACTGAAATCTACACATGGAGCCCCCCCCCAGGGTATGTGGACTCTGGGTTCAGAACCCCTGTTCTAGTGGGCCGTATAAAGACATACAACTTGAAAGCACAGACATTTCATTTGACCTTCAGAGCTCATTAGAATGTAACACTATTCTGTGAAATCAAGAAAGAATTCAAATATGAACTCACTTTTGCTGAGGGAAAGGCTCCTTTTGTGGAAAGCTGAGCAGCTGAACTAATTTGATCTAATGGCCTAAGCTAGGTAAACTAGTGTCCGAGGGAGCCATCTTGTCTCAATATTCTGATTACCATCAGTGAGCTAAACTCCAGGATAGGATAGAGAGTAAATTAAATGAAAAATAGACATCTACATAAAAATGGAGGTCAACAATAATTTCACACAGTAGAAAGTTATTTCCAAGAATGAACATCTTTAAAGGATTAGCCCAATACAATTTAACTTGCTGTAGAGTAGGGGTCATTTGACATCATTATTTGAAGAGCTGTAATGAAGAAGAGAATAGACTTAGTCTATTGACCCAAAACACCAGTGTTGGGACCAATAGCTAGAATAGGCAAATAATTATATATAGGTATATGTGATATATACCAAAATTCCAAAACAATGAGAACTCCATGAATGGAAGGGGCCATTCTGGAAAGTCAGAGGAACCTTGAATCAGAGCAAGATACCTTGAAGAGCATCAAGACCAAACACTTCATTTTACAACTAGAGATTCTAATGTAGAGTAACTCCCATGGAGTCAAGGCTACAGAGTAGTAATAAGGGAAGCTTTGAAGTCCAGGTTTCTAAACAGCAAGTTCAGCATCCTATCCACTAAGCTACAGTTGTCTCCCATGGAGGCCAGGGGGCTTCCTTTGATGGGAGTCTTTCAATAAAGGCTGGACTTGTCAGGGATGCTGCCCAAAGGAATCTTTTAGTTGTGGGTTGGACTCCATGACCCCTGAGGTCCCTTCTCAATGTGAAATCCCATAGTCCAGTTACAATGATTCATATTCCAACTCAAAAAGTACCTTTATACAATATGCCTTCACATAACCAGGTTCTTCCTCTATGAATTAAACATCCGTATTGTAACACGGACACTCCAACTATGGCAATGATGTGGAAAATGTCTTTTCCAATTATGTCGCATGCCAACTAACAACTGAAAAGCATGAAATGCAAATACAAGGAAAAGACAAAGAGAAAATTGGCAAACTAAAAATTGCCAAGAAATAATGCTCATTCAACAAACACTACTCTTAAACAAACCTGACTGATGAGGATTTATTATCTTTAAGAAGGGATTTGGAAAAAGCACCATTAGATGGTTCTCTTAAGTTGCATGTTTCTCCTTGTCGTCCCTATTTGTAAGCAATTGATTTTGGGAATATGTCTATTGGCTAAAAGAGAGTAAAAAAATGGCTAATCAAGCATAATAAACAACACAGCTGTTCATAGAGATAATTTTTATGCAGCACCTTCTATGAATATTCACTGATAGAAATAATTTCCATTTAGATATTAACTATTATTCTAAAAGTTTACACAAATATGAAGAAATCTGAGGCAAGGGGGGGGAAAGCATCCAAGCAAATGGCCCTCGCTTAGTTAAAGGACATTTATTAAGACTTCCAACCACATGGATACCAATGGCAGAGTAAGCAGCATCCTGTTATGCTAACAGCTCTCTCTCCCCGTCCCCTAAAATCTTTTGTACTTATTTCAGAGATGTTTGTGTATATGTTCCATATATTTCTCTACCTACAGAATATAAGCTACTTGAGAGTAGGATCAATTTTGATTTTGTCTCTGTAACCCCCCTGTCCACCACAGGGTCTTGAATATAGCAGACCCTTCGTAAATGCGTGTTGATTCTAGTCAAATATAATAAAAGCTTCTAAGTATCATCATACAAAAGCACTGTGGGTATAAAAAGGAATAGGATTTATTTTATGCAAATGATCTGGATTTCATTATAATGTAGGAAATGCCATCCATCAAAGCAAATACTCTATAGTTTATTGATGAAGTGACTTGCCCAGAGCTACTTGGCTAGGGATAGTGGGGAAATTTGCACCCATGCTTTCTAGTCCTCTGTCCACTATGATTTGATGTGAATACACCACCCTTGTGTCCATGAGCAGATGGAATAAGAGTAATGGCACACACTGAAGTAGCTAAGTTGCTAATGTTTAGAAAATATCAAATCCTGATTTTCAAAGCACGAAGGCATTTGAACACCTAAAGGAATTCAAAGATGTGTTTATGAACCTTAAACCACCTCTCATGAACTGGAAAAAGGAAATGACTTTACTTTAGAAAAGTACATTTTATTATTCATGAAAAATAATATTTATAGAGCACTTCAACGTGCACAGAATGCTTTTGTAATAAGAGCTTTGTGTGGGAGGCAGTGTGGCTAGTATTATTCCCATTTCACAAACAAGATAGCTGAGGCTCAGAAAGCTTCGGTATCTTGGCCAAAGTCCCAAAGCTAGGAAGTGTCCACACTAGGATTTGAAATGAGTCGCTTGATTCCATTTAAGTTCTCTTTATATTTGCTGTTTTAATATTAAGTGGCACAGTGTTTTTATTTTTTAATTTAATATTAAGCAGCCCACAGAGTTGGGCATGGAGTCAGCAAGACTCTTCTTCCTAAGTTCAAATCTGACTCTAGACACTAACTGTGTAATCCTGAGCAAGTCACTTAACCCTGTTTGCATCATCCTGTAAAACGTTTCCTCATCTGTTTCCTCATCTGTAAAATGGGCTGGAGAAGGAAATGGCAAACCACTCCAGTGTCTTTTATCAAAAAAATTCTAGATGGGGTCACAAAGAGTCAGACACAAAATATAACTGAACAAATTCTACATCAATTAACTTTTTTTTTATCTATTTAGATTGAACTTGTGATTTCACTGAGAAAGGGAACTTCCTCAAGAAAACTTCCTGTACCAGTGAAGATCCCCGCTCTTCCCTCCCTGTAATTTTAGAGAAGTGTCTAGAATACTGAGGAGCTAAGCGATTTGCCCAGTGTCACTCAGCCCTTAGTGTTTCAGAGGGAGGATTTTAAACTGGGTCTTTCTGACACTAAGGACAGCTCTCTTCACAATGCCATGAGCCCAACCTTTTAAATAAAAATGGTGTTTATTCTGTGACTATTCAGTCATTAATATGAAATGCTGCCCCTTTCATTTCACCCTCACATTGCCCACCAAAATAGAAGGGAAGGACTGTTTTCTGTATTTTTTTCAGCAAAGAAGAGAATCTGTACACGGGGTTCATCAAAATACTGAGCCCTGACTCCCTAAGAAGACTCTCCCAATGCAGTTTATCCCCTTCTTTGGTCCCATGGCCACAGAGAGCTGGATGGGGCCAGGGACATTTAAATTACTTGCTCGGGGTCATCTCGAGCCTGAGTTGGAATGTACTGCAGGCATTGGCTGGACCAGCACCTCCTGGTTCTTAGGCCAGTCTCCATCCTCCACATTAGTTTACCTCCCTATATCAACAACAAATCATCAATGGATCATCCCTGTTCACACTCATTTCTGTCTGTTTGATTCCACTAAAAGTGTTCTAAAAGGGATGGATTCAGCCCTACTGTACATGAGAATTTAAGTCTGATCAAGGATGCAGAACTGAAACATAAACAATAGAATTCGAAATCTCAGCAGACGTGACCATGGACCAGACCACCCAAAAATGCACTTTGTCTGAACTGAGCTCTGGGTCTCTCAACCTGGGAAGCTCCATGCCCAGTTCTTCCTTCTGCCCTCTCCAACCTCTCCTCCACCTCACACCAATGTTCAGTCTCCTGTCCTAATTCTCTCTGTTGTCATCTTGTTCTATGTCAACTTTCCAATAACTTGGTAACTAACAGAGACTTGTGGGAATTAGTTTCCCACAACTAAATTAGTAGTTTAATATTACTCCTTCCAATAGTATTTCAGTTGTAAAAGACTCTGAAGATAATGCTCTGGAAGAATTTAATGCAACATAGATGGGTCATGATGACAGTAATGAGGGAGACAAATGGGGTTCTTTCTCCTGCTATCAAATTATATCATGTAGGCGACCTCCTATTCTGTGCAGGGGTAAGGCCCTCTGATTGTATAGAAAAGGGGTCCACAAATTTGCCACAGGTCCCATTGAACTGGGGTTCTAAAGCCATGAAGAACAATTCAGAAAACAGCAGTTCTGGGTTCTAATAGGCTTCTCTCTGACCACAAATGGGCTCTATGGATGATTCCTAATACATGTTATTACATTTTGGTTTTTCGGATTCATTCATCATAGCTAGTAATATGGTCACATTAATAAGAAATGAGGTCAGTATGAATTTAGGCCAGTAACCAACAGAAAACACAGTGTGAGGAGCAAATCATCAGAATCACTGGTTGTATTCTGCTTCCCAGATTAAATACTTAAAGGAAACATCCTTAGTATTAGTGAAGTCAAGTTGTTTTGAGTCATTGATTTTTGAGACATTGTTTTAAAATATGGAGATGTAAAAGTGAAAGGGCCACAGAATTAGAGTGGGCAGGGACCTCAGAGACCTTCTATATACTAAAAATACTCTATATATATATAGTATTACTAATAATATTCACAAGAAAAAAATGAGGTGAAAGGAGAGGATGTGACGTTTCCATCATTATAAGGTAGCAAGAGAAGAAGGATTTGAAACCAGGTTACCTGATATCTAATCCAGTCTCTTTCCACTAGATCATATGTCTTGTCAATACAATGTGGCTCATAAAATTTTTTTTGTGTTTATATTAAAATATCCATTCAGAGCTTTAACGGGGCAGGCTTGATACAGAAAGCTGGTGTTGAATCAGTAACAATATGGCTTTGGAATCAATAAGACCCAGGGACAAATCCCCTCTTGGACACTTAGTAGTTCTGCGGTTTGAGACAAAACACAAGCTCTACGTGCCACAGGCAGTTCTCTAGGACCTATCTACTAGGACACCCCCAGTTTGTCATTTGAATTGTTGGAAGGGATTTTTACAATGAGACCTCCCAACTCTGATGAAATCACAGATCTAGTTCATGTCTATGTATTGATGCCTAAAAATAGTGGGAGAAAGCAAAGGATATATAAGTTTGCAGAAAAAAAAAACAATAAAAGAATACATTTTTTATGTGAAATAATTTATAAAAAAGACAAAGGTATAGATCATCAGCGTATAAAGAAATCTCATATTCCTGGAAATGCCAGCCACACCACGCCGATTCCCACATGGATCTGCAACTGACTAGCAGCCAGAAGCTCTCTGTCCCATTCATAAAGCCTCCGATGAGCTCGATCAGCTATGGCAAATTGTCTTTCACTTCTGCCATAGTGCCAGCAATTCTGCAGACTGGATTTACAATCCTGCAAATATAGTTGGATTCTGCTCCAACCTGGACAGCAAAGCAAGCTAACTGGGTAACCTAGTCAGGATTTTCCAATTTACTCTTCCTGTTCTCTCTCCTCTCTCTGTCTCTGTTTCTGTCTCTGTCTCTGTCTCTCTCTCTCTCTCTCTGTCTCTCTCTGTCTCTCTCACACACATACACACACATATTCATACTCTCACTCACACACACTCATACACTCAAACATTCTCATATTCTGTGTCTTTCGTGTGTCTGTCTCTCTCTCTCTCTCTCTCTCTCTCTCTCTCTCTCTCTCTCACACACACACACACACACACACACACACGCACACACACACACAATGCTACTATCACTTGTATCTCCAATCCCATCCTGGTCATGGGACATATTCTACAAGGACTGCAATTTATGAGTTGCGGCATTTGAGAGCTACGCAAAATTAAAGCTAACTCTCTACCTCTGCAATGATACAGAAGGGAAAGACATCCTGCTTGTTGCTGTTCTTTCTCAGAAAGTGATAAAATGGGCATGAGAGAACTGTGGGTAATTTTCACTCATTTGAGTTCAATTGGGTGAGTTCCCAACATCATCAGCACCTCAGTGGTAGTTCTCCCCATTATTACTTCAATACAAGAGTAATCATACTTTTATCTCACTTATCGCAGCAGGCTAAAAAAAAAAAAAAACTAGGAGGTATATGCAAAAGAGTTTGCAGTTCTTATATATTTCTGTACTCCTTTAAAAAGGCTTTATTCAGTCTATTTGTAACCTAAATCTGTTGGAGGCCGGTACCCAGGATCTTCTCAGCACTGATTCTTAGAATACTTAGGAACTAAATCTCAGAAAACAAAAAATATTCTTATTGACTGAAATATTTAAGCAGGGATATGAAGCTCATGTTCAAGAGGAAAGTTAATAATAGTAATAGCTATCATTTATGTATGTTTTTATATTCATTAAATATGCATTTATATATTCATATATCATACATATAATATATGTATATATTTCATACATTTTACAATTATTATTTCATTTGATCACAACCACCTGGGATTTATTATTACCATTTTACAAAGGACAAATTAGAGATACAGACCTGGGATTAAATGACTTGCTTAAGATCACAGAGCTAGTAAGTGACTGAGCTTGGATTTGAAGTGATCAGTTCTTTTAAGGCCCATGATACCACCTAGATGACTAGATTAGTATCTTAATAATGACTTATTAAGAACATGGGATATCAAGGGCAAAGCCAAGGTGGAGGGGTATAGTCAGAAACTTAGGTGAACTCTCCCAGCATTTTCCTCCAAACAACATTCAAATAAGGCCTCATCAAATTTTGGAGTGGCAAAGGGGGCTTTTTCAAGATTAAGACAATTTAGGAATATGGCAGGAAAAGTCTGTGAGATCAAGGTGTGAAGTAGCATGGAAGTTGACCGAAGCACCAGCAGCATCCTTTGGATGTGGCCATAACAGCAGCAGTAGCAGCGTTAGAAGGTCTCAATCTGGATGTAGTAAGGGGACTGCACAGCTGCTTAGAGAGAAATTAAAAGTAAATTTCCTAGTACTAGGGGCAGCTGGTGATGATTAGTGACTCTACTGCCATTAAGCAATTCTGAGTCACATTTGCAGGATGAAGAAGAGCCCTTGTGGTCACTTACAAGGTAATAGCAGGGTCCTGGGTCACAGTCCCAGGACCAAGAAGAGTGCTTCCTGAAGAAGAAGAGAGGCTCTTCCTGGATAAAGACCAGAGTACAGACCTACAGAGCAGTGACCACACTTCTCTCAGGATGACACTAAATAAGAAGCACCAAAAACTCAAAGATCACCAAAAGTGGCTCTGAAAACAGAAGCAATAAAAAAAAATTCTGAATCTTGGGATGGTGCTTACCCACTCTCAGGTGAGCAAAATCCAACTTTGACATAAATTTCAAAGTCAGGAAATAGATTGGAAAAATAAGCAATCAGAAAAAAGAAAAAAAAAAAAAGAAAAACAAAAGTTGACCATAAAAAGGCTACTAGGGTAGCAGGTTGGATTGAGACATAAATTCAGGGAGAAAAAAAATTGTGAAAATAGATGCTAAAATGAAAAGCTAAAAAATAAAATGTTAATTGGCTTGAAGCCCAATAAGAACTCCTGGGGGATTTTTAAAAAGAGGTAAGAATTGTAGAGGAAAATATGGGAAAAGAAATGAGAGTTATGCAATATAATTAAGAAAAGAGAATTAACCACTTGTTTAAAAAGGCACATAGTGTGTGACAGAGAGAGACAGAGACAGAGAGAACTCCTTAAAAAGCAGAATTAGACAAATTGGGGGAAAATGGACAAAAGCTCACTAAGGAAAATTATTCCTTAAAAATTAGAATTGTGCAAGTTGGAGGTAATGATTCAAGGAGACATCAAATTACAACAAAACAAAGTCAAAAGAATGAAAAGAATAAGAAAAGGTACATAATTTAACTGGACAAAAATAATTAATCTGAAAAATAAATTGAGGAAAGATAATTTAAGAATTAATGATCCAAGAAACAAGCCACACAAGAGGTTTCAAGAGAAGATAAAGGAAAACTGCTCCAATATCTTAGAACCAGAAGGTAACATAGAAAGTGAAAGAATTCACTGATAAATTTTTGAAAAAGACCCCAAAATGAAAACTCCAAGGAATTTATGGCTAAATCCCAGAACTCTTGGGCCAAAGAAAAACTATTACAAACAGCAAGAAAGAAGTGAAAAAATTACAATGGCTATTATGGAGCCCCAGTCAGAATCACACAAGATTTAGCAGCTTCCACATTAGGTGAATGGGATGCTTGGAATATAATATTCTGGAAGATAAAGCAGCTAGGATTTCTACCAAGAATCACCTCCTCAACAAAACTGAGTATTGATCCTTCAGAGGGGAAAATTGATCCTTAATGAAATAGAGGACTTTCAAGGATTTCTGTTGATAAGACTAGAACAGAATGGGAAATTTAGTGCTCAAATGGAAGACTCAAGACAAACATAAAAAATTAAAATGTGAAAGAGAAATCATAAAGGACATAAACTATTTATACTCTCATATGGCAAGATAGCACTTGTAACTTTTAAGAACTTTTATCTTTATTAGGACAGTTAGAATGAGTCTATATAGATGGAGGGAATTAATATGTGTTGATTATGCTGGGATGACCTCCCTATGCCCCCCAAAAAGTTAACATGTAAGAAAGCAGATGTACTGGGAAAGGAGTTAAGAGAGAGGTAGAATGAAGAATTTTTTCTAATATAAAAGAGACATGCAAGGAAGAATTGTACAATGGAGGAATATGTACAATTGTACATATTCTATGGGGGAAGGATGACAAGCAAAGTTTGAATCTGACTCTCATTGAATTTGGTTCAAAGAGGGAAGGATCCACACACATTCAGTTTGGTATAAAAATCTATCTGGCTTAACAGGGAAATAGGAAAGGACGAGGGTAAGACATATGGCAGGATTATTAAAGGAAGGATAGATTAAGGGACAGAATCAAAAGGGTCAAAAGTAAAAAAAAATGAGGAAAGAAAAGAGAAAAAGAACAAAAGATAAAAATAAGAAAATAGGATGGAGAAAAATATGCAGTAATCATAACTGTGAATATGAATGGAATAAACTCACCCATGAAATGGAGGCAGAGACCAGAATGATTTAGAAACCAGAATCCAGAAATATTGTATTTACAAGAGACACATTTGAAACAAAAAGAGTCACACAGAGTTAAAATAAGGGCTGAAACAGAATCCATTATGCTTTGACTGAAGTAAAAAAGACAAGGGGAATAATCATGATCCCAGACAAAACAAAAGCAAAAACAGACCTAATTAAAAGAGATATTTAAGGAAACTACATTTTGCTAAAAGGTACTATGGGCAATAACAAATGTTTACAAGTAGTTTCTTTGTTAAAGGTCTCATTTCTTATAGGGAACTAAGTCAAATTTATAAAAAAAATAAGACCAATCCTTCAATTGATAAATGGTCAAAATATGAAGAAGCTGTTTTCAGAAGATGTCAAAGCTATCTCTATTCATATAAAATGTACTATCAATTAGAAAAATTCAAATTAAAACCACTGAGGAGCCACTTCACATCTATCAGAAATGAAAAATATTGGAGTGGTTGAGGGGAAAAAAGGTACATCAAAAAACTACTGGCAGAGTTATGAAATAGCCAATCATTATGGACAACAATTTGAAACCATGGCAAAAGAGTTATAAAAGTGTACATATTCTTTGACCCAGCAATACCACTACTACGTCTGCACCTCAAAGAGATCAAAGGAAAAAGAGAAAGGACCCATATGTACAAACATATTTACACCAGCTCTTTGTGTGTGTGTTGGTAAAGAATCAGAAATTGAGGAGATGCTCATCAATTGGGAAATGATTGAACAATTTGTGACATGTGATTGTAATGAAGTACTATTGTACTATATGAAATGATGATGAGGGGGATTTCATAAAAACAAAAGCAAATCAGGAAGATCAATATGAATTGATGCAAAATGAAGTGAGAAGAATCAAGAGATCAACATACACAGCGATCATGATATTAGCCATATCATGAAAGAGAAAGGAAGACAAGTGAAGGAAATTAAGAAAGAAAGAGAGAGAGAGAAAGAGAGAAAGAGAGAGAGAGAGAGAGAGAGAGAGAGAGAGAGAGAGAGAGAGAGAAGGGAAGGGAGGAAGTTGTAATGATGATCAATTGTAAAAGACTTTGTTATTCTGATTAAAACAATGATCCAAGATAATTCCAAAATAATCATGATTTTAAAAATGTTATCTGCTTTCTTCCCTCCTTCCTTCCTTCCTTCCTCCCTTCCTTCCTTCCTTCCTTCCTTCCTTCCTTCCTTCCTTCCTTCCTTCTTTCCTTCCTTTCTTCCTTCCAACAGTTTTGAATTAAGGGACCTAGTCATAATCGAAATTGCTGACAAGCTCTTCTTATAATGATTGGAGATAAATGAGGTAAGGGTAGTTCATTCTCTACCAACCAAACCTCATTCAAACATCTAGTTCTATCCAATCATTTAAAAATGAGGAAACTGAGGACCAAGGTGGTTAAGTAACTGCCAAAAGTTAAACATCTCATGTGAGACTTAAGCCTGATTCTTCTGCCTCCAGAGCCTGGGGTTTTTCCATCATTCAACAGTTCTTCCGTCGGTTATGAAAATATTGTAACCCATGTACGGGAAGGTCATATCTGTGGTAATAAAACATGTTCCTGAGGTATTGATATTGTTCTTTTTTGTGACATGTATTATGTTAGTACCAAAGGTAAACTAATGCCAGTTTACTTCTTGACTTTAAGAGCAGTGTTATTTTCTGAATTCTGATGAATGAGCAGCATTTATATATCATCAGGTCTCTCTATAGCAATATATTTCTAAAATTTCTAGAGCCAGTGCACATTTAGGGTTAGGGTTGAAGTCTAAGAATTGTCAACACAAATTTCGAGAATCCCAGGCCACCATTTTCCAGCTGTTATTTCCTTCTCTACAAAATGTGAATAACAATAGCTATACTACCATTGGGAGTCGAAGGCATAGTGGGTAAATCACTGGAACTTGGATTCAAGAAAAACTGGGTTCAAATTCTAATTTAGCTCCATATTAGTTCTGTGACCCCAGGGTAAAAATTTGAAATGTTTCTTCACCAATAAAAGGCAATGGATGTGGGGGCCTCTAAAGGTCTCTTCAAGCTTTAAATCCCGCATCCTGGGATTTCTTTCTCAAGTAGGTAAGAATAAAACTGGTTAATATATATGAAGCAATTTGTAAAAGTAAATAAGGTGTTAAAACAAATATAAATTCCAGTATTATCACCAGAAATATATAATAGTTTTAAGTAGGTAGCTTCAGCTTATCAGTTTGATCCTTGGTCACTAGGCCAGTCTGACTATATGAATCCTTATTAATTTTTGACCATAATTTTAACTATCCATTTCTATTGACAAGACAGAGGAGAAAAGCCTTGAAGGGGATTCAAATGCTTCTACTCTTTGGACTTTTCTAGCCTTTTCTCTATCATTACTATCCTTTGCCAAGGCTTAATCAGGGACCTTGGGTGTGGAGACAATGGTGATATGTATAGAAATGTCTTCCAAGTAAATGGAAGAGCTGGAGGGTATCCAGAGGAAGGAAATCAGAATGTTGAAGAGCCTTGAGTTCATGCCATATATTAACAGTAGGTGAATTTGGGGCTGGTTAGTTATGGGAAAAGAAGTCTCTGGAGGTGCATGTCATTAAGTATTTCAAAGCTGTCCCATGGAAGAGGAATCACACCTGTTGAAATTTGCCGCAAAGGCAAGAGTCCAGAGCCACGGCCGGAAGTTACCAGAAGGTCGATTTGAGGTTGTCAGGAGAGACTTTGGAACAACAAGCAATTTCCCAAAGAGGAGTGAATGTCCTCTAGAGGGGATGACTTGCCCCTCTTTAAAGGTTTTTAAGTAGAAGGTGGATGGCTATCTGATTGGCATGATACAGGGGAGCCTTTTCCCACTTTGAAGATGATGTGATTCTGATAAAGGAAACAGCAGGTCAGGGAACTGGAGAAGAGCACAAAATCACCTCTTTAAGAGCTAAAACTATTGCATGAGCTTCTTAAAACATTTTTTTCAAAGGAAACAGCCCACTCATTCCATTCAGAGTATAATTGGAAACCATTTCCAATGATCTATTACATCAGGTTGTGATAACAGTAAAAAGGGCAGCGCCCCACTAGAACTAAGCCCGGCCAATCAATCCCTTTCTCCCCATGACGGGGTTCCTGACTTGCTGGACTTCAGCACCACATCTCTGCTGTTGTATCACCTTGAAAGTCTCCCTCAGCAGCAGGGCCTCCTGTCCCTACAATATCCAATCCAGTCTCCCATTAGTGAGTTCCTATGGGAGCCACCATTTAGAGGGACTCAGGTTGACCAACCTCCATTTCCTTCTGCCTTGTATTTTCTGGATTTTACTACATACCCCAGCACCAACACTCCTATTCATTCTTTGCCCACCTTTTTCAGATCTCTTTCATGTATGATCTGTGCCCTTCCCCAATAGAACGAAAGATACTCTAAAGGCAGAGACTGTGATTCTATCTGTCCAGCACAACGTCTGGTCCACAGTTACAGAATCAGTAGCTGCTTTTGCCTTGCCTTGCCACAGTATTCTTTTTGGTAAGCTACTGGAGGGACCATTTTTGGTTTTCTTGATACAGTATCATTATTGTTTAGTGGTAGGTCTGGCACATAAGTGCTTAATAAATACTAAGGTAACTACTATTTCCACTTTACTTTGGGCAATAAAATCTGCCATTAACAAAATAGTTTTAGATTAAAGCACTTTTCTCACAGCAATTCTAGGAGAGCTTTAGTAGAATCTGAAGCTAAAGCTCAGAAATATTAAATTGTTTTCTCAATGACACCCAGTAAGAAAGTGACAGAGCTGGAATGTTCTTCCCAAGGTTTTTGACTCCAAGTTTAGTTTCTTCCACCATAATATGGCAGCCTTGTCCACTAAGGGTCAAATGAGGTTGCTGCATGTGATTTCTAATTGAGATGTCATCTCCTCTAAGAGAGAAGTATCTAAATTAACTCTAATCTTGATCATGTTTACATAAATATCTCAGAAAGCCTCTATTGAGATAGGTGACCTCTAGGTAGTTGACCATAGGGTTCAACGAGTAACAGTATTGCCAGTTCCAATTCTGGGGTTCCTCCAAGAACCCTTCACTTTAACATTCTAGGGCTTTGCCCCCATCGTCAACTCAGAGAATAGGAAGATAAGCAATCATAAGACATGCTAAGAGCTGGAAGGGTCCATTTAGTGTATTCCTTCATTCTACAAATGAGGAAACTGACACCCAGAATAATAGCAAATTATTTTGCCCAAAGTCAGGTGAATTAGGAGGAACTAGGGCTGCAGTAGATAGAGCTTCCAGATGAGTCAGGAAGCTCTGAGTTAAAATCTAGTCTCAGATAAGTACTAGCTGTGTAACTCTAGGCAAGTCATTTAACCCTGTTTGCCTCAGTTTCCTCATCTGTAAAATGTGGTAGAAAGGGAAGTGTAAAACCATTTTAGTACCTTTTCCAGGAAAGCCTCAAATGAAATCATAGAGAGTCGTAGAAGACAGAAATGACTCAACAACAGACAAATTAAAAGGTAAAACTGGGATTGTGACCAGATCTTTCAGATCCATCTCGAGCTTCCCCAAACCTTCCTGTCTCTTTCTATCTTCCTGAGCAGTCCATTCTCCCTCTCTTAACTAACCTTTTGCTGTTCCCCCACTTTCCCAGGATCATTTCTACTCCCCAACCCATATCTGAAAAAAAGGCATCTAATTCCTGACTACCTATAAACGTAGACAAATTTACAGGGTACGATATTCAGAAAAAGTTATCGGCTTGTCCTGTTTTTAGTTAGAAATATTGAATTCTCACTACAGGGTAAAATTTGTCACCATATTTCAAAATACAAACTATTATACTTCATGTAATGAATCTCAAAGCTGGAAAAGACATTAGAGGAAGTAGAAAATGGCAGAGAAGATAGTCCTGGGTTTTGTTTTTAAGGGCTGTGTAACTCCCAACAAATCACACAGTCCTCAGGGGCCAAACTCAGCTCCTCTTTAAAACTTGGTGAGACGCTTTTCCTAGGTTCTTCAATTTCTATGGACTTCTGAACCTCATCTGAAAATAAAAAGATTGGAGTAGATGTTGGCTTAGCTCATTTCCAAAAATAAACTTTATGATCTTGTGATTTTGTGATCTAAACATAACCATTTTATAGATGTGGAAAATGAGGCACAGAGACATAAATAACTTGGATGTGATCTTTCACTAGAAAGAAGGAAAGAAAAGACCTGAAACCATATCTAGTGGCACTCCATGCTCTTTGTACTAGATCAAGTTCTCACCCTGAGAATTTCTTTTATTAAAAAAAGCACAATGTTCTTAGATGTTGCATTGTTCAATTAATGTCATGATGTGATTAAAAAAATCTTGTTTGGCAAAATTTGTTTTCAGATGGACAAATCTACATAAACTTGCTAAATGTTTCTTAAAGTTTCAAGTTCCTCTTCATTTCTGTTGTCAATATACTCAGTTGAGAGCAGATAAAATATTTGTTATAGCCTATGTCTCAACAAGATAACCCATTGTCCCTTTCTTCTGAGCAGACTGGACTGAGAGCACTGTGTTCAATTCTAGGTACAACCTTTTATAATGGACGTTTGTAAACTTCAGCACATCCGCAGAAAGATAACCAATATGATGGACCAGGCCTTCATGCCATTTGTTCATCATTTGAAAGAAATGGGAATATTCAGTCTGGAGAAAAAGTGACTTGGATTGCGGGTGGGGAGGGAGGGTGAAAAGATTTCAAGGGTTTCAAAGTATTTCAAGGGTGTCAAGTATTTTAAGGGTTGTCATATATAAGAAAGGCTGCATTTACTGTGTTTGGCTCCTGAAAGGAGAATAATTAGCAATTATGGAAGTTATCAAGAAGAAAATTTTGGCTTGATGCAAAGAACTCTTTCCTAGTTATTCAAGCTATCCAGAAGTGGAATGGGCTTTTTAAAGGGGCAACAGGCTTCTTTTCACAGGAAATGAAACCCATGTACATGAGTACATTGACCATCGACATTAGAAGAGACCATTGTTCAGATACGAGTTGAATTAGACAACTCCTCAAATCCTTTGCAACTTTCTGCTTCAATTATAATAGTTATTCAGTTGGTACCTTTACCTTGAGTCTTCTCCTACTCTAGTCCATTCTCTACTCCATTATCAAAATGAACTTCCTAAATTGCAGTTGATCACATCATCCTGGGGCAACTAGGTGATACAGTGGAGAGAGTGACAGAACCGGAATCAAGAAGAATCATTTTCCTGAATTCAAATCTGGCTTTAGACACTTCCTAGCTGTGTGACCCTGGGCAAGTCATTTCACCCGTGTTTGGCTCAGTTTCCTCATTTGCAAAATGAGTTGTAGAAGGAAATGGTAAACCGCTCCAGTATCTCTGCTGAGAAAACTTCCAAATAAGTCAGATACCAACTGAACAACCATCCTATCATTCTCTACTCAATAAATTCCAAGTGGTTTCCTATTCCATAGATCAACTACAAAATTCTCAGCATGGTGTTCAAATAACCTGGCCCACTCCTGCCTTACGCTTTCCTCCACACAATGTATTCTGTAATCTGATGACTCTGGTCTTCTTGTTGTTCTTAATACCAGATACTCCTTTTCTTGATTCCAGACATTTTCTTTGGCTATCCTCAATTCTTCAAACTTCCTCTCTCCTATCTCAGCTTCCCAGCTTCCCTGGTTCCCTCTAAGCCCCAGCTAAAATTCCATATGCCTCAAAAAACCATTCCCAATTCCCTGATTGTGAAGACCTTCCCTCTGTGATTTTTATCAATTATTTTCATGTGTATGTATCTTCTTTGTACATAGTTCCTTAGAGGTTATGCTTCCTTCCCTGAGCCCTTAAGTCTGTGAGTTCCTTGAGAGCAGGGACTGTTCTAGCTTTTCTTTCCACAGTTCCTAGTACATAATAGATACTTAAATTCATGTTGACTGTCTACTCATCTAAACAATTAGCTGAAAGCATTTCAGCTACTGGTACTGCAAGAATAAGCTGAAATTTGAATGTAATTTATGTCCCAAGCCTGTCTTTCAACATGCACTAAGCATCTCCTTTGTATAAGAACTTTATTAGAAAGATACCAAAGAAGCAAACAGAAAATTATTTAAATGTGGGTCTCCAAAACCTCTTCAATTTTCAAAGACTTTTTCGCCTCCTTTCACTATGGTCAAACTATATCCACCATTTTGATCACTGAATTTCAGGTAATGCCATCTAAACCGGTTTTATTATCCAAATAGACAGATTTCATAGACCTCTTTCAAGTAGAAATGGGATTTTGACAATAATGTAAAGGGACAGCACAATTTCAGCTAAAATATTACTGTTAGTGGGTTGGGATATTTTGTGCTAAAATAGAAGAAAAATGTCATTAAGCAAGTGTTATTATAAAACTTTGTGATTTCACTATTCATTTAAAAGAAATGCTTGTTTAAATAACAATTGGTCTGGATGGTCCTTTCAACTCTAATTCGGTGTCATATTTATAGCATCAGAGATGTAAAACAGGAATGTTAGTGAGAGTTCATATAAGCCAGCTACCTTATTTTGAGATGATGAAATTTAAAGGGCAAGGGGATGAAAGGAATTGCCAAAAGACTGGCCTCAGAGACGGGATTCAAACCCAGGTTTTCTGACTCCAGAGACATTATTTGTAACATTGTGCTGCCTTTCCTTTAAAATTAGACTGGTTACAAAAAAATAGACCACATAGAATTCTCTCAACTGTCAGCAATAACAGTTTCTGGATTTTGATAAAGAAAATAATGCCATTTTAAAGAAAATATTCAGTCTTTTAATCAACCAACAAACTTGGATTAATCTATTAAATATCTACCATGCACTTAACATTTAGGGGATCTGCAAGAAATTTAAGACATAGACTTGTCCCCAGGAGCATATTCTAAACACAGAAACAATTTGTAAAGACACATGGAGGAAAGTGAATGATAGATGACATACAATATACACGAACTATGGCTCCTGAAAATTATGTAGACTGAATTTCTGGAAATCAAACTAGATTTTCCAAGTACTGGGATAGATTTTTATTTCATTTATTCCTAAAATAAATATTTTAATGTATACTATTTATTAAGCACATAGTTTAAGGAAACTAAAGGAAAACAAATAATTTCTTTGCAATTTGAATAAATATGGCCTAATATATTTCTTTTTATAAATCATGATAGTCTGCTTCATATTACTTATGCTTATTTAATGCAAAATTCTAAAAAGCTTGGTTCTCGGCTTACCCATTCCACAGAGAATTAGATTAAGTATATGGTCCTTTTAAAAGCAAGCACACTGCTGGAAGCACAAAGTGATAGACTGCATGAAAAGGGACAAAAAACTAAACAAAGTCAGTATGGGTCTTCAAAAGCAGGTCACTGAATATGGGACATCTTTTGGATCTTCAATAGCCTTTGATGATAGATTTGCAAAATTGACTTTAGGAGTTTTTAAGGCTGAAGAGAAGAGGATCTAATGACAAAAAGTAAGCTCCCTGAGGGCCAGCACTATTTCATTTGGTCTTCATATAGCCAGTGGCCAGCATAGTACCTGGTACACAGAAGATCTTTGCTTGCTTGCTTGCTGAATTATCCAGATAGTAAAGTGATCAGAAAGATTATGTAATGCCTCACTTTAGAGCTAAAGGAGCTAATGCCCAAGGGTGTTAGGTGATTGCCCAAGATCTCATAGGATGGGACATCTCCCTCATTGGAAAATTTCGTAACCTAGCTGACAAAATCACACGTTATTCTTGCATTGTTTTCAATTTCTTCATAGCAATTCTATAAAGTACTTTAATTATTATTATTATTATTGTATATCTGAAGAACTGAGGCTCTGTTGAAATTCAGATTTCAACTGAATCTCCCTGATGGCAACTTCTGGATTCTAAATTTTAGTTATTTGGAAAGTTCACTTTGAAAGGTTCATTAAGGAAAACTCAATAATTTGAGTATTCAAGTTGATTCATTATATTATCAATTTAGAGGCAATATGGTACAATGAAGAAGATATTAAATTTGAATACAGAAGACCCAGGTTCCAGTTTCACTTCAGACACTTCCTTAATGAATGACCCTGGACAAATCACAGAATCAAATCTGTGTCTCAGTTTCCTCATTTGTAAAACGAAGCAATTAGACTAGAAGGCTTCCAAAATCACATTCTGGCACTAGATCTATTATCCTATTAATCAAATGGCATGATTAATTATAATATAATACTGCCTGATAATAAAATATTTTTCTTTGGATTTCAACAGCTGGAATTTGAACTCCAGGATATTCAACTTGCAAGTATTTCAGACAAGGGAAAATATAAAATTCAGCCAACCGGAAATATTTATAAGTCAAATAGGTGATTTGAAGCAATGACTACAGATTTCATGGATCGTTAGTCTGCTGTGATACCGGGAACAGATGACCAGGTCTGAGATGACACATCCCTTTAGCAAGACGACTCATCAAGTCTGGTTAATTTTACTGAGGAGCTCTGCACATCTATTCTAGCCCTCCTAGGATTATTATTCTTGCTGAAACCAATCGGTCAACCTGACAATTTCAATAGCTGTTTACAAATTTCTAAACTCCTAATTTTGATGTTCTTTGAATTGCAGATAAATTCAAAATACAGAACTTGACAAAGGATTTTGATGTCTTTTATTTTGTTGATTATCATACTACGATTGCTTCAAATTTCCTTTATAAACAAGAAGATCCTTTATGTTATTTTTTACCTTGAAATGCCCATGATTTCCCAATCTGTATTTAACTTTTACAGAAATCTAATGTAAAACATAAAATCACTCATTTTCTTCTATCATTTCTATAATAAATGTGATATCACACAGGTATAATGGCACAGTAGCTAGAGTGGTAGAATTGTAATTAGGTAAATCTGAATTCAAATCCTCCCTCTGATTCTTACTATGTGACTTTGGGCAATCTAGCCAGTTTTTATGAAGCTCAGTTTGCTTAACTATAAAATTTGGATGACAATATGTGCATTCAAAGCTCATTTTTATTATAATATACAACTATGAATGAACAATTAGTTTAATAAAGAAAAAGAGACAGTGCTTATAAAATATAGAAATCTGACGCATGACTTGCCAATTTGCTTTCTACAATTAGAATTAATCACTTTTAGGGATGTGGGACCAAGTCCAGCCAATGAGATTTCAATAGTAAGGTACTTTTTATTTAAGAATACCTTCTTCTGATTTTTTTTGGGGGGGAGAAATTTTTTGTTCTTTTTCCTGTTTCTTTTTCTGTATTTTTTCTTATTTTGCATTTAAGTATTAAATAAATAAGTATATTCAAAATAAGGATTTTAAAAAGATGATTAAGGTTTTTCAAATGCAATGGGAAACTTCACTGGGTTTTTGTTTCATGGATTTCTGGGCAATCTCCATGTAATATGTAGTCCTACTTGATGGTTCTAGACACTACATTTTAGAAGATATGTTAATGTACTACAGTAAGAGAATGGTGAGGGTGATGAAAACTATGACTTGTGAGGAACATCTGAAGGAACTAGGAATATTTAGCTTAGAAAAGAGAATAATTGAAGGGAGGAGGAAAGAAATAATAGATACTTTAAGTATTTGAAGGGATATCCCATGAAAAAGCAACAATTCTTGTTTGACTTGGCAACAGATTTTGCCATCTCCAACTTCCTTCCCTCCCAAAAAGGAAAGAAAATTAAAAGAAATGAATGGGAAGAAGATTTCGGGTGAGGAAATACTAATGTTTAGAACTGTACCAAACTACAATGGTGGCCCAATGAAAAATTTCAAGTAGAAGTTGGATTAACCATTTGTCAGTAATTTTGGAAGAAAGATTTTTGATGTGCTATGGGTGAGTAGGCGATTTCTAAGATGCTTGATGTTCCTTAGATTCTGTGATTTTGTGAAATAAGGAGAATGAAGGGTGAAAACTTTTTTTTTAATTTTTCAATTATTGTAGACAAGTACAAATCCAAATACTTTAAGAAAGATAATGTTGTTAGGTAACACATGAATCAGATTGTGCTATTAATTTTGTTTGTTCTTAAGAGTAAGGAAGAAAATCTGTAAGATCTATTAAATCTTTTACTTAGCCACAATAAATCTTTATAAATAGAGTAGTGTTTTATCAAATCATATCTAGGAAATCTAAGTTAAAAGCCTTTCTAAAATACATAGCTTTCTCCCAGGGTATGATTTACTTTCTGATTCTGCATGGTCAATTAGTAAAGTGATCAAGAATAAGAAGACCACACAAAGAAGAACACCTTGCTCATGATTTATGATTTCAAAAAAGCTCAGTTGAATTATTCTGGGTTATTCATGAACTAGCAATTTGCCACAAGCACTTCAGTTCCATAATCATTTGTCACATGCCTACTATGTGCAAGAATAATTCTTACATCAGTCACGAAGATGTGCACTTTGTTTTATTGACGCTTTAATGGATAAATGACTACAGTAAAATGGCTATACCTGCCCCTGTTACAGGTCATATCTCTGCCACAGCTTCTATTGCTGTGGGATCCTGATATTATGACAATATTTTTTCATAATTTGTATATTGAGAAAATGTTATATATTCTTGGAGTCTTCCTGTGAATCCTTTAGTATTTCATTTGTAACAATGCACAAGAAAAGCAGTGGGCTATAGAAGACTGAATATAGAACCAATATAACCCACCAGTTATTTGCTGCATAATATTGGGCAAATAACTTCATTCCTCTGAGTCTCAGATTAACCTTCTAAGACCATACACTATAGAGAGGCGTTTTTTCCCTTAGTGGAGGGGGTTCACATACCAGGAATCTCAGTAGGAATAAAATTCTACCATACTTACAAAAATCCACACACATATATAGATATTTCTGTGTGTGCATGTATAGGTGTGTATATATATATATATATATATATATAAACATATAATATGAGAACTAACTGTATGGAATTTCTATTTAAGATGTATATGAAAGGGGCAGGTAGGTGGTGCAGTGGATAGAGCACCAGCCCTGGAGTCAGGAGGACCTGAGTTCAAATCTGGTCTCAGACCCTTAAGACTTCCTAGGTATGTGACCCTGGGCAAGTCATTTAACCCCAATTGGCTCAAGGGAGAAAAAAAGATGTATATGAAAGTCCACAAAACAAACTTCTTTCATTCATTTTGTGGTTAGGCTATTTTCTTTTGAAATGCTCAGTATTTCATTGAGAAAGCTTTATAGTATTCTGAGATTGATTGTAATTTATATTTCAATCACAAATAAACATGTATTGGGTATGTGACAGGCACCATGCTAAGCACCGAGGATACCAAAACAAAAAAGAATCCCTAACTTTAAGTAATCACAATCTGATTAGGAGGGGGCAATAAGCAAATGAAGATGAACAGGAAAATATATACAGGATAAAAAGGAAAAAACAAAACAGAAGGAACTAGAATTAAGAGGAGTTGGCAAAGGCTTCTTCTAGAAGATAGGATTTTAGTTGGAACTTAAAAGAAGCTACTAAATACAGATGAGAAGGGAGAGTAGTCTACTATCAGTGAAGAAAAGCATTTGAAAAACCATTCCATCAGTTGGGAATTATATCCAGTGGTTCTCAAACTTTTGTTTTCAGTATCTTTAACCTATTAAAATGATTGAGGATCTCTCTAAAGAGTTTTTGTTTATCTGGATTATATTTAGAGACATTTACCATATTGGAAAGAAAAACTACTTTTGAATTTGTAGACCCTCTAAAAGGGTTTCAGAGATCCCCAGGATTTTCTAGACCATACTTTGAGAACCACTGATAGAGACCATCTTCTGGCACATATGGGTACCTTGGATGACTATGTACATCCGATTTTATACCTTTCTGGGTGTCAGTACTCAGACAATAGTTGAAGAAAGTTGCATCAAAAGTCTGATTTATTACAAGCTCTCAAGACATCCATCCATATAAGAAATGCTCCTTAATCTGTTTCTGAAAGGTATTCTCTTCATAACCGTCACCTTTCCTCAGATACAAAAAATCCTCATCTTGTGGAGAAAGAACCCAGTGTAACCGTAGAAGAACATTTAGGAAAGGGTCATAGAAACAAGCTATATCATCTGATTCCCTGCACGTTTGAAAAAGAGACGCAAAGATAACAGTCACAATGAGTGAGAAAGCTTCTCCTAGGGAAACCCATATGAAGTAGGAGCACCGTACTCACTCAGCAGGCTCCCTCTGAATTTTAAAGATCACCCAAAAGCACTAGAATGCCCAATTATACTGGTTCGGGTAACTGTCCATAGGCTACCTTATATCTCTCCAATCACTCTGTCCCACACAGGCTCATAGCAGTGTTAAGAAATGCCACTTGGCAGCAAGGGCCTTGGCTCTGCCCCTTCAGTGCTTAAAGCAGTCTAGCAATCAGCTGCACTATGATTACTGTTCATGGTGTGGTGCTGAAAAAATCTGTCATAGTGTCTGTAATTTTAAGATAGGCACAGTGATACCTTGTTTTTAGAAAAGCTGTCAAGGCTGCATTTTGCTTTTTAGCCCTGACAAGTCAGATACATTTTAAAAATCAATAAATCATCAGCAGAAAAAGTTCTATATTCTCATGACTTTTGTTAGTTGGATTTTGGTAAATATGTGGTCTGCCATATAAAAATCATCTGGAAAAATCTGCCTGTTTTGTTTTCGCATTCTTATCAAGGATACCACTGATGAATGAATAAATCATTCCCATAAAGATTTTTATAGAGATAGCCCGAATATTTAAAGCCCCGGTATTCTTATTTCTATGTAATAGGTTGACAAAACATGTCGATTTTATCTCTGAACTATCATATTCATATATTTCATATTACTATCTTTTTTTATTCCTTCTGCTACTAAGGAAAGTTCTTATTAATTCTCCTCTGGACTGCTGTCGCCTTAATAGTTCTTCCTACTTCAAGTCCCTACATCTACCACAATACCACTGACACACTAATCTTTTTTTTAAGTTTAGATATGGCTATGCTCACTCTTCTACACAAAATCCCATCGATAGCTCCTTATTATCTAGTAAGGAAAGTTTATATTACTTGTCAGGCATTTAAGGAAATCTATTATCTAATATCTTTACAACCCAATGTCACATTACTTCCCTGTACATATCCACACCATCCAAATTGAAATACATATTTTTCCTTAAATAAAACTTGTACCCTTGCACTTTGTTTCCTCTGTGACTTCACTTATACTTTTTTCCTATATGTAAAACATTCTTCCTTTACTTTTTTATCTGTGGAATTTCTACTTACCCAGGAAATCCTTATCTAGTATTATCTAAAACCTTTGAAGTCTTCTATGACCCCAACCTCAGGCTGATAATGACCTTTACTCCCTTTGATTCACATAGGAGTTTGGTTTCTACTTCTTCAGTACATTTATTAAATAATATCCCAGGACTGTTATTTTATTAGATAATTATTTTATTTTATTTAATAATATTTATTATTTTTATTAAATAATATTTTTTAAATTTATTTTGTGGTTAGGCTATTTTTTAATTAGATAATATTAGATCATAAGTAGTATTAGAGCTATCTATATACAGTGTATACATTTTAATGCTCAAGGAATTATAATATTGCATTTAAAAATACCTTCTTTTATTTAAATTATTATAACTACTCAAATAAAAAAGGTAACCAGTACATAGAATGTCTTTAGTACAGATGTTTTATGCTTTAAATTTAATCCAATAATTGATGTGCATGAGAAAGCTGGAATATGGTTTTGGATTTGTAGATGGAAGACATTGCATGGCATAGTGGACATGTTGCTGTAGTTGGAGTTAAAAAGAATGGAATTGAAATACCATTACTGACACTTACAGCTTGGGTGGCTCTGGGCAAGTAATTTCACCTAATTCAACTATAGGTTTATCATCTGTAAAATGAGGCTACAGTGTTCTTGGCACTTATATTCCAGGAATTATGTAGAGAGCATATGAAATAACATATATAAAATGCTAGCCCCTTTTAAGGGTTGAATGTAAGAACTGTATGCAATCTTTTAAATTTTAGAATAATATTTTCTTTAAGTGAAACCAAAAATTGATTTGAGAATTATTAAAAATCATTATCTTCTTTATGGATTTCTTACATTAGGTTCAGATATTCTTTCTGACATCATTGTAAACTCCTTTTCTTCGTTCTTTTCAAAATAAAACAAAATAAAATAATTTCTAAGACTTCTGTCTTATTTATTTTTTTTTCTGGGAAACTTCATGACATTAGAGTTCTGAGGGGATATTTATCCCCCTATAGGAGAATAAGCAATTACAGTACCTACTATATGACAGGTACAGTGATAAGCACATTTTACAAATATTATATCAAGGGATCCTCATAACAATCCTGAAAGACAGGTTCTACTATCATCTTCATTTTAAAGTTGTAGAAACTGAGGCATATAAAAGTTAAATGATTTTACCAGGGTCACATAGTAAGTTCCTGAAGATTAGAAAGAAAATAATGCTATTTCTCTGCATATACATATATACATATATATACACACACACACATACATACACACATACAAACTACAAGGAACATACATGAAACATAAAGATTTATACAGATTTCAAAGTAAAGGCCCATTTTAAATCCAGTATGCATAAGTCTAACTAAAAATGAAAAATCAGAGTCAACAAAAATGTTGAGAAGATGATAATAAAAATGATCTTGATCAAAAGAAATAAATGAAGGAACTATATTAAGAGCACTACAGTTTAAATGCATTGAGTGGTGTAATAGCTAAGTATATAAAAGTGTATACTTTCATACCCAGAAAATTTTAACAAAAATATAAACAAGAAAGAAGTTATTAAAAGTAAGTAGAATCTTATAAAAGTTAATATGATAGGTTTCTGGTGATTACTAAATGGGAACAGAATGGAAAACATAGAATCAAACATATCTCTAACAGGCCAAACGATACCAAATATTATATTCAACAAAGGGCCTTTGGACAACGGATTAAAATTATTAAATTTAGTAATGTAGAATTATCAGTAGGTAAAAGAACAAATCACATGAGAAAAATAGAAAATCTTATAAAAATGACAAAACACATTATATGAGAATGTTTGAGATAAAGTCAAGTAATTTTCAGAGGAAAAGGCAAAAAGCTATATATGTTTTGGCTAATAAAAAAGAAATAATATATCAATGAATTAGATATGCAACTAAACTAGAATATAGAAAACATTAACTAGCAAATATTTAATATTTTTGCCCTTAGTCTTTGTGATAAGATTCAAAACTTTAATACACTGCTGGATCTAGA
Source organism: Sarcophilus harrisii (assembly GCF_902635505.1). Taxonomy (NCBI): domain Eukaryota; kingdom Metazoa; phylum Chordata; class Mammalia; order Dasyuromorphia; family Dasyuridae; genus Sarcophilus; species Sarcophilus harrisii. Next base: position 7,775,178 of record NC_045429.1, read on the forward strand.
ATTATTCTTCATTCCCACAGATACTTCATTAGTAAAAAAAAAAAAAAAAAAAAAAAAAAAAAGAACACCTTACCCCCTCTGCTCACCAAACCATACAATGCTTCCTTATGCTTTCCCATAAATTATTCTTCAGGGATCTACCTCCTTCACTTCATGTCTTCCTCTGGATCATGTCTTATCTCTTGAGTATCAATAAACCTTATGAGCCAATCATTTGTTTTATTAGTTATGAAACATGACCTTTTGTTATATTCATGAATGTATTTAGAAACTTTATTATAATAAGATAATATGGTTATTTTCTTTTCCACAGAAATGTTGTCATGGTTAATGTGTGCCAACAGTCTTATGCCACTGACATGCAATCACAGATTTAGATTTGGAAAGGCTCTTGGAGAATGCTGAATCCAATTATCTTATTGTATAGAAAAAGAAATAGAACCCAGTTATGCTAGATGACTTGTTTCAAGACATGTTCTCAGGGACAGACAAAATCTAGTGTTTTTTTTTTTTAATTCCAAATCCACTGCACTATTTCCATTATGGAATTTAGAACCATAATCAATAATTAATCCAACTATGATGGTAGCCCCTATTTTATAAGCTGATATTTACTTGAGAGAAAATTGAAAAAAACAGATTATGACATGTTATTGATCTTTAGACTTAGGATAAGAAGACCTGGATTCAGAGGCTGAGTTTAATAACTCTGTGTTTTGGGCCAAGTTGCTAAAATTATCTAGACTTCAGTTTCCTTATCTATAAAGTTATTATGGCGAATTAGACCAATGATTCCCGATTCCTTATGGTTTCCATACTTCTTGGCTTGTAGGCAAAGCTTTCTGTATATTCTGTTCAATAAAATATAAATAAATTATAGTTTACCATGAATAGAGGGCAATTGGATGTTCAGTGGGCAACATGCTGGCTCTAGAGACAGGAGGATCTGAGTTCAAATTCAACCTGAGAAATTGGGACCAAGTCACTTAACCTGTTTACTTCATAAGGAGTCAGAAACAATTGGAAATGATTAAAACAATACAATAAATACCATTAATATGCATTTTAGACTACACTTAAGGCTTTCTCTACTATGTCCCAGAAACAAGTTCATTCTGGATGCTTAGTCTAGTTCTAGACTTTGTGCAGTGGAAGTATCTTCTGTCCCTCTCCCTCTGATTGAATGGCTTTCCTCTAAATCTCTATTTAAGGAGAGAAGTCAGGCCAGTCATTTTGTATGCCACTCCAGGAGGAACTTTGTCCTTGCTCTACCATTGCAGAAAATCTCCCTTACTTTTCAGCCTCCTTTTATATGTTGTTTTCCCCCATTAAAATGTAAGTTTCTTGCAGGTCTTTCTTTCTGCTTATATTTATATTCCCAGAATTTAACACAGTAGCTAGTAAACTTAATAAATGCTGCCTGACTGACTAAAAATAAAGAGCTTAATTGACTTTTCTTCCTTCCTCAAGGTCACACTAATATGTGTACCTTTATTGATTGAAAAATAATTTAAAGTTTATGGAAAATTTATATAGGATGCTGTAATTATTTGCCAAATATCCATTTCTCTATTTTTAGTCTCTGTTGTACCTCCATAGTATGTGCCTCACTGGCTTAAGAACTTCTGGAGTAAAAGGATCTTTTAGATTTTTCTCATCTGAACATTCTGTGAGTTTCTTCTATAATCTTGAGGATACAGTTTATTTAAAGAAAGGGAGAAGATATTAGAAGTGGACATTTCTTGTTCTATTAATCAACATAAATATTATTTAAAGTTGCATACATTGTTTTTACTAAGTTTTATTATAAAAGCATAGGTCTAGAAATCAGAATAAACTTGTGAACTCACTGACATGAATGACACACTTTTATATCATGTTCACTTCCCCATATTTTCATATTTTGAGAGTTTGTTTCTGGAAAGAGTAGGTATTTATTATTAGATTATCTGACATATAAGTCAAAACGCATGATTTTCAATAACATTTTAGTTATTTTTTTAAATACTCAAAGAGATTAGAAATCTCATCAATGTGGATACTCATGCCCAATGCTGAGCCATCCATGCTAGACCACCCTGTGATAAAGTATATCTATTGTCTCCTTTAAATTTACCTGAGAGGCAGAAATTAGCATTGACCTACACCCAACACCCTATACCAAGATAAGGTCCAAAAGGGTTCATGATTTAGATTTAAAGAGTGATTATTATAAGCAAGTTAGAAGAACAAAAGATAGTTTCCCTCTCAGGTCCGTGGAGAAGGAAGGAAGTTGTGGCCAAAGAAAAACTGGAATGTATTATAGAATGCAAAATGCATAATTTTGATTATATTACTTTAAAAAATTTTTGTACAAACAAAATCAATGCAGACAAGATTAGAAGGGAAGCAATAAAATGGGAAAAATTTATATTCAAGGATTCTGATAAAGGCCTCATTTCTAGAATATATAGAGAATTGACTCAAATTTATAAGAATTCGAGTTGTTCTCCAATTGATAAATATTCAAAGGATATGAACTGATAATTTTCAGATGAAGAAACCACTTTTAGTCATAAGAAAAGATGCCCTAAATCATTATTGATCAGAGAAATGCAAATTAAGACAACTCTGAGGTACCACTACACAACTCTCAAATTGGCTAAGATGACAGGAAAAAAGATAATTATTAATGTTGGAGAGGATGTGGGAAAACTGGGACATTAATACATCTCTGGTGGAATTGTGTACTGATTCAATCATTCTGGAGAGAAATTTGGAATTATCCCCAAAGGGCTATCAAATTGTGCATATTCTTTGATCCAGAAGTGTCTCTAACTAGTCTTATATCCCAAAGAGATCTTAAAGGAGGGAAAGGGACCCATATGTAGAAAAATGTTTGTAGCAGTATTTTCATTCTTTTGTTGTTTATTCACATTTTGTTTTCTTTTTTTTTTCTTTTTTGGTCTGATTTTTCTTGTGCAGTATGATAATTGTGAAAATATGTAGAGAAAAATCACATATGTTTAACACATATTAGATTACTTGCCATCTAAGAGAGGGGGTGGCGAAAAGGGAGAGAGAAAAAAAATGGAATACAAAGTTTTTCAATGGTGAATATTGAAAACTATGCATATGTTTTGAATATATAAAGCTATAATAATAAAAAGAATGCCTAAGCAATTGTATCCAACATTGTTTTCTACATGAGACTTCCCATCATTATAATAGATGTGGAGCACATGGGTTGATTATCACATAATCAATGCTTTTGCTAGAGTGATTTCTTTCCTTTTAAATCATTTAAACAATATTGAACAACAATCTATTTTCAGAGTTCAGTAGGACAAGTATCATGGGAAATCAGAAATGAGTGGAAATCTCTTTTGGAGGGACAGGAATTTTCTCTAGTGGTCATAATATTTAGGAAGGACAAACTCTTAATTTCTTTTTAAAAATAATTTTAATTTCAAAAGATTTATAGTTACTTTCTTTTAAAATTTTAATGGAAATATTTTCCAAATAAGGATTGGATCAAAAGTTATAAACTAGGTCAAACTTGCCTCTAAGACTTCATTAAATCTTTTGATTTCTTTAAAAACAGATGCTCACATTATACATTATAAGCAAATGTCATGAATAAAATATTACAAAAAACAACCAACAAGCAATACATTAAATTCATGCCCCAAATGTTCTTTGGCCTGTCACCCAATTAGAGAACTAAAATTCATCTATTGATGTCTATGAACTTAAAGTGCCTACATGTCTTTTATGGTGGAAATTTAGTTAGAGCCCTTAGTCTATGCTACTAAGATTATATAGTCTTGTCATTAACACTGTGACTTTTATGTGAGATGGTATTCTAATTGTAAGCTGTAATCAAAAGAATATTGATATATGTTCATTAAATTAGGGGTCTGCAATTAACAGCATGAAACGAGTGATATTATGAACCATACAAAGTCTGCTAAAGTTTCTGAATTTTTTTTTTATATTTTAAGATAATACATTTAAAATATTTATTTTGTGCCCACTATTTGAGAAGCTCAATAATACATATTTTGGAACCTCAATGCTAAATATATAATGTAAAATAAAAATTCTACAAAAGAAAATTTAAAAGTATGACATCTTACTTTCTTGAATCTTATTAGAAAGAGAACCAATTAAAGGAATACATTAACTGAATGTAAAGCGTTTAAAAATCCATACCATTTACCAGTTGAAAGGGGGATATTTGGCCTATGAGGAAGATTAGGGAAAATACATAACAACAAAAGCTTAAATGTCTCTCATAGTGCTACTTTTGGTAAACATTTCCCCCCCAGAATCACGTTGGTTATTAAGCAGAGATCTCACACTCTGAACAAATCAGTATTTGCAGATAGTCTGAAGTCATGCAACTGCTACCTCTTTCCTTCTTTTCCCCTACTCCATTACCATCACTAGAAGCAGAAGTCAGCTCTGTATATTTTATTCCATTCATATCTATTTAATGGATCACAAAAGATTTTGTCATCTGGTGGCCAAACTACTAATGAAGAGCTGATTTGTTTTTAGGTAAGTTGGCTCTCAGACAATGAATATCACCTTTCATCAGTTCTAGACATTTGAGAAATTTCAGCAAGTATTCATTAATATTGAAATGTTATTTGTCACAAAATATAGTTTTCAATGCTTATATTCATTTAATTCTATCCCAGGGATATGAATTAAAGAACAAAATAATGATCATGATGATGGTGGTGGTGGTGGTGACAGAATTAGAGAACCTGAAGAGATAATGATGGCTGTCTACTCCAATTGAAATATAAAAAAGTATTCCTATAATAACATACAAGATAAGTAGGTATCTAGCCTTGGCTTAAAGTTTTCCACAAAAGGTGACTTTTTTCTCAACCAGTTATTTCTATCTTAGCATAGATCTCATGCTTAGAAAGTTTTGCTTGACACTGACCACTTTGTAATTCCTTGTTCTATGTGTTGCCCATTGGGAGTAGCAGCAGCAGCAGCCACAACAACAATAAAAGCAACAAATCCAGTCTGATTAATCATCCAAATGGAAGCTCTTTTTTTTAGATACCTGAAGGAAGATTTCACGTTCCCTTAATCTAATCCCTTCTTTTGATTCTTATTTGATGTGAACTCAAGGCTCTCCACCATTGTAGTTTTCCTTATGTGTATGCACTCTACCTTTTCAGTATCTATAGAGCAGGGTTCCCATACCATACACAATATTCTAGATGAAATTGGACCAAGATAGACCAGTGAGACTATTGCTTCCCTTCCTCATGATTATCTCTTAAGACTCAACATGGTGGATGTCACAAAAGACAATAGAATGGTCCATGATGAGTTTTAGTATATTGCAATGAGCTAGGTAGACGTAAAAGGCATTTAAGACATGCTGGATGAATAGCATTAAAGTAGTTTAAAATATGCCACCAATCATACATATGACTAGAAGAGGAGGTGGGCTCCTTAAGTATCAAGAATAAGGGGAGAATAAATGGACAGACTGAATGTTACACTGCTATATATGTAATCAAACATGTACATATTTATATATGTATAACAATTATACACATATGTAATACATAACACATATGTGTATATAAACATATATACACATACACAAATACGTATCACATATATACAACTTCGGGGAAGTCATTTAGTAGCGTGCTGAATAGAGCTTCTGTGGAGGACTTATGAAAGGTCATGTGCAGGACTCAAAAAAGATAGGAAAGTATGGGAAAATTTCTTTCTTATAAATTTCTTCTTGGAAAGGAGAACTATTTCAATGAGATCACACAATCTAATTATCTGAATTGTTTTTTTTCTCTCAAGAATGAAATATAATTGGAAATTCCTGGAAAAAAGCACAAAGTAAATATAAAACTTACACACTTTTTTCAGCATTCTCTTACAATCCATCTTCATGGAGAGCTAGATTACCTTATCCTCAAAAACATATTGAAAACCTGGGTTTTAGCATTTGTAAATAATTATTTTTTAGGAACAATGACCTATATTATTAACACCAAGATTCTAGTGCTGTGGCTATATGTCTACAAGTCATGAAATTAATATTAATAATAAGTCTTCAAGAAAATGAAAGTACAGTGGAGAGAGTGAAAAAGAGATATATGGTGGGCATGAACAGATTGAAACATACTAAGAATTATGAGAGAAAACCAGAGTAATAAATATTATCAAAGAAATGCATGAGAGAAAAAGAAGATGAGCAGATCATATAGTAAGAGAGAGCAAAAATCAGTGGACAGCTGCTTTGCTCCATTGATAGGGAATCTTAAGATGTCAAGATAACATGAAGAGGGAACCCAGCAAGTTGAGTAGATATCGCCATGGTGAACTTATGAAAAGATTCATGAGTAAATCCATGGGATGGGTAGACATGAAAATGCACTGGGGGGATGAATATCCATACCAATGTCAACCAGACCCATTTTAGTATTTGAAATTGTTGTATTTTGTTCAGAAAAAATGCTGAAAATCACTCGGCAAAAACATATCTCATTCAGCATTCCTGGATCTTCTTCACTTGGTTTTCCTATATAAAGACTACATAGGGACAAGAGCTTGTCAAATTACATAATATTGGTAAATTATTTGGAATAATGCCTGGCATATAGAAGAGGCTTGATACATACTTATTCTTTTTCTTTTTCCAAATACTATTCCCTAGGCCTGATCTCCCCATATTTCAGAGGAAAATGAAGTTAGGGAAGAGAAATAATTTACTACTAAAAGATGTGCCCATATGGAATAGAATCCATGTCTCCTACTTCCTATCCTGTGGCTTTTTCTTTAAAAAATAGATTTTAATAAATTATTCATGGTTTTCATCACCTACACCTTTTTCCATATCTCTCTTCTCTTTCAGTCCAAACATATAATAACATTTTAATGGAGAAAAAATAGAAAAATATTAATGCATCAAAAATATGATATTATATGCAATGTTTCACACCTCTGCATAAAAAAGCAAATAAAATGAGGAAGAGATGTCTTGAAACATATCTTCTTTGCAACCAAGCTTAATTTTTGGATTTAATTTGGATTTAGTTTACCTATACCTTAGGAAAGCCTTTTTTTCTGAGGCAATTGGGGGAAAGTGACTTGCTGCCCAGGGTAACAGAGATAGAAAGTGTTAAGTGTCTGAGGTCAGATTTGAACTTTGGTCCTTCTGACTTCAGGGATGGTGCTCTATCCACTGTGCCATCTAACTGCCCAGGAAAGCTTTTTGACAAAGTATCTTATAGTTTTCTCATAGGGAACATAGAGAACATATAATAGTATGATCAGAGGGGTCCAAAACAAATTAGATGACCAAACCCATGAACAAGTTGTTAATGGTTTAATAGCAAGATGGCAGAAAGTCTCCAGAAAACTCCCCTATAGATCTATGCTTAGGCTTGGGCTGTTTAATACTTTTTTTGTCAAAGTCACGGAGAAAGGTATATATTGTATTCTTGTCACACTTTCAGTTGACAAAAAGCTGGGAAGGAGAGCTAACACATCAAATGATAGAATTATGATACAGGGGAATCTTGACAGGCCAGAGCATTCAACTAAGTGTAAACTGAAATAAAATTGTGAAGTTTTTACCTGGGTATCATAAATATGTGCATTGTACATGAATAGAGTACAATTGTTCTGTTAGAGAGAAATCTGAAAGTTTTTGTGCAAAGAAAGCTCAATATTAGTCAGCAGTGTAGTGTGGAAGCAAAAAAAAAATGCCAATACTTTATTGGGTAGGATTAAAACAGCTTTGATATAAAAGGGGGGTGATTATCACACCGTATTCTGCCTTTATCACACATCATATGGAATACTATGTTCAGTACTAGACACTATGGTATAAGTTGGACATTGATGAGTTGGAAAGTGTCCAGAGGAGAATAAGCAGCATGATGGAAATCTTGAGTCTGTAATATGGGCTTAAAAACATGGGGTTATTCACCCTGAAGAAAAGAAAATTTCTGGGAATATGATAATTGTCCTTAAGTATTTAAAGGATTGCCATATGGCTTTCTCTGTTTAATTGCAAAAGAAAGATTCCAGAAGCATTGAGTGAAAGTTACAAAGAAGCCATTTTAGTCTTAAAAATCAGTAAGCTCTTCCCAATACTGGGACCTGTCCAAGATGGTACGATCTACATCACCAAGAGATGGTTTCAAGTGGAGGTTGGATATCTGATTGTCAAGGGGTTCCATTCATATATGGGTTGGACTCAATATATGGCATCACTTTCAATTCTCAAGTTCTATAATTCAATGTACCTTTCATTGATCAATAAAATATGATTCATTATTATTCAGTTTCTAGAGAAGTAATAAAAGTGAAATGAGAGGATCTCAAGAATTCTCTGATTTCAAATTTCTATCAAAATTTCAACCCTTTTTTAAGCCTAAAATATAACATGGTTTATTAGTGTTCCTAATCTAGAGCTTTCCAATTCTGATTTTCTCAAAACTTTACCAAATAAAGCAAGTATAATGCTCAGTCTCCCAGCCGCAAATATTTGTACTTTTATTTCTTAAGGTAAATAAAAAAATATTCATAAATGACAGTTGGCTAAACATTAGAATTTACCAATAATGTAACATCTCACCTTGTATTCTAACCCTTCTTTGAATGAGAAAGAATTCAAGCAACTATGCATACATATAGGCATCAGTTAGGTGATTCAATGGTTAGAGTGCCAGGACTAGACTCAGGAATACATCTTCCTGAGTTCAAATCTGGCCTCAGACACTTGCTAGTTGTGAGACCCTAAGAAAGTCACTTGATCTTGTTTGCCTCAGTTTCCCCATCTGGGGAATAAACTGGAGAAGAAAAAAATGTAAAACACTCTAGTATCTTTGCCAAGAAAAATAGGATTACGAAGAATTGGATATGACTGAAAAACAACTGAAAAAATTATATACTTTTTATAGAAAATAAGATTTGCAGTGAAACTTGAAGGAATGCCAGGAACACAAAAGATAGAGATAAAGAAAGAGAGAACTCAAGATTTAGGGAACATTCAGTAAAATGCTTAGAATATGGAGATTGGAAGGTCACATATTCAAGGGACAAGAAGAGTGTCCTTAGCACTGAGTTGCAGATTATATAAAGTAAGCATAGAATATGAAAAAACTGGAATGGTTGGAGGAAGCTAGGTTAGGAGAGACTTTGAATGCTCAACAATTATAGTTAATCATATTAATAATAGAAAGTGACAGGAATTTATTGAATAGGAGGTGAGATGGTCAGGTTTGTAGTTCAGGCAGACCATTTTCATGGTTAGTTAAGTGTTAGATAGGTTAGAGAGAGAACTTTGAAGTGGAAAGACAAACCAATAGGCTATTGTAATAGTCCAAGTGTGAGGTAACGAGGACATAAATCAAGATGTTATCAGTGTCTGAAGAGAACAGATGGTATGTATGAGAGATCTTACAAAGGTAAAATCAAGAAACTTAGCAACAGATTGCGTCTTGGGAGACGGGATGAAAGGGATTTAGGAATCAAATGATATTTAAGCTAGGAGTTTGGATGATGGTGAGAATGGTAGTGCCCTTAACAGTAATAGGAAGTTTGAAGGTATGGAAGAATTCAATAGAAAGACTGAGTTCAATTTTGGATTTGCTGAATTTAAGAGGTCTGTGGAACATTCAGTTGATGATGTCTGATATGGTGCTTTCACAGTAGAATCAGTTGTTTTGCTCAAGGCAGAGCAAGAGAATGGATGACTTCCTGAGCTTTCTCCCAGCTCCATGATTTAACATATAAAATATAAAAACATACAAAAAAAAACCCTTAATCCCATGAAAAAATTGCTCCGCATCTGTGCAAATCTCCTCATAGAATTGAAAAATCAGAGAAAATTAAGCTAGCTATGAGCTAACAAACATTGTGTATCCCATGAAGCACTTGCCTATGAAGAGAGAGAAAATACCACTTTATAAGGCAGCTGAGTGGCACAGTGGATACAGTGCTGGACTGGGAGGGGGGAAGGGAGAGATTAAAATCTAGCCTCAGTCATTTGCTAGTTGTGCAAGCCTGGGAAAGTCACTTCATACTATTTGCCTCAGTTTTCCCATTTGTAAAATGAGCTAAAGAAGGAAATTGGGTCACAAATGAAAAACACCTGAAGAACATCACTTTCCAAATGCCCACTGAAACAGCAGATATATATTCCTTTTTCTTTTCTTTTTTTTTCTGCTAAAAGACCTTTTAAAACAGTTGAGAAATTTTACCTTGACTTTTATTTATAAACTTAAATTTTCTCTCTCCATGCCAGTACCAGCTTTTTCTAATGTAGTACTAGCTTTTATTAAGCATCTCTGATGAGCTGAATAGAGCTGAATAGACAAGGCAGTAGTATCTGGATGCCAAGGAAAACTAAGGAAAGACCCCTAAAAGAAATTTATACAACATGGAAAGAAATCAAATAGAATAGATGTAGATGAAAAAGATGAACATATGTGGAGAAAACAAATTAATTCATGAAATCTCAGTTCCATTCAAATATTTAAGAGGGAGAAGAAGGTGCTATTCAAGATACTCCAGCACAACAAAACACACCTTTCTGGGCTGTACCAAAAAAACCCCTCAAAACATCATAAGTACTTAATAAATTCCCATTGATTGATTGACATAAACATCCTTCCACTAGTATATATGATATAATCAATGTGACTTCTTCATAAAAATCCTTCTTCTGTCTATAACTTGCCCAATTGTGCTACTCCTTCTCATTTATATTTTGACTAATATAATTCTCCCAAAGCAAGTAGAACAACATAAAATAAAACACAAGCTTAGTACTCAAGCCTTGTTGATTGAAATTGATTTTTCTTTTCTTGATTTATAGAATCATTCCTTAGAATGTCACACTCTAAGACCACACCCATCAAGTTAAAGAGACAACTTCACTATTTCATTTCTAAAGGGAATCGATAAAATGATCAATGAGGAGGTCCACCTGATGAACAGGTCTAATAGCTTTTTTATGGTTAGGGCATTCTACAGGTACAACATGTAAGTTACAACTCTTAAGAGGTACACACCTCGTGGGGATTTTATTTATTGTCCCCAAATGGAGATAATTTAGCTGTTATCAATAAGAGTGTTATTCAGGCAGTGTTGGCTCAAGGCAGAGTTAAGATTCAAAGAGAACTTTATGGACTAGAACATTGGGTCAAATCTAATAACATTGAATTTAGTAGAGATAATTATTGTTTTACATGGTGCAAAATAAAACGCCAGTAATAAAATAGAGAAAGACATCACTAGAGTAGTACATCTGAAAGAGACCTTGAGGTTTTAATGATTGCAAGTTCAATAGGAATAAGCATTCTGCCAGGGAAGTCAAGAAAGATAATGTGGTCTTAGGTCCCATTAAGAGAAGTGTAGCATCTAACATTAGGGAAGTAATGGTCCCATTGTACTGTGCTTGACTCCAGCCATATCTAGACTGTTGTGTTCAGTTCTGGGAAATGCTTTTTAGAAGTAAGATTGAAAAGCTTTAAAGTTAACAGAGGGAAGTAACCAAGATGGTCAAGAGCCTTGAGTTCAGGTCAGGTGAGGATGAATTGAAGGACTGGGGAATGTTTAGCCTGGAGAAGAATTTAAGAGTATGTGATCTCTGTCTCAAATTATCTGAAGTGCAGTCCTATAGAAAAGGGATATGTTCTATTTGGCCCTTGAGGCCGAAATAGAAACAATAAATGGGGATTTCTAGAAGCCAATGTAAGCATAATGCAGAAAGTACTCAAAATTAAAACTACCTTAAAGTACAATAGATACTTGGATAGATGGAAGATTATCCTTTAGATACCTTGCAAGGTAATGTGATTTTTGAGCTTTCTATAGACTCTTTTTTAGGTATATTTTAGAGAACATATTTATTCATGTATCAGTTGGACTAAATAGCTTCTAAGAACTACTGCAATTCTGAGATCCCCTTAATTCCATATCAGTTCTTCAAGGAACCTCTAACTGAAAGCCAGTTTTAATCCAAGGAACCAAAATGGATTTAGAGAAGATTCTGAAAAATTATATGTTAATTGAAATGATTAGGTAGCACCACAGTTATTTTCCTATACACAGCTTTGCTCAGGGGGATAAGCAATAAGAAAAAGGAATTTTCAAACTTGGGCAATTTCACAAATCTTCTTTTAAAAATAATTCATACTTGTGAAATTTCCAATCTAGGTCACTACCTAAATGCATAAGGCATACTACATTAATGGAGCATGTGCACTATTGAAATAGACAAGTCATTTTAGAAAATATATTAAATCTGTGAAAAATCTAGACAACCCATAAATTTTGCTAATCCTCATCCATCAAGGCTTCTCTTTTCTCCATCCTAATGACACATACTCACTTCCTCTTTCCTCATTCACTCAACAATTTTAAATGCCTATTGTGTGCCAAATAATGTCAGGAGCTAGATAGATGGGGTTATAAAGACCAGACTGTCTTTGTTCCTGAGGATCTACCTGTTAAGCTAAGAGAAAATAAGCTTTGAAAAGATTTTATTTAACTGACATAAAATTTATTTGTGTCATCAATGCTATAAATTCCAATTAAACTTTAAATCCTTCATCCAATGTATCATTATGGTATTTGGTGATCCTTCCAGTGTAACCCAAGTTGGAGCGGGTATTATCAAGCTGGAATGACATTGACTACAGGCCCAGAGATATTCTTTGCCAAGAGAAGAATGGATCATCACCAGAGTTCACCATTTCAAATGGTTGTATGTGTGTATTTTTAGATTTGCTGATGAAATTCATAAGAATCAAACACTAAGAGTGGGAAATATCTATGTTAATAAACTACTCATTGTTTATAGTATATTATACTATATAGCACACATATATAGTATAACAATATATAATATAATATATAGTATAGCATAATACAAGGATAACTTGTATTCATAAAAAAAACATGTTTTCAAAGGTTTGATGGAAGGAAATAGGTTCCTCTTTATTGAAGCTCTCCTAATCTAGATAATTGAGAATCCTTTTCATGTCTGCTGGGATGGAGATTCCTGTTCTGGTTTGAATTTTACTGGGTGGCTGCTAAAATCTTTTCCAGTTTGGAGCTTCTGAGATACTCAAAGTACTTAGGTTTGTAGTCATTTGTTTTATCCATTCAAATGAAAATTACTGAAAGTTTTATATTAATTCCATAATAGCTGAAACGCTGGACTTGGAATCAGGTCAAGTAAAGAATCTTGCCTCAGATACTTGCTAGCTGTGTGACAATGGCCAAACTCACTGCATCTCTCGGCTCTTTAGTTTCTTCAACTGCTAAATGGGGAAATAATAACAGCAACTCATAGGGTTGTTAGGATGAGAAGCACATCCTGAGAGGTACTAATTGTAAAAGAAAACCTACATGGGGAGGTCTTTAGCAATGCAGGTGGGGAAATCAGGAAAGACTTCTGGAGAGGTTGCATCTGAATAAGACTTTAAAGCACAGTTTCTTAACCTGGGGATGATTTCAGGTGGCTCACCAAATTGTATGGTAAAAAATTTACTTTCACTAACTTCTAACTGAAATTTTCTATTATAAATGTAGGCAACAGACATGGTTCAGAAATGGGGTCCATGGGCTTCACCATAACAAGGTTAAGAACCCCTACTTTAAGAATGGATAATTACAGAGAGAGGGAAAACATATGTTCCTGTTGTCAGATAAGCAAAGGTACACAGATAGGAAAGCATGGAGAGGAGGCATAAAAGCTAATGGAAGAAAGAGCATCACTAGCTTATAAAGGAATTTCTCTTGCTCCATAAGAATCATGGAAGACCCTATATTTATGCCCACCTGCATTTTTGATTTCCTTCACAAGCTAATTGTACAATATTTCAGAGTCTGATTCTTTTTGTACAGCAAAATAACGGTTTGGTCATGTATACTTATTGTGTATCTAATTTATATTTTAGTATATTTAACATCTACTGGTCATCCTGCCATCTGGGGGAGGGGGTGGGAGGTAAGAGGTGAAAAATTGGAACAAGAGGTTTGGCAATTGTTAATGCTGTAAAGTTACTCATGCATATAACTTGTAAATAAAAGGCTATTTAAAAAAAAAAGAATCATGGAAGACTTTGCAGTAGAGGAAAGGTAAGGATTAATTGAATGGAAATCATTGCAATTGAATCACTAAATTTATACATCGAAAAGATAGTAATGTAGCAGTTAGGGCTACCCTCAAAAGTTGATAAATATTGAATATTATTTTATATATTTATTCATTAATAATGATGACAAAATAGTATTTCAAATAGCACTGATTTGGTGTTCTAAAGTTTGTGTTATCATTCGATTCTCATATTGACCCTGTGAAGTATGTGTTCTTATTATCCTCATTTTACAGATGAAGAAACTGAACCTGTGAGAAGTTAATGGCTTTTCCAGGAATAGTATAGTTAATAAAGATATGAACTAGAATTAGAATTCATGTCTTTACCCTAACTCCAAATCCAGAATTTTATCTACTCTGCCAAGTTTCCTCAACTTAAAAAAATAGAATTTTTTTGGGGGAAACTTTGGGTCATTAATGAAATTTTGTATTTCCTAAAGGTAATCCCACTCTTCTCTTCCTGTGCAATTATGTCCAACTCAACAACTTTCTTTTCCCTCTGTCCCAGATATTTGTACTAATGGATGAACTTTAGGTTGCCCATCCAAATTTATTCTATAATTATAATTGTATGTGAGTCTCTAAGAATTAAAAATGAGCACCACATAAGGGCAATGGAGAGGCCCATGGTGAATGTGAGCAGGAGGTAGCATATAACCACTAATGAACTATTAATAAGGACAAGAGAATGGAGCATCTCCAGGGAGACTGATAATGGACTATTCATGTGGCAAAACACAGGATATCTGTGGACAGTAACAATGCTCCACAGAAGCCCTCATTCTCAGAAGAACTTGGGGCAGCATCTAGCAGGCTGAGTGGATCCCTTACGGTGAACTTATGAGAGGACATGGACAAAAGTCATACCCAGGGAATGATGTGATTTATCCTGTCATGGAGTGCTCTCCAATTGATGAAATCCATTGGTGTTTTTAACTATCTGATTATGTCTAGTGCCAGTCCCTGAGGTTTGAAGCCTGAGCATTATCTTTAACTCTTTTCCCTTTCATCATTTCTCATATACTACTAATATACAGGTATTCTCTATCTTACCTCCTCCATATCTATCATCTCTCTTTCCACTACTAGCACTCAGAGTTTAGACTTCAAAATAATAGCGTCACAAAAGTTCCAAATTGGAATTCCAAAATTCACCTAGTCCAAAGAAACATGTATCTGCTCTATTACTTTCCCCAAAAGGGGTCATGGGATAGAATATACATTTATAAAGTCTTTTTCCTGCCAGGCACTGTGCTATGTGCTTTTTAAAATACTATATTTTTAAATCATTCAACCTGTGTCATTTATTTAACTTAAAGACTTTCACTGAGCAGGCACCCACAAGTCCATTTCATTTTGGGGAGCTTGATTCGAGTTGTTAGCCACTTTTCCTTGTCTTTTCCCCTAAAACTGAGCCTTCTACCCAGTATTCTTAAGTCCTCTCCCAAGTACCAATCACAGTAAATTTATTTCCTATTTCCATAGTTTAGTCCTTCAATTTCTTGAAGAAAGTTATCACCTCCCCAACTCCATCCCACTTTACTTTCTATCCACTATCCAAGCTAAACATTCCCAATTCCCTTTCAATGATTTTCATATTATCTATTTGGTCTTTCCCAATTGTCTCCTTATTAGTTTTCTGCTTTTACTCTGTTTTTCTTCCATCCTGTCCTTGATGAGAAAAGAGAGCAATAAAAATGAGAACCCCATGACAGCAATGGAGAAGCACAGGACAGGTGAGAAGAGCCACTCATTTTACTTCTTCCATGAAATGCTAAGTTTTCCAACAACTAAATTTAGAAAAGATTGTAGAAGAATCAGTGTTTGACAAAAATCATGGGGACTATTCTATATTTGAAGAATACAGCCAACCACCATAGAAAGCGTCTCGCAAATCAATTATACTGTATATACATACATGGTGATTTGCAATGCATCTGTCCCAACACAGTATGGGAGCCAATAAAGCAGATGTCTTTGTACTCGGCTCTCCTGGTGTATCAGGCTAATCACCTAAAAGGAAGGACTGACAATGACTTGCCAGCTTACCCAGAGGAAGTTCTTAGGGAAGTTCCCAAAGCTTCATGTATAAGTAAACGGCTTGAAAACTAGAAGTGACCTAGAACTTGAATTTGGGAATGCTCTATTTTATAGGAAAAGTAGCTGAGGTTAATTCTAAGGTGCTAAGTGGGCCATTCAAGATCACATCAAGTTGAATGGATGCACAAGAACGGATCAAATCTTTCATCTCTGGCTCCAAATGGACTGCTCTTTCATCACAATGCTCATGAGCAAAGTTTTTGCTGCTACAATCCATGATGGTTTAGAAGACATCCTGTTCTTTTATTCTTTTGAGAGTTGCTAAGATATTAGAACAGATCATCAAAATAAGAATTTGTCTATACTATGAGATTTTTAAGAATACCCAATTGTCTCTGCTTGGAGGTAGGGCAGAATAATTAATCCTTGTTATTCTAATTTTAAAGGTCTTTATTGCACTGGGGAAACTTTCTTGCTACCACCCTCATTCTCTGTCTCTCTTTCTCTCTGTCTCTGTCTCTGTCTCATCTTTTAAATATACATACACATATAATGTGGTACATGTATATAAAAATGAGAAAATAACAATACACAGTTCAACTGTGGGAGGAAACAACAGTTTGCATATGAACACAGCTGTATTCTTCTGATATCCTAGCTGAAGCATAAATGACAGAAAAAATTTACCCTGGAATATGAATATGCATGTGAAAGTATATTTCAGAACATGTCTTCCTTCATCTTAATAGTATGCAACTTTGTACTTTGGGAAACGATGTCATTAAGGGAACAGGACAATTCTGGGTATCAAATGAAACAAAGTTTGTGAAAGTGGGAATTATCCTGAACCTGGAGTCCAGAAGACAGAAATTGGACTCCTACCTCTGAAACTTATTGGCTGTGACAACCCAGGCAAGTCATTTAACTCCTCTCAGCACTAGTTTTTTCAACTGGATAAGAGGGATAATGAGTTATTTTATCCCAAATTGTTTTATTAAATTAAATAATTAAATGTGCAAGACTTTGCAAACCTTAAATAAACCTATTTTCCCTCCACATTTATGCATGTATATACGTGCATATATATTTGAAATGTATTATATACCATATTCATATGCATATGTATATGTATTATGTCATACATGCAACTTTATGGGTATAGGCAACTCTCATTGTGTTAACTCATTTCACCAAGGAGAGCAGCAATTAATCACTATTATATATATACACATGCATATATATTATATATATGGGCATAGGATAAGGGATCATTTGATTTATTTTTGATCTTTCTTTTTCTTTCCTTTTATTTTCATTTTTCTTTTTAATTTCCTATTCCTAGAACACTATTAAGCACTTAGTAGCCACATTATAGATGCTTGCTGAAATAAATTGGACTGAATCCTTGTTATCAAATCGAGCTTTTTATCCAGCGTGCCAGATTGTATTTCTAAAATAATTTATACAAGTTGGTGATTATTATTGTTATAATCATTGTGATTATATCATTACCGCAGCAAAAAATATGAGAGAATTAGTCAAAATTCCATTATAATGCCAGTGGCCCAGAACTAATACTAGCAGAATAAATGTATGGAATTTCCACGCCTATAATGAGGAAAGCAGCATATAATATTCTGTAGCCGGTGTTATGCAACTTAATATACAGTATAATTCAAACTTTACTGTAATGATTGAATTTCATCTTACAGGATTGCTTCTGCAAATCATCTGGAAAGAACCATGACCAGACATACATTAGAGTGACTATTTTATCAGCCACCACACAGGCACTTTAGCTTGGGTGTATTGTTTACTGTTAATGACCTAGCTGTACAGATGCTGTGTCCTTAGGCCAAAGTAATCCTTGCTCTGCTGGTTCCTGGTCTCATTCCTCCAACTCTAGCTTTGATCCCTGGGGGATTGCTGTAATTTAGCCTCTGAAAACTCAAAAGAGAAGGGCTGGCTTAGAATGAAAGCTCTAAGGGCATCTGCAAATTGAAGAAATAACCCATGACCACTCATGCTAGTGTTAAAAGTAATGAGAGAAAGTTGCACAGAGATAAATTATGGGGCGAGAGATGGTGATGTCAGGAAAAAATTGTTGAACTGAGCTCTCCAAACAAACAGCGAACTACCTAGGAAAGCACTAACTTTCCTTCAGATGTTTGTAAACAAATGCATATGTGACCATTTTTCAGTTAAGATGTATTGGAGATTCTCATTAAAAGTACAGGTGGATTCAATGATCATTGAAATTCTATGATTGTTTGACCCTCTTTATAATTCTATTTCTATCTTGAACACAGTGTGGAGAAAAGCAAGCCATCTTTCTTCAAAACCCTTTGCTATATCCAAATTATCCATCCACTGAGCTTCATAAGCTTGACATCAAACCGGTCTTTTCAATCTTGACCATTTTCTATATCCAATTAACTGCCAAAATTGTCTTGTCTACCTTCCTCTCACATGTATATCTCTTTTCTATTCACATGGTCGCCACCCTCTTTTTGTGATTTTGTGTGTTTTTTATGTTTCTGGTGCTTAGCACATAAGCGTTTCCTGTATATTTTCATTTCATTTCATTAAATCCCTTTGTCACTTATGTGCCCTCATCACATCTCACCTAATGTGAGATGTAACAGCCTTTTAGCTGATCAGCTAATCTCAAGTTTATCCTTAGCCCAACCAAAGTTCCACAAAGCTACCACTTTCTAAAATGAGAGCTTTTCATTTTCTAAAATACAGACCTAACCAAGTTTCCTTCCTCCTTCAGTTCAATAAACTCCAGTGGTTCCCTACTATTTCCTCTATGATCAAATATAAAACATTATGTTGGTCATTTTGGCTTTTCATCCTTCATCCCTTTCCGGGTTTGCCAGCCTTCTACTATCCCCTACACAGATCCATGGACCACATATTCCTTAGACTCTTTGATCCATCTCAACTCTATTCTTTTGCACTGGTTGTTTCATATGTCTGGAATTTGTTCCCTCCTCACATCTCTGATTTCTTTAAGAATCAATTTAATCAAAACTACCTGCTTAGTATCTCTTCTCTAAAGTTATTTTCCTTCTACTTGATAGATAGCTTGTCTGTACTTAGCTATTTACATATATCTCATTACATATGTAAGGGCAGAAACTAATTTTTTTCCCTTTCTTAGTAACCCCGGTGTTTAACATAGTCCTTAGCCCACAAAGTGCTTACATTTGGATTGTTTATGAACTGAATTCAAATCCCTTTAGCAATTATCTATTTCTGTTATCTCTCAGTCTTCTAATCCTTTCTGCC
This sequence comes from Sarcophilus harrisii, assembly GCF_902635505.1. Classification (NCBI taxonomy): domain Eukaryota; kingdom Metazoa; phylum Chordata; class Mammalia; order Dasyuromorphia; family Dasyuridae; genus Sarcophilus; species Sarcophilus harrisii. The sequence goes on from NC_045429.1 coordinate 7,794,667, forward strand.
ATTATAACTCTCTGTAATTCTCCATCACCAGAGTTCCTTCCATTCTGAAAGTTTATGATATTGTGTCCGCCAACCTTTAGATTTTCCTTTCTGGAATGACATACCCAGGACTTGGTTGTGGCTATAATAGAAATCAACATAGAAGAATAGAGAGGGGCTAGTTTTTTGAGTCAGAAATTAAAGAGATGTCTACATATTCAGTTCAGTTCTATTGGAATACACATCATAAACTAAATACAGACAGATCAAGTCTGGCTCTCAGACTTCCTATCTGGTTTCTCTACCAGTTCCTGCTTCCTAGCTTCCAAAATGGAAATTATTTCAATTATTATCTTACGGGCCTATTGTGTGATCCACTAAAATATAAATGTAAAGTACAATCTAAAATATTTATATAAATGTCAACTATCATTTATCCAATACCATGGTAATTTCCGTGGCAATTACTGGCAGGCCAAAATTAACAAGCATCTTCTTAAGGCCTGCAGAGATGCTGCAGCCAATACTACCATAATTAAGCACCACCAATATTTACTTAGAAATATTATGTATCAGGCATTATGCTAAGGGCTTTACACTTACACATTTGATCACCATTTAATCACAATATACAAGATGAGGTTCTTTGATCAGACATTAAGACTTGTTATTCAAGATATGATTCTAAATCACTAAGGAGATTTAAAGATTCAATATACATCAATTTTACTGAATTCGGCAAAATATGTTAATATTCCATCGCTCTAACTTCATTGATGAGAATATTGGATCCAGTGATGTAAATTGTAACCCATCCATGACTGTCCATTCTGTGCTCCTCTTGCATAATATAAAATCTTATATATTCTGCCCAGTTGATTCACCTTAAATGCTGAAACCCTTTTGATTTTTCTTAACATTATGTAAGGACACTTATGAATTAAATCAGCTGTCCCTCCCTGTTGACACATAACAGCCCGTATTCTTTTATCTTATATTTTTGATGACATCCTTTACTCCCTTTCTTTTTCATAATTCCCAGTTTGCAATGTGTTGCAGCCTATTCCCACCCACCACAAACCTTTCTGCTGCCCTCATTTTCATACTCATTTTCCATTTTTCAAAGACAGCAGTGTTCCATGTCTTGAATCCAAACAACACCAGAAGAATATTGGCATTAAACAGATGGGCATTTATTTCAGGCAGAAGGTTGTGATCATTAAAAATAACTTTGCAATTTCCCAAAGGCAATTCAGTCTTCTGTTCTCCTATTCAAGATTGGGCCCGATCCATTGTCCATTTCCAGTACTTGTCCAACAAAAATAACACTGATACAAGCCCTCCATCCTCATCTCCACTTCCTGTCTTCTTACATTCTAGCTAAAATCTCATCTTCAGCATGAAGCCTTTTCTTATTTCTCTTCATTTCAATGCCTTCTCTTTGCTCATTTTTTTTCAATTTTATCATGTAAATATCTTGCTTATACATAATTATTTGTGTGTCATCTTCCTCATTAGATTGTGAACTCCTCAAAAGTAGTTACTATCTTTGTATCCCCATATAGTACCTAGTCCATAATTGGTACTTAATATATATTTATTGATTGTATGTATGTGTACACTAGTAGATTTTAAATAGATAGATAGACAGATAGATAGATGATAGATATATAGATGATAAATAGATAGATGGCTAGATCTATTGATGGAAGGTCAGCCAGCCCATGGTTAGATATCTATCTTACATTCCGGCTATCCTCCAATTCCTGTAAAGCATTCCTTCTTCCTCTCCACCCCAGAATCACTCCCTTTCTTCATGATGTAACTCAAGCACTATCCTCTGCAGAAGGGGTGGAAGACCTTGTTTTCTGCTAACGGCCATTTGGACATTTATAACATCACGGGACGTACAAAATAGTCAGTTTATAGAATTTAAGCAGTTGGAGGTTGATGTACTCAGCTTTCAGCTCATCATGGCCTCTGTGTTTGTCTATGCAAATAATTTTGTGGGCTTTATACAGTGAGCAGTGAGATATTCTCCATTCCTGTTCTACAGGAAGCCTCTCCTGATTCACCTAAGATTTAGTGTCCCCCTCCTTAACTATCTTATACTGAACTGTTTTTTTAAAATCCTATTTAGCTACTTTCTGTTTATTCTGTATGTATTTCTACATGTACTTCTTGCTTTCTTCATTAGAATGTAACCCCTAGAAGTTAGATTTTATTCTTTATGTATCTCCAGTGTCCAGCAGAATAATATGAAACATAGTAGGAACATAATAAATGCCTTTTAATTGGTATATACATGTGTGCATATACTTGCATAGCTTCTATATATTATAGATAACATCCTCATGTACACATTCATCCTACTGGAAGACTTGGAAGGTTTTGATCTATATCACTGATAAAATCACAGACCCACTAAGGTATTCTCCTGATTACAACATAATTTTGTAGAGCCTGATGTATATTAGGCTTGAATGCCTTATAATTGTTTTAACCTCCTATCTTAAGTGATACATTTTAAAGTCTGAACCAAGAACTTTCTATCTTGGGTTTTGTGACATTTCAGTGCCTCCCCAGGCATCTAGAACCTGCTGGTTAATTTTATCCTGGCAGTAATGGCAAAGAAAATCACCATAATATTATACAGAATAATTACAGACACTGAAAGGACTTCACTATCTATAGGCAATCTTCATTTGACGCTCAACTAACTCTCCTGTTTGCAGATGACATCACACTGATTTTATCAAGCTTTGGATTACCAAAGGATTTCTATGATGAGTTCCACAAGCATTTTCACAACTTTGCCCCGATTATTTATACAGGAATAAATAGTAAATCTACACAGGAATAAATAGTAGACTATGTAAATTTATACAGTGATGTATAGTAAATTTATACAGGAATAAATAGTAGACTATGTAAGAGCATGGGTTTGGAGCTAGAAGGTAACTTAAAGGCTATCCATCCAACATCCTTATTTTAAAGATGACAAAATTGTAGTACAGAGAACTGAACCACCTTGCTCAGGTGTACTCAGCCAGAAATATGAACTTAAACTTTCCTGCCTCTACCATATTCATTCCTCTTGCTGTCAAAGAACTGATGGAAAGGATAAAAAATTCCACTTTTGCAAGTAATATGCTATACAAAATATGTCTGTAATCATGTGACTGACAAAAAAGAATGTTAGGTTCTTCTTTGAATGTTTGTTGACTATTAAACACAAAACATTTGACTCCGTAAAGAAAAATACCACTTTGAGTTTTCTTACAACAAATTATTCAATTTTTATTCAAGAGTTTTTATTCTATTTATTTTTATTTTATTCACAATTTCTTGTGTAACAGTAGATATCACCATCCCTGTAACCATTATGTCAAATAAGGCACTTGCTGACCCAGAGCATTAACTATCAGGCTGGAGGAACTCTGTCAGGGAGTTCAGGTTGACGTGCGATTTTTCTGTAGCTGGGGAAGTCCTGCAGGTGCCATTGTTTTGTGATGATGTGGAGCTGATTTATTGTTGAATCATTTGGTCATGTCCACCTCTCCGTGACCCATTTGGGGTTTTCTTGGCAAATATACTTTGGTGGTTTCCATTTCCTTCCCCAGCTTATTTCACCAGAGGCAGACAGGATGAAATGCCTTGCCCCAGACCATGAAGCTAGTATCTGGGGCCAGACTATCACTCAGAGAGATGAGTCTTTGGATTGATTCTAACCTCAGGACATCTTGGATATTTCTGTATGTGGAAACTTAATGTCAAACAACACAAGAGCACTCTCAAGGTTTTAACAACTTTGGGATTGTGTGACATGGGAGGCAGTGGGCATGGTGACCTCCGAATGTGAGCTATTTACTCTGTTCAGAGAAGGCATTTGGCTCATGACACTAACAGACATTAGTTGTCAAAAGAAAAATGAGGAGATTCCATATTTAGAGAATCCACTCCAAATGTTCTGTTCGTATGGACTATTTGTGTCTGATCCATGGCAGAGAGCTCTGAGCTCATATTGGTCTGATCAACCATAGTTGGGCACAGTACGAGTAAGTGCATTGATTATAACATAGGGATGTCATTTTGAGATCTGGAGCAATCAATTAACTAATACAACTAATTACAAACAACTACCATTCATAGGTTAAATTGATTGTTTCAAAGCATTTAGCAGTAGATACTGCATTTTGAAGAGAGAAACGCTTATATGCAAATGAAATTGTACTCAAGATAGGACTGAGGAGATCAATTTGGCCATTCAGCTCCTAGTCTGTCGATTTATGGATCTTTGGAAGCCCAGTTTCATTTTTATATGACCCTGGCAGAACTTTGTTCAGTCAGGTCTCTCTAAACATGTCTGTAAATATGTGTTTTTTTTCACAGTAGGAAATGAGCAAATAAGATAGGGATAACATGAAATTAAAGTTAACAATAATTAACAATAACTAAAGAATTCCACTGACAAGTAGGATATTGAATTGCAAAAGATCAAAAACTCATTGAAGAGAACAGGATCGTGAATTGAAGACAAGACAGAGAAAGAGGATCTAATTGAAAGAAAAATAATTCATCTAAATTAACTTTGAAGCAAATTGTAAGACTGGAGAATGATTCCATCAGACCAAAACAATGACATTCAGTGGAATAAACTAATTGACAAAGAAAAATGTGAATAAAGCTATTGAAAAAATAATTCTTAAAAATTAGAACTGAACAAATTAGAAACTATGATTCATTGGACAGCAAGAAATCGTCAAGCAAAAGACATAATGATAAACTGAAAAAAACCACTGAGATTCTATTGAATGGACAGATTGAAAATAGATCTAGAGATAATCTGAGGATTTTGATGAAAATATGAATCAAAAAAACCCTAGATACTATTTACAAGAATCAATCTAAAGAAACTGCTCAGAATGTAATAAAACTCAGAAGAAAATAGGCATTAAAGAATTCACTGAACACATTGAGAAACCTAAATAAACCCAAGAATATGTGGCAAAATTTCTAGAACATATCATGGATTAAGGAACAAAATTTTCACAGCCAAAAACCATTTAAATATCCGAGGTGACAAATAAGGATCACTCAAGATCTGGCTCTCTAAACATATAAAAGGAAAGAAGGGCCTGAATATGATATTACAGAAAGCACAAGAACGCAATTGAAGATCAGCCAAGGAATAAACTTACAGCTAAGCTGAGCATTTTCTTCCAGGGAAGAAGACTGGACATTTAATGAAACAAATGAATCCATTTGTTTCTGGAAGAAAAACCAGAACTAAACAAAAAATTTGATCCAAGAATAGAAACCATAGAGATGCAGAAGGTAAAAATAACTCCTTGAGAATTGTATTTCTATTGGATATAAAAAGAATACATGTATACAATTGATAGTACTGAATACTAAATAAATACAGAAGCTAGATTTGGAAAAGTGGATGATGGCAGAATAAGCAGTGTGAAGGAGGGATAAAAAGAGGAAACTAATCCAAAAATGAGGCTCAAGAAAGACTCTATGAATCTGAAGGAATTTGAAGGGAGAAATTGTAATCTTACTTCTCATAGAGTTACTCAAAGAAAAATAATTGACATTTGTTAGAGAAAATTCTTCCCTATTATAAACGGGAGAGAAAAGAAAAGAAAAAAGAGATAGAATAAGGGAAGGAAGGGGTAAAAGACCTCCCAAAAGGGGAGGGAGGGATTATAAAGAGGATAATATGTAGATACAGAGGGGACATAGTTTACAAAGAGGTGATAAGAAAATGATTGGCATTAGATTTAAGTAAAGTCACAATCTGGGCTATTAAGGATGGTCAAGGAATACAGATTTAGTAATTTAAACCGAAATGTAAATGGGATAGAACTCCCATAAAGAGGAGGCAGATTAAAGACGGACTAAAAGTCAGAACCCTACAAGAGTAAGTTTACAAGAAACACATTATAAAGGTTGGGGATGGCAAGATAAAAAGTAAAAGGACTGTATTGGAGCAAAATCTATTATACTATAGGGTGAAGTCCCAAAAGAGGGTAGCTATCACTGATCAATCAGAATCAATGTTTCAAAAAGCTATTAAAATTGGGGATGCATAAATAAAAAAGGTGAGAAGGAAACTATATCTTCTAAAGGGTGAGTCATAAACAACAGAGCAATCTATCAAAAGTAAAATATTACACCAAGTAGGGAAGGAAACTCAACTTCCTAAAGGAGAAGTTAAGAAATGCAAGAAGAAATATTACAACAAAACTGTAATGTAGGAGATCTCAACCTTGCACCTCAAGGGAGATTAGAGTGCAAATCAAAACCACAAAACAGAATCAATGTAAATAGAAATTAAAGAAAGTAACTAGAATATTAGGAAAAAAATTAGGTATGTCTGGATCTTTGGAAGAAAATTGAAATGGAGATAGAAGGGAATATACTTTCTTCTCAGCAGTTCATGGAACCTATTCAAAAATTGACCATATATAGGACATAAGGACCTCAAAATTAAATGCAAGAAAGCAGAAATAGTAAATGCTTTCTTTTCAGATCATGATGCAATAAAAACTACATTCAACAAAAAGTTAGGAAATAGACCAAAAAGTAATTGGAAACTAAACAATCTCATCTTAAAAAATGATTGGGTGAAGTACAAATTATAGATACTAATTAATAATTTCACTCAAGATAATGAACAATGATGAGACATCATACCAAAATTTGTGGGATGCAGCCAAAGCGGTAATAAGAGGAATTTTATATCCTTAGAGGCTTACTTGAAATAAAACAGAGAAAGAAAAGATTAATGAATTGGGCTTGCAACTAAAAAACTAAAAAAGACCAAATTAAAAACCCTAATCAAATACTAAATTGGAAATTCAAAATTAAAAGGAGAAATTAAAATATTGAAAGTAAAAACTATTGAACTAATTAATAAAACTAAGAGTTGGTTCTATGAAAAAGCCAATAAAATAGATAAGCCTCTTGGTAAATCTGATTAGAAAAAGGAGGAGGAAAATGAAATTAGTAGCCTTAAAAATGAAAAGGGAGAACTTTCCACCAATGAAGAGGAAATCAGAGAAATAATAAGGAGTTATTTTGCTCAACTTTATGCCAATAAATTTGATAACCTAAGTGAAATGGATGACTACCTCAAAAATACAGACTTCCCAGACTAACAGAGGAAGAAGTAAATATTTGAATAGTCCCATTTCAGAAAAAGAAATAGAACAGGCAATTAAAAACTCCCTAAGAAAAATCCCCTAGGACCAGATGGATTTACATGTGAATTTTCAAACATTTAAAGAACAATTGGCCCCAATGCTATATAAATTATTTGATAAAATAGGGAATGAAGGAGTCCTACCAAATTCCTTCTATGACACAGACATGGTACTTGATACCTAAACCAGGTAGGCTGAAAACAGAGAAAGAAAATTATAGACCAATCTCCCTAATGAATATTGATGCTAAAATCTTAAATAAGATGTTAGCAAAAAGACTTAAGAAAATCATCTCCAAGATAATACACTATGATCAAGTAGGATTTATACCAGGAATGCCGGGCTGGTTCAATATTAGGAAAACTATCAATATAATTGGCCATGTTAATAACCAAATTAACAAAAACCATATGATCATCTCAATAGATGCAGAAAAAGCATTTGATAAAATCCAACATCCATTCCTATTAAAAAACACTTGAGAGTATAGGAATCAAAATGGACCTTTCCTTAAAATAATCAGCAGCATCTATTTAAAACCATCAGTAAGCATCATATGTAATGGAGACAAACTGCAACCATTCCCTAATAAGATCTGGAGTGAAAACAAGGTTGCCCATCATCACCGTTATATTTAATATTGTATTAGAAACGCTAGCTATAGCAATAAGAGCTGAGAAAGAGATTAAAGGAATAAGAATAGGCAATGAGGAAGCCAAATTATCACTCTTTGCATGACATGATGGTATACTTTAGAGAATCCCAGAGATTCTGCTAAAAAGTTATTAGAAATAATCCACAACTTTAGAAAGTTGCTGGTTATAAAATAAAACCCACATAAGTCATCAGCATTCTTATATATCACTAACAAAAATCCAACAGTCAGAGTTACAAAGAGAAATTCCATTTAAAGTAACTACTGATAATATAAAATATTTAGGAAATCTATCTGCCAAGGGAAAATCAAAACTTTATGAGCAAAATTACAGACCACTTTTTACACAAATTAAGTCTGATCTAACCAATTGAAAAATATTAAATGCTCTTGATAGAGCGACAAATATAATAAAGATGAAATATTACCTAAACTAATCTATTTATTTAGCTATACCAATCAGACTCCCAAAAACTATTTTAATGACCTAGAAAAATAACAACAAAAGTTCATATGGAAAAACAAAAAGGTCAAGAATTTCAAGGAATTAATGAAAAAAAAATCAAATGATGGTGGCTTAGCTGACCATGATCTAAAAATTATATTATAGAGCACAGTTACCAAAACTATTTGGTATTGGCTAAGGAATAGATTAGTTGATTAGTGGAATAGATTGGGTTCAAGGGATAAAACAGGCAACAAATATAGCAACCTAGTCTTTGACAAACCCAAAGACCCCAGCTTTTGGGATAAGAACTTACTGTTTGATAAAAATTGCTGGGAAAAATTGAAACTAATATGGCAGAAACTAGGCATTGATCCATACTTAACGTCACACACCAAGATAAGGTCAAAATGGGTTCATGACCTAGGCATAAAGAATGAAATATTAATAAATTAGAGGAACATAGGATAGTTTACCTCTCAGACCTGTGAAGGGAAGGTCTTTATGACCAAAGAAGAACTAGAGATCATTACTGATCACAAAATAGAAAATTTCGATTATACCAAACTGAAAAGTTTTGTACAAACAAAACTAATGCAGACAAGATTAGAAGGGAAGCTATAAACTGGAAAATATTTTTACAGTCAAAGTGTTCTGATAAAGGCCTCATTTCCAAAATATATAGAGAATTAACTCTAATTTATAAAAATCAAGCCATTCTCCAATTGAAAAATGGTCAAAGGATATGAACAGACAATTCTCAGATGAAGAAATTGAAACTATTTCTAGTCATATGAAAAGATGCTCCAAGTCATTATTAATCAGAGAAATGCAAATTAAGACAACTCTAAGATACTCACTACACACCTGTCAGATTGGCTAAGATGACAGGAAAAAATAATGATGATTAGTTGAGAGGGATGTGGGAAAACTGGGACATTGATTCATTGTTGGTGGAGTTGTGAACGAATCCAACCATTTTGGAGAATAGTTTGAACTATGCTCAAAAAGTTATCAAACTGTGCATACCCTTTGATCCAGCAGTGTTACTACTGGGATTATATCCCAAAGAGATTATAAAGAAGGGAAAGGGACCTGTATGTCACAGAATGTTTGTGGTAGCCCTTTTGTAGTGGCTAGAAACTGGAAACTGAATGGATGTCCATCAGTTGGAGAATGGCTGAATAAATTGTGGTATATAGAAAATTATGGAAATATTACTGTTCTGTAAGAAATGACCAACAGGATGATTTCAGAAAGGCCTGGAGAGACTTACACGAACTGATGCTGAGTGAAATGAGCAGGACCAGGAGATCATTATATACTTCAACAACAATACTCGATGATGACCAGTTCTGATGGATCAGGCCATCCTCAGCAACGAGATCAACCAAATCATTTCTAATGGAGCAGTAATGAACTGAACTAGCTATGCCCAGAAAAGAACTCTGGAGATGACTAAAAACCATTACATTGAATTCCCAATCCCTATATTTATGCACATCTGCATTTTTTATTTCCTTCACAAGCTAATTGTACAATAATTCAGAGTCTGATTCTTTTTGTACAGCAAAATAATGTTTTGGTCATGTATACTTATTGTGTATCTAAGTTATATTTTAATATATTTAACATCTACTGGTCATCCTGCCATTTAAGGGGAGGGGAGTAAGAGGTGAAAATTAGAACAAGAGGTTTGGCAATTGTTAATGCTGTAAAGTTACCCATGTATATATCCTGTAAATAAAAGGCTATTAAATTAAAAATAAATAAATAAATAAATAAATAATCCAGTTTGGTGAGGAGATTCTGATCATAATTTCCCACCATACTTTTTCATTACACTGATGTTTCTATTCCAAACTTGTCTTGCTCTCTTTTGTCTTATTTCTCTGCTAGACAATAAGCTCAAATGTCTATGGATTAAAGCAGTTTTTAGATTCTTATGACCTGTATACTTATTGTGTATCTAATTTATATTTTAATATATTTAACATCTACTGGTCATCCTGCCATCTAGGGGAGGGGGTGGGGGGTAAGAGGTGAAAAATTGGAACAAGAGGTTTGGCAATTGTTAATGCTGTCAAGTTACCCATGCATATAACCTGTAAATAAAAGGCTATTATATAAAAAAATAGATTCTTATGACCTCCTTGTAGCTGACATCAATTAAACGTCAGTGAAATTGTTAGAATTGGAAAAGATGTTTTACTTCAGCTACTTTTCAACTCCAATCCCTTGCTGAAATGGATCATTTGAACTTGATTGCATGTTGCATCTTTTTCTTATTTGTACTCTTTTCTTCTAGCTTTATATTTATTCTGGAATTTTGTTCTAACAAGTCAGCAGTCTAACTATATGTTAACAGCTAACTGAAGTATGATTCCCATACAAATAAAAAAGTTGGTTCCATGACATTTTTTTCATCTGTTCTTTTTATTTCCATGCATATATAACAAGACTGTATCAAAAAATTCTAATTATCATTGAAAGAAAAGAGTCCAAAGGTAGATACAGGGAATTCATACGATTGAGGCTGTTCATATTTTTTCTTTACATACTTCTGAATTGTCCAGCAAATATGTGAAGATTAAACAGAGAGTTCACTTGTATTTTTCTTGGTTTATATAAGACTTGTCTCACTAATTATGCTGAAAGTCCCTTGAGGGCAGGTTATGTGCTTATTTTTCAGAGCTAGGGATACATCAAAATCATTCTATTCATTACTTACTCTTTTCTCATGTTTCATATCTGCAAAATGTGGATAATAATAGTACCCACCTTATAGAATTAAATGAATATAGAAATTAAATGAAAATATTTATAAAATTCTTTGCAAACTTTCAAATGCTATATGAATTCTAGCTCACCATTATTATTATCATTAAATGCCTTAATTTATTATTATTATGCCTTAAATTATTATCATTAAATTATCATAAGTACTATTGCTATCATAAATACATAACTAATATTCTTTCCAAAATTCTCTTGCATTTGATTTATATCTATCTGTTTTACATGAAGAAGAAAACTTGTATAAGAGTATGAAGAGTTGTCCAAAGGTTCAGGTGCCACCTCTGACATATACTACAGATCCTGGACAAGTCATCTGCTCCTTTAATGTTTTAGAGAACTTTCTAAGACTATAAGTGTCTTTGTATCACTAGCATTTGACACAGTGACTACCAGGTCACAGGCACTTAATAAATGCTTAATAACCTCAACTGTTGTTTTATAATAATTAGTTCTCATATGATAATGTGTGCAAGAGGAGGAGGTCCTCAATGGATTACTTTTCTCAGACTCAGTTTTGGCTAAGATCACAAGGAGGCCATTTTGGAAGGTTTTAAAAGACCCAAAAGTAAGGCATTCTGGCTCAGCATGAGATTGGGAGAAGAGAATCTAGCTTTAGATTCTAATAATTAACTTTGTGTTCTTGGATAAGTCATATGACCCCTTTAGGACTCAATTTCTTTACCTGCAAAATAGATCTAAATCCAAACTTGGATTCATTTACCTCTAAAGTTGTTTCTGGCTTTAAATTGGTGATCTTCCCAGCTACCTTACCTTCCCAGCATTCTTGGTTTCCATAGACAAGCTAAAATTAAATGTACTCATTTTCATGAATCCGCTATCAAAACGTCTAATTATGTCAACATTTTATTTTATGTGTGCAATATCGCTAAACTGAAATATTTTAATGAAAGCTAATTATATGTAAGTTTATATGTTATCTACCTTTATTTAAGGATATGGAGATTTAGAAAGATATAGATATACAGATAAATGCATATGTGGATATATATATGTATATATATATACATATACATATATATATATATATATATCTGTTTTTCTTTCTATATCCATATAGAGAGATCCATCTCTATGTTTAGAGAGAGACAGAGGCAGAGAGAGGCTGTGTTATATTTATATCTATATAATTGTGTGTCATACCTAGCTTTCTACTTAGGGGCAGCTAGGTAGTCAAGTGCTTGACCAAGAGTCAGGAAGACTCATCTTTGTGAGTTCAGATGTGACCTCTGATACTGATTAGTTGTATGACCTTCTACATGATACTTAAACCTTTTGCCTCCGTTTCTTTATCTTTAAATGTAACTGGAGAAAAAAATGTCAAAACCTCCAGTATCTTTGCCAAGAAAACTCCAAGTGGGATCATAAAGAGTAGGACACAATGGAAATGACTGAACAGCAACAACAAATATATGTGTGTGTATATATGTGTATTTATAGACAGAGACAGAGAGATAGAAAGAGACAGGGAGACAGAGAGAGAGACACATAGAATGAAACAGAGAGAGACAGAGACAGAGATGGAGAGAGAGATGCATACAGACAGAGACAGAGATAGAGAGAGACAAAGACACAGAGACTGAGAGGGAGACAGAGACAGACAGAGACACAGACACAGAGAGAATTAGACAGGCAAACAGAGAGACACAGAGAGAGACAGAGAAAGAGAGACAGGCAGAGGCATACACAGAGAGCCACTCAAGAGACAAATATACAGAGACACAGAGAGAGACACACACACACACAAAAAAAAGATAGTCAAAGACAGAGAGACAAAGAGACAGAGACACATAGAAAGACACACATAGAGACAGCGACAGAGACAGAGTGAGAAACAGAAAAATTCAGAGAGAGAGAGAGAGAAACTAAGAGAGGCAAAGACAGACAGATACATATATAGGTGTGTGTGTATATATATATATACATGCATATATACATATATATATACACATATAATTTCCATAAACAGATAGAAGAAGTCATCCAAAGCCATCTAAGACCTTTCCATCTCATTTTATAGATAAGGAAACTAAAGCACCCAGAAACAAGGTCACACAGTGCTGCAAAGCCAAGGCTCGAACCCAGTCCCCTGCCTCCCAGTCCGGTGCTCTCTCCAGTAAACATTGCTGCCTTTCATTAAATGTCCCAGCTCACATTAAGGCCGCCGCTAATTCAGCCCATATATTGGCGGGGAGTTCTAAGCTTCTCGTGTTCATAAGTTCCTTCCTTGGGGCAAACATGAAATCTTTAGTCACGCTTGGTATTTATACAAGTCTCATGTTTCATCTTCATTTTCATCATTGCCTCTAAAAATTAAAAGGAAAATGAAACTGCATAAAAGCATTTCTTTAAAATGTCTTTGACAGAAAATACTATTCGCTTCATAAATATTTCAACTGCACAAAATGCTGGGAGAACCTGAAGTCACTGAGAGCTGCCCGTCAGCACGGCAAAGCTCCGTTACTCAGCTGCACTCGCTGCGAATGAGATGGGGCCAGCCCCAAGCTGGGGAGCTTCATTTGTAATCATTATTAAAGTATTGTAACATCTTAGAATGTGCCTTTCCCCAGAGAAGCCGCCTTGTTGACTGGTCTTCAACAATGCACCTGTTGCCATCCATCCCTTTTTTCCTAACCCCCCGTTACAGGGATTCCCTCTCATCTGTTCACACCGTCTCTACTCCCATCTCTGATCCATCTTTGACAAAATAGTTTGGCTTATACAAGGAGCTTTTAGATCCTTTTTCTATTTAGAAACTTTCTGTGAAACCCTGTTACTGACTAAATAATATCCCATGCTGCATAGCATCTCATTGTTTAATAAGGAATTTCTTTATAAAAGAACCTTATTAGCCCTCTTTCAAATCTTGTGAAACTGAGGCCTGGAGAGTTTATAGGGCTTCTTGTTATTGTTGTTGTTGTTCAATCATTCAGTCAAATCCAACCGTGGGACACTGGGAATTTTTTGTCCCTGCGGTTTTCTCAGCAAAAATATTGGAATGTTTTGCCATTTCCTTCTCCAGTTCATTTTACAGATTAAGAAACTGAGGCAGAGAGGGTGAAGGGACCTGCTTAGGGTCCCACAGCTAGTAAGTGTCTGAGGTCAGATTTGACATTGGATCTTCCCGATTCCAGACCCAGCGCTCACTGCCCCAGCTGGGGCCCCTTAAGTGACTTAGTGAAAGCCATGTAGCCATCCAAGCATAAAAGTCAGGATTCCAAATGGGATCGCCTATATGCGGGTTTAAGTGTGTGTGTGTGTGTGTGTGTGTGTGTGTGAGAGAGAGAGAGAGAGAGAGAGAGAGAGAGAGAGAGAGATAAAGAATGTGTGTGTCTACTTATCCAAAATGCCAGGACCCAACTGGCCAGCATTCAAGAGCTCCCCAAATTTAGCTTTAACTTTCTGGCCTTATACCTTGTACCTTCATGGCATAGCTAAACTGATTTTGCTTTGTTCCTCGTGTACCTCATATGGTTCCTGACCTCCCTGCCTTTGACATCCACACTGATTGCTTGGCAGTCCCTTCCTTTGGATCTTCCCTTATTGAATTCAAATCAAGTTCATGCGCCATCCACTTCATGAGAACTTTGCTAATGTCTTCCATGATCTCCCATGTCCGAGCTCTAAAAGCACTTTGGTTCCTGATTCTCAAATGCATTTGCTGTGTATTTTCTCTCTCATAATTGTCTATGGGTTTATCCCGCAACTAGAGTTTAAGCTTGATGAGGGTAAATTCTAAACTTTATTTAATTTCCTATTGTTTTCAGCACCTAGATGTTGTTCTGCACCTATTAAATATGTAATGAGAGCTTGTGGAACTAAATGAAAGCTTTTTAAAAATCCACTTAAATTTTAAAATTCCATTTAATGCACTAAATCCACAACTGGAATTGTTTTCCCAATCTGACATCAGGAGAATTACTTTGCTCTCCATGTCCTCATACTTCTATCCCAGCCTGGATATTCCTATCTGCCTCCATCAGCAGGCTTAGGCCGAGAACCATTCTAACTCTGGGAAAGCAAGCTTTTAGACTTGACTCATCTTGATTAAAGGCCTGTAGTTAAATTCTAAAAAAAATAATTTAAAAGTAGGTTAGTTTCATATCCCTGAAAATCTTTAGTAGTCCCCTATTACCTATAGAGTTAAACAGAGAAATCTCTCACAATTTATCTAACACTGACACTTCTAGATTTAGTAATTATTACTCCCTGCACTCCATAGTATTGTCAAACTGAACTGCTAATTGTTCCCAGAATCTGGTTTTCTACTGCTTAATTTCTGTTCCTAGTTTTTGGAATATAACTTCTCTTTGTCTCTACCATTTAAAATTCTTAACTTTTCCCAAAAGATCAGCTCGTATCACCTACATGCTTTTCTTGATCCTTCCTTGCAACACAGTCCATAGTACTTTCTCGTTTCAAATTAGATTTCATGTATTTATCTGTATATAGATGATGTTCCTTCATTTTAATAGATGAAAAATTCCTTGAGGAAAGGGGGATTCATTTTTGTTTTCATTTCCTGCTTGACCTGTGGAAAGCCAGAGCACTCTACTGTAATGCTAAATATGTCAAGCAAATTAAGTTTAAAAAGTTTTGTACAAACAAAGCTAATGCAGACAAGATTAGAAGGAAAGCAATAAATTGGGAAAACTTTTCTACATTTAAGGGTTCTGATGAAGGCCTCATTTCTAAAATATATAGAGAATTGACTCAAATTCATAAGAAATCAAGCCACTCTCCAATTGAAAAATGATCAAAGGAAATGAACAGACAATTTTTAGATGAAGAAATTGAAACCATTTCTAGTTGATCAGAGAAATGCAAATTAAGACAATTCTGAAATACCATTATATACCTCTCAGATTGACTAAGATGACAGGAAAAGACAATGAATGTGGAAACCTGGGAAACTGATAATTATTGGCGAACTGTGATCAGATCCAACCATTCTGGAGAGCAATTTGGAACTGTGCTCAAAAAATTATCAAACTGTGTATACCCTTTGATCTAGTAGTGTCACTACTAGGCTTATAGGCCAAAGACACCTTAAAGAATGGAAAGGGACCCACATGTGCAAAAATGTTTGTGGCAGCCCTTTGTATAGTGGCAAGAAACTGGAAACTGAGTGGATGCCCATCAATTGGAGAATGGCTGAATCAGTTATGATATATGAATGTTATAGAATATTGTTGCTCTATAAGAAACAACCAGCAGGATGATTTCAGAGAGTCCTGGGGAGACTTACTTGAACTGATGCTGAGTGAAATGAGCAGAACAAGGAGATCATTGTACACGGCAACAACAAGATTATACAATGATCAATACTGATGGATGAGTCCCTTTCTGATAATAAGATAATGGAGACCAGTCCAATGATCTTGTGATTAAGAGAATCATCTACACCAAGAGTGAGGACTGTGGGAACTGAGGGTGAATCACAACATAGCACTTTTGCTCTTTTTGTTGTTTCCTTGGATTTTATTTTCTTTCTTTTTTTTTTTCTTGTTTGATTTGATTTTTCTTGTGCAACAAGAGAATCATATAACTATGTATGTATATATTGGATTTAACATATTTTTATTACATTTAACATATATTGGATTATTTACCATCTAGGGGAGAAGATGGGGAAAGGGGGGGAAAGGAACACAAGGATTAATGTTGAAAAATTATCCATGCATATATTTTGAAAAAAAATAGCTTTAATAAAAAAAACATTAAGCAAAAGAGGGAAAAGTCATGAATACATTAGGTAGACTCCCCACGGCAAATATTTGGAAGGACATAGAAAAGTTCTTCCAGCTGGGCAGGGTTTAGTGACTGTGATCTGTATTAATAGAGGAGACCTCAGACAATAAAAATATGGACATTAAAATATGAGACAGAGACAGAGATACATACAGACAGGCATACAGAGAGAAATAGAGAGACACAGAATCAGAGACTGAGAAAGACACAGAGACAAAGACACAAAGACACAGAGAGAGAGACAGAGACAGAGAGAATCCTTCACAACTTGTCCTGTCTCTTGTAAATGTCTGTTGAATAAAAGGCACATTGAGAGGTAAAGTTTTCCAAAGAAGAGAAGTGACAATCTGAGCATAACCTGAAGTGGTCGAGGCCATTCATGGAGGATCACATTCAACTCTTCAATTCTCTGCCCCACTGAATACCATCCAAGGCAAGGGAGGTGGGTTAACAGGTTGGGAATAATTGGACCATCGGTTGGACTTGAAGGAGATTAAAGTTTAGGGGGACATGAGATTGGCCTGAGAATACTAGAGCGTCTGTTTGGTGGAAGGGGAGTCCGTTTTACTCTGCTTGGCCTGAGAAGGCAGAACTTGAGGATGAGAAGAAAAAGACATGAGGAAAATGAGCTTTTTAGGACTGCTGTAAGCAATGGGCTTTCTCAGAATTAGAGCCATTTGCAGATGAAAGGCTTCAGGGCTTCATGAGTTCCCCATTATTAGATCTTGCAGAGAAGGCCAGAAGACCATAATTGAGAGGTGGGAGGAACGGAGGTAGCCATCGAGGTCATTCTGTCCACCTCCTAGACACATCGGCAGAGATTCTCATTCAGCCATGAATTAAGTGACGTGACCTCTGATACCCACTGTACCTTTGACTTTTTGTGATTTAAAGAATCTTTGGCTCAGTCACAGGTTCCAGCTTTATTCCCTTGAAGTCTTCTCTGATTTCTGACCTGGCCAGGACTATTCCTGGCACACTGAGGCTCAGACTCTTGGTGCCTGAGGCTCCTCTGCCTGGTGTCCTGATTCTGGCTTTCATCCACTGACTATGAAATGTTTTTCTTCTGTTTCCTTCTCTCTGTCCCTGTTGAACGATCTGGATTTGACTCAGGTTACTCCCCCCTCATGGCTAGCTGGGCCCTTACCCTTTCTGATTACTTCTGTATTTTCCCTTCCCAAGTTCTTCCCAGAAGCACATCCTGCTGAGTTCTTAATTTGGGCCTGGAAAAAGGATCACAACCCCAGCCTCCAAGGCTCCCCAAGCTGGTTGGCTTTTCAAGAGTTATGGAGACGGCAAGTGCTTTACCACTAGCCAGCCTTCTCTTCCTGGGTTGCTCTTCACCTGTACCACCTTTGTGGCTCACATGGACCTGATCTATCTACCAGACTTGATCCCTCCCATCAGGATGCTGGAAGCTCCTATCAAGGCCACTTGGCCCTCAGAGCTCTTGGCCACTTTTATTTCTGGTTCTGGGTAGTCTGGCTCTCCTAAGACTGTGTCAGAGATCTGGGACTTAGTCTTTCTATTGATAATGTAATCTACTACCATTATCCCCCATCTCCCCAAGAGGGGCTCCTTAGACTGAGGATCTTCCTGCTCTCTCTGAACTACTCCTGTCCCTCCCCTTCAAAGCATGTTGGAGCTGGAGTTTTAGAGTTGGAAGAGATTTAAAACTAGCTAGTCTTTCTTTCTCCTTTGTTTTATGGTGCGAGAAACAGAAGGTCAGAGTCTAAGGGATGTCTCCAAGGGCATACAAGTAATATGTGGTAGGGAGGGGGGATGAACACAACTAGCCTTTTCCCACTGCAGATGATAAATCATTAGAAATGGAAGGTATCTTAGATTTCTTCAAAGGTTCTTAACACCTCAAAGGATATGAAGAGACAATTTCAGATGATGAAATTGAAACTATTTCTACTTATATGAAAGAGTGTTCCAAATTACTATTGATCAGAAAAATGCAAATTAAGACTCTCTGAGATACCACTACACACATGTCAGATTGGCTAGAATGACATGAAAAAAATAATGATTAATGTTGGAGGGGATGCGGGAAAACTGGGACACTGATGCATTGTTGGTAGAGTTGTGAATGAATCCAACCACTCTGGAGAGCGATTTGGAACTATGCTCAAAAAGTTATCAAACTGTGCATACCCTTTGCCCCAGCAGTGTTTCTACTGGGCTTATACCACAAAGAGATCATAAAGAAGGGGAAGGGACCTGTATGTACCAAAATGGTTGTGGCAGCCCTGTTTGTAGTGGCTAGAAGCTGGAAACTGAATGGATGCCCATCAATTGGAGAATGGTTGGGTAAATTGTGGTATATGAATGTTTTGGAATATTATTGTTCTGCAAGAAATGACCAGCAGTCTGAAGACAGAGAGGCTTGGCAAGACTTACATGAACTGATGCTGAGTGAAATGAGCAGAACCAGGAGATCATTGTATACTTCAAGAGCAACACTGTATAAGGATGTATTCTGATGGAAGTGGATTTCTTTGACAAAGAGAAGATCTAACTCAGTTCCAATTGATCAACAATGGACAGAATCAGCTACACTCAGAGAAGGAACACTGAGAAATGAATGTGGACTACTTGCATTTTGGTTTTTCTTCCCCGGTTATTTTTACCTTCTGAATCCAATTCTTCCTGTGCAACAAGAGAACTGCCTGGTTCTGCACACGTATATTGCATCTAGGATATACTGTGACCTATTTAACATGTATAAGACTTCTTGCCATCAAAGGAAGGGGGTGGAGGGAGGAAGGGGAAAAGTCAGAACAAAAGTGAGTGCAAGGGATAATGTTGTAAAAAATTACCCAGGCATATGTACTGTCAATAAAAAGTTATAATAAAAAAAGGTTCTTAACTCTCCCCCCCTGCCCTGGATGCTTCTTGGTAATGTCTGGTGAAGTCTGAGGTCTCCAAAGAAGTTATTTTAAATAAGTAAAATAAAATAAAAAACATAGAATTACAAAAACACAAACAAACATGCAAAATTAACATCCAAAATAGTTCATGGTTCCTTGGCTAAAGCAGGCTGTGGATCTCATTTTACAGATGAAGAGGTTGGGGCCCAGAAAGGGACTGTGCTTTGGTCAGACTCACACAGGTGAGCAGCAGCAGCTCTAGTATTCCAAGTCCCACCTCCTAACGTCCAGTGCAGGATCTTTACCAGATCTGTCTGTCTGTCTGTCTTCTCTGTCCCTCTGTCTCCTTGTCTCTGAATTTTTCTCTCTCTGTTTCTTCCTGTTTCTTTGTGTCTCTTTCTGTCTCTGTCTCTGTTTCTCTTTTTGTTTGTCTCAGTCTGTCTCTCTGTCTCTCTCCCTTTCTTCCTTCTCTCTCTCTCTCTCTCTCTCTCTCTCTCTCTCTCCCCTCTCTCTCTCTCTCTCTCTCTCTCTCTCTCTCTCTCTCTCTCTCTCTCTCTCTCTCTCTCTCTCTCTCTCTCTTTCTCTCTCTCTCTTCCCCGCCCCCAACAGAGAAGCAGAGTGGAAAGCACTATGCAACCGAGAGCTGTTCAGATTATTAGACTGCTTCCTCCTTCTCCTTGCTGGTTCCTCCTGAATAACATTCTGTCGGCTTGATTTATGGGGTGCACCTGTCCCCTTCAGTCAACTTGAATTTCTCATCTCAGACAACCTTTGCCAACACTGTCCAGTTGCTGCCCTAGGCTTGGAACCCTGGGGGTGAAGTCAGAAAAGATGAATGAGGTATTTGTAAGGTGCTTTGCAAACTGAGAAGCACCACATAAGTGCAAATGACTATTACCAGGACAAGTATGTAGCACAGTCAATAGAGCCCTGGGCTTGGAATCCAGAAGTTCTAATTCAGCCTCAGACAATTATGAGTCATGTGAGCCGTAGCAAATTATTTAAACCTTTTTGCCTCAGTTACTTTATGTGTAAAATGAGCTGGAGAAGGAAATGGCAAAACCACTCCAGGATCTTTGCTAATAAAACCCCAAATTGAATCACCAAGAGTCAAAAAGAATTGAAATGACTGAATAATACTTACTATTATTATTGCTGTTGTTATTAATTGAACCCAAATCCATTGGAAACAACCAACACATCCCCTCCAACAAGCAATTATTAAGTACCTATTATGTGTAAGGAAGAAAGGTAATGTTGATTCACCAGTAGAGAGCTGGTTTCAGATCAGGAAGGCCTGGTTGAAGTCCTCTGCTACATACCAGATGACTGACAGTCTCTGCATCAATACCATAAAGCTCCAAGCAGTAGAACAGCTGCCAGTGTGCCTTGATAGAGGGAGATTCCCCAGCTGGTCATTACTATTCCAATAAAATCTTGAATCAGCATTTTATTTTTGATGCATCAAACACTGTAGTATATTATCTGGATACAGAGAAGATGAAAACTACTACCTGCCTTCGAGGAGCTTACATTCTGCTAGGACACTATGGCATCTAGCTGAAAACTAGATGCACAAGAACTTGAATTGGAGAGAGGAAGCACCAAAACTCTTCCCTTAGAAGGTAGTACCTGAACTAAGCTAAGGGTTCTGGGAGGTGAAGGTGGAAGAAGAGGGCACAGGGAGCAGAAAAGACATGGGAACTGGAGGCGGACTTTTAAGGTTGTAGAACTGCCAGTGGGCCAATTTGACTGGAACATTAATTCAAGAGCAGATTTAACAAAGAAATGGCACATCATCAATTTACCAATTCTGTTACTGATTAAGAAATTGAATTACATTTTAGGAAAATTAGAATAATTAGATGTAAAATTAAAATGCAAATACAGTATGGAAATCTAATTTTGCTTCTTCCTAGGACAGTGAAATAACCTTGACATCCACTATAGCAACACTATCTGCTTAAAGTTGCAGAGATTCTTCCCTGCAGGGATTCTTCAGAAGGGATGGCTCTCTTTTGTCCTTCCCACCAAGTTGGTGCTGTTCAGTCATTTCAGTTCTTTGTGACCCCATTTGAAGTTTCCTTGGTAAAGCTATTGGAATGGTTTGCCATTCCCTTCTCCAGTTCATTTACAAATGAGGACCTGAGACAAACTGGGTTGTGACTTGCCCAGGACGACATCACTAGCAAGAGTCTGAGCCTGAATTTGAACTCAGATCCTCTTGATTCTGAATCCAGTGCTCTATTCACTTTGCCACCTGACTGCCCTAAGAAGAAATGTTACAAGTTTAAAATTGACAGGATTTAGCACTAGGTTGCATTTATGGGGTGGATTGAAGGAAGGATTCAAACATGACATCTACATTGCAAGTGTGGGTGACTGGGCAGACAACAGGGAAGATGGAGAGTTTGGGGGAAGTGGGGACTGAAGTCAATTCTGTTCTGAACATATGTTGGCGATGTCTACAGGATCTTACTTCTAGATTTCTAATGTTTTGAGAACCTTCATTATACCATGTGGATCCCAATGGAGCATGCAGACGCCTATCAGTTTATCCCTGCTCTTGCTACATCTTCTTATTAAATTACCCATATCTTTAATAATGGCCTTTATGTGGTTTATTCTGGATAATTCTTTGTTTATTATCTGTGGCATCCTGCTTAGAAGTGCATGTTTCTCTCCCTGGGATGTAAACTGGAAGGTCTAAAACAATAGCCTCTATCCACTTAAGTGAGTATTTGTCAAGCACTAGCTCTGGAAAAGACATTGGAAATCCAAAGACAAAACTAAGGCAAGAGAAAGAAAAAGAAAATAGTTATTAGTCTCAAGTAAGAGAGTAATCTACTACTGAGGGGACAGATCCCAGAAACAGAAATGTCTGACTGATCTTTTAAAGCAAAAGTCAACAGTAGCTGAAACCATCAGAAGAAACACCCATAGCATGTGGTCCCAGCACAGGGTACTGAGGAAGGATGGGGATTCCAAGGAGGAAGGAAGGAGATAAAGAAACAAAGAGTGAGGTCACCCTCAGTCAGCACCAAGTGGAATATATTTTCTTTTGGGAAAATGGAGTGGGGGATCTGAAGAGGGAATAATGAGAAAAAGAAGTCATTTGAGAACAAAAAATCTGCAAAGATAGGCACAATTCAGACTTTAAATTCCTATAAAAGTATTGAAATTCTCTCTTGATGGTTTGTGTTTTCTCCTAGGAATAATAGTCAGACTATCTGAAAATTCAATTACAAGGGGTCAAAAATTCTGATTTGCAAGGGGCTGGGGTAGCTATCAAGACCAACCTGTACACATACACCATAATACATTTTAAGTGACTACTTTAAACAGATGCCTGTTTGATACTGGGATCCAAAGACACGAGGTGGTGACACTGTGTCTTCACCAGATTTAAGTCAGTGTTTTCTTGAGCAGGGAAACAACATAATTGGACTTTGAAGATTTCCTTATACTTCATGACAATGTTTTGGGGAACAAGTGCAAAGGCTGTGTAGGGTAACTCACTTTGTTAAGAGCTCCCATGACTTCTTTCCCCCAAACTGATTTGAGAGACAACTTGTTATTATATTTATAGCTAATGGCTCTTGATCATTTCCCACAAGTTAAGTCTCATAGTAGGATGGATCAGTTGCATTTTATAAGTGAGATAAAGCAGACAAATTGCTAATTTTCTTATCCTTATAGTCACTCAGAAGTTAATAGAAGAATCAAGATAAGCAATCAGGCCCAAGAAGAAAGACAATGAAAGTTGCTTTGGGTGATTTTAAATTGTTTCTGTTTCATTCCACTCCGAGAAAGGCTCAGTTTGGTCACTAAGATCAATGTGCCCGAGTGAAAGGGATATGATGACAGATTTCATTATGCAAACAGCAGGCAGATGACAAATGAGCCCATCTGTAACTCAGTCAGGCAGTCAACAAGCGTTTATTACGTGATTGGGACTGTGCTAACTACTGGGAATACAAAGAAAGGCAAAAACATAGTCCCTGCCCTCAAGGAACTCATGTTTGAAAGAGGGCAACAGAAGAAATCATGACATGCAAATAAGATCTATAAGGCTCTAGCAACAGTGGATCCACAAAGTGGGCTTCCAGCTGAGACTTGAAGGAAGCCATGGAAGTAGGAGGTAGATAAGGAGAGAGAAATTACTGCAGAGAGGGGCATAGTTAAGGCAAAGGCAGGGAGTTGGTAGAGAAGAGTGTGGAGTGAGAGGAAGATCATGAAAGCTGGTGTACTCTATTAGAGACAAGGTGGAGGGAGGGACCAGTGGATTGCTGTTGTCCCCCTGAGATGATATTTGGAAAGAACTTTTCAGATCTTAAAACACTACTCTGATTCTAGTTCCTGTGATGGTGATGGTGATGATCATGGCTTTCAGGATGATGATGATGATGATGATGGTGTTTTTAATTAGCTCCTGACTTGTACAAGACAGATGACTAGCATCCTGAGATATTAAGTGACTTGTTCAGGATCACACAGCCAGACAATAAAATGGAACTGAACTAAGAAGAAACTCCCTAATAATTAGTCACCAAAGGAATGGTCTACCTCACTAAGTAGCAGGTTCTCTTTCACCACAGGTCTTTCAACAGAGACCCGATGACATCTTCAAGCAATTAGAATAAACTTTTCTATAATCATTTATTTTTTACATCATCTACAATTTCCAATACTCTCCAACTTATTCCTTATAACAAAGAATTTTTTTTAAATGGGGGGGGGGGAAAGTTCAGTAAAACTAACCACCCTATAAAAAAGAGGTACATTGATGTTCTTGTGTCACATTCCATACCCAGTGTCCCCCACCTCTGCAAATAAATTAGGGGAAGGTGAAGTTTTTCTTAAGTTTTTTTCTTAAAGGCCAAGCTTGGTCAGAATTCAGTGTCTATTAGTAGTTGCTGCTCCTGCTGCTGCTGGTGGTGGGAGGGCTTCTTCCTATTTGTGTTGCCAGTTGTTTCTAGGTAGATTATTTTACCAGTTCTACTGATTTCACTTTGCATCAGCTCAGATTAATGGTGGACTACCCATCATAGATATTAAATTGGACCTTATTTAGGGAGGGGGTTTGGGATACATGTCTACTGAGGTACCCTACAAATCTGAAATCAGGAAGTTCTCTAAGTTCAGGACAACTTTCCCATTCACCCTGCTCCTCCTGAGTCCATTTTACCTTTTTTTTATTCTTAATTATCTACAGTTTCATAATGTACTCAGGAATACCCAGAAGATTGCCTATACTCAGTGTGAGCCCCTGTGTGCATTATATCACCTCTACAGTGAAATTGTAAAAGCTAGGTCCTGTATCTTGGATATATCCCAGACTCCCATAAAGCCTACCTGTACAATGTACAACTAAAAAAATATCTGTTGACTCAATGGTTTTGATGATATTCTATTATTTTCTCTCCTGGGTATTCACGCCACTAAATCACTGTTCACTTCATATTCGCTTATTAATTACTCAGTGTTACTGACATATACATAAACTTTAGTTTACATATAACTCAGTCTCTAATTAACTTTATTTCTCTACATCTGGTTCCCACAAATTCTGAAATGGCCAGTCTGCTCAGTCACTGTTGCCCAAATGCCTGGCAGCTGCTGGTCCCTAGTGGCTCAAAAACTCAGGGCAGAGGACAGCAGCTTTCTCTGTTTTTGAAACCATGGACTAGAACTGGTTTTCATGATAATTGATAGATGGTCCATGTACCACAATGATACACATGTGAATAGATGGAGACAAGATATTAGATAGATCTCCCTCTACACATACACACACACAGAATTCAGAGAAAAATAGGATATGATGGGAAGATACACATTGATCTGTTATTAGACATACTGAATCCAGGTGAAAATCATCACAACCCCCCCCCCCAAATAATACAAGAAGTCTGCCAAGGACTTCATATTCCCTTATACAAATTTTCTTGCCCTGAATGCCAGTTTACTGGGGCCCTCTTTTCTCCTGGGACTGGTCCAATGAAGTAAATTAAGCAAAAGTATTAATGATTAATAAAAACTGTAATGCACCACTGATCACAGAAAGCTCTGGAACTTTAACAGAAGTCTTCAAGGACTTATGTTTCTTCTTATTCAGGGGATAAATAATGTGAGCATTGGAGGTGTCCTGACAAGCCCAGTGGGGAATCTATTTTTGTGGAGTAAAGAAACACACAAACACACGTCCATACACATCCCTATATCTGAACCTGTGATTTTAGTGGCACAAGGAGCTCTCAGAGAGAAATTCCTTCCATTGTTAATGTCAGTCAATGATAGTTTATAAACATTTGCTAAGCACCTATTATGTAGCAAGCAATGTGCTTGATTCTAGAAATACAAATACTACTACCACTAATTTTAACCATCATCATCATCATCAATGATAATAATAATAATGAAAGCTCTGCAACTTACAGTCATAGAGAGTTGACTAAGACACTGAGAGGTTCAGTGAGTTACTCAGAGATACACAGTCAGGATGGATTAAAGGTGATCCTTTAATTGAGTTCTTCCTGACTTCTATTATCTAAACCTACTCCCTTCTCTCTGGATTCTTTCCCCCTCTCTCCTTCCCTCTCTGTCTCTGTTGTTGCATGATCTATCTATCTATCTATCTATATATATATATATATATATATATTCAGATGTGTGCACACACATTTAAATAGGTAGAGATATAGAGCTATAGGCATGGTACACTATTAGATATGTTTTTATCTATATCTAGTGTACCTTGACTATTTCGTGCATGTATATCTTTTTAAAATAGAAAAAAGGCTCATATGTAAAATAATAGTTTCAATGTCTGTTTACAAATTAAAGATTAGATGGCATCCATGGCTCCTTCTTGGTCCAAATTGATGATCCTATGAACATCTGACCACATCATTCCTTTTTTTTTTTTAATTCCTCAGTGCTTCCCTGTCAGTTACTGAGTAGTATCTACACTGCCTTCTGTCTGCTCTTCAAGACCCTCTACGATTTGGCCCAAGGCTGCCTTTTGAACTAAATCTCCTGTTATGTGCCCACCTGCAGCCATGTGTTTTAAATTTAATTCCATTCACTTCACCCAAACAGTGTTCCTCTCTCTATCACTTTCTTTCCACTATTTATGGTGCCTAAAACTCACAACCTTGCTGGGCTTTTATGCTTATTCATCATTTGTAATATAATATGAATTGAATCATTTAGTTGATACCCTGGAGAGATATTATACTTGAAATCACCGAGATCTGAATTCAAATCTTGCCTCAAACATCCATTAAGTGAATGACATTTGCCAAGTCATTTAACTTCTCTATTAAACCTAAATACCATGTTTTTGGAAGGAAACATGGGATAATATATGTAAAGTTTTATGAACCTGAAAATGCTATGCAGATACTAGACATGATTGATGGTGATGATAAATGTTACCTCCTTCAGGAAACACTTCTCAATGTCCCCAACTTTTCACTTTCCCCTTGGGTCTCATATGACTCTATATTTTCTGATTTTCTAATATACTAAGAAAGGTTTGTTTGGTGAGTTTGTGTATCACAGTTCTATTGTTTTTAATTTTGTCTTTATATCCCCCAAATCTCATGTAGTCTTATACAAAGTGGATACTTAATAAATGCTTATATTTGGGTCATCCCTTTATTGGGCTATGAATTCCATGAGGGCAGAGACTATCTATATTTCTCTCTCTTGGTACTCTAACATGGTAGATATTAATAAATGTTTGTTGACCCTTATCCCCAATCACCTCAGCAAAAAAATAAATAAATAAGTGAAATAAACAAAAAATTAATGAATAAATTTTTGTTGAATAAATGAAAAAATATTTCTGAAGAAAGCAAAAACTATTTCTGAAGTTTATTTCATCCAATAATAGTTGATATGATTCAAAAAATTTTGGAAGGAAAATATATAGAATTCATTTTTCTCACATTTTTCTAGCTTAAGATTTATTCTTATTTTATAAAGAGGACATTTTCATTCTTGCAAGATGGCCACTCATCTATAATGACTCCCAAGAATGATTTTAAAAATCCATGGGGGATGAGCTCAGAAATCATTTCTATAGCAGCTTCATAAATTAAGATAATTCTCCTCTTGAAATTTAATTTCAACACTATTTTGAGCAAATCTAAAATGAACCACGCTGCCCACAAAGCCAAAGAAAAGAGAAGATCTGAAAGGATACAGAAGTTTAGTGAAAGTAAATGCTGCTTGTAAGTGGTTGTTGTTTGAGCTACTCGAAGAAAGGCCATAACTCTAGCCTTTGGGAAATTCATATGTGTTTTCACAAGGCAACTGACAGTTAAAAGATCTTTTAAATTCTATGAAGTGTCAACTGCTCTTGAAAGATAGAGAGGTAAACAAAATAATTTCTAACAAAACTCTAAAATAATTATCTTTTGACATTCACTACAATAGTTGTAATTCAAATCAATTAATATTTGTTAAATGTTTATTATGGACATAGTAGTATGCCAGTCTCAGAAGAGAAAAAGAACCCAAGGAAACAATCTCTGCCTTCGAGGAAATAAAACTCAACTGGTAGTGATGTAATAAAAGCCCAGAAAAGTTAATAGAAAGGAAATGGAGAGCGATTTTATGGCCAAGTATTATTAGTAATAACTGATCACTTAGACTAATAATTGAGAGAAGGACACATTGGGAAATATTGGCATTTGAACTGAGCTTTACACCAAGCTGGGGAGGTAGAGGCTAGGAGGGAGAGCATTCCATACTTGGAGGAAATCACTTGTTTCAGAGGGGATGTTATATTTAGGAAATAATTAGGAGAAGAGCACCGTTCCTGGCACATACCAAGTGCTTAATAAATGTTTGTTGGCTGAGTTCATGTTATTCCAGAGAGTTTTCCTTTCATTTACATTAGGAACTAAAGTTCTTCAGAGAGATCTCGAGAGTGTCCTTACATTACTTCTGACTTCCACATGAGCACTTGCCTTATGCAAATTCTCCATAAAATAATCTTTCAGGTAACTGTATGTTTGGCATTTGACCCACAAGTGTAAGACATGGGAGATGCTAGGATGGCGTGCCCATATCAAAGATGATGCTTTGCTCAATGAGCAGTAGTACAAAGCAAACAGGATATGCACAAATCTAGAGATGTTTGAATTTCAAATGTCCAAATGTGTGGGAGAGCTGGTATTGGTCTGATCAGCCATAGTCAAACCCACTCTACATTGACATCAACATTGATTCTCTTTGAATGCAAAAGATGAACAACAACATTAGGAACCATAGTCTTTGGTGCCTCCAAATTTCAGGGATTTATAATTTGGTCCATGGAGATAATACCATGACTAAAGCAGAATACAAGCCTTCTGTAACAAGAGTGATCAGCATCCAGACCTATATTCTCCTGGTATAGTTGTTGGTGACTCCTTCTGAACTTATCAAGATTGGCATCTGGACAGTAGACCACAGACAACGGTATTGTGAGACTAAGTGTAGAGATATTTGAAGTGAAGAGATTATTTGAAAATAATACACAGAGAGTTGAGGAATCGTGGAAGTTTTCAGCTAGGGGATCATCAGCAATCATTTGGCAATACAAGTCTGACAAAAATTTTTTATTATAACATATTTGACAAGTGCTCAGCTAGGAAGACCTATAAGAAGAGCTACCCACCATCTATGAAGGCAGTCCAAATGACCTTAAAAGTAATTGGATCCATTGTTGAACCTCTATTGGAAGCATGTCCATTTTGGTAGCACTTGTGTTCACTGCGCTGATATAACCTTCAAAAGCTCAAGATCACCTCCAGAGCACAAAGGGATTTGAGCAATATTTGTCAAAGTGACTCCATCAGGCAACTGAACATCAGAAAAAAACTATCTCAAACTGATCTTCTATCCCTCCAAAAAAGTACTTTTTAAAAGGAATCCCTCAGATAAATTAAGAGATTCCAGTAAAGAAAATAGGGGGAAAAATCAAATGAGAATAATGGAAAGAAACATTTTAAAAGTCTTATGATTTTAAAATATTGGTTACAGTGCTTTTGTTTTATTGCATTTATCCCTCCCTTTGACATACTGTTCCAACCCCAATAACAACAAAATGAGACTATGTTTCTTTTCACTTTTTTTCTTAATCTCATATCTCTTTTTGCCTCTTTACAATAAAGCCATTTTGATTTGGTAAATGGTAGAAAATGGCTAACCTAATGTGATTTGTACTAGCAAAACATCATTATTACCTTCTAGTAGCTGTTATATATTTTATAGTTCCTGTCCTTCCACTTAACTAGGCATGCAATCTTGGACATGATACTAAGTTTCTTCATCTATAAAATGGTATAACTCTCCCTTCTACATTAGGGTAATCTTCAAAATACCATAAGTTCAATTAATGTCTTCTCCTTTCAGACTATTTTGACTTTTTCTGTCTACATTTTCTACTTATTTAATGTTATCACTCCTACTAGAATGTACCTGCCTTGAAGGTTAGGACAGAATTTTTCTTTATATCCCCAGCACTTAGCTCAGTGCCTAGCACAGAGGAAGCACTTTACAAAAGTTTATTAAGTTATTATTTACATTATCATCAAAGAAAAGTATGATTAGAGAAGGTACCAAGCACCAGTTATGAAACAAAAATAAAAATATGATATTTAGCCCTCCATGTTTCATTAATACCTCATCATGTTAAGAGATTGAGAGGAAGACCACAACATCTTAGATGAAATTTACAGGAAGACTTGCACTAATAATCATGTAGCATGAAAAAAGGAAAAGTGGAGAACTTCTGTGATCTTTGACCTTACCTAGTTTTCATCAACAGGAATACTGATCCATGGAAGAATATATTTCCTACCTAGTTAATTATAAAAAGGGAACAATAACTAGTAATATATTAAAGATGATTTCTAAGATATTTCCATTACTCCAGCTCAGAAAAGGATTCATTCAACCTGATCTATCTTCACCAACCA
The DNA here is from genome assembly GCF_902635505.1 of Sarcophilus harrisii. Classification (NCBI taxonomy): domain Eukaryota; kingdom Metazoa; phylum Chordata; class Mammalia; order Dasyuromorphia; family Dasyuridae; genus Sarcophilus; species Sarcophilus harrisii. The sequence continues at coordinate 7,825,380 of NC_045429.1, forward strand.
CTAGATATTGCCACACCATCTCCTAAGTGATGCAGTCTGTACAATATTATCTGTCCGTTACACTTTCTGAACAATAAATCAAAGACTGTGAGAGAGAAAAACCCATCTTTAGAAGCTCATAAAATGAATTTGATTTTTAAAATAAATTGGATTTGTTAAAGTAAAATTTATTCTGTAAAATACAAAGCAGAGATAGATATAAGATAATTGTAGTTTAAGATATGTAAAAGATCAAAGATATCACAATGGGAGAGGAATTCTAACTTCTCATTATCTAGTATTTTATGGCAATGAATTCATATAATCATTGAAGAAAAGTTTTATAAATAGGTTTTAACAGATCATTATCTCTCACCACTTCCTCTTCTTGCCAACAATCCTCTTCTTGCCAAATTCCTTAGGGGCTTCTAGGTGGTACATTGGGTAAAGTGCTGGACCTGACATTAGGAATACTTATCTTTCTGTGTTCAAATCTGATCTCAGACACTTATTAGTTGTATGACCCTGGTCAAATCACTTCACCATCTGCCTCAATTTCCTTATCTGTAAAATGAATTAGAGAAGGAAATGGCAAACTATTCCAATATCTTTGTCAAGAAAACCCCAAATGGGGGAATTGAGCATAACTGAAACAACTGGACAACAACGACAAAGTTACTTTAAAAAAAGAGCTCCCTGTGACCATGGACATTTAGAAATTGATTCTTCAGAATAATAAATATGATAACTTTGGGGGGGGGAGAGTTAATCATTCAAGAAATGAACATATGTTTGCTGGTGAAATCTTGAGTTATATCTGTAAACTTGGAGATGATCATTTAACTTTCTGAAATAATCAAAGACTAAAGAACAATAGACAGCTTCCAACAGTTCAGGAAAGGAAAGTTGAATGAGACCATTTTCTTACATTTTGGTTATTCCATTCTAATTCTAATTGAAAATCATCTGGGAATTGAAAAGGCAGGAAAATCCATCCCCTTCCCCAATGCAGGAATAATAATAATAATTTAAAAAAGCAAAAAATGAGTTATATTAGATAACCTTTCAGTTTTCTAGGATAAGTTTCTAAGACCATAAGTAATAGAGAAAATATAAACCAATAGAGAGAGTTTCTTCATCTGGGAGTCCTCTATGCTCATCAAATGATAGGGCTAATTCTAACTTGATATTTTGCATTTACTTATATGTGTGCTCATTGCTTTTTCTCAATGAAATGCAAGCTACTTGAGGGAAAGGGTTGTTTTTGCAACTTCACACACAATGCCTAGAAAATAGGAAGCATCTAATGAAGGCTGATTGATTTGTAGAATGTGGTATTTTACTCAAGAACTACCCCGCGGGAATTGGTAATTCAGGCATCCATCCTCCTTTTGTGACTCTAGCTCTCACACCCAGTAATAGCTGCCAGCAGAATGTAGACCCATTTTCTTAACTCTAGTCTACTGCTCCATCCATTCTGAGAATTGTGATTTCTCTTTATTGTAGAACTCTTTCCCTCACCTTTCCCAATATCATATTTTCTCCATGTATAAGGGGGAATAGTAGTAGGGGCCCAGTCCTTCAAGCTTGTGAAATCTGCTCTGCCTGATGCCCATCCAAAAGAGTTTTGATCTCTCTGAGATTCAAGTATCTGAGAGAATATCATATGAAAAAAAATTGGGTTTTTCTTTTTTGTTTGGCCCCCAAAGGTAGGGCTGAGGAACAATAGGAAGGATTGTAATGAATCAAATTTAAATTTAATGCAAGGGGATCCTTCCTAAAAATTAGAGCTCTATAAAAGGAGGAGGGGGGAGGAAGAGAGAGAGAGAGAGAAAGAGGGAATAGTGAGGGAAGAAAGGAGGGAGGGAGGAAGAAAGGGATCATTTTCTTTCCTTTTCTTTTTTGATCTGATTTTTCTTGTGCAGCATAGCAATGGTGGAAATATGTCTAGAAGAATTGCATATATTGGATTTCTTGCTGTCTAGGGGAGGGAGTGGGGGGGAGGGAGGGAGAAAAACTTGGAACACAGAGTTTTCTAAGAGTGAATGTTGAAAACTATCTTTGCATGTACTTTGAAAAAAAAATTATTAAAAAATTCTCCTGGAGGGTGGAGAGTATGTTGCTTGCTGCTTTTTGTCCCTTCATTGCTTTGTATAGTGTCTGACACTTAAAAGCTTAATAAGCACTCTACTTATCCATCTCTTTATTTTGTGATCATCTCCTTATATTGGCTAACTCTGTATATTTGCTGTTGTCCATTTTTTTCAGTTTGTCCTACTCTTTATGACTTCATTTGTGTTTTTCTTGACAAAGATACTGGTATGGTTTGCCATTTTCTTCTCCAGCTTGTTTTACAGCTGAGGAAACTGAGGCTAACAGGGTTAGGTGACTTGTCTAGGGACAGTTAGATAATAAGCGTCTGAGTCCAGATTTGAATTCAGGAAGTAGAGTCTTCCTGACTCCAGGTCCAGTGCTCTATTCACTTCACCACCCAGTAACCCCCACTGTGCCTAGGTACACAGTGCAAAACAAATTGTGTGGTGAGCTCATTGTTCACTCTGCAAAGCATTCAGGAAGACACAAACTCTGTCCTCAGGTTGCTTAGTCCATCAGGAGGACAAGACATGACCAAAGATAGTTTCTATAATACAGAAAATGATGTGCTAAGTAGAATTACAACACAAGGTGCTTTGTGGCGTCTGAAGGGGAAGGTTATTATCAACCAGAAGGCTCAGGAAAGGCTTTCAGAAGGAGATGAGGGGAGCTAGGCTTGCTAGAGCACTTTATATCCATACCCATCATCTCACATGAAATTCCTAATGGCCCTATGGGGGTAGGAAGGGCAGCCATCATGCTCTCCATTTGAGAGCTGAAGCTAAGTAGGGCAAATGCCCAACTTCTTTATTCTTTGAATGAGCCGATATTGGTTTAGCTGGTGTGGAAGAGGAGCATTTTCATGTTGCAATTATGTAATCATTCTAAATAGGTTCAAACCTTTTCATCTGCCATTTAGATCTGGCATCAGATGACTTAGCCAAACCCCAGGGTGACACTTGGCTACAGCAGATAGGGGAGAGAGTGGCTCTTCTGATCTGGGTCAGTATCAGAAAATCAAGCAAAAAACCCAATGAAGCCATTGAAAAGTCTAATCTTTGATACTAAGAATGAAGTTTTAGAAAAGAATATTGTTAAATAAAAAGAACAAAGTTAAAATGTTGGCGGGCATTGGGAGGGAGCAGGTGGAAAGCACATAGCTAATGGCACAATCTTGTAACTTGGGAAAAATATTTTAAGCAATCTCTAGCTGCCTCCAAAGCTCAATTCCCACATTGCCTCCTACATGAAGTCATTCCCATCTCCCCCACCCCATCACTCCCACCTGAGCTACTTTCTCTTCCTACTTTCTAAAGCCACTTAGTTTTTCTTTACTTATTTCATCTTTATTTACAAATATACATATATATATATATATATATATTTTTTTTCCCTCAGATAGAATATAAACTTCTCAAGGCAAGGGCATGTGTGTACAGACACACACACGTATATACATACACATACTCATATATGTCTGTATGTGTATATATATGTATATGTGTATATATTTTCCTAGCACTTGGTGTTTAGTAGGGATTTTATACATGGTTACTGAATGGATGATCTAGAATATTTAAAAACTCCAGTAATAAAGAACTGTTGGTTTTGAAAACTTTTTAATGGTAATTATATCAAATTAAGAGGGGCAACATTATTATTTTTTTTTTTTTTAGTTTTGCCAGGATTTGCAATATGCTTCATCAGGCTGTCTTAGAAAAATAGTGAAGTCAAAAGAACAGTGAATTAGGGTCTAGAGTTTGAATCTCAAATTTGCTACTTATGATTAGGCACTTAATGGCTCTGAGTCTCAATTTCCTTTTATACAATAAGGTTGTGGATTCATAAATTTAGGTGATAACTAAGGTTCCTCCCAGCATATTCTAATTTTTTTCTCTCTTTCCCCTCCCTTCTCTTCCCTTCCCCTCCTCTTCTTTCCTTTCCCCTTCCCTCCTCTCCCCTTTCTTCCTCTGTCTCTCTCTCTTTCTCTCTCAACATGCATAAATGCATACCAAGTATTGATCTTTACACTTCTATTTAAGTATGCTTCTATCATGGAAGATCACTTAACCTGTATGTTTCAGTTTCCTCATCTGTAAAATGGTGATAATAACCTAGGGTTATGGAATTGAAAATAGATAATATTTACTTTTATATTATATAATCTTGTATTTTATCTATGTACATAAATCAATGAAGTATCCCACATTAGTGAATTTTCTAGATAATTGAAACTAATACTTTTAAGCAATAAAATATTTTTTTCAAGATGGCATTTTGAAGCTTTTTAAGATGTAAGAATTTGTCTTTGCTTTTAAAACAAGATAGGTAAGTGAAATGTGGTAGCCAAAAATTACAATGGCAAGTTAGGATGCTGGGAGAGACCCAAAACCCAGACAACCATGGGAAAGAATCATCTTCATTCCATCTGCCCTGCTCCAATCATATCTGCACTACTAGGTTCATTTGGGCGTAATGCATTGTAAGAAGGGCATCAATAAAATGGGAAGTAACTACATGAGGGTGATGATGTCTATCTAAGACAATGGGGATTTTTTAGCCAAAAAGAGATATGAGGGATCGGTTTGGAGAGTGGGACATGTTAAATAGTTTCAAATATATAAAAAACACTCAATAAGAAGAGATAATTGATTTTCTTGAGTGGCTTTAAGAACAGAAAAAGGAAAAATAGGGACAGAGGAAGGCAGACTAATTCTGGATCCATATGAGGAAAAACTGCCTAACAATTAGAGTTTTACAAAGATGCAACAAACTGACCCAGAAGAAGTCTTCAAGCCCAAAAGGCTAGAAAAGCCCAAATCAGGAAGATTGCTATTACAGTTGGCTTTATAGATTATAAATGGGTTGGAGCAACTGGTCTTTTCCAACTCTTAAAAGTTTTTGCGATTCTGTGACCATGTTTTTCTGACATGTAATAGTCATTATCAAGAATACCAATTTCTACTCAATGCTCTAAGACAGTAATGTCCTCAGGGCTTAGTTTGTGCTTTACAGCTACTTATCCCTCTTGTTACTGTCCAGTCAGGAATGTTACCAACCTTACTGAGGTTTTGTTTTTTTGTTTGTTTGTTTTTGGCAAAGATAATAGAGTGATTTGCCATTTCCTTCTCCAGCTCATTTTACAATTGAAGAAACTGAGGAAAATAGGAATTAAATTCTAGGATTCTGAGCTGAAGACTTAAGAAGTATCTGAGATTGAATCTGAACTCCTCAACATGAGCCTTGCTGACTCAAAGCCCATAATCCTGTCTATTACATCTTCCAATTGTCTATTTATCCCTACTGTGGGATCTTGCAGTTCTCCCCTTTTGGCCTTTAGAATGTTATCATTTTCTATGCTATTAGCTCAACAATTGTCCCTTTTTGCTCCTTTCAATTGTCAGACAAGTAAAGGCAAATATGGATTTCACATTCCTTTTCTTGAGATAAAACATAGCCTGGCAAACTAAAAATTCCACCAGAATAGAGCAGAGCATTTGGGGAAAATACAGTGGATTTGGTATCAAGGAATTTAGGTTTTAATTCTCTTGATCCTCCATTTATGATCTCTGACACTTCCAGCAAGTCACTGAATCCCTACAGCTTCCATTCCCAACTATAAAAATAAGAGGAGTGAGTTTGACTAGATGATTCTGAAAGTCATTTTAGTTCTAAGCCTATAACCCTAAGGAAAAGATCACAGACTTTTTTTTTTTTTTTTTTTTTTGCTTTAATCTTTGAGTAATAATAGTTGGGAAAAAACAAACTCTTGTGCTAGCAGCAGCAATCATTATGGCTAGAGAGTAGATTGGAAAAAAAAGTTTGAAAGACATCGATGCAATATTTATTTGATACATTGAATTAAGTTTAAATAAAAAAAATATGACAAATTTCTGGTCCTCTATATATATTTAAAGGTTATCCATATCAGAAATATATTCTTCCTTGACAACACACTGTCGTCCTACTATGTGAAACTTGTTAGTGAGCCCAGAAACGTACAGGATCCCTTGCAACACTCAGTCCGATTCAACCAACATGAAATAAACATCATTCATGTGCAAAACATTGAGCTAAGTTGGAATATAAATACAAACAGGAAGCAGGTCCTGTCTCCTAGGAATTTACATTCTCCTGGCAGAGGCAATATATTGGTAGATAAGTCAATATAAGGTGATTGAAGAAGGAAGAAAGGATCAATGACTTGAGAAAGTGGAGGTGCAGAAGAAGGCTCACTTAGGGAGTGACTTTGAGCTGGCTCTTCAGTGAAGATAATTGATTCAAGACTGTAGATGAAGGTGGAAAGCAATACCATCATCAGCTTATACAAAAACAAAGTAGAGAGATGGTATTTTGAATTTGGGCAATGGAGAATAGCCTAATTTTGGTGAAAAGTAAGGAATAAGATGAATAGGATGGATGAATAATATGAAACAAGATTTGAAAGGAAGGAGGATACCAAGCAGAGATTCTCCCCAAGACAGATTGAAGGGCTTGCATTTGATCCTAGAGATAAGAGAAAGCACAAATGCTATTTTGGGTGGGGTGAAGATCCACATCTGAACCCACCTACCTAAAGCTTGCTTTTGAGAAAGCAAAGTAGACAGCTGCTCCATAATCCATGGACAATGAAACATTCCACCTATTTTGCAAATGAAGGAGGTACTTATCAGGGTGTTGTGGCCACTGGGACTATAACAAAGGTGGTAAGAGAGGCTTACTGGAAAGCTAAGTGCTCAATATTTTAGCAGCAATTCTCCCACCAGCTGGAGAGTCTTTCTTTGGGGCTAACCTGATATTCTGTACACTGCAGGTGCATCCTGGGAAGGTTATTCTATTGGACACTTTGAAGCTTTGTTGCAATTGTTTTAATTAAATCAAAACCAAGTTGAGATTAAGCCTTCAGCCTAATGATCATTCACAACTTCATGCTAATTGCTTTAATTAGATCAACACCTAACTGAGATTAGCCTCAGGTTTCACTGAGTAAGGGAAGGGAGAAAAAGAATGAGAAAGAGAAAGTGGTGAGTGATTATAGCTTTTCCTACTTGGTCTCACTTCAAAACTCCTTTAATCCACATTTCTTTTTTCATCTTTATGAGGGGAAGGAGAGAGCAGTACTCATAGGCTCTCCTAGTCCAGGAGGCTTGTGGTATGGCTGAGGGAAAGAGCCTGAATTTGGAGTCAAGAGACAGGTTCAAATTCCAGCTCTTCCACTTAATCTCCACATGCTGATAGTATCTCTGCTGCCTTCAGTCTTTGGTTATAAAATGAGGCCTTTGGATTATATGATCTCTTAGATCCAGATCTTTGCTCCTACGATTCCGTGTGCTTCTGGGTCAGACATCTAATCTGATGTAATAAAAATCTAAAAAAAAAAAAAATAATAAAATCTAATAAAAATCCTCCTCCCCAAATATTTTCCAAATCTTCATTGTTAAGTGGTGATGATCCTAGTTTCTCAAAGGCCATGTTAGCTGGACATCAGTTTAGGTTGGTTTTACCAAGTTTAAGGACTTCAAGTAGAGACCCAGAGACAGTCTCCATATCATCTAAGGTGAAGGAAGTCCAATTAGATTGATGAAAGTTTCTTGCTAGGAAGTTACTCACTAAATGCTTTTCACTTCTTCTTCTGGGCATAATTCATAAAATACTTACTAAGGGATGCATGGGTTATAATCTGCACTGGTTGAATGATACCTATACCGATGCAATCATAGGTCCCCAAGTTAATAAAGAAATAAAAAGCTTCTTGAAGAAAATCTCTATTCTTTTCCAGCAACAAATGGGTATGAAATGTCTGAGCACATATTTAGGCTAAGGACAAGTTATCTGGATATTTGTTGGGGAAAACTGGACAGTTGTCATGCAACCTAGAAAGGGAGTCCAAGAGAGTTTCTGAAATTCTAGATGGGGAAGATCCTATGAGGTTCCACTCTGTAGGATACTCTAAATGATTTTCTCACAACAACTTCCAGGAAAGTAAATAGAGGCAGTCGAATCTGGAGTGTGGAAGAATTGAGTGGAGTGATTCTAAGCAAGTCACTTAACCTCAATCAGTTCCAGTTTTCCCAAAATAATACTACTTACCTCATGGGAATAACGTCGATCAAATGAGGAATCTCATGTTAAGTGTTTTAGGAAGCTAAAAGCATTACATAAATATTGGCTTTATTATTGTTATGAAAAATAACAATTATTACCATTATCATCATAATAAATATCACATAGGACAGCTAGGTGATTGCAGTAGATAGATCGCACACTACTAATTGTGTGATCCTGTTTGCCTCAATTTCCTAATCTGTCAAACGGGCTGGAGAAGGAAATGGAAAATCACTCCAATATCTCTGCTGAGAAAACTCAAATGGGGTCATAGAATTGGACACAGCTGAACAACAAATCATTATCAAATGCATTATTATCCCCGTCTTTCATGTGGCATCTGTGGCTTGAAAGGTTAAGGGTCTGGCTGTGGTCACACAGCTGGTTGGTTTCTGGGGTTAAACTGAAATAGCTGAGTGAGAAACTCAATGTTCCTTCCCCGAGCTTTGCTGTCAGTGGAAGGTCTCTTGCTTTCTACTGAAGGACAGGCTCTTTGCTTTCAAGTTCAGCACATCATTTGGCTGTCTACTTTGTTTTGTCTTGCTTGTTTGTTCACTGCATATATTTCCTATGCAAAATTAATAAATAATGATTAGTCTTTCCATTGCCTTCTGTATCTCATTTCCATCTTTTTTACCTTTAAGGAAATGGGAACAAAGAACTTATGAAGAGATAATGGACTTTGACTGACAAGTTGTTCTGTTAATATAGGATATTTCCAAATACTCACTGAGTCGGGGCATGGACATAGATCAGGCAATTCAGAATCACAGCACCCAAGCATTTCAGAGTTGGAAAAGATCTCAGGACCACCTTGCCCAACTCAACTCCTGAATGAATCTCCATTACCACATGCCCACCACACTGTCATCCAGTCATTGCCCGCAGATATCCAGGGAGGGAGAACCTCCCCCTCCAGACTCATCATGGTTAAGAGGGAAGACTACAGGTATATCCCAGAAATATTGAGAGTTTAGCTCCAGAGCAGTGCAGTAAAGCAACTATCTCAGTAAAATGAGCCACATGAATTTTGTGGTTTCCCAATTCATATAAAAGTTCTGTTTATGATGTATGGGACTGCTTGGCATGTAGGGGAGGGGGTGGAGGGAAGGAGGGGAAAAGTTGGAGCAGAAGTGTTTGCAAAGGTCATTGTTGGAAAATTACCCATGCATATGTTCTGTCAATAAAAAGCTATAATAAAAAAAGTTCTGTTTATGCTAAATATGTCTATATACCTTAATTAAAATATGCTAAGCATCATCTGAGCCTTTGGCAAGTTTTAATTGTTTTTCTGGTGGAGGGTCTTGCCTTACTGTGGATGGCTGCTGACTGATCGGGTGGTGGTTAGAGGCTATTACAGGGCTATTAGTTGGGCTAATTTCAATTTTGTTGTGACTCAGAAAACAGGGAGGCCTGAGGAGAGGGAGAAAGACTGGGAACAAAGAGGTAAAGAAGTCAGAACACACGCAACATTTATCAATTAAATTCACTGTTTTATATGGGTACAATTTGTGGTGCCCCCACACGATTACAGTAGTAACATCAAAGATCACAGATCACCATCACAGACATAATAGTAGGGTAAAAGTTTAAAATATTGTGAGAATTATTAAAATGTGACACAAAGACACGAGGTGAGCACATGCTGTTGGAAAAATGATGCTGATTGACTTGCTCCAAGCAGGGTTGCTACAACCTTCAATTTGTTATTTTTTTTTTTAAATTCAATATCTAAAATAAAGCATGTCTGGACTGTTTTTGTAGAAAAAGATCCAATGTCCAAATCCTCCCTTGGAGACCTATTGGTAGGTTGACAAGGCATTCATTGCATCAGGATCTCCATTTAGTTGTTTGAAAAGTGGAGAGTTTGGCCTCCATAGTTACTAAGGCCACCAAGGACCCTCAAGGCTCTAAAAGCTCTTGAAGATCTCTTTAAGGTCTATTAAAGCTCTGACCTTTTGGTAGCTCCAATTGCTAAGAAGCTGTTTCTGACATAGATCTCAAAATTTTTTTCTTTAAAACTTCCAGCCATTCCCTATTCCCTTGGAACTCTGTGGGTCCAAAGAAAACAAATCTCTCACATTACAGTCTTTCAAGTCACTTGGAGGCAACTATCACCTTCACTACCTCACAGCCTTCTCTTCTTTCAGCTAAATTGATCCATATATGGCATAAATTTGAAATCTATTATGACGCTGGTTGTCTTTCTCTGAAGCATTCCAGATTCAAAGTACAAAAATGATGACAATATTGGAAAAAAACATAATTCAAAAGGGAAAGCATAAAATCATAATTATTTAGCATTTTATTTTTTCTTGTGCCATGAATTTGATATTCAGTCAAGCAGTACATTAATTAAAGAGAAAAGGGTATCAGAAAATGGATTCTTCTTGGCTTTCTGTATCCAATTTATTATTCAGTGAAAATTTAAATCAATTTTAGGGACTAATCATTCTCTTCCATTCTCACCCAAAGTTACTCAAAGACTGGCACCCAACTGTTCAGAATCAATATATACTAAATAATTCTATGCATAGTCAATGTTCAGCTTCAGCACCAGAGTAGTGAGTGAAAATGAGGCAGAACTCTCCAAATGATGCTCACTCAGGCAGGTACCAAGAAGTTTCCATATCTGAATCAAGAAAACGATTTGAAGATGAATCTCACAAAATTTCCACTGTTGACATTTATCATCCATTTTTTCTGTCCACCGCAGCAAGTTTGAATAAGTATATAGAATAAACAGATGTTAACTGCAAATGAAGAGGAAAGGATCCAAAGAGATATAACTCTTCTTTCCACAGACAGGATCTCCCAAATCCAAAAGGACAGTTTGGGAGCATCTTACAATTATCGGCAATGAACATCATATGACATAAGACAGTAATCTGAGCGTAACAATCGACCAAGAAGCATCTATTAGTTGCCATCCTATTACACAGGCACTGGCGTATAGTTGGTAATCAGTTAGGAAATATTTATAAATTACCAACTATATGCTAGTGCCCGGGTGATAGACATTCAGGATACAAAGACAAATGAAGCAATCCCAGCTCGCAAGGAGTTTACAATCTACCTGGAGGAGACAAGAGATATGTTTATATGTGCATATCTATGTGCATCTATCTGCAGCTATTTTTTATAGAGAGATAAGATACACATACATAAATATACATATATAAATATGTACTTCTATACCTATGTACACATATGTACTTCTGAACATACATATGGGGATAAAGGTAATTTGATGAGGATGCATTAGTCATTGGGAGGATCATCATGTAGAAGGTGATGTTTGAACTGAGACTTGAAGGAAATCAATGATTCTTTAAAAAAGAAAGAGGGAAAGAGTTCATTTCAGGCATGAGGGATAACAATCACAAAGGAATATTTCCCAGAAATTTATTTTAGACACGTGAACAGATAATTTATCAGCCTTATACTGGGAAAAAATATGAATGTTACATATTCAGCTCAAGAAACAAAGCATATAATAAATTCTGTGGCACATTGGAAAGAGCTTTGGACTTAAAGAGTCAGAGGATGTGGCTCTAAATCTCAGTTCTGCTGCTTCCCATCCATTGATTTTGGGGAAATTAAGTAATTTCTTTGACACTAGACATCTACCGTTTTTTAAACTATAGAGGTTGGATTAGGTGAAATCTAGCATCTCTTCCAGTTCTCTGTATCATGACTCAAGCACCATGTTACCTACTAATGGTACAAAAAGCAACAAGAAAAATTTAAATATCATTTCCATCCAGAGCCTTATTTTCTACTAGGAGATGCAACAGTAGAAAGATTGATAAATACAAAGAAAAAGCAACATTTTTGTTGTTGAATCATTTTAAGTCATTTCTGACTCTGACCCTCTCTGGAATTTTCTTGGCAAAGATATTGGAGTGATTTGCCATTTCTTTCTCCAGCTCATTTTACAGATGAGGAAACTGAGAGAAACAGAATAAAGTGATTTTCCCAGGGTTACATAACTGGTAAGTCTCTGCAGCATTATTTGAACTCCAGACCTCCTGACTCTAGGTCTGAAACTCTTTCCATTGCACCACTTATGGAAAGTAATTTCAAGAAAGAGAAAGCTTTTAAGAATTAAGATAGGATGGGGATGAAAAAGGGCTTTGTGTATACAGGAATACAAATACTTTAGGCAAACAATGTCTCTGGCAAAAAAACAAAACAAAACAAAAACTAAGTTGAGCGTGCTTATTGAGTGAGCCTCTAAGACTCATTCATAATTCAAATAAACACTTTCATAGATAGTATTGTACCTTAATATGACATATTACATAGACATTCAGTAATTTAATATTTGTTTATAAATAATATTAGTGATACCAAGACCTTACATTTATACAATACTTTAAACACATTTTATTTAGAATCAATTACACGAATATATGGATAACCAATGGGGAACATATCAATGGAGGCTGGTGAGCAATAACAGTTGTCGTTTAGTTGTTTTCCAGTCATATCTTACTCTTTGCAACTCCTCTTGAGGTCTTCTTGGCAAAGATACTAGAATAGTTTGCCATTTCCTTTTCCAGATCATTTGACAGAAGGAGAAATTAAGTCAACCAGGTTTAAATGACTTGCCTGGGTCACACAACTAAGAATTGTCTGAGGCCATATTTGAACTCAGGAAAAGGAGTCCTCTTCACTCTAGCTCTATTCCTCTTTCCACTCTGTTACTTAGCTGCTCCTTCCAATAAGGAGTCCTTTCAGTTAATCAAGGTTACTCCTTAAACTCTGAGGGAATATGTAACTGAGCTCTGAGAAGCTAATCTACTCATCCTGGGGACTCAACTTGTCCATTATAGAGACCTAAATTCCTGGTATAAGTGGGGTTGGGAGAATGAGCCCACAATTTTGCTAAAAGTGGAGTGAGAGATCAGCAATAAGTATGGAAAGGTAGACCAGGAGCCATGTTGTAAAGTCTTTTAAATACCAAACAAAAATATTCATATCTGATTCTGGAGAATATAGGCAACGGGAGAGTTTATTGAGTTGGACGTGTAACATGGTCAGGCTGCACTTTGGGATAATTACTGTGACAGCTCTGTGGCTGAGACTGGAGTCTGGTGAGACTTGAAGTATGGAGAACAATTAAAGGCAAAGATTAGAAGTCATATGGCCCTGAATTACAGCAGCGGCTAAGTGAGTGCAGAGAAGTGACTGTTGATGGGGTGAGAAATATCAAACTATGACCCCTGTCTGAATATGTGGGATGAGGAAGACCGAGAAGTTGAGGATGTCAGCAAAGATGGCACCCTGGGACCCTGAAGAATGGTAATGGCCCAAAATAGAGAAGTTCAGAAGTACGGTAACTTGAGGCTGGCAGCGGGCAGACAACAGTGAAGTCAGCTTGCAACAGCTTGTACTTAAGAAGTCCACAGAGTATCTAGTTTGAAATGGCCTTTAGGCAGTTGATGACTGAGAACTAAAGTTCTGGGGAGAGATTAGGGATGGATGTACTGATGTGGGAGTCATCTGCAAAGGACTGATAAATGAACCCAGTAGAGCTAGGCAGGTCACCAAGAGAGTAGGGGGGAAGAAAGAAGAAAAGGACCCAAGAGTGAACCGACAGAACCATGCGAGTGGTAAGATGGAAAAGTAGAATCACAGCAGTCAGAAGAGAACTGGGAAGTTCTGTGAAATCCCAGAAAGAAAAGAAGGTCCAGGAGGAGGTGGCCCAAAGCATTGCTGCTACTGAGAGCTGAAGGAGACATGGGGGGGAAATTCTGGGAGGGCTTTTTCCTTTGCTTCCTTAAGCACCTCATGGATTGTGGGCACTGGATAAATGTCTGAATGAAAGAATGAAAGAGCATCATGAAGCACTTACCATGTGCGAAGCCTTGTGCGAAGCTCTCATGACACAAATCTAAAGGTAAGACGGGCCGAATCTCCAGGGATTTACGGTCACAGGGAGGGACAACCGGGAGCACGCTGGGGACGACTCCGACAGCCCCTCATTGGGCTATTTTCAGCTTGGGAATTTACAGCTCAGAAATCTACAACTGCTCCAGATCAAGCCTTGATTTATGGGTTGGTGATTGTCTAGACTTAAGAAAGTGATAGAGAACATGTGAATAAGTCAGCTTAAACTTCAAGTACGTCCTGCACACACGTTCCCTAGAGAGGCTGTGGCTAAACATTTACCAGCATGTTTGATCCTTTACCTTTAGCCGCAAAGCAAACAGGACAGAAGCCTTGAGTGACATGTCTGGTGAGAGAACCACATTGATCTAGGATACTGGGCCATTTGTTTGAAAGGGCCAAGGACTTTATTGGTGAGAACTTTGGTTGTTGGGTCTTGAGTAGCTGTATCTGTTGAAGTGTGTGTGTGTGTGTGTGTGTGTGTGTGTGTGTGTGTGTGTGTGTGTTTGTGAGAGACATAAAAAGACAGAGATATAGAGGGAAAGAGAGACAGAGTGACACACAGAGAGAGCAAGAAAGAGAAAGAGACATTCAAAAACAGGCAGACAGAAAGACACAGGGTCAGAAACACAGAGAGATAGAGAGAAGAGAAAAGAGAGAAAGGGAAAGAGAGGAAGAGACAGAGAAAGGGAGAGAGGGGGGAGGAAGAGAGAGAGAGAAAGAGAGGGAGAGAGAGAAAGAGAAGGAGAGGGGAGGGGGAGAGGGGAGGGGAGGGGAGAGGGGAGGGGAGAGGGGAGGGGAGAGGGGAGGGAGGGGAGAGGGGAGGGGAGAGGGGAGGGGAGGGGAGAGGGGAGAGGGAGAGGGGAGAGGGGAGAGGGGAGAGGGGGAGGGGGAGGAGAGAGAAGTTATAGCCACTGCTAAGCTAATTGTGAGGTCGTATTTCTACTGGGGTTGCTCCCCTCCATGATTACCGATGAGGGGACAGACTAAAAGCAGGGCTTGATGATTTAGAGAGGGTGGCTGCTCCCACCGATCTTGACCCCAAACATTGAAGAGAGCTCAGCTTGGAACGGGGTGAGCACAGAGAGATCATCTACTATGAACTCCTTATTTAAGAGGAAGCAGTCTTGGCTGGGAAGGTTTATAAAGATGGCCTGGCTGGCCGGTGGCACAGCTGGGACTAGGTGAACTTTCAGAGCCTGAGTCTGGTTTCCTTCCTTCAAACCCCAGAACCCCTCCTAGGGATAGGAACAAGCTCATTTTCCCAAGGACCTCTGAAGGATGGAGAGCAGCTCTTGGCACTTGCTCGGTGAGAGGGAGTCAGGGGTTGGTTTTGTTGAATGATCGAAGGGTCCCCGTTAGGAAGAGAGTCATCACCTGCTGGCCATGTCACTTCCTATACTTCCTTGAAGTAACTGAAGACATCATAAAGAAGATTGGGTCAAAAAGAAGTAAAGCGCTTACACCTAATTATACATTTGTCTCTCATGGAGGAGACAGCTTAATATCCTAAGGCAAAAAAAAATTGCTTAACTAATATATGCTCAAAGAATACATTTTCTGAGGAATTTAGAGGGAAACAACATGACCCTGAAAGCTCCATAAAGGAGCAATTTGCCAACGGGCCATATTGCGGGAAATACACGGAAATGTCCTAAATCAGCATTCGGTGTTACTGTGGTGCCATCTGGCAGAGTTCATCGTCAGGCTGAGTGATGGGCGAAATCCTTTTCACCAGATCAGATGTTCTGGGAAACGGGTGAGGGCTGAAGTATTGTGTGCTTGAGGATGCTCTTCCGCCAGCTAGGCTAAGGAAATTAAAGATGGTGCAGGGGGAGCTGTGGAATTCATGGGCAAATCTGATTAACTAATGAAAAATAAAATGTGGACTAGTTAGTCAGTTCTTCATCTGGACCAGGGCTTCTTAAACTTTTTCTACTTGCAACCCCCCTTTTTTATGCGACCCTGGACATATAAGTATAAAATAGGTATACAAAACAAACATTAACTGACAATGAATCATAATTCTATGACTATCACATTCAGCTTTGTGACCCTATACGGGGTCATAACTCCCCAGTTTAAGTTTTGATCTAGACTATTGTCTGGAACAATGACAGTAACATAGTGCAGAAATATTTGTTGAATTACAGCGATAAAATATGTGTTGGAAGCAACAGCACCAGGGTGAAGAATGATCAGCTTGGAGGCCAGAAGATTGGACCAGATACCTCTGATTGCCTGAGGGGCTTCCAGGACCAAGAGGGGCTAAATACTTTTTCCTTGGCCCCAGATAATAGAAGTAGGCACAATGGGGAGAAATCGGATTGATTCCATCATATAATGGAACAATTATGCAACAATATTTTTTCTAGTTATTCATAACTCATGACAGTCAGCATGGGCTAATGGAGCAACAGTCAGTCTCAGAATCAGGAAGACCAGTATTCATGTCCTGTCTCTGACTCAGGTGACTCAGTCACTTCATTTCCTCAAATCTCTAAACAACTAAGTTGCTAATCTCTGTACTGATGGAGGGAATTTCTCATTATTAGCTCCCTACACGATAAATCACACACAGATCCAGCAGAGATTTTTCGAAGTTCCCATGTATAGAGTACTTTAAGGAATGGAAGAGTCACTTTCTCATTGGATATTGCTTTGACATTGCCAAAGAGATCAAAATGTCCGAGATGAACACCCAATGACTTGGAGTAGAAGTCATGGCGATTCTCTCCCTCATCAGTTCTCTAGGGAATTTGTGCTAGCCCTGCCACTAATGACTGACAGGCCCATCAGATGCTAGCCCTTCCCATTCCATGGGACTCAGGGAGAAGAGGTTTCAGGAGGTGGCAAGAAAACCAATGAAACAAAAATGGCCTATGAGTGGGAAATGCATGCTGTTCTTATACAACAATAAGCCTTGTATTGACCAGGGCTGGACCTCAAAGCTAGGGCCCTATAGATAGATCATGCACAAGATGACTGGGGTTGGATCCTGTGTCACTGGGTGTCCATCTGCCATTGCAGCACAGACCCCAAAATGGTATTTCTTCTTCCAGTGGGCTCCCTGTTCTTTTCCATCACCTTCCTCTAGTCTGGGAAGAATTACCTCTACTCCTTAAAGACTTATTTTCTTTTTCTGTTTATTTTGTCCCTTAGCAGGCAATGGAGATAATTAACCATTTCGTTGCCATTTATATGCTTCATTGTCCAAATGTAGCAGCTAGGGAAAAACAGAGGATGGGAGACTTTTAGGAAAGAGGGTGATTATAACAAATTGTATGATTTTTATTTGGTTTTACTTTTTGGCAGTGACTTACTGGCTTGGGGTTTGTAGCTGAAAAAGAGAATTACTGATTCCTTCCATAATGTCCCATGACACAGAGAGGAAACTTAGAGCTAAGTCCCTTTAGGCCAATAGTTCTTAACCTAAGGTTCCCAGACACCTCAGGGGAATGGGATGTGTGTGTGTGTGTGTGTGTGTGTGTGTGTATTTATGAATATGGATGTGGGAATATTCACATTTTCATTTCAATAATTATTTTTGCTAATACTATGCATTTCATTTTATGCATTTAAATCATATTCTGAGTAGTCTTTAACCTTCACCAGACAGGACCCAAGGGGTCCACGACATAATATGGTTCAAAACTGCTGAGCTAAGCAATGATTCAATCACAGTTAAAGCACCTGATAAGTGCAGTGGCTTGCTCAGGATCACCTAGGGAAGTACTAGAGCTGGATTTGTTTGAATACAAGTCTTGAGACTCTGAGCACTCTTTTCATTGGACCCAAGCTGCTTACCTCCTCTGCCATATTAATTAGAGGCTACATCAACCAGTGCTTGCTAGGAATCAAGTAGGTGCTTACAAAGGAGCTGAAGTGATGATAGATGACAGAAACGAGCAATTCCCTTCCTCTCTGAGTTTCTCAGCCCTTCTCAAAAGTTGCTTTAGTTTCAGGAGGGTCAGCCCAACTCCTTCAGTTTGTTGCAGATTTTAGTCCCACCATGTATTGGGCAACCTGCTTTGGGGTTCAATATGAGTCCCTGTTTCTAGACAACTGAAATCCTCCAACTCTAGTGCTCAGCCATCCTTCCAAGATATTCCATATCTCTTTCCCTCTCTCCCCTTTTCCTTCCCTCCTTCTCTTCCTCTTTATTTCTATCTCTTTCTTCATCTTCCTCTCTTTCTGCTTCTCTTTCTGTGGGCTTCTCTATGTAATTTACACTCATAATTACACACCCAACTGTCTGTCTATCTGTATACTGCCATTCTGTTATCAGCTTCCATCCTATTCTCACTAGCACCAAATGTCACATAGCATCCATGCTCACAATTACATGGACAAGTCTTATGTAAAACCTGCAACCCTTCCAATGATAAGGCTGGATTTGAGGCTTTGAGGAAAACTTGGTAGCAGTGATGGTGGTGACAGTGGTGTTTGTGTGTGTGTGTGTGTGTGTGTGTGTGATTTGCTTTAGTTTTAAAAATGTGAACTATTCTAGCAACATCTACTTGCTTTGTTAATTTGTTAACCAGAAATCAATAACCGTGTTATTTTTACATAGATCTCCTAATGTTTCTTCAGCTAATTCTGACTGTACTTCTTAATTTCAATTCTTAGTTCTCATTTGCATCAGTAACATGAGTGAAATTTCTATTCAATAAAATTCAACAAGCATTTACTAAGCAACTACAATGTACTCAGGGACACCAGGACAAAAATGAAACAAGTTTTCTTCAAAGGATTCACATTCTATTGGACGGAAGGAGGAAGCTGACTGGAAGAACATTATGTATATATGTGTGTGTGTGTGTGTGTGTGTGTGTGTGTGTATACACATATATATGTGTGTATGGAAGTAAAATTCTATTCAGAGAAAATGTCAACTTGTAGATGACATTTTAGTTGGCTTTATACTATCTCTAAGTCAGAAAGACATACTTGGGGGAGAGGAAAAGGAGAAAAAAAGAAAACATGTAAATAGAAAAAACCAAAAACAAAATATGTAAAAACAATTGTAATTAAAATTGGGGGTAAGACTAAATGTAGCAGATTGGACTTCCTGCAGGAGGAATAACATGAATAGAATTGTGCTGGAGTGGAACAAAACAAATAGAAGGCAGACTCTTACTTCAAATTATTTATAATTTAGCTGAAGGCACAGCACTGGTCATTTGGAAATGATGCTTTCCTCTTTGGAATTATCTGTACACTATCCCCCCCCCCAGCTTCATTAATTCTATGTGAATATATCTTATTCATGTATTGATCTTCAAATAAAGCATTCTATATATATATGTGTGTGTGTGTGTGTGTGTGTGTGTGTGTGTGTGTATACATAAAGATAAATATATGTGTGTATGTGCAATTTTAATATATATATATATATATATATATTTTTGGTTTTGACAACTGGTTTTGGGGGCTTCTTGAGAGCAGATTCTCACTCTCTCTCTCTCTCTCTTTTTTTCTTTCTATCCCTAGGGCTTAGCCCAGTGCTTGGTACAAACAGTGCAGTGACAAGCACTTACTAAGTGCATTTTCATTCATTCATCCCTTCATCTGATCTAAAATAATGTAAGTGCTTTGGGGGCAAAGACTGCTTCATCTTTCCCTTTTTATCCTTCAGCATCCAGCACAATGCCTGTCACATTGTAAGAATATAATTGCATGTTGAAAGTTGAATGAATTATCCTTATAATATCACATTTCTCCTGGGAAGTGCTGTATCCAATATATAAAACATGATATCCAAAATTTTCTAAATTATATCACCCTTTCATTTTTTAAATTTTTTTTTTTACAGAAAATTCACCAAACCTTTATTAAGTGATTATCGATGCAAAGCACTGAGAACACAAAGGTAGATTAGACACAGACCCTTTTCTCAAGTAATTTTGTCTAATGAGAGGGAAGGACAAGTTCCTAAATAACAATGATATAAGAAAGAAGGAGATTAGTGTAAAGGAGAAGATTAGGTAAAGTGAACTGAGAAAACTGAGATGGGAGAGATCACTTTCACCTAAGTTTATGCAGGTGTTTTTTTTGGGGGGGGTGGAGAGAAATAGGGGGGCAAAGAAGGCTTCTTGCAGGAAATGGTACCTGAGCTGAGCCTTGGCATAAGGAAGGAACGAAGGAGTTTGAATAGAAAGAAATGGTTTAGTAGATAAGATGAGCAAAGGAGAGGAGAGAAATGGAGGACAATGGGTAAGGACAATAGACAATTGGTCAATTTCACAGTGAGAAAGAATAAACTAAGGGTGGAAGAACTTTAAGATAAAAGGAGACTTTCCACAGAGAGTGGAAATCATAGTGTCAAAATAGGATTATAGGGCAATCTTTTGCTGTTGTTTATCTACAGTTTGAAATTCCTGCAAAGGGCTGTGGGAAATCATCTTTCCAAGGGGAGACATCGCTGCCTCTGGTTCTCAGACATATTCCCACCACAACTTGGTCATGGAACCCAGATGACTCAAATTTCATCTGTCTTTCATCTCTTTTTATTAACCCTTATCTCCTCCTCTCAAACCCATGTGAAAGACTGTAGAGGGAGGCTTTTCTTAGCCAAGGGAAGAATTTGTCTTTAGCATCTGTTAATGTATCAGAGATCTCTTTCATTTTTTAAAGCTCATCTTTTAAAGCTCAACTAAACAAGGAATGCTGAGTATCCGATCAATCCTGACACTTGAATGTCGGGACTGAAAATTTATCCTCTATTGTTAGGTAATTTGGAACTATATATATTTTCCAAAAAAAGACACCATTCTAGAAGTGTATAGAATGAGGAAGATTATTCAGCCAAACATGTGGGCACATCACCAAAGTTTAGAGTTGCAAGGGTCTTCAGAGGCTGTTGAGTCCAACCCATGCATACAGAAACAAGAATCCTCTCGACAACATACCCAAGAAGCAGTTAGGTAGCATGAAGACCTCCAACAAAGGGAAGTCCAGCACCTCACGAGGCACTCCTTACACTTTGGAGTATTTCTCCTTGGCAGAAAGCATTTTTCTGATACCAAATCTGTCTTGCTCTCAGCAATGTCCACCCATTTCTTGGTCCTTTCCTCTGGGGCCCAAATAGAAGATGTCTAATTCCTCTTCTAACAGATGGTCTTTCAAATGCTCGAACAGAGCTATCAATATCCCTATCATGTTTTTTCTTCAGGTTGAATTTCCCCACTAATTACCATAACATGCACTCATGGGCCAAGACGTTTTCTAATTGCTTTGCTCTGAAAAACCTTACTACAGTCCCAGTCTTCTTCCTAAATATATAATAATACCTGGTGTTGTCTGACCAATGCAGAAGAGAGAAAGACCATCACCTCCTTATTTCTAGAAGCCTCTCTTAATGTGGTTCAAGATGAAACTGGCTTTTGGAGGATGACCATAGTCCTAATTCATATAGAACCTGAAGCCCATTAAAATTTCTAGATATTTTCCACACAAATTGATCTCCATTTCTCCTTCATCTTATATTTGGGAAGTGATTATTTTTTGGACCCAAACATAAAATTTTGCATTGAATTTCATCTTATTTAGGGGAAGCTTAAAGGCAAAAAAAAAAAAAAAAAAAAAGCAGTTAGTAGGTCATCGTCATCTCACCACTATCATCACCTTTATTATTGACAACAGATAATTTTGCCCTCATACTTTGGGTAGGGTCAAAGAACTGGTATCTTTGTGTCATAGTTATGCAGTGTATATCCAGTGATTGCACTATGATTAGTGACATTCATTAAAAAAAGTTTTATCACTTAAGACTCAAATCATAAAGCATTAATATTTCTTGAGGCAATGTAATACAGTAAAATTAATTCAGGACTTAAAGGCAGGTGATCTAGGTTAAAATCATGGCTCCGACAGGCTCTTCTCTCTTTGGCCACTCATAAATCATTTAATTAATCTGAATCTCAATTTTCCTATCTGTAAAATGGGACTAGAAATAACTGCAGCAACTACCTTGTAGTGCTGTGAAAAAATCATATGAGATGATGGATACAAGGTTTGCTATTATGAATATTATTATTACCCTAGAAATACCACTCTAAGTAATCTGAACTTGAGTTGGATATACAACATCCCTAAAATATCTGTTATTTTTTATGTTTATTTAAGCTTTACTTTGATGCTTTTCAGTATCACATCAGCATTACAAGTGATAATCTATTCCAAAAATAAATTATTTAAAAAATCATGCATTTAAAATATTTGCTATTGGGTATGACCATAGAACTTTAAAATCTTCAACTCAAAAAGGAATTAAATTCATCTGTCTGGTACAGCTTCCTGGCTGATTCATCCCAGATGTTCTTTGCTATATCCTTAAGCCATCTCTAACAAGCAGTGACTGAACTTCCTTAATACTTTCAATGACAGGGAACTTACTTCTTCAGCAGGCATCCATTCCAAGTGGATACATTTCTAATTGATGGGAAATTCATATAATATGTTGAAATTTGTCTTCCTGTAATATCGTTGAACCACTAGTCCTAGTAATTCCTTCTGGAATTATATAGACTGATTTTAATCTCTTTCCCCCCTAATGTCTCTTCAAACATCTGAAGATGTTTATCTTTCCCATGGATCTTTTATTGAGAGAAGATAAAACAACACACTTTATTAAATGATCACTACATGTGCCAGAAATTGTGCCAAGTTCTATGGATAGAATTACAAGTAAAAAAATGTTCTTGCCTCCTATGCACTTATATTCTAAGGGGAAGGGAGGGAGATAAGATACAAAAGAGCCAAAGTATAGAGACAGGAATGAAAGTACCTGGAGAGGGAAGATTATGTTAAATCACAAAAGTCAGAAGCAGAGCTGGGAAGGGAACAAAGGTTGACCAGCCTGTATCCCTTCATAAAATGGAAGCCCCTGAAGGAAATAACTAATAGGAGAATAGAAAATAGATCTGGTAGAGTTGAGTGATGAGAAGGCAGTAGGGATTGATGGATATTTGAGGGTGAAAAGGCTCCAGGTTCCAGTGCCAAACATGTGTCTCAAAAAGGACTCATACATTCTGATAACTGATGTGTAGGGCGCCTCTGTCTATCCAAGAAAGACTCTAAAGCCATGAGATATAGGGTTTTTCACACCCTTAAGAAACTTTAAAAGCTTTCACTATTTATTTAGTGATAAAATATAAGAAGAATTTAGAATATAATCCCCAGGAAGGTAATCATTAGGCATTTCTTCCTTACCTTTTTGTTTTCATTTTTCACTTACATCTGATTCTTTTTGATCCCATCTGAGGTTTTCTTGCTAACGATATTGGAGTGGTTTGCTATTTCCTTCTCTAGCACATTTTTCAGATGAGGAGACTGAGGCAAATTAGGTTAAGTGACTTGCTCAGGGCCACATGGTGTTGAAAAGTATCTGAAGTCAGATTTAAACTCAGGAGGATGAGTCTTTCTGACTTCAGGAATTCTATCCACTATGCCACCTAGCTGCCCCCTTCTTTATCCACTTAAGATATTTTTTTTTCCTTCAAGTTTCTAACCTTTGGTCCCAGGTTTGCATCTGGGGTTAATCACAGAACTGGTAAAATCTTAGCTTTCCCTTTAAGAAGTTCTACAATGTGGCTTCAGCCTCCTTTTCCAACCTTCTCCTCCCCTTCATATTCTACACTCCATGGAAATTGCATATTTTCTAAACTTATCTGTGGAGTCTTGCCTCTCATAGCAGTCATTCTCCTTACATGCCTGGACCTGTAGTCTAGAAGGCTTCCCTTCCTGAGTTCAATTTTGGCCTCAGGCACTTAGTAACTATGGGAGTTTAGGCAAGTCATTTGTTTGCCTCAATTCCTTTATCTGCAACGTGAGCTGGGGAAGAAAAGGGCAGATTCTCCAATATCTTTGCCAAGAAAATTCCAAATGGAATCATGAAGAGTCAGATATGACTGAAAAACAAATGAACAGGAGTGGAACATATAACCTTCTCCTCTACTCCTTAAGACATTCCCCATTTTCCTCCCTGGCTCAGCTCAGGTGTGACTTGTTCTGTCAAACATTTCTGATTTTTCAGGGTCACCTCCACATCAGTAATACTCCTTAAACACTCCCTGAGCACACTAACTGACCATGTCTTCATCTCCTCCTCTTCTACCCTTCTAGCAGACTTACCTAAGCACCTGCACACATTATTTCAGTAGAAATAATGGATTCAAATTGGGATTTTTTGCTTTGCTTTAGCCTTTGGGTCCCCTGTATTTGCACTGTGACTGAAGAGCAAGTCTGCTGATTTTAACCTGGATCAGCACTATATGGAGTCATGAAGACCTAGTTCTGAGCTCAATCATAAACATTTCTTTAGCACCTACTATATGGCAGGCGCTGGGCTAAATAATAACATTTACATGGATATGTAACCCTAAGGCAAGTGCATTTCCATTTCCTCACCCAAAAGATGAAGATGATAATAATATCTGTCCTATCTATACAAAGATTTCTGTGAAAGTCATATAAGATAATGGATGGAAACATTTGATTTAAATGTCATTTTTTTTAAAGTGCTGAAATAAATGCAAGGGAAGAAAAGTTAAAGAGATTGAAGATAATATTTATTCATGAATTTTTTTTCTTTTGTTGAGTCTTTATTTATGGATTTATTTGAATTTCCTACTCTTCTTTAACCCCAGTGCATGGAAGTAACAATAACAGGATTTTTATTTTGGGGGAAAAGTTCAAATTAATGAAATAAATACTTATAAAATAACCCAATGCAGAACAGCCTTTGAGAAACAAAAATAGGTGAGGATTTATTGTTATTGTTTTTGTTCAAATAAATAAATAAAGGATTTGGGAGAGATGGGTTTTCAATGATGCAAACGTGACAAGATTCCAGATCTAGAGAGAAAGCGACCTTGGCGTCCATCTTGGCTGTTCTTTTAGGGATGATGAAACTAAGACCTAGAGAGACAGAGTGACTTCCCAAGAACCTACAAGTGGTAAGAAATGGCCTGAAGTTCAGAGTTTCCTCTCTGTCATCACTTGGAGAGAACCATAAGTGATAAGAATTGGATTTTAGAAGTAGATGCTAATTTCCTACATCCTTAAAGAAATCATGAGAAAATAAACTGGTATTTGAAAGGGGAAAAAAAGTAAATGTTGAAGTTTAAAAATAAAATCAAGACATTTTGGTTCCTGGAACTGTTGTGAAATGGTGAAGAACTCAGATTTCTCTTCTAAATAATTAGTACTTCAAACAACAGTGATAACTGTCTGATGTGTCTGAGCCCTGGGGAAAGAACAGGAAGCTAACTAGGGTATTGTGCCTCAGATGGACAAATTCCTATCAGCATGAACTGGAGGATATTTTAACAATGGTTTTTAAAATCCTTTGAAAAGAAAAAAAAATCATATCATATTCATGTATTCACCTGGGCACAAAAACTAACCAAATTGGGCTGACAGCCTAATCTGAGCTTCAAAGAAACAAAAATAATCAGAGGCAAGGTATTCTGATTCAATTCCTGCTTCCTTTGCCAATGGCTGCCCACTGGGGGGTGTTAGGTAGAGGAAAACATCTTGTATTTACTTTTTGAAATTGGGGAGAAGAGAGAGGATGGATCCAGGGGGAAAACATTCAGGTAAATTCGAAACAGTACAACAAACAGTCATTGAGAACCCAATCTATGCTAGGTACTGTGCCAGGCACTGGAGATACACCTTCACAAATAGAAAAAAGTCCTACCCTCTTGGAACTTAGACTCTACTGAAAGGGGATTTAAAGGGACTCAAAGTGTATACAGACAAAAATATCAGGGTGATATGAGAAAGGACAGAAGGTTAAGAGCTTTTCCTATAAGGCGGGTACCTGAGCCAAGTCAGAAACAGAAATGAGGGAGTTCATATATTACAGTGCATTTGGGGAAATGAAGGTCACAGACATAAAAGATAAAATGCTAAGAATAGCTAGTAGAATATTTTGCTTGAGTCAATAAAATAAGGGTGGAAAGAACAAATGGAGATAGTTCATAGATTTTACATAGCAATGATTTGGGGATTGTAGAGATAATCATGATAGACCAAGGAGACCCTTTAAGTAGGTAGATAAGATGAGCAATCAGTTAACAGGTATTTATTAAGTACTTAGTATGTGCCAGACCTGTGTGTGTTTTTGCTAGTTACTATTACATACTATGATGGTGTGAAGAAACATGGAAAGACTGAAAGGTCGTGAGGATTTTAAAAATGAAATAA
Organism: Sarcophilus harrisii; assembly: GCF_902635505.1. Lineage (NCBI taxonomy): Eukaryota > Metazoa > Chordata > Mammalia > Dasyuromorphia > Dasyuridae > Sarcophilus > Sarcophilus harrisii. The sequence continues at coordinate 7,851,666 of NC_045429.1, forward strand.
TCAACAGGGAAAAAAAAAGTATGTCTAATTTTTTAAAGCAACTCTTCTTATGATAGCAAACAACTGGAAACTTGAGGATATCCATTAATTGGGGAATGGTTGAACAAAATGTGGTATATGTTGTGATGGATACTACTACCATATAAGAAATGATGAGCTCAATGATTTTAGAAAAAAAACTTGGAAAGACTCATGTGAAACAATGAAGAACGAAATAAGCAGAACCAAGAAAACACTGTGTACAGTAACAACAATAACTTTAAGAAAACTTTTGAGCAAATAAGTCGTTTTGCCTATTGTAACTACCTAAATTAACTACAAAATACATATAAAGGAAGATACTATCTAAAGCTGGAGAAAGAACTGATAAATAGAACTAATAGAAGTATTTATAAAATGGTTTTACATGCATATATATTTATATAAAAATATCTACACACTCACATACATACATACATACAAATGTATATACATGGCCATGCTAATTGCAATCAACTGTAGGATAGAATGGAGCAGGGAAAAAAATTTAAATAAATGACTTTATTATGTATTCAGAAGGAATAGCATGTCTATATAATAGATTTGCAGTTTTATGTGCAATCATCTTTTTATTATACTATGTTATGGAAATGCTTGTTTTATTCCATAAATTTAAAATAAAATGACTAAAAGAAAAAAAAGGAAAATAGAGGAATTTAAATTTGATTCTATAGTTAGTGGGGAGTCATTATACTTTATTGCGAAGAGAGATGGTGAATGTTGTACTTCAAGAAAACTTTTGGTAGTCATGTGCACTGTTGTGGGGAGGAGACAAGTTGACATAAGAGAACCATTTGAAGACTCCTAAACAGACAAAAAGTAATGATGAACTGAACTAGGTCCTGTGTCTATAAGATGAGGAAAAGGGGGTATATAGGAAACAAAGGTATGGAGATCAAAATGAGTATTCAAGGTGAGTTGAGAGCTGATGATGCTCTGAGCAAGGTTGTGAATCTGACATTTTGGGCTGCCATGATTTCGTAAGTGTTACAGGCATTTCTTTGACAGAAGGAATTCTTTCCAGAAGATCTGAGTTGAGAAGGTCTTTATGTTGCCAGAGAAAGGCAATATATTAATGCATTAACCTTTAAGGACATCATGTCAAATTATCCACCCATTACCTATTATTTGATATTCAGCCTAATTCTAGGAAGAGGGAAGACAGGACAAGAAAATGACACTATGGAGGATTCTGAGAATTTTATGAGAGGGAAAGAACAATGCAGCATTTGGGGGAGGAGGAGTGATTTCTTTAATATTTCAGAAATCAGCAAAATGTCCTCCACAAGTGGAAGCATCTGCTTTTTATCTGAGGAATTCCCCTTCTTTTGGATTCTGTGCTGGGGATCTTCCATGACCCTTGGATGACGTTTAGTTCTCTGTCTTATTCCTCTTATTAAATTAAAAATTCAAGAGTCATCAAAGTTAATATGAGTGTTCTGTATGCCAAGTTGTTGGCATTTAATTTTGACATGTTCGTCAGAGATATCTTATTGAAAGAGAACTCTGATAAAGTTCTGTTTGACTAAATCAAATGCTTTTTACATTGCTTTTTGTTTTGTCTTGGTTTTAAGGATTCATCTGAATCAGGATCTTTTTTCTGCCTTGCGTCACCATTAGAAAAATAGCCATTCATAAAAGAGGGATTGTCTTTGAGTAATGATGGGAATCACTTCATCTCAAAGTGTGAGATTTGGTCCTACTTTCTACCCTTAAATATGACTATTCCCTTCTCTGAGGGTCATCTCAATGTTCTCCTTCCCATCCTGGGTGCTGGCCACCCCTCAGGAATGATATTACCTTTAATTAGGGTGAGATGCAGTAGAGTCCTAGCTTACTTAAATGGTCTTCTACACAGGCCCTAAGTAAACTACAGTATTCAGTGGGGCCCAAACCAATTTAAAATATTGAGAAATATTGAAAAAAGATAAAATGTAGTAAAATAGATGATAGTACTCTGTGGTTTTCTAAGTCCATATACAGTAGGGGGAAGAGAAGGCCTTTGTGTGTATTTTTGTGGCCCGTTTTATTTGAGTTTGATACCACAGTTTTAAGATCCATTTCCTTCCTAGGGAGGGGTGATGGTAAAACAAACAAATAAAGCAAAGGAAAAACCAAACCCTATATTAGGGAGCTTCTTCTATCAGCTCTTATTCTTTTGCAAATATACTTTAATGACATCTTTTTTCCTTTCAGGAAGTGAAACTGATCTCCCCAGGCCGGGCTTTCCTTTCCTGGCTCTCATCCTCCTCTTCCACAGTCCTTCCAGACCAAAGAAAAACTCTCCTTTCCCTGCCCCCACCCACTCAGGGAGGGAACACATTTCCAGCTCACATGGTTCTTGCCTTCTCTTCATTCTTTCCATATCTGCTTCCATTCTCTCCATACCTTGAGAATCTCCCTCTCGGGAGCTTCCCTTAAGCCTGCGGAAAGTCAAACCACATAACATTTCCACGGAAAGGAGTTTGGGGAGGACCCTAGGGGACTACACAGGGTAAATGGTTGTGGGAGGCTGAAGAAAATTCAAGTGCACAAATTTCCTGGGACTTGTCTTATGCCTTTTTTCCTCCCATGTATCACCAAAAATCAGTTGCTGAGACTGGAAAGATCTCTTCCAGACTGCAAGGCAAAATGGAAAAGGTCAAACAAATTGGAGTTCAAATAGAATGAGAATAGGTTTTTTCCTTTTTTTTCACTCCACTAAAAATCAAAATCTAGTGATAAAGACTGAAAGTCAATTGGATAGATACTCTCTCTGTGTCTCTGTGTCTCTGTGTGTATGCCTCTCTCTCATACATATCTATACAATACATATATGTAGCACATGTAGACTAGAATCAGAGTTCACGGAATATTGTGTGTCTATATATATACACATATGCAGACATATACATGCATGCACAACACACAACAGTTAATATTAGAGGAATAGCTTCAAAATTACATCATACAAGGATTATCGAAGGAACTAGAGATGATTAGACTGGACAGAAGGTTCTTTTGGAGTGGGGAGTACACAGATTAGACTTGTTCTGCTTGTTCCTGGAGGGGTCCCTGAGGTAGTTAGGTAAAAAGAAGATAGAACACTGGGCCTGGAGTCAGGAAGATCTGAATTCAAATCCAGCTCCAGATTCTTACTAGCTGTGTGATCCTGGGCAAGTTACTCTCTACTTCAGTTTTCTCAACTTTCTACCTCAGTTCCCTCCTCAGTGAGAATAATAATACTATGTTATCATGAGGATCAAATGCAATATTTGTAGAGTTCTTAGCACCGTACCTCATATATACTAGGGGCTCACTCTCTCACTTTTCCCCAGAGAGTAAAACAAGAGGCAATGGGTGGAGGTACTAGATTTATGCTGATGGCCAGAGAAATCTTCCTAGAAAGTGGCCATATCCAAGAGGGGAATTGGCTTCCTTGCCATCCACTGGAGACTGTGAGGTGCCACTGGAGTCACTGGGGGGGGGCTCTTGGTCAGGATGCTGTGATGCTTGGTCAGGTTGTTGGATGCTGTGACTTCCACAGTTCTTTCCAACCCTGAAATTCTAGAATCCAGTGATTACTAGACAAATGTCACATTGCTAAATTTTCCACAATGTCGCTACCATTATGCTGTCAAGAAGCCCATTCAGGAATGCAAATAGTACCCAGAAGGGAAAGTATTAGGGAGCCCGAGCTTGCCTCTTGCCCCTGATCATTTCTACCTTTGCTTCTCTGAGACTTGATTTTTCTGCCAAACAGAGATATCACATGGTTACCACTGGCCTCATAGAGTTGCTTTGAGCATTGGACTCAGTAAATCAGTCCCCTGATTCTTGTATGATATTCTCTAGGGTTTCCTCCCATACTCTCACTGGTTCAGTTGTTTTGCCATCCAGACCAGAGATCAGGACCTGAGGGAATTGATCCTTTCAGCTCCAGAACTCCCTGCTTTGTGGTCCTCCTAATTGAGAGGACTTTGTCCACAGCCTCGTGCATCAGGCTACTTGCTCCATCCAGGCTTCCCTTTATTTTCCCATCATCTTCATACCACCCACTTGGACATCATCCTTCTGCCTTCCTCTTCACCTTTGCTTTCCAGTTCTGGACCCATCAACAAATCAATACTTGCACTGCAGTTGGAAAGGATGCTGTCTATCTATTCCCCAATGGAGCAGCTCAGTAACTTTCCAAACCAAAACACTCTCCTTAGAGGCACCCAGTGTCCTATGCGTGATGTCTGCTTTGATCGGAATATAAGCTCTTTGAGGATAGGTGGAGATCCCTGGCTTTTGTGTCCTCTACGCCAGCACAATGCTTGGCACATTCAAAACACTATTTCGTTTGTCCATTATTGGTGAATAAAAACAAATTCAACAGTTCTTATGGCAAGCAGTTTTGTTTTAAAGGAAGAAAGTGCTCATGTCTAAGAAGGTTTTCCCATGTTTCTCAGTGACTATAAAAGATGATCAGATCATAGATTTGGAATGAGAAGAGGGCTCAGTTTGCAAAGCAGAAAACTGGGTTGAGGGAGCTCAAGTGACCTGCCTAGGATCATGTAGTTAATGAGCCATAGTGCCAAGACTTGAACCTGGCTCCTTCAGTCCATGTATTGTGGTCTTTTCTTAGGCATGAAGTCAGAAAGACCAGAATTCAAATCTAGACTCAGAGACATATGCTATTTATGTCACTTAATCTCTGCCTGCCTCAGTTTCCTCAACTATAAAATGAGGATAATAACAGCCCGTCTCCCCACCTGCAGGGTTGTTACCCGGATCAAAAGAGATATGATTTTAAAGCACTTAGCACCATGCCAGGAACAAAATGGGCACTTGACCAATGCTCACTGCCTCCTGTCCTGGCTCCTCTCTTTCCAGTCTGCCCCAAGTGCCCAGAGTCAACCAGAGAGCAATTCATTTATACCAAGTTTTTCTTCTTAGACTTTGCTCCTTAACACAGTCCTTGGCACTTTCCACAAGGATTTCTTTGATTTTCCTAAGGATTTAATAGTGTATCAGAGCTTAGGTGTCCAGACTGACGTGTCCTTTCAGGCTTCCCTTAGGGTCAGTCACTTGGTGGTTTTTCACGTCCCTTAGGATTGATTTGTATCCAGTACCAAGATATGCTTTAGTGATGATCATCTGACCTCTGAAAGAAAAGACAGAATGTCTGTATCTGCCTGACACGCTACACAGAAAGCTGCAGGGCTGCTGGCAACAGGACGGCCGGTCTGTGGCAGAGAAAGCAACCTGGCAATCTATGGGATGAGGTCATACCAGCCATTCAAGGCTGGATCTCCCCCTGTCTCTCTGTCTCTGTCTCTCCCTTTTTCTCTGTCTGTTTCTCCCTCTCTCTCTGTCTCTTCCTGTCTCTGTCTGTCTCTTCCAATCTCTGTCTCTCTTTCCCTATTTCTCTGCCTGTCTCTCTTGTCTGTCCCTATCTCTGACTCTCCCTGTCTCTTTGTCTCTCCTTCTCTCTTTTTCTGTCTCTCCCTCTGTCTCTATCTCTCCATGTCTCTCTGTCTCTCTCTTCTGTTTCTTTCTCTGTTTCCCTGTACCTCTATCATTATTTCTCTCTTTCTCTTCCCACATTTGTGTATATTATCATTCCCATTTTGTTGATGAAGAAACTCACACAAATTACAACTCTTGGTCACACAGCTAATAAATGTGAGAGAAGTGACTTAAACCTAAAGCCTGTGATTCCAAACCCAATATTCTTTGCTAATACAACATGCCAGAGAAATGTATGTTTTGTAACATGAGCATTTTGCATGTAGAGTTGTGAAAAATAACTCCTGAACCTTAGAGTCCTCTGTAAATGTGACTATAAATATATGTATATATATATGGAGAGACACACAGCACAGAGACATAGAGAGAAACAGACATACTGAGACAGACACAGAAACAGAAATAGAAAGTGTCAGAGACACAGAGATACACAGAGGCATAGAGAGAGACAGAAAGACACATTAAAAACAAAGAGACAGAGACATAGAGAAACAGAAGTAAAGAGTGACACACAAACAAACAATGTGAGACAAAGGCAGAGAAACAGAGAAAGAGACATTTTAACAAAATGGATAGTCAGTTTTTCTAAGTGTACATATTTATTATGTACACCAATTTATTATTATTATTTAAAGAGATGAGGAAGGGGGAAGATTCTGGGAAGAGAGAGGAATAGGTTGGTAAATTTCAAGCTTTCCAGGTTTCCCTCACAAACAGAACAAATTTGCACTTCAGGTGCATCATAGACTGAGGAAAAATCAAGAAGACTTGGGGCAGAACAGGGATCCTCCTTGTACATTGAGAAAATCCTAAAAGTTCAGGCCAGGATTAAGCCATATGAAGTACAGATACCTCCAGATTGGCTCCACAGAAACACCAAGTAGAGAGCCCTGAAGCTAGTGGGGTGTGGCTGAACCTGGACTTCCTGGACAGGTGAGGGGTCGGGGATCTGAGTCCAAACAGACTAGGGAACTCTGGTTGATTAGGAATGACAGGACCGACAGTGTGGCCCTGGGAAGGAAGGGACAAGCATGCTGGGAGGGCAGAAGCAGTGGGGCAGGAAGGCTGCTGGCTGCTGGCATTTGCAGGAGGGGAGAGCTCTTGGTGTGGGGTTCCAGATAAGAGTAGAGAGCTGAAATGAATCTAGAGGCACCATCCCCCATCCCAACATTAGAAGTGCTTACACAAATACCTCTTATTAAAAAAAAAATGAATTGGCAAGAAAGAAAGCACCTAATCATGAGAATTTACTAGGGAATAGGGAAGACTGGGGTACATATTCAGAAGAGGACACTGAAGTAAAAAAAAATTCTACCCCAAAGAGTAATGTTAAATGGCTCCCTACTCAGAAAGAATGCATAAAAGAACTCAAAAAAATTTTAAAAATCAAAAGAGAAACATTAAGGAAAAACAACAAAAAGAAAAAAAAAAAAGACCAAACCAAACAAAAATCCCTTTTACAAAAACAATCCAAGAAAAACAAGATTATGAAAAAAGTTAACTAACTAGAAAAGGAAATATAGAGCCTTAACAATGAAAATAACTCTTTGAAAATCAAAACTGGGCAAGGGGAAGCCAGTGAGAATATGAGACCAAGAAACAACAAAACAGTATATAAAGAATGAAAAATACAATAGAATGTAAAACAACGTATAAGAAAAACAACAGATCTATAGAATATATCAAGAAGAAAAACATATAAGAATAATTGGACTACCTAAAAACTGTGATCAAAAAAGGAACCTTGACACAATAATTCAAGAAATAACTCAAGAAATTTTTCCTGGCATGATAGAACATGAGGGGGAAATAGAAATAGAAAAAAAATCACTGATCACTACCTCAGAGAGATCCTTTGTAGGAAACACATAGGAATATTATTGTCAAATTTCAAAACCTGCAGATAAAAGAGAAAATTTTGTAAGAAAAAAAAAACCTAATTCAAATATGTGGGAGCTAAAATTAGAATTGTACAGGACTCAGAAGCCACAATGAAAGACCATAGATCCTGAAATCATATCTACCAGGAATCAAAAGAACTAAACCTACTGACAACCAAAAGAACTAGCCCTGCCACCAAAAATATTATATCCAGCAAAATTATTTATAATATTGGATTAAAAAAGACCCTGACATTCAAGGAACTTGCAGATTTTCAGGACTTTTCTTTTTACCAAACTTAAACTCAATAGAAAATTTAATATTTAAGAGCCAATATCAAAGATCAATTTCAAGGAACTTAATACGAACACATTGTTTTTCACAGGGAAATACATACCATATGTTTAAGACTGACATCAGAAATTGGTTAGCTCAAAAGAAAGATAGAGGCAGAGTTGAGTATGATCTGATTCTAAAAAAGCAAAACTGCCTAGGAAATCTTATGCAAATAAGGTACAGAGAAGAAGAAGAATAGACTCATAGGGATTAGAGGGGAAGATGGGCTTGTAGTTCTGAAAATCTATTCACATTAGAAATGGATTACAGAGCACCCTCCAAAATCTATAAAGAAATAAGGGAGGAGATAAGTGGAGGGAGAAGCAAAGGGTGAGAGAAGAAGACAAGAGAGTGATCTATGAGTGGTGGGAGATTTGATAATTACAAGGCAAGTTAAGGAGCAGAATTAAAGTAGAAGAGTTAGCAGGGATAGGAAAGAAGAAATATATACAGACACTATAGCAAGGATCAGGAGCAAAATTTATTAGGAAAAAAAAAAAAGAGGAATGAGGAAACAGAGATTACACAGCTAAAGAGAATTTTCCAGTGCCGCAGAGCCAGAAACGGCAAAGCTAGGTTTCAAAGCCATGTTGGTCAAATCCATGCCTTTCCTGTTTTCATTTTATGCAGCTTCTCCATAGTTACTCTCTTTAGGAACAAGCCCCTCACATCCCAGGGAGGCTGGTCCTCAGGCCACAATCAGTCACAGATTGAATCTGGGAAACTGCATCCATTTCACAGCCAAAAGTGATTAAAACTAATAAACAGCTTCACTTCTTTTTAAAGGACATAGTTGATTAAATGCCCACAATACAAGGTTCATAGTAGAATGTATTTATAAGATGAGGTCCTAAATGTGTCCTTAGATGCAGCTGAGAGAAGGAGAGAGCTTTTTACTAAAATTCTCATTTTCCCAGATTTAGGTGATCTTTAATGTAAAGGTAAGACCTTAGAGTAGGACATCAACATCATGTAGGAGGTGGCCAGGTATCCTGAAAGGTCAGCAGCTCAAGAAATTGGAGGGACCCCAAAGGACCATCTAGAAATCATTTTGGACGGCAGCATCCTTAGTATATTGGAAATTTTTCAAAGAGCTATTTAAAGGTTCTATAAACTTCTGTTGCCTAAAATGCACTTTTCCTACGGATCTTTAAAACAAGTACTTGTTAAAGCAGGAGCTGTCCATTTAGGGACCTCCAATTAGCTAAGCTGTCAAACACCACTCATTTATTTTTGGTCTGCCTGAGGAAAGAATGAGGTGAAATGGAGAGAATGGCTCCTATATGAGGGCAAAGAGCCCAAGTCTTCTAGCCATGAGCCTCTGCTGCTTCGGTCTATAAAAGACTTTGGCCAAGTCTTGTAAAATCTTTGTCTCAGTTTCCTAATCTATGCAATATAGGGAATTATGCTTACAGTATGGTTGTAAAGAATTATAATCAGATGAATCTAGGTGTAGTGATAGAGTCACTAACTGTGAAATCAGGAAGATCAGAATTCAAATCCAGCCTTAGCACTCTGTAGACATATGGCACTGAGCAAATCACTTTAATCTTCCTCATAATCAATTTCTGCAGCTGAACAATAGGATTAATAGGCTCCACTGCATAAGGTTGTCGTGAAGATGAAATGACAATCTGTATATGATACCTTAAACACATTAAAGTACTCACTACATAAATGTTGAATGATAATATTATTATCACATATTTATAAAGGATTCTTCTTACGGAGAAGTAGGAAGTATCTCACAACTATTTACACAAAATAACTTATGTGTTCATAAATGTACATTCCTCTTGTATGATGAATTGCAAAAGAACATTGGGCTTGGAGCCTCAGAACTTAGGTCTAAATTAACAGATCTCAAATTTATTAGCTTGTGACCTTGGATAAATCACATAATTTTTATGAGCTTCAGTTTCATCATCCATAAAATGGGAATGATTCTATTTGTACTGCATTTTTGAAGAATTGTTGTGGGGAAAGAAGATTGCTAATTTTGGTGCCTTCTTTGCCAACTCTCAGTCTTTGGTTTATGTCCTCAATCCCATTCCCTTCTGTCTTTTCTGGGACTTGGTCCATGTTATTCCTTCTAGGTCTTATCTTGAATCTCTCTTTCCCTTGATGAACTAGGTAGTTTGCACTTAGTTTATGCCTTTAATGTATTAATGTTATAAATCAATCCAAGAAGTATTCTCATCTGATGAAAGAATTAATGTGTAGAGCATCTTGGTGGTTCCTTTCATTGATATTGGGGTATCCTACTCCTACCTCTAAAAAAAAAAGATATGTTGAAGAAAATAGCATTTGACCTAAAGAAATGAAAATGTGTACCTAGCATTACCAGCTAGCATCTGGATAGCCTTTAAGTTTTAACTCACATTTTCTCAATGGATTCTCATATGACTTGGATGTCTCTGTGGTCAGTTATGTATAGGGCGTTAATGCAGAAGAGGGATTTGAGCTTATTTTGCTTAGTTACAAAGGATAAAGTTGAAAGCAACAGGTGGATACCATATGGTAGAAGAACCCCTATAAATGGGAAGAATTCCATTGGCAAGTCATCAGTTAATTGATACTGGAGATGTGGAATTGAGGACATTTTTGAGAGTTTCTTTGGGGAAAAAATTTTATGGGATGATACCTGAAGCTCCTTCCTGCTTTATGTATGATTCAGAGCTACATCCCCAAGAGACAGCACTGAAAACAACACAAGTTTTGGAATGAAAAGACCTGAGTTTAAATCACAACCCTGCCATTTACTATGTGGCCCTACTGCTTGTACCCCTGAATTGCTTTTGTTTGTATGTGGATACACGTCAATGCAAAAGTTCCTGCCTGACCTCAGGAAGCAATGCAAACTCTTAATTTTGTCTTTGCAATTCTAGTGCCTGGAATATAGCAAGTCTCACAAATATTTATCAATTGTTTTTGGCTTCATTTTCTGACTGGATCTCAGCAATCTAATCAGCAAAATGAAAGCATGGAACTCAATTATGTCCAAAATCCCTCATGAAGAGCTGGGGACACTGTTCTTGCCATGAACAACCCAAAGGTCTAATTTGTCTGGACTAAGTATACATACGCCCTACCCCTAAGAGTTGTAAATTTGTTGTGAATGGATTTCATAGGTTTTTATGGAGGCAGTGGATCTATTTTGCTGGTACAACTATGGAAGATGCTCATACTAAGCAACGTCTCCATTTTTCCACTTAGATAAAGAGATGAATCCAAGTGGGCATAAAAGCTTCTCTTGAATCTTTCTAAAATGATAGCACCATCTATAAGTAGAAAATTGTAATAAACTCCACTGAGGCTTGGCACATTTTCCATGTCTTAGTAGAAACAATCTTGGGACCTATGTTATTACAAGAGGATAGCTTTTTTACTTAGGATCATAACTTCAGAGCACTGAGGGTCTTTGGAAGCTACCCCTTCCTCTTCCTCATTTTACAGAAAAAGAAATTGAGACCTAAAAGGCCCATGACATGTCAAAGTCACAAGTCACTTAGTGACAAGGCAAAGATTTGAACCTAAATCTTCTCAGTATTCTTTTCTTTCTGCCTCCCTCCATTAGTAGTGTTTCTTCTCTTTCTCAGACCCATGAAGTTTTGTTTCATGGATATTTTGTATATGTACACATTTGCCAGTTCTTCTTGGTTCAAAGCTAATTTTTTGAGATATTTAAAATCTATCTAAACAATAAGACATAATGCTTCAAAGCCCATAGCTTCCCAATCCTGGGAGATATTTTTTTCAGAATCAAGACAGATTTTCTATATTTTTTCAGTCTTTCACCCTTCCACCTTTTGTTCATGCAATTTCTTTAATCTGTCATCGAGTTGTTATTTCTAAAATTATTTTCTTCGCTTCTTTGTTAATGATTTTTCATGTTATATCATCATGCATTTGGTCTTCATGGTGGGAAGCGCAATCATAGTGAGAATTCTACAATGTCTCATTCTACTAGAACCTATAGTGAGAGATCCCTAACCCACTCCAATGGAATGTTCCCACCAGAGACTAACAATAATCTTTGCTTTTGTCATTTGTGTCTAAACAAATCTTGGAATTCCTAAATTAAGCAATAGTAAGAATGGTGGCAATGATCCCAATTTTTATGGCAGGAAAATAACTGCCTTCAAGGAGTCACATGGTTCAAAGCCAAAACATGCTGAATTGGCCAGTGTTCTAGAAACTTAAGTCCAATGACATTATAAGAGCTCAGATTTCATCTCCCTGACAAGAAACTCACATATGGATAAGATTCTAAACATAAGGTCACTTTGAAAGCTCTATCCGTCTCTCGGAAACCCTTGCTCCATTCAAGTCTCAACTCGGATATCACTTGCTTCTATGAGAAGCCATTTTCTGATCTCCCTCTTCTAACCATAGTTGAGGTTTCTCTCCCATGGAACTAACTTGGATGGATTTTGTATATTCTTTGCAAATTGTTGTGCTGGCCAGTGGGATGGAACTGCCAAGGACCCCGCCAGTCTCCTTTTAAACTCTGTAGTCCCAGAACTGAGCACAATGTCTGGCACAGGGCAGATACATCAGATATGCTCGCTGAACCGAATTGGAATATTTCAGTCTAACCCTGGTTTTTAGCCCATGTGTTTTGCCTCAGGGAAGCTGGAAGCTTTCCTCTCAGGTAGCATGTGGTCAATAAGATGACCACTTTCAACTGCTTGAAAATATGGTCCAAGCAGAACTCCTCGTCTTTGTCCCATAAAGCCAATCTTCTTTCTGATTTGCCATCTTTCTTTCAGGCACTTAAGGTTGGCAGCATGGGAATTGGCCAACAAACATTTGATATGCATGTGTCCACACTGTGCTACACATGGGAGTCCATTTTAAGCTTTCAGGATTATGATGATCAATGAGGTAATGTTTATAAAGTTCTTTGCAAACTACTAAGACCATATGAATGTTAGCTGTGTTGTTATTGTTTTCACCACCCTCATTTTTCCAAGGGTAAAACTGCTGTTCCTCATCCATAACATTTTATCTCCTCTCTCTTTTGACTATTTGTATTTTCTCATCCTTGTCAGCTTCTTGAGAAAAGGAAATGTCTTAAATTTATATTTTAAAGCATATTTATAACAGTATTTTGCACATCATAAACAATTAAATCTTGTTTCCTTCCTTTCCTCCCTCCCTCCATTCATTCATTTATTCTCTTCTCCCCGAATCCTGACCTCCCTTTAACACTCTGCTCAAGCATTTCCTGTAAATGAAGCATTTCCTGATGTCTCTCCTGGCAGCTAGTGTACTCAACTCCACCCCTCCAAAAATCCCTGTGTGCTTCCTACAGGCATTTTATACTTACTTATAAATCTATATTTGTTTCTTCTTACAATAATGTGAATTCCTTGAAGTTGCAGTTCTTTCTTTTCTGCCCCTGTATCTCCAGCAACCACCTCAATGCCTTGACTGAACCCAATCGCTACCAGGAATGCCAGAATTTATAAATGGTTAATCATTCTCCCCAGGGACAATGTTCTCTTGTATTCATTCTTTATATTCTTTATCAGTTTTCTTAGGAAATCTAGGATGATGAGTATTGGTTGAAGGAATATTGCTGGAGAAGACAGGATATAGTGTTTTTAAGGGTCCAAAGAGTGATTGCATGGAAGCAAGATTTGATTTGTTCTCTTTGACTCCAAACAAGAGAACTAGAGGAGCCATTGGATGGAAGTTATAAAGTGGTGAATTTAAGCTTGATGTAAAGAAAAAAACTTCCTAATAATCAGAGTTTTCCAATAGATGAAAAGACTTCCTTGGCTAAAAATCAAACTAATAAGGGATGAAGAGAGCTCTTTAAAGTGTGTGAAACTAGGTGGTAGTAATGGATAGAGCACTTGACCTGGAGTCAGGAAGACCCAGATTCCAATCTGGTCTTAGATACTTATTAGCTGTGTGACTCTGGATAAGTTACTTAACCCTGACCTCAGTTTCCTCAACCATAAAATGGGGCAAAAATAGCTCCAACACCATAGAGTTAGTAATAAGAGAAGAGAGAATAGATACTAGTCTAGGACTTTATCCACTTTGACCTTCCTGATCTCTTTTATGTCCTTGTTCTTTTATGGCCAGCTGCCTCCTTCCCCGTTGCATATATCATGCTCTGGAAGACTTAGTCCTTTCAGTTCTAGAATTCCTGTTCTGTTTAACCATTGTGGTCAGCTGTGACCAGGGGAGCTCCGGACACACTTGTTTTTATTTTTCCGTCATTTTCTTATAAGCCCCTTTTCTAGAGAGCATTTATTTCCCCTACACAATCCATGCCCATTGGTTGTACCGGGGTAAGCCATTTTGGTAGACAACCAGACTGAGAGTAACCAAGAGGCTTCATCTCTAAAATTAAGGCCACCCACTCATCCTGAGCCATTGCTTTTTTTCCTGCCACTGGATTTCAATGACTCAGGAAGAGAGAAAGAGGCTGAAGATTATGCACAACTCTGCCTCATTTAAATCCAATTCATGTGCAAGCTAAGACATCATCCATGATGTTGTTGGTCCTCTCTGAAAACAAAGGATGATCAATAACAATGGCTCCCGTGGACTTAAATGCCATCTCCATGATGATGATTCTTAAATATCTACCTATTCTGCCCCAAACTCTCTACTCTCCTCCAATCTCACAGCTCCAACTGCCTCAAGTTCAAAATGTCCAAAATCGAGCTCATCATCTTTCCCCCTAAAATTCCCCTCCTCCTAAATTCCCCGTTATTGTAAAGGAGAACACAATCCTCCCAGACCCTCAGCCCTAACTAAAAGGCCATTTGCTTAGGAAGCCTTGTCTAACCCTCTTATTCTAGCACCTCTCTGCTATTAATTATTTCCTATTTAGTCCATGTATAACATGTTTGTATGTTTGTTTGTTTGCTTGCTGTCTTCCCATTAGACTGTGAGTTCCTTAAGGGCAGGACTATTTTTTCCCTTCTTTTTATATCCTCAGTGATTGGCATAGTGCCGTGCACATGGTAGGAAGTCAAAACATTTTTATTGTTTGATTGATTCCAGTTGATCTTAATTTATGAATGAATTTCAGTATGATTATTGATTTTTGTATAGGATATATAAATACTTGTTTCTTATGAAAAGGAAAAGCTCTGATACATTGAGGTTCATCCCATGGGAGTTACAGATCTGAGTATCTTCTAGCTGCTTAATTGATCCATAAATATCCAACCCCTCTTGACTGAGCTCCAAGATAGATCACGTTCAACTCCACTCTGTGACAAACAGGATCACACCAAGCTTCAGCACGCCTGTGACAGTGTCCATGGCATAGATCCCAATCCTAAAAGTGGATCTGCTTTAAAAGGGGAGGGGAAGGCACCCTCACAATATCGCTTGTCCAGAAAAGCATGTGACTTGGAATGGGTTGTTGTTAAAGGAAAGGTTAGCTCTTAATCTGCCTGGTTTGAAGGTGGTGGTGGGGGGTCTGACTGTCTAGAATGGCAGGGGAGGTTGCCAGCCTCTCTTCTCTTTAATACCTCCTCCAAGGACATTCAGATTCCTCCCTGTAAAATGGTGAGTGGGTTCACATTCAGAGACAGGAATATGTTCTGTTCCTTTCCACCCACCAGTCCTGGAACAGTATGTTGAAAGCTGGTATGAAGAAAATGATTCTTCAAATGAAAAGCTTAGCAAATGTACCAATAGACAATATAGCCATTTGGTCATTTAAAAAAAGTCTTAAACATTTGCTGCTATACAAATGAATGTTCTTTTTCAGGTAACAGTGGACTAGATAGATTTTGAGGCTCTTTCTAGCTGCTTCTGGGCATCTTGGCTATGGGGTGAGTGTCCCCAAACAATAGTCACTGGGGCAAATCCGGGTGTTCCTGGATAAATGTATTTTTGAAAAGTTGGGTGTAACTTACCTGAACTGATAATAAGTCACACCCTTTTCCATTTAATTACATTTTAATGTAAATAAAAATAATAATTGAACTAGGGACCTCAGAGACCATTTCTGTCAACCCTCCTATATTATAAATAAAGCAAATGAGCTCTAGGTTTGGTGAGTTACTTATCAAAGATCACACAAATAATAAGTGTAATAAATGAAAATGGAGTGGAGACTTTTTCTAGAGCCTGACTTTCTGGGGGAGCCCTATTTCTCTAATCACTCTCAAATGTATGTTTTCTCAATTCTAATTTTGGCGTATCGCCTTTTCTTAATGAGATGCTATTTCTTGAAAAATGCTGGGTATGAAATTAGATATGGAGCCGTAGCAAGAGTCACCGGGGCCTAGTATACACAGGTTGGGCTTACAGAATGAGATTGGTGATACCAAACATTTTGTTGAGAAGGCAATATCTTTTATAAGCTGAGAAGCCTGGACTCTAAGATCCATTTCCAAACTGACATTCTTTGGTTCTAAAATTAAGTCACTGATGTTCAAGGATAGTTTTTTCTTAGAATCCCAAGATCCCCTCAAGGCTCACGTCAGGCTCTTTCCTACATGGGACCTCTATGGATTCCCCAAACTATCAGTGCTCTTCTCCACCCCACTGTTCATTTTCCTTGGCTTCAGATCACTTTCTTCTCTACTCAGGATACATAATGTTTCACCTCAATAGAATGCAAGCTCCTTGAAGGTGTGCCCTGTTTCATGATTGTCAAGCTATTCCCATTATCCATGCCTTTCACATCCATGGTAGATGCTAACTAAACAAATGCTTGTTGAATTGACTCAGCTTTTAAAATGGGTATTAAAGGCAGCATTTTGTATCTTTAATGTCATTTAAAAAGAAGTCCAAGTGACCAATTAGTGAGTGGGCTGTGGAAGTAGAAATACTTGGGTTCACATGTTCCCCTGTTGAGTCTTATTTGTATGATTATGGGTAAATTATTCTACCTTTTGAAGCCTCGGCCACCTCTGTAAGTCTGCAAATTATAGAACATTACAAGACCTTCATTGGTGGAAGGAGTTTCTTCACCTGGAAAGTTCTAACACCAGAGAGAAGAGTTCTCACCCCATCTCCCAAATAAATAAAATGATTTCTCAAACTTCAAAGGTTTAAGGAGTTTTGACATTTTTCTGTCATTTAACATTCATTTATTTCATCATTAGGTTTCTCTAAATAGCATAATTACTCAAGAAATTCTAGGGAAATTAAAATAATATTCTCATGTTTATTAAAAAGTGGGTATCACACTACAATGCAGGTTGAGAATGATTTCATGTGTGCCATGATTAAAGCTAATTTTCTTAAAGACAAGCACCTTTATTTGAATGAGGAAAATTCAGTGAATTTTTGTCACAACATTACTATGCCCCGAGATAGTCAAAGGGAACCAAAAAGATAAGGCAGATACCTGAACATAGCAGGAAGGGTATAACTGCCCCCAAATTCAATTGGTCAATATTGTCAGTGCTGGCTCTCAGCATTTATCTCATCTCCCTGCTTTACCTGTATAGACTGAGTTCCGATGTTTACAAAATTAGATTTTAAAATATCACGACCATAGCACTGTAAATATCATTGGCAATGCTCAAACATGACTGTTGTCCAGGAGGATTCAGATAATGTTACTTAAAGATACTGAATTAAAAATCAGAAAATAGTTAATTCAAAAATGTATATTCAGCTTTATCATCTTCTTTCTTATAATGCAATCAGCCAATCAAAAGCATTTAATAAATGTATGTTCTATGTCAGGAATTATGCTAATTTACACAGATGCAAAGATAAATATGAAAAAGCATCTGCCCCAAAGAAGCTTATGTTCTATGCATAGAGAGGTGGGAGGATGGGAAATAGACAATGTGTGCATGTGTGTGTGTGTGTGCAGGTATAAGCAAGCTCTACAAAAAACAGAAACATGGTAATTTGGGCAAAGGCAACTAAACCAGCAGTTCACAGGGAGGACATGAAGATAATTTTACCTATGGATTTGTGCTTATACTGAATACTAGCCACTTCATTTGCATCTCTGATACAAAATGGCAAATAATCCAGGTCCATTCCCTCCTCCCTCATATAAAAGCAGATAAACCAATCATGCCGGCTGACTTCAGATCCAGTTATCTACTCTAAAACTATGATGATTAAATGCAATAAAATTTAGTATTATTCCCAATAGTTTTTGGAAGTCCCTCTAATTCTACTTTTAAATTATTGTAACTGAATCATCTGTGGCAGTTTATTTAATTTTTAAAACCATTCCAAGGAGTTTTCTGGCATCATACTCATTACTCAAATGTTTTGTACACATAGACACCAAAAAGTCTTTCCTTGGCACCTAGATAGCATTCTATCTGCCCTTCTCACCTTTTTTTCTCATCATACAAAGAATTTGGCAATAGATTATTTTCAAAATCTACTAATGATTTATATAATAGTTTTCTCATCTCCTTTGTCTTCTTCTAGTCTATCATACAGCTTCATCTTTTCTTCCTCTTCAATCTCATGCTATTTACTTCATCAGTAAATGTGTAGGCATCCCTGCCAATTAAATTCTTATATGGATTTTTGTACCTATTTTGCCAACCCTTTAGCACTGACTTTGACCTCAACCAACACCATGAGGTTAGTTAGTTATGATAATTACTACAAACATCTCCCAAAGTACTACAATGTTTTCTATATGCATAACATCCATTTATGAGCAAATAAGGTTTATGAAGCATTTGTAGACTCAAGGCCAATGGAGCTGGAGAATACTAGCAATTCTAGAACTACTTCCCTAAAATATTCTTAATGTCCTATCCATTTGAGAAAAAAAATATAGATATACATATACACATTATGATCACCTATATAATCAAGTGAAAAGTAAACTCACTGAAGGTAAGGAAGGTTTTTTTTTTTAAAAAAAATTGTCTTTACATCTCCAACAGCTCCTATCTGGTCCAAAGTAGGTACTTGTATGTTCACTTTTGGATTGGTGTGATTGTCCCAATTGTAGCCAATGTAAATATTCTATATGAAAAAAATTGGAATAATAGAGACTTAGGAAGTCTGTAAATACTTTACACACTGAACAAGGTAAGAGATTTGTTTTAAACAGAAAATCCTTAAGGCTATTACTTGCACTTATTCTCTGTATTTTTAAAAGGCATATAGCAATAGTTCTGTTATGATTAACCATTTAAAGATCTCTTATGATAACTCCTCAGATGTCTCTTTCTAAAGAATATCAGCAGAGTTTTTAGAGAAATCAACATAGCCTTTTGAATTAAAAAATGGCTTTATTTAAAATAACCTTAATATTCCTCTACATGACAGATTCTAATAGCATATTAGGTATTTCTGTCACGGATTAATTATTCTATGAAGATAAGCCACTGTCTTTTCTGCATCCATATTAAATAACTGTCATGAAAGTCATATGATGCATTACTGCAAACAGGGCTATAGATGTTCATTTGAATATAGAGGGGTTGTTGAAATTATCAATATTTTTATGTTCATTAAGGGAAACACAAACATTTACTAATTTCTGGACAATGAGAGAACCCCCAAAAAGGAAGGAAGCTCATCGATTCTTAAAGTGATTTATGGAATTACTGAAGGTGTTTTTAATACAGTAAAAATATTAGTGCACACCCTGCCTTAAGGATAATGATTTATACTGACTTTAATAATTTTATATCTATTTTAATCATGATATTTTATTCCTATCCACTTTAATAATGCTATTTTGTGTTGGGGTAGTTGTTATGTAAAGTAATGCTTTATTTTTTTTTCAAACATGATGCAATAACCCTTCTAAGATATTTAAGGAGGCATAAAGAATGGGGGGGGGGGGAGAAGCAAAGTCATTTCAGGCAGCTAGGTAGCACAGAGAATAGAGCGCTAGAACTCCAAGTTAGTAAGGCTTAAGTTCAAATATGATCTCTACCACTTACTAGGTGCCTGACTGGGCAAGTCAATGAATCTTTCCCTGATTCATTTTCCTCACTTGTAAATTGGGGATAGTACTAAGCCCTTCTTTTCAGGGTTATAATGATTATTGAAATCAATATTTATAAAGTGCTTCACAAAGCTTAAAGTTCTATATAAATTTTAGATATTATTATTGCTGTTATTTTACCTATATCACATAGCAGTAATAGATCTAGTACGAAAGCCAATGAATACCTACTTCCCTTACATTATAATAATTCTGTCTGATGATCCCTGTAAGAATATAGATTTTTTAAAAACTGTTTTAGGCCTGAACTTAAAAATTTGGTTGTGAAGATGTTGTAAGAGAAAGGCATTCTGGGTATTAATGAATTTGTGTCATCTCAACATTATTTATTCATTTACAACACCATTTCGGATTTTATCTATACCAAGCATAAGAAAAAAAATCTGTAAATCTCATCATGGCTGTTTAAACTATGTATGAGTTGGATATTTTTCGATACCTATGCTTGCCAAACAATGCATTAAATCATCATCTTTTCAATTTTGTGAGATTGCTTAACATGAAATCTGAATACTATAATCTAAAAACAAAATGAATAGTGTACAATAAACTTCATCAAGAATGGCATTTATTGATTTTTTCATTAATCTCGAAAGGGAGGAAAGTGCAATGAAAATGTATTTTTTTGGAGTCTAAAAATTCCCAATTTAGTATTAGTTGATGAATGTAATACCAGAATGATGCTAGTAGCTCCTGGAGGTAGGCTTAATTCACTTTTATGTATGTTAACCTAAAAGATATGTAACATCTCAATAACAATTTATGAAATGAATATGTAACATATGTGTAACATATATATGGTGTGTAACATATTTTGTTAGGTTCTAGGGAAGTAAAGATAAAGAAACATAGTCCTTGACTTCAGGGAGCTTACAACCTGAGTGGGGGGGGGGGGATAGAAAGGGGGAGAGCCAGAGACAGAAAGACAGGGAGAGGGGATAAAGGGAAAGAAAGAGAGGGAAGGAGGGTGGGTGGGAAAGACAGACAGACAGGCAGAGAGACAAATTCAGAGAGTGAGGGGAGAGAGGGGGAAAGAAAGGGGGAAAAAGAGAGGAGAGACAGATAGGGAAGGGGAAAAGAAGGGGGGAGAGAGAGGGAGAGGGAGAAGGAGAAAGAAAGGAGAGAGAAGGGAAAGGGGGAGAAACAGAGGGAAGAGAGAGAGGAAGGGGGGAAGAAAGAGATGTGATAAGTAAACAAATAAGTAGGAAACAAGACAGGATGAGATAATCAATAAAAAAGCATTCATTAAGCACTTACTATGTACCAAGAACTACAGGATGCATTGATTACACAAAAACAAAAAAAGAAAGGAACTTATATCTTAGCAGAGGAAACAATACTGAGAGATTTATTCTAATTCTAAACATCTGCAAAACAAACACCATGGGTCCCCCCGGGAGGATCAGGCAAGGTATATCCTAGGAGTAAAAATCAACAAAAGATTTAGGAAGCTTAGTAGGTCCTCAACACTTTCTCTGCTCTCAAGGGATTTTGTTGAAGGCACAGGGGACAATCTGAGCACACGCCCATGGATGGTAAATGGAATATCAAGTAGTAAGACCATGTGGACCAGCTTAATAATATTGAAGAGCTTGGGGAACAAAGTCACATAGGTGGGAAGGTGGGCTGGAGTTGAATAATGAAGGTCTAGAAATGGCCCAAAGAATCCATTTCATTTTTGTCCTAGAAGCAGAAGGGAGGTAGAGTTTTGTAAGCAGGAGAATCGCATGCTCCAACTTGTGCTGAGGGTAGAGATGATTCTGGCAGTTGGATGCAGAATATATTGGAAAGAGAAGAGCCCAGGCTGGGAGAATATAAGCAGAATATTGCAAGTGACTCAGTGACAGCATAAGATCTGTGGGAGAGGAGGGAAGTGAGCAGCTGTGTGAGATGTTGTGGACATATAATCAATGGGCACTGGCAGTTGAGTAAAGAGAGGAGGTCATGGCAGACAAAGTATTTTCAAAAAATTGAAGGGGGAGTTTGAGAAAAGGTGGGGAATTAGGGAAGGCTTATGAAAGGGGAGACATCACAATAGAACCTTCAAAGAAGAGCCACGCTTTTTGACAATGAGATATGAAAAGAGAGAATGAGATAGCTCTGGGAAGATGACTTGCAAACATGGACAGAATCAAGAGTGAAAGATGGGATTGGGAGGTGCTTCTGCTCCACATTAAAACAACAGTCTCTAGCCACAGTTTGAACCCAGCTATTTTATTCTTGTTTAGTTGTTTCAATGATATCTGACTTGTTGGGATCTGATTTGGGATTTTCTTGGCAAAGATATTGGAGTGGTTTGCCATGTCCTTCTCTAGTTCATTTTACAGATGAGGAAACTGAGGCAAACAAGGATAAGTGACTTGTCCAGGGTCATACAGCTAACAAATATTTGAGGCCCAATTTGAACTCATGAAAATCAGTCTTCCTGATTCCATACCCGATGCTCTATCCACTTTGCCACCTAACCCATATACATGCATTAGCCAAATCTGTATGGACAGTTTCTGGTTAGTGCTAGGACACCAGAGAAGAGTGTGATTAGCTTATCGTGATGTCCCTTCAGTAGTAATATCTCTGCATGAAAACCCAGCAAGCTCATTCTTTCAATAGAAAATAATTTTATACATACATATATTTATATATCATAGATTTATATATACATATATTTATATATTATAAATTTATGTATACTTGAAATATAATAGCAACATAAATTAAGATGGCAGATTACTTATAATTAAACTGCATTAAGAAATACTGAGTCTACATCCCCCCTCCCCCAGTAGTTATTCTCTGTATACCAAGTTCTAGAGAGTTTTCTTTTTCTTAATGGAAGTGAAAAGATGACTATATGGAAAGTCCCTTTCTTCCCCTAAAATGAAGTCATTGAATTATAAGATCAGAAGCTCCCAGATCTAGCTGGAAGGGAACTTAAAGATCACAGAGTTTTATCACTGGAAATAACTTGAAAGAATGTGTATCATCATGTGCTTTGCCATTTCACCCTAAAGAACTTTTCCCCTGACTTGTGGCTCAAATCCAGTGTTTTGGTGGCTTAAGTCAGTTTCAGAGGATCAGTGGATTTAGAATTGATTCTTTGAAACGGATTTAACCCATCATAACATTAATTGGCACATAATGTGTATGGAATAGAATACTTGTTTAAATGAACTAAATATACAGAATGTCCCAAAAGTCTTAGTATACTTTAAAGTTAATGAATTTAAAACTGAACTTAGGCTTTTGAGATACTTATAATGTTAAAGTAGTAATAACTAAAGAAAAAGAAAAACAACTTATTACTATTTTGATTTTTTTTAAGGATCTTTTCCTTTTCCCAAATCTTCTAACAAATGAATATGATTGAGTGTGAGAGCAGACTTTTGGGCCTTTTTCTTTCTTTCTTTCTTTTTTTTCTCTTTCTTTTTTTGTACAAAGTAATATGTCATTTTCAATTAAAATAGGAAAGCCATAGGGAGACAGGGTGTGATAGTAGTTAGAAAGCTAGTCTAGGATTCAAGAAGCCTGGAAGACAAAACCTGCCTTTGCTCCATGACTAGGTGACTTCCCACTTCCCAGAGGCAGTTGCTTTTGTCAGTGATACAGGGTAGGTTGTCAATAGCAGACTCTCTTCCCCACAAAACAATACAGATGCAGACCCAAAATGCAAGTGGGTGATGATGGAAGTAGGAGAAACTGGCACAGGAGCATGGAGCCTCCATGCTCTCCACAAGAGAGCCAGAGACAGACTGGATTCTCTACCATTCCCAGGCCAAGGACATCCACCCTCTGATTAAAGATCACAGTGAGAGGAGGTTCTGAAAGCAATGCACTGAGGTGATACCTAGTGGGAGAAGCTTCTGCTCCTTACCAAGCACTCTCTGGTAATCACTAGGTGGCAAAAGACTCTTTGTAGCAAAAACATGCAATTAAGTAAGGTGGTACCTCAATTCATATTGATAATCAAGGGCCCTACATTTGCTAATTTAAGGTTGTAGCTTGATTTCCCCTCAAACAAACATATAACCCCTTCAAAAATCTATATATGTTTGAGAAACAACTTAGTATGGTCCAAAGATATTCTGGAGTCAGGGAGAGCTGTATTCAAATCCTGCCTCCAGATATTTACTCACTGTGTGCTCATAGGTAAATGACAATCTCTTTCACCCTCAGTTTTCATATTTGGAAAATCAGGATAAAAAACACTTGTGATACTTATCCATTACAACAGGGTTTTTGTAAAGATCCACAAAGATATTTAAAATCTTAGCAAATATTTCTCTGTCTCTGTCTCTCTGTGTCTGTCTGTCTGTCTGTCTCTCTCTCTCTCTCTCTTTCTGTCTCTGTCTTTCTCACACACAAATATATATCACACATGGCAGTTGTAATTATACCATGATGCTATCTATTAGGAGAAACAATTTGGTTTAGTGAATAAAGAGCTGGCTTTTGAGTCAGTGAGGCCCGAGTTCCAGTCAGGACGCTGACAAAATGAGACCTAAGACTCTAAACTGGGAAAGAAATTGAGGATCTTCATTGATTGGGGAAAATGTCTTATTGGCAAGGACATCACAGACTCCCCTTCCTCCCCCGAAAGGTACATTCTAATTGTCTGTTAGTGTCTTCTCTTAACTTGCCTTTGAACTCTTAAAAGATTGACTTGCGTCCTTAAATGTGCTGATTAACTTAGATGAAAAGGGCATTTTAAAAGAAAATGAAGAATAAAATCTCAAGTAAAATCAATTGCCTTGATTTACATTTTGATAAGAAAATAAAATGCAAACAATTGGATTTTTATTCAGAAAACAGAGCAAGTTAGGAGCAGCTCTGCCATTCTGACCAACTTGTGCTCAGGGCGGTTCACTTTCCCTGAATGGGTCTGTGTCTCTTTAAGGAGGTGCTTCTATTTTTGACACGGCATGTGTGCAGTCACATGTGCTAGAAAATGTAGGGGTTGCCATGGCAAATTCACGTCTTTTCACGAATAACCAACTAAAAAGGTGCACGAACAACTCTCACCCCCAGAATGTGCCAGAGATGGCTGTCCTTTTCTTGGGAAATACCAGCATATGCTGTCGGAGCACAAAGGGTCCTACTTACTGAAATAACCATTCAAACTTCGATTCACTGGGATTGTTCGGAAAATGGTGCAATAAAAATGAGAACCATCGCCCAGCCATTCAAACTTCTAGTCCCCCCCCAAAAAAAAAAATCCCCAGTTAGCGAGAGTGAGCCCTTGTCCAGCCTTATTTTGGAGGTCCCAATTCAGCCTCGGCACAATCTCTGTGTGTGCTAGCAGGCTCTTTCACCGCCAAAAGGAGGGATTCCTAAAATCACTCCCCAATCCCCTTCGTATCCTGGTGCATTCGAAACAAAAGCAAAACCCCCTCCTCCAATCTGCATCTTTTTGCATCTGAGACACCCTGAAAGCGAACAGTCTCGGAACCCGACGCCTACTGACATGGCCCAGCAGGGCAGGTCCCTCCTTGGAATCTGGGAAGAGTTCAGAAAGCGTACTTTGGGTAGCTCTGGGAATGGGTGAGCCTCTCCGGGCTGGGGGACCCAGTGGCGCCTGCTTCTAACAGAGGGAGGTAGGAGGTTCGGGGCCGTGGGAGATGCCCACGTGTATGTGGGGAGCTGAACTTCTCCACCGCCTTCCCACAATGCCGTGCCTTATTCAAAAGGGGGCTGAAAGGACCCCCCCACCCCCACCCCGCCTCAAAATCCCCACGTCCTTGTGCATCTCTCTCTCTCTCTCTCTCTCTCCATTATTGCATGCAGTAAACTTTCTTCTTCCTCTGTAGGCGGAATAAAGCAGCTTGGACGCATGACATTTCACAGGCTCAGGCAGGAACAAAGAAAATCAAGTTCCCAGCAGTGGATCTTGCCCACCGGAGGGATCACGTGGCCTGCTTCCACTCCTCTCGCCCACGCTCTGATATCTCTATTGTGCCTAGACACTTTCCCCAGGTTCGAACGCACCCAGCCAATAAAAGTGCTTCCCTCCCAGCCCCCGGTCCAGATCGTGCGGGGCGCGCGGTCCGGGGTGGGGGGGGGGGGCTCGGGGACGCGGGATGACCCACTTCCCACCTCAGGTGATTTCCACGAACGGAAGGTACCTCGCGAAAGTAAGCAGAAGGCACGAGCAGATGTCTCAGAAAGCCTCCCTTTTTCCTTCTTGGAAGGATGGGACGTAGGAGAGCTTCCATCATCCCTTTTTCTAAAAAGGAGCTTTGGTTGGCGTTTATTTCCACGAGTTGGGCAAGTCATCTCCACGTTCCTCGAGCCCCCACCTCACCCGCACTCCCCCCCCCTCCCGCCCCCTGCTTTGTACGGGGAGGAGACGGAACGGAGGGGAGAGAGGGTGGAGGTTGGGCTCTTTCTCAGTCTCCCCCCCCACCCTTTGCAGCTGAGCACTGTAATGTGGAAAGCAATCCCCTAACTAATAAAAACAGACCCAGATTAAAGCAATTTCAAAAGCTAATAACGCCGCCCTCCCGAGATCGCCGACTCCAAGCTAAGCCCGAGAGCCAGGAGCCGTCCAGCTGAATGCGATGTGCAGGCGGGCAGGATGCGGCGCTTAATACTATTGTTATGCCCTGGCTCACTCTTTCAGGGGATCCAGCTGCGAGGATGAACGCCGAGACATTGAAAGGGGACAAAAGCGCGGAAATCGCCCCGGTCCCCGATCCCCCCTCGCCCCCCCCGCCCCCCTCTCCCCCAGCTCGGGGATCCGGGCACAATAGGAAGCCGAAGCTCGAGTTTGGGAAGGTCTGCGGGGTGGGGAGGGGGGAATCCTTCTGCCACTAACTGCACACCTGCACCCTCTCCCCCACCAGCTCCTTTCCCTCCCCCCTCCGCCCCCCTGAACCCGAAAAGCCCTTTCCTTTCGGCATCCGGGCGGAACAAAGGGCTTCGAAAGCTGTTCTTTACAATCCAAGCCCCCCCATCAGTAAGAGCCCCTCAGGGGACGACAGGAGGGAGAGCGGCCAGGGTGAACGTTCCCTCGCTACAAGTGTGTGTGTGTGGGTGTGAGTGTGAGTGTGTGTGTGCGCGCGCGTCTGTGTGTGTGTGTGTGTGTGCGCGCGCGTGAGAGGGAGCGAGTGTGCCCGCGGCTATCACGACAGCCACTCCAGGCTTTGGGGCATGTCCCCAAACAGCTGCTGGCGCGGGCTCCGAGCTGCTGTTCAGAACCTCTGCTTGGACCTCCCGAGCGCCAAGTGTTCCAGCAGCGGCTCCTCGTTAGCTCGCCCCACACCCTTTTCGCAGTATGTAACCCTTTACTAGACTTAGCCCGGCCGCCAAGTCCACCCGCTTAGCTCTCCCACCGCCCGCCACAGCCCGTCACCGCCCCCCCCCCCCCCCCCCCCCCCCCCCCCCCCCCCCCCCCCCCCCCCCCCCCCCCCCCCCGCCGTCCGCTCCCCACCGAGGAGCCGGCCCCGCCGGAGTGGCCACTGCAGCGGCGCCCGAGCGGCAGCTGGCGCCGGGGGAGCGCGGGGAGCCCGCGGACCGACCCGCCCGCCCTCTCCTCCCCGGGACTCGGCGCCCGGCCGGGAGGGGAGCCCGGCTGCGCTCCCGCCTTCTCCCCGTGGCCCGAGGCGGGCGCCGAGCTGAGGCTGCCCACTGCAGCAGCCCCCGCCGCGGGCAGGGCAGGAGCCGGGAGAGTAGTGGGTACTCACATTGCAGGCTCCGGGAGGAACTATCCATGAGTAGCCGAGGGCCCCCCGACGTTCAGCTGCAAATGCTTATTCCGTAAAGTGTGGCTTCCCGGGTCCGCAGTAGAGTGGGAGTGGAGAATTTTTTTTTTTTCTCCTCCTTTTCTTAGAGAGGCAAAGCGAAGGAGAGGGGATTCCAGGAAGGTCCAAGGCTAGACCATGATGCCGATGCCCTTCAGGTGGACTGCTGGATGCGTTCCCATGGGAAGCCGCGGAGAGGGGAAGCCCGGCTAACGACTAGCAGCAGGCTGGGGGCGGGAGGAGAGCGCTAACTCTCCTAGTCTGTGCCAAGCCTGGCCGGCCACCCAATCACCAGCAGCGGCAGCAGCAGTGCTAGCGGCACCTCCTTCCCCACCCCCCAGGAGGCTCCACAGACAATAAATCCCGGTGGGAAAAGGGAAGGCGAGGAGGCGAGCGGAACGGTGGCCCCCGACTCGCAGCCTCGGCGTGCCTGTGCCAGGCGGGGCGGGGCGGGGCTGGGGGGGGGGGAGATCCCCGAGGAGCTCTGGGTGTGCGGGGAAGCCGAGGCGAGCAGGGGGCTGAGGGAGCCGGCGGCGGGAGCAGTCGCCGAGCGTGGTCAGGAGCCGTTTTCGGGGGGATCCGGGCAGCCGGCCTGGAGGACAGGGGCCTCGCCCGCCTAGCCCACCTCGCCTCGCCTCGCCTCGCCTCGGTGCGGCGGCTCCGCTCACAGGTGCCGGGGTGGGCAGGCGGCAAGGCGAGGCATGTGGCTGGCAGCCCGGCTTGCTCGCTGGCTTCCTCGACCCCCTCCCCCCTGTCCTTTTGGCTTTCTTCTTCCTTCTCCTCCTCCTCCTCCTCCTCTTCCTTTTCCTCCTCCTCCTCCTCCTCCTCTTCTTCCTCTTCTTCCTCTTGCTCCCCACCCCCTGGTAGGACGGACTACACCGGCTGCAGCAACGGCTTCAAAGTGTGAAAAATGTCAAGGAGATTTTTCTCCCCCCCGCCCCAACCAGCGAGGGGGGTGGAGACTGAGCCCTTACGCGCCCCGCGCCCCTCCCCTCGGAGCTAGCCCCCGCCTCCTCCCCGGCTAAAAACCCCGCGGGGAAAGCGGAGGATGCCCAGGCTCCAGCCCATCCGCCGTCGCCGAGGCTTCCCGGGGAGGGGGTGACCCGGTGCCTGGCTGCCGGGGCTCGCTGGCTCGGGCGCGCGGCGGCGGCGGCGGCTGGTGCTGCTCCGGGGGCCGGCCCGAGCTTCCTCCGAGCGGGAGTCCCTCCCCGCAGCCGCCGGGGGCTCCCACCACTCCGAGACGGGCGCTCCGGGGCCCCCGCGGCGGGGCCCCAGCCCCAGGCTCCCGCCGGCCCGCGCCTTCCCCTGGAGCAGCCGGTCCCCGCGCCAAGCGCTGCCCGCCTGCTTCGGCTTGCGGGCGAGGAGAGCGCCCCCCTTCCTCCGTCCCTCCTCCCCCCTCCCCCCAGGTTCCGTGACAGGAAGCGCTGCGCTGAGCGGGCTCGGGGCTCCGCGGAGCTTGCTGGGGCTGCTGCTGCCGCCGCCGGAGCTTGTCCGGGCCGGGGCTGCCGGGGCTTGTCGGGGCCGGGGCTGCGGCTCTGGCGGCTGGGGCCGGGGCTGCGGCTGCGGCCGGGGCTGCTGAAGCGGCCGTGGCCGCGGCTCTTTCAGCGGGGGCAGCTCATCTCCTCTCCCTCGTTGTCGCCCGGAGCCCCCGCCCTCCCAGACTGTCTAGCAGATGGGGGGGGGGGTTCTCTTGTCCCATTGCAGTCGGTGTAACTCCCACCTTTTAGGATTTAGCGCCCCGTCTTCCAAGCCCACCCTGGGAGTGGCCACCTCCCGGCGACAAAGGGCTTGCAGCGTTAGGCTCTACCCGACCGTCTCCTCTCCCCATCTCAGAAGCACACAAAGGCACCTCTCCAGTCCTGCCACTGAGTTTGTTGGCAAACTCTTGGAAGTGTCTGCGGGCCACGGAGAACTAGGAACAATCCTCCCCCCCTCCCCCCACAAAACCGAGAAAATTTAGCGGGGGGGTGGAGGAGTGAGGAAAAGTGGCCTTGTGAAATGAATCTTCCTCTGCACACAGTTTTGGATCCCTCCCCCTCCCATTTAATGCATGTCTTCCTTCTCTTTATCTTCCCAGGGACTGGTGTGGGCTGGAAATGTTTACATCTATACATAGCTAGCCCTTGTCTTTTGGGAATATTGTGGAGCGGTCCGTGGGAGGAGGGGTCAGTTCTCACTTTTCGTGCTAAGCAAGCTAAAGGCCGGAGTTTCATCTTTAACGACCTCCAAGGCAGTGGGGGCGTGTGTCCCTGCAGGCGTTCAGGGCACGCTCCCCCCGGGAAATGCGCCCCGTGTCCCCATCGCAAGGCACGTTCTCCCCATTGTGGGGCTGGGAGGATAAGCCCTTCAAGGTCAAAAACCATCTTCCCTGCCTGAGTGGGAACTGCTTGGAGAGGGATTCGGATCATGGTTAACTAATGGGATGGGTAACCAGCCGGGGAAGGTTGCAGGGAACAGCTGGCGGAGCACCGAGGGAAACTGCTGTTTCATTTGAGTGAGGAAGGGGACAGTGAGGCAGGGGACAGGGAGAAGCTGGACTGGGGAGAAGCTGGGAAAGCCTCATTGAAGAATCAATGCCCAAGTGGACTTTGGAAGGGTTGGAAAATGCACCGATGGTGGAGTGAGTGCCTTGTCAGGGGGAGCAAGGAAATGACTTCAGGCGGCAAATCTGCCTATTGCCTCAAGCTGGACTCTCCCCCCCTCCCCCCCCAGTGAGGGCCACCTCCCGTTTTCCTTGGCTTGCTTGGCCCCAGTGGCTAGAGAGCCCAGTGGCGGGTGTGCAAGTGAGAACTGGGAAAATTAAATACCACTTTGAAAATTAGCTCAGTGGAGTTAGTCCTTAGCTCAGCATTTAAAGGCTTTTCCAGGTTGTCCTTCCCACACCTTCCCTCCCCCACTCCAAACCCCCTCCCCCAGCAAATTGGTTTCCTCGTCGGTCCCCCCACAGAGTATTTCCTCTCCTCCCTGCTTGCTGCAGTCCTGCACGTCTGGAATGAACGCCTTTCACTCCCACCCCCATCCCCTCCCCCACCCCTGGGATCAGCTTGGTGCAGATGGCTCTATGGGCTTAATTAATGCTTATTAAATGAATTGAATTGCTTTCGTTGGGCAACTTCTCTCCATCCCTCGGAACTCCTGGCTCCCGTCTAGGTTTATTTCAGCTGCTGCCTTCCACCGGAGGCCTTTCCTTCTTCTTTCACCCCCAGAATTACTTTGTACCGATTTTGTTTCCTTTCCTACTTTCCCCGGTAGATTGTAGCCTCCTCGAAGGCAGGGATGGTTTCCCTTTTACTTTTGTGCCCCAAGCAATGGCAGGGTATCTTGCTGTTAGACAAAGCCACAGAGTTTCAAGCAATGGCAGGGTATCTTGTTGTAACACAAAGCCACCGAGTTTCCTATCCAGCCTTTACACAGTTCCTCTCACAAAGTGCTCACGTTTACAAATCTGATAGGATTGCCTTCTATCAACAACGTTTTTCTGTATTATTTCCTCTTAAAAAAAAAAAAGAAAAAGAAAAAAAAAAGAATAAATGTTCACATTGAATGCCTGGAGGATTCTGGGAAATTAGTATTTACCTCCTATGTCAGCAATGTAGTGGGGAATTTCGGTTTCCTACTGGAGCCTTCACCCCTTTGTCTTTTCCTCAGCTCTAAGGGAATTGTGGGAATAATATCATGCCCCCTTTTCCCACCTTCCCTAATTCTGGGGACCTGTGAGTCAGCAAAGAATTAAATGGATAGTTTTGCAAACCCTGAGTGGCCACTGAGAGCTTTGAGGTATTTGACAGCCATGATTTCAGTAGAAAACAATGCAAAGCAAGAAAAGCAGTGCCCTTCCCGAAAGGCCCCGAGCATACTGGCCCGATTTTGCCCAAGATTTATGAATCTCTTACAGGATTTGGCCACCTCTGCTTTTTGAACAATGTCTCATATTATAACAATTTCAATGGGCTCATAGAAATGAACCATTGAAATGCAAATGGCAATGCCGTCTTTAAACTAACGCCGAGCTGCCCTGGCACCGATTCTCCCAAAATACTATGATTGTCTTAAAATTGGCCACTGAGGAATATGAAAATGCCCTTAGGCTCATGCAAAGCCCAAGAGCCAAGGGAAAAAAAAAAAAAAAACCACAACTTAAGAACTGGGATCAAGAAAGTTTTGACAAGCACTCATCGGATTAAGTCAGGGACAGCTTGTTACAGTATGGAAGGCCGGCCAAAGTATGTTCAGAAAGTCAAGAATTCATATAGTATACGAATGAATTCCTCAGTTCTTTTTTTTTTTAAATCCTCAAGATCTGTTTCCAATATAGGCAAAACTTTGCTGTGGAATAATGATTTCTGGAGCACTGGAAATGGAACTCCTTTCCCCAACTACATCCCTGATCCATGTGACAAGAGGCTTGAAAATCCATCATTAGGGATTCATTCACATGATTAGAGATTCTTTTTCAATATTCCCTGTTAAAGTGGAAATTCTGCTCTACCAATGACTGGGTATATGACCTTGTATGAACCAATTGAGGATTTTGAGCCTTAGTTTCCTTGCCTGTGAAATGAGAGGGTCATACAGAATGACTTTTGAGTTCCCTTCACTTTGATATCTGTGATTTTAAAGAGAACATGGGCTTAATTTTGAAAAAAAAAAAAGGAGCAATATCAATAATTATAGCACAAACACACAGACACCTACATAGATACATGCATGTACATAGATACATACACAAATCTAGTTTGTGACCTTAAGGAGGTCATAATCTTTCTCACTGGCCAGTATGTTAGGATTAACAGCTTTGTGAGGGACGTTATGACTTACCTAAGGTCACAGAGCTAGTCAGTTGTATGTGGGACCAGGATTTAAAGTTAGGCCACATGGATTTCATTTAGTCTGCATATACTATATGCATATGGCTATGCTAGGCAGAGGGAGATAAATAAAGATGGGTAGATAAGTAGATGATAGGATCGATATATAGAAACATAGATATGGATGCTTAGGTAGGTGGGTAGATGGATGCACAAATAGACAAATAGATAAAATAACTTCTGCCCAAGGGAGTTTATAATCTATAAAAGATGATAAAGAGCAAATACATGACAAATTCAATACACAGTATTAGACAATCAGAGCATCCTCCCTCTCTTCCTTCCTTCCTCTCTTCCTTCCTTCTTTCCTTCCTTCCTTCCTTCCTTCCTTCCTTCCTTCCTTCCTTCCTTTCTTCTTTTCTCCTCCCTCCTCTCTTTCTCCCTTCCCCCCAATTAGACTGTTTCATATAGTAGTGGATTTACCCTTAATCTTAAGCAAAGACTGAATAACCATAAATTGGGTCTGTCATAGAAAGGACTGTTGGTAAGGTCCAAGACCAGTAAACTTCTGATGTCTCTGAGGCTATGTGAAGTTATAGTTTTATTGTTATTGTAGTTTAGTAATTTTAGATGTGCACAATTCTTCATCACTCTTTTTTTTTTTTTTTTTTTTTTTTTTGTGGCAAAGATACTGGAGCAGTTATACATGATCCTTTCCAGTTCATTTTATGGATGAGAAATTGAGGCAAATAGGATTAAGTGACTTGCCCAGGGTCACATAGCTAGTGTCTGTGGGCAGATTGAGGCCAGGTCTTCTTGACTCCAGAGTCAGCATTCTATCCACTGAGCCACTCAACTACCCATTTGTAAAAACTAATATTTCTCTCAAAAGGGGAGTATACAGGAGCTCTCCCCATTGGGACTCTTCACACAATAGCTATTTGATTGCTTATTGTGGCTGTGGAAGACTGAGGACTATGAGATCCTTGGCAACCCTTTAATTCCCATGAGCATCAATTCTAAAGGTAAAAGGGGCTGTTGAGGCATTTGTCAACTCTTTCATTTTTCTGGTAACATTTTCAAAATGACATAGGTGGAAAATGTCTGAATGAGGATTTGAACTCAAAGCCTTAGTGCTCTTTACTCTCTGTGTCATGTTTCCTTGGGAACATTATTTTTATCATCTCTTTTCTTTGGCTTTTGAATCCTAATTTAGACAAAGATGGTAAGTCCTTCTTATCACCCATTATCTCCCAACTGCTCTCTCTGTCTCTGTCCCTACACACACCCAGACTCACCCACCCCCACAGCCCCACACATGTTTCTAGTTATCGACACAGTCTTTATATCCCTCTCCCCATTCAGACAGAGTTTCTGGAGGGCAGGGCTTGGCACATGGTAATTGCTAAATAAATGCCGGTTGAGGGCTGTTTTGTGGCTCATTCCTTGGCATCTGCTTCCTTTCCGAAAGCTATCTGCGTGCTCCAACCCCCAGCTCCCAAAGCCAACGCCATTTTGTTTCAGCCAAAGGAAGGGAAGGCATCTATTTGCCTAAGTTCCTCCTTCCCCTGTGCCTCTGACCAGCTCCTTCCTTGTGCTCGGCCCCACATACTTTCCAGCCCAGCTGGTTCTGTTTCAGTATTACACTAAGTTGGCAACCCTATTTCTGAAGTGTGGCCTAAATTTAAAATGCCACCCCCTACCAGGAAGGTTATTTTTGATGGATTCTAGCTGAAGAGAGCTGCCAGGAGGGATGAAGTCACTTTGCTTTCTGGACACCATTTGAAAGAGTTCATGGCAAATAACCCCACCCTCCTTTACCACATGACTCTGCAAACTTTCCAGAGAAAATACTTTGCTATTGTTGGTTACTTGGCCAGGGGAGCTTCTTATTGAGCAAACTGCCACATCTAAGAGGTTTTGTGGCCCTGAATATATACACCCATTGTCAAATTCAGCCACCACCGAGGTCTGCATTAAAAGCGAGTAATTAGTTTTGCTCTACTTTAAAAATGATCTTTTCTCCCTTTTTTATACTTTATCATAAAAGGATGACTTTCTCAAAAAAGATAGGTAGGAAGGGAAACACCAGAAAATAAAGGACTGAAAAAACAAAAGGACAATGTGCGGATAATGTTATTGCATTGAATTGTGGTTTAACAAGAGAACAAGATGTTCCCATAAATTACAATAATTCAAGTTTATATATGAGAAATACAGAGGAGAATTCCAATTGAATGAGGGAAAGAAGGGTGGCTTCTGACTCCATGCCTTCAGCAAGGAGCTACAGTTTAGGGCCCTCTCCCATGGGCTGCTCCATGGAAAGAGAACAGATCCCATCCTGTTCCATTCACTTAACCATTTGCTGCATGACCTGGCAGAGCTGAACATCGAATAAAAAGAATTTCTATGGGAGTGGTGGGGGTAGTATGTTCAGATAGGTGGGATAGGACATGCAGATCTAGAAAGGGAGGGCTTTTCCTGACCTTAGTAGAACCTTAAACCCTACAAGGGTTTAAAAAATGACATAGGGTCCAGTTTGACCGGACCATGCACCATGACGGGTGATGTGCAATAAGGCTGGAAGGATTAGACAGTACTGTGAGGGGTTCTATTGTCCAGCCGAGGAACCGCCACCACAATTGGATTGGCAGGAGTTAGCAAGTGGGAAGAGATGTCATTCAAGATTTTGGAGTGAGGGAGTGACATGTGTGCATTAAAGAGATGACCACAGCAGCTGAATCGGAGCTGCCAAAAATGGGGATAGGCAAACCCATTAAAAGGTCATGACAGCAGTCCAAATGAGGGGGAAAGGGTCTCAGCTAGGAACAGAAGAGCTTAACTATATGGCAATAGTGACTGTTCTGTTCATCCTCTACTTCTTAGAGCCCAGATCTGTTCAATTTCATCTGAGTTCTTTCACATTTTTAGGGGGGGTTGGGGATTACTCCTTCCTCTGCTATTGGCTCAAGCCTCTACCAGTTTTAGGGATTCCTCATAGCCCAGTTCCATTAGACACCTAAGAGGAAAATTATTTCAAACATAGAGCAAGTACCGTCCTATAGACGTACTTCCCCCTCCCTCCCCATTTGACAGCTGAGGGGAGCACAATTCTCCCTTATACTATCTCAGGCAATGGGGGAGAGATGAAGGAGGAGATTCTCAGCTTAGTTTAGTTCCTATATAGTATGGTCCAAGTTCTAAGGCTGCCCCATCTCACCTCCCTGAGCTGATAGCAATATCTGGTTGGAATCCTGCCTCCCAAGTCAGCATAATTTAAGCTTTGGTCCAGAAACTGGACCTCTGCCTGAGCACAGAACTGGGAAGGGCAAATAAAAACCTCAAGTGTAGCCCCAGAGGAAGGAGTGGAAAAGGATACATTCTTCTATCCATCTTAATATCTTTGTGTGTGTGTGTGTGTGTGTGTGTGTGTGTGTGTGTGTGTGAGAGAGAGAGAGAGAGAGAGAGAGAGAGAGAGAGAGAGAGACAAAGAGACACCGAGAGACAAAGAAACAGAGATAGAGACAGAAAAACAGACAGACACAGAGACAAGAGACAGAGAGACAGACAGAGACACAAAGAGGCAGACAGAGAGAGAGACAGAGACAGAGAGAGACAGAAACACAGAAAAAAGACAGAGAGAGAGAGGGAGGGACAAAGAGACACAGAGAGACAAAGAGACACAGAGAGACAAAGAAACAGAGATAGAGACAGAAAAACAGACAGACACAGAGACAGAGAAGAGACAGAGAGACAGACAGACAGAGAGAAAGAGACAGAGAGAGACAGAAACACAGAAAGAGAGAGAGAGAGAGAGAGAGAGAGAGAGAGAGAGAGAGGGGAGGGACAAAGAGACACAGAGAGACAAAGAGACACAGAGAGACAAAGAAACAGAGATAGAGACAGAAAAACAGACAGACACAGAGACAGAGAAGAGACAGAGAGACAGACAGACAGAGAGAAAGAGACAGAGAGAGACAGAAACACAGAAAGAGAGAGAGAGAGAGAGAGAGAGAGAGAGAGAGAGAGAGAGAGACCTGAGAAAAGGGAAGGGAGCTAGAGGTGGTTACAGACACAGTGTCAAATGTGGAATTTGAATCCAGTTCTCCTGATTCCAAAGCAAATTGTTTTTGTTTTTTTTTTTTTTGTTTTGTTCTTTGTATTTTGTTTTTGTTTTGTTTTGGATTAGGATAAGACATTTTAAAAAGTTGAGGGGAGATCACAAACGTATTATTTAAAGATAAATGTAACTTTAAAAAAAATTGGAGCATAACTATATCCTTTTGCAAGTAAGAAAATTGAACCCCAGAGACTTGTTTAAGGTTTTATGCTTAATAAGACAGAACCAGGTGTGTCTAAGGATTGCTGGAAGTCACAGGGAGTAGAGTATCAGGCCTGAAGGCAGGAAGATTCATTTTCCTAAATTCAAATCTGGCCTCAGACTCTTACTAGCTGTGTGACTCTGGTCAAGACCCTTAACCCTGTTTTCCTCAAATGAGTTATCTCATCTGCAAAAGGAGCTGGAGAAGGAAATGGCAAATAAAGCCCAAATAGACCTTGGAGAATTAGACATGACTGAAAGGTGACTTAATAACAAATATACAGAAGAAATAGAATAAGAAGCCAGGTCTTCTCATTCCACCAGACCATGATTTTGAGTTAACAAATGTAGCAAATGCAAGAGTTTGATTGTATATATCTAATGGATACCTGAAAATTCACTAATGGAGCTCAGGAGAGGCTAAGGGAAAACTTTTGGTAGGAGCCTTCAGGAAGCAAGAGAACAAAAGAAGACCATCATTTAACTTGTCTGGTTTTAATTTGAGTTGGCATTTTCCATGCAGAAGATCATAGATTGGGATTGGAAGGGGTCTTAGATGCCCATGATCAAACGATCTTCAAAACAGATCTAGAAGCAATTCAAAAGTCTATTTAGTGCTCTCCCCTGTCTTTACAGATGTGATATGAAGAATTCCACACAGACAGTTAGTGTCTGGGTTGGAATTTGAACTCAAATCTCAATTCCAAAAATGGCATTTTTACAGTCATTAAAAACATGGGCTGCTATATTTACCCTTTGCCTCTTTTCCATGAGTTCTTATGATGATAAGAGACATTCCTTTACCATTTTATGGTTTTTGAGGTGGATAGTACCAATTTGATATTGCTTCCTTTTAAGGATGAGCAGACCAAGACTGATGGAGGGTAGATCAATCACTTACTAGCTAAGTATCCACGACAGGAACCTGGGCACTTAGGGTTCCAAAGCCTTCCACTACATCCTTCTACTCTTTGTCCTTGTATGATTGGTTTCAGGAAGATGTGAAACATGCTCTCTCTGATGCACAGAAATCCTTTGGCAGAGACTTTTCAGGTGGATAAAAAGGCCAGAGCATCCCTGATTAGCTGAACCAGTCAATTGAATGACAGCCATGTAGTATTTAGTTCAAGGCAAAAGGAACAAAATAGGTCCACTGAACCTTTGAGATTCTTAATCGATTAGACACATTTTTAGTACAAGCTTGCTGGATCTATCATATTTGGTCAATGGGCAGATTCTATCAAGTCACCCATTCACCTCTCTATTTCATGGTAGGCAGAATGGTCTCTAGGGGCAACATGATGCTGACAGAATGGGGAATTGGAAGGCAGGAAAATCTGGGTCCAAATCTTGCTTCGGGCAATATCTATATGACCCTATTTGGGTCATTTAACTTCTCTGAGATTCAGTTTCTTCATCTGTTAATGATGGAGTGGAGTGAGGTTTGTACTCAATGATGTCTAGACTTTTTTAACTGAAACCTAGGATGCTATGATAAAATTTAAGCTATAGAGAGAGTCAAGGATATGTTTGTAGGGAGAAAAGTGACATAATGTCAAGAAAAGCAGCTCCAAATGGTCCCTTTCTCACTGCCCATTGTCCACTTCCTGATCTCATCAGTTTCTCTCCTGTTTTACAAAGCAAGGGTCCATCTGAGAACCTGAGAAGTCCAGCCAGATTGAAATCACATCCATGATGTGACCAAAGACCCTACAGATCCAAGGGAATAGTGTTCCTTTCAATCACTATTTGATTGGAAACCTAGGAAATGCCCAAACCTGATCTCTTTGACATAGACGTGTATACTCCATCTCTCTGTCTTTCAATCTCTGTCTCTTTATCTCTCATCATACACATAACACACACACACATATATGTATAGTACATATAGAAACACAATGAACAGGAACATATACAAACATATATGTGCATACACACATACACAGAACCAATTATATGATTCTCTCTATGCATGTGTTGTCTATGTATGTATATGAATATACACATGTATATCATTGGCAGCTGGGTGTAGCAGTGGATTGAGTGCCAAGCCTGTATTCAGGTCTTATCTTAAATCCTCCACAGAAGCCTTACCTGAAAAACTTTGAATATTTTTGGTTGCCAGCTTGACTCACAGGGAAGCTATCATTTTCCTTTCATTGTTGCTCTCTGCCAAAAGGCAGCTTATGACAGTGGACAAGTCCCTGGTGTTAGAATTAAGGAAGGCCTGACTTCAGATTGTGCATCAGACACTTGCTAGTGTCTTACTGTTTCTACAAGTTGCTTCATTTTTCTGGCCTCAGTTTCCTTATTTGTAAAGGGAGGGCACTGATCTTGATAATCTCTAAGCTCTCTTTCCATGTCTAAATCTAAGCCATTTATCACCATTTTGTCCTTGACATTTCTCATGCACAGGTTTTTGTTGCTAAAACACTGCATCTTCCATGTGAACCCAGTGCATTTCCCAGTGCTTTGGAAGTCTCTAGGCTCCTCAGAGTTTGGATTTTTTTTTGTGTGTGTGAATAGGATGCGTCATGATTCACAACTGTATAACTTGCAAGGAAAAATAAGATTTTAAAGGGTGATCTTTGGTGGTAGTGATTTCTGAAAGGAAGGAGGGGAGGAAACAAACATTTATTTTTTTAGGTATCAGACACTGTGCTAAACTCTTCCCCAAAAAACTATCTCATCAGATTTTCACATCGGATCTTGGGAAGGAGATACTATTGGAACCCTCATTTTAAACTGAGGATCCTGAAGTAGAGGGTAAATCCTTTCCCCAGAGTCTTAGAGCAAAGAAGGATATCAAGCTGGAATTGAATTCAGACCTTCTTGGCCTAGTACTCTATCCAATGAGCTGCCTAGATGGCTTTATTTACCAAATTAGTCTAACACTTTCTCTCAATTTAGTCTTAAAGAGTTCCCTAGGACTATTGAGAGATTGAATGGGTTATCAAAAGTCACATGGCCAGTATGTGTCAGAGGAAAACTTGGACTCAGATCTTCTGGAGCACAATGGTAGGCAGAAGCTGCAGGGCAAGGGGTTCTTATGATGTAGTGTTTGCCCAGATAGTAAAGGTTCGTGTTGCAGAAGGTAGAACAGCCAACTTGATGTTAGTGTCTATGGGGTCTCTGGAGATACAGTGGTCCCCCTACAGAGACCTTCATGTGGAGAATAAAGAACCTCAAGTCAGCAATTCTGCAAGTATGAGTTGAAGGAATAATATTTCAACATCTTCCAATTCTAAAATCCCACATTTTTTTTCTCTTGCCCTCCCTCATTATCATAACCTGGACCATCTCCCTTGGAAGAACAACCACAATAACAAAGATGAAATGGAGAGCTACGCAATTCAAATGATCAAGCTTGTCCATGAAGAAGAGATGAGAAAATGTACCTTTCTCCATTAAATGGAAAGGTTGGAAACTGTGAGCCCTGAAAATTGAATATATAGTCAGATTTAGCTCTTATGTTGGGAACTTTAGTCTCTTCCCCTACTCCCCTTCTCTCTCCCTCCCTCTTCCTCCCCCCTCCCTCTCCCTCCCACCTCCCTTTTCCTCCCACCTCTCTCTTCCTCCCACCTCTCTCTTCCTCTCACCTCCTTTCCTCCCTTCTTCCCCCGCACTGTATTATATTTTTCTGCACTTGAAATTGAAGAACAAATTCAGAAATGAAAGTTATATAAAAACAAAATAAGTACAAAAATTTTAAGAAATAAGGAAAATGCTATGTAAACCTTAAAATCTTATTATATTATATGAAGGTATTTACATTCCTCTGGTGCTACCGAGGTTTTCTGTCTCCAGGATGATGACAGCTCACTTTCCACCCCTCGAGGTAAAGAATCAGGCTGATTCTATTTTGATAATTAATGTTGCACAGTGACTCTCATAATACCAGCTACCCTCCAGAGGTCCCCACTTGAGTCACATATCCATAATTAATCTTGGCAACCACTGAGGCTTTGTGATGTCACACATCTCAGCTTTGAAATAAATTTTAATTCAAAAAGATGAAACGTGTCTGTTATTAGATCTTTGGGTTCTCCATTATTCTCCAAAAACCTCCTTCTGTGGCCTTTCTTCTAAGTGATGCTGATACTCATCGTTGACCACTTGAGTTGTTTGGTTCCCGAGACAATGGCTGGACCAACATAACTTTTACTTCATGTAGTTAAAAAGTGGGAGGGGGAAGGAATTGCCCTTTTGTACTTGTGAGAATTCATGACAAGCCTGAAATTGTCTCATAAGACATCAAAGAAATGTCTTCTAGATTATGTTTAAAATACCTCCAGATTGTCAATGTCTTGGACATTGCATGTAGAAGTCATTCAATAAAATGGGGGTGTGAAAAGCTGATAGAATGCTGAACTCTGAATCAGAAATATGTGAGTTCAAAACTTGCCTCAGACTCTATCTGTGTGTCCCTGAACAACTGACCCAATGTCTCTCAGCTTCAGTTTCCTCAGATGCAAAACAGGGCTAATAAAATCATTTACCTCACAGGACTGTTGTGAGATATGTAAATATTAAAATCTTAAAATGTTATCTAAATTTTGATTATTAATAAATGCTTATTGAATGAAAACTTTACATAATTCACAGAAAGAAAATAATTTAGAGGTCACCTAATCTAAGTCCCTGATTTTAGATGTGAGACAATTGATACCTAAAGAAGAGGAAAAGATCAAGTAGATAATAAATAGCCGATCTAGAAGGTTTGATACCAAAAATTTTCATTTATTTAATTATTTCTGCTACCAGATATAAAAATATTAACATTATTGTACTAGGAATATTAATATCTAACTCTATAACTTATGAATTTCGATTTTCTAGATCAATTAATCATCCAGTCTATCAACACGAATTAATTAAGCACCTACTATATTCCAGGAACTAAAATAAGTGCTAGAAAGGTACAAAGATACTAACAATGGTTTCTAACCATTTCAAACATAGTATTCTCTTGGAGTTCAGACAATTTCAGACAATTTCAGACTTGAAGGCCATTAATCCCAGACCATGTCTTAATGGTTATTTTGTCTACAGCAGATAAGAGAAGTTATTATCTTCCAAAAGCTTCTTGAAGTTTTCCAGTGAAGGAAATCCTACTACCTCCTGCAGCAGTCCATCCCATTATTCTGTAGTGTTAATTTTTGGAGAGTTTTTCTCTCTTATCAGGCCTATGTGTACTTTTCTATAGCTTATACCCATAGCTCCTCATTTTGTCCTCTAGAGTCATTCAAAACTAGACTCTTCCTAGTGACATCCCATCATATGCTTAAAGAAAGTTATCCTGTCCCTCTCTGTCTTTCCAGACTATCCAGACTCAGTCAAAATTATGCATTTCATTTGGCTTTTGAAGGTCATCACCTCTTTGAGAGGATATGGATGGAATGTTTCATCTTCAGTCCTCCAGTCTAATGATTTAACATGACATTGATCCTCAAGTACAAGCCCATCAGTTCCAAAGCCATCCAATTATTTCATTCTCTATCCCATAGCTCTCTACTTTTCCTACAAAGAAGTGGCTTATGGAATGCTTTGCTAGAATTGAAGTAAATTATGTTGATCATATCCCCGTGATCTTTCATTTTTAGTAATCTCATAAAAAAGAAATACTTAATGGAAGGTAAATGTCTTATTGCAGTCCATGGGTCTTTTTGGGTGCTACTGTTCTGTATCATGGCCTCTTTGTTTTTCAGTCATTAGTCATATGTGTATTTTCATGACTCCATGGACCAAAACACACCAGGTCCTTCTGTCCTCCACTGTTTTTCAAAATCTGACCAAGCTCATGTTCAGTGTTTCCATGATACTATCCATTCATATAATTCTCTGCCATTCCATCCCTTTCTATCTTTCCCAACTTTAGGTTCTTTGACCAATGGGTTCAATGAGTTTTATCTTCTCATTTTGTAGTCAGAGTATTTGAGCTTAAACTACAATTTGATCTTCCAATGAATAATCAGAATTAATTTGTTAAGTA
Source organism: Sarcophilus harrisii (assembly GCF_902635505.1). Lineage (NCBI taxonomy): Eukaryota > Metazoa > Chordata > Mammalia > Dasyuromorphia > Dasyuridae > Sarcophilus > Sarcophilus harrisii. The sequence goes on from NC_045429.1 coordinate 7,894,210, forward strand.
TCTACTGATTTGATTTTCTTACTCTCCCAGGGACTCTCAAGAGCTTTCTCGAGCACCACAATTCAAATGCGTTGATTTTGTAGTGTGATGACCGCGTTTAGCACCCAGAGTATATCAGAATCAGCCAGAGTCAGAATAAGGGAAAATGCTTGATCTTTATTCTTTGTGGAGGTGAAGGAGAATGGCAATATGAAGTGAGAGCAATCACAACATGAACCCGGCCAGCAGTGCCCCTGACTCTCTCACTCCACCCACCAAATCGTCTGCAATCTCCTATACAACAGACCCAACTTTCACAGAGTGTGCGGGGCCATTCTTTCTCCAAGCATATATTAATAGAGTATTGTCCAATTGCTAATCAGCCTAAAGTGCTTGGGACCTCAGTGCAAAGAGAGATTCAAGAGTTTCAGCCCATTACATTGTAGTACTCAGCTTTCCTTATGGCCCCACTCGCACAGTCATATAGGGCCATTTCCAATCATCCTGACCTATATCATGCCATTGGACCTAGATGATTCTGGAGGAAAAAGTGAGACTTTACACAGCCCTCCTTAACTGAAATCCAACTCACTTGCAAGTCATCACCTTCCTAATGTCATGGTCCTCTTTGAAAATGAAGGACAAATAACCCAGCCATACATTGCCTCTGGAAAAAAACAAAAACAAAAACAAAGCCTTTGTTGGCAAGATGCAGTCTCTACTTTTTAGTATGCTGTCCAGATTGTCCACAGCTTTCTTTCCAAGGAAAAAGTATATTCTAATTTCATGGATGCAATCACCATCTGCAGTGATCTTTGAGCTTAAAAATATAAAATCTTAACATACACTTTAACATATTTAATGCATTGGACTACTGCCAACTAGGGGAGGGGGTGGAGGGAAGGAGGGGAAAATTTGGAACAGAAGATTTTGCAAGGGTCAGTGTTGAAAAATTACCTATACATATGTTTTGTAAATAAAAAGCTTTAATAACACACACACACACGTATATAATCTGACAGTGCTTCCATTTCTTCTCCCTCTTTTTACCAAGAAGTGATGGGAACAGTTGTCAAAATGAGAGAGAGAGAGAGAGAGAGAGAGAGAGAGAGAGAGAGAGAGAGCTTTTATACCCTCCTCTTTTATCCTCATCAAGAAGTTTCTTAATTCCTCATCACTTTCTTCCATTAGAGTGGTATCATCTGCATATCTGAAATTATTGATATTTTTCCTGGTAGTCAATTCCAACTTTTGATTCATCCATCCTGGCATTCCCTATTATGTACTATGTATATTAGTTAAATAAATAAGATGACAATATGTAGCTCCTTTTCAAATCTTAAACCAATCAGTTTGTTCCATGTTTGGTCTTAACTGTTGTTTCCTGGCCCATATATGAGTTCTTTAGGAGACAAGTAAAATTATCTGGCACTCCTATTTCTTTGAGGACCTGCTACATTTGTTGTGATCCACACAGTCAAAGGCTTTAGTTTAGTCAATGAAACACAAATAGATTTTTTTTCCTCCTAGAACTCCTTGCTTTCTCCACAATCCAGCAAATATTGACTATGTGGTTTCAATGTGGCTCAGTAACTAACTTTTCCTTTAAAAATAGACCCTACTATTTCTCTCAACAATCAAAGTCAATTCACTACCTTAAAGCCTGAAAACATTATTAGATTCTACTTTTTGAAAATCATGACATTTAACCACCACTTGCATAATAATGGCTAGCATTTATATACCACTATTATGTTCTACAAAATACTTACATATTTGATCCTTGCATGTTTATATCATTTGATCCTTATATCAACATTGTGGTACAGATAGTATTAGTGTCCCCATTTTAGACACGAGGAGTCTGAGGATGAGGGAATGCTAAGTGACTTGCTTCATGTCACAGTTAGATAAGTGGCTGAGGCAGGATTTGAATTCAGGTAGCTCTGACTCCAAGGTCACTGCTCACCCTACTCCACCAGTTAGATTGCTGTCCTCTCCTCACATAAGGAGAGCATCCATGGTTCTTCTTTCATCCACAAACTTCTAAAGATCACGTTCGGGGCCTCGGGATCTTCACTTTCCAGTTCTTTTGGATATCTTAGGATTTTTTTTCCCACATGGAGTGGTTGACTTTAACTCATCAAAGGCACAGAGGTACTCTCATTTACTTCTTACTTGAGCATCAACTTCTTATAAGGCATATTCCATCTTTTCTCGACAAAAGATCACATCTCACAAAGGATAAAAGAAACTGAATAACAATGGAAGGACTCTGCCTCTTCCCTCTTCCCAATCCTTTAGCTGTGTCTTTTTTGATTCTTCTCATTTATTCAATATCACTAATATCTCCATATACATTATCGATTTTTTCTGTTGACCTTCACTTGCCTCGCTAGTCTCAGCTCATTCTGAGCTTGTGCATGCCAAATATTTCTAGAGAGCCAAGCAATGCTTTTGTATGTGTTCTGTTACTGGTTTCTTTTTCCATCTTTTAAAAAAACTAAATTGGTTCATGAGTTATATGAGCATCCATATCAGTCTCTTAAGATAACTGCCCTCTCCCCTTTTTTCTCTCTTAGAATTGTTTCTCTTTATGACACAGAAATTCTCTCAGGAGAGCTTCCCATACCTTCATTCTTTCTCTGCATCATTTGAAATCAGCTTTTCCCAAATGAAGGCACATGCCAAATATCAGATTTTTAGTGCATTTCTGTCTTCTACAAATTCTAAGAAGGGATAGTTATTTTTTCTTTGATAGTTGCCATCAATTCTACCCAGCGCCCAGTCAATGTTAGTAGGATTAGATCCATAAGAGAATTTCTTTTTTGTTCCCTTTACTTTATGAAGAAGGAAATTAAGGGAAATCATAGCATTAGTAGCTGTTCTACTTGTAGGAGCGAGAGAGAGAGAGAGACAGAGAGAGAGAGAGAGAGAGAGAGAGAGAGAGAGAGAGAGAGAGAGAGAGAGAGAAGGAGAAGGACAGAGAAACAAAGAGACAGAGAGAAACACAGAAACACACAGAGAGACACAAAGAGACAGAGACAGAGAGTCAGAGAGAGAAATAGAGGGGCAGAGGCACACAGAGACAGAAACACAAAGCTAGAGAGACATACAAAGAGAGGCAGGGACAATAAACAGACAGACACACAGAGACCGACAGACAGAGACAAGGATAGATAGAGACAATTCAATAGAGGAAATTATCTACACATCTGAAATACTCAACAATCAGAGTTTTCCTTTTTGCCCCTCTGTCATGGTCACTGCTAAAGGATGCCTGAAGACCACTTGGTAATTTATTTTATGGAAAGCCAAGGAATTCTACCAAGTGGGTAATATTTGGTGTAGAGCCCCTCCCCAGTTTATAAAAGCTAGACTTGCCCAACAAGGCTCATGTATTGCTGGGACCTTATGTAGGAGATGACCCTGAGTTCTGCTATGAGGGAAGTTAAAGATTCCCAAAGGCAGACAAGATGGAGGGCAAACCCTTCTCTGTGCCCTTCTGTGGAGGGCGTAGCTCCAGAAGTAGAATTTCCCTTTTCTCTGCAAGTCTTCAACCAAAGATTAGTTAAATTTGTTAGAGAGGAACTACTTTGTGACGTTGAAATGTCATGATTCTGTGATCACTTCAGCCCCTTCTGGTTTACGATAGTTTTTGATTTATCATGGAATCTTGTCCACCCATTAACTACCCCCTCCCTCCATTTTGGAGAGCTACAAGAGTTTCAGGCACAATGCCGAGGGTGAAATAACCCATCTCTCTAGGGCTAACCTTGCAAAAGCAAGCTATTAAGTGATGTCAAACATTCCATGCTCCATTTCCCAGCCTGCTCCCTAAGTCCCACCCATCTCATTCAACAATATACACTAGCATTCATCATCCCACTTCCGGACTGACACACGCCACTCTAATCTATTAACCAATGAAATAGTTTCCTAATCTCAGTTGTGCAGTTTCATTGCCTTCAATATGAACTATTCCCCTGCCTCCCTCTCAAACCCCATGCTTAAGTTGATCAACCCCAATTAGATTGCTACCTGGTTTGTGCCTCTTTTATCTCAATCCACGGATCCTTCTTGAATCCATTCTGAAATCTCAGCAGAAATACTGAGTCCCTTGCCATTTTGTCAGATTTTGCATCCATTTCTTTCCTCAAATTTTTGATTTAACAAAAACTTGGTTTCCAGGGAGCACCCCAACCACCTTCTGAGACTTTCTAATGCAAGATGATTCTTCCCTCCCCACTCACCCTGGCTTGCAGGATTATGAGGAAGGGATGTTATAGTACATCATGGTACAAATGAAAAAGTACTTCCTAAGAAGACAATGTCCTAAGTCCAAATTCTGCCTTTGAAGCTCACTAACTGAGCTGAAAGTAACTTAATCTTTTTAGACTTTATTTTTCTCACCTGTAAAACAAGGAGTGGATTGAATGATGTGGCCCCTGGGTCTCTTATGATTTATTAGCATCATTCTTAATCTCCATCACACTTTAAGATTATTCACTTGTCTTTCCTCCCTCCTTCTCTTACTCTTTCTCTTCCTCTTTTCCTCCTCCTTTTTCCATCTTTGGGGAAATACATGAAATCCAGGTCAGCCATTCTCACTGGCTTTGTAATCATCCATCTTGTAGGTCCCATTCTTAACTTTCTCATCACTTCAGCATGTGGTTTATGGCCTTTGTCTTTAGTTCATCTTTGGCCATCCCTATTCAGGGAAGACATTATCCATGCTGGCCACCTTTTAAAGTCATTTCAGTGACCAATTCCTTAGTCTCCTCATTTCAATGATTTCCTTCTCCACTCCATCTTAGCCACACACTGTCAAGGTTCCACAATGCACTCTACTATTCAGGTCTTCAGGATCAGGATTCAGAACCTGGAAATTCTGCTCTCTATCAGCCCTGCCACTCTCTCACCCAAGATATACCCGGTCTTTGCCCTTAATCCAATGGGCAATCTTGAGCACTCTCTATTCTACTGCCATGATTTTTCAACTCTGCTTTATATTCATTCCAGCAAAGCATTCTCCATTTAAGCCAAAATTAATTCTCTGTCCTCCCCAAATTCTCTTTATTTTCCTGCCACCATATTTTTTTTTTCACTGTTTCTCAGGACTGAAATTCTCTCTTTCCCACACTCGTCTATGCAGATAATTAGAGAGCCAGACTCAGAGACTTGAAATCAAATCCTGCCACTAGTTTGGTGACTTTGGGAAAATCACTTACCCTGTCAGATTTCTCATCTGTAAAATGGAGATAATAATAACCCTTATGTCAGAATGTTGCAGTGAAGATCAAAGAAGATAACACATAGAAAATATTTTGTAAATCTGAAAGTGCAATAAAAATACTGACTATTTTTAATTTCTGCCATCCCTTTAATGCTCACATCAGACACCACTTCCTCCAGAAACTTTCTCTGCTCTGTCCTCTTGGGATTCACACTAACTCGTACCGGATTTTGGCCTTCTCTTAGTGCACTTAGGTCTTCATCCTCAGACATTAAGGGCATTAGGAGGTTTGAGGGACATTGGGAAGAAAAATGAATAGCTTCCTCATGTTTAGTAGTGAGACACATTAACTGTAAGGAGATTTTGGGTATTGTAGACACTTAGCATCAACCTCAGAAATGTTGCAGAATGTTTGGGTCAAGAGGCATCTTAATGTAGCCCTTCAAAAGGGTCTGCTTTCTATCCTCCAGGGTACCTGGGCCCCTTTAAGAATAGGGTGGTCAAATTAACTGGTAGAAAATAGCATCCTTTATGAGTGAAGTGTCTGGTCTTTGTCAGTGCTAAAAGGTTTTAAATCCTTAGACTTTGGGATGGGAGTGTTGCAGAAATCATAAAGATTCAGAATATACTGATCAAGGAGGGGTTAAGCTAAGAGGTAGCCATTTGTGCCGTATTTTAAAGGTTTTGACAGCATGTTATAAATGTGATGGCAAAACACATCCCGTGGAGTATCCATGAAGCTGAACTGAGCTTTCTCTTCTCAACTTCTCAGTACAAGTGCTAAGATGATGATGATAAACAATATTGATGTAGTGCTTTAAGGCAGGGCTTCTTAAACTTTTTCTACTCATGACCTGTTTTCATCTGAGAGATTTTTATGTGACTTCATGTATATAGATATATAAAGTAGGTATAGGGGCAGCTAGGTGGAGCAGTGGATAAGGTACAAGTCTTGAAGTCAGGAGGACTTGAGTTCAAATCTGACCTCAGACACTTAACATTTCCTAGCTGTGTGACTCTGGGCAAGTCACTTAACCCTAATTGCCTCAGCAAAAAAAAAAAAAAAATAGGCATACAACTCAAATATTTGCTAATAATAAATCATAATTTCATACCCCTACATTCAACTATGAGACCCCCATATAGATCATAACCCATAGTTTAAGAAGCTGGGGTTTAAGGTTTGTAAAAACTTTGGAAATATTATCTTATTTGATCTAGGAATTATTACCCCCCCCCCCAATTTACAGATAAGGAAACTGAGACAGGCAGGAGTTAAATGACTTGCCCACATGCTTAGTAGCTTGTGAGGCTGGATGTGATTCTAAGTCTTTTTGATTCTAAGTATAGTGTCCAACCCACTGAGTCACCCACTTGCCTCAGAACTGAAGGACTTTGGGATAATGCAGCAGAGGGAAGAGCTAATCTCAAAATGGATTGGCTGTGGAACCTAGAAGAGCCTGAATTGACTTCACAGTGCAAGACAACTTCCATTTTCGTTCTCTTCTTCCTTTCTTTCACGTGGAGCATATGGTTTTCTCGCTGGGATTTCCCAGGGGTGAAGAAGGTTTTCCTCATCCTCAGTATGTCGGGAAGCTGCTACCATGTCATCAAATACATGTGATATCTCAGCCCTAAGACTGGATTCTGCCTACCTACTGCTTTGTGTTTCTTTCTCTGAGCATAGATGACTGAACAACTCTTCGGGGTAACTACCCTGAGAAGGACTTTTCCAGGTTTGGAGTGAATGCTGTAAGGTTAACAGTTTGGAAAGTTAATGCTGTAAGTTTAATAGTTTGGAAACTCCTGGATTCTGCAGTTAGGGCTGATTAGTGTCAGGAGACATTTTTTCAACTACTTAATTCTTGGAGATGACTAATAATAATAAGTTGAACCAACATCATGCTCTGACTGGCCAGAAGACCTTGACCTTTCTATAGTTTTATTTTTCTGGGCAAAATGTAAATCTTTATTATAAAGTCATCATCTTATGCTTGCTATAAATATTAATGTAGCAAGTATGTTTCAAACTCACTCTTTCAGAGTCAGACTACATCTGCTCCTTGGGATTCTGAATTACACAAATTCTGATTTGTGGTTATCTCTTCTAAATTGACATTGATTGTTATCCCAAGCCCCAGCTGTATTTTTCCTTTCTCATAATAGGAGGTACCAATGACTAGATACTTTTACCATTTATATCACTTAGATTTCACAGTAAAATTACTTTGAAGATATGGAAAGTACAAATAGTTTTCTACTATCTCAAGGGCAGGGCTATTCTCTATATGATTTTAGCCTCCAAAGGACAACAAATTCAAAGCAGAATTTAGTATTTGCCATAGCATTTGTCCCACCAAGTTCATGGCCAGATAGGGCATGATTGACAGACAAATCCTTGTCTCAGATACCATTGAACTGGGTCCAGAAGCTTATTCTTCAAGGTTGCTCCCTTTTGGTGTGGGATCAATGTGTGACTAGCTTGAAAAACCTAGCCTATATTTCAACTTCCAGATATCTGTGACTCATTCATCTAACTTTTGAAAACTCATAAAATCGGAGATGACACTCCCTTTCCCTGAAAGAGAAAAAGGAATGGCATCAAGGACCAAAGTCTATTTTTCATGACCACATGGTCTTCCTCAATTATGAACAGAAAAGTCAAATGGACAAAGGCAAGAGAAATATCAGTTTTGATAGAGATGTTCAGATATTGCAGAGGTTAGTTGGAAAAAATGGTTGTTCAGCAGTCCTACATAAAAGTTTTTATGTTTTGATATTTTAAGTATCTATCTCCCAGGAGAGTGGATTAGGAGTTATGAGTGACTGTAGCATTTTAAAGTCTTTGTCAGTGGATGTTTATGAGTCTTTGGAGTTTTAAGCATTTCTTTTGTATGGAGCAAATAAATAGCTAGCCTTTAACTAATCTAGCTTATATATCAAGTATCTTTCTGACCAATTCTGATGAGACTTGGATATAAACCAAGTCAAACATAAACTTCAAGCAGTTTCCCTCTTGGTTCTAGAGCATGGATCTAAGACTCAGAAAATGTGAGGGGGACAAAAGAGTCTTTCACATTTTTTTAAGAGAGTAGGCTTCTCCAAGGACTACATTTACTCTGTGTGAGCCCAGAGCCTCCATAAGGGAATCATTGGTTTATTTTTTTTTTTTTTTTTACAAATATGACATGTCATTTGGGCCAAAGGTTTTATGACTCCCATTTTACAGATTAGGAACTATGGACACAGAGAGTTAAAAAAAAAAAAAAGGTATCCTATGGTCACATAGCTAGTAAATGTCAAAAGAAGGCTTTGAATTCAGATTTTCGTGACCTTAAATTTAGGTGAGTTGTTCTGCTATGAATAAATCAAGAAATCTTTCTTCTTCAGCATAAATAATCTTCTATGAATTTCTGAATAAATGAACTCAGACATTTTAATTATGTCCAATGACTTCATTGGTGTAGGGTATGCTATCAGCTGCCATCATAACCCTAAACGTCCACTGTCTATTCTAATTAATTATATAGATATTGAAGTTTCTTGGTCCTCAACCAAAACACCCCATCTCCCAACTCTGGGAATTTTTTTTTTGCCTGAGGCAATTAGGGTCAAGTTACTTGCCCAGGGTCATACAGCTAGGAAATGTTAAGTGTCTGAGGCCAGATTTGAATTCAGGTGCTCTATTCACTATACCACCTAGCTGTCCTGGGAATTTTCTTTTCTTTTTTTTCTTTTTCTTTTCTTTTTTTTTCCCTTACCAAACTATGCTTAGAATATTCTCCTTCCTTATCTCTGCCTCCCAGCTTTTCCTCCTGGCTTCCTTCAAGAATCAGTGGAAATCCTGTTTTCTTTAGGAAGACTTTCCTAGTTGACTTTAATTCCAGGATCTTTCTTCTATTTCTAATTTATCATGTGTACATATATCTATATCTATATTAGAAACATTATTTCTCCCAATGCACTTTTGCAACTTATAGTCTGAATATTTTTCTCCTAGACCAATGACGGATGACTTTTTTTTTTTTCTGAGCCAATTGGGGTTAAATGACTTGCTCAGGATCATATAGCTGGGAAGTGTTAAGTGTCTGAGACTATATTTGAACTCAGATCATTCCTGACTTCAGGACTAGTGCTCTATCTACTGCATCACCTAGCTACCCGGAGGAATAACTTGTTAAATGTCCTTGTTAAAGGAATGACTGTGTTTGTAGACTAACAACCTGTATTTGTCAAAGGTAAGACTTGAACCCCAGTCTTTTTGATTTTGAAATTGGTTTGCTCCTTACTGTGTCATGCTATATCTTTTTAAAACTGTTCATCTGTAGAGGTATCATATCTTTATTAGGCTCAACCTCCATGAAGACAAGAATTATGATTTGGGTGTTTTATTGCTCTCAGTGCCTAATACAGTGTTCCTGAATTACAATAACCCCATTCCTCCTTGTTCTTCCCTCTGAAGCTAAACAGAACAAAGTTTAGTCCTTGTCATATATGACAGGGAGACCTTTACATATTTGAAAATAATTATTATCATTCCTCCCTCACCCCACACTTTTTCTTCTCCAGGATAAAAATCTCTAATTACTTTACCAAGTATTCACATGCTTCAGACTTGCAGGGCCTGTGTATAATTTTGTAGATTTCGAGCTAAAGGAGACCTTTAAGTCATCTACTCCAATGCTCATTTTCACATGAGGAAATTAGGTCTTCCAGAGGGAAAAAAATGGCTTGTCAAAGATCATACAGGTTTTAAGAATGTGAATCTTACAAAAAGGAGAGTCTGGATTCAAATTCAGTCTTGCACTACAAATGGAGTCTGCTTTTCCATTCTCTCACAGTGTCTTATATTACAATATAAGTTTTTTTTAAAAAAAAATTTCCCATTTGAGCAAAATAGCATAGTCCTTATACCTCCATTAATCCAAAATGACAAAAGCAATTTAAAATGATACATCCCTCTGACTGAGTATGCCAAAATGCTAGAAAGGGAAGACAACAATCCCAGAGTTACTGGGAACCCAGTTTAAGGTTCCCTCTGTCACTATAGCTACTTCATATATCCTCATAGCTGTAAACTACACGGGGACCAAATCCTAAAGACTTTATGTACAGAGGGCCTGAGTCAATCACCCGGGCTCAAATCAATTGCATTCAGAATGAGTCACGTGGGCATCCAAGCTATGGACAAAGATCCCACAAAAGTGAATTAATATTCTGCTTGAATTTAGAGTGCAGCATTATACCAATCACTTTCCAATTGCCAGTGAGGAGATGAAGGCTTTTCATTTTCCATGTAGTCCATAGTTTGTCAGTACAAGGACTATATACTTAGTATGATTAAGTCAATATCAAGATAGTTCATTCATTTTTCAAGATAAACCCCAGGTCAGAATTATATCTCTGATCTTTATGTTCTTTATGTAAGTCCTTACCTTTGATCTCCACCTAGGATTTCCTTTGGGGCTGTTTCAATCTGACTCTTATCTAGGTTCCATTCAATTCAATCAACATTTATTAAGTGTCTACTGTATGCCAGAAACTATGCTAAATATGGGGATACAATTAATAAAAAGACATTCCTTGTCCTCAAGGAGCTTACAATTAAAAGGGAGAGAAACCCACAAAAGGAGACAGGAAAAGAGAATGGGAAAGAGGAGACACTTGGTGAAGGATTATTTTGTTCTATAGAGTGGAAATCAGGTGGGGCAGCAGATGCAGAGTGGAGTGAGTGGAGTCTGATTCTGCCCTCTATAAAGGAAGGTATTGGGAAGCGTTTGGTATATGGCCCTCCAGATCTCTTAATGAGAGGAGAGAGTAGGCTGTTCATGCCGCGGCTACAGTCAAGACTTGAGTTAGAAGTATGGTGGTGAGATGAAAAGTGATGAGCTGATTCTGGGAGAGGCATCTTAGGGCAGTGGATGGAAAGTGAATATGTGCACACATACAGAGAGAGAGAGAGAGAGAGAGAGAGAGAGAGAGAGAGAGAGAGAGAGAGAGAGAGAGAGAGAGAGAGAGAGAGAGAAAGAAAAAGAAAGAAAGAAAAAGGAAGGAAGGAAGGAAGAAAAAATTAAAGAAAGGAAGAAACAGAGAGTAATATGCTAAGAGCAGTAGGCTTCCCTACTCATTTGTTATCTCAAGGTAACAAATCATTCACTAGGACATATTTTTATTCATCAACCATAAATACAAAGAACTTACTCCTCCATATCATAAATAGAACAAATCCCCCCAAATACACCAAAAAGCCTTACTCAACTTAAATTTAATATTTCACTAAATTTTGGGGTACACTGGACAATTTTCTAGAATTATATTAGTAACGTGAGTACTTCCCCCCAACCTTTCCAAGGAAAGATGGAAGAGCTGCTACAGAGTTAAGAAATGTCCTTTGATTTCCCCTCTTTCCTAATAGACTTCTAACAATCTTTCAATTCTTGAAATTATCTAGGCAGGTCATCATTCCCCTTCAGGAGCAAAGAATACAGGATTAATAAGGACTCAAAGAAGCCTCCATTCTGATGTGCTTCCACTTCACCAGCTATCTAAAAATATTTCCACCATCTTCTGATGCTATCTGGAGAAGGACCCCTTCAAAGGAAAAGAATCAAAGTTGTGGATGAGTCAGTGACCCTTTCCTCTAGAAAGCCCCATGGATCTGTAAGACTTACATAGTCCCCATGAGTGACAGTTTTCTGTGACTGGGGGTATACTTTCTTTTTCTTCACAGAGAAGGTGAATTTTTATCTTCTATTTTTCAACTTTCCCAGCCCTTACTCCCATTTCTGAAATGTGATTCCTTATGATTTTATATATATATATATATATATATATATATATATATATATATATATATGATGGATTATTCATCTTCTCTGGTCCTCAGTTTCTTCATCTGAAAAATGGGAAGAAAAATTCCTTCCTTGACAACACCCCATGGTTGTTTAATTTTGGTTGACAAATAAAATCTTGTGATAATTGTGATAAACTTTGTGATTATTATATATTAATACTTTTAAAAGAAGCAATTGTGAGCAGTCACAAATTCTGAACAGGTTGCTTGTCAGTTTGAGTTTCAGAACATATTTACTCATAGAAACCTTATTTTTCATGGCAGTAAGGCTGGCTCCCAAATTTACTCTGTGATGTTCCTAAGTATAGTTGTACATATTAAATAAATGATGTATTTCAAGATCTAGTATTTTCAGACATTTCAGCTGTGCCTAATTAACATTTTTCATATTGTTTCTATGGGAAAAGGTAATTTTAAGCTCCACAGTGGGAAGACAGTTATACTCCTCATCTTTCCTTTGGCCCCCAGCCACAGAAGTAAGGATTCTCCCAACTAACTTCCTGAGAGAAGATGGGAAAGTAGATACTCTTAAAGGCTTGTGATTTGGGAATTTCTCCATGTTTGAACATGATAAGGCATCATTGGAAAAATTATAAGGATGATCACTGACATTTATTTAGTGCCTTAAGGTAGATCAAGTGGTTTTCTAATAACATTTGTATAATAGAAGGACTATCTTCATAGGTGTTTGGAATTAGACTATATAAGGATCAGTTCAACTTCTTCATTTTCCAGAAGAGGAAACTGAGGTCCAAAGAGGGGAGTGACCTGGTTAAAGTCACACATATTTAGAGATAAAGTCTTAGAGGTCGTCCAGGTGAACACATTTATTTTACAGACTTGCCTGAAGTCTCATAGGTAGTGGATGGCAGAAACAAGATTCTTGCCCAGTTTGCCTGGCTCTGGATCCACTTTAATTTCTACTGGATGTTGATTCCCGACAGTACTACATAGGTATTGTCATAAGGCTTACTGCATAAATGAATGGATATAAGAGAAACAGAGACATAGGAAGGCAGAAAGAAAAACAAAGAAAGAAAAAAAAGAAAGGAAGGAAGAAAAAGGATAGACAGATAGAAAGGAAGGATAGTGTTTCACTCTGCTCTCTCTCAATCTCTGTCTCTTTCTTCTTGTCTCCTTTTCTGTTTCTCTTTCTTTCCCCATTTTTTATATCATTTTCATTTCACAATAGATTCCTTCCTTTTGCAATTCAGAATATTACCCTTCATTTTCCCCAAGATTTTAACATTTTTATTTAAAGTTTTGAATTTCAAATTCTATCTTTCTCTCTCCTTCCCTCTCCTGAGATGATAAGCAATCAGATATAAGTTGTAAATGTGCAATTATGTAAAACATTTCCATGTTAGTTAATTTGTACAAGAAAATTATAATAAAATCAAAAGTGAAAAGAAGAATGTGAAAAATAGAATGCTTCAGTCTGTATTCAATTAATATCAGTTATTTCTTTGGAGGAGGATAATAGGCTTCATTAGTCCTTTAAATTAGTCCTAGTCTTGGATCTTTGTATTGCTGAGAATAGCCAAGTCATTCACAGTTCTTCATAGTACAGTGCTACTGTTACTTTTCTCCTGGTTCTGTTCACTTCACTTTGCATTAGTTCATCAAAGTCTTTACAGGTTTTTCTGACATCGTCCTGTTTGTCATTTTTTTTTTTAAATGGCACAATAATAGTCCATTACAATCATATATCACAACTTGTTTAGCCATTCCCCCCTGATGCACATCTCCTTGATTTCAATTTCTTACCAACCACAATAAATGCTATAAATATTTTTATATAAATAAGTTTCCACCCATACCTTTTTTTCCTTGAATGTCTTTGAGTTATAGAGCTAGCAGTAATATGGCTGGATCAAAGAATATTCAGTTTTATAGCCCTTTGGCATAATTCCAAACTGATCTCCAGAATTTTGGAATCAGTTCACAACTTCATCAACAATGCATTAGTATCATCCTTTATAACAAAAAAGAAAAAAAAAGAAAATTAATTTAGTTGAATAAAATTAATCAGTGTATCATGCAAGGCTGACATTGTATGCTGCATTCCAAACCTTTAGTCTCCCTTTCTGCAGAGAGGAAAACAACACTTTAAAGATTGTGCCTTTCATTCTTTTTCCTTACACAATTTGCAAATATAATTTATTTTACTTGAGTTAAAGAAATTATTAGAATTTTATAACAACCTCCTATTACACATAAGTAGTTTTGTTTGATGCTTTTCTATATAAAGACTAAGCTCTGTTTTTGACACTGTTGCTCTGACATCACAAGTAGCTCGAGGACATCCCTCATATGCACCATGAACTAGTGACTGGTGATGGTGATGGCAGCTAGAGCCCAAGGCAAAACTCCATAGTTATGCTGACTATTTTGTTTTAATTTGTGTAGACCATGTTAAACACTATGCTGCTTTTGCCTTGCAGTGAATTCCGTTTGTTAGTCTCACTTTTGTAGACTGAATATTTTTCATTGAAAAAATGGTGAATATATTAGCATAGTAAGAATGATAGCTGAAAGAATCCACTTTTGGCCATTACTTCATGACCTTCCTCACAGGGTATCCCTGTTCCCAGGGAGGTTGGTCTACAATTTGGAAAGCTCAACCTTGTTCACAGCCCAATGCCAAATGCTTATAGTATTTGTAAGACTGCTCTTCCTAGGTTGGGGCCGTCCTATAGAAAACTACAAAACTTGAATTAATATATTTCTAGCTAATTTAAAATATTTCCATTCAAGATGTCATGTATTTAATATTTAGCCTATTATTTACTTTGTCCCATATATAGCCCAATTTTATTTTTGTGCTATGTTGCATATGAATTCAGATTTTTCCTCTTTGGATGGATATGGCTGATGTCTGACTGATTTTTAAAACCCTTAAACTTTGAGATTGTTCACACTGAAAATTTAATGATCCAAGATGATGTGAATTATTACAGTTATCCTCTGCAAGTTGAAGTATGATACCCAAAGATGCAGATGCATGGTAACTATGAAGACAGCAATACAAATAAGAAATAAATAAGAAAGTTACAAAAACATATTTGAATAATTAAAAGTTTTAAAGGTTCAATGTTTTTTCTTCATATTTTATAAAATAATGAATAATAAATCCCCTCAAGTTGATACATGGATGTATAATGAGGAACAATGCATTTTTAAAAGGCATATTCATCGGCAGGATGGAATACATTGCTCACTCCTTGAAAGCTATTTGTCTAAAAAGAAACATCTTTTTCAACAAGGGACTATTTATTAATGATCTTGAAAAAGTCACCATGCATTAAAGTCATGCTGAACTGAAGAGTATGGCATTTTAAATGAAATCAGTTGTGTTTTCCAAGGTAAATGGAGATAGAAAATGTGGAAACGCTAGAATTTTGAGTTAGAAGGGTCCATGATCATCTTGGCCAACCCCTACTTGAAAAGGAATCCCCATCCTTTCATACCTGATTAGTCATTCAGACTTTGAAAGAAATGCAAATAGTCACTACCAGCCATGGAGCCCTATTATTTAGGGATAATTATTAACATCCAGGAAACCTAAGTTTGCTTCCTGGCACCTTCCATATATCTCTTTTGGCTTTAACTTTTAAGGGCAAAAAGAACCATGTGCCAATGCTTCAAATAAGCTTTTTGAAGGCAGGGAAAGGAGGAAGAAAACTAGTACCAAGGGCTTCTAATTTAATTTTTATCTTTGGAGCCCCAGAACCTATTACAGTACCTGTCATATAGTAGATGGTTAATAAATACTCACTGGAAAAAGAAGTGGCAAAGCACTCCAGCATCTTTGCCAAGAAAATCCCATAAGAGGTTATGCTGAGTTGGACATGACTGAAATAACTCAACAACAACAACAAATGTTTGATGATGAATTGGTTAGTTGATTGAAGATAATTAGGAGACTCCCATTTAGTCTTTCCTAATTTAAATATCTTTAGTTCTTTTAACATATCCCTCTATAGAAAGATCTTTTCTAGATTTGTCACCAACCTAAATGTCTCATCTGGATGAACTCCCAGTTATCAATGGTTTTTGTAAGTTGTGGCACCCTGGACTGAACACAATACTCCAGATGAGGTTCAGCTGGGGAAGAGAACAGCAGGATGATTATCTCCTATTTGTTTTTATTTTGTTTTGGCTACTGTATAGCAACACTAGAGGGATTGAGGGTGAGAACTAAAGAATCACAAAATCTCAGACTTGGAAGAGACATGTGAACTATGTAGCTTGGCTTGTGTCTAAGCAAGAGGCCTATACACATCTCCAACAAGTGGTATTTCAGCTATTGCTTGAAGCCTTCCAATGATATATGACTTTGTACTGCTCAAAGTAGGACATTCTACTTTTGGATTGTTCTAATGGTTAAAAAGTATACTATTGCCTCTCAAAGTCTATACTTTTGAAGAAAAAATCTAACACATAGATGATCTCCAGCCTAATTAAACTACATTTTCATCCATACGAGCTGCTGCTCATTTCTTAGTCTCATCTGATCTTTCATTTAAAGCAGGATTTTCGAAGACTAAGTAAGAATCATGATGTCTATTTCGCCAGCAGCCTCTGGCACATGACTTAGCACATAGTAAATTCTTACTTCATCCTGCTGACTGATCAGCTTATTGAAAAGTAGATGATTAGCAAAGGATTAAATTGAAAGCCCACCTGAAAATGAATATTTTAATTCATTGCAACAGCATGACTTTGAATAGAATGTTCTTGAAGGAAAGTAATGAAACTTGAACATAATGCAAGCTTATAAATAACATTTATTTTAAGGTTAATAACAGTCAATATTTTAGATAAAACATTTAGTACAAAATGATTTACCTCCGATCCTCACAGCTGCCCTGCAAGGCAGTGTGGATCCCCACATTTACAAATACTCATATATAGATAGAGGTATCTGTCTATCTCTCTATCTACTGATCTATCAATAATCTATCCTATCTATCTTTCTATCATCGTTTATCTGTTTATCTGAATGCCTTTGTCAATTTTCTATTTATCTATAATCTATCATCAATCAATCATCTTTCTCTCATCTATGTCTTTGTACCTAGAAATAGTTATATACAGGGTGTTGTAAAAGTCTTTATAAAGTCCTATTGATTTTTACCTTTGCCAGAAGAAAAAATCTTCCCATTTCTTTTCCTCTAATGTGACCATCCACCCCTACAGCAGTCCTTCATCACTTCTTGCCCAGACTGTTACAATAACCTACTGGTTGGTCTCCCTACCTCAAGAGTCTCCCCACTCTGATTTATCCTTCACTCAGCTGTTGAATTGATCATAAAGCTCAGATTCAGCCATGTCACCCCTCTCCCCAGCCCATCCAATAATTTCCAGTGGCTCCCCATTACCTCCAGGACTAAAATAAAATTCTCCGTTTGTCATGTAAAGTCCTTCATAATTGGTCATTATGATTTAGTGATCCTTTGATGCTGATCTTTCTGCTCCTCACAGGCTTTAGGTATATTCCCACTTCTATGTGTAGAATATTCTTTCTGTTCATCTCTGCTTACTGGCTTCCTTCAAGTTTCCTTAAAACCCTATACTCTACAAGAAGCCTTTCTGAAGCTTTTTTAGTGAAAGTAGTGTCTTTCCTATTTTGGTTATCTCTAATTTATCATATATGTGTATATGATATGTTTGTGTATATGGGTGTATACATGCATATATATGTGTATAAATATGCATGTATACACCCATATACACAAGCATATATTTAAGTATGTGCATGCATGTATATAATGCACAAGAGTGTATAGATACATATGCTTTATATTATATATACACAGGTATATGTATTTAAGCATGTGGATACATGTGTATAATGCATATGAGTGTATGCACACAGATGTATATACATATACATACATGTATGCTTATCTATCTATTTATACACAGTTGCTCTCACATTGTCTTTCCTATTAGACTGGGAATCTAATACTTGAGACTAAGGACTCTTTTGCCTTTCTATGAATCCCCAGATCCTAGCACAGTGCCTTGGACACAATATGCAAGAGTGAAAATAGTGGCTTACCCAAAATAGATTTCATGCATTCTGTGGTCAAGAACAACAAAAAAGCTGGACTTTTACTTTTTCTCAATAAATGTATCTTAATTCCTTGAAAAAGGGGGAGGGAAATTGGTACCATGAACTTTTTTTTTTTAATGTCATATGTACCTTCAAGATTTTAAATGACAGAGTTGCCTTAAACTGTTCTTTCCATTACACTATAAAGAAGGAAAAACCATCTTCTACTTACATTTTAAAATAGATTTACTCCAGATTCTCTTCCTGCTAAAGTTTAGCCTGAAGCCACTTTTCAAAAAGGCTGAGGTAGAGGAGTATATATAATGAACAAACTGTCAGCTATTAAATTATTAGCATATTTTTTCAAATCACTGAAATCTATTCATCTAAATTCCCCCCAAACTGGAAAACTTCTATACTAAAAGGAGAAGTTTTATGTTTGCAATTTCAATGAAATCTTCTAGACTTAAAAACCCCAAACATCTAGGTATAGAACTTTCCTGTATACAATTTTCTTATTCAGGATTTTTATTGAAAGCAACGCTACAGGAAACTGAGTGTCAGAATTGAGAGTTCAAAGGAAGCAGAAATCATCTAGAATCTGGCAATTTTACAGATAGAAAGGAGTCCAGACATTATCTTCCATGAATCTCTTCTACAATTAGCTCCAACTAATGGTCACCCTGCTTTTGCTTTCGGATCCTGGCATAGGAGACTCATTACCTCTGGAGGCAGCTTATTGTAGGTTTTTGGATAGCTCAAATTATTAGGCAATGCTTTACTTTGGAACTGATGAGAAACGCTGATGTCTAGTTAATAGAGGGGAGGCTTTGAGGAGCAAATGTTCTGCCTCTGAACCATAAGAACTGTTTGGCTCTAGGGGAGTCTTTGAATCTCTCAAAACCCTCAGGAAATTGTCTAGGGTCTCAAATTATAGATAAGTTGCTGATCTGTATCAGTAGAAAATATTTTATTCCATGCAGTTCCCTACATTGGATGGTTATTGCTATGGTTCTGGATGAAAATGAATAAAACTCCCCCACACTGAGATGAGAAATGCCTCACTGGCTAGTTTCCACCTATTTATCTGAGTTTTGTACTATGAGATGAAGTAAAATATAGATGATTAATTGTGTTTCTACTTGGCAGTCCTTTAATATATATGAAATTTACCGACATATATTATCATCCTATGAATCACATGATTTTAGAATTTGGTGAAATTTCACTGGCAAACTATACCTATACATCCTACCCTTATCATCTTGACCAGGAAAAGAAAGTAAAATATTTTGTTAAATCCTTGCTGAAATCATATGTCCTGGAGCCTTTCCCTGATTTAGTAGTCCTATTAAAGGAGAAAATCATATTTATCTGTAATGGGTGATCATCACATTTATCTATGATTTCATTTTTTTAAATTAAATAACTTTTTATTGACAGAACCTATGCCAGGGTAATTTTCTACAACATTATCCCTTGCACTCACTTCTGTTCCGATTTTTCCCCTCCCTCCCTCCACCCTCTCCCCAAAGATGGCAAGCAGTCCTATACATGTTAAATAGATTACAGTAGATCTTGGATACAATCTATGTGTG
Source organism: Sarcophilus harrisii (assembly GCF_902635505.1). NCBI lineage: Eukaryota > Metazoa > Chordata > Mammalia > Dasyuromorphia > Dasyuridae > Sarcophilus > Sarcophilus harrisii. Next base: position 7,913,937 of record NC_045429.1, read on the forward strand.
CAGAACCGAACAATTTTCTTGTTGCTCAGGGAGAATTGGATTTAGAAGGTATAAATAACCTGGGAAGAAGAACAAAAATGCAAGCAGTTTACATTCATTTCCTAGTGTTTATGATTTCATTTTAGTAAGCTTTTAAAAATGCACACTTATGTAGTCCATTGCTTTCTTTTTCAAAACATCCAGAAATCAATTTCTTGAGTTCTTTAGAATTGAGAAGTCCACCTCTTCCTGTGACATCTCTTTCCACTTTGGGGGTAACTCCAATCCTTGAAAAAAATTTTTTTCTCCCTTGTAGGGCAGCCCTTTCCTCCTGAAGCTTCTCCTGATTGTTCCTGATTCTGTGCTTGGAGACCAAGAGGCATAAACTGAATTCCTCTTCCCCACCAAAACATTACAAATACTTGGATACTGTTATCACATCCCTTGCAAGTCTTCCTTTTTCTTTCTTTATATTATATAGCTTTTAATTTACAAGTTATATGCATGGGTAATTTTTCAGCATGGTTCCAACTTTTCCCCTCCTTCCCCTCACCCTCTCCCCCAGATGACAGGTTGACAAATACATGTTAAATATGTTAAAGTATAAGTTAAATACAATATATGTATACATGTCCATACAGTTATTTTGAAGTCTTACTTTTTCTATGTTAAAAACACTGTGTTCTGCCAACTGATGCTTGTACCTCATGGTTTGAAGAGCTCTCACTACTCTGGTGATCATTTGCAGTCCTCTCACTATTCTGGTGATCCTTTTCTAGATGCCCCTCCCCTAACATCTTTTTCCTTTCTGCAAATGTAATATCCAGAAGGAGCACAACACTTCAAATTTCTGCCTAAGATTGTCTTCTCTGGGTTGTGATTCTCCATATCTCTTCAGCCAACCATATGTCACATTCACTTTTCTGGAGTATTGACTATTGACATATTTAGTTTGCACTTTGCTAATATACTATATTATAATGTTAGGGGAATAAGATGCCATATAGTTCCATCTCCACATCTTAAAGTTAGGATTGGGTATTTTAAACCCCTCTGGACCTAAATTTTTCATTTGTAAAACGAATGAAAGGACTATCTATTTAAGAGCCAAAAAACACTGGTTTGGGTGCTAGCTTTAGCACCAATTACCTATCAGCTGGATTATATTAATCACTTTTCTCTTACCCTCATTCTCTTTTTCTGTAGAAGATGGGGATCTCACTTTGACTCTCTACTCAGATACTTAAGTGGTGACCAGATATGTCACTTTACTGAGTCTCAGATTCTTCTTCTGTCATGTGATAAGATAATACCTACTTCACAAAGTTAATTCTTGTAAATAATCAGGAAAACCTTGAAAAGAGGTTATTAAAAGTGTGCTATTGTTATCAAGCCAGCAATTTTCTACTTGGCTCTCAGCTCCAAATTGTGCTTCCTGGTTGTTTATACATTTCTATTGATTTAGAATAATGTTTCCAACTTAAAAGTTCCTTTATACAGATACCTTACATTAAAAAAAAAATTCTATTTCACAGCCAAGATCAGAGGATATATTAGAAACCCCAGGACTCAGTCAATTCCCCGTCAGTAATCATTTAATTAGAAGAATGTGTTGGGCACTGGGCTGGACACTGAGAATACAAAGAAAGACAAAAACAAACTTTGTTATCAAGATTTCACATTCCAATTGAGACAAAACACATATAGAATAGGTGGAATGTATGCATTTTCAAATACATTCTTTTGTTATTTCCTTCCTTTTTCTCTCTCCCTTTTTCCATTCTTTCCTTCCTTCTTTCTTTATTCTTTCCTCGTATCATTTCATTCTTTTCTCTTTCCTTCATTTTTCTTTCTTCCTCCCTTCCTTTTCCTCACTTCTTTTTTTTCTTTCTCTTTTTGTTCTTTTTTCTTTTGTTCTTTTTGTTTTTCTTCTTTTTTCTCTTTTTTCTTTCTTTCTTTCTTTCTTTCTTTCTTTCTTTCTTTCTTTCTTTCTTTGTTTCTTTCTTTCTTTGTTTCTTTCTTTCTTTCTTTCTTTCTTTCTTTCTTTCTTTCTTTCTTTCTTTCTTTCTTTCTTTCTTCCTATGAATCATAAGGCAGAACCTTTAAGAAGGCAAAAGTATGGTATAGAAAATAGAAGACCAAGCTTGGAATCAGAAAGACTTTTAAGTTCAAGTCCTACCATTAATGCATACTATGTGACCATTGTCATCACTTAACATCTCACTGCCTTTAATAATTGTTTAAGATATTATATGTATAGCAGTTTCCAATCTATCTTGATTTAGAGGTTTTCTTCATCAGAAATTTCCTTATACAGATAAAATTCCAGATCTAGTCCAAAATGTACTTTATGCCATTTGTGTAAGTTGGGTCTTTTTTAATATTTTAATCTTTAAGCTATAGAATTCTCTCTGGGAACAGTGAAAGACTAATATGAATATTGAATAGTGTAGCTCCTAAATCTATGTGATACCATGGAAAGAGTCTCCAGTTTAAATTCAGGAAGGTGGTTATTCACATTCAGATTCTTCTGCATATGACTTGAATTCCCTGGGGGAAATCAGTTTCCAAATCTCAATTCTCCAATTTTCCCATTTATAAGTGAGGTTAGTGGATCATATGACTGACATCCTTTCTTCCTTTCAGTCCTGGATATAGAAGAAGAAAATATGCCATTTGTTCTTTCTAAACAATTTTCTCTTTCTCTCTTTTTTCCAAGTCATATTCCCAAATTCCTAAAATGTTCTAATGTGAATTCCAGGGAGACTATGTACAAAGTCCTGAATTAATAATATCAAATCATCATAACACAAAGATGGTTCAACTTACAGAATATGGCATATAAAAAGGAACTGAGGGAAATTGTGTGTGTGTGTGTGTGTGTGTGTGTGTGTGTGTGTGTGTGTTTAAAATATCTTCCTGTAAAAAGTGGCTTTGCCAGTATAAATGGCCAATCAGTATTCTAATCAGGCTTTTGACAGGCAGACAACAAATCCCAGATGATCAATAGAGTAGACTTTCACCAGTTGAGGTATCCAGATATGGTGGAAAGTGACTGAATTTAAAATGAGAGAACTTAAATTCAAATCCTGATGTTGCTTCCTATTTCTTATATGGTCTTGAATTCTCTGCTTCCTATTGTACAAAATCGAAGGGTTATATTATGATCTCTGACTTCCCCTCCATTGCAAAAATCTTTTATTCTTGAAGAGGAAGAATCGGGGTGGTTAATATATGTGGGATTTGCCAAGGTTTTATAACTCACATTCATGCTTTCCACCTTGCCCTTTTCCTTTTATAAACTGGTTTCAGTTTTTCAGCTTTCATTCCTGTGCTAAAGTCCCTATTTTCTTCCCTTCATTTTCTTTCCTCTTTGCTCCCTGAAGGGGATTGAAACCATTCCAGGAGCCTGCAGTCAGAGCTGGGCATGGTAAGCAACTAAGTTAGGCTTGAGTTGAGATAAGAAAAATCAGTAAATCCCAGTTTCAAGTTCTAGTCATTCTGTTGAACTTAACTGGCCCGAAAGCATAAAGTTTTATGCTTTTGCTCCAAGTCTTGTCTGCTCTGTATTCAACTCCAAATCCTGACTATGTCTGCCAAGACTATTGCTCTTGATGCCTTTTAATTTAATTCAACAAGCATTTATAAAAAGCTTTCTCTATGAAACCCATCTGTTGGGAATACAAAAGACAAAAAAATTCAGAACAATTCCTGCCCTCAAGGAGTTTATATTTTTTTGGGGATATAAACATTTTTATGCATAACTAAATAAGAATAATTTGAGGAGGGAGATGATATTAACAAATGGGACAAGTATTAGGAAGAGCCTTCTATGGCACTTTTCAAAATTTTAATTTTAATTTATTATGAACTTGATATATAGCAATAATAGACATATTTAATATACAAAGAATGAGGAAAGATATATGATACATAACTAAGAATTTCTATTACATATAACTGTTTCTGAACTATACAATACCTTCTATTTATTAATTCTAAAATAATTCTCCTTATCTTTCCTCCTAAATTTCTAATTCCTTTAAAAATTTTTTATCGACCCTTTTGCTTCTTTTTCTCAACATCACTGTGTCTACTACCATCCCCCAGACTTTCTGTCCCTCCTTCCTTCTTGGAACCAAAATAATATGGAATGCTTCCCAACATGGCATGTCCTTTCTTGGGCAGAAGCCATGCTAAGCTTTTGTGTATCATTCCAATTTTCACAAATGTGCCATTGTAGACAACATAGGAAGGTGATACTTGAACTCAGACTCAAAGGGACATTGTGATTTTCAAAAAGGAAGATGACTAGGGAGTGTCTAGGCAGAGATGAGGCATAGAAGGTCAGGTTGAAAGGATAATAGTAGACTGACTGGAAAATGGACTGATGGAAAAACATCCGACCATTTATTTCTTGGGATACAGTCATAGAACCCAGGAGACCTTGCCACATTGACAGCTACCACTGTTTCCTTGGCAAGACATTCTTCCAACATACAGAGAGGAGGAATTGTGAGACATCTAAATATATTCCATAAGGCTTACTATGCAATAGAGAAATGCAGGAGCATTAATGATAGTTGAATCTAATATGTTGTATGAACTCAAATGTTGAACGGAGTCATAGAATCTTAGATTTACAAGAGACTACAAGATCATCCAGCCCAAACTGTAGTTGAGTGAGAATCCTCCCTATGACATAGCTGTCAAGTACTTCTCAAGCTTCTTCTTGATGAAGCAGACTGTCTCCAAGGTAACTCATCCCTTCTTCAGACAGCTCTCATTGTGAGATAAGTTTTCATGTTGCTGGAGCCTGCCTCTATAATTTTGAGGTCAAGAAAAACAAATCATATCCTTTCCCCACATGAATGCCCTTCAAATACTCGAAGATAGCTGTCATTCCCCAACTTTATGTTTCCCTGCTAAACATTTCCAATTCCATCAATTAATTTTTATATGGTCTGGGCATTTTAAGTCACTAAGCTTCCAGAATCCCAGGTGCCATCTTTGGATGCTTTTCCCAGCTTATCAATGCCCTTCTGAAAATGGGGCATGCACCCAGCATGGAACCAAAAACCACTCTGGTTATCAACTGACACAGTACAATGGGCTGATCACCTTTCTCATTCTAATCAATGTCTTCTCTTCATTCCACCTGATGAAGTTTATTTATTTACATTTTGGGGGATGCTTTGTTATGCTGTTGGTTCGCCCTGAGTTGTGGGTTCATTCAGTACTCTCAATTGTTCTTTGACAAATTCTTCTCTAGCTGTACCCTCTCTTTCTTTACTTGTGAAGTCAACTTTGGGGTCAGAATGTACAGCTTGGTATTTGTTCTTGTGGAAATGTTGGTACTACTTCTCTCTGGAGTCTAGATTAACACAGTTATATGTTTATCCCCAATGTTTGCATAAGAAAAGTACACTAGACTATATAAAATCATGAAACCCATGTGCATATATACACATATATACACACTTATCATGAATGACATATAAATATCATAAATCTTATGTATAAATAAACATACATAGAATTATAGATACAAAATAAACCATGAACCAATGTATAGATATATAATGTATGGATTATAGATTACAAGATACAGATGTGTATGTGTGTGATATATGTGTATGTCTTTGTGTCAGTGTATGCATGTAGATATGTATGGGAATAGTAATAAAGACAGGACCTGTGATTTTAGTGGAATAAGGAAATCCTGCATGAAGATGCTTCCTGTGGTGGCTCAGCTTGAGAACTCTGCATCTATCTTTACAGAGAGTCACCTAGATTGAATATTAAGGACTTATATGACTTATTTAAGGTGATATATCATATTTGTGTCAGAGGAGGGATTTGAATTTTGGTCTTTCTGGTTTCAAGGCTGACTCCCTCCCTATTCATGAGGACATATCACTTTTTTCCACACAGATATTCTCTAAGTGATGCTACAAGACAATGAATCATAGAACAAGCAAATCTCCAAAGAATCTCAATCAAAAACCATTTCTCAAAGCCCAGAGAAAAGAGAAGTGGCATCTCTAATCAAGTTGACGCAAGTGCCTGATGATAATGAAGCTTTGTACGTATATCTGAGAATACATATGGCCAAAACTGGAGGTGGGCCAGTCCCATAACGAGAGTGAGGTCTTAGAGATGGGAGTTGTGCTGTTTAAGTGGTATCCATGAAACATTTTTAAATTTTTTAAAAAAAGGAACTCTTCCTCCCCCTCCAAAGGAGTAAGATCTCTAGTGGATTAGCTGAATTCCTGTGTAAGGATTACACAGACCATAAAAATTATGCATTGGGAGTTAGGATCGCTAAGTGTGAAGGGAATCTGTGTGAAGATTAAATCATGGCTTCATCAAGGTACTGAATAATTATTCTAGTTTATACATAAATAGGACAAGTCTTAGGAGCTGGTAGAAAGATCAATTCCCTTGTCAATAGAAAGCCTCCATTGCCCAGAATTATCTGCATGTGCTGGTTCACAGCTCCCTGAAATTAGATAGCAATTCATTAAGGCTTAGCTCTCTGTCATAATGCAAATAATCCTGAAAGGGACAGCATTTTATTTGTCACACATAGTCAGCTTAGCCTGCTCCTTTCCCATCTCCACACTTGGTACATAAAAGATTATCTCAGATAATTTACTCTGAGCAGGATTTAGCAAGGTGAAGGGTTAAGAGCATGAGAAGCATGGTTCCCAAGGGTGTGGATGGACTGGGAAATGAGAGAAGACACTGTATTAAGAGAGAAAAGACATTAAACTAAAAGCAGACTGGAGAAGGTGATTTTTTTTCTTCCTAATCCAATCACATAAGAATTTAGTAAGTGTGTATAATGATGTGGAAGGCACTATCCTGACATTTGCACAAACTGTACCTTTGCCTGATGTTTATTCTGCCCACCCTTCCACCATGAGAATGTCGAATTTCCTTCAAGATTCTGATCAAGTCACTTCCTACCTGAGATCCTGCCTGATCATACTAGCTGCTCCTACCTCACCGCCAACCCCCAGCACAAGATTGCAGGGGCACAGACCTTGAAATGGCATCTAATCCAACTCCCTTCTTTCCTCTCACTTTACAAGAAAAGAAACTATCACTTTGTATATTCCCTCAATACCTAGAGCCTTGTCACCTGGGAGGATCTCTCCATGACTATAGCCTCTTTCTCTGTGTGGTTCCCCTCAGAACCTCCATTTTGAGGAAACTTCAAGGCCCACCATTCTTCATTCCTTTTCTTGCTCTGTTTCTGATTTTCTGGACTGGTCCATCACGTACCTCCTCCCTACTCTGTGCTTTTTATAAGTTGTCTTGCTATATCAAAAGGCAATCTACTTGAAAAAAAGTTTGTAGTTTTTATATCCCCAGTGCTTACCACAGTGTCTGCCAAATAGTAAATGCTTGCTGATTTGACTCATGTATTTTGTGTTTATTTATCTGTGTACACATTGCCCTTTCACCCCTTCTCTGTAAAATGTGAACTTGAAGACAGGGGCTGATTTTTGGTTTTTGTATCCCCAGCACCTACCACAGTGCCTCAAACATTGTAAATACTGAATAATACAAAGAAAAAATGGGATGGTCCAGCATGGAGCCCAGGAAACTCTTTCTGCCTTGCAGAAGATATCCAGTCTATCTTAGCCTCACATATATAGTATTGTAAGGAACCTTAGATATCATCTAATTTAACATTTTACATTGCATGTGAGGAAACTGAGACCCAGACTAACTGACTGACTTGCCCGAAATCCCATAGATAATGTCAGAAATGGGATTTGAACTCCTGTCTTTGACTCCAGACCTCTTTCCCTTGCACCACACTGCCTTCCCTTATGGAGATGCCGGAGACACCCAGGAATTGCTATGTGCTTTAAAACATACAGTTAATAAATGTCAGAATGGGATGTAAAACCAATTCTGTTTGAGTCAGTACTAAACACTCTATCCATCATGCAGGCTTTCTCTGGCATTGGCACAAATACAACAAATAAAAAATGTTTTAAATTAGCCTCAGGCAAGAGTTCTTAACCTGGGCTCCACAGATACCTAAGGGATCCACGGATAGATTTTAGGGGGTTGTAAATTTGGATGGGAAAATATATTTTTGTTTCGAGATGATTGGTGTCCTTTGTAGCTCTTTGTATTTTATTTCATGATTTTAAAACATTAATCTGAGAAGGGCTAAATTGGATTTGTTAGGATGCCTAAGGGCTCCAGGACCCACACAAAAGGTTCAGAACCACCGGGTTTTTGGAGAACACTTACAGGTAAATGTCCTGAATGACCTTCATGAATAAAGTCTGCTTACACTCTAGAATTATCTGCTTTTCTACATTTTCAGAGACAGTCACATACCATAATGTGATTGTTAGACCTGGCATGTAAAATTCACTCTGCTAGCTACAAGAACATAACATTATATAGAAGGTCACTGGGTTGAAAATGCAGTTCTCAAGTCAGTGCACTGGGAGCTTGCATTCACATTTGTGATGGTCTAGAAGGCAGAATATTTCAGGAACTGACCAGGCAATGAACACAGAACATTTTCACCAAACAAAATTGGTCTATTCTGACAATTTATATTCAGTTATATCATGGATGAAATTAGAAAAATGACCCTGGTTTAAATTGTGACCTAGAGAAGGATGTTCATAAAGTCATACCTGAAGAAGGGCACATAGGACCTTTTCTTCTTAGAGAGTAGAATAGAGGCTTCACAGAGCCTGAAGAAAAGTAAAAATTCAGAGAAGTAGAATATGAAAAATTTGTGGTTTACTTAAAGGGATGTGTGTGTGTGTGTGTGTGTGTGTGTGTGTGAATTCAAAGGATTAACACGTGGATTCCAAAGCCTTGAGATGGCACCTATATCAAGTTTCTTGTGAAGATCAAATGAGATAAGAATTCAGTGCCTGACACATAGTCAGCACTATATTAATATTAGCAGTGATGATGATGATGATGATGATGCAAGCAGAGTAAAGATGACCTGAATAATTATGCTCTGGCTTCATCAAAGAAGAATGAAGTTAGAAGAACTGAGTTCCAAGATGGGGATAGATTTTTCTCTTTTCTTTGAAACCATTTTTCTCATCTGGTATTTGAGGGCTGGTAATTTGAGAGAAGAATCCTGGCTGATGATGTTTGGTTTCACATTATTAAAAAAGGTGACTCATTGTTTTAGAAGATCAACATATGTTTTCTTTTATCTAAACATTCATCTATATCACCTGTGATGTTCTTGGCTCTTTTCAACAATGAGATGATTAAAGGCATTTCCAATAGATTTGTGATGGAAAGAGTCATCAACATCCAGAGAGAGAACTATAGAGACTGAATGTGGATCAAAGCATGTATATTCACCTTTTGTTGTTCTTTGTTTGCTTATTTTTTTCTTTCTCATGTAGTTATTTTCCTTTTGAGCAGATATTTCTTGTGCAGAATAATAAATATGGAAATATGTTTAGAAGAGTCGCATGTATTTGACCTATATCGGATTGCTTGCTGTCTTGGAGAAAAGGGAGGGAGAGAGAGAGATGGAGGAAAACTTGGAACACAAGGTTTTATAAAGGTGAATGGAGAAAACTATCTTTGCATATATTTGGGAAAATATTTTTTTTTAAAAATGCATCTAAAATGAGTTCCAAATTCTCTCTCTCTTCTGCTCCTCTTTACCTATTGAGAAGACAATCAATATATCATTTACATGTGACATCATATAAAACATATATCCATATTAGTGTTTTGTTAAAAAAATAGCAAAAAAAAATAAAAATAAGAATGCCTCAATGTGCAGTCAGAGTTCAGCAATACTCTCTCTGCAGTTATTAAAATGCTCTGGAGAGCCTTTTTTTAGAATGTGTCCTTTGCAATTGTCTTAAATCATTGTATTGATCAGAGTAGATAAATATTCCACAGTTGGTCATCATTACAATATTTCTGTTAGAGTGTTCTCCTCTTAGTTGATATGTTTTCCTGTGTTTCTTTGAAACTCATATATAATAGCATTCTATCAATGTCATACCCTGCAACTTGTTCAGCCATTCCCCAAATGATGAATATCCCCTCCATTTCTAATTCTTTGCCACCACAAAAAGAACGGCTATAATATTTTTGACCAAATAAGTCTTTTCCCCTTTGCTTTGACATACTTGTGATATTATAAAGGGAAATGATATGTACAATTTGATCATCTTTTTGCATACTTACAAATTGTCTGCCGAATGATTGGACCAATTCACAACTCCAGCAACAATTATTTTTCCACATTCTCTCCAGGATTTCTTTCCTTTTCTGTCATGTTAGATAATGATATCGATGTGAGCTATCTCAGAGTAGTAGACATATCTTAAATCATTAGTGATTTAGAATATTTTTATATGACCACTGACAGCACTGATTTCTTCTTCTGAAAACTGCCTATGACCCTTTAATAATTGAGGAAGAGCTGTTCATATAAATTTGACCTAATTCTCTATAAATTTTAGAAATGATGCCTTTATCAGAGAAACTTGCTTGATTTCCTCCCCCACCTTCTTTCCTCTCACTTTTGGCTCTATTGATTTTGTTTGTGCCAATCTTTTTAACCTCATGTAACAATATTATCTATTTTACTTCCTTTAATCTTTTTGATTTCTTGTTTGGTCATAGACTCTTCCTTTCTCCATAGATGTTACTGGTATTTTTTCATATTCTCCTAATTTATTTATGATACCACCCTTTATATCTAAATCATGAACTCATTTTGACCTTATCATGGCATCTGGCATGAGATGATGGTCTGTGACTAATTTTGGTTAAGATGATTTTTAACTTTCCCAAATGTAGTCAAATGGTGAGTTCTTGCTGCTAAAGCTTGGATCTTTGGGTTTATCAAACATGGGGTTACTTTGATCATTTATTAATCTGTATTGTACACCTAATCAATTCCACGGATCTACCATTACATTTCTTAGTCAGTACCGGATTGTTTTGATGATTATTACTTTATAATATAGCTTAAAATCTGATAATACCAGTCTATCTTGCATCACATTTTAAAAATGGATTCCTATGATGAGCAGGATGCTCTCAGAAAAAAAAAAAAAGGAACCTGGAAAGTCCTCCATGAACTCAAGCAAATTGAAAAGTATTGTATGCAAAGTAATAGCAATGTTCTGGGATGACAAGCTATAATTGACTTTGCTATTCTCAGTAGTACAATCATCCACCACTACCCTGAAGGACTTATGAAAAATTCTATCCAGACTCAGAGAAGGAACTGATTGTGTCTGAATACAGATTGAAATATTGCCTCTTTCTTTCTCTATCTCTTTTTAAACTTAATCTTTATTTTCATCTGGTTGGAGATTTATATTTTCTGTTAGAACTTGACTTTTATGGAAATGTTTTGCATAACTTCACATGTAGTTTCTCAATTGTGGGTGGAGATAAGGGAGAAAACCTAGAAATCAAAAATTAAAAAAAAAGTAATTTTTTTTTCATCTTGAATGTAACTGGGAGAAAATACTAAATAAATGAAAGACTATAATAAAAAAAGATGGATTCCCTTGATGTTTTTGATTTTTTCTTCTTGCAGATGACTTTTATTACCATTTTTGGTTCTTAAAATACTTTTTGGTTCTTTGGTATGACATTAAATAAATAAATTGATTTAGGTAAATTTTCATTTTTATTATATTGATGACTTATCCGTGAACAATTAATATTTCTCCAAATGTTAAGATTTGTCTTTATTTATGAAAAGATCTTGCATTTGTCTTGAAAGGTAGACTACCAAATATTGTAAATTATCTGCATTTATTTTACTTGTAATTTCTCTTTCTATTTCTTCCTGCTAGTTTTTGTTAATAATATATAGAATTGGTAATTTTTATATGAATTTATTTTTATATCCCATGACCTTGGTTAATTGTTTTAACTACTTTTTGGTTGATTTTCTAGGGCTTTCCAAGTATGCTATCATATCATCTACAAAGAGTAATGTTTTTGTTTCCTCCTGGACTGTTTTTAGTTCTTTAATTTCTTTTTCTTGCCTTATTGCTACAGTACACATTTCTAATACTATATTGAACAATAGTGGTTATAATAGATATTTTTGCCTCATCCTTTATCTTTGGGTAAAGACTTCTCAATGATTCCCATTGCAGATAGTGCTTGCTCTTGGTTGTAGATACATCTTATCATTTTAAGAAAGGCTCCCCTTTTTCCTATGCTTGTTTTCCTAAAACAAATAGATACAGGTTTAGTTAGGTGGTGCAATAGATAGAGCATCACCCCCGAAATCAGGAGAATCTCAGTTCAAATCCAGAATAAAAAAATTATGATTCTGGGCAAGTCACTTAACCCCAATTGCCTTGGGAAGAAAAGGAATGAGTGATGCATTTATCAAAATCTTTTTCTGCATTTATTTAGATAATTGTATATTTTTGTTGTTTTTTTTTGTTATTGCTTTTGTCGATTATGTTTAAAATTTTCTAATATGGAACCAACCCTGCATTCCTGGAACAATTGTCTATTGGTCATAGTGTATGATTTCTGTGATCTATTCCTTGAAAAGAGTTTACATAAATTTTTTGCATCAATATTCCTTGGGGAAATTACCCTACATTTTTCTTTCTCTGTTTTTGTTCTCTCTCATTTAGGGATTAAAACCAAATTTGTATCATTTAAAGAAGTTGTCTTTATCTATTTTTAGACAGTTTATACAATATTGAGATTAATGGTTTCCTCAGTGTTTGGTAGAATTCAATTGTAAATCCAGCTGATTCTGGGAACTTTTTCTTAGGGAGATCAACCTCTTTGGCTAAGGTAAAATTACTCTATTTTCTCTTCTGTTAATCTAGCAAATTCATATTTTTGTAAATATTCATTTTTTTCACTTATATTGCTAGCTGTACTGTCATATTATTGGGAAAAATACCTCCTAATGATTACTTTAATTTCATCTTCATTGATAGTAATTCAACTTTTTCATTTTTCATTTGGTTTTCTTGTTTCTTTTTTTAAAAATAACATTAACCAAAGATTTATCTATTGTTTTGGTTTTTCTTCAATATAAAACCAGTTTTGTTTATTTGTTCATTTTTAATTTTACAGTTTCAATTTTATTAATCTCATTTAATTTTTAGGATTTCTTTTTCATGTTTAATTGGGGATTTTTGTCTTTTTCTTTTCTAGTTGTGTCCAATTCTTTGATCTATTCTTTCTATTCTTTATTGATATACACATTTATAAATAAAAATTTCCCCGTAAGCATTTCTTTGCTTGCATCCCATAAATTTTGATATGCTGCCTTGTTACTGTTTTTTAAAATAAAATTATGAATTGTTTATATGGTTTATTCTTCTACCCACTTATTGGATTAGTTTCCAGTTAATTTAATCTATGTTTATTTACCTTCTATGGAAAGTCTTTGTAACACTGTTACTGTAACACTGCCATAATGTATTGAATATTGCAAAAATATTTTTCCAAAATGTAAAAGAAAAAATACTTCTTAAACAACTAGTGTGTTCCAGGTACTCTGTTAACTTATAGGGATTTTAATGGAGGGTAAAGAAATTCTTGATCTTTAAAAGCTCATAGTATGATTGTGGAAACAACATGCAAAGAATTATGTACAAGCAAAGGTTTATGCAGATTCTGCAGCCAAAAAAATCAATAAAGTGAAGACATTAGAATTCAAGGCTTTGGGAAAGGTTCCTTGAAGATGAAATAACTTTTCTTAAAACCCAAACAAAGCCAGTGAATGTAGAAGATAGGAAGGAAGAGGGAAAGTTTCAGGCAGGAAGAACAAGTGAGGATGAGAGGAGCCAGGAGATAGAGTGTCTGGTGCAAGGAATAGCAAGGTTCATAGACTACATTGTTACATATAAGAAATAAAGAAATATATCAAGGGATGTTAAAAGCTAGATAGAGGATTTTGTTTGGTCCTATGCTAAGGACCATGCCTAAGTGCACTCTAAGGGGCAGGTCAATTTTCTGAGAGCCTCCACAACTGTGAACCTCTGAGGGAGTGATGGGGCAGCCTTTCCTGACACAGGTGTTGCTTGTGGATTGGGAAAATAAGTTGGAGGCAGAGGGAAGAGGAAAGATTTCAGACAACACAATGGCCTCTCAGTGGGGAAGTCAGAGAACAGCCACTGCTTCTCAATCTCCTTGAATCACCATCATCTCTCACCAGAAGAAGAAAAAAAAGGTCTACCAGAGGTAAAGCAAAGTCACATATTGTGTTCCCAATAGTCCTAGAGCTGAGTGAAAGATGGATTGGACTGAGGAGAGACTTGAGGTGAAGAAATCATTTGAAACTCTAGCAAAGTCCAAGTATAAGATGGCAGAATCAGAGAAAAGAAAGGGATATAATTTGAGAGAGGTTATGAAAACAGAATTGACAGTCCTAGAAAATAGATGGGATACGGGGGCGGGGGGGAGCGATGGAAGTTGTGAGCATAGCAAGGAGGAGGGCAGAAAGGGATGATATCTTCAGTAAGAGTAGGGACGTTAGGAAGATGGAATTATTTAGGGAAAAAAAAGAATGAGTTCTGTTTTGGAGATGTTAAATTTAAGATAATTGTGAGAATCTTCTTTGATATATTGAGTAGATTTCCATCTACAAGGTCAGGAGAAAGCATGGGTTGGACAAGTAGATCTGAGAATCATGGGCATAGAAATGATCATCAATACTGGGGGACAGATGAAATCACCAAGAGAAATAATATGATGAGAGAAGAGAAGCATGTGTAAAATAGATCCAAACCAGGGCACTACCTACTTTGGAGGCGACAGTGGACATCTCTGGGCTGCCAGGAAGTAGCAGGACAATAGGGAAGACAATGGAAGCTGGTGCTTGTACAGTGGATAGAATACAAGGCTTGGATTCAGGGAGTCCTGAGTTCATATTTGGACTCAGAAACCAGATATGTGACTCAAGGAGCCATTTAACCTCAGTTTTCTCGAGTTTTCCCAATTCTAAAATAGAGACTAATAATACTAACATCACAGAGCTGGGAGAATATTATGCGAAAGTATATTTACTAAGTGTCTTACACAGTGTCTGGCACATAGTAGGTATCACATAAATCCTTATTTTCTTCCTTCCTGTCACCAAGATCACTGAAAGAGCACTTTCAAGCTTATACTTGATTGCAAGTTTTCTGAAGAAGACCATGCATTATTTAGTATTGCATCTTGCTCAGCGTGGGTGCAAAAGCAATATTCCATCAATACTAATGCAATTGATTTTATGTTGAATGAAGGACACTGAAGACATACCCGACAGAGGATGTCTCTGAGGTTTCAATTGAGATATTTCCCAGTGCATTTGAAAGAAGTTCGAGTAATTCAGGGCCACAGAGTTCCAATCATTATCGTTTTCCATTTTTCCTTTCATTGTTAATTCAGAAGAATTATTTTTTTTCATTAAGAAATTGATGATGAGCGTTTTTTTTTTAAATTTACATAGAAGAGCGCCAGTGACTGAACTATGTATGAGGTTGTAATTACCCTCACTGCCCCCATTCACAATGAACACTATTTGAACCAAAACTGGACAAAAGTCAAATGGGAGAAAATAGAAACATCTTATTTTTCTTGGATTTTAATTAAAGACCAGTACAAACAGCTTTGTGTGGGAACATGGCATAGTGACTACTTCAATTCAGTCATTTTTTCAGTCATGTCCCACTTTTTGTGACTCCATTTTTTTTCTTGGCAAAAAAAAATTCTAGAATAGTTTTGTCATTTCCTTTTCCAAATGAAATAGAGGCAAATAAGTTTAAATTAATTTCCAGGGATTGTTCAGCCAGAAGGTATCTGGGCAGGGTTTGAACTTGGGTATTCCTGATACCAGGCCCAGTGCTCTATCCACTGTATCATCATAGTCATTAGAGGAACAATATTGTAAGCAAGAAGACATGAGTTCAAGCTTTACCTCTGATATACACTAGCTATAAGACACTGGGTCAAGAACTTAACTTCTGAACTTGCATACACTCTGCGAAGTAATAATTTCCAAAAGAGTTAATCTGCAGTAGTGGAAGGAATTTTACACCAAGAATACCCAATATAGGTGAAATTAATGTCTGGACAGAACAGCCACAGAAATAACAAATAATACTATTTATAAATGAGTTTCTTTTACCATTTTAATCTGACTTTACATATAAAGGCAAATATTCTCCAATGGAAGCAGAAATACTAAATTCTAAGGGTGGAGACACTTTTTTTTTTTTTTTTAAATCCCTAGTGCTTATTTGACCAGCTAGGTTGCACAGTGCAAGTGCTGAGCTTGCAATCAGGAACTCAAGTTCAAATTCAGCCTCAGAAAATTAATAGCTACAATACCTTGAGCAAGTCATTTATTTATTTGTAAAATGAGGACACAATGGAGAAGGAAATGGATAACCCAATATCTTTGCCAAGAAAAGCCTAAATAGAGTTAAGAAGAATTGGACAATACTGAAACAACTGACCAACAAACAATTGAAGTGCTTGTTTACTAGTCCCAGGGACAAAGTGGCTGTTTCATAAATATTTATTGAGTCATTCCCTCCTTTTTCTTGGACTAAGTCCGTGAGCAATGACTATAGCAAGGAGATTAGGAATATGTGCTCTCTCTTTCTCAGGGACCTTGTAGAGAAGGCCTACAAAGATTTGGATAGGTGCAATCTTTTTGTCCCAGTTGATTCTATGTTTGAGTTTAATAAGAGTTAATATGAAATACATTGGGCAATGGCTGGTAGTATTCTTAAATGAGGGATTTCCATCTTGTGTTTTAATCTCGATGGCTTCGTTCTCAAAGTTAATACAACATAGTATAACCTATTTTAAATGTAACATTATTTAGTCATTTTAATTGTGTCCAATCCCACTTGGGCAAAGACACTGGAGTGCTTTGCCATTTCTTTCTTCAGCTCATTTGCCAGATAAGAAACTGAGCCAAGCAAGATAAAGTGACTAGTCCAAGGTCATATAGCTAGTTAACAAATGGCATATCTAGTCAACAATAACTAAATATGGACTGTGTGCCGACATTTTGCTAAGCAAAACACACACAGAAAGTTTCTACCATTAAGGAATTTGTGTTGTAATGGAGGAAGCAACATGGCAACAGCATGTACATGTGAGATGTGGGGAGAGTGGGCCCAAAGTTAAGTACAAAAGTTGTGAGTCATGTCTGGCAAACAGGTAAGTCACAATCTAGTTTTTAGATATTATTTTCTCTCTAAATATAGCATTCATGAAATACTTGGGCATAGATCTCATCAAGTTGCAAGGATTGGTGCTTTGTCAAGCCCATAGCCAGTATCTCTCTCCACCAGAAGGGGACATGCTCCCTGGTATTACTTATCCTTGGACAAATATGTTTGCCAGATAGATATTTTGTTTTCTATTGGTTCAATCTCCTTGATAAGCTGGGCAGGGGAATGGGGGAAAAGACGCTTCCTTCTGCCAAAAAAAGTTATTCCTTCACAGAGGCTTGGTTCCAATTTTCAAAATGGAATCTTCTGAAGTGGAATTTTTCTATCAATCGATTGGTCCACAGCTTGAGTGAGCTCACTGCTGGACACGCTGCTATTTTTACAGATTTTCCCAGAAATGTGTCTGATTCTTTCAGCTACTCTTAAAATACTTCCTGTATGATGTCATTGCTTTCCATCCAATGTCCAAAACCCTAGAATCTATTCAAATTGGTTATAGAGGAGGCCTGTAATTTCTGCTTTTGGGGAGGCTGAAGCTGGAGGATCACTTGATGTCTAGCATTCTGAGGTATAGCAGGGATAAAGCTGATGAAGTGTCCCCACTGCATCTAGCACCATTATGATGAGCCTCTGAGACTGGGACAGGGGAGTGAGGGAGCATCAGGCTTCCTAGGGCACGGTGAGCTGTCCCAGGTGGAAAAGAAAACAGCTGACATATTCAGTGCTAAGATTGGGCCTGTGGTGACTGTTCACCCTCTTCTGGGTGAGATAAGGAGACCTAGTCTCCCAAAATTAAGAAATGAATGAATAATCAGATAAATGAATGAGTTAGTAAATGAGTTAACAAATAAATACAATCTAGGCAAAAACATATTTTTTGGTTGATTTGATTAAGATGTCTGAGCTTCCTATGATTGTTTTAATTAGCATGGGGATAGAACCTCACTTTGACATAAATAAGTCTATGTAGATATCTCAAAATATAATGGAGAGAGAGGTGAGGATGGGTCAAGAACTCATTGATATCCCAAGTTAGGGTATACAGCCTAAGCAATTTCCTAGGATTTCCCAATTAAATAATGATAATAAGTAATTTGACAGATATAAGACTGATTGTTTGGCCAGATTCAGTCACTGTTAATAGTTCAATGTCATTTAATGGTTCAATTCTGCACATGGCAAAAAAGTGGAAGAAGCCTCCAACACACTGGATGATAAAGTCTTAATATAAAATAAACTCCCCTGCCTGGGGTACTGGGCTAAATCTACTAAGATTACATTCAGTAAGGATATATATACATACATATATATATATGCAGATGTAGGTACAGAGAATCAACTTCATAAGAGCAATATGGATTGATATGATTAGGCATTATATTTGGAATCAAGAAATCCTGGAATCCTGACTCAAACCTTTACTAGATCTGTGACAATGAATAAGTCATTGATTCTTTTAGAGCTTCAGGCTTTATTTGATAGCCTCAAAGGACTCTTCTATTTCTAAATCGATGGTTCTTTGGCTAGATGAACCAGTGTCCATTGCTCTTTTTTGGCTAGTAGTCTGAATTCCTCTTCAACTGAAACGGCTTTGAGGTCTAGCCCAAAGGGTTAAATCTACCATCAAAGGGGAAAGAATAAAGTGAGCAACTATGACTCCATCATCATGGGGGATTCCAAATGGTCAAAAGATAAGAGCAAGGGATAGTTGATAGGTCAAGCCAGTATAAATAAACTTTGGCAGAGGTCCCCAGCATGTTGGGTAGATGCCTGGAGCAAACATGGGAGAAACACATAAGAGTTCCATAGAATGAGTAGACTGCAATGTTTGTGCTCTGCATCACTGGAGAGAATGCCCACTTCAATGACATTACCTACTTGTTGTGATCCTATGCATGTGTAACACTGATCCCTTCCTCATTTTCTCTCATGTGAGCATGAAATATAGGCCCAACTATACCCGCTTCTCCATTTAGAGAAGCACAAAATCAGAAGAGAGACATTCTTGATCCAATTTGTTTTCTATAAGAAGCCCTCATTATCTGCAAATGGAATTAAAATTTAAAAGTATATTTGATAATAATGATGGACAATAGGACCATCATACAGTATAGATTTTTGATGAGTAGGAGTAAATAGATTGCATGCTTATAAGATTTGCAAATAAACTATCTCTGAGAGTATTCATTACTGCAGAGTTAGGAATGAAAAAGAAAGATAGACTAGAATATTATCCCAAATCTAATAAGACAATTCCTTCAGAGTCATAACTAGCCAGCTGTATTCCTGAAAAAGATCTGGGGATTTTAGTGGATTACAAGCTCTTTGGGAACCAGTAGTGTGATATGACTGGGACAAATGTAAATGAGATTTTGGACTTCATTAATAGAGGGTAACATCCAGGAACAGGAAAGAGAATCTGGCTGCATTCTGCATTGATCTGATTATTTGGGGAGTTTTGTGTTTGGTTCTGGGAGCCATAATATTAGGGAACACAAAGATAAATTAGCAAGGGTTGCTATGATGGTAAGACTTAGAGATCATGTCATAGAAAGCTCAGTTAAAGGAACTGGGGGAATTCATTTCAGATAAAAGAATTTAGGATGACATGGTAACTTTTTTTTCCCCAAGTATTTTAAGGGCTACAATGTGGAGGCTGAGTTAAGTTGCTTGCTTAGCTCCTAGAAGGCAGAAGTAGGAGCAAGGGTAAAAGGTGAAATGAGAAAAAAAAATATATAAGATTAAAGTGAGGAAAAATGTATCCCCCTTAATAATTAAAGGTGTTCCAAAGTAGAACGTGAAGGTTCATGTTTTCTGGAGTTTCATGAACAAGGAATGTGAAACCACTTGCTGTAGATGGTGTCTGATGATGATGATGATGAAGATGATATCTATCATTTAGACAATACTTTAAGTTTTGCATAGTTCTTTACAGATGTAAATTCATCTGATTCTCAAATTTCACACATGAGGAAACTGAGGCATGTGGTGATCAAATGACTTTGCCCAAGGTCACATGGTTAGTAAAAGTCTGAGGCAAAATAGAAACTTGGGTTAAGCCCTTGTTAAGATATGGACATGAAAAGATGGCCTTTTAGTTCCCATCAACACTTGAAATTTCCTGATTCTATGACTTGGGTTGAAGAAAGGACTTAGGAAATATGAAGGGATTTGTCGGTTGCTGTATTGTTCCTCCACAAATCTCATCACATTAATGCATTTTAAACATAATGAGTAACACAAGTTTCTGCACATTTCATACACCCCCAGGAACTATTTAAAATCCCAATTACTGGATGTACAACAAACACCCTGTGTAGGGTGTTCTGAGTCATATTTCATGAGTAGTTCTCTAACTCGGTCATCTCTAATAGTCAATGATTTCTGATCTAAAGGAAGTCAAGGGTGGGTGGCCTGGTCATCAAAAAGGAGGAAAGTACCCATTGACAGTCAAATTTTTAAAAAATAGATGACAATATCTACTTCTGAGTGAACCAAACAATGGTTCTTGTGCTGGGATCTTCTCATGCTGGGATATCTCTCTGCTCCCAAGGCCCCTTTTTTCCTTTGGTAATTTTTTTCTCCCAACCTCCATTTTGAGGAGAGTCCCAGGCTAGCCACACTTCATTCTCCATTCAGTTCAGCTTCTGATTCTCAGAACTTTGTCACACTGCCCTCCTTCCTCTCCTGCTCCCTTTTATGGGCTGTCATTCTCAGTAGCATGTAAGCTCTTCAAGGGGCAGGGACTATGGTTTATTTGTTCATTTAGTTTTAGTTTTGTTTTTATTTTTTACCTTTCTTTGTGTGCCCCAACACATAACATAGTTCATATCAGATACATAATGGAGTATTAATAAATGCTAGTTGACTTATTGGAAAGTCCAAGAACCAATCACAAGAAGCTTTGGTAACAGCATTCATCTAATTCGTAATTAGGACACAAGCAATTACAATGGTCATGTAATTGGGATTTCTTTTTTTTTTTTTTCAACTTTCCAGAGATTAATTATAAGAAAAAAGTGAAAACTTGACCTTTGCTAGAGAAACTTTCAGGACATTCTAGAGTCAGAAGATTGAACGTAGTCATATAATCATGATGTGAAATTTGGAAGGGACCTCAGAGGCATCCAGCATCTAGTGCAAAAATGAGACCCTTAAATTAAGAATATAAGGCCCTTGTCTAAGATCATACAGATTGTAAGAAAAAAACTAAATCTGAACCAACTCTTCTGACTTCAAAGTCTTTGTTCTTTCCCTTACATAATGTTTCTAGCTTAATGTCTGTTCTGAGTGACACCTTAAGGTCATAGATAGAGAGCTGGATATAGACATACATAGATGTGTGTGTGTGTGTGTGTGTGTGTGTGTGTGTGTGTTTATTTTAATAGGTAGAACTAATGATTTGTCAAATGGTTACCCTGACAAAATTGTTATTCTTCTTGCATTTCAGTTGAACTCAATGATCTCCTTGTGTCTCCTGCTGAAAGAGTAAATGTATTAAGGAATGATTTGAAATTTAAGCATAAGGAGAAAGTGGGAAGTGGGGGAGAAACAAGCACTTACAAAATGTCTCCTCTTTGTCAGGCACTGGGCTAAGCATGTTATAATTGTTATCTCATTGGATCCTCACAACACCCCTGAGAGAGAGTTTTTATAATTATCTCTATTTTACAGAAAAGGCAACTGAGGCAGGCAGAGGTTCAGTGACTTGTCCAGAGTTCACATGATTAGTAAGGATCTGGGTCCAGCTTTGAATCCAAGTCTTTCTTATGCCAGACCTAGAGCTCTGTCTAGTACAGAGCGATTCAAGTGGAAAGTGGCCCCTGGGTCAGCAAAACCTGAGCTTAGATTTTTGCCTCTGACAAATCTTGACTGTGTGATCTTTGGTACTTTATCTATAGTATAGTATAGTACTCTTGGAGTTTTTACTTGATAAGAATTTTACTTGAGAGTTTTCTTGTGAATGTTGACTGGGGTCGGAGAGGAGCACTCTGGGAGGAAGCCTACAAGCCCTTTCTTCGAGGCAAAAGAGATTCATTGCATCTTCCAACTTGGTGCTGGCAGGAGGTGGAAGAAAGCAGAGGCAGAAGCCAAGGACAAAGCTGCAAGAACTCTTGGGAGAGATAGGTCTCTGAGCTAACCGGGCTATATTGAAGGACACAATAAAAGATCTGAATCCCTTTTATCACCTGGCAGAACACCCTACTCTTTTATAGTACTTTTGGAGACAGTAAGTTGCAAAGAAGTTGATCACCTGTGTTAGCAAAAGAAATTTCCTCACCTTGGGGTTCTCTACATGAATAAAAACATGGACTCTCCCTTATTCTGTCAGCAAAAAACAAAGCAAAAAACAAAACAAAACAAAAAAACAAAAAAACAAAACAAAAAAAAAACTACACAGACTTCCCATCAAATGACATAAAATCTGTAAGCAAATGAGATATATGTCAGGAAAACTAGATGATATATATAAGGTCTGTCATTTCACTGCCACTTCCTGAACAAAGTCTTCTCCAACTCTTTCACCTGTGATCTCTCTAGCCCTAAATGCCCCTGAAATACTTTTCTATATTCCATATTTACTTATCTTTGTCCACTTTATATTCCTCTCCGCCCTCCACTAGAATATAAGCTTCTTGAGGGAAAGAACTATTTTTTTTCAGGTGTATTTCTTCCTTCCCCCACTAGAATATAAGCTCCTTGAGGACAAGAATGATTTTTTTTTCAGGTGTTCAGTACCCCGTATATCTAACATAGACAACTAATAAATGTTATTTGAAATAAAATGAGAATTAATAGCTGAATTCTCAGGGCTCAGGTACTAGTGAGGTTACTTCTAATTTGCTGGTGTAGATATTATAAAAGAGGTGGCAATTGGCCAAAGCCTTGAAGGATGGGTCATGTGCCAAAAAATGAAGATGGAGAAGAAAGGAAGGAAGGATTTTGGTCACAGAAAACAACAGTCTAACCCAAGGCTCAGAGACAGGAAACCATGAGATGGCTTGGGTAAAGTCCTTGTGATAGAAATGACTGATCCATAAAGGTCTTGGCCTCTGGCTCAATGAATGAAAACAAATCAACAGCTTCCATCTTGATGGGCTAGGGTACCATTAATTCAAATGAAAACCACCTTCCATTGACTGCAAAAAAAAAAAAAAAGCTGAAATGGAGCAGCTAATGATTAGTAGATGTTACTTTGCCCTAAGATCATAGGAATTAAATAAATGTTTCCCCTTGATCCACTCTCCTGGCCTCACACGGACACAGCCCGAATCTCAATGAATTATGTAGGATTGTGACGTATATCCAAGAAGAAATCCAAATATTTCTCCTTCTTGGCTAAAACATCGATGAAAGCTTCCCAGTTCCCAGTATAATGTACCCAGCTTTAATCCTGCAAGTATCCCAGCAACCAGTCGAAGAGAGCCTGCTCTCATTGAGTTAGACAAACTTGTTTCAGACCAAGTGCTATGTATAGCCGAAAAGGGCTCGGGCAGATGTAGCACTGAACCATTTTCTTTCTTCTTCGATGAATGGCTTCTAAATATCATATTTTATTCTGGGGTATTTTTGAAGAGGCTGACCCTAGTTTCTAAAGTTACTTGAGAATAATTATGGGGAGGTAGGTCAAGTTTTAAAAGCACGTCAATTTTTTTGTTTGTTTGCTTCTTTCATCAATACTCAAAGAAACTGGACCCATATTGCTGTTGCCTAAGGCATAAGGCTACATATGTAAAATATATCATATACAGTATTATATCATATTAATCAATATGATATTAATGATAGCAATGTATCAAATATATCACATATCAGGTGTATATAAGCATATATATCATTAAATAACTATAAAATACATTAGATAATATTATTGTTGATAAATATATATTAACATTTCTCTGCATGCCCATCTCCATACAGCTATATAATAAGCTTCAATTCTACTTCTAATTGACCTTAAAAATTGAACAGAATGAACTCCATTTTTATTCATTGATTCTGATTAAATTCAGCATTATTATCCACTCTTATTAATTTCATTATTATTACCAACCTTATTATTTCTAGTTATAAAAAACCAACACCAACAGCCACTTTCCATTAACTATAATTATATGGATCAACTTGTTGTCAAGGGTAGAGAGAAGGGTTTGGAGACAGGAGAAACCTCTCCTCTGACACTGGCCATGTGATTATTGATAACATCTCAGCCTGTTTCTTTATTTGTCAAATGAGAAGGATTCTAATTCCTATAGGATATGCCATTAAGAGTTGCTGGGCAGCCCATGTGTGAAAATATATACTCAGTTTTCCTCTATAGGCAACATGGAATAGTGGTGGTTAATAGAATGTACAACTTAGAGAACCTGAGTTCAGATCTTCTTTCTGACATTTAATAGCGTTATGACCCAAGACAAGTGTTTTAGTTTGCTTGTGCTTTAAAACAGGGCACCTTAAACTTTTTCCTCTTGTGACTCTTTTTCTCTCCAGAAAATTTTATGTATCCTGGGTAGATAGGTATATAAAATAGATGTACAAATCAAATATTTATTGATAACAAATCATAATTTTATTACTTCCCTTATTCAGTTATGCAATTCCATATGGGATCTTGGCTGTGCTTTAAATAACATGCTTAAATTTGTTTTGTGGTAGAAAGATGAATATTGGATTTAGAGTCAGAAGACCTAGATTCCAATTTCATTCCTGCCATTTGATCCTAATGTGAACTTGGGCAGTTTGATTTACCTTGATGGACCTCCTTTTCTTCAGCTGGAAAATGGAGGCTATGGCCTCCCTTCCAACTTTCAGTCTAAGATACTTTCATCAATTAAGTTATAGTTGGATGGCAATCTTCCTTGGTAGAATTCTCCTGGACTCACAAAATCAGAAATCTATCACATCTTTGCATATTAATATCAGGGCTAAACAAAAGCAAAAAAGGATAAAGTCAGAAGTAAAAGTAAAATTTCCCTTTCTAGTGAAGCTTAGAAATATCCAACTCTGACGCATATCGAATGCATTCCAAACTACCCTCATATGTCTTGGGATCAATACAAGTAGTTCTGTGTGCACAAGTTTCAGAAATACCTACTTACAAATACTATCTGTATCTAGCAGCATTTCTTGGCTATGATGAGAAAGGCTTGCTTGAGACAGACATGGAATCTCAGGATTGGAAAGGCCCCCAAGCCCAATTCACCCAAGCACCCTCCTTACAAAATATAACATACAACATCCAATGGGTAATCCAGACTTTCCTTGAAAATGTTCAGTAAGTGGGAACTCACTGCTTTCTAAGATGGCCCCCACCACTTTGGGACTGCTTAGATTCTTGGGAAGTATGGCTCTAGATTAAGCCAGGTTTGCCCTCCTTGTAACTTTCACCTGTAGCCCCTAGATCTGCCTTCTGGGTCAAAACTGAGTAAGTCTAAGATTTCTTTTCCATGACAGTATATGAGATACTTTGAAGACAGCATTCACATCCCTCTGTACCTATCCTAACCTTCTCTTCCTAACCAAAACATACTTGTTTCTTTCAACTAAGCTTCTGATTGTGTAAAACTGAGGTCCTTCTCTATTTTAATTGTTCTTCCTTTAATAGGCTCCTTTATGAGTATTAATCATGGGAATGATGAGCAAAAAGAAGAAAAAAATGATGAAAGGAAAAGGTCAGTGTGGTGGGGATGAGGAGGAATATGGGGACACAGACAAATTAGGAAAGGGGAGAAAGGAAGCTGGACACCATATTGTATGTTGGTGTAGTTTGATGAAGGAGGTGTGAAAGGACAGATGTGAGGGGGAGGGAAAAGGGGCAGAGTAGAGTAAAATATATAGATTGCTGCATTGAGGTGTAGAAGAGCTGTGGGGGTTGACATGGAATTGGAAAAGAGGAGGAGGGTGACAGAGTAGTAGAGAATTCTAAGCAAAAAAAAAATGTTTATTTTGTGGTTAATGGGACGGTATGCTGGTTTCCTGAAAAAGTTTTGACGTAAAATGTAGGTTTATAGACAAAATGCTTATATCTCATATCGAAATATAATTCTTGCAACTAGAGGATCAGAACAGGAGATGGGATCCTTCTTTATTTTTCTTCTATATTCTTGAGGCCAATTATTCCTGTTCTGCCCCATCCAGGCCTTTGAAGAGATTTGGTCACTGTAATCATCTGGAAATCATATGGGGGGAAAAAAGGATTCCAGTGTCCTCAACAAAAGTCATCATTGAAAGAAGATTCCTTTCCATTTAATCAAAAGTCTGGCTGCTTACTGATCCCATAGGATAAATAACTGAGGCCATAATTCAAGGGAGGGTGGATGCTATCTTTTCCTTTTAGAGTGTGGGATGTTCTATAGTCACCTGTGAGTAGGTGACTAAAAATGATCATTTCTTGAGCGCTGGCTGGGAGTGGAGGCTGGGAACAAGGAGAAGAATATTTTTGCTTTTGTTTTTGTGATTTTTATAGCTTTTTATTTACAAGATATATACATGGGTAATTTTTCAGTATTGACCCTTGCAAAACCTTCTGTTCCAACTTTTCCCCTCTTTCCCCCCTCCCCCCTCCCTTAGATGGCAGGTAGTCCCATACATGTTAAATATGTTAAAAGGAGAAAGAATATTCAAAGGAAATGCTGTTCAGTGTTATGGGCCAGAACTCTGTAACAAGGATTCTTACAAGGTGTTAAGTCAGTGGAATTGATAAAGACAATGGTTGTCTAGTTTAGCAATTTGCTTAACTGTTCTTTAAATTCAATATGATTGATTTAATCTTACAAGAAATAATGATTTCCTAGTGATATAATGATTGGCTTATACTCAATGTAGAGCATATAAGCTGAGACAAACTCAGCCAAAGGAGACAGATTCATTCCATCGTCCACCTTTGTGGTGGCTGGAGGCTGAAACAAAAGCCTTCGGACTCAGACTCAGAGCCAGAGAAGACCAGCGGATTGGAGACAGGCGCTCAAGCTTTCGAAGCCAAGGAGAGAGAGAGATTCATTTCCATCTTCATCAGCCTTGTGGTGGCTGGCCTGTCCTCCTGCATCTTCTGCACTGAAACCAAGACCCATCTGAAGGCCACAAGAAAGTTAGCTGAGCACCAGGTGAAGGAGACAATAAAGACTTTTGGATTTTAACACTTGGCTATTTTTGTGGTGATTAATCTGCTTAAAGAAAGGCTGCTCCAAGACCTCCAGAAAACCAAATAAGAACACTACAATTCAGGAATCAAAAGATCTGAACCCTTGAGTTATCCAAGGGCCTTGAGTTGGTGTGAATATCTCATATCACATAGCAAGGGGTGTGCTTCACCCCTTAGACTTTTTGAAATCAGTTTCTATGTTGTCTTTTTTCCTGAAAATATAAACTCTTTGAAGTCAGAAAGTCTTGCTTCTCTTTATTTGTATCTCCAATACTTAATACAGTACATAACTCATACTAAGCACTTAAAGAATCCTCTCTCTGTCTCTCTGCCCGTTTGTTTGTCTCTTATCTACCTGCCCTACTATTTATTGACACTCATTACTGTAAAAAAAATTGGAGTGGGGAGGTGGGTAACCATGGTTAAATGACTTGCCCAAGGTCCCACAGCCAGTAAGTGTGTGAGGCCATATTTGAATTCAAGTTCTGATTTCAAGGACCAGTACTACCAAGTTGCCCCAGCAAGTGGATTTTGAGAGACTAACAGAAAAAAAAGCTCACTTTGTAAGCAATCTGATGATGACTCTTTGAACTATATTGGTCCTTGGATAATGGATGTAAAACCCATTACTAGATGAAAATCCAAAACTTTTCTCAATCAGTGAAACTTGTCAGGAATTGAAAATTAGCTGATCTGGACTTGAAGAATCCAGTACATGGCAAAAGTCGTCATTCATGAGCTTCTAGAATTCTAAAGTTGGAGGAGACTCGGGAGTTCCATCTAGAACAACTCTTTCATTGTGTGGATGAGAAAAGTATAGTCCAGAGAGGTGAAGTGAGGCATAAACTTATATAAAGACCAAAAAGCTTCCTATATATTTTACATCACCATCACTCTCCTCCTCCTTCCCCTCATTATTTTCAATCTTTTCCTCCTCCTCCTCATCATCACAGGTAATGTCCATTACATTCTGCTGCTTCCTTGTGGGGGATAATTTTGATAGACATTGAAATATTAATTAAGTTGAATACAAAATCATGTGTCAAAGAATACAAAATAAAGGATAAAACAGATATAAATGCTGAGTGTTCTAGAATAAAAAGTATTCTGACAGAGATAGCGATAGTCTCAAAGAATATCTTGAGGAGACATTGTAAAATAAAGTATATTGGCAGTAGGCTACATGTAACAGGAAACAGATCATTTGGCCAACAATCATTTAAAAATATGGTAAATCTCCAACCAATAGCGTTTGAGTTGAGTTGACTCAACAAACTCTGAATATAGTCAAGAGGACTATATTCCTCTTGTCATCCTAGACATTATGCAATGACTTGTTTTTTGCTACACATGGATTATAAATACAGAATTGGAGAATTTCAGATTTAGAAAACAACTCAGTGGCCAAAACCCAGAAGAGTCCTTACTGACACTATAACACATTATAACATTAAAAATATGATATTTTTCTTTTCAGGAATGTTAATCTAAATGGGAGGACAGTTGAGACAATAAGACATTTACAGAAACTTGTGGAGTCTATACTATTGTACATCTAGAGGTAACTTAAAAGATCCAAACATTTATAAATCAAAGATATTTATTGAGTACCTGCTATGTGTCAGATCCTGTGCTAGGCCCTGGGGGTGTAAGCCCATAGAATGAAATGAGATATTCAAGTTTCTTCTTCAAGAAAGAAATGGAGAGTACTAGATATGATGGGCAAAAATAGCATAAAATGAAATTAATTTTGTTTCAGTAGACAGGAAAAAGCTCATTATCGATGTAAAGGTCATTCCTGAATCAGCTGTCTGTGTAGTCAGAATGCTGATTCATTATTGTAGGAGTCTGATCAATTTGATGTGATTTCTGTTCAGAGAAATGAGCCTTTATTTGGCATTTGAATTCCATTTCCCTATATGGGGAAGGGCTTGGGACACTGCCAATCATCGATAACCTCACTGAGAGGAGAAAAAACATTTCTTGTGTGGCTTGGATCAGAGTGGATCAGAGCTATATCATTGCATGAAGTCTACAGAGATGGTCAGTCAAAGATTTATGGAGCCATTTCCAAAAGGGTCAGAGAGCCAAGAGTGCATCTCGGCCCTGGGATACATGGGAAGATCCTGAGCATACCTGCAATCTCCCTCCCCAGTAGTTGGTATTGATTGCCCTAAGGTTGAGGCATATTGCTGTGTAGTACTGGACCCAACATTTAAAAGATCCAAGTTCAAATTCTTTTTCAACAAAAGTCTGTCTGTGTGCCCCTGGGCAAGGCACTTAACCTATCTCGGGATCAGTGCCCTTATCTGTAAAATGGAGAAAATACCTCCCGGGGCTGTTGACATCAGATGAAAAAACAAATATGAAGTACTTGACATCTTAAAGAAGTATATAAATGCCAGGATTTATTAGCTATTATAACTATTTACAAGGTTACAGAGAAGAATTCTTGAACTATGATCACCACTGGAATATTGTAATATTAAAATGGAACTGCTTACCGTCCCTTCTTATTAGAAATAGAGCTTGTTCCCAGGTTATCTCTGTTATAAATATGGTAGAATTTTTTCCCCTTTATGTGATGAGATTTCTTTAGGAGAGTCCTAGCAAGGAGGCAAAAGATTTGGTCATTCACTCAGTGGAGTGATTGTGAGCATATTTTGCAGATTGTTTCCTAGACTTGAATTCCTCAAACAATGTAAGAGAGTATCTGTTTGGCCACAGCTCTACCAACTTTGGATAGCATCCCTGCCTCGTTTTTGTCTTTTCCTCCAATTAATGTGTGTATGTGTGTATGTATATGTGTGTATATATGTATATGTGCAATACATGTATGTGTATATGTACAATTATGCATATATATACATGTGTATACGAGTATACATGCATGTGTAAGTATGTATGTATATATGTATGCATTATATATACATATATACATATAAACATATAGATATTGGGTCTGAAAATATTTTAGAACAACAATCTCCTTTAATTATTCACCAAATGGACATTGCCTCAGACAAACTGAGACCTAGGAAATACTTTATCTTAAAAAGGCTCACAAAGGCATCCTGGGCTGTTGCCAGCTGTCCTGACCCAAGCCTTGCTGCTGGACTCTAATAAATTCCGAAGAAAAGAACAAGGCTGGTGACTGAACAACCCTGCCTCACTTAAATCCAACTCACTTGCAAGTTGAGGCTTCCTCCTTCTGATATCATTGGTCTTCTTGGAGAGCAAAGGACAAACAACAATAAATAACAACTTAGGAAGTTGATGACCATCAATAAGGCCAACAATAAAATCAAAACAAAGAGTCCAAATGTCATAAAAAGCCCTTACCTCTTACTAAAATCTGGCCAGGGAGGTAAATTCTGACCTGGATCTTGATGGATGCAGTAAGCATAGTTTTGACAGAGGAGACATGCTAATGTCCGTCTGACCTCCGACGACTCCTTTGTCATCAGAAGGGTTTTTATCTGTTTGGTTTATAGTATTGTACTCCATATATGCACGCATATTGTTTTAGCAGATATCCCAGGGAGAATTTTCCTGGCTTACTAAGAAGTTCTATGATTTATTTCTCCAACAAAACTGACTGTAAGTTGTATTGCCCTATTTCAGCCCTATTAGGCACATTCCCACAAACTCTAACATTTGACGAAGAAAGCTTTCAGTTCTTCATTAACATCCTGATTTACACATCTCCAGTCCTGCTGCATCTGCTTTATTTAGCATAGGCCCATTACTGGTAATACTTTGGTGGGAGCAGCTGCAGATGTTACCATGCTCCATTGGGTGAAGGCGGATCAACAGCCACATGCAAGGGAGGAAATGCCTGATAAGTAAAACAGGACTTATAGAACACTACCCATGGGGCTTTGAGGCTAAAATAATGTGACTGCTATGAAATCATTTATGGCATAAATCAATTTGTAGGAGTGAATCCAGCCCTGCAATGCCCCCAT
Organism: Sarcophilus harrisii; assembly: GCF_902635505.1. NCBI lineage: Eukaryota > Metazoa > Chordata > Mammalia > Dasyuromorphia > Dasyuridae > Sarcophilus > Sarcophilus harrisii. The sequence continues at coordinate 7,945,235 of NC_045429.1, forward strand.
GAGGGTTCTGAGGAGGGTGGGTAACAGAAACAGCCTCTAGGTGCTAGAGATGATGTATTAATGCACTGCCAGACCTTCCGCAGCATTGGAATGACTGATTTTAGCCCATGGTGTACAAGGATAATCAGTTAAAAGAGGAGGAAATGCTCTGAAACTTCAGTGGCTGGACCAGATTACCACCCACTACTCTAGGACTAGATGTGACCCTGGCATTCAGGAAGTCTTCAGGATGGGATCCCCTTGGTCTCAGGTTTACTAACATAGTCACAGGAAGAAAATGTATAAAATATAATGAACTTGGCTTGAAACATAGTGCATGGAAGATTGTGGAAGAGTCACATAATTTCAAGAGTTGTGCTCAAATAGTGCCTGGTCCTGCTTGCTGTTCCAAATACAGGACATTTCAGCTCCTGCCTTCGTGCCTTTGTATAAATGCTCCATGATTATAATCATCTTCCTTCTCACCTACAGAAAATTGAAGCTTTAAATCCATTCTACTGTGTCCTACAGGAAACCTTTCTTAAGGTAAGTTAAGGCAAGATGCTAAGCATTTATTAGCCACTTATTCTGTGCCTGGCACTGTCCTAGGTGCTGGAGTTACAAATACAAGCAAGAAGGTAGTTTTTGCTCTCAGCAAGCTTACATTTTAGCAGGGGAAGACAGACAGAAGAGGAAGCAGAAAAAAGGATGGGGAATGGGGAAAGTACCCTTGTGAGGCATATTGCCAAAATATAGTGAGGCAGATGTAGAATAAGGAGGAAAATCAAACTTCTCAAAAACTCTAGAAGGAATTCACCTATAGGAGACAATGGCTGACATGATGAAGGGATATTCTAGGGTGGGACTGCTGTTGAGGCTTGAAGGTCTTAAAGTCCCACTCAAATTACTTTGTAGATACTTTCCATGTCATTCCTTTTCTAGAGAATGTAAGATGCTTGGAGAGCAAGAATTGTTTTCCTGTTTGTCCTCCCATCTGCACAGCCAGACATAGCGTTCAGTACCCAATAAATAGGCACGTAGGGTTTTTTGAGTTGAATTATAGGATCAGAGAGTTAGAGTTGGAAGAACTTAGAGACCATTGAGCTTAGGGCTCCCATATTATAGATTTAAAAAAATGGAGTTCCAGATTTGTCCATGTTTACACAGGTTGTGAGATGGAGTGGAGTTGAGATATTCCAGATCATACATTCTCCTACACCAATCTTGTCTGTCTATACTGGACTGATGAAAAAAGATAACAACCCTTAATTAGTTGGGGATGTTTAGGTCAAAGTTGAAGATATGGATTTCTACTCAAGACTACACTGAAATCTTATTTATATAGAGATGTAGCCCCAGGGATCTAAAAAAAGAAACCAAAACAAAACATATGCTGACTGGGCCCCAAGTGCTGAGAACTCTTTTCAAAGAAGAAAGTTCCTGTGGGGGCCTAATGACAGTGTATGTCCACCATTCGGAAGGTCAGCCAGGCTTAGTTTGCCAGCCTCGGCTGCACATTGGTTGCCAGGGTGATCAGCTGTGGCCACGGCAACTTTTGAAATTGATGGAGTTGTCAGGGAGAGTGCCTACCCTGTTGAAATCCTAGATCCTTGGAGTATTAAGAAGTATAACGTTATTAACTGGCTGCATGCAATTGATTTTATTATGTCAAACTTCAAACTGTTTACATTAAGTCAATTACCCAGTTGTTTGGTTGAATGAAACACCAGCCCACTCCCAAGAAAATCAATTTGTAGGAGCAGATACAGCTCTTAGAGTTCCCTCCTGAGAGTTATAACGAAGGTGGAGTGACAGAGCCTTTGCCTTTGGGGACTTGTGGTTAAAAGGGGGTACTAACTACACTGTCAAGCCTTCATTGGCATGGAACGAGTGAACTGCACATTGAGTTGGGGGATAATTGGTTAAAAAAGGAGGCTACAAGAGAGTAGCTTCCTTCCTTCAGCAGACACAACCATGTCAGCTCCTAGTTTGTTCTCATTCCCAGATTCTCATAGACAGTATTTCTGGCCAAGAATGAGAGGCGGGCAGGTGGCCCAATAGATGGAGCACAGGACCTTGAGTTAGGAAGACACGGATTCAAATATGGCCTCAGACATATACTAGTTGGGTGATCCTGGGCAAGGAATTTCAGCCCTCTGTGCCTCACTTTGTTCAAATATAAAACAGAGACAAGAAAAGCACCTGCTTCTCATTTGTAAAGATAAAAGAAAATCATAATTGTAGAGCACTTTGCAAATTACAACTATATAAACCCATTATCATCACAATATCTTCACAAAATCTTCTTTAATGGACCCAGTCTGTTCCACAAATGAAATAAGTTCATGTCTTTCCTGGTCCATTTTTTTAAAAAGCTATTTACTCTAATGATAAAGAAAATAAAATGCAAAATTGTCCTTTATTTAGAGTCAGTAAGAACTGAATTCAAATCTGACCTCAAACACTTACTAATTGTATGTCCCTGGGCCAGTAACTTAACTCTGCCTCAGTTTCTTCATTTGTCAAATGATCTGGACAAGGAAATGACAAACCCTTCCAAGATCTTTATCAAAAAAGCCCCATATGGGATCACAAAGAGTTAGAGACAACTGAAAAAATTGGCCACTTTCTCTCATGAACCTCTGTTACCATCTTAGAAATGTCTTCCTGCCTGCCTTTTCTTTTTATCTTACTACTTTTTAAACAGTTAAGAGTTCAACTATGACCCTAGTAATGCTCAACACTTACTGAAACTTCATAGATTAAGGTAAATGTATTTTTCTTGACAACTTTCCAAAAGATAGGTGAACATTATGAGGGGAAATTAAAATTTTATTGTATTGTTCTCCACAGAGATTTGTCAATAAAGAGAAACAAGTTAAAAAGCAGAAAGAAAAGAAGAGTAGAGAGGGTGAGACCAGAACTCATGGAAAACCCCCATAATGATATTTTGGGAAGTTTAGAAAATGGAAGAATGGATAAAATTGTCTACTGGTTCGTTTATTCTAGCTGTGTAATACTGGGTAAGTAACAACCCTATTTGTTTCAGTTTCCTCATTTGTAAGATGGGCTGGAGAAGGAAATGGCACATCACTCCAGTTTCTTTGCCAAGAAAATTCAAAATGATTTCGTGAAAAATCAGACATGCGAAAATAACTGAACAACAAGAAGATTAAGATAATCCTGAAATTTCAGTGCTTTAAAAGTTTCTAATTTGTGGAGTCTACAAACAAAACAAAACAAAACAAAAAAAAAAAACATAGACTAAGAGTCAAATGAGACCTGGATTCAAATCCTCTCCCTAGCCTTCAACACAAACAGTGATTCTAAATCCATTACTCAATTTCTCCAAGTCTCAGTTTCTTTTTATCTTATCCGGCCATAATAAAATCTTTAAAACCAGACATCATAGGATTGTAATAAGGATCAGATAATATGCATACACACATATCATATATATGTAGGAAGGGGTAGTTTTTGTACAATTCATTAAAACTTCAGTCCCAGTGATTTTAATCACTGATCACTCAAATCACAAATAAATCAAAAACAGTTAGTAACCTACTGTTTACCTACTGTTCCTTCACAAACATCAATTCTTACATGATTATTCTTTGATCTGTTCTCCAACTAATTTTTTTAAAAATATACAAACCTTATGTTTTCTTCTCTAATTTTTTTTATTTTGTTTTAATATCTTTGTTGTCTCATGTAGCCATCGTTTCCTGTTTGACCTATTCTAATTTTCAGGGAATTAAATTATTGGCTATTAAGGTATTAATTGCCCCTTTATTCTTTGCTTCCTGTTGCTGTCTTTCCATCATGTGTAACTTTGTAATTCCATTTGGGATTTTCTTGGCAAAGATACAGGAATGTTTTGCCTTTTTCTTTTCCGGCTTACTTTGCAGATAAGGAAACTGAGACAAACAGGTTAAGTGACTTGTCCAGAGATATTCGGTTTGTAAATGCCTGAGGACAGATTTGAACTCAGAAAGTTTTCCTGACTCGAGGCTCAGTTCTCTATCCACTGAGCCACATGTCTTTGCTTCTTTGGTCCCTGAATATTCATTTTACAATTCTTTTAAAATTAATATTATTAATTACTATTTGGTTCTCATGTAGTCCTTCTGGCCATAACATTCCTTTCTCTGAGAATTATTTGGTCTTTTGGAGTTCCCATTTTATAATTTATAATCCAACATGTTTCTCCATTGCTCTCAGTATTTTCTTTTCCTTGCTCCTATCTCAAGTTTTTGGATTGGAAGCTCTTAATCTAACAAACTCTATTTCTATCTTCTGGATTTATGGGGATGAATCTTTTCTGATCCATAGCTTGGTCACTGAGGAGGTTCTTTCTATATTTTTCAGGAATTATTCTACCTTGTTTTCTGCTTGCCTAGATATTGGGATGGGGTTGAGGCTGCCTGCACTGCTCTGAACTTGTCTGCTTAGTGCTACAAAGACCCATTTCAAGTTCTATCTGATTTTTTGTCAGAAGGGGAGAGGATAACTTGCAATTTGCTCTAGTTCTTCTGTCCTTGTTGAAAATTCTTCCCTTTTCTTTTCTTTATCATTTATTTATTATTTATTGTCAGAAAGGCATTTGCAAACAGTTTGTTGCCCAATGTCAACTCCTTAAGAACAGACAATTTTGAGGGGTCTTTTTTTCACCAGCAAAGCATTTGGCAGATGATCATGCCTAATGACTAATTTTGTTGAGTTTTACTGAATTTAATAGGCTTCTCCTCAGGGAATAAAGAATCACACATTTTGAGATGGAAGAGATGTGTAAGGCAACTGGGCCATCTCATCCTTTTATAGCTGAAGTGAGTGAGGTCCAGGAAGGCTGGGGACCTTGAGTACATGAGTACTAAGAGGAAGAGGTGGTGCTTAAACTAAGTCTTCTGAGGTCAGATTCTGAGCATTAGCTACTAAATCACTCTGCCTACAGAAAATCATCCCACTTGTTCTTGTATTCTTCCCTAGCATGGTAGAACATCCAGTTTTGTATTCTTCTGGAAGAGCCTTGGAGAATCTGAGGTCACTTGCAAACCAAATTGAAGTCTTTGGAAGAGGACCTTAAAAACAGAACACTCAATGTTTTCAGCAAACAGGATTTAGACAGTAAGGCAAACATATTCTCAGCATTGTCTCCTCTCTAGAACCTAATGGGGAATCAGCTAGCTAGCAAAGAGCATAGAGCTCTGGGCTTAGAGTCAGGAGGACTTTGCTTCAAATCAAACTTCAGATACTTCCTTGCTGTGTGACTTTGGGGGAAAGTCATTTACCTTTTGCCTACCTCAGTTTCTTCAACTGTAAAACAGAAATAATAGCAGCACCTTCCTTCTATAACTACTGTTAAGATGATGTTTATAAATTGCTTAGAAGAATGCCTTCTACATAAAAGGAACTATATAAATGCTAGCTATTATTATTATTATTATCATTAACAGCTTAATAATTCTGTATGCATGTTGTCAACCTGGTTTGTGGGTCATACTGATTAATAAAGGAGGCTGAGTCCATAAAATGGGCCATGATTGGAAGGAAAATTAGGAAACATGGTGGCCAAGTACTTAAGCATTTATAGAGTGTAGTTCTCCTTGGCTCCCACACTTATTCATGGTACACTGAGGCCCAAGGTAGGAACTAAGCATTAAACATAGACTCCTCGATTTGTAGCCCCAGGAACTTCAGCAGCAACCCAACCCAATAGTACCTGGGAACAGAATGAGGTTGAGAGAGAAAGATCCAATTTACCCAAGCTCACACACAGGATGTAAGTAGAAGATCTGAGATCTCACCCTGGTTCTCTGATCCAGATTCTGAGATCTCTGCTTTCTACCACAACACACTATTTTCCATTATTATACCATCAAAAGTAGATGGCTTTTAGAGAGAGCTTTCAGTTTTGTAAACCACTTAAGGAATATTTTATCATTTGGTCCTCATAATAACCCTATGAGAAAAATGCTATTATCATTATTACACAATGAGGAAACAGGCTGAGAAAGGTCAGGTATTCAGGATCACACAGGTAGTATGTATCTGAGGTAAAATTTGAACTCAGGGCTTTTTGATTTATTCAATAAACATAGGATTTAGATGGTCAGGCAAAAAAACCATTCTCAGCACTCTACCTAGAAGGCTAGAAAAAAAATGATCCATTAAACATAAAGATTGTGATGCTGAACAATCCCCCAGTCCATTACGCATAAAGGAAACACCAATGTCAGTTAATTACTGCACTGTGCAGCTAGAGTTTCACTTCTATCTCTGGACCAAATATTTCTATTTCTTCCACTGGGACACTAATACTAAGATAAGCCTAAGTGTATTTTTTTTCCTCTTGAGAATGATTAGCCCTTCCAGGTTACCTTCATGGTACAGACATATGGCTGTCTTAATATGGAAAAAAAAATAAAATTGGTTCTATTTTCAAAGTAATTTACTTGGGTGAGCGTTAATGAAGGGAAGACTTTATGCACAATTTCTTTGATGAATCAAAGTTCAGCACACTTATTCAAGGTGAAAATTTATGCAAAGTTTTCCTGATTATTCAGGTCATAGCCAAAATTGCTGCAGCTTGCACCTTGCTGGGAGAAAGAAAGACAGTCTCTTCTATGCTGGTACCTGCCTTTTACCAGTAGCCATTTTCCCAGACTGCATATTTTTCCATCCTCAATTTGGATTCAAGGTCAATCCATGGAAGGGATCCTTTGGAGCAGGATTACATACATTATAGACGCCTGCCCTTGGAACAATTCAAGGCAGCTGGTGTACGACCTACAGTCAGTTTTGAAAAAAAAATAATACTCCAAGAATCCAATTTTGTTGATGGTATTTATTATTGGAAGTCATGTGACAGCCCAGGTGCTCTTGTAATAGCAATTAAATACCTGACTTGCTTTTGAAAGACCCTTACAATCTGATTGAAAAGAACTGTCTAAAGGTGAAACTCAGCTCAGCAGGACTAAAATGTTATTTGACCACATTTTCAAAAAAATCCAATAGCCTTTTTTTTTTTTGGTCAGAAAGGGATAAATATCACTGATATTAACACTTGTTTTGATGATTTTTACCTGAGTTAAATTTTCTATTATTAAAAAATATTTATTATTTTCCCCAATTATATTTTTAAAACTTTTTTTTAAAAATTTGCAGTTCTAAATTCTTGTGCTCTCCCTCATATTTAGTATGGAAATGCAAAATTTATTTCCACACTAATTATGTTATAAGAGAAAACACAGATATCACACACACACACACACACACACACAAACACATCCTGAGTGAGATTTTCTTAATGCTTAATGATAAAGGGAAATAATCAGTGCTGGTAATTATACATATTGAGAGTTTCTCAGAAGTACAAAACAGGGAAGGGAGGACTCTGGTGTGGGCTATCTAACCTGACCTAAAGTCTAAGAAGAATGCTCATTTCAACATCCTTACTAAATAATCATCTCTCTTGCTAGAAGCCATCCTGTGATGTGGGGCTCACTACCACCAGAACCGGATCCACTTTTAGAGAGCTCTAATTCTCAGCAAACGTCCCCTTTCTTAAATCTAAATTGAACTCTGCAATACAAACCTTACATCCCCACTAATCCTAGTTTAGCCTTTTGCTGCCAAACAGCATCTGCCTAACTCCTTCCCTCCTCACCTTCTAAAATGTTTTATTGTTCATTTTGATTTTTTTTATCACCATCATTTAGCAACATGTATTTTTCTTCATTTAATCCTACTTTGTAACAAAGAGAAAGAATTAGATAAAACCAATTGTATATAACAGTCTGGGCTCATAGTGTCCCATTTATGCAAGAAAGGTTTGCTTTTTTCCTTCTGTCAGTCTAGAAAAGTATTCCTATGTTTCTGTAAATTTCTGTTGTTATTCCTTGTGACATCACAGTATTCCATTTCATCTGGATACTACAATTAGTTGTCATTATCCAATCAATTGGAATTCATTTGACTTTTATTTTGTTACTATTAAAAGCAGTGTTTCTTTAAATGGTTTAGTGATTTATTTTTTTAGTCTTTCACCTCTCTGGGAATATATTGCCAATATTGTGATCATTAGTTACTTTTTATGTTTAATTTCAAATTGTTTTCCAGAACCGTTGCATTAACCCTTGATTTCTGCACGAGCATCAGTATATCCAGTTTTCATTTGGGATGAACCTTGATAGATATCTGGGGCAGCTTGATGACACAGTGAATAGACTGCTAGGCTTAGAAGCAGGAAAACTCATCTTTCTGATTTCAAATCTAGACTCAGAAACTTTCTAGCTATGTGATTGTGGGCAAGTCTCATAACCCTGTTTGCCTCAGTTTCCTCATCTGTAAAATGATCTGAAAAAGGAAATTAAAAAAATACTATTCCAGTATTTTTGACAAGAAAACGCTAAGTAGAGTCATGGTAGGGTCACAGTGAATCAAATATGACTGAAATAACTGAACAAAAAATGATAGCCATCTAGGCAATGGGTATCTGAGCAATGGTTTCTGATACAATACACCTAATGCAAGGTCCTCTAACCTCAGCCTGAAGACCTCCATAAGGGAGGGGACCCATTGCCTACTAAGGCAGCCTGTTCTAGTTTTGGAAAATTTTAATCTTTAGGCAGGGTTTGCTGATATCTGGTCATTCATTGTGAGGAAAGGGGTAGATAAACCCTAAAGTTCTAGCTAATGTCAACAATTATGATGATGCTTATTTTTGACTGGACTAATGATTTTAATGGCATAGGAAACTCCCAGATGATGACTCCATTTATCAGTGCTGAAAGGCACCTCTCATCCATTTTAAGAGCCTTAGAAAGTTGCCTTGGGTTACTGGGGAATTAAGTAATTTGCCCAGAGTCACACAACAGGCTGGGTCAGAGATGGGACTCAAAGCTTATTTATTCTCCCTGATTCTGAGATATGCTACATCTTTTCATAAGCATTTATATATTTTTTTAAATAACATTTATCCTTTAGACTTTGTTTAGGTTCTGCTGAGCAGAAGGTAAGATTTTAATCTTTTTATGGTCTTTGTTATCTTAGGGAAAAGAAAATAAAAGAATAACTCTCTTTTCATGGAGCTTTTTAATGCAGACAAAAAAGTGGCTGCTATACAGATCAGGCAACTTATAAAATTTAAAATGGGAAGGGATTTTGAAAACCAATGAATCTAGCTCCTTCATTTAGGGGTTATGGAAACTGAGACCCAGGGAGAGTAAGTCATTTGGCCAGAGGACAGAGCTGGGATTTGAACCCAGATCCTATTAATCCATTACTAATTGCATTGTACAGAGAAATGTGGAATCACAGGGACTTAAAAGGAAATTCCACAACCATCAGATTCAATCCATATGCAAAGGAATCCCTACTATGCTTGTCTGAAAAATTTTCCTCCAACCTTTACTTGCAGACTTAGAATGAGAGAGAGTCCTCCATCTCTTGAGGTAAGGCTTTCCACTTTGGGATAGCTTCTCCCAGTAAGAGGTGAATGTACTTGCCAGGAAACTTCGCTTTTTTTGTATTACAGTAAGGCTCCTCCATCTTTATAAATGACTAAAGAGAGTCTCTGAGGGATAAGTAATAAAGGATAGTCAAGAACACCCTAGTGGCTGAATGTAAGAAATCTGGGGCATAATTCAATTCTATTCAATAAATGTTGATTGGACATTTACTATATACCAACGCTTTAAATCGGAACAAAGATGTATTTGTGTCTGTGGGTGTATATGTGTGTGTGAATGAGTTCTTTTTCATTTGTTTCATTGTGTGACTCTGAACCCATTTGTGGTTTCCTTGTCAAAGACATAGGAGGGGCTTAACATTTTATTCTGCAGATCGTTTGACAGCTCAAGAAATTGAGTAACTTGTTCAGGATCACACAAATAGTAGGTAACTAAGGCCAGATTTGAACTCAAGAAAAGGAATCTTCCTGATTCCAGGCTGTGTGCTCTATCCATTGTGCCACCTAACTGCCCATGTGACTGTGTGTGTTGATTTAAAAACATGTTTTCTTTGTAACCCCTTGTAGTTTGGTTTTGTATTTAAAAATGTGATTCTGGGAAGGCCAAAAGGGAATATGATATACACATAGACAAGAAGACTGAGAATCCCTTACTTGTATTCAGATGTTGGATTCAAGGGGGAGAGGTCTCAAAGAGGAATGACTATAATATAACAGCTGGGCATTAATATAACCCAATATAACTTGGACATTGAGGGAAGATAATTGCCTTAACAACCTTTATTTCCCTAGCTCCATGGACCTTATCCACTGGCAGAAGATCAGGGCACCATGTATTAAAGTCTTCAAAGAAGATGATCCAGGGAATAAAACAACAACAACAATGAAACTTGAGTCAGTGAGATGAGAATCAGAGACTTCAGAGATATTCTAGTCCAATCAATCCATCAACAATCCTTAGAAAGCTCCTACTATATCACTGGACTAGGGCTTGGGAATACAAATACAACGGATGAATCAATTCCTACTCACAAGAACAGAGGAAGATATTGAGCTCCAGAAAAGTAAAATGATTTTCCCCCCATCACAGAACTGGGATTTGAATCCAGGTCAGCACATTTTTGAAACTATGCTTGAATCTGCATGAGCAAAACTCAAACCCTGGATTCTATTGCTGCCAATAAGAAAGTAGGTCTAGGCTTCCATAAGTGGTGAAAAGTTCTTATTTTGAAATGCTCATCCCTTTAGAGGTAGTGAGCTCTTGGAGAACTTCAAAGCTTTTTAACCTGAACCGATATTACATAATTTCTAAATTTATAAGCTCACTGATCTAGGTCGGAAGGGATTTTAGATGCTACTCTCCAAATTGTTACCATTTATAAACGAGGAAACTGACTTGCTAAAAATCATATAGGTACAAGTATCAGCATAATTTGAACTCAAGTCCTTTGACATTGGAGAATCCATTATTTATTTATTTATCTATTTGAGTGGCAAAGTCTTATGTCAAATGCCTGGGTGAAGCTCCAATTATACTTTCCTTTAGAGGTTTAGACTCATTGAATGACAGAACTTTGGCAGGGAAGGGGAGATATCTAAAACTCAAAACATTCACTAGAAATGGTTTCATTTCTTGGCATTATTAGTTTTTTGCAGTTTGTCTAAAGATTTTTCTGCTGACACCATTTCCCAAAACACTTTTTTCTATTCAGTATCACACAAAGGCTTACAGGATAAAGAATTATGACTTATGCCCTTTGTAGGGGCAAAAATGCTAGAGTACTTTTATGTTATATTTTCTCACCAAGGAGACAATCTTGGCAAGATATGTGCAAAACTATGGTCAGAAAGGGAAATCAGAAAGACTGATTGATGTTCCTTTGCCTGTGTGGTTTATCTAATTCTTTAAACTCAGCCTGCATGGTCCTCATTCTAGCCTTTCTTGTCAAAAATGTGAAAAGTAGTCAGTAATTTCTGTTCATCTCTCCATGGCTCTTTTCTGCCAGAGAAATAAAATGGTTTATTTTCACCTGTTTAGGCCATCTGCTTTGGATCACCCTTCTGTCTCTTCCAATTTAGTGTCAGTTTAGAAAGACCTGGGATTCTATTGACACAGTCATTCCCTCCACCAATATAGAGTTCATCCCTGCCATATCACTTGAGATGGTTTCATGAGGTGTGGTGACCCTGAAGTCTATTGCTGTGAGATATGGAGGGTGTTCAGGGAAGACCAGTACTTCAGGGATAGAGAGCTTCTTGAGCTTTTTTCAGGACTCTTCATCCACCTTTGGTGTCCACCTGATTCATCCAATTCTTATCCGTGGCTCTGATAAGTTATGGCATATGCTGTGACTGCACTGTGGTAAAACCATTTTGGTAGATGAAGTAAACTAGGCTGAGGCTAAAAAAACAGGTCTTGAACTCATCGGTGAGTTAGAGGGATATCTACTCTCAGTAGGTGAAGATGGCCTCTGGTGGCATGTGTGGATTAGAACAATTTGCCCCAATGTCCACGAAGGCAACTGAAGCAGATTGCTGTGAAAAACATAGAGCTTGATCAGACATTCAAGCTCCCCACAGCATCCATGGCCAGTCATCCAGATTTTTGTTTTCACCCTAGAAGTCAATGGCTCTAGAAGACAGAGTGAGGTTGATGACATCGGGCAGCTCTGCCTCACATAAATCTAAATCACCTGCAAGTTAAAACTACATTATGATATCATTCATCCCCTCTTTGAATTAAAGGAAAAACAACATCAGTAGGCCAGAAGTCAAAACTCTTTTAGCCTGGCAATATTTGCCATAGACCAGAAGCCCCGGGCATAGTCTCACAACTCTAGAGCCTTCTCCATGAATCGATAATAGAGGAAGCTTTTCCACTGTGTTAAATTGATTTCATTGTAGTTTTAGGCCCTCAAGGGACCACATAAACAATCAAGTTCAACTTCCTAATTTCAAAGATGCGAATACTAAAGCCCAGAGAGATTGAAAGACTTACTATTGTCCCACAGCTAGTCAGTATCTGAGGTAGGATTCATACTGAGAGCTTCCTAATTTCAAATGCAACACTCCATCCACTAAGTCATATTTCCTTTCATATTTTTTTCCCATTATGGGTGGCAATTTTTCCCCCTTTTCATTCTGTGAATGTTCCAAGGAGTATCTTGATGTTTCTTTTATTTTTGCATTGTATTTTGTATTGTATTCTTTAGTGAATACAAATTGGAAATCTGAATGTGAAATGGCATGAAATAGGATGTTTCAAATCTTTGGTTTTCATTTAATTGTTGTGGGGTCTCCAGTGCTATTTTTTTAAAATCAACATCAAAAATATTTTCATTCTAAATATTCCTATGAGTATTTGCATAAGAGGAAGTATTTTCAAACTATATTCCATAATTTAGATGCTAAAAGATAGCTTATTCCATATCCGACCTAATAATAGCAACAACTAACAACAAAGCAGTAACTAATTCTATTATTCGGAGAATTTATGACACTGCCTAGAAGTTAGTTGATACGAATGATATTGTTGGAATTATGTCCATGTCATGTTTTTTTTCTCATTTCATACAATATCTTAGATAGACTTGGTTTCATGATAGTGAATAAGAATCATGTAATCACAGAATCTGACATTTGGAAGCCATCTCAGGAATCATCAGCAGGCAATACATCTAAAAGAGGAATAATGCCCATTGTATCATATCTGACAGTAAATGGGTCAGTTTTTCCTTGAAGAATTCCAGAGTGAAGATATTGATCGAATGATTTTTCACTGCTAATAAATTATCTCCTTATGAATTACCTTACTTGTAGTCATATTTACTCTTTATATATTTATTATTTATTTACCTATTTATATATTTGTCATCCCCAAATAAAAAAGTCTTCTTGAAAATAAAGATTGTTTCAATCTTTGTGTTTATATCAGTAGTGCCTAGAAGAGTGCACAGTGTGAAAAGGATGAATACAGAGAACTATGCAAAACTTAGACGAACTAATGAAATGAAATAAGCAGATCTAGATACTATATAGGTTATTTTTGAATCTACTTATTTCAACACCCACACACATCTTGGATATGCTTATATCACACATCTATGTGTGAATATATAGGTAGTATGGATTTCCATATACATTTCCACAGACATATAATTCCACGTATATGCATGTCTATGTATATATAGACACATGTGGATGTGTATATAAGCACATGTATATATACATATGTAATTGCATACATACATACAGGCATAAGAACATAAAGAGATGAGTCACATGGATGAAACTCCAATAGATATAAGGAAAAGCAAAAAGAGAATTGACATCTAGCTGGGGCCAGTAATTTCCCCAGAAATAATTTTAGAGAAGTAGTACGGTTGTTAAAACTGAGCTTCCCCATTCACAGGGGGACTGAGAAACTCTGAGGTATAGTCCTTGAGATATCCGCAATCAAAGGGGGAGAAGTAAGAAAAAGAGCAATAGATGAAAACAAAGGGGGAAACCAAAAGTCTAGGAGGGGGAAATGATGGCAGTTAAAATAATTGCATATCCGATGTATGAATAGCAAAAAGGAGGATGACCTACAGGCCATCTAAATTAACATCCAAGCATCTGTGAATAAACATTAGAAAACAAAGGGAAATGATGGTGAGACTGAAGGCTCTGTGGATTCCAAAAGACCATGGAACCAAAACAAAATATTCCCAAAGGCATAAAAAAAAAAATGGGAAAGTAGCATTTAGGCTTGCTCAGAAGAAATAATTGACAAAATAGAAATACTTGAATTCATGATGATAAACGTTTTCAAAGAAATAGAGGAGAGAAGTGATTTGAAATGCCATTACATAGAAATGAAGGAAGAAGACTGGAAGGAGCACAGAAAAGGAAGCAAACGATGTTTAAAGAACACAGGCTATGTGAGCAAAAATTACTGATCTTGAAGTAAGACTGTGTAGTATAATTAAAGGATAACAAATTTTCCAGAAGAACAAAATATGTCAGAAAACCTAAAGACTCTAATGCAAGAAATAGTACAGGAAAATTGCCTGGACTTCTGAATTCAGAAAACTAAGTATTAATCAAAAGAATTCAGATTACTTCCCCAAAAAGGGAGGAGGGATCCTTTGCTACTGACTCCTACACACATAATGGTAAAATTTAACAGTTGCAATGCCAAAAAAAGCAAAAAACAAATTCAGCAAGCTACCAAAAGAAAGACCTTCAAATATTAAGGAGAGGAAATTTGAATAACTCAAAACTTTTCTTTACTCTCCAGAGAGTGCCAAACAGAATAAGATAATGTGTATTGAAAAACATAGGTGCTTGGGGTGCATCCCCAAATACCACGGACTGAAAAGCTGAAGCTAATCATCATCATTAACAACAAAAAGGATGTCCAAGAATTTCGAGACATCTTTCACATCTCACAGAATTCATGAATACTTTATTTGATTTGTAAATACTTCAGGCAATAGAATTGCAGGGGAAAAGTAAGGAAATAAAGCAAATTTAAGACATAAACAGTGTATTGAATTACTAAAGAAGAAAAAAAATAGAAAGCCACTTATGGGATTGAAACAATAATGTCAATAACAGAGGAATCATGAAGATATTTATTTCTAAAAGTACACAGAGCCACGGGCCACAGACTATCTTAAATAAAAGAAATAATAGTGGAAGAATAAATTTGAAATATCATTGCAAACCTGCCTACAGCCTGCCTACAGGTGGGTCAATATTGTACTTTATGGGATTACATTGCAGGAAAGGAGCTTCATAAAAGTGGAAAGGGAGGAAGAATGGAGAGTTTAGTGATAATCAAATAAATGGTAAATAGTGAGGGAAGATAATATGCAGTCTCTCAAGAAGATGTGCGGGATAAGGTAGGAAAAGGTTAAATTGAAAGAGAGAGA
The DNA here is from genome assembly GCF_902635505.1 of Sarcophilus harrisii. Taxonomy (NCBI): domain Eukaryota; kingdom Metazoa; phylum Chordata; class Mammalia; order Dasyuromorphia; family Dasyuridae; genus Sarcophilus; species Sarcophilus harrisii. Next base: position 7,960,601 of record NC_045429.1, read on the forward strand.
TAAAAAAAGAGGAAATCTTTATTGAGTGGTGGGACAATATCCCACTGAAGAACACTTCCAGGGTGGACAAAAATATGGTGATCTTAAATGAATACGGTATGGTGGGATTTATTGCTAAAAGGGAAAATTACCTCTCAGAGATTATTGTTAGTTATTTCAGACTCTTATTGACCCCATTTGGGATATCTTGGTCAAGATACTGTAATAATTTGCTATTTCCTTCTCCAACTCATTTTACACGTGAAGAAAACAAGACAAACAGGATTAAATGACTTGTCTAAGGTTACATGGTTAGTAAGCATCAGAGGCCAGATTTGAACTAGCAAGAATGAGTCTTCCTGATGCCAGGATCAGCGCTGTGCAACCTAACTTCCCTTTTAAGACTGCCTCTGTGAAGAGCAACTGGAATTATAAAAAAGAAAATAAGAGCTCTTGGGGACAACTGATATTCAGAATATTAGTGAGAGGGAATGGATCTTGAGAGGCAATTGCATGGTAAATTGGGGAAAATAATCATGGGGAGGACAGGTGGTAGTAATGAACTGCACAATCAGGAACACAGGAAAAAATGTACCATGCTGCAATACTTCTATACCCTCTATCTCCTTCTGCAATATTAATACTTCTAAAAATGAATCAAAACAAGAAAAAAAGAAAGAAGAGAGAGATTTGCAAGGAAATTAAGTAGAAACTATTTAAAAAGGGAATTCAAAATGGGTAATAATCTTTAGTTGCATAAGAAGTAAAGATTTGAAAAAAGAAAAGAGTATGAGTATAAATCAAAAGATGAGTATAGAATACACAGAAAGGGGAAAATTAATAAACAAAATGAAGGAAAACTCCAATTAAAAAAATAATTCTGAAAAATTAAATAAAAACCTAGCAAAGTAAACTCTTGAAGGGGAAGAGAAGGAGATGTTATTAGAACTTCTTAACTGGGAAAAAAAAGAGAGAACATCAAATAATTAGATAAAACAAAGGAAGAGAAAAATAAATAAAAATCTAAAACTAGGGAAAGGGACAACAAATGAGCATGAAGTAGATATTAAAAATTTAGAAAGAAAGCCGGTGGGAATAGAGTTGCTTTACAATTAAGTAAAACAATCATACAGATATGACAAAGGGCTATTTTTACAGAGGAAGAGAAGCAACAACAAAATATCCCAATTCAGAAAAGAAAAACAATATTGGGGGAAAAGGAGGAAAATGTAAATTCATTTCTTACAATTTTAAATGTGAATAGATTGAATAATTCAATAAAATGTTACATATTAGAAAAGCAAAAATAAAACAATATTGGACTCTAGTGTTTACAAATAATGAAAAGCAAAGACATGAACAAAATAGAAATTATGTTCTGAGTAAATTCCAATAAAAAGCTAGATTTGTAAGTATGTTATTAAATTAAGCAAAAACAAATATTCACCATGTTAAAAGATAATCAGTGAAATGCCATTGTGATATCAATGTCATAAAATAGTACTCTGATGTAAAACAAATGATGTATAGAATGGATACAGAGAGACATTGAAAGATTTACAGGATCAAATACAGCATAAAGAAAATAGAACCATGAAAACAATATACACAATGACTACAACAATGAAATTATAAAGAACAGCCATGTGAATACCAAAAGTGAATTATTTCACAATTCCAAAGAACACATATGGTTCTAAGGAGGAATTCTGAGAAGATAGCTTTAGCCCACTCTTTTACACAAGTAGGTCCACAGATGTGCTTTTATTTTATTTTTTATTTATTTTTTGCTGAGGCAATTGGGGTTAAATGACTTGCTCAGGATCACACAGTTAGGGCATGTTAAGTATCTGAGATCAGATTTGAACTCAGGTCATCCTGACTTCAGGGCTGATACTCTATCCATTGTGTCACCTAGCTGTGCCCCCCTCCCCCCCAATGCATTAAAAAAAATTATAGGTAAAGGAACATACTGAATTGATTTTATTTTCTACCTATAGGCGATTGAAAATATCCACTAAGTACATTTTAATCTGGTATTTCAAACCTTTCACAACCTCACTTCTTCCTGTCTTTACAGTTATCTTATATATTATTTCCCTTCATGAATTCTATGATATTTCAGACATATTTTTGACATACACTGTCCCATCTAACATCTTCAAGTCTCTGAATTGGCTGTCATTTATGTTTGGACTTCTCACTCCTCAACCAAATTTCTTGAAAATCCCTGCCTTCCTTCAATATTCAGTTCAAGCATCACCTTGAGGTCTTTCCAAGATTTCCCCTATCTTTACATTTCCCTAACTGATATTCCTTCTTTAATATTGCCTTATATTTACTTTGTATGTATCTTTTACATATTTACATATGCATGCACTATCTTCCACATTAGAATGTATGTTCCTTGAGTCAAGGGACTATTTTTACTTTTTCTTTGTATTCTTGATGCTAAGAATTGGTGTTCCATGGTTTTTCATCCTTCTTCCTTTGTGAATATTCCATAGCCTACTTGTATCCAGTATAGATTTATCTATTGTTCTGGCCAATTTTATTCCTCAATAATATCTTTAAAACATTAGAACCTGATAAAGGCCTCATTTATAAAATATAGAGAGAATTGACTCAAATTTATAATAGCCATTCTCAAATTGATAAATGGTCAAAGGATATGGACATAAATACATGACTCAGACTCAGGGGGTAGAGCGAGGCAGGGGCCGAGTCAGGGTGCTGAGAGCAGGAACAGGACTCTGACAATCTGGTTCTGACAGGGTGACGGGAGGCATGGGGGATATCTAATAATTGGGATTACAGAGTGGGGAGAGGAAAAGATAATGACAAATGTTGGAGGGGATGTGGGAAAACTGGGACACTAATACATCATTGATGGAATTGTAAATGAATCCAGCCATTCTGGAGAGCAATTTGGAACTATGTTCAAAAAGTTATGAAACTGTGCATACCCTTTAATCCAGCAGTGTTTCTACTGGGCTTATATCCCAAAGAGATCTTAAAGGAGGGAAAGGAACCTGTATTGTTCCTTTCCACAAGAATGTTTGTGGCAGCCCTTTTTGTAGTGGCAAGAAACTGGAAACTGAATGGATGCCCATCATTTGGAAAATGGCTGAATAAATTATGCCAAATGAATTTTATGGAATATTATTGTTCTGTAAGAAACAGTCAGCAGGATAATTTCAGAGAGGTCTGGAGAGACTTACAGGAACTGATGCTGAGGGAAATGAGCAGAACCAGGAGATCATTGTACACAGCAACAACAAGACTATACAATGATCAATTCTCATGGACATGGCTCTCTTTAACCATGAGATGATTCAAACCAGTTCCACTTGTTCAGTGATGAAGAGAGCCATCTACACCCAAGGAGAGAACTGTGGGAACTGAGTTTGGAACACAACATAGCATTCTCATTCTCTCTGTTGTTGTTTGCTTGCATTTTGTTTTCTTTCTCAGTTTTTTTTCTTCCCTCTTGATCTGATTTTTTTTTTGTGCAGCAAGATAACTGTATAAATGTGTATACATATATTGGATTTAACATATATTTTAACATATTAAACACATATTGGACTACCTACCATCTAGGGGAGGGAATAGGGGGAAGGAGGGGAAAATTTGGAACAAAAGGTTTTACAAGGGTCAATGTTAAAAAATTATCCATACATATGTTTTATAAATAAAAAGAGCTTTAATTTAAATAAAAGAAAATGAAAATCTAAAAAAAAATAGAATCATATGAAAATCTATTATGATATCAATCAAATGATCACTTTTTTGTAACACTGTCCTATGACATCGTCTGGTGATATTGTTTTATCAAACATTGTTTTTTTCATGAAATAAGTTAATAAAGTTAAGCAACAAATATTGGCTTAAAATATTAAAGGTAATTTTAAATTTTAATTTAGCAAACATTTCTTAAAAGTGAATTTACTAAAATACCAACCAACCAATCCATCATTCAACAAGCATTTATTAATCACTTAGTATGCAGTGAGCACTGTCAAACTCAGTGGATCAAAAAATCTAATAATTCCTGATCTTTAGGAGCTTCTATTCTACTTGGAAGACAATATTTATACAAAGTATGTACATGACATTTATCTACACATATATGTATACTGTAAATGTTTGTATGTATATACATATGTAAACAGATATTCATATCTATATACCATGAACACACATATATGTGTATCTACTGGGAAGATCAAGAAAAGTTTTGTATGGAAAGAGGCTTGGCTGTGTCTAATAATACTCTGGTAAGGGCTTGCCATGACCTAGCTCAAGATTTCTCATGATTTTGTCTTTAACAAAATGAGAAAAGAACTGGCCATTGTTTGGAAATACACTGATGACAAATAATAATAAAGGCAAACACTCGATCATTTACAGAGTGTTTTAAAGTTTACACAACTTTTTGTATATAGTATTTATATCATTTCACTTGAGCTTCACAATTCTCTGATATGTACTATAAGGTGTAATTATCTCAATTCTATGGTTGAAGAAGCTAAGATTTAAACGTTTGTAGTGCTTTGCCTAGCCTCTTGAAAAAAAGTAAATGCCAGAGGTGGGATTTGAAGTTTTCCTAGATCCATCTCCAACCCTCAGGTCACAGCACTAGACTTAATTTGCCAAACATATATTTACCATCATCCATTATATTCACCCCTGGTGAACATATGACAAACATGGCTATATTGTGACCCAAAGCTCTGGAGGAAGCTATATTCATAAGGATGAGGTATGGATTGATGAGAGTGAGGAAGTATGTGCACACTAATGTACTATGTTCTGGGGGATACAAATGTGTATAACTCAGACCTTACTTAAGGTTTCTTATCTTAAGATTATCTACAATCTAATAGGAAAAAATGACATCTACTTATTTTGTGATGAGGTAAGGAAAAGTTAGACATTTCTTTTTGTTTTTTCATTTAATATTTTATTTTCCCCACATTAATGTAAAACAATTTTTAACACTAAATCTTTAACACTCTCTCTTCCTTCCTCCCATCATTTTCCTGTTCACTGAGAAGGCATATATGAAGTTATGCAAAACAATTCCTTGAAAGTCATGCTAAAAAAATTATGCTTCAATCTGCATTCAGACACAATTGGTTCCCTCTCTGGAGTATGGACAGCATTTTTTCATCATAAACAAACAAGCAAATAAATAAATAGATAAAGTAAATAAATATATAAATAAATATCAAAGTTATTCACAGTTGATCATCTTACAATATGGCTATTATTTTGTATATAGTACATTTTTATTTTGTATGAGCTCCTGGATGTCTTTCCAGATTTTTCTGAGAACATCCTGCTTATCATTTCTTATAGCACAATAGTATATCATCATAATCACATAGCAAAATCATTTAATCATTCTCCAGTTGATGAGCATCCTTTCAATTTCATATTCTCCGCCCTGAGAAAAGAGCTGCTATGAATATTTTTGTACACATGTGTCTTTTTTCTTTGAAAAAATTATTTTGGGATACATGCTTAGTAGTGATATTGTTAAGTCAAAGGTCATACATGGTTTTATAACCCTTTGGACATAGTCCCAACTTGTTCTACAGAATGATTGAATCAGTTTAAAACTCTACCAACAATGCATTATCCCCCCCAACACACCAATTTTTTTTTTTCTTCAACATTTGTCATTTTCCTTCTCTGGCCTATTGGTCAATCCAATAGATATGATGTAGCACCCAGAATTATCTTAACTTGTATCTCTCCAATCATTAATGAGTTAGACTATTTTTAATATGTCTATAAATAGATTTAATTATATCACTTGAAAACTGTTCATGTCTTTTGATCATTTATCAAGTGGGGAATGGGTCTTTTTTTTTTTAATAAATCTGACTCAATGCCTTATACATTTGAGAAATAAGGTTTTCATTAGATAAACTTGTTTTAAAAATCTTTTCACAGGGAGCCAAAAAATAACTGTTGTTAATTGTGTCTTCCCATTTATCTCTCTTTCCTTTCACCCCGTCCCTCCTCAAAAGTGGTTTTTTTTCCCTTTGACTACAATATGCTCTCTCTTCTATTACTTTTCCACCTTCTCATATACCTTCCCCCTCTACTTTCCTGCAGGATAATATAGATTTCTATATGCAATTGAATGTGTAGTTACTCCTTATTTAAGCCAATTTTCATGAGAATATGAGGAGCTCTCTCATACTTTTCTTCCTGTCCAATATAAAGGCTTATTCTTGCCCCTCCTTTTTTTTGGAAGATAATTTATGCTGTTCTAACTGTCCTTTTCTCTACCTTCCAGGACATTTCTCTTTCATTCCTTAATTTTATTTTTTAGATAATCCTTTCATATTCAACTCACAACTGTGTCCTCTGTCTACACATACTTCTTTTAACTTGCCAAATAATTAGAAAGTTCTTATTAGTTACAAGTATCATCTTCCTATGTAGTAATGGAAACAAATTAACCTAATTAAGTCTTTTATAATGTTTCTTTGCTGATTACCTATTTATGCTTCTTTTCAGTCTTGTATTTGAGAGCCAGATTTTCTATTCAGCTCTAGAATTTTCATTATGAATGCTTGAAAGTCTCTTATTTCACTGAATGACTACCTTTTTTCCTGAAGGATTATACTCAGTTTTGCTAGGTAGGTGATTCTTGTTAGATCCTTTGTTCTCCAAAATATCATATTTGAAACCCTCTGATCCTTTAATGTAGAATCTGATGAATCTTATGTTTTCCTGAATGTGACTCCATGATACTTGAATGTTTTCCAATGAGATATTTCATATCATTTCCTATTTTTCATTCTTTTGGGTTTGTTTTAGTGTTTCTTGATTTCTCATAAATTTGTTAGCTTTCATTTGCTAAATTCTAACTTTTAAGAAACTATTTTCCTAAGGGAGCTGTGGTGTTTTTCTTCTTTAAAATAATAATGATTCTCTCTGGGAACAGGTTTCTTGGGGAGGTTTTCTGGAGGCAGCCTTAGTTTCAGTTAAAAGTAGTAATCACCTCAAATGCAGCCAGGTGCTAAAAGTTCAAATCTTTTATTGTGTCCTTCACATCACAAAAATCCTCTAATAAAAACCTTTAGTAAAGTATATATAGAGATATACTTTATATATAGAGTATATCTATATATAGATATATAGATATCTCTCTATATAGCCCAGTTAGTTTTTCTTAGAGGCCTCTCTTGATCTTTGGTTCTAAGAGCTCTTGCAACTTTGTCCTTTGCTTCTGCCTCTGCTTTCTTCAGCCTCCAGCCAGCAAGCCTGATGGAATGAATCTCTCTTCCCTCTGAGATAGGACTTATGGGCTTCCTTATATGCCAGAGTGCTCCTGGCTCTCAATCTCCCAGAGTGCTCCTCTCTGACCCCTGACAATGTTCTGAAGTAACTCTCTTAAAGAGCTTCTATATATATGATCCCCCAAAGGTTGACCCCTCCCCTCCAAGGGAGGGATTAAGGGAGATGTGAATTCACAAAGTAACAAAGTTAACTTTTGTGAATCTCTCATACTTGTAAACTCCAATGAGTACTTAAATACTTCTTGCTTATATGCGCTCTCTAAAGGTGTGAACACAAGCATTATTGTCTATCAGTTCTACTTAATACCTTGTTTCTTCTGGCCCATAATATGTCCATGTAAGATCAGATCAATCATACTGAACCATGCTAAATTAGATAATTATTGTCTCTATCAACTATAACAACTTAACAGTTTGTAAAGATTCCAACAGGGAGCTTTTGTATTTCCTTTTCCATTTGGCCAACTTTGCTTTTTAAGGCATTCTCCTCATTAGCTTTTTGTATTTTATTTTGTATCACTATCATTTCTCTTCCCAATTTTTTCTCTACCTGTTCTATTTGATTTTCAAAATCCCTTTTGAACTCTTTCATCATTTGAGAACAGTTTTTATTTTTCTTGGAAGTTTAACTTTGTTATTTTCTTATGAGTGTATGCTTTGATCTTTCTCATCACCATAGTAACTTTCTAAAGTCAAAATATTTTTTTTTGTTGTTTTCCCATTTTCCCAGCCTATGCATGTAAGCATGTGTACATGTATGTATGTTTGGATCTGTTTCTATCTATCTCTATATATACTTTAGTAACAACATGGGGTAATAGAAAGGTTTTTATTAGAGGATTTTTGTGATGTGAAGAATTAGGATTTACCATGGCAATGATATAGACAGGAAAAAGTGTAGAGAAGAAGCAGGACAGCATTCATAAGGTATTATATTGGTGTGAGTTCAAACTAAGGAAGGCCTAAATTAGGTTGCCAAATGAGATAAGGAAAGAGAACATAAGAATATGTGAGAGATTGCCATGATAGAATAAATTAGGCTAGTGCCTGTTTGGGTTTTAGGTTAAGAAAGAGAGTCAAGAAGGATTCTGAGGTTTGGGGCCTGCATGACTGGAACTTAAGGGTTTGGACTTATTTTTGAAGTGACTCTGAATGAATAGAAATGGCTCTAGTCATTAAAATAGAGAATGAAAATAAGGAAGAAAAGGGTTCTAAGGAGACAGCTTTGGGAGATAACATGGTCTAAAGGGTATGAGGAGAATGAAGAATCAGCAAAGAAGGCAGAAAAGGGATAGACAAAAAGGGAGGAGAGCTATAAGAGCTCAGTGTTAAGAAAGAAAAGAGGGGAACAATACCAGATTCTGTAAAAAACAAAGATGGGGGGAAAGATCCTAGTATTTCATGAAAAGGTGTAGAGAGCTGGAATTCTGGAGAAGTATACTTGAAATAACTATAATTGATACAAGGTATTAACTCAGTGGAATTGATGATATAATGGTTCTCTAGTTCATATAATATCTAGTATGATATAATGATACAATCACTATAGTTGGCATATACTCAGTTTGCTATAATGATGTAATTATTTTTATTATTATTATAGCTTTTTATTTACAAGATATATGCATAGATAATTTTTCAGCACTGACAGTTGCAAATCCTTTTGTTTCAACTTTTTCTTTCCTTCCCCTCACCCCTCCCCCAGATGGCAAGTTGACCAAAACATGTTATATATGTTAAAGTATAAGTTAAATACAATATAAGTATCCATGTTCAAGCAGTTATTTTGTTGTATAAAAAGAGTCAGACTTTGAAATAGTGTACAGTTAGCCTGTGAAGAAATTCAAAAGTGCAGGCAGACAAAAATAGAGTGGGGATTGATAAGAGTCGGGAGTCAGAGGCAACTCTATCAAGTTGGGATTGGGAATTCTATGTAGTGGTTCATAGTCACCTCCCAGAGTTCTTTCCCTGGGTGTAGCTGGTTCAGTTCATGTAATGATGTAATTGTAATAGAGTATTTAATGGCTGAGAGAACTGAGGACAGAGTCAGTCAGAACGAACAGACTGTGAAGGAGACAGACTGTGGAGGTGACAATAAAGTCTTTAGACTCTATTCCTGACCATCCTCATGGTGACTATCCTGCTGAGACTAAGGCCTGGACAGAGGACCTCCAGAAAGCTAGCCTGGACCTTACAAAAAGGGAATCTCTGGAGATGCAAATAATTCTTCTAGTAAAATGGCGAGGATATGGAAACAATTAAGACACTTTTGATGATATGGAGATTGAGAGAGAATAGGCAATATTTTGAGGGAATAGTGAGGGAAGACTGTGATGGGTGAAGAGTTGGCTCATCATTGTAGTATTCAAGCAACAATAAGGAAAGAAAAGGCAACCATAGGGTGAACAAAAAAAGGGATAAGACTGATAGAATGAGGTCATGTAGGAAACAGGATGTAAGGGACAGATAGAGGACTTAATTTTACCAAGTAGGAAGCCTACCTCACTCCAGAGGAAAAAGGCAATAGTGAGTGAAAGAGTGAGATACTTAGGGCCAGTGAAGAGGAATTGAAGGAATTAAACTTTCAGCCTCAGTCTTCCAAGGAAAGTAGGGAAGGGAACAGCGGAAAGAATGAGAAATTTCAAGTCTGAAGATCTGGGTTTAAATCCCAGCTCTGCTGCTCATTAATTCTGTGACAATGCATTCATTCAAGCTGGGCCTTATATTCCATTTTTTAAAATGATGGGATCCAAAATCCTTGAAATAAATAAATCTAAATAAAGATCTACTCGGAGTTAGTGAAAAGGAGATAAAGTTGAAGACTCAAGTAAAGAAATGAAGGTTTGTAATAACCATTGTTAAAAATTTGATAGAAAATAAATTAGTAAAATCTTGCAGATCATCTGGTCACTGGATCATATTTTTTTGATTTGGAAGCAACTTAAGAGAGAATCAAGTCCAATATTTTTTCAGAGAGGAAAACTGATGTCCAGAGAATTTAAGTGACTTTTCCATAGTCACAAAGCTAGTAAGTGTCAGAGATGAGATTTGAGCCAAGGTCTTTCTGACTACAACTTTTGTACAAATTAGAAAACTGAGACAGACAAATGAAACAACTTATTCTAGGATATTCAGATCAAACCAGGGTCTTAATTTCAAGACCCGAACATCTTCCCTTACTAGCATGCATCCCATTTCCTTGTCTAGCATTAGTTGCCATATAAATACTCATCAGTACTTGTGATTAGTATTGTGATTAATACATGCTTCTTGAATGAAGGGGTGATAAGAAAAAATAGATAAACAACAGAATGAACTGCTCTTGGTACAAATGAAAAAAATGATCTGATTATTTTAAGTTTCCCATAAAAACATTAGGCTTAATGAATAGTTTTTTCCCCTTGATTTTCTGATCTCTCTCTGTCTCTGTCTCTCTCTCTGTCTCTCTTTGTCTCTCTCTCTCTTTTTCTCTCCTGAGGCAATTGGGATTAAGTGACTTGCCCAGGGTCATATAACTAGGAAGTGTTAAGTGTCTGAGATTTGAACTCAGGTCCTCTTGACTTCAGGGCTGGTGCTCTGTCCACTGCACCACCTAGCTGCCCTAGATCTCTCTCTTTTTGATATATTTTTTTAAATTTTCAAAATATGTATAGATAGTTTTCAACATTCATCCCTGCAAAATCTTGTGTTCCAATTTTTTTTTCTCCTTCTCTTTCCTTCCCCCTTCCCTAGATGGCAAGTAATCCAATGTATGTTAAACATATGCAATTCTTCTATACATATGCAACAATTTCTGATTTCTCTTTTTAAAAAATGCATAGTTCCATATCTGCCTAGCATAACATAAATCGAGGATTCATGATAACTTTCTTAATTTTATTACAGCTATGTTGATTTCTTGAATAACCTTAAGCTATTAACTGTTTTTCTTTGCTCATACTTCATAAATTGGGAAGTCTAAGGGATCAGTTTATCAAGAACAACATACTAAGTGCTTACTGTCAGATACAGTGCTAAAGATAAGAAGAAAGATACAAAGAAAGGTAACACAGTCGGTGCTCCCATTGCCTGTCCTTAAATCAAGTGGGGGAGTCATTGTTCATAAAAATAGGTACATACAAGATATGGAGGGTAAGTTTTAAAGAGCAGTGTCAACCAGATGGAAATGATGGAAAAGGGAGGGAAAAGCCTATTAAAGAAAAGAACATTTGATACATAAAGAGGGTGTGGGTATAAATTGACTCTGATGTGATGATATTCAAGGAAAAGATGTCAAGCAATGGAAAAAAAAAAGATTGTACTGGGAGAAGAAGAAAAGGGGGGAGTGTGATAAATTACCATCACATGAAGAAACACAAAAGAGCTTTTTCAGTAGAGGGAAAGAAGGGAGAAGAATGAGCATTGTCTGAAGTTTAATTTCATTAGTTTTGGCTTAAAGAGGGAATAACACACACATTTTCAGTTAGGCATAGAAATTTATCTTCCCTTAGAGGGAAGTGGGAGGAGAAAAAGGAAAGAAAAGGAAGGTACTGAATAGAAGGGAGGGCAGACACATTAGGACAAAGGACTAAGAGAAGAGAAGAAGGGTGATAAAGGGAAGGGCACATAGTAGGAGAGGTTGTTCAGAAACAAAACACTTAATGAGGAAGGACAGAGTGGAAAGGGAAAAAAAAAGTATATACAGGGAGAAAATAGGATGAAAGGAAATACACAAATATAATCATAACTGAGTGTTAATGGGATTAATTCTCTCATAAAACAGAAGTAGATAGCAGAATCTATGTGGTTTATTACAAACCACATTTGAAATAGAGAGATACATACAGAGTAAGAGTAAAAGGCTTAAGTAGAATATGTTCTGCTTCAGCTGAAGCAAGAAAAGCAAGGGTAGCAATTCTAATCTCAAATAAAGCAAAAGCAAAAAGAGATAAGGAGGGAAGCTACATCTTGTTAAAAAGTATTGTAGACAATTAAGTAATATCAATACCAAACATATATGCACCAAGTATTACAGCACTGGATTTCTTGGAGAAATTAAGTTACAGGAAGAAATAGATGGCAAAAATCTACTGGTAGGGAATCTCAACCTTCTCTTAGAATTAGATAAATTTAACTACAAAATAAGAAAGAAATTAGGAAGAATGTTAGAAAGCTTAGCTAGGATAGATCTCAGGAGAAATCAGAATGGAGATAGAAAGGAATATACCTTCTTCTTTGAGGTACATGGCATCTATACAAAAATTGACCACTTATTAGGGCATTAAAAAGCTAACAATCTAATGCAGAAAGCAGAAATAGTAAGTGCATCCTTTTCAAAACACAATGCAATTAAAATTACATTCAATAAAAAGTCAGAGAAAGATGGACTAAAAACCAATTAGAAATGAAATAATCTAATCCTAAGCACCTGAACACAAAGACAAAAACCAAATAGTCTCTGCTTAAAAGAGGTTTTATACTAACAGAGGCACAGTTGGCAGCATGTTGTAGAGGTGAGAATGCTAAATTTGAAGTCATCTAACTTGAGTTTGATTTCTGCCTCTAGCTTTTGGACATCAGGGAAGTCACTTAACTCACCTCAGTTTTCTTATCTACAAAATGAAGATAATAATAGCACCTATCTCTTGGGTTTATTGTGAGGATCAACTGAAATAATATTTATAAACCTACTTAGCATTATGGTTGGCACATAGTAGGCATGTTATAAATGCTTATTCCCTTCCCTTTCATGGATCCTTTTTATAGAATGGTGACACCAGAGGATCAGTCAGAATGATGCACTTAAATGTACAAAATGTAAAAAAAATCCTAAGATTACAAAAAAAACCCCACATGTATGGAAACATGGTTTTCAAAAATGTATACAAACCCCCAATTCATGGATCCCATGTTAAGAACTCCTCCACTATACAAATGTGATAACCCTCCCTTTCTAAGACAAAAATAAAAAAGAAAACTTTAAACTATATATGCTCTCTTGATGACATGTTGGCAGCATTATCTTAATATAGAAAAAAGACAGTAGATTCTGATGAGGACTAAGCTCAGCTATTTGTCTTCCAATGCTTTGCCATTTAGCTTAGAACTCGTGTTTCCAGGACTTTGATTATCAGGTATATGCTCCTATCTAGTAATAACTGGTAGGCCCTTTAATGATTTCTTCCAGGTATGAATGAATTGTCAATCTATTTAGATGGGCAATGTGAATTATGATTGTGTCACTCCTCATAATAGGTAAGTACCTTGTCATGAAGTGCTCCAAAGAGGAAAAAGAAGGGGATATGGGCAGATGTAATTTTTGTAGAAATGTGATTGTTTCATGCCCTATACTACAGAAAAAATTAAGATAATCTGCTCCAAGTCCATCTCAAAATTCACTGGGAAATTACCAAAAAATAATAATAATTAGGTCAAATCATCCAACAGTATTGCAGCCCTCCTCTAGACCTTCCTATATCCTATGTTTATTTTAATTACTATTGACTTTAAAAAAAATCAGTTAAATAAAGAGTTTCCCAGATCCAATGAAAATCTTGCACAGTATCTCAAAATTCAACAGGGTCTATGCAAAGATGGAGAGTAAAAGACTGCATCTGTCATCTGGAGATTTTCATGCCAACAGCTCAATATGAGTCAGCTATGGGTATGCAGCAGCCAGAAAAGTGCATATGATTTGAGGCTTCATGAAGAGAAGCAGAACTTTAAGGAAATGAGGTGGCCTCTCCCATTGCCAATGCCATCCCTTTCCAATTAAAATATCTTGTTTGTGTAGAAGAGAGGTATAGTGGATATAGTCTTGACTTGTCCAGAAGTCCTGAGCTTAAATCTGGTCTCAAACATTTATGAATGAGTAGTAATTTAACCTCCATTTGCCTCAGTTTTCCCAAATGTAAAAAATGAATTATAATATCACTTGTTTCCCCAGGTTGTTGTGAAATCAAATGGCATTATATTTGTAAAATTCTCATCACAGTGGTGGCACATGATATGCATTTTACAAATGTTCATTGTTATTACTATTATTATTTTTTATTACTTACATTTCACAAATATAAATGACTGTTCAGTGTTAAGATTCAACCACTTCCAGATAGGTATGTGTATATTTCTGTGTGCACATGTATAAGGACTACCCAGTCTTTTAAGAAATCAAAACCATTATCAGATTGTCTTCTATCTTCCCTAGAATATAAGTACTCTTGCATTTCTGTCCTCTGTATCTTCAGTATCCAGGGCAGTGGGAGTCATATTTAACTGCATATTGAATTAATGCATTTGAAGGAGAATTCACTTTATCTCATTTGGTTGTGAGTTGCTGGAGAATGGGGACTCTTCACCCTCATAGCCCTTTGTTCATATCTTCAGGTCTTAACACAGTAACTGGATGTAGAAGGTGCTTAATAAAGGCTTGGTGACTATTTTCTTTTCTTTTCCAACAGACTTTCTGTGTGAAGTCAAACACCACTAGCATCGCTGTTAGCTGCTACCCTTTTATGGAGATCTTTAAGTGATCCTTTCGCAGTCCTCAAAGAAGAGAGAGTTGGGAGCTCTCCATGGTGGGAAAGGTGAAGAAGTGTTTATGTGCTGCACGGGCAAGAATGTAATATTAAGAAGCAGAGGACCTGGGTTTATTTCCCTCTTTTGCCATTTACAGTAACTTCCATGAACTCTATCTGCATTATCTGTAAAATCAGGAGATTGGATTAGTTAACAACTCTCAACTTTTTTATCCCTTAAACGTCCAGATCCCTTTACACCCTAAACATTTTTGATGATCTTTCAGAGTGCTCTTATTTCTGTGGACTATAGTTATTAATGTTTACTGTATCAAAAAACAAAATAAAATTCTTAATATTATTATGAAAATAATTTTGACATCACAGACTGCTTAAAATGGAATGCCCAGAGATTCCTAAACTACATTTTGAGAACCTCTAGATTTAAATGACCTCTAAGGTCCTTTCCAGCTTCAGATTCATGAACTTTTCTATGGATTTTCATTTCTTCAAGAGCTGGGAAGCCTCCAATGTGAGGGAATATATTGCTTTCTTTCAATGTCACACTGCAAGAAGATTGCCTGAGGCTTGTGCCACAGCCCACCAGGAGGAGAATAAATAAACAGGATGACTTCTCAATTGCTCTTAGAAGAGATTTTCCATCTTGTTTTAGGTCCTGTCACCTGGTTTCTGCTCCCATTTCCCTCTGGTATCTTTAAAATCAATGAGAAGGGGAATCCCTGGTAGAAGAAAGTGTTATCCCATTAGAATGTAAGCCCCTTGAGAGGAGATATTGTTTATTTCTTTTTCTTTCTTTTTTTGTTTGTATCTGCGGGGCTAGCACAGTGTCAAAAATACTATAGATTTAATAAATGCTTGTTGATTAATTAATCAGTGCCGTGGAAATAACTTTAATTGTTTAATTGATTCAATTTGTCTTTAATTTCAGAGGAATTGGGTTTCCAGCCCAGATGTGACACTATCTGGCTGGCCTTGGATAAGTTAATTAAGACCTCTTTAAAATGTAAAATGAGTGGGCTGAACTCAGTGACCTCCAAGATCTCTGATAGGTCCAAATTTATCATTTTATTGTTGTATCTCTCTTGATATCTCTTACAATTCAAAATATCTTTCTCCTCTGACTTGAGCAGGAAAGCTCATAAACCACATGCAATGTTTCACAGACTTCCAGGTCAATGGCATTATGGTACTTAAAGGAAATGATACATTTCACCTTATGCTGTTGACATTGGGGAGCTACAGGTTGACATCATTGGTTTGCTTTTTGGTGTACTTTGGGACAGACAATCTAGGGAAAGTAGAATAATGAGAAATTACTGCTGATTTTCCTTAATGTTCACATAACTGCAACTGTGTTTCAGTCAATCATGTTGGAGGTATGCACTGGTACCTATAAAAAGTTTATATTTAATGTACGTCTATTTCCAAGCTGCTTGTCCTATTCATGACACCTTAAAATAATCCTCCCTTAATACCTTGTTCTAAATATGATGAGTTAAACTGCAATCAGCCTTTGTGTAGGGAAAATAAGAGGGAAGAACAAATTTTCATTGGGGCCTGCTATGCATTGTTATATTCTCATTTCAGCCCTTAGTCCAGGAGCATTATCTGTGTCCTTCATATTGTTCCATTTCCTTTTTGCATGTTAATATCAATTCAGATACTGTACGTATTTCAAGACCAATTTCTTTTATAGTCTCCTCCTAGGGAGATGACAATGAACTAACTTATAAAAGGCCTGCTACTCTTTTTCACCCCTTCCTCAAAAGATGACCGAATATGACTTGATGATTACTTTCTATGCCAATAGGAAGCAATAGGATTACCTTTGTAGATTTTAATGAAGAATTACAATGCACCAAAATGTACTTACATAAATAGCCTAGAGAGCCAGGGTGTTGAACCTTATTTCTGGGAGCCCTGCAGCTCACCATTGACTTGGCCCTAGATCTGCAAAGAAAGGAGTGGACTGTATTGCAGTTTACAAGTGGCACTGTGCCTTAGATCACCCTCAGCTGTGTCCAGATCAAAGACTCATCTTTTGAATGGCAAGATACTCCCAGGAAGTGGAGATGTGAGAGCCCTGGACGTGGGAACTTATGCCTCTGATACATATTGGCTGCAGGAAGATAGAAAAGTTACTGAATCTTCAATATTCCAGACAACCCTAAAGAGAAGAGATTCTTCATCTTATGTGGCATTTCACATACATAATAATAAAAAATTGCATAATACATGTATCAAAAACAAAATGCACAAGATTGCAGAGGAAACAATTATATTGAATAGCAGTTATCTAAATAGTTTTAAAAGCCAATTTATGGACCCCAGGCCAACGAACCCTGATCTAAGACAATAAATCACAGAAGAGCTACCAACAGATATGGGGAAAGGGAGTTTCTTGATTATCTTGATGAAATCATAAAGCCAGAATTCTCCAACTCCCCTTTCCCTCCCCCCAAAAAAAGGTTTTCTCTTGATTGTGTATAGATGCGAACCAAAGGACACCATGATGTTTACAGAATCAAAGCTTATAGCTTGGCCAAGGCCAATGAGAAAGATGAATGGTACCCAGCTTGTAGAAAATGATTTTAAATGTTTAAACACAACCAATGCTTATATGTTTACTATTTACTAGGGTGCAGGGAATACACATGCAAAGAAAAAAAAATCCCTCTTTTCATCAGATTTACATTTTAATAGGCAAAACAATGGGTACATGCACACATGTGCATATATGTGATAGATATCATCCATGTACTGTATAGAGAATAAATGTAAAAGGAACCTCAAGGCAGTTAGTCAGGAAAGCCACTGCCCATTGAGAGAGGAATCATAAAATATCTCATCCAGCAAGTGATGCTTGAATTGTGTTTTTAAGAAAAAGGAGAATTTTCTGAGAGGACACAGAAGGAAGATAACACAAGCAGAGGCTCAACTAGTGCAAAGGTGGCTACAGCATCTGAGCAATGATAATTTGATTGAAAGAAATTATCTAAGATGTCAGCAGGGACAGCAAAAGAGATGGAGCTGTTGGGCAAGCGAAGGAGGAGAGAAGAAACAGGGAGAATGAAAATTGTATCAATGATAGTGGGTGTCTAAAAAACAACAGCAGCAGCAGCAGCCAGGGCAACAAGTGAATTGGTGCCTTTCTGGAGTCAGGGAGATCTAGGTGGAAATTCCACCTCAGAAATATGCCTGGGTAAATCATTTAACCTTTCTGTCTCTCAGTTTCTTCATCTGTAAAATTAGGGGTTAGATTTGATGTCTTTTGGTATTAATACCATAATAACAACATATACCACATACATATTTATGTAGGTAAATACACATATGTATATATACTTACATGTAATGGGCTGAGGCTTGAGTTGATGCACTGAGGTCCCAAGAACATGAGGCTAAATAGTAATTAGACCATACTCTATTAATATATATGCTTGGAGAAAGAATGTCCCCCGCCCACTCTCTGTGCAAGTCCTGATGTTGTATAGGAAATGACGATTTTGGTGGGTGGAGGCAGAGGGGCAGGAAAAGAGGCAGAGAGAGGCTGCTGTCTGGGTTCTGCTCTGGTGGCTTCTGGTCTGGTTGGCTTCTTGACACAGCTGCTGACATTGCTAATCTCCCTTTACCTCCGATTCCCTTTTATTTCCAATCCTTCTTCACCTCTACTGAGAATAAAGATTGAAGATTTTCCCTTAACCTGAATTCCTGACTCAGGCTGATTTTAAAATATGCAATCATCACACTTACACACATGTATATATGTATAAATATACATAAAACCTGTATCTGCAAACACAAGGATATATCTATGTTTAAGGTGGCAAAGCACATTGAAACTATTATTTCATTTTTATCTTTACAACAACTTTAAGAGGTAAGTACAATTATTATTTCCATTTTACAGATGAGGAAACAGTGGCAGACTTAACAAGAGTTTGCCCAGATTCACACAGCTAATAAGCAACTGAGACCATATTTGACTTCAGGTCTTCCTAACTCTAGGTGCAGCATAATAGCCCTTGTACTACCCAGCTAGCTGCTTCTGTCTCTTTCAGTTCTAAGTCGATGATCCTTGAACAAGTAGTCTATGAACGATTTAGAGGAGGATGCAGGTTTTAAAATGTACAATATAAGAGAATGCTGAAGCAGGCCAATCTGCATTTGAGAAACGATGGGAATTATTGAAGAATTATAAAACCAAGAAACATATTTCTACAATTTAGCTCAACAATGTGGAATGGCCAATGTGTAGTAACCCAAAGACAAAAATGATTTACCTTTACCTAATCTTTAAATCTCAATTGGACTGTGAGTAGAATTTCAGCACTCTAGTACACTTTTAGTCATACCCCCAAATGGATCATAACTGATATATCTGAGAAATTCACATTTAGCCTTTGCTTTAAACCTACTATTTTGCAAACCACACGATCCCTTTTTGGGAAAAGCTCAAGTTGTTAGAAAACTTTTCTTTTTATTCAATTGAATTTGCATTTTGGCAACTTCCATATATCATTCTTAGCTCTTTCCTGGGGTAAAATAGAACAAATTCTTTCCCTTTTCCATGTGACAGTGGCAGCCTGTTCCCTTTTAAGTTTTTTCTCCTCAAAGGTAAATATGCCATGTTTCCATAAAAGTCTTGTATGGAATGAGCTTAAAATCATTCTCTCTCTTTGGTGTCTCTTCCATGGTCATTCTTTTTCATCTCTATTACTTATCCTCCTTCAGGGTCTAGCTTAAATCTCACTTCCTGTAGGAGGTGGTAGGAATTTCCAACCCATCTTCCACTACTAATAATTCCCCTTTCAGATGAGATCCAATTTATCTAGCATATATATATGCTATGTATGGAATCATTCACATATCATCTCCTACACTAGAATTTGGATAATGTGGGCTTCTTAAGAGCAAGACTTGTTTGCCAACACATACACACACAGAGACACACAGACACATAGAGAAACATAGGCACACAGACAGACATGCCCCATAATAAAAAGAACTAATTTTTATCTTTCTTTGTATCACCAGCATTTAACACAGTGCCTGGCACAAAGTACTTAATAAATTCTTGCTGTCTGAAGTCTTCTTGTAATGTACTAGATGCCACCTGATCATGGAAGAACAAATATCACCATTATCCCTATCATGCTGGGTTCTTAGACTCACTGTTTAAACACAAATATACTTTGCTTTTATTTTACCCACTATTCCTTAAATGCTTTTCTTTTCTCCTTTCAAAGGGGGAGAAAATATCTCATAATAAAAAAACATAAAAGGAGAAAAACTCATGGAAGTTTAATAACACTAATCAAAATATAGAAAAAAAGACATTATCTAAATTATTCCACAACCAGTTCTTTACTTCTGCAAAGGATTAAGGAGACATGTTTTCTCTAACATTTTCTTTTGGTCAGACTTGGCCAATATAATATCCTAGCCTTTGGTTTCAATTGCTTTGTTGTTTTTCTTTACTTTTTTACATTATGGTAGGCCTTATGAAAAATGTTTTCCTTATTTTGCTTGTTTCAGTTTGCATCAGTTCACAGAAGTCTCCCCATGCTTCTATCCATCCATTATCATTATAATCTTTTATGGTATAGTAATATTACAATCCATTCTTTTCTGACACTTGTTTAATGATGCTTCCATCTACTGTCAATTTCTCTAAATGTAAGCTGAGTTCGTGTTAGCTTTCTTGGATCTGTATATTAACATCTAAGGTCATGTTTTTTTTTTTAATTGCCCTCTTCTTAAATTTTATTGGTATACTTAGCACATCAGTTGGCTCACATTATCAGTTGTTCCAGTTCTATTTATTACTCTGTTTTGACCTAAGACTAGGAATGGGAAAAGGGGTAAATCATTTAGGGATCATAAAGCAATGGATCAAATTATAATAAATCTAGTTATTTTAACATATAAATATAAGATCACCAGTTCCCAGTTATTTGAGAATTGAAGACAATAGAATTAAGTGTAAAATTGAACAATTAAGTCTTATAATCATCAAGTAATTGGCATTTCTGTCATTAAAATAGTCTTTTAAAAATTATTATCATTCTGATTGCACTTGTGTGAGACTCTGGGTTCAAATTAATATAATGTATATTATATTATATATCATTATAAATTATGTATACTATAATTTGATTTTATAACTCTATAATACATTTTCTCTTAATTTAAATGTTACTTATATTACAGTTGGTTTGTTAGTTTTTAAATGATATTTCCCTCATTTACATAAAAATATGTTTCAAAACTTTTTCTGTTTTGAGTTTCAAATTGTATCCCTCCCTCACTCCCCTTGCCCTTCTCTAAGGCAATAAGCAATGTGATATATGTTATACACCTGCAATCTTATATGATATTTCCATATTAGTCATTTCATAGAAGAAAACAAAGAAAGGGACATAATACACAGAGACAGAGAGACTGGGAGACAGAGCTAGAAAGGCAGACATAACAGAGAAAGAAATAGAAAGAGATAAAGAGAGACAGATCTGCCTAGGTATGGGCAATTAACATTTTTTATGCCAATGGTTTTAGAAATACTGATGATTTAAATAGGTTTATTCTTTTTTCCTACCAGACCTTTATTCTCTTTGTTTCTTTTTTATTATTGAAGTTTTTTTTTATTTTCAAAATATATGCATAGATAATTTTCAACATTCACTCTTGCAAAATCTTGTATTCCATTTTTTTCTCCCTTTTTCCCTACCTCTTCCCCTATATGGCAAGCAATCCAATGTATCTTAAACATGTACAACTCTTCTATACATATTTCCACAATTATCATTTTACTCAAGAAAAGTTAGATCAAAAAGGAAAAGAATGAGAAACAAAATACAAGCGAACAACAAAAGAGTGAAAAACTATGTTGTGATCCATACTTAGTCATCACACTCCACTCTCTGAGTGCAGATGGCTCTCTCCATCAAAAGTTTATTGGAATTGGCCCAAATCGTCTCATAATTGAAAAGAGTCATGTTTATTAGAATTGATCATTGTATAAAGTTGCTGTTGTCATGTACAATTATCTCCTGGTTCTACTCATTTCACTTAGCATCACTTCATGTAGGTATCTTCAGGCCTCTCTGAAATCATCCTGCTGATTTTTTCTTATAGAAAAATTATAGTATGTTAATGTTCTGGAATATTGTTTTTCAATCACCTATTCTACTTCTTAGCCAGTACCAAATGGTTTTGATGACTGCTGCTTTATAATACAATTTTAGGTCTGGTGCAACTTGACCACCTTCATTTGCATTTTTAAAATAATTCCCTTGAAATTCTCCACCTTTATTTTTCCAGATGAACTTTGTTATTATTTATTCTAGCTCTGTAAAATAATTTCTTAGGAATTTGATTGCAATGGCACTGAATAAATAGATTAATTTAGATATCATTGCCATTTTTATCATATTAGCTTGGCCTATCCATGAGCACTTGATATTTTACCAATTGATTACAGCTGACTTTATTTGCGTGGAAAGTGTTTTGTAATTGTGTTATATATAGTTCCTAACTTTGCCTTGGCTGGTAGACTCCCAAATATTTTATATTGTCTAAAGTTATTTTAAATGGATTTTCTCTTGGTATCTCTTGTTGCTGGATTTTGTTGGTAACATATAAAAATGCAGATGATTTATGTGGATTTATTTTGCATCCTGCAATTTTGCTAAAGTTGTGAATTGTTCCTAGTAGTTTTTTAGATGATTTTCAAGGGTTCTTTAAGAATACCATCATATCATCTGCAAAGAGTAATACTTTTGTTTCTTCATTACCTAGTCTAATTATTTTAATTTCTTTTTCTTCTCTTATTGCCAAAGCTAATATTTCTAATACAATATTGAATAATAATGGTGATAGTGGGTGACTTTGTTTCATTCCTGTATTTATTGGGAATAGTTCTAGTTTATCCCCATTATGCATGATGCTTCCTGATGGTTTTAAATAGATGTTAAACTTTTAAACAGATCATTTTAAAGAAGACACCATTTATTCCTATACTCTTCAGTGTTTTTAATAGGAAAGGGTACTGGATTTAAGCAAACTTTTTTTCTGCATCTTTTGAGGTAATCATATGATTTATATTAGTTTGGTTATTAATATGGTGAATTATATTAATAACTTTCCTAATATTGAGCTGGTCTTGATTTCCTGGTATAAATTCTACTTGTTCATGGTATATGATCATGGGGATAATTTGCTGTAATCTCTTTGTTAATGTTTTATTTAAATTTTTTTTGCATCAATGTTCATTAGCGAAATTGGTCTATAATTTTTTTCCCTCTATTTTAACCCTATCCAATTTAGGTAGGATTTCTTCTTTCTCTATTTTTCCCAAATAGTTTGAATAGTATTGGAATTAATTGTTCTTTAACTGTTTGGTAGAATTCACATGTAAATCCATCTAGGCCTGAAGATTTTTTCTTAGTGAGTTGATTAATAGCTTGTTCTATTTTTGTTTTCTATTATTATATTTGTTTTCTATTATGGGACTACTTAAGTAATTTATTTCTTCCTCTGTCAATCTGGGCAATCTATATTTTTGTGATTTCCTCTTCATATTTGGAAACTTCACCTTTTAAATTTTTGATACTGAAAATTTTATTTTTTTCTTTCCTTTTTTCTAATAAGTTAATTGAAGGTTTATCCATTTTGCTGGTTTTTTCATAAAACCATCTCTTAGTTTTGCTTATTAGTTCAATACTTTTTTTAACATTCAGTTTTATTAATCTCCCCTTTCATTTTCAGAATTTCAAATTTGGTATTTCGTTAGGGGTTGTTAATTTGTTATTTTTCTATCTTTTTTAGTTGCATGCCCAATTCATTGATCTTCTCTTTCTTTATTTTATACACATAAGCATCTAGAGATATAAAATGTCCCTTAACTTTGGCTGCATCATTGGGTTTATTTTCTGTCCTCTAAGTTTGCTAAAGTTATTAATTATTACAATTAATTTTGAGTTGATTCTCTAGGATTCTGTAAGTATATTGTTATGTAATCTTCTAGAAGTGACAGTTTTGTTTCCTAATTTTCAATTCTAATTTTTCAATATTTTTGTCTTACTGCTTTAGCTTGCATTTCCAGTACTGAAAAACAGTGGTCATAATAGTAATCTTTCCTTCATCCCTGATTTTATTGGGAAGGCTTCCAATTTATCCTAATTACAGATAATACTTGCTGATGATTTTAGATAAATGTTATTTATTATTTTAAGGTAAGCGTCATTTATTCCTAACTCATAATTTTCAATAGAAATGGATGCTCTATTTTGTTAAAAGCTTTTTCAGCTTCTATTTAAATAAGCATGTGATTTTTCATTGGCCTTGTTATTAACATGTCAAATATTATTATAATTTTCCCATTTTTGAACTAGCCTTACATTCCTGATAGACATTCCACCTTATCACAGATTTGATCCTTGTTTTATATTGCTCTAATCTCCTTGCTAGTTTTATATTTAAAAATTTTGCATCAATATTCATTAGGAAAATTGGTCTATATTTTTCTTTTTCCTGGTTTAGGCATCAACACCACATTGTGTTGTAAAATGAATTTGATTAAACTCTATCTTTACCTTCTTTTCCAAATAATTTATATATTATTGGAATTAACTTTTTAAAAATATTTAGTTGAATTCACTTGTGGATCCATCTGACCCCGGGAAGTTTTTTAAGGGAGGTCTGTGATGGCTTGTTTAATTCTTTTCTCTAACATTGGCTTATTTACATATCCTATTTCCTCTTCTACTACTCTGGGCAATTGATATTTTTATAAATATTTATTCATTTAAATTAAATTGTCAGATTTATTGGCATACAATAAGGCAAAATAATTTCTGATAATTGTTTTAATTTTCTCTTCATTGGTGATGAATTCTCTCTTTTCTTTTTTGATACAGCAAATTTGTTTTTTTTTTCCCTCAAAATAAAATTAACCAATTGTTTATTATTTTACTCCCTCCCACCACTGAATCCCATAAAATTGGCTGCATCCCATGTAAAGTTTGATATGTTGTCTCATTGTCATCATTCTCTTTAATGAAATTATTGATTCTCCATATGATTTGTTCTTTGATCCATTTTTTTCTTTAGGATTATCTAAGTTCCAATAAGTTTTAATTCTATCTTTCTCCTTACCTTCATTGAATGTAATTTTTATGTATTATGATCTGTGCAAAAATAAATTTAATTTTTCTGCTTTCTTACATTTGCTTATAAGGTTTTTATGTGTAATGCATTTTGTGTAAGTATCAGGTACTGCTAGAAAAAATATACCTCTTGAGCCTCATTTTCTCCATATGTAAAATGGGGATAATATCACAACAAGTTGATTGTTCATTTTCTAATGGAAAATTGAGAAGAAAGTATCTTTCAAAACACTAAATGAAAGTCTTACTTGTAGAAGTAGTAGTAGTAGTAGTAGTAGTAGTAGTAGTAGTAGTAATTTTCATTATTGCTATTTACTGTAAAAAAAGTGAACAAAAAAAAAACAAAGTTGAAAATGTTTTGCAGAGATATTTTGATTCAAAAAATCATGCTTCTAGTTTTAATTAAGATTTTCAAAAGATAAGAAGATCCCTCAGAGAAACTTTAATATATATGTAATTGATTCTAGATGCCTTGCTACTATATCTTCATTGAGATCAGAAAAGATCTTCAAAAGACCCACTAGGAACCAGAATGAAAGAAAAGACTGTGGCCTTTTTTTTTTTTTTATCAGTTCTGGGTTTTCCTAATGTTGGGGGGAAATGTCTCATCAAGATCACTGATTTTATCTCTCATTTTCACAATTTGTCATTCTCTGCTTTAAACAGCTAGAGGATCCTTAAAATCTAGAATATTTAGTCTCTCTTCTGATTAAAATCTGATTAGTTATGTAAAAAAATGAAAATTATGTGGTTATGTGTGTCACATCTGCTTAGGACCTCTTTCCTTGACATGCACTTCCTCTTGTAGGTTGGGTCTCCAAAAGGCAACAGCTGTCTCCATTTCTAGATGCAACCTTTTGGGTGGTCACTCTTCGAATTAATGGGATATAGCTTTGAAATTTACCTTGAGGTACACAAACCCTGAGTTATCCAGTTCAGATAATAGTTTTTTTTCCATTGAATTCTTTTCAAGTACAAGGTTTCCACATTCATCCTTTTTATTATATTATTGTAGTTAGTATAAATCTTTATTTTACAAATAAGGTAATTGGGACTCAGAGATATTCTGTGATTCACAAGTGGTAATACAGTTTACAATTGTTCATTATCCTTGGAGTCCAGGTCTTTCTGATTCCGCATTCAGTTTCTTTTCCTGTACTCCATGACTGGAAAGATAAGTGAAATCTTGGTTGTGCAGTGTCTTGGATACATTAAAAAAAAAGAATCCACATAAAGCATTCTATCTGATCATGGAATACTTAGTTCCTTATTGTAAATCACAGAGGAGAATTTTCTAAGATAATGCCTGGGAAAAACAAATTCTGAAAGATTCTACCTAATAGAGAAGATGTTGGCTACAGACTTTGTAACAGATTGTTCTGAACATAGCAGATGCCTATTAAAGGTGTGGTGAATTCAGTAATGAATGACTGCATTGAGTGAATTTCATCTGAAGACTTACTTCTACAGTGCCTCTGGACATCCAGAAACAGTGCTGCAACTAGAGAGGGGAGATCAAGTCTTTGCCCCAGGATGATTAATTTATAGGGTGCCGAAATGAAAGGATCTTGACAGAATTGAAAGTACTTAGGCAGTGTACAACTGACAGTGATTAGCAAGTACTTATTAAAAATAATTAGTTTTAATAGAAAGCTATAAGAAGGTCCTCTTGAATGAGTTCCTCTTGAGGGATGTGTTACTTCAAGTTGCTTGCCTCAGGCACAGTTTGTTGTGATTGTCGTGGGTACAAAAAATTTCCAGTTATTACTCTGCAAAGAGGCTTATCCCCAGAATGTTGATAACCATTGTACTGCTGATGGCACCTATCTCCCCTGATTATGGTGAGGATCAAGTGAGGTATATTTGTAAAGTGCTTAGCATAGTGCCTGGCATAGTGTAAGTGTTATATAAAAAAGTAGTTGTCATTATTATTTCTTCTCCTCCTCCTACTATTGTTATTAACTAAGGGATAGAATCGGGGGCCATGGCAAGTCATGAGAATGACTTGGCAAGGGATGGCAATGTCATGAGTATATCCCTAGGGTAAGATTAGCAGCAAAATAAAAGGCTGACCAAAACAAAACAAAACAAAACAAAACTATAGGAGGATACTAAAGTCTGAAGTGGTATTAGTTTGTGCCAGACATTTTGATACAATTTAGATATAAAAAAGACAAATCTGACAGCTGTTGCCCCCTTGCATTCAATGTATGTGCTTAAGAGTTAGATAGTTGGGAAGGCAACATTTACATAGATTCATAACTGATGCAAAGGAAACACATAAATCTAAGATGTGTGTGAGAGAGGGGCACTAACAACCAAGCCAACACCTTAAAATATATTCTCAAAGAAAACAAAATGCCAGAGCGATAAAAAGCCCGATGAACTGAAATGCAGCAAGCAAATCCAACTTTCCCAGCCCTGAATGGAAGCCTGGCTCTGCTGCCTTTCTATTTTAAAACCCCTCCTTCAGAACACTGACTTCTGTTATATTTAGCCGTGACTGACATGAATCTAAGTTACTCTCCGAACCACAGCTTCTAGAGCTCGATTGGCAAATGCCCCTTTCATTATCTATCACTTTCTGTTCTCCATTTTGCTCTTGTGCCTATAGTCATCTAGCTACCCAGAAGTGTTCACATAGTATTAAAAAAATAAATCCAAAATCAGATTCCAAGGTTTAACTCTGTGGCTGAAAAACATTCATAAGTGACAATGACATGAACCCGCACACTAAGTGCCAAGCATCAACTTAAGTATTGCTGACTTAACAGGGTCTCCAGAATGTGTAACCCCTTCCAAGGGCTGGCAGCTGTGGCTTCCTTTTCAATCTAATGGCTTGATTTTAAAATAGATCCATGGTCTATATTTAGTTCCCAATGGCCAGGGAGGGAGAGGGGGAATAAGCAAAGCTATCTCAAGCCATCCCTATTCATTTAATAACAAGAGCACTTTTTTCCCTCGAGAATGATGTATGCTGCCTTGTGCCTTTCCAAATTTGATCCTACCTTTCCTGGTCCATCAAAGACAATTCGATAAAAATCATGACAAGGCAGATCACAAATAAAGAGAGGTGTGTTATAATGACAACCGTTACACATCAAAAACTAATCATATGCAACATTGGGATCTATGGCTGATATTGCTGCAAATATTCTTTATCAAGGCAAACTTTTCAGTGGTAGAAGGTAAAAATCTATGAGACTACAGATCTGTACTTTTATCCCAGCTCAGCCATTAATTACCTCTATGACATTGGGCAAATCATGTGAACACTATGGTCATAATTCCCTTATCTGTAAAAATCAGGGGATAAGACAAGGTAACATCTAAGATCCTGGAATTACTTAATTCCCAAATCATAGAATCTCATAATCACAGAATCAATTTCATCCAACTCATTGAAAATTCTCTAAATAACAAATTCAGTTCATGGTCATCCAGCCATTGCTTGAAGATCTTTGATGAGAGAAAATCATTTGGGCCAAACCATTCTTTCCTAGCTCCAATAATTTATGACATACTTACCAATAAAATGATGTAAAAATAGCAAAGGACTCAAACTGCTGCATGTATCAACCTCATTTATTTTCTCCATTCCCTTTTGGGCAGGCAGGGTGGATATTTTATTCATTTTTATTACTGAAAATTCCCAGTAAATTACTTCCTTGATGCTTCATTGTGGTACAAAGAAGATCACGTTTTCCAATAGATTTGTACCTAGTCATATGTTTTGACAAGCAGAGACTTTAATTCCTTGTATTTGCATCCTCCATGTCTAGAGCAGTGTCTGGCTCATAGTAGTGTTTAATAAATGCTTACCCATTGATTGCTTGAGGATGGGTGATGATGCTGTCTGAACACCAGCCTGACTCATTTCAGATGAGCTCTGCCCTAGACTGGTTGCAGAGTGAAAAGCAAAAAACAAAATATCATCAACATCATCATCAACAATAACAAAACAACAGCAGCACATCTACCAAAGCACAGTGTGGGTGAGAAATTTGAAACTCAAAAATTTGAAGTTACTGTCCCAGATTGAAGAGCAAATTAGTGATGGAAAGAACTAAGGTTAAAATGATATGGCCACACACATCTCTCCCCTGAAATATGGTAAAAAGAACCATGCGACCCAACCAATATTCCCCACCATGTATACAACATTTTACATCCCTAGTTCCCAGCCTCTTCATAAATGGGGACCATCTATCCTGCTCCTGGGGAATTCTTAGTTATTATTCTAGAACCTCACACATTGAGCAGCCTTGGTGATGAAGAAAGAAGACTCTCAGCAGTATTAGAACATGGGAGTATAAGAGAGAAATGTTCTCTAGCTGACTCTTCCCCCGGGAGAATTGATTTGATGGACAAAAGACCTCCACTGAGAGTGTAGGATGTTTGCCTCAGGGAAACCCTTAACTGGGCCATCTGCCCAACTTCTTTACTTAATGCTGCCTCTTGCCAGTTTTACAACCTTGCCACCAGCATATTCTCGCTCTTTAATATTGTTGTTTGTTTTTCCTAAGAATAAGTTTGAGATGCCCCAGCATAATAATGAACAAGTTAGGAATCATAATAATTAGATTTGGATCCTGGATTTTTCACATATTAGCTCTGGGATTTGGCAAAGTCATTTCATTTCCCTTTGCCCATTTATGTATTTGTACAGTAGTAATAATTCAGTTTCATTCAACAGGTTCACCCGTCTTTCTCCTATGTGTCAAGTTCTGTGCTAGGTAATGGGAATACAAAGACCAAATCGAAGTGGTTCCTACCCTCAAGAAGCTTATATTCTTCTGCTAACTATAATTCACATTGACTCAGAGAGAAAAGGATAGATACAGGCAGGTAGAAAGAAAAAAGATAGATGGATGGATGGATAGAAAGAAGGATGGGTGAGCAGATAGATGGATATGAACACATAGACAAAGACAGGGATAACTGATAGACAAATATCATGAATTGTTAGATACATAGATAGATATGGACAGATAATAGAAAAATTAAACAGAGAGAGCTTTTATTAAGTACCCATATGTTGCAGATGCAAGCAGCTAAGATAGTTCCTGCTCTCAAGGAGTTCCTGTTTCTAATGGGAGGATATGACAGATAAAGGGTACATCAAGACTAAGAAGTATGAACACAAAGGGATAGTTTAGAGCAAGTGGACAGAAAGTGAATTAAAGTCTTGGTTCTGGCAACAATTAGTTGAAAACTAACTTTTCAAAGCTCATGGTGTTTCCAAGGGTGGCACAGTGGACAGAATGCCAAGCCTGGTGGCTGGATGATGTTAGTTTAAATCCAGCCGTAGACATTATTTGTATAACTAATACTTGTTTGCTTCAGTTTCCTCATCTATAAAATGGGGACAACAATAGCTTCTACTTCTAATACTGTTTTGAGTCTCAAATGAAATGGTACCTGGAGAGACTTAGTACCATACCTGGCACAGAGTGAGCACTATATAAATGTTAGCTACCAGAATTAGAGTGGAATTCAAGTTTTCTGGTTGGGAATGGGATGCAGTAGGCATAATAGCTGGAATGAAAGTGACATTTATACAGTGCTTTCAAAACTATATTGCATACATTATTCCATATATCTACATGTTACTCCCTCCACAATAGAATGTAAGCTCCTCAAGGGTACCTACCTTCTCTTTTTTCCCTTTGTAACCATAATACTTAGCACTGTGTCTGACACATATTTGTTGCTTGTTAGTTGATAAAGTTCTATAATAACATGATGATGGGTTGATACAAAGAACTACCACAAGAGGAAATTTTAGGTATTGTTTCAAGTTGTCACCTTCTTTGTAACATGTGGTCACAATCTTTTAGAGCATTGAGACATTGTGGCTCTTCTACAACAAATATGTGTCAGAGTCAGAATTTGAATCCCGGTCTTTCTGAGACCTAGGGAAGCAGTCTGTAGGCTTGTCATAGTAACCTTAGATCATGGTTTGGAGAAAGGAAGGAACTTTCACATCAGAAAAAGCAAACATCTTTACATTGTATATCAGGAGGAGAAAAGTCTGTATGACTGATAGGAAAATTCAAGTCATCAAGAATCTCCAAGTTGGAAGGGACCTCAGTGGTTATTCAGTAAAGCCCATACTTGGAACCAGTAGCCTGACTATCCATTAGGCATATACTTGCTTTTACTAGATGATCTTTTCTGATCATATTGTTCCGCTAATGTTCTCTTTTACATCACTCATCCTAGGCAAAAATTATCCTGACAAATGCCCTACAAATGATCAGCTTGTCTATGCTGCAAGACTTCTTTGTCTTCAAACTCTGAGGTTTAGTGATTTTCAAATTTTATTTATTGGACTCTACAATTTCTTTCAAAATTAACTAATCAATTTAGAAAAATTTAATATAGAGATTATGGTTGATTATTTTTATTCTAAATAAATTATTGAAGGAAAGGTCATCTTGATAAACTAAAAATACCCCTGCTAGCCAGTTAAGGGGATCATGATCTAGATATATCATTGCAATGACTACTTCACCAATTGCCATTATGATCTGATCATAAATTGGGTTACTCTTCAAGGAAACTCAATCAAAAACCATCCTAGGCTGAAATCCATCTATAATTCTTCAAATATGATTGACCTTAGTCTGCCCTGAAGGCAAACCACTTAATAAATAAATGTCTATAGTATTAATTTAGGTCATTTCATCTATGTAGGAGCTCATAGAAAGAAACCAAACACCTTTTCATTGTACAATAAGAGGAAATGAATAGTTATGTCTTTTTGAGCATAGAAAATGTTAAGACACTCACAATAAACAATTTCAGAGCTGGAATGGGCCTCAGTGACAACTTAGTCAGCCCATGTTTATGATAGTAGTGTGACTGTTAGTCATCTATTTTCTCTACTCCATGATTGGGTCATCATCTTGGGTCACACTTTCCTCCAATGACTTCATTTACACTGTTTTCCTGACCAAGAATCCTTTGAACAAAGAGCTCAAGGAATAGGCAGCATGCCTGTGCTGGAATACTTTCTTATCTTCAACCTCTAAGATTTGTCAACTTTCTAAAATTTGTTTTTATACTGTAGTCTTCCTAGATTGACTCCTAGGCAATGTGGGAAATCTCACCAGATCTGAATCTATGATGAACAAATTAAACCCAAAGCAGGAGAGATGCTTATGGCATTAAATAAAGACAGGTGAAGGACAGTTTTTTTTCCATTTCTAATTTTTATTTTTTTCATATCTATTACTTAGTGTTTTATTTTTCCCCAGTTACATATTTTAAAAAGTAACATTTTTTAAAAAACTTTGAGTTTCAGATTATTTCCCTTCCACCTTCCCCATCTCCCCATCACTGAGGAGACATGTGAAGTCATGTAAAACATTTCCATAAAAATCATTTTGTGAAAGAAAATATAGATTCTCCCCCCCAAAAAAAATCAAGAAAAGCAAAGTTTTAAAAAGTATGCTTTAATCTGAATCTGAATTCAGACACAATTATTTTTTTTCCTCTGTGTATAGAAAGCCTTTTTAATCATGAGTCTTTGAGAATTGTCTTGGATCATTATATTGCTGAGAATAGACTGGTTATTCATAGCTGATCATCTTACAATACTGCTATTACTTACAAATAAGACAACTCTCAAAGACTTATGACATATACGTGTTTCTAGGTTTTTCTGAGAGCATCCTGCTCATCTTTTCTTATTGCACAATAATAATCCATCATATTACATACCAGGATTTGTTCAGCCACCCCTAATTGATTTCCCCTTGATTTCCAATTTGTTTTTACCACCAGAAAAGAGCTGCTATAATTATTTTTATACATATAAGCATTTTCCTTTTTTGTTTTTTTTTCTTTTTAGGATACAAACCAAGTAATCGTATTACCAAATCAAAAGTTAAGCATAATTTTATAACCCTTTGGGTATAATTCCAAATTGTTCTACAGAATTGTTGAATCAGTTCATAATTCCATCAATAGTGCATTGATATCTCACTTTTCCCACATTCTCTCCTATGTTTGTCATTTGCTTTTTTTTTTTTTGTCTATTAGTTAATCTGAGTCATTTGTTTTATTTAGCATTTCTCCAAATCAATAGTGAATTAGAATGCTTTTTTTCCCTATGTCTATAAATAAGTTTAATTACTTCACTCGAAAACTGTTTATATCCTTTGGCCATTTATTAATTGGGTAATAGTTCTTATTCTGTATAAATTGACTCAGTTCTCTATATGTTTGAGAAATGAGGCCTTTATCAGAGTAACTTGATTGATAATTCTTCTCACAATTACTATTGCTAACTGTATTTGCTCCTATTTATTCTATTCTCTCTCTCCTTTTACCCTATCCTTCCTCAAAATTGTTTTGCTTCTAACTACCCTCTCCCTCAATCTGCCTTCTCTTCTATCACCCTCTTCCCTTCTCATATCCCCTTCCCTCCTACTTTCCCGTAAAGTAATACATACCCAATTGAGTGTGTATGATGTCATTTCTGATGAGAGTAAGGTTCACTCATTCTCCCTCATCCCCCCTTTGCCTTCTGTGGTGAAAGCTTTTCCTTTTTTTTATGGCAGATAATTTAGACCATTCTATCTCTTCCTTTCCCTTTCTCCCAGCACATTTCTCTTAAGTGAAGGCCATTCTAAATGTTCTCAGAATCACAAGGCTTCAGAGTTGGAATAAACCTCAGAGGCCATCTGCCCCAACCCAGATCTGGACAAATCTTGCCTCTTAAACGTGGGACAAGGGATCATTCAACTTTTGCTTGAAGTCATCCAGGATTAATGGTGATGGCAATTCCCTCTGTCCCTTTCTCTCTCTTATACTTTGTCTCTCTCTTTGTGTTTGTGTGTGTGTGTGTGTGTGTGTATGTGTGTGTGTGTGTGTGTGTTTCTCTCTCTGTCTCTGTCTGTATGTCTCTCTCTTTCTGTTACTCAAGCCCAAATCTGTGTCTGAGAAGCTTCTACTGGTTCCAATTTTAACACACACACACACACACACACACACACACACACACATATACATACGTACATATGATACACAATTATTTGTATATTAAATATATACTTTAGGGATGGGGATTGGGCTTTGTGATTTCATCTTTGTGAGGAACAACTAAAAGGCAAATACATTTTGACCAATGTAGTTTCAAACGTAATATAAGCATTTTTTGCATACCTCAATGGATCTGTCACCTTACGATTATAGGTACTTCTTCCAATCTTTCAGCCCAATCACACTTTTCCATCATCTATAATTCTTTTTTCATGCCCTCTTCTAATTCTTTCAATCAAGGCCCATCCAACATTCTGGAAACATTTCTTCTTTGTGTCCTCACATTGTATACATAAGAGTGGAGATCACAGCTTTTTTATTGTCTATTTCTACTCACACTACATGACAAGTCCACCTTTTTAGGTCACACACTTTTCTGATGATGTCCTTTAGAGTTAAACCATATTTAATGTGACCTCTTTGAGAGTAATTTTTTGCCCTTTTTGCATTCTGAGCACTTATCACTATGCATGA
Organism: Sarcophilus harrisii; assembly: GCF_902635505.1. Taxonomy (NCBI): domain Eukaryota; kingdom Metazoa; phylum Chordata; class Mammalia; order Dasyuromorphia; family Dasyuridae; genus Sarcophilus; species Sarcophilus harrisii. The sequence continues at coordinate 7,995,113 of NC_045429.1, forward strand.
AAAATAGCAAATTGATGCTTTTTAAATTAATTGATTGACCATGTACCTTTCTATTGACCTTTTGGTCATTTCCAACTTGAAATCTTCAGAGAAGAGAATTTTCTGGCTCATAGTCATTCAGTCTCCCTGAAGCAATACAACTTGACTGCTCATCCTGGATTCTTACTTCCTACTACCAACAGAAGTGTGTGCCTCTAACCATTTTTGATGCTTGGTGACTATGCTTGGTGACTCCTTGCTGTAGAATGCAGAGGCAGTTATCTATGACCTCATAATAAAATCAGACTTCTACTACATATATTGAGGGCATGACAAGAATCTTCTAATGTAGAGGGCCAGACCTCTGGAGAAGTATCCTTGAAACAAGGATACTTACAATAAGGTGTTAACTCAGTAGAATTGATGAGATGATGGTTTTTAGTATATATAGTACTTAGTATGGTGGTGTAATGGTTCTCTAGTCCACACATACATAGTGTACTATAATGATGTAATAATACCAAGGTATTTAAGGGCTGAGAAGGATTGGAAATGAGACTTTCCAACTTTGACCAGCATCATGGTGGCTGTCCTGCCATCATCACTTCTCCACTAAGATCAAAGACTCAGGCTGATCCTGAGGTCCTCCAGAAAGCTAGTCTAAAGACTTAAAGACATTAAATTCTAAGACTTTTGAAGCAGATCAGTTACTCTTTTTTGTGTTGACTCATAGGAAGATGCATGCTATTTCCAGGAAAAAAAATGATAGGCAATGCCAAAGATTGTAAAGTTTTGTGTAAGAAAAGGAAGACTTGTGATGCAACATTTTACCACCTCTAGCCCTACACATCCTGTCCCATTCTCCTCAAGTTTGCAGCAATCACTGATAGTGACTGTTGTCTCTTTATTATCCATGGAGATAGTTCATCTGGGACTAGGGATTTGCATTTATTGAGGGCACCTACTTAATCTCTTATATATTTTACTTATTGTACTGTTAACCATTCTTTAGATAAAAAGATCATCTTCATGGCAGAGAAATCAACATAAAAATTCAGTAATTCTGTACTCCCCCCGCCCCAATCGATGGTTCTAGCCTTTATTGGATCTTTCTTTTGTCAACAATTCTGCTAAAGGAAGAAACAAACAAAACCCAATCCCGTTCAAAGATTTCTTTCTTCCAAGCCTTAAATTGTTCTCAACTTTAAAGTTCCTGACATTGTTCTTAAATGACTGGACTTAAATGCTTTTAAAATTTGGTGTTTGAAAGCTTCTAAAAATACTCCAATACTTTATAAGATCTATAATTTCCTTAGTCTGGATACTGCCACTAAGATCATGACTCAATCATTTTTTCCATTTTTAACATATGATTTGCTAGCCATTAAAGAACAGGTTCCTTGGAAATAAGACGAAGGAATTGAAGGGAGTCTCGAAATTTTTCCTTCAAATACTGTCCTCTGAAAGGAAGGCAGCTTGACATAATGGAGAAAGTCTTGGACTTGGAGTCAGGAAGGATAGTGACATCCATCTTACATGGTTATTATCAGGGTTGAATAAGGTAACATGGGAACAATTTGCAAAATATAAAACACTATATGGACACTAGTTCTCCTCCCCCTTCTCCTTCTTTAGCTTTTCCTCTTCCTCTCTCTATCTCAGTTTCATCATCTGAAAAAAGGGTAAATTATAACATGTGGTTCTATCTCAGGTTCTAGCCCTAATTAACATGGGACTGTGACCCTGTCATTTTGACTCTCAAACTAAATCAATGTCACCAAACTCTTTGGATCACTCCAAGATTAACCATCATTAAGTTTTTGCACAATGCTGTTTTTTTTTTTTAAACTGAGTGTTCCATCTACACATTTACTTATTTTTAAATTGCATTCAGATTCTTGCCTCTGTTCACACAATTACTTTCTGGTAGGGATTTGCATCCGAATCTTCCTGTCTTGTAGGCCAGAACCTAATCTGTACTCTGTCCTCTCTCCTTTATAAAAGTCATCCAAACTAGAAAAAAATTAGAAGTATGAAATAAGGCCAGAATATCATTTGCATACAGATTTTAGTAGGGAAGCAATGAAGTATAACTGGTAGAGAAGTGATGTGGTCAGACCCACAGTGAGGCAGCGGTGGGGAGGATGACAGAAATAGGCAAAGCTTTGAGTCAGGGCCATCCCACAAGATGTTACTGCAATTAGTAGGTGAGGAGTGAGGGGGGAATGCAGAGGGCCAGTTGTATGACTGGAGAGAAGAAAATGAATAGGGGAGTTGATGGCAGTGGGGGGAAAACTAGGATTTGATAAGCAATTACCTTTCTGGGATGATGGAGGGGGGTGCCCAAGATGACTGAGGTTGTGAATGTTGATGCCTGGGAGAGGGCTATTAGTCTTAGCCTAAAGATGGCATACTAAAGGCATAGACTTAGGGATAAAGACGGGGTCAGGAAAGGATGTCCTGAGAACTGAGGTGTCAATCATAACCTGTTCAGGCCTGCCTGGGCTCTATAACTCAGATGGGATCACCAAAAATGAAAAGGCAGGATGAAGGTCAGCGGCTGATCCTCCCCCTGAAGCAGAGAGCCATCTGGTAGGGGATCCGACCACCAACAGATTCTCCACCTCATTTATTATTTACCTGGTCTTGAAACTAGATGGGTGTGACCCCATCAAACTGAGAACTGTTAAAGAGCTTAGCTTAAAAAGGCCATGTTCTCCCACTGCATCTGGGACCGTCTTCAGTCTTCCTGATCTGTATCTTGCCACAGGACCATATGGAACCTGAGGAGAAAGTGAGGGAAGTGACCTTAGGGCACAGTCCTCCCTCATTCCAATCCAATCCACTTGCATGTCCTGGTAACATCTCCCAGATTTCATGGTCATCTTCTAAAATGAAGGACAAAACAACCAGTCACTAGGTGATGGGAGACTGACTGTTGGGTGGAATAAAGATTTTCCCAATGTCACCTGCATAACTTGCCGGGGTTTCCTGGTTAATAATTAAGTTATAGTTGCTGCAGTTATCCTGAGAAGTCAACACCTGGCTTAATGAGAGGTAGAAAAAAGTGGATATTGTACAGGGGAAGTGTTAGAAGAGTATAAGAAAATTGTCAAGATTGGCTATGATAAGGAGGCCAGTTTATGACCCATATTTTTACCCTCTCATTGGCCACATACCTGTTGGGGTCAGGCCCTGGATTTTAAGCCAAGACTCCCAGAAGCCCTTGCCTTCCATTAGAAGATCACTGGACTAAATGACCTCAGAGACTACACTTAGGGGACATCTAAATTGGAAAAAGGAAGGGACTTTTAGATCATAGCACTTGGATTCGAATTCTGAATGGAATTCCAACTCAAGCAGAGTCTAGGTGAATTTAGGCAAGTCACTTGCTTCCCCTGGTCTTCAATTTCCTCTCCTAAAAAAAGGGATTACAAGATCATCTCTTACCCCTCTAAAGCTTAAGACAAATTATCTTTTAATTCTCCAAATATCTACCACATGCTGAGGATGTACAAGGTACTTGGACTATAAAATAATACAGAATAAAATCCCAGCACTCTCTTCTCTTAAAGAGGTAACATTTTACTGGAAGGGAGGGCATCACATGTACAAAAATGAATACACATCAAATCTTTTAAGGGAAGAGGAGCTTTCAGAACTAGCAGAATCAGTAAAAGCTTTTCAGCGGAGGTGGCCTGTGAACACAGTCAGGTAAGAGAGAGGAGAGAGTATTTATGTTTTAAGCATGGGGCACAATCTGGACCAAAGCACGAATATTGAACCTTGAGTTTCATAATCAGCTAGTGTACCAGTTTGCAGAGGGGATTGATAATCTGTAAAGGAGAATTAAATAAGAGTATGTTGAGTTTTAAATACTAAGGTGACAAATTTGTATTTTATCTTAGAGGTAATAGGGAGGCATTGAAGATTTTAGAACAGGAGTGTTAGGACAGTGCTTTAGGGATTTTCCTTTGGCAGCTGTGTGAGAATGGATTAGAAAAGGGAGGAATTAGAAGCAGAGAGATGAAAAGGATGTTGCAATCATTCAAATAAGACCTAAACTAGGATAGGGACTCATGTGAGGGGAGGGAGAGATGGATCTATATAGAGAGGCTGTGACAAATTTGACAAATCTGTCCTGAAATGACAATGATTCCAATATTCACAGGTAGGAGAAGATAGAGAATTAGTCTGTGATTGCCAAATATTAATAAGTTCTTGTTAAAAGCACAAATCAGTGATTCTAAATCCCAGTGATAATGTTTTGATCATGTTCTTCTTGTTTTTGTTTTAGTGAAATTTTACAATCCTTTCTTATTACCTCTGTCTTCCTCTTCAATAATAATGCTACTAGTTCTCATCTTCCCCTTGGCCACAGCCAGAGAATTTCAAAATTCAATTTTCAGTTCTTATTTATCCAATTTGACTTCCTTTTTCAGTCTGCTTTTTTTTTGAGGGGGGAACTACTTTTCTGTCCACTTCTATGAAAGCTTAGATAAAGGATGATGCAGCATGTGCATTACCACAGTAAACATCACTTCCAAGGAGTCATTGTGTGGCAGAGAATATCAAAGGGTTTTTAATCACATCTATAAATCTTCTGAATGAGTTTAGACTCTGTAAGCCAAAAATAATGATTTCTGTAATCGTCCTAGAAAGGGAGCATAATCAAGTACACAATTTGTAAAGCCTGAAGACTCTGATGTCCCACAGGTTGCTTTCCAGTCAAAGCAGAATTCAAAACATAGCTTGAATTCTGAGTAATGGAGACATTTCTTGCTGAGGATCATCTTGGAGAAAAAATAATGAACTATCCTTTCTCTTTCAGGACAGAGAGATGAGAGATTAAGGCAGAATATTGTACACATTGTCAGAGAAGGTTTTTGTATTAGATGTTTGTAAAATATTATTTTTATCTTGTAAATAGGGACATTGAAAGTTGTAAGGGGATATAAAAATAACCTCAACACAAAGATCAATGAATCAATAAAGCACATTAAAATAGAATAACAAAATACAATTATCATTTTATGGCCAATTCTCTTATTATAAACATCTCCACAATTAGGGAAGATGGTCTTTGAGATAATTCACTAGATTTGATATTCAACTGGTTTGGTCTTTGAGACCCCTAGCTCAACTGTCCCCTACCTAGAATGAAGTATCAGAGTGGGGATTGCACAGTGAAATTATCCAAGGAAATAAATTTCAATTCCTTGAAGGTATGAGACTTGACAACCTGCATCTTGTCTTTTCAACTCATCACAATCTTTTAAAGGACAGAGACCCTCCCTTAAGCTTATTTGTATCTGTCATTGTTACTATCACAGGGCCATTAATAGCAAAGCTTCTTAAACTATATGTTGTGACCCCATAAGGGATTTCATACCTGAATGTGGGATTCATGAAATCATGATTTATTGTCAGTAAATGTTTGATTTGTTTATCTATTTTATATGTCCATATACCTGGGGTCATATAAAAAAATTCTCAGGCAAACAGGGTCATGAATAGAAAAAAATTTAAGAAGCTGTTTTATGATAGCTACTCAATTTATATTGATTTAATGAAATATTAATTTAAATTAAAATATTTTTTCATAATTTCATAATGTCACTGGGGCTCAGGATTCCAAAGTAAAAGTAATAAAAACATGTGAATTCTTTCATTCCAAACAGTGTTAAACTTAATTGCCCTAAAAAAGTCAAAATCTGTGTCCACAGTGATGAAATCTCTGCCCTATGGAATGATATTTTCCCTTCTTTTTAACTCAGTCTACATGATCTATAGGCCAAGCTCTGTCACTGAATACTGGTCCGTGTGACTTAGCTCAATTATTAATAAATACCATCTTGGTGTTGATCTTTAGCAGAACATGCAAAACAGAGTTACTGGTCTCTGCAACAAAATGGTGCTTCTCAGGCAAGTTAGACTACACAATCTCATCTTGGGAAAAGCAGCCAAAGTCTTTGGTGTGGGATGAGGCTCACATGAGGTAACCTTGTAGGGATGCAGGCAATTTTAATGACACGGCAGATTTTTGTCAACCTAATCCAGAAAGCCAAAAAAGAATGAATGATCATTGAGACTCAATAAATGTGGAACAGTGCATTCTAACTGGAAATCTCTGCAAAGAACCTCAAAACTAGAATTGTGGGGAAATGGACTTTTAGAAAGAATCATCATTTCTGTTTCTTATCATAGCATCTGTACCCAGAGTGGCCCACCAGGTGGTCCATCTAGAGAATTATATGAGGACACTAAAGATATTGACTCAACTCTTCAATCCATTCTCAATCTATAAGACAAAGTGATTTTTTTTTTTGAAGTGGAGATTTGACTTTGTGTTTCCTTGCTTCTATTCAATAAACTCCAATGGCTCCTAGGATAGAATATGAACCTTTATGTATAATATTAAAAACATTGTTTTTCCAATCTATCTCCTTAATTCCTTTCCAAATTTTTACATTACTCCCCTTTATGCATTCCCCAATCCAGCTATAATGGACTATCTGCTCCACTTCCCGGGCAACATTCCATGGCTTATCTCTGTGTATTTACAACAGGCCTGCCTGGGAATGCTCTTAATCCTGCCTTCTACTTCATAGCTTCCCAGTATTCCTTTTAATTTCAGCTCAAATTCAACCTTATGGGAAAAGACCTTTCCTGGCCCTTCTAGATGGATGTGTTTCTTCTCCACTGCAGTTTGATCTCTTCTTTATATATTTTGTATGTAACTGGTTATTTACATGTTGTCTCTCTTATTAGAATCTTGCTCATTAGGGGAAACTTTTTTTATTTTTATTTTTATTTTTTTTTTGCAGTTTGCTTTTCTTTGTACCTCCAGTGCTTAATCCCAGGTATACATATATATCAATACTTTTGATTGATTGATTTATTGATTAAAGGAGATCATGATAGACCTATCCCAAAATATCATGGCCTGCCCTATGAGGAAGTATCCAACCAAGTGTTGAATGGTGATTTGTGTATGTTGTATAGATATTCACATTCATGTACGTGTTGGGCTATGTGTTTTATTTACATATATATATATATATATATATATATATATATATATATATATATCTTACAACTCTGGCTCTCCAAGATTCTGTGAGAGGAGTAAGACATTCATTAAAAGCAGACATGGGTGAAGGATGAAATATTAATATCCTCTGGTTGATTCCCTTTGACACCCTTTGTTTTCTCCTATTTCAAATGTTCAGAATGATAGTCCTAATCAGGCAATGTTGGTGCTCTGATCAGCCGTTCTATCTTGATTAGCTGCTATACATCACTGACCAACTATTCCCTCCTCCATTGGCTTCCTCCAAGAGAGGTGCATAAAGGATAATCCCCCTTAAGTTTTGGAGCAGAGCCATCCAGAGTGTGAATATTGCCTAGGTTACACAAATAGATTTGCCAGTGGGATGCACTGATTCTGATGCTTAGCTGCCCACAGAAGGCATAAGAATGGCAATAACAACAAAGAAAGTAGAATGGACATAAGAATGGTCGCATTATTAGAAACTGACTCAGCAGGTCTAGGACTACTTGATCCAGATCTTAATATTGTTCCACTGAAATGCATGGATGTCTCCAGACATGGCATTGTTGGCACAAATGATGCTGGACTGAAAAGCTTCCAGCTCTCTCCTCTGTCCCAGGACACGATCCCTACTGAGTTCTGCCTTTTGAATATCAAAAGTCCAGTTAAGCATCCTTAGCTTGATGACCAGATGAGCAATAGCTTAATAAAATGGAAATTTTCCCGAGATGGGGTGGCATGTCCAATTCTAACCTTACCTTCTTCATTAGGCTCTGTGTCACCAGTAGGTTATTTAGCATTCCTGAGCCTCTTTCTCAACTATAAAAAGGGAATAAAAATTCACAGAAAGGCTGTGATAATATATTTTAGGCATTCTTCTACTCAGCAGTGGGGGGAACATGGAAATAAGAGTCATTGGGATGGGAGTTAATATGAAGGAACTTTAATGTGCACAGCAGAGTGTCAAATCAATCCCATTTTTTAAGCCAGAAAGCTTCAATTTCTACTATTCAGCCTAAAACCCCAAATATGTTTTTTTTCATTTTTTAAGATTCATAACATTTGTTATCTTGCCTTCTCATCATGAATCAGTCTTCAAACAGACAGCTGGCATTTGTGGGAATCTGACACATTAATGTGGACTCTTTGACATCTGACACTTGAGATCTAGCGAATTTCTTGGCTTCTTCGGCCCCTTGAAGTGCCTCTGTTCTGCTTTCATGTTTTCACTGGAGACTCTCATCTCCTTATTCCATTGCTGAAAACTAATTTTCCCCACCAGCAGTTCTATCTCTCTTTCACATCTGCATAAATTATAGCAATCAGGCTAAGCAGGGGGTGTCAGAGAACTTGTTGGAAAGAGTGGTAAGAAGTGAGAAGCCTGAGGGAGTTTATGTTATTCAACATTCCCAATCTCTAGAGATAGAAAAGAGGGAAAGGGGCAAGAGGAAGCAAGAGGAGAACTGGGAAAATTCTGGCTGCACTGCTTCATTTGGCAATTGTGATTTTTATCATCCTATTGACTATTCTTATTTCAATTCTTTGGGATGTTCTTTAAGGTTGTCTACATTGCCCAAGAGTCAAAACACAACTTAAAGCACACCTTTTGCATGAGTCCTTTTTTGATAACCATTCTCACCCCAGCTCCTGCTAATCTCCCATTTTTCCCTCAAAATCTTTTATTTATTTGGTACATTTTTTTTGCTTCATCTGTAACAGAAGAAAAAGAAATAACATTGACTTCCTGAGGTTGTTGTGAAGACCACAGGAGATAAGCTTCAGGTTAAAACTGCGCTAAGACTTTTGGGACAACCTGTTTACTCAAATCACTTTCATATTCTTTGAACAGCATGTCAATAGCAGCTCTCATGAAGAAAACGATGATGGTCCTGATTTCAAGTGTGATGGCACACGGTTCCCCTACCCTGAACAAAAGTCAGGTTTACAAGGACTTTTGTCACTCAGTACCCAACACAGTACTTGGATCATCATCTATATCACTTCAAATTTTGCAGAGCATATTACCTACATTATCTCATTTGGTTCTCCCAATGATCCTGGAAGATAAGGGGTTACTACACTCCCCAATTTACAGATGAGGAAACTGAAGTTGTAAGGAATTAGGTGACTTGTTAAGAATGACACAACTAAGAAGTCTCTGAGTCAGGATTTGAAGTCAAGTCTTCTGGACTTTAAGCCTAATACTCTATCTACTACATTGTTATGAAGATCCTAGCACATAGCAAGTGCTTAATAATAGTTTGATTATCAACTGAAAAGAGTTAATATTTGTAACATGCTATAAGCCTTAAAGAATTACAGAAATGCCATTTCCCCATGAAGTGTAGGTGATAAACATGGTTAACTGTGTCTTTTTCATTTAAAAGGGCTGTTTCAAGAAGCTGAGGGACACTTAGTATAGAAAGCCAGTGAATTCTGTAATTTCTGCCTTAACCTCCTATGTGCTTATATTACTATTCAATTCAACAAACACACTCCTCTGGGTTCCTTCTGTATGCTGAACACTGTGCTGGGTTCTGGGGAACATATTTTTACTATCCAACAGTAAAGTAAAATTCAAAGAATTACAGGTCATGAAATTAAAAGGGATGTCATAGACTATCTAGTTTATTCTATGATGGAACAGGAATCCTCTCAATGGTGTTACCTTCAAAAGTAGTCATTCAGCCTCTACAATAATGAACAAGGTGATCAGGTACAGGCTTATTTCATCTTGAAGAGTTGTTTGGATAGTGGAACTTTGAGGAGATTTTCTTTTGCACAGAGCTGAAATTTTTAGAATTTCCATCCATTGAGGGTTTTTGCCTCTGGGGCCTGGTGGGGGAATATAAAAAGCTAATACCTCTTTCCTATTATAGTCAATCAGTTACTTTGTAGTCAGCTAGTATGTTCCAACCACTGCAACCTCTTAAGCCTTTTTTTTTTTTTTAGGGATAACTAAACAATGTCAAAATTATTGGTGGATTAGAAAGGGGTCTTCCCCAAATATGGGAAAATGTTCCCCAATGTAATGGGCAGATGAGAAAAACGTGTTCTAATAGCCATTAAGGCAGCTGAAGCAGGTGTGTGGAGTACTTAGAGCTTGGTTAGTTATTAAAGACATTAAGTTCATCCACTGTATCCCAGACCATCACCATTTGTTTTGACTTTTGCTTTGCCGCTGGACACAGATGACTGTGCAAGAGTAGGTGAGACCAAAGACTTCAGGCAAATTTGTCTCATTTAAATCCAATATAGAGATGAATCAAAAAATATTACTCATGACATTCTATTATTTTTACCCAGCTTGAAGACCTGTGAAGACATGCAAATGATAAAGCAGCAGATATAGATATCCTGGAGCCACAATCCTGCATATAGGTGGCCCAGACCACAGGGTGATCTTCTCAATGGACTAAAGAAACAGTGGGATTCAACAGCCCCTTATGTATCTGTTTAGACTTTTTGAGGCATGAGGATGGAAATAGAAAAGGTGTCCTAAAAATTGATTGGTTCACCCAATCAGGGTCTGCTGACCACGGCAGGCAAAGATCCAACTGTGCAGTCAAAGCAGAAAATAAATGTACAAAAACTTTTTTATTCCATTCACCATCTGTACATGGATTGTCCACATGCTTGTGAAAAATACAAAATCAAGTAGACCTGAAAGATGAACAGCTCTTGTTGTAAGAAAACTCAGCAAACATTGCATCCAAATAACAGCCCTAAATGAAACAAAGCTGACAAAGGAAGGCCAACTTACCAAAGACTGAGGTGGATACATGTTTTTTGGAGTGGCAACAAAGAAAAATATCTTGAATTTAGCATAGGATTTGCAATCAAAACTAATCAAGTCAACAACCTTTAACACCTTTACAAAGAATGAATGATAGACTTATTTCAATGCAATTGCCCCTTGCAGGAAAGCTACCTGCTGCCACCGGCAACATGAATACTCTCAATATGATAAAGTCTAGAAATTATAGAAAAAAATTTATGAAGATCAGAAGAGATCCTAATCATCACTTCACTGAAAGAAGATAAGCTTATTATGCTGGGTGAGTTTAATGCAAGAATGGGCCAGACATGGCAGGAAAGCCTTGAGATAATAGAGTAAAAAATGGCAATAGCAACAGTTATACAACAGAAGACTTGAGTATCTCATGACCTTCTCATCACAGCATAGTCTTCCATTTACCTAAATGCAATAAAATTATTGGGTTTGCCTTGCAACAAACATTGGCATTTGATAGACTGTGTCATTGTAAGGAGAAGAGACACATAGGATGTTGAAGTAATGACAATTAGTGTGTGGTGCAGAGTGCTGGACTGATAATATTCCTCTCCTCTCTAAGTTAAACATTTGTATTCAACAAAAGCAGCAATGCCAAGTGAAAAGGATTATCAGAAGATTTAATGTCAATAGATTAGAGGCTTCTCCTACTGAGAATAGTTTGTTGCTAATTTGGAGGGAAAGTTGAACCAATATATGGTTGGCAAAAATGGAGCAGAAAAAGAGTTCAGCTTTCAGAGTTTTAATGTACAGAATTATATTTACTCATCTGGGTCAGAATACATGTAAACATCAAGATTTATTTCACAAAAATGATGCAGAAATTCAGAAGTTTCTAACTGAAAAGCAAGAACTCCTTAGGGTTTACCAGAAGAATAGTGTGTGTATCTCCAAAAAGACAACATTTAACTCTATCAAGAGTGCAAGTGAAGTTTAAAGAGATGCAAGAAAAGCCTCATGAAATGGGGACCAGCTCATATCTCCCTTTGGGACATTAACTAGGAGTTGATTTGCCTTTAGGCACATGAAGTCAGGATTTGAGGTTTGTTCACTCTCTCCATAAAAGTTGTCTATGGTCATAGTTCTTTTTGCTTTTTTTTGCTTATTTTTTAAAGGTTGAGATCTGCTCTGAAGGCAAAGGGGTGACAGCCACGTTAGTGTGTCCTGGGGTTGTTGTTTCTGACTGACTGGGGCTGTTGGTACTGGGTAATCATGGTCAAGTTTGTTCTTCTGGGCTTAGTGATTTAGTTGCTTTTTGTATTTTCTTTTGGGGGTTTTGCAACAAATCTGCTAACCACTTGCTTGCAACCAGGACACAATAACCTAAGAGCCTCCCAGAAGATTCCCCTGACACCACAATACTCTGGCTCTATGCCCAGGGCTCCATATGCTGCCATCTGTACTCAGCAGACTGACCCCAGTCCAATTGAAATAGACCTACTCTGAAGTTCTTCCAAGAAATCTTCTTCTGGAAATATATTATATTCTAAATATTTGTGGGTTCTGTTCCTCCAAAACCAGTCCAGAGGCTTAATCTAATGTTAGTTTGAGAGAAGGTCAGAGAAGCTCACAGAAAGCTGTGTCTGCTCTCCACCATTTGACTGGACCCCCAATTTGGTGGTTTCCTTAAAATGATAAACAGTATCTTTCTAAAAAGCATCAGCAAGCATTACATGTAATTAGGATAAGAAAAAGCAATCCCAATAACATCAGGGGTGAAATAAAGTTGCCTGTTACCACCACTATTATTCAAAATAGTATTAGAAATATTAGCTTTGGCAATAAGAAAAAGAAATTGAAAAAATACATAAGAATGAGGAAACAAAACTATCATTCTTTGCAGATGATATGATGATATACTTGGAAAATGAACTAAAAAACAACTAGAAAAATTTAACAATTTTGACAAAGTTGCATCATATAAAAAATATGCCCTCATAAATCAACATTTATGTGTGTATGTACCTATATAATCAGTAACAAAGCCTAGTAGCAAGAGATAGAAAGAAAAATTCCAATTAAAATACTGTAGACAATATACAATATTTGGGAGTCTACCTATCAAAGTAAACCCAACTATAAAAACCCCATTTAAAAATACTTTTCACACAAAGACAGATCTAAACAACTGGAAAAATATCAATTGATCATATGTAGGTTGTATTTAATATAATAAAATGACAATTATAACCTAATTAGTTTACTCATTAAGTGACATACAAATGAAACTACCAAAATTTTTTATAGAGCTAGAAAAAAAACAATGTCAAAATTCATTTAGAAGAACAAAAGATCAAAAATATCAAGGAAGTAATAGGAAGAAAACACAAAACATCTAGCCATACCAGATCTAAAACTGTATTATCTATTTGGTACTGTTTATGAAACAGAGTGGTGGATCAGTGGAATAGGTTACATATACAAAACCCAGTAGAAATGACTATAGTAATCTATTTAATAAAACCAGAGTCCAGTTTCAGGGATAAGAATTCCCCATTTGGCAAAACCTGCTAGCAAAATTGGAAAATGATATGGCAGAAACTAGTTACAGACCATCATCTCCTGTCCTATACTAAGACAAGGTCAAAATGGGTCCATGTTTTAAAATTAAGGCACTAATATCATGTTGGTGGAGTTTTGAACTTATCCAACCATTCTGGAACTATATCCAAAGTGTTTTAAAACTATGCATACTCTTTAATACCAACCCCAAGTTCTTGTTCTTTTTTTTTTTAAAGTATCCAATACATATGCACTTATTATCTTGCAGACTCAAGCCCATCCATGCTTACCCCATTTATGACATATATGTACAAAAATATTTATAATAGCTCTTTTTGTGTGGCAAAGTACTAGAAATCGAGGGGATGCCAATCAATTGGGGAAAGACTGGACAGATTATGGCATGTGAATGTAATGGAATAATATTGTTTTGTTAGAAAGGATGAGCAGTCAAATTTCAGAAAAACCCAGAAGGCTTACATAAACTGATGTCAAGTTAAGTGATCGGAACCAGGAGAACATTGTACATAGCAACATTGTCAAGTAATAGCAACATTTTGCAATGGCTACCTTAGCTCTTTTGAGCAATATATGATCTAAAATAATTCCAAAAGACTCATGATTTAAAATGCTATCCACATCCAGAGAAATAATTATGAAGACTATATGCAGATTGAAGAATATTATTTTTCATTTTTTCTTTTTCTTTTCTTGTAGTTTTTCCCTTTTGAGCTAATTTTTCTTTCACAACATGACTAAAATAACAACATAAAAAAGAACAAAGGACAATCACCAACCACTGGAGCCTATTTTGCTTTGAGGAGTTGTTTGGATAGTGGAACTGTCAGGAGAATTTTCTTTGTATCAAGATGAAATCTAGTTCTGTATAATTTCCACCCATTCATGATTTTAGCCTCTGGGGCCTAGTGGGAAAAAAATTCAAAAGCAAATCCCTTTTCTTTATAATAGCCTTTCAGTTACTTTGTAGCCAGGCACATTCTTCCATCTCAGATTCTTAAATCCCCTTTTTACAAGGTCAAACTTCTCTCTTATTTTTTTAGCTGATATTTGTATTTGATGATCTTCAGGATCCCCATTGCCTTGGGTATGCCCACTACTCCATATTTTCTGACTTACCATCATCTTTTCTTAAAAAACCAACCAAACAAATAAAAAATACAGACCTATACCTGTATCCAAGGTACAGTTTGACCAGGGCAGAGAAGAATATGATTATCATTTCTGTAGGCTTAATGAGGTGTATATATAGCATTGCATTTTCTCATGGAACTGTCATGGTATCATAGAGCTAGATCTGGATAAGATCTCAGACTTCCTCTAGTCTAAGCTCCTCATGTTACCTATGTAGAAACTGAGACTCAGGGACATGAAAGGATTTGTGCAAAGTCACATAGCTAGAAACAGTTGCAAGTAAGATTTATTACAGATTTGCTGATTCTAGGATCAGCACTTTTTTCATTACCCTATATTATTTCAACCTAATTCTTCCCTTCATTGCTACAGTCTCTGAGAAAGAGTATCTTGTTTCCTTGAAAAAAATCTAACTCCTTAAATTTTGGCATTAATGCCATCACTTCTCAGTTATAGGAATATACATCATTAAATCATTTCCATTCTCCTTGTATTTAATATCTAAAACATTTTGTTGATATTTTCTGTTTTTACATCACTTTTATATATCCCTCTCTCCTCCCCATCCAGGGAATCATCCCTTAAAACCAAATTTCAGCAAGAAATTAAGAATTTCAGCAAAAATAAAATGTGGAGAAAGGCAATGCTTGAAATTTACTCTTTGATGGGAGACTCAGCCAAAATACACAGCATTGGCTATTCTGTCCTGGTTCGGAAGTCCCACCTTTGATGTGGAACTTGGTGAAGTCCACCCAGCACAGTGATAAAGCCTGAAGCATTCCAGCCCCAAGAGAGTGAGAAGCTCCTGTTGTCCTCTACAAGAAACTTAGAACAATCTCCCCTGTGCCCTAGGAACAAATCCCAACCTTTAAAATGAGCAAAAATAGGTCTGACCATAGGAAACATTTTTCTTTTTTTTTTTCCTTATCAATTTCCTTGATATTCTTGACTATTTTTTCTTCTAGATAAATTTTATTACTTTTTTTGTAGCTCTACAAAGTAATTTTTTTGGTAGTTTCAATGACCAAATAAGTAAATTAGTTAGAATTGTTATTTTTACTATATTAGCATGTCCTACCCATGAACAATTATTTGTTTAGATGTAACTTTATTTGTATGAAAATTGTTTTGTAATTGTAGTCATATAGTTTTTGGTTTTGTTTTGGCAGCTAGACTCCCAAATATTTTATATAGGATATAGTTATTTTAAATGGGATTTCTCTATTTCTTGTTGCTGGACTTTATTGGTGACATAGAAATACTGATGATTTATGTGGGTTTATTTTATATCCTGCAAATTTGCTAAAGCCATTAATTGTTTCTAGTAATTTTTAATTAATTCTCTAAACCTACCATGATACCACCTACAAAGAGTAATAATTTTGTTTCCTCATTACCTAATCTAATTCCTTCAATTTCTTTTTCTATTCTAATGTTGGTAAAGCCAACATTTCTAATACAATTTTGAACATTAGAGGTGAAAATGGACAACCTTGTTTCACTCCCAATCTTATTTGGAATGCTTCTTATCCCCATTACATATAATTCTTGCTGATGGTTTTAGATAGATGTTATTTTTTTTTAAGAAAAAATTCCATTTGTTCCTATTCTCTCTAGTGTTTTTATTAGGAATGAGTGCTGTATTTTATCAAATGCTTTTTCTGCATGTATTGAAATAATTATATGATTTCTTTTAGTTTTATTATTTATATGTTCAATTATGCTGATATTTTTCCTGATATTGAACCAGCACTGCAGTCCTGGTATAAATCCTGTCTTAGAGATATAAATTTTTTTCTCAGAACTGCTTTGGCTGCATCTTGTTAGTTTTGGTATGTTGTCTCATTATTGTTATTCTCTTTGATGAAATTGTTGATTTTTTTCTTTGATTTTTTTTCATTCACTCATTCTTTAGGATTAGATTTCTTAGTTTCCAATTAAATTTTGGTCTGTTTTTCTATGGTCCTTTATTAAACATATTTTTTGTTGCATCATGATCTGGAAAGGATGCAATCAGGAGTCAATTCTGCCCTTGAATATGAGGGTTTCATGCCTTAATACATGGTCAATTTTAGTGTAGGTTTTATATATCACTGAGGAATGAATATATATATATATATATCTTTATATATATATATATATACATACACATATATTCCTTTCTATCACCATTCAATTTTCTTCAAAGGTCTATCATACCTAATCCTTCTAAAATTCTATTTACCTCCTAAATTTCCTTCTTGTTTATTGTTTTGTTAGATTTTTCTAGTTCTTGGAGTTACCTGCAATATTTCTTGAAGTTTTCATTTTGGGGTCTCTTTTAGGAAGTGACCAATGATGTCTTTCAATGACTATTTTATCCTCTGACTCTAGAATATGAGGAAAGTTTTCCTTGATTTCTTCAAAGATGTTGTCCAGGCACATTTTTTGTCATGGCTTTTAGGTAGTTCAATAATTCTTAAATTGTCTCTCCGGGATCTATTTTTCATGTTTGTTGTTTTTCCAAAGAAGAATTTTGCATTTTCTTCTTTTTTTTCAATTTTTCATTTTTTGACTGATTCTTGATATCTGAGTCATTCTCTTTTATTTGTCCAAATATATATATATATATATATATATATATATTTTTTTTTTTTTGTGTGTGTGTGTGTGTGTGTGAATTATTTTCTTCAGTTGGCTTTTTTGCCTTCTTTTGCATTTGGCCAATTGTACCTTTAAAGGAGCTGTTTTATTTATTATATTTTTTCCCATTTTGCCAATTTTGTTTTTTAAGGAGTTGTTTTCTTCAATATCTTTTTTTTTTCTTGGTCCATTTTGCCAAATTTATTGTTAAAGTATTTTTCCCCTTGGAGGTGGAGTCAATATTGGTGGAGTAAAGGTAGGAACTCATTTAACCTCTCTCCCAAAATGCTTCAAATTCCTTTAAATAATGACTCTAAACAAATTTTAGAGTTTCAGAACACCCTCAAAATTAACTAGAACATTGTACAGTCAAAAAAAGTTAGGTCAGGAGGACAGGTCTATGACACCAGTGTAGCTGGATCCCAGCTTCAAGGAGACGGGACCTCTAAATCAGCAGTAGTGCTAGATGTTTCTGGACACCTTGACTTGGGGAACACCAGGGAGGATTCAGAAGGTCAGTGGAAAGGTCTATGGCAACAGGATCAGAGTCTGGTGTTTAGCCTTAATGCAATCCTTTTAGAGGCCATGCCAGTGCAGCCCCAGTCCCAGTCTTAGGATCTGAGCAGCAGCAAAGCAGAACTCTGTTGATCCAGCAAAAAGGTAATGAGAAGAATGCCTTAAAAAGCTAAATTGACCAATTGGGAAAGGAGGTACAAAAGCTCACTGAGAAAAATAAATTCCTAAAAAGTAGAATTGAGCAAATGGAAGCTAATGACTTTATGAGACATTAAGATACAATAGAGCAAAATAAAAAAAAAAAAACACGAAAACATAGGGGAAAAACGTGAAATGTCTCATTGGGGAAAAAAAAACTAACCTGGAGAATAGATCAAAGAGAGATCATTTTTAAAATTATTGGTCTACCTGAAAGTTGTAATCAAAAAAAGAACCTGGACATCATCTTTCAAGAAATTATCAAGGAAAACTGTTCTGATATTCTAAAACTAGAGGATAAAATAGAGACTGAAAAAATCCACCTATCATCTTTTGTAAGAAATCCCAAAATGAAAACTCCCAGGAATAATATAGCCAAATTCCAGAACTCCCAGGTGAAGGAGAAAGTATAGCAAGCACCCAGAAAGAAACAATTCAAGTTTAGTGAATTCACAGTCAAGATAACACAAGATTTAGCAGCTTCTACATTGAAGTACCCGAGGCCTTAGAATATGATATTCCAGGGTGAAATAAGGCTAGGATTATAAACCAGAATCACCTACCCAGCAAAAATGAGTATAATCCTTCAGAGGAAAAGGTGGTAATTCCATGAAATAGAGGATATTCAAACATCTGTGATGAAAAGACTAGAGCTGAATAAAAATTTGATTTTCAAATATAGGAGTCTGAAGAAACATAAGGAGGTTATCAGGAAAGTGATATCATAAGGATTTTAATGAGGTTTATCCATTTACATCTCTACTTCAGAGGATGATGTAATGGGCCAGAACTCTGAAACCAGGATTTTTATAAGGTGTTAACTAAGTGGAATTGATAATACAATGGTTATCTAGTTTAGCATGGTGATTAATAGTTCTCTAGTTCAGTACATGTACTTAGTACTTAATATAGTTCTACAAGATTGACACCTACAATGATGTAATTATAATAGAGTATATAAGCTGGGATAAACTCAGCCAGAGCCATTCATTCCATCTCCCACCTTTGCGGTGGCTGGAGGCTGGAGTATATGCCCTGGGACTCAGACATTCATTCTATCTCCCACCACCATGGGAGACTGGAACAGACTTGAGGAAGACAGAGGACTGGGGGACAAACTCCCGGACTCAGGGAGACTTCAAGACAGAAACCATCGTGGTAGTCCTCCTGCCTCCCCCACAGAAACCAAGACACATTCTGGAGGACCTCCAGAAAGCTAGCCTGGGCCCCAGGCAAGGAGACAAGACTGTGAAGGAAACAATAAAGATTTTTGGACTTTATCTCTGGCTATTCTCATGGTGATTACTCTGCTGAAATGAAGGCTGGTCCAGAGACCTCCAGAAAACTAACCAGAGCATTACAGGATGATACTTGTAACTCATTAAAACTCTCATTATTATGGCAGTCAGGAGTATAGATAGACAAAGGGTATGGCTGTGAGTTGAATCCTATCGTTTCTTTAATGATGAAATTAAGGATTGAGAGAGGAATGTACTGGAAGAAAAGGAAAGGGAGACATGGAATGTGCAAATTATCTACCACAAAAAAAAAGAGGTAAGAAAAAGTCAATTACCTACCATGAAAAAAGAGGTAAGAAAAAGTGAATCTTACTCTCATCAGAATTGGTTCAAAGAGAAAATAATATAAATAATCAATAGAAGATAGAAATCTATCCTACCCTGCCAGAAAATAAGAAGGGAATGGAATATGGGAAGGGGGAATGTGATAAAAGAGAGGGCATATTGGGGAGAATGGTCAGCACCAAAAGAGTTTAAGGAAGGACAGGGTGAAAGGAGAGAATAAATGGGGGAAAATACAGTTAGCAATAGTAATAGTTGTAGAGGGCTGAAACTATTGGGTTGATGCACTGAGATCAGTACTGCTGAGCACTTGAGGCTAACTTCTGATTGGATGATACTCTATGGGCATATGCTTGGAAAATGGTCCTTTCCACTATCTGTACTGGCTCAATGATTGGTGTATAGAGAATTGTAGGAGGGACGAGGGGGTAGAGTAAAGCTAGCCAGGGACACACTATTGGCAGTAGATGAGGGGGAAGGCGGGTCCAGGAGATTCTGCTTCTATCCTGTTCAATCCTGCATCTAAGACCAAGAATAAAGACGGACTTTTGCTTATCCTGACTCTGGCTGATTCTGGGGTGTCCTGGGTGTTAGTGCAGTTGTTACAAATAGTAATAGAAAAGAATTCTGAAACAAATTTCTTGGATAAGGCATAATTTCTCAAACATAGAGGCAACTGAGTCAAATTTATAAAAAATAAAAGCTATGCCCCAATTGATAAATGATCAGTATATATGATCTGTTCCCAAAGGGCTATAATAACATCACTACTTGGCATGAATACCCAAAGAAATTTTTTTAAAAAAGGAAAAATTGGTGGGACTTCTTGTTAATTCAAGAACTAGCTTGCTCTTTCTATCTATTTTTATTCGATTTTTCCTTTCCTTTATATCTGAGCTCTGCTCTTTGGGTGGAAAGAATATTGTTTCAGGTTTCTTGTGCTAGTGGTTACAGGCCCTTGCTTTTTACCTGATGTTGCACTGATGTTTCCCTGAAGCCTACAGTGTACCCTCTTGTCTGGTTCTGCTTGAAGGGGTTGGGTAGCTTGTGTTTTGCTTTGCTGGAGGCCAAAAAGGTTTGGTAGCTTACCTGGTGCTGAGCTGGGGTTCTAATAGTACTATGTACATATGCTGAGGCCAAATGGGGTGTTTCTCTAATGCTACACTGAAGCACATGGTTGTTTAGTTGATAGTGAATTCCAAATTGCTCAGACCTGTGCTGAGGCCCATGGAGGTCCGGCTGCTGGAGGATTCCAGTTTGGCTGGTGCTTCCTGGAACACATGGTGACTCCCAGAGCTGGAATCCATGGGCTCCCCTGCTTTTGCCAAAGCATGTAGTATTGGTGTTCCTCTGCTCAACCACTCTGGGGCTCAGGATCTCTTGCTAATTTGCTAAGGTGGGGTTCACTGCCTATTGGCTGGGAAGCTTCCTCTCTTGCACTGGTTCCCTGCTCTTTTTCAGAGTGAAAGTTACTCCTCCTGCAAATTCTCCAAGGATCCTGGGTTAAAAGATTGCTTCATCCCTTCTTCTTGCTGGTTTCATCTCTTCAGGACCTGTCTTGGGGTGCTATGTCATGGTTGCCTTGAGGTGAACATGGGAGAGTTACAGAGATTCACTGCTTATTCCACCATTTTGGCCCTCATAAGTGTTCACATAATAATCTAATTAAGAAAAAAAGAAAACAATATAGCATCAAAAAAATAGGAATTCACAACCAATGAAGAAATCAAAGAAATTCTCAGACATTATTTTATTTGTAGGCCAATAAAATTGTCCATCTAAATGAAATAGATATATTTTAACAAATAGAGTAAATACTTAAATTAACAAAACAAAAAATAAAAGATTTAACTCTGTCTTAAATATATACAAAAACTACTTCAAAAAAAGGGAATTTGAAGCTGTTACTAAGTCCCTTCTTTACTACAAATATAGTTTTATACTTGGGGGGGGGCAGTTATATAACAGTGGTTAGAGTTCCAGCCCTGAAGTCCAGAAGACCTGAGTCCAAATTCAGTCTCAGAAACTTATTAGCTGTGTGATATTGGACAAGTCACTTAATTTTGTTCATCTTGGTTATTTTGTTTTGTTTTGTTTTTATCTGTAAAATGAGATGGTGATGAAAATGACTAATCATTACAGTGTCTTTGCCAAGAAAACTTCAAATGGGGTCACAAAGAGTTGGCCACAATTCAACAACAACAATTAGCAGTAGCTGCAGCAACAGTTTCATACCTAAACCAAGGAAACTCAAAATAAAGAATTGAAAATTGTGCAAACATTTTATATGAAATTTTTGCAAGGAGACTATGACTTTATAAAAATCATATACTTTATGTCCAGGCAGGATTTATATCAGAAAAGCTGGACTAATGTATCAACCAAGACACATTATATGAACACAAATATAAAATACTCCTCACATGCACATAAAGATAAATTTAAATAACTGTCAAAATGTTTATTGCTCATGGGTAGATCAATCCAATATAATAAAAATTTAAAATATCATCTAAATTAATTTATACATTCAGTGTCATAACAAAGCACTACCAAAAATTTATAGAGCTAGAAAAATAATAATAAAACTTTTATAAAAAAACAAAAAAATAAGAATATCATAGTAATCAATGAAAAATATATGACTTAGGGAGCCCTAGAGTACCAAATCTCAAACTGTACTACATAGTGGTAATCACCAAAACATTTTGATATGGGATAAGAAATAGGGAGGTTAATTAAAAGAATAGTTTAAGTTCACAAGGAAAAGGACCATAGTAAACTAGTGTTTTATGAAAACAAAGATTCCAGCTATTGGAGTAATAATTAATATTTGACGAAAACTATTGGAAAGAAAAGCTGGAAAGACATCTAATGGAAACTGTTTATAGATCAATACCTCACAACCTATTCCAAAAAAAAAAAAAGATCAAAAGGGGTACATGATTTAGGGATAAGGAATGATATCATAAGCAAATTAGAGCAACAGGGTAAAAACAAAGCAAAACAAAACAAAAATAAAATTTTCAGAAGCATAGATAAGGGGAAGAGTTCATAAGTGAACAAAGTCCTCATTACATTAAATATCTATTCTTTATTTCTGTATCACATGAATAACAAGATAGTAGACATTTTCTTTGATCTCCACAACTCTCAAATCTCCTCCAAACAGAAATTATGTGCCAAAGATAAGGAGACTTCAGCTATTTCCATGGTTTCAGACACCAATAATTCAAAAGAAGGTAAAAACAAAATATAAATTAGGAATTGATGCTCACTGATACTGATCTCATTCACATGCAATAGATCAAGGTGGCACTAGCAAATTTAAGGACTTTATGCAAGCCTATGACAAAATACACCCCCATGTTCTGCTACCTTACCTTCTTCTCTTTCTAGTATCATAGGGACCCTGGCTCTAGGCTGTGGAAGTTTCCTCCGTTCTTAAGAGCTACTTGGTAAAAAAACCTTTTAGGAACAAAAGCAAATAAGCTTTAATGCCACAAAAGCTCTGGACTACCAAAATCTCTGAACTGGGAAAAGCAAGTTCTAAATTTCTGACTCTGGGCCAAAGTACTAAGGAAAAAAGGGAATAGTATAGGTCACTAGACAGGACATGGTGCATGTAGGATGCTGTGCAGCATTTCTCCAAACCTGAGGAAAGAGCACAGCTTCCAAATGACTTGAGTTCAGACTACCCAAAATCATTTGTGGCAGAGAAATAGACTGGTGATTTGTAAATTGCCCATTGGAAGATCAGATTGAAATGCTTTGAGATCTAGACCCAAAGAAACCACAGTCTGAGGGGGAGCAAATTATAAACAAGTGATAAAGACAATAAGAGGTCAAGGAGAGGAAAGACTAAAGGTACCAATGATTACTGGAAGGAAAGATCCCAAAGATCTTCTTTTAACATAAAGAAATAAATCGATTGGAAAAAAACTCAGTAATAACAGAAGAAAATATGGATTTTAGATCCAGTAAGTGAATTCAAGCATCTATGTGTGAAATGAAGGAAAATGATCCAACATTTAATGAAACAGAAGACCCTATAGAAGTTGAGTAAAACATGGTTTCACAACATGCTGTTCTTAAGTCATTTAAAAGAGAAAATTATGAGAACAGGATTTCTGTCCCAAACATCAAAAATTAATGAGAAGTATAAAAAATTGAATCTGCAATGGCAACCTCATGAAAGAAAGGAGATAATAATTAATTGAAAATGCAAATACACAGAAATGAAAGAGCATAGAAGGAGAAAAACAAAAACAAAACAAAATAAAACCAAGGGGGAAAACATTTTTTTTTGCATTTTGTAAGAAAAATATTTGAAGAAAGGATGCACAGAAGGAGCCTGAGCATCACAGATTTCCTAGAACACAATAAGATAAAACTCTTAAAACCATTATGAAAGAAATAAAAGAAGACATTGTCCCAGAACTGCTGAACATAGAAAATGAAATTCCAATGGAAAAAATTCATGGATTACCTCCAGAAAAAAGGTTGCAACCTCCAAGATACATAGTGGTTAAATTTAACAATTCAATAAAAAAATAAGTTCTGAAACTCATCAAGAGAAAAAAGGTTCAAATACAAAGGGAAGTTTATCCATCTAAGACTATTTAGTACTCACAAGAAAAAAGAGAAAGGAATGGGATGATGTGTTACAAAGAGCACTGGAGCTCAAGATGTAGCCAGGGTGACCTATGCTACAAATCTGAGTCTGACAGTACAGGGTAGAAGGGGGATATTTAATAACAGACAACAACATGAAACAGGTTTAGAAAGAAAACTAGAACTGAAGAGACTATTTACACTTTAAACACTCCAAACTACAGAAATAGAAATGAAAGAATAGAGTGAATGAATGCAGACATCAATAGCAACAGAGACAGTAGAAAGATCATCAAGAAATTTCTTTCTAAATGTAAGCAAATAGACAGAGGTGAAGTTGGAACTCTGAAACAGATAGGCCTGAAGAGGCAGACGGGCAGCATCATGTACAATAACCTGCCAATAGGTGGAGGTTTCTTTTGTGGGATTATGTCACCACATGGAAGAGGACATAGAAGGTAGGAGGGGAGCTGGGGAAGAGAGATGAGTAAGTGACGCCCCAGGATCAAACAAGGGTTAGCCATTGGAAGAAAATCATATGATCGCTGGGGTTTCAGAATTCTAAGACCTACACCCTACAGGGGAGTGAGTGAAGAAGGAAAGATCAAAAAGGAAAAAGGAAGACAGCTTATATGGGAGGTGATAGTGCTTACACTCATAAATCTTCCTATGCATGAAGGGAAAGAAGAACTTTACACTAGATGATGCTTGGAGATTTTGGTGCCTTAAAAAGTCTATTTGAGGGGAGAGAGAGAGAGAAGAAAGGAGGGAGGGAAGAAGGGAGGGAGAGGGAGACAGAGATAGACAGAGACAGAGAAACAGACAGAGAGACAGAGATGCAGAGAGAGGCAGAGACAGACACACACACACACACACAGAAAGGAAGAGATAAAAAGAGACAAGACAGAGAGAACTACAGACCAATATTGTTAGTGAATGTTGAGCCAAAAATTTTAAACAAAATCCCATCAAATCTATCACAAAGATTTATCCAAGAAATCATTCATTATCATCAAGTGCAATTTATAACAGGGATATGAGGTTGGTTCATCTTTAAGAAAATAATCAACATGATCATATTAAAAATTAAAACATCAAAAACCACTTGGCCATCTAGCAAATGCAGAAATAGTCTTTAACAAAATACAACACTTTTATGGTAAAATCCTACATAGTATAAGCAAAGATAAACCTTTCAAAACATTTTTAAAGTATCTATCTAAAACCAAAAGTATCATATATAATAGAAAAATCCATTTATACAAATACTTCTAAATGTTTAATAAAAAATGTGTGTTGAACTTTATCAAAATCTTTTTTTTTGTATATATAATGTTAAAAATACCTTTAATTATTGATATAATTATGCTACTATAAATCTCACTTGATTATAAGCTTTAATTTTCAAAATATATTGCTGTAATATTTTAACTAGTATTTTAAGATTACTATAAATCCCACTTGGTTATAATCTATGATTTTCAAAATATATTGCTGTAATATTTTAACTAATATTTTAAATTTTTTGCAGCCACATTCATTAAGGAAATTAGTTTATGCTTTTCTTTTATTGATTTTACTCTTCCAGGTTTAGGTATCAGTAATATTTTCATAAAAGGAATTTGGTAGGACCCCTCCTTTATGTATTGCTCCAAATAATTTATTTAATATTGGAATTAGTTAATTGTTAAATGTTTGATAGAATTCAGTTGTAAATTCATCTGATCCTGATGCTTTTCTCTTAGGAAGCCCATTTAAGATGTAAAGCTAATTTATGGTGTGTTCTATTTCTTTTACTAAAAAAGGTCTATTTAGATATTCTCTCCCTCTTCTGATAATTTAATCAATTTATGTTAATTTTCATAAATATTCTTCCATTTTACTTAAATTGTTAATTTATTAGCATGATAATTGTGCAAAACAACACCTCATAATTGCCTTAATTTCATCTTCATTAGTGTTTTATTTACCCTTTTCATATTTGGTACTGGTGATTTAAATACCAAATCAAATTTATCAATATCAAATAAATCAAATACATCAAACAATATTTTTTTTTGTTTCCTCCATAAATCCACCTCCTAGTTTTAGTATTAATTCAATGGGTTATTTTACTTTCACCCTTATTAATCTCACTACTAAATTCTATAATTTCCAATTTAGTATTAAATTGGCATGTTTTGATTTGTTCTTTTTCTAGTTTTGTTAATTGAATACCCAAATTCATTAGTCTGTTTTCTCTCTATTTTATTGAAAAGTATGCAGATATTTTTGATTTCCTTCACAAGCTAATTATACAATATTTCAGAGTCTGATTCTTTTTGTACAGCAAAATAACGGTTTGGTCATGTATACTTATTGTGTATCTAATTTATATTTTAATATATTTGAGATCTACTGGTCATCCTGCCATCTGGGGGAGGGGGTAGGGGCTAAGAGGTGAAAAATTGGAACAAGAGGTTTGGCAATTGTTAATGCTGTAAAGTTACCCATGCATATAACTTGTAAATAAAAGGCTATTAAAAAAAAGTATGCAGATACAAATTTTCCTCCAATCACTGCTTTTGCTCTATTCCATAGATTTTGATATGTTGTGTAATGATTGTCAAGGACACACTAGCATATCTACTTTCCCAAGTCTCTCAGTAATTATTGGATATAGTTTTAAAATTAACTGTATTAATAAGATAAAAGAGAAATAAAAGAATAAAATTAGGTAAAGATGCAATGAAACTGTCCCTCTTTGCTGGTTAATATAATTGTTTACTTGGAAAACCCAAGCGAATCAGCAATTATACTGAGACAATTAATAGCTTTAACAAAGTTCCAGGCTACAGAATAAATGACCAAATATGATTCTAAAATTCTGTATAAATAAATATAAACACTCTGTTATTGCTTAAAGATAAGATTGATCAATGCAACAGATTAGACAAAGAACATAAAAAACAAGGTTATTAAATAACCCCATGGTATATAAATTGCCTAGGGAAAATCTTCTTATTTTATTAAAAACAAAATGAAACAAAGAACATTTTTTTAAGGAAAACTGAAAATCAGTCTGGCAGAAATTAGACTTAGACCAACACCTTGCACTATCCTTCATGATGCATTCTAAAGGAATATGTGAACCTAATATTGAAGCTAACAGTATAAAATTATTTTGAAGAGAAAGAGATCATATACATCCAAGAGATTTGCATAAGAGACTTATTCTTAAGCAAACCAGAGATAGAGACAATTTAAAAATATAAAGTAGAAAACTTTATTGAAAGTAAAAAGCTTTGGCATAGACAATATTAATGCATCTAGGATAAAAAAAGTAGTTGAATCACAAAAATCTTTGTATCAGTTTTCTATGACAAGGGTCTAATTTGCAAGACACAAACAATATATGTATGTGTATGTGTATGTGCATGTATGGATATGTATATATAGCAATTTATAAATATACATGTATGGATATATATGTATAAATGTGTGCATATATATCATGTATATATGTGTATAGTGTGTGTTTATAGATGTTTACATACACACATTCCAAAGAACTACTACTAATAAAAAAGGCAAATCAAAATACTTCTGAGTTTACACTGTGCAAATTGACAAACATTTCAAAATATTAAGACATTCATTATTGGAGAGGTTGTGGGAAGAAATACATTGTTGATGGAGCTATACAACAGTGCAACAAATTTGGAAAACAATATGGAACTATGAAAATAAAGTTACTGAAATAGCTGTATCCTTTGTACCCCAGCTTCCATAACTAGGTATGTACCAAAAGGAAGGCATCACTAAGAAAAAAGTTCCCATTTATAGTAGTATTTTTTGTAATAGCTAAGAACTGGGATGAAAAAAAAGACCATCAACTGGGGAATAGATATAAATGTACCAGAATATTATTGCTCATAAGAAATTACAGTGATCAATGAATATGAATGATGAATACAGAAAAAGTATTAAAAGATTTTTAGGAATCAGTGCAGAAAGAAGTAAGTAGAGTCAAGGAAAAATATATACTGTAACCACAAAGATTTAAAGATGAACATAAAAATCAAAAGTAAATATGATAAAATTAAAATTTTAAATGGGACTTGAGTGATGAGATGTGAGAAGACACTATCAATCTATATTGATAGGAGGTCTATTGTTGCATACTGAAAATTAATTCAGACATTTTTCAATGTATCGATCAGTAGGGCTGACTTTTTTCCCCCCTCTCTAAAAGATATGATATTTGTCATAGTGTATGTCTCTCAGAGAGAGGGAGAAAGTGGGACACATGGGATACTATTGTGATATGAGCAATAGAAAATGTCAATAAAAATAACTTTTGAAACTATCCTTTTTTTCCTTCTCAGTCTGTATTCAGTTTTGCTAGATAGGCTATTATTTTTTTTCTTTTTTTAAGATGGATTCTTCTTGTTTGTACTCAGAACTCTTTTTGCTTTTGGAATATGATATTCCAAGTCCTCCACTTCTTTATAGTGGTAGCATGCTAAAGCTAATTAAAGCTCTGTATTCTCTGAATTATTTTTGATTGACTGCAATATTTTCCCATTGATTTCGGAGTTCTGGAATTTGACTATAGTATTTCTGGAATTTTCATTTTGGGATCTTTTTTAGGGGCTGATTTGTAGATTCTTTGAATCTCTACTATGGTTGAAATTCTTTTTGAGACAGTTTTGCTTTAAAATTTCTTGAAATATGGTGGCCAGAATGATTGTGGATTTCAGGTAATCCAAAAAATTCTTAAATTACTTTTTCTCTCCATTTTCCAGATCAATTGTGTTTTTCTTAGATATTTCATATGTTTTTTTTCTTTTCATACACACTTACAAGACTATAACAAATCCAAACCTTCTACATATAAAGTCTTAAAGAAAAATAAGAATTGGTCTCAGGCCATGGAAGAACTCAAATGGGATTTTGAAAATCAAGTAACTGAGACAGAAGAAAAATAAGAAAAAAGACCTAAAAATGGTACAATTGGAAAATACAAAAAAGTTAATGAGGAGAATGCCTTAAAAAGAAAAAAAAAGGCCAAATTGGGGGAAAGGTAGAAAAGTTCACTGAGGAAAATAATTCCTTAAAAATTAGAATTGAGCAAATGGAAGCTAATGACTTTATGAGAAATCAAGATACAATAAAACAAAGGTGAAAAAATAGGGTAAAATGTGAAATATTTCATTGGAAAGACAACTGACCTGGAAAATAAATCCAGAAAAGATAACTTAAAAATTGTTGGACTATTTGAAAGTCATGATCATAAAGAGAGGCCAAGGATGATAAAATAGAAATTGAAAGAATTCACTGATCATCTATTGAAAATATTTCAAAATGAAAACTCTTAAGAATATTATAACTCAATTCTGGAATTTCTCAGTCAAGGAGAAAATATTACAAGCATCCAGAAAACAAAACAAAACAATTCAAGTACAGTGGAGTTATGGTCAGGATAACACTAAATTTAGCAGTTTCTACCTCAAAGGACTAAATGACTTGGAATATGATATTTTGGAGAGCAATGGAGGTAGGATTACAAAGAATCACCTACCCAGAAAAACTGAGCATAATCCTTTGGGGGAGGAGGTAAATATTTAATAAAATAGATAAGTTTCAAGCATTCTTGATGAAAAGACCAAAGCTGAATAAAAAAAAAAAAGTTGATTTTCCAAAACAGAACTTGGGAGAAACATAAAAAAGTAATCAGGAAAGCGATAGTCTAAAAAAAAAACAAAAACAAAAACAAAAACCTTAATAAAGTTATTTATATTCCTACAGGGGAGGATGGATACTTGTAACTTAGTACTTTCTCACAGTTAGAAGCAATATATTTGGACAGAAAGCACAGATATAGTTGAATATGTAGGAATAATATCCCAAATAATAAAATTAAGGGGTGAGAGGAATGTACTGGGAGAAAGGGAAAGGGAGAAGTGAAATGGTGTAACTTTTCTGCCATAAAAAAGAAGCAAGAAAAAGCTTTTACAATGAAAAGGAGGAAATTGGCTCAAAAAGTAAATAACATGCACACTCAACATGGGTATAGAACTCTATCTTACTTTGCAGGAAAATAGGAAGGGAAATGGATACAGGAAGGAGATATGGAGTAGCAACACCCTTTTGAGAATGGAGAGGATGAAAGGAGAGAGAGAATAGAATAAATGGGAGAAGTATAGTTAGCAAGAGTAATTCTAAAAATAAATTTGAAGCAAGTTTCTCTGATAAGATAAGGCCTAATTTCTCAAATATAGAGGGAATTGAGTCAAATGTATAAAGAGAGCCAAGTCCTAGTTGATAAACGATCAAAAGATATGATATGTGCCCAAAGGGATATAAATTCAGCATATTCCTTAGCCTAACAATACTGTTATTAGGCATGAATCTTAAAAGGGAATTTTTTTTAAAGGAAAAGGATCCATATATACAAAAATATTTATAGCAACAACACAGAAAATGACCTATATACAAAAATATTCATAGCAGCTTTTTTTCTCAGGAGAAGAAAATTGGAAAATAAGGGGATGCTCATCAATTGGGGAATGGCTGAATAAACTGTGGTATGTGTTTGGGATAAAATATTATTATTCTGTGGGAAATGACAAGTAGGATGCTCTCAGAAAAACCTGGAAAGTTCTTCATAAACTCAAGCAAAGTGAAAAAATAATATTTACAAAGTAATAGAAATGTTCTGGTCTGATCAGCTATACATGACTTTGCTTTTCTTAGTAGTATAGTGATCTATTGATTACTGTGAAGTTCTTATGATAAAAAAATCCTTTCCATACCAAAAGAAAGAAGGGATTGTATTTGAATATAGATTGAAACATAATTTTGAAAAGTTATTTAGACAAGTGGGATGGGAGTACTCAGAAAAATATGCTTATGCTATTCTACCATATTATTCTTAAATTTTCTGTGTGCATATCTATACCTCAGAAATTGATAAATATAGATATTGAGAGAGCTTTCTTTTTCTTGTTGTTGATTCTCCAGACTTAAGAAAGTCATTAAACAAGTGGTAATAATGCAGTCCACATTTGAAATGTGTTGACTTTTTTCAGACATCTAGTTGTTAACCCTTTACCAGCACTGTGTGTGAATCATCTCTTCTTCTCAAATGTAAACTGAATGAGATCAGGGTCTGCTTAATTTTTATCTTTATATCCCAAGTGCCTAGAACAATGTCTGGATATAGAAGAACAATTCTATGTCTCTCAAGTTAGTGTGCCTCAGGAAATTGGGGTTATTCTTTACTGGGGCTCTTTAAAATAAAGTTAGATATCTAATTGTCAAATAAAAAGAATCACAGGATTATAGACACAGAACAAACATTGGATGGGAAGTCTGGGATCATCTAGCCCCATCCTTTAATTTTATATAAGGAAAAAAAAACCTGATATCCAAAAATATGAAATGTTAGTATCATACACAGAAGTGAAATCTAAGCCCTCTTCCACAGACAGTTTTCTTTCAGCTATATGATTCAAATATGCTTTGGACTAGATGATATCTGAGGTCCCTCTAAGCTCTTAAATTTTGTTGTTCTATGGAGAGAGAATTTTTCTTCAATTCAAATAAATTTTCAGCTTTTTTAAGAAGAAAAAACCAGCTTCTTGTTGCAAGCTCATCAAGTTTGAATTTTGTGGATGAAAAAAGGGAGATATGGCAAGTACTCTGGTATTTGAGTTCTAAATTGGGATCCTAAGAATTCATATATTTCTGAAGAGAGACTGAGAGGAAGGGAGAATGCTACAATAAGCATTCATACCCTAGACAAGAAGAGCCTAAGAAAACGAATCTAGTGGAAGAAGGTAGGGAAAGATATTCCTTTGAATGGGGGCATGTTTGAACTCTAAAGGTGTCTACACTTGTCCTTTAACTTCAAAAGTGGAGAGCCTTGGGCTGGGCTTTTGATGTGGCGTAATCTTCTGTTGAGATTTTTTTCTGTGGCTAGTGCTGCCATGTTTAATTTTTAAAAGTATGACAATTGCATAGATAGAGCCCTGATAAAACACCATCTTCATCAATATTCCATTGGGCTTCTTAAGGGAAGCACAGCTGGGTTCTGGAGAGGCAGCAGTATCACTGGAAATGGTCCAAGAGATGAACCACAGCAGTAAACTACTAACTAAGGAAATAAAAGTTATTAGAATTCTAGAGGGTTATCGGCTTAGAGCTGTTAGGGACCAGTGGAGATAACCTCATCCAGAACCAGTATTTAGATATGGGCAAACTATGGCAAAAATAACTTGAGGATAATATAGAGAGTAATCCCTACTTTCTTTCAAAAGGGAGCCCAAGTGCTCCCTTCTAAATGAAGGCTTTGTTTTTTTTTTTGTTTGTTTGTTTGTTTTTGTTTTTGTTTTGATGGCCAAGGGTAATTCCCCTTCAAAATTCCCTTGCATTCATTTATTGTAAACAGCTGGTGATATAGTGGATGGAACAAAGGGCTTAGAGTCAGGAAAACATACATTCAAATCCAACTTTAGACACTTACTAGCTGTATGATCCTAGGCAAATCACATAATATTTTATTGCCCCAGTTTTCTCAAATGCAAAAGGGATAACAACACTACCTACCTAATAAGGGAAAAATCTCTTAGCAGAATGTCTGGCATTGGGAGGCATTCTATAAATGCTCATTCCCTTAGTTCTTCTCAACCTCTTCCTAACAAGGTGCTCTGCCAAGTGAGTGGCTTCTAAGTTTAACACCCATGGAAAAAGCACTGATTGTCCCATATTAATCTGCAAAGGGAGCTAAAGAAGGAAATGTCAAACCCCTCCAGTATCTCTGCCAAGAAAATCCCAAATGGTGTCATGAAGACTCGGACATGCATGAAATGATTAAAAAACAATAGTTTTCTCCAGAGTTCTTTCCCTCACCTTATGGTGGCCTCTTTTATGTTCCCAAAGACACAGACTCTATGAATCATTAGATTATGGGTAGTCATATAGTGTTGACACTGTATATCAGTTCCAAACAATGCCCTGATAAACAAGGATGAGAACACGCCAGCTTCCGAGCCAGAAGTTTCTTTGGAAGACTGCCAGATAGAGGGATGCTCAATCATTATCTGAGTTCTGATCAGAACAAACTTAATTGATAACTGCAATGCTATCAAAATTAGAGCTATGTTAGCCTTTGATGGGACACCTAAACTAGCAAATTATCTCGGGACTGGTATCATAAGCTACCATCCTCAAGCCTCACTTTTGCTGTCAGTAGGAGAGTGAGATTACTATTCTTCAGTAGCTTTCCTAAAGCGACCAGCTGAGGCAGAAGGCAATGAGATAGTGTGAAAGGAACACTGCACTTGGGTTAGGAGAGTGGGGATGAAGACTTGAGTTTGAATCCCAGCTATCCATGTTGTCCTAGAAAAGAACCAGCATGGCATTACTGTATTGGAGTGAAAGCACAATGTGTCCAACAGTGGCTGGTTAGATCTATTTAAGCTTAGAAGTCTCTATGCATAGATAATGCACATGAACATCTTGCCTGGAGAGGTTTCTAGAGCTATACATCTCATGTTACTTTTATGTTTTTCCACTTCTGCTTTGCTCATAGAGCACACTCCCTTCTTTGGTGTGGGCATGCCATGCCAGACAGTTTGGTGCTAATATTTCTCACGGCTCATAATTGATTCCATATTTCTTCAAAAAGACTTTGAAAATGCCCTTTAAAAAGGCCAAAGACATCATCCAAACCCCACATGTTATTTACTAGCTGAAAGACTTTGGGCAAGTCATTACCCTTTATGAACCTTGGTTACTTAATTTCCTTCATGAAGCATCCATGTAATACATAGTGTGCTGAACTTGGAGCTGGGAAGATTTGAAATCAAATACTGCTTCAAAAAATTTCTAGCTGCATAATTCTGAGTAAGTTGCTGCCCTTCTTTGACTTCAGTTTCTTCATCTGTAAAATCAGGGTAATATTAGTACTTACTTCAAAGGGTTTTTGTGAAGATTGAATGGCATAACTTCTGTGAAATCTTTTGCAAACCTTAAAGTGTTATCTAAGGGTTATTATGATTCCTTTTTGAAATGAGGGGGTTTGAACTAGATATAGTTCAATTCAATAAGCAATTATAAAGTCCTTATTACATGCTGTGACACAGTACTCATGCATTAGGCTCTTAAAATACAAAGACAACGTTGAAAGAAATTCCTGACCACGAGGAGTTTATTAAGGGACTACAAAGACGGGGCTACAACATATAAATTACTATGTATTTTGATGAAAATTTGATGAGGATGACAAAAAAAACTAAACCAGGTTTCATGACATGAAATGCTTTTCAGGAAGTTTGGTATGTAAAAAGTCTTTGAACTTAAAAGGCTTACATTCTACTAAGGAAGGAAATGTTTACTTTAGTAAATATATGTAAAATATATAGAAAATGATTACAAATAGCATTTCATGGAGGGAGGAGTCTAGCAATTTGGAGGAATCCTTAAAGATGTCATGTTAAAG
This sequence comes from Sarcophilus harrisii, assembly GCF_902635505.1. NCBI lineage: Eukaryota > Metazoa > Chordata > Mammalia > Dasyuromorphia > Dasyuridae > Sarcophilus > Sarcophilus harrisii. The sequence continues at coordinate 8,029,609 of NC_045429.1, forward strand.
GATGTATTCAAGCAGAAACATGGCAGGAACTAGACAGTGAATTTTGGCAATTTGGTCTCTAGTTCCTCTGCCTCTCCCAAAACAGCCTGCTGTTCTGATCATTCTATGTGACGACCATGCTAGCACCCAGGATACCCCAGAATCAGCTGGAGATAGGATAAGCAAAAGTCCTTAGTGTTTATTCTTGGTCTTTAGGGATAGAAGTGAAGGAGATGGAAGAGAATCTCCACAACCTCCTTCTTCCTTGTCCAGTGCAAAAAGTGACTCTGGCTCATCTTACTCCACCCCCTAGTCCCTCCTACAGTCCTCTGTATACACCAATCATTGAGCCAGCACAGGATAGTGGGAAGGACCATTTTCCAAGCATATGCCCATAAAGTATTGTACAATCAGTAATTAGCCCTAAGTGCTTGAATCGACCTCAGACTCAAGAGTTTCAGCCCTCTATAATTCTAGGTTCACATATCACTTGTTGGAATACACAGGAGGACTGTTGGAATACACGGGAGCCACCTGACAGTGGCTGCTGGAGATCCAACCCAGAATGGATCTCCTCATGTGAGAGGATGATACAAGGATAGTGAAAGGGAGTTGCAGTTCCCTGACCTCTCTGACTGAGAGGCCGTTGCATTGTCTGACCTCTCTCCTCTTCCCCCTGTCTCCAATTTATCCCATTCCCAGTCCACAACACTTGTGTCAGCAAAGGCTGCCCTGCAACTCCTTCAGATGCTATGATCCACAGCTGTGGAGGCTCTTGGAAAATTGACTTGTCTCTCAACAATCACTGAAGCTTACCTTACAGAATTTTCAGCATAAACTTGCTGACATGTGAGATGAGTGCAATTGTTTGGTAACGTGAACCTTCTTTGGCATTGCCTTTCTTTAGGATTGGGATGTAAGCTGATCTTTTCCAATACAGTCTTTTCCTTTTTTTTTTTTTTTTTTTTTGGCATTTTGATTGCAGCATTTCAACAGCATCATCTTTTAGGATTTCAAATAGCTTACTTGGAATTTCATCATCTTTTTTACCCTTATTATTTGCTTCCTAAGGCCCACTTCACTTTATTTTCTGGGATGTCTAACTAGATTAGTAATCACACCATAATGATTATTGATAATATTAAGATATTCCTTAGTATAACTCTCCGCTATATCCTTGCCATTTCTTCTTAACATTGTCTACTTCTGTTCAGCCCCTCCTATTTTTGATTTTCATCACACCCATTTTTGCATAAAACATTTCTTTTATATTTATAATTTGCTTGAAGAGATCTCTTGTCTTTTCGCCCATATTGTATTCTTCTATTTCTTTGCATTGTTTATTTACAAAAACCATCTTACATCTTGCTATTTTCTAGACTCTACATTCCCTTGAAAATATCTTTCCTTTCTCATTTCCTTTTTGCTTTCCTTCTTTCCTCAGCTATTGATAAAACCTCATCAAAGAGCCATTTTGCTTTCTTGCTTTTCTTTTTCTTTGAGATTTCTTTGTTGTTTTTGTGCTGCTTCCTATACAATTTTGCAAAATTCCACCCATACTCCTTTGGACATTCTATTCCACCAGTTATAGTTCTTTATATCCATTCATCACTTGCACTTTATATTCATAAAGAATATTATTTAGATCATATGTGTTAGATATTGTGCGTTTCCCCTACTTTTTTTTCGATTTGAGTTTGAATTTCGCAATAAGAAGTTCATTATTTGAATCACAATCAGCTATAGTCTTAAAAAAAACTGACTGTATATTACTTCTACACCTATGCCGGCAAAATATATAATCAATCTAATTTCACATTTATGTTTTCTATGACCAGTGAGTTATCTTGACAAAACTCTATTAGAATCTTCCCTATTTTATTTTCTTCTCCGAAGATAAATGCCTATATTTCCTTCAATGTAATAATAATTCTTATTCTAATGATCTTTTCGTTTCCTCCTTTAGCATTCCAATGCCCTGTGATGAATGTCAAAATAATTTTTGGCATTATTTATTTATTTATTTAATAGATTTTTATTTACAGGTTATATGCATGGGTAACTTTACAGCATTAACAATTGCCAAACCTCTTGTTCCAATTTTTCACCTCTTACCCCCCACCCCCTCCCCCAGATGGCAGGATGACCAGTAGATGTTAAATATATTAAAATATAAATTAGATACAAAATAAGTATACATGACCAAACCGTTATTTTGCTGTACAAAAAGAATCAGACTCTGAAATATTGTACAATTAGCTTGCGAAGGAAATAAAAAATGCAGGTGGGCATAAATATAGGGATTGGGAGTTCAATGTAATGGTTTTTAGTCATCACCCAGAGTTCTTTCTCTGGGCGTAGCTGGTTCAGTTCATTACTGCTCCATTGGAAATGATTTGGTTGATCTCATTGCTGAGGATGGCCAGGTCCATCAGAACTGGTCATCATATAATATTGTTGTTGAAGTAAATAATGATCTCCTGGTCCTGCTCATTTCACTCAGCATCATTTTGTGTAAGTCTCTCCAGGCTTTTCTGAAATCATCCTGTTGGTTATTTCTTACAGAACAATAATATTCCATAATATTCATATACCACAATTTATTCAGCCATTCTCCAACTGATGGGCATCCATTCAGTTTCCAGTTTCTAGCCACTACAAAGAGGGCTGCCACAAACATTTGTTTTGGCATTATTTCTAGAAGGTGTTGTAACTTTTCATAGAACTGGTTAACTTTGGCTTCTTCAGCTTCAGTGGTTGGGAAACAGGTTTATATTACTCTGATGATGAATGATTTTCCTAAAAATAGAGCACATATCTTTGTATTTTTTTTTAAATTATACCCCAGTACTGCTTTTCTCATTGTTTTATTGACTTATGAAAGCTCTTTCATTTCTTCTAATTCTTGCCCACAGAAGTATATTTAATGATTATCTGGATTAAATTCCTGTCACTGATACTCAAAATTTGATGTTTAATCTTTCCATCTCCCATTTTACTACACCCAACTTACCTTGGTTCATAGATCTAAAATTCCAGATTCTTATCAATATTGATCTTTAAAGCATTTAACTTTCCTTTAGTAACTAGGAATATCCAAAACTAAGCTAACTTTTGGCTTTTGCCCAGCCACTTCATTTTTTTTTTTTCTGAAGCAACTTATGGTTGCCCTGTGCTCTTCCTCAATAATGTATTGGACACCTTTTGACCTGAGGAGATCATCATTCATTGTCATATCTTTTATCATTTTAATACTTCCCATAGTTTTTTTTTGTTTGTTGGTTTGTTTGTTTTTTTGCAAAGATACTGGAATGGTTTGCTATTTCCTTCTCCAGGGGGGTAACCTATTGTCAGAAGATTCTACTATGATCTATTCAACTTGAATAATCCTGAACAATATAGTTCAGCTTCATTGAACTATACAAATCCCCTATTATGACAAGGCAGTAGTCTGATAGGGTTTTTCTTATTTTTTCTTTTTTTTTATTGAAGCTTTTTATTTTCAAAATATATGCAAGGATCATTTTTCACCATTGAACTTGCAAAACCTTGTGTTCCAATTCTCCCCCTTCCCCCATCCCTCATCCCCTCCTCTAGATGGCAAGTAATCCAATATATGTTAAACATGGTAAAATGTATGTAAAGACAATATGTACATACATATTTATACAATTATGTTGCTGCACAAAAAATCAGATCAAAAAGAAAAAATGAGAAGGAAAATAAAATGCAAGCAAACAACAATAAAAGAAGTGAAAATGCTATGTTGTGATGCACACTCAGTTCCCAGAGACCTCTCTCTGGGTGTAAAGGGCTTTCATCATCATAAGATCATTGGAACTGGTCTGAATCATCTCATTGTTGATGAGAGCCACACCCATCAGAATTGATCACCTTATAATCTAGCTGTTGACATGTACAATGAGCTTGTGGTATTGGTTATTTCATGTAAGTCTCTCCAGGCCTCTCTAAAATCATCCTGCTGGTTGTTTCTTACAGAAAAAATAATATTCTATAACATTCATGTGTCATAATTTATTCAGCTAATCTCCAAGTGATGGGCATGCATTCAATTTCCAGGTTCTTGGCACTATAAAAAGGGCTGCCACAGACTTTTTTTTTTTGCACATGTGGGTCCCTTTTCCTCCTTTAAGATCTCTTTGGGATATAAGCCCTGACGAAACACTGTTGGATCAGTGGTTATGGCAGTTTGATAATTTTTTGAGCATAGTTCCAAATTGCTCTCCAAAATAGCTGGATCTGCTCACAATTCCACAAACAATGTATTAATGTATTAGTTTTCCCATATCTCCTCCAACATCCAACATTATCTTTTCCTGTCATCTTAGTCAATCTGAGAGGTGTGTAGTGATACCTCAGAATTGTCTAATTTGCATTTCTCTGATAAATTGTAATTTGGAGGACCTTTTCATATGACTAGAAATACTTTCAATTTCTTCATTTGAAAAGTGTCTGTTCATATCTTTTGACCATTTAGCAGTTGGAGAATTGCTTGTATTCTTATAAATTTGAGTCAATTCTTTATATATTTTAGAAATGAGACCTTTATAAAACCCATAAATGTAAAAATATTTTCCTAATTTATTGCTTCCCTTCTAATTTTGTCTGTATTAATTTTGTTTGTACAAAAACCTTTTAACTTAATATAATCAAAATTATCTATTTTTTCTTCAATAATGATTTCTTGTTCAGTGTTGGCCATAAATTTCTTCCTTCTCCCCAGATCTGAGAGGTAAACTACCCAATGTTCTTCTAATTTGTTTATAATATCACTTTTCATGTCTAAATCATGAACCCATTTTGACCTTATCTTGGTATGTGGTGTTAGGTGTGCATCAATGCCTAGTTTCTGACAAACTAGTTTCCAATTTTCCCAGCAGTTTTTGTCATATAGTGAGTACTTATTCCTAAAGCTGGGGTCTTTGGATTTGTCAAACACTAGATTGTTATAGTTATTGATTATTTTGGACTGTGAACCTAACTTTTCCACTGATTGACTATTCTATTTCTTAGCCAGCACCAAATGGTTTTGATGACTTTATCTGCTTTATCATATAGTTTTAGGTCTGATACAGCTAAGCCACCTTCACTGGCAGTTTTTTTCCCATTAATTCCCTTGAAATTCTTGACCTTTTGTTATTCCAAATTGTTATTATTTTTTCTAGCTCTGTGAAGTAATTTCTTGGGAGTTTGATTGGTATGGCATTAAATAAGTAGATTAATTTAGGTAGTATTGCCATTTTTATTATATTCACTGGTCTACCCATGAGCACTTGATATTTCTCTAACTGATTAGATCTGACTTTATTTGTGTGGAAAGTGTTTCTTAGTTATGACTTTCCCTTGGCACATAAATTCCCAAATAATTTATACTATTGCCAGGTATTTTAAATGTAATTTCTCTTTGTATCTCTTACTGCTGAACATTGTTGGTAATATTAAATAATGCTGATGATTTATGTATATTTGGAAAGACTCCTTTTTCTATTTTTTTCAAATAGTTTGCATAGTATTGGAATTAATTGTTCTTTAAATGTTTGGTAGAATTCACATGGAAATTCATTTGGCCCTGGAGATTTTTTCTTAGGGAGTTGATTAATAGCTTGTTCTATTTCTTTTTTCTAAAATGGGATTATTTAAATAATTTATTTCCTCTTCTATTAACCTGGACAATTAATATTTTTGTAGGAATTCCTCTATTTAACTTAGATTATCAAATTTATTGACATATGAATGGGCAAAATAACTCAATCATTGCTCTACTTTCCTCAGCAGGTTTTTCTAATATTATAAGCTCCATTTTGAATTGCATCCTCAGAGCTAAAGAGATTTCTGAATTCTTGACTCAGGCATAAAACAGTGGAAATCCTCTTGCATAGCTGTTTTTAATCTTTCCGTCATGGACCTCTTTGGCAGACTGATGAAAACTATGGATCCTTTATAAGATAATACTTTAGTTAATTGAAGAAATTGGTTCTAGTGAGAACAAGAAATAATGTTTATACAACCCAATTTCAAGGGCCCATTGAAATCTATTCATGTTGAGAATTGATAAATAAGAGATTAAGTACCACTGGACTAGATGTTTGGAATAGACGGTATGAAGAAAATAGGAACAGGTCAGCATTCAGATTTGTCTGATTAGAGAGGAGACTCCAAGTTGGGAAGAAATAATAAATGAGCTTGTGAGGAGAGGACTATGCAGTGAATGTTGGGTCTTGAGGAAGTCTGCTGGACTTTCTTAGGAGAAAGAGCTCATAATTTGGGATCAGAGCACATGACTCTTCTCTACATTATATGTGCATGGAATATTGGAAATGAATTAACTTCCCCAGGGCTCAGCATTCCTGACTATAAAATGAGGGGTTGGAGTAACTATTTGCTAAGGGCCCTTCCAAATCGAATATCCTATCAATATCTGAACCTAAATATTAAATTGAATTTAAGTCTAACCAAAGGGGAAAGAAATCTGACAATGAGTCTTAGGACCCTCTCAAAGTACTGCATAGAAGAAAAAAATGTTTATTTCTTGCATCTCCAAGCATCAATGGCTCTCTATTACCTAACAAGGTCACACTTCTTTGCTTGCAGTTCAAAGACCTAATTCAAAGATCTAATCTTAGTCTACCTTTCAAGCCTTATCTCACATTTTCCTTCCTTTTAATATAGTTCACACTTTAACAAAAAATGAACTCTTACCATTATTTAAAAAAAAATTCTTAGTGCTTTTCTGAGTGTGGATTTGTCCATATCTTTCCCTACCCTTGGGCTGCATTCACTCTTTCACCTCTTCCACTTCTATCTATTGAAATTCTAGTCATCCTACTTGCCATCTTTTTCTCCATTTCCAAACCACTTTTCCATGGATTCTCCTATCTGAATTTCCCCATAACTTTTTACTTAGATATTTTCTTTTTCACTTGTCTTTCTCACACATGTACTATACTTTGATTATAAGTTCCCCAAAGAGCTGAATCAGCTCCCAATTCATCTTTTTTCCCTAGTGCCTTGTAGAGGAAGGTATCTATAAGTTTGTAAGAGGTAAATGAAGGATTTATCTGGTAGTTGTTTACATAGTTTATATCTCATACTCTATTATGAACACTATTATAAGGCATGTCGTAAATACATTTTTCACTCAGTCTGGCCTCTGAAATTATGCACTACATAGATTAGTTAGCCTTAAAGTGTTTCTATATCCTTCCTTCATCCTTGAAAAGGGAAGTGATTCCAGGCATTGGAGACAGCCAGTAGAAAGGCACTGAGACAAGATATGAAGAGTGATGAATAAGGAACAAAAGTCAGGCCATTTTTAGATCCCCTTTGGTATGGAGGGGAGTCACATTTAATAAGTCAGGGAGAATAGAGTGGGATCATGTCACCAAGTACCTTCACTGAAAAGTAGAAAATGTTCTATTTGATCTGCAGGTCATAAGGAAACACTATTTTCCCTGTGTACTTAACTGAATAGGGTAATAATATGGTTACGTTTTCTCTCTTGTCATTCTCCCTTATTGTCCAACCTTTGCCCAAGTCATTTTCTCTACCTGCAATGAACATCCCCTATCCACACATCTACCTTTTGTATTTCCTCCCTTCTTTCAAAGGTCAAATTTTAGGGTCATGGCCTCCATAAAACTAACCCCAACTCTTCCATGTAATAAAGAACACTCCATGTAATAGTGTTTTTCCCCTCTCCACTTCTTGTTATTTCCCCTAGATTTCTTCTTTGCTTATAGCTCACTTTCTCTTGTATAGTAGCAGAGTCTGCAAATATCATTTCCTCCTCATTAGGTTATATACTCCCTGAAAGTAGTGCCTCTGTCCTCTATATTAATGTACAGAGTTGAGCCCAGAGCTGTGTATATATCAAGTACTTCAAAATGTTTATTGAATACATGAGTCAGTTTCAAGGAAGGACTTGATTTAGAAGATGAATCCATCCTACAACTTCCAAGACGTATAATTTGACCTAAGATTTGTCACCTTAGGGCTAGTGATCTTTGGTATCTCTATAATTCTGAAATATTTAGACTCAACAATGAAGAAGACAGAAATTTCATATACCACCAAAGAAAGAAGAATTTGTTCTAGTAAAAAATCTAGAAAAAAGGTTGATTCCCTTAACTAGGGAAAGATTCATCAAGTTCTAGTATGTTTGTAATGAAATATTACTGCTTCTAAATTAAGTGAGATTGGACATGCAGAATTCAGAGATGTATGGGAAGGCTTTAAAAACTGAGTGTGGAATGAACCAAGCCATGACACCATATACATGATGCTTACAACAATGTAAATGGAAAGTACAGAAAAATAGAAATCAAACTTCTGTAATTATAATGATCACTTTCTATCCCTGAACAAGAAATGAAGAAATGTATTTTCCCTCCTTTAGGGGGAGTTTGGATCAATGAATAAATTGTAGGAATAGATTGATGTGTTGATTAGTTTTGATGAATTGCTTTTTTATGCTCATGACAAGGGATGAGTCCCTGATAAGGGGGAATGGGAGGAATATATTAATGTGACATAAAAATAAAATATGTCAACATTTCAAAAAGAAAGCAAGCTAATGCTATTCCAGAAAGCTGTAAACCAAATCAATATCTTTTCCCTAAATATCCCCAGTGATCCCCAGTCTTTCTGTTTTATTTTGGACAAGGGAATTGTTGTCCTGTATAATGATCTCCTGGTTCTGCTCAATTCACTCAGCATCAGTGCATATAAGTCTCTCCAGGCCTCTCTGAAATCATCCTGTTGGCCATTTCTTACAGAAAAATAATATTCCATAACATTCATATACCATAATTTATTCAGCTATTCTCCAATTGATGGGCTTGTTTGTTTTTTTTGTCCATATCTTACCCTCAATCCTTCATTTTAATACAATATAATTTCCATTGTGTTATCCAATCCGAGTTGAATGCCAACTCTCAGGAACACCTACCATTTGAAGAGTATTAAAAACTGTGTGTCTATGGCCATAATTGTCTTTGGTCTAAGAGAGATGGTCAAATGGTCCTCCTTTTACTAATAATGTGCTGGCCATATTCATACAATAATTAAATTAACAATAAATCATATTTCTTGAACCTTTTAAAATTGCCATTGTTATATCTTAATTCCTACTATAGATAAGAAATACCTTCAACTCGGATTTCTCACATGGAAACTTAATGAATTCCCATCAGTGCTTAGTGTGTCCAGAGTGTGGGAGAGAAAGGGGGAAAAAAATCAATGTTTGCTTAATGCACTTTCCCACTTAAAAATGAATTATGTGTGTTTTAGTAATGGTAGAAGTGAAAAGTCAAAAATATAGGAAATTAGAAGGTAGCTTGAGCTGGGCTGTATTTCTTTTAAAATTTCCTTTTAGTGACAAAGTGGGAAGAATATCTCAGCAAAGATAAATTAAAAAAAAAAAGCTCCCAGTCACAGCAGGTGTCTGATCACCCGGGGGGAAGAAAGATGCTGGCTAGAGCCAGGAAAGCCAAATAAGACTTGTTTTCTTGTTGTTCTGAATCTAACAATTTGATTTGGAGCCAGGAAGAGAGTGGCAAACTAAGTCTGTATTGACTGATTTCCATCCAATTTTGTGCATCCTCTCAAGACACTCTCATGTCCAGATTTTTTAAAAGGAAAAACACATTTTTTTGAAAGATTGGTGTTTTTTTAAAATTTTTAAAACTGTCTTTCTTACTGTGTACTTTTTAGACTAGTTGAAACTATTTGCTGCAATCAAGGGAGATCTTCCTCCCTCTAAAATAATTACCTCCTAGAAGCCCAGGCTTTTGCTGCTTATGTTATTTGGAGAGCTGGAGACAATATCTTGTGGATTAAGTCTAATCCACAGAAAACCTGGAAATATGACTCTTCAGCCTATCTCTTGTAACCTTGGCAAAGTATCTTTTCAATTGATAATTTTTATTTGATCAATGAACTTAGTTAAAAGATGATGTATCATCCAAGGGCTCTGATAAAGGCCTCATTTCTGAAATACAGAGAAAATTGACTCAAATTTATAAGATAGAGGCCATTCTCCAATTGAGAGATGGTCAAAGGGTATGAACAGACAGTTTTTAGATGAAGCAATTAAAATCATTTCTAGTCATATGAAAAAGTGATTTAGATCACTAATGAGCAGAGTAGTGCAAATTAAGACAACTATAAACTCCCACTACATACCTCTCTGATTGGCTAAGATGGCAGGAAAATATAATGATGAATGTTGGAGGGAATGGGGGAAAACTGGGATACTAATACACTATTGGTAGAACTGTGAACTGATCCTGCCATTTTGGAGAGCAATTTGGAATGATGCCTAAAGGGCTCTTAAACTGCATACCCTTTGATCCAGCAGTGTCTTTACTGGATTCGGATCCCAAAGAGGTCATAAAAAAGGGGAAAAGACCCACATGTGGAAAAATGTTTATAGTGGTCCTTTTTATAGTGGCAAGGAACCGGAAACCTATTGGATGCCCATCAGATGGAGAATGGCTGAATAAATCATGATATATGAATGTTAGGGAATATTATTGTTCTATAAGAAACAATCACTAAGATGATTTCAGAAAGGCCTGGAGAGACTTACATGAACTGGTGCTAAGTGAAGTGAGTAGAATGAAGAGAACATTGTATACCCTAACAACATAATTATGTGATGATCAACACTGATGGACTTGGCTCTTTTCAACAGTGAGGTGATTCAGGCCAGTTCCAACGGTCTTGTGATGAAGAGAGCCATCTGGATCCAGAGAGAAGACTGTAGGGAGTGAATATGGATAAAACAATATAGCCTTTTTCCTGTTTTTGCTGTTTGCTTGCTTTCTCATTTTTTATTTCCTTTTTGCTCTGATTTTTCTTCTGCAGCATGATAATTGTGGAAATATATATAGAAGAAATGCACATGTTTAATATATATTGAATCACTTTCTGTCTGGGTGAGGAGGTGAGGAGAAGGAAGGGAGAAAAAATGGAATACAAGGTTGTGCAAAGATGAGTGCTGAAAACTATCTTTGCATATATTTTGAAAATAAAAAGCTATTATTAAAAAAAAGATACCTTAATCAAATACTTATATCAACAAAGAGTTAAAGAACCATTTGAAAAAATAATCTTTTTTGAAAAAAATTATATCTGGTATTTCTAAACCATATCCAACCCAGTGTTAATGACACCAGACCCGGTTTAGTTTCCAAAATTGTCTAAGAGCATGTGAATTCTGGGACATGTGGTCAAAGATGCTCACAAAGATGTATGGCAAGTTGGAGTGTTTGTTTGTGGTTTGGACTCCTACTAGGTCTTTAGACCTAGGAAGATGAAGACGAGGTCTTATCAAAACCTAGGATCTCCTAAGAACTCAAAAGAGAACACTGCTCATAGTAGGCAATTTGAAGACAAAGACTACCATTTACCATTCAAACCATTTACATTACAGTCTGAAAAATTCTTTACATATACTGTCTCATCTGATCCTTCCAATAACCATTTGAAGTAAGTCCTAGAGATAATAAAGCTCCTAGTATTATCTCCATTTTTCAAATGAGGAATTGAGTGTGAGAGAGGTACAAGGAGCGGATAACATAGTTAATAAATGCCTGAAGAAGGGTTCAAACTCAGGTCTTTCTGACTCCAGGTTTCTTACTCTATCCACTGAGCAACCCAGTTGCTGTCCTCACAAAAATGGATGGAAGGAAACAAGATTTATATAAATTTCTACCATGTGCTAGACACTATTTTTCGACTATTATCTTATTTGAGATAACACAGTCCTTGGATTGTGAATTCCTAGATAAATGTACTATTAATTATTGATTGGATTTTTCAGGATCTTTTTTGAGCCTCAGTTTCCTCATCTAGAAAGTGAAAGTGAAAACAATTACTACATTTTGGTCCAAAACCCAGAGATATTGTTACAGCCAAATGAAACAAAATTATGAGAAAGCATTTTGTAACAATAGACAGTGGTGTGCAAATGGGAAGTTTTTTTTTAAATGTCAAACAATTATTTTATGCTTTTATGCAAACATTCCCAGGTATGTTCTTAATATGGGGTGGTTTCAGAATACTAGTTTAAAAATTATGTCCGAATGAAGGAGTCCTACCAAATTCCTTCTATGACACAGACATGGTACTGATACCTAAACCAGGTAGGCTGAAAACAGAGAAAGAAAATTATAGACCAATCTCTCTAATGAATATTGATGCTAAAATCTTAAATAAGATATTAGCAAAAAGACTACAGAAAATCATCTCCAAGATAATACACTATGATCAAGTAGGATTTATACCAGGAATGCAGGGCTGGTTCAATATTAGGAAAACTATCAATATAATTGGCCATGTTAATAACCAAATTAACAAAAACCATATGATCATCTCAATAGATGCAGAAAAAGCATTTGATAAAATCCAACATCCATTCCTATTAAAAACACTTGAGAGTATAGGAATAAATGGACTTTTCCTTAAAATAATCAGCAGCATCTATTTAAAACCATCAGTAAGCATCATATGTAATGGAGACAAACTGCAACCATTCCCAATAAGATCTGGAGTGAAACAAGGTTGCCCACTATCACCATTACTATTTAATATTGTATTAGAAACGCTAGCTATAGCAATAAGAGCTGAGAAAGAGATTAAAGGAATAAGAATAGGCAATGAGGAAGCCAAATTATCACTCTTTGCCGATGACATGATGGTATACTTAGAGAACCCCAGAGATTCTGCTAAAAAGTTATTAGAAATAATCCACAACTTTAGCAAAGTTGCTGGTTATAAAATAAACCCACATAAGTCATCAGCATTCTTATATATCACTAACAAAATCCAACAGTCAGAGTTACAAAGAGAAATTCCATTTAAAGTAACTACTGATAATATAAAATATTTAGGAATCTATCTGCCAAGGGAAAATCAGAAACTTTATGAGCAAAATTACAGACCACTTTTCACACAAATTAAGTCTGATCTAACCAATTGGAAAAATATTAAATGCTCTTGGATAGGGCGAGCAAATATAATAAAGATGACAATATTACCTAAACTAATCTATTTATTTAGCGCTATACCAATCAGACTCCCAAAAAACTATTTTAATGACCTAGAAAAAATAACAACAAAGTTCATATGGAAAAACAAAAGGTCAAGAATTTCAAGGGAATTAATGAAAAAAAAATCAAATGATGGTGGCTTAGCTGTACCAGATCTAAAATTATATTATAGAGCAGCAGTTACCAAAACTATTTGGTATTGGCTAAGGAATAGATTAGTTGATCAGTGGAATAGATTAGGTTCAAGGGATAAAACAGTCAACAAATATAGCAACCTAGTCTTTGACAAACCCAAAGATCCCAGCTTTTGGGATAAGAACTTACTGTTTGATAAAAATTGCTGGGAAAATTGGAAACTAATATGGCAGAAACTAGGCATTGATCCATACTTAACGCCGTACACCAAGATAAGGTCAAAATGGGTTCATGACCTAGGCATAAAGAATGAAATTATTAATAAATTAGAGGAACATAGGATAGTTTACCTCTCAGACCTGTGGAAGGGGAAGGTCTTTATGACCAAAGCAGAACTAGAGATCATTACTGATCACAAAATAGAAAATTTCGATTATACCAAACTGAAAAGTTTTTGTACAAACAAAACTAATGCAGACAAGATTAGAAGGGAAGCAATAAACTGGGAAAATATTTTTACAGTCAAAGGTTCTGATAAAGGCCTCATTTCCAAAATATATAGAGAATTAACTCTAATTTATAAAAAATCAAGCCATTCTCCAATTGAAAAATGGTCAAAGGATATGAACAGACAATTCTCAGATGAAGAAATTGAAACTATTTCTAGTCATATGAAAAGATGCTCCAAGTCATTATTAATCAGAGAAATGCAAATTAAGACAACTCTAAGATACCACTACACACCTGTCAGATTGGCTAAGATGACAGGAAAAAATAATGATGATTGTTGGAGGGGATGTGGGAAAACTGGGACATTGATGCATTGTTGGTGGAGTTGTGAACGAATCCAACCATTTTGGAGAGTAGTTTGGAACTATGCTCAAAAAGTTATCAAACTGTGCATACCCTTTGATCCAGCAGTGTTACTACTGGGATTATATCCCAAAGAGATTATAAAGAAGGGAAAGGGACCTGTATGTGCACGAATGTTTGTGGCAGCCCTTTTTGTAGTGGCTAGAAACTGGAAACTGAATGGATGTCCATCAGTTGGAGAATGGCTGAATAAATTGTGGTATATGAAAATTATGGAATATTACTGTTCTGTAAGAAATGACCAACAGGATGATTTCAGAAAGGCCTGGAGAGACTTACACGAACTGATGCTGAGTGAAATGAGCAGGACCAGGAGATCATTATATACTTCAACAACAATACTATATGATGACCAGTTCTGATGGACCAGGCCATCCTCAGCAACGAGATCAACCAAATCATTTCTAATGGAGCAGTAATGAACTGAACTAGCTATGCCCAGAAAAAGAACTCTGGGAGATGACTAAAAACCATTACATTGAATTCCCAATCCCTATATTTATGCACACCTGCATTTTTGATTTCCTTCACAAGCTAATTGTACAATATTTCAGAGTCTGATTCTTTTTGTACAGCAAAATAACGTTTTGGTCATGTATACTTATTGTGTATCTAATTTATATTTTAATATATTTAACATCTACTGGTCATCCTGCCATCTAGGGGAGGGGGTGGGGGGGTAAGAGGTGAAAAATTGGAACAAGAGGTTTGGCAATTGTTAATGCTGTAAAGTTACCCATGTATATATCCTGTAAATTAAAGGCTATTAAATTAAAAAAAAAATAAAAATTATGTCCGATATAAGGGACCACTGACTTGACTTGAGATGACATTTTTCACAATTCCACATTTAAGAGATGAGCCAAATGAAACAAGATAATTGTGCAAAGATTTTGTCTACTGAGCAGTGCCATGCAAATGGGAACTGTTTTGGAAGGATGTGAAAAACTGCTTTGGGGCAGATAGCAATTCTCCAAGGAGACTTTCACTAATTGGGTGCAGCCCAGGTGTGTGATCTCTCCAACCCCATTCAATGTGTCCTCCAGCTCAATCAGAAAAATAATGAGCTATTTAAGGCTTCTGCATTGTTAATACCTTGTGGGCCTAAATTTCTTTCTCCTCACATCTCAAAGGTGAGTTTTCCGAGCTTACCCTAGACCTCCTGCAGTGAGGCTTAAAATGAAGAAAGCAAATTAGTTGCTATGAATATTGAGCTAAAGAGACGGAGGGCACTGGAGAAATGGAAAGTGGTGTGGGGCAGTTACAGGAAGAAAAGGACTGAGGTCCAAATCTAGCCTTGGGCATTTATTACCTTTATGATGTTTGATGAATCATAACCTTCCTGTGCCTCAGTTTCTTCATCTATAAAAAGAAAGAAGAGGGCATTATAGAAGATGGTTTTTAAGGTTTCCTCTAGAGCCATGATTCTTCAGGGCAGGTCTTGGAATAGCCAAGATTTCTGCATTGCTTCAGAGACTAGTGCCTCTGGAAGGAGAGAATCACCATGAAGAAGTAGATTAGGTACTGGGTTTGGTATCTGGAACACACCTCTGACACTAATTGGAGGAGTTATCCTGGCCAAGTTACTTAACATTCCTCCAAGCCTTGATTTCCTCATTTGTAAAAGGAGAGCATTGGACTTGATTTTTCTAGAGTCCTTCTCAGATCTAAACCTAAGATCCCTGAGTCCCCTTTTACTTGGAACTTCAATTAGGATTTTCCACAGATGTCATTTAGACACCTCTGAGACTCAATAAGATCAGGCAGGCTTAACGCACCTGATCTGATGAAGTGGGAAAATTGACTTTTTGTTTTTTTCCATTTATCTCTTTTATGGAAACCCACAGCCTAAGTCTGACAAGAGAGAGGACAACACCTTTCCAAAATGAAGGTTCAAGCCAAAGGAGTCTGATGCAATGTTAAATGTATCTTTATTATACTTGCATAAACATTTGAATGGGTTCAGAGCTCTGCTGAGAAACAGCTGTTCCCCACTTCCTTCAACCCCACTCCTATGCTTGTGCTATTTTCCCACAAAATGCATTTTCACTAAAAATAAAATATTTAAGGGTTTTAAAATTCTTCCCCAAAATTGTCCAAATATTCATTTTGGAGAGATTAATAATAAAAATAACAGCTGGGAATCACCTACTATGTCAAAATTTGCAAAGTGGTTTACATTTTTCATCTTGTTCAGTCCTTGTAATAATCCAGTGAATAAGCTTCCATTATTATCCCATTTTTACAGATGAGGAAATGGAGTTCAGAGTGGATTGCTTAAAGGAACTCAACCATATTTAGCTCAGAAAAAGAAATCTCCAGATAGCATGATAGGTCTCTTCAATTATTTTGAAGAGCCTTTTTGCGGAAGATGGCACTTATTCTGTTTAGTCCCAGAAGCAGAACCAGGAGTAATGGGTTGCATTTGTAAAGATGCCAGTTCAGCCTCAATGTCAGGGAAAATGTTCTACCAATTCAAATTATCTCAGAGGAGATTGCCTGGAGACCTGGTGGGGATCCCTTTCCTTGGAAGTTTTCAAGAAGACATTCCCATGCTTGATTTGCTTATTAAAGTAAATATTTCTTTCTTACTTGGATCAAAGTGGCTGCTGAAGTCCCTTATCATTCTCAAGCTCTTTTGTTTGTTTGTTTGTTTTTAAATAAAGTTTTTTTTTCTAAGAATATGCAGAGTTTCCAGCATTCATCCTTGCAAAATCTTATTTTCCAATTTTTCTTTCTCCTTTCCTTCCATCCCTCCCCACAAGACAACAAGCAATACAATATGTTAAACATGTGCAATTGTTCTATACATATTTCCACAATTATCATGGTGCACAAGAAAAATCAGATCAAAAGGGGAAAAAAATGAGAAAGAAAACAAAATGCAAGCAAACAATAAAAAAGGTGAAAATACTATGTTGTGATCCACATTCAGTTCCCACAGTCCTCTGTCTGAGTGCAGATGGCTCTCTTCATCATAAGAGCATAAATTACCTTATTCTTGAAAAGAGCCACATCCATCAGAATTGGTCATTCTATAATCTTGTTGCCATGTACAATAGTCTCCTGGTTCTCCTCACTTCACTTAACTTCAATTCATGTCTCTCCAGGCCTCTCTGAAATCATCCTGCTGCTTTCAAATTGCTCTCCAGAGTTTCAAAGAGTTTCAAAGAGGAAAATTTTGATTTCTAAGAAAGAACCTTCTGCCTCTATTGAGATAGTCATATGTTTTTTTTTTTTTTGTTAGTTTGGCTATTGGAACGGCCAATTTTGCTAATGCTTTTCCTAATATTGAACCAGTCCTGCATTCCTGGTATGACTAGAACTTGGTCATGGTATATTATCTTGGTGATAACTTTCTGTAAAACTCTTTGGCTGCATTCCATAAATTTTGGTATGTTGTCTCATTGTCATTCTCTTAGATGAAATTATGGATTGTGTCTATGATTTGTTGTTTTATCCATCATTTTTTAGGATTAGATTATTTAGTTTCCAATTAATTTTTGGTCTATTTTCCCCTGGACCTATATAACATGTAATTTTTATTACGTCATAATCTGAAAAGGATACATTTACTATTTCTGCCTTTCTGCATTGAAGTTTTTATGCTCTAATACTTGTCAATTTTTGTGTAGATTCCATGAATCCCTGAAAAAAATGTATATTCTTTTCTATCTCCATTCAATTTTCTCCAAAGGTCTATCATACCTCACTTTTCTAAAATTATATTTACTTTCTTTACTTTTTTTCTTATTTATTTGTAATTTGATTTATCTAATTCTGAGAGAGCAAGGTTGAGATCCCCCATTAGTATAATTTTGCTGTCTGTTTCTTTTTGCAGCTCATAACTTCTCTAGGAATTTGGATGCTTGGAATCTTGAATGCACCACTTGGTGCATATATATTTAGTATTGATATTACTTAATTGTCTATGGTTCCCTTTAGCAAAATGGAGTTTCCTTCTATATTGCTTTTAATTAGGTTTATTTTTGCTTTTACTTGATCTGAGATAAGCATTGCTACCCCTGCTTTTTTATTTTTAACTTCATTTGAAGCCTAGTAGATTCCTCTGCAGCCTTTTACCTTTACTCTGTATGTATCATTCTGCTTTAAATGTGTTTCTTGTAAACAACAAATTGTAGAACTCTGGCTTTTATATGCTTCTGCTTTATGGGAGAATTCATCCCATTCACATTCTCAGTTAAAATGACTAACTCTGTATTTCCTGACTTCTAATTTCCCCCAAATTATACTTTTTTCTTTCCTTTTCCCCTTTCCCTCCTCCCCCGTGTTTTGCTTTTGATCACCACCTCCCTGAAATAGCCCTCTCCTTTTATAACTCCTCCCCTTTTCTTTTCCCTTTCTCCTTCTAATTCTGTTCTCCCTCACACTCAAGTTCTGTGGTTCCATGATTCTTCAATTGTGCATATAAGTTGCCCAGGATCATAAAAAAGTAAATATCTGAGACAGAATTCACCTTCAAGTCTTTATGACTCTAACCTTAGTATCCCATTCCTTTCCTGAGGTCATTCCCCAGTGCCTTCTTATTCCTTTTTCAAAAACAGTATTGATGATATATTGCATAGACATGAGGCATCTATATCCTGAAGCATAATTTCTACAAAATTTGCATTGTACTCATCAATCCCATCTTTGTATATATGCTTATTTCACCTGGAGAATATTTTGATTTCTTTGTGGTCATTCCTTACAGCACAATCAAATTACATCATATTCATATTTTGGCTAGCTCTTATTGTTAGGAAAGAGGCCAAATGTGCTGATTTTCAATATCCTCAAGATTTTGCTTTCTGGAGTCACCTAGAAAAAGGTTATTCCATTCTTTATATGACAACCCTTTAAAATATTTAACTATAACAATTATGAGTTCTATGAGTCTTCCCTTCTCTATAAATAAGACCACCAGTTCCTTCATGTGATCCTCGTATTATATGAATTCAATTCAATCAATCGAATACATATTAAGTTTCATGATCTGGGACTTGGGCACTGGGTATACAAAAGATCCTATCCCTTAGTCTGCTTATATTTTTCTAAGGCTAGGGGATCAATTAATATGCATACAAATGAGTAAAATACAATGTCAGGTGTGTGAAATTAAAGCAGTAGCCAAAGTGTCCTAGGAGGATTTGAGGAGAGCAAGAAAGTTAATGATTAGGGTGATCTGAGAAGGCTTTAGAAATGATACTGCATCTGAATTTAGTCTTAAAGAAAAAAAAATGATTTTGATAGTGAAAGAATGGATTCCTGGTAAGGGATGTGGTCTTGGTATATGGATGGATTTGGGAGATAACAAGCTAATTTTGAGAATCTATCTTCAAGCAATAGAAATAATAGAATTTGTTATGAAACTATTGTGAAACAGGGTGATTGGAAGGTTGGAGCCATATTGTAAAGAATCCAGTTTTTAAAATTTTTTTGGGGGGCTATACTACTACTGTGATATTTTGGTGTTTTTATTTTTAAACATTTAATTTTTTCTGGTTATACATGTATATTAACTTTAAATATACATTTCTTTATGAATTTTGTTGAGAGCTAAAAATCAGAACAAAAGGGAAAAAACACAAGAAAGAAAAAAATACAGAAAAAAGTGAATATAGTTTGTGTAGATTTATATTAATTTTCCATGGTTCTTTTTCTAGGTGCAAATGGTCTTTTTCTATCCGATGTTTATTGGGATTGTCTTTAATCATTGAATCATTGAGAACCAAGTCTTTCAAACTTGATCATCTTACAATCTTGCTGTTACAGTACATACTGTATTTTTGGTTCTGCTTATTTCACTCAGTATCAGTTCATGTAAATCTTTCTAGGCCTTTCTAAAATCAGCTTGTTCATTATTTTTTAAAATAGAATAATGATATTCCATTACCTCCTTATACCACAAGTTATTCAGCCATTCCCCAATTGATGGGAATCTACTCATTTTCCTATTTTTTGCTACCACAAAAAGAGTCACTACAGACATTTTTACACATATGAGTCTTCTTCCTTCCTCTATAATTTTCTTGGAATGCAAACCCAGTAGAGGCACTGCTGGGTCAAAGGGTATGCACAGTTTGATAACTTTTTGAACATAGTTCCAAATTGCCCTCCAGAATGGTTGGATCAGTTCACAATTATAAATTTTTTTTTGGCAGTTTGATTGGTATAGCTCTGAATAAGTAGACCAATTTAGGTAGAATTGCTATTTTTATTTTATTAACTTGGCCTACTCATGAGCAATTGCCAATTTTCCAATTGTTTAGATCTGACTTTATTTGTGAGAGGTTTTTTGGTAATTGTGTTTCCTGGGTTTGTCTTGGCAGGTAGATGCCTAAATATTTTATTTTGTTTACAGTTTTTAAAATGGAATTTCTCTTTCTATCTCTTGCTGCTGGGCTTTATCAGTAATATATAGAAATATTGATGATTTTTGTTTGTTTTACATCCTGCAACCTTGCTAAAGCTGTTTCCAGTAGATTTTTGGATGATTTTCTAGGATTCTCTGAGTATATATCACCTGCAAAGAATGATAGTTTTATCTCTTCATTTCCTATTCTGATTCCTTTAATTTATTTTTCTTTTCTTATTGCTAAAGCCAATATTTTAGTGTGATATTGACTAACAGTGGTGTTTCTTCCTCTGACTGATTTAGGTGTCAGTACCATATTTGTGTTATAGAAGGAATTTGGCAGTAATCCCTTTTTTGCCTATTTTTCCAAATATTTCGCATAGTATTGAAATTAATTGTTCTTTAAATGTTTCATAGAATTCACTTGTAAATCCATTAAGCCTTGCATATTTTTTCTTAGGGACTTCACTGAAGGCTTTCCCAATTTCTTTTCTTAGAATGGGCCTATTTAAGTAATTTATTTCTTTTTCTGTTAATCTGGACAATTCACAATTTTATAAATATTAATCCATTTCAACTAGATTATCAGACTTGCTGGCATACAATTGAGCAAAACAGCTCCTAATTATTGCTTGAATTTCATTTTCATTGATGGCAAGTTCACCCTTTTCATTTTTGATGCTGTATGATGCATTTTTCCTTTTTCTAATCAAATTAATCACAGATTAATCTTTTTGTTGTTTTATTCATACAATCAACTCTTAGTTTTATTAGTTAGAGCAATACTTTTCTTAATTCAATTTTATTAATGTCTCCTTTGAGTTTCAGAATTTCTAATTGGTATTTAATTGGGGGAAGTTTAATTTGTTATCTTTCTTGTTATTTTAGTTACATGTCCAATTCATTGATCTCCTCTTTCTATATTTTATTCCTGTAACTATTTAGAGATATACAATTTTTCCTAATAACTTCTTTGGCTGCATCCTATAGATTTTAGTATATTGTTTCATTATTGTCATTCTTTTACATGAAATTATGTACTTTTTTATTTGTTTTTTTTGACCCATTTTTCTTTAGAATTAGATTATTTAATTCCCAAATGGCTTTTAGTCTACCTTTCCCTGACTTTTATTGAATGTAATTTTTATTGCATTGTGGTCTGAAAAGGAGTCATTTAGTATGTCTGCCTTTCTGAATTTAATTGTGAGGTTTTTATGTTGTAACAAATGGTCAATTTTTGTGTAGGTGCTATGTACTTCCAAGAAGAAGGAACATTCATTTCTGTCCTTAATCAATTTTCTTGAGAGGTCTATCATGTCTAGGTTTTCTAGGATTCTATTAACCTCCCTAGTTTCTTTCTTGTTTACTTTGTGGGTAGGTTTGTCTGATTCTGAGAGAGGAAGGATGAGGTCACCCACTAGTATAGTTTTACTGTCTATTTATTCCTGTAATGGGCTTAAAATCTTTTCCAGGAATTTGGCTGCTCTACCATTTGGTGCATACTCTTTAGTATTGTTATTACTTCATTGTTTACAATATCTTTTATCATGATGTACTTTCCTCCATTATCACTTTTAATTAGATCGATTTTTACTTTTGCTTTGATCAGAATTGCTACCCCTATTTTTTTCTTCAACTAATGCATAATAAATTCTGCTCCAGGCTTTTATCTTTACTCTATATCCTCTGTTTCAAATGTGTTTCTTGTAAACACTATCTTGTACGATTCTGTTTTTGTTTTTGTTTTTGTTTTGTTTTTTAATTTAGTCTATTTTTTTCCTGTTTATGGGAGAATTCATCCCATTTACATTCATAGTTATGTTTATCAGTTCTGTATTTCCCTCCATCCTATTTTCTCCCCAGTATATACTTTTGTTTTCTCTTTCCACCCTATCCTTCCTTGGCAAGTGTTTATAATCCATCTTACTCACTATCTGCCCTATCTTCTATCACCTCTCCTCTTTTTCATACCTCTTTTTCCTAGTATTTCTATTCTCCCTTCTATCCAGACCTTCCTTTTTTCCCTCTTTCTCCTCCTAATTCTTTATAGGGTAAGATAAATTTCTATATTCAATTGAATGACTAAGTTATTTGCTCTTTGAGCCAAAAAGGATGAGATCAAACTTCAGACAATACTCATCCCCCTTCCTTCTTTCCCTCTAATGTAATAGGTCATTTGTGCATCTTCATGTGATCTGATTTGTCCCCATTTCCTCTCCATTAATACAATTCTTTCCCCACCTTTTAATGTCTTTTTCCTCTTCATGTAATACAATTATTTTCCCACTCTTTCATATCTTTT
Source organism: Sarcophilus harrisii (assembly GCF_902635505.1). Lineage (NCBI taxonomy): Eukaryota > Metazoa > Chordata > Mammalia > Dasyuromorphia > Dasyuridae > Sarcophilus > Sarcophilus harrisii. Next base: position 8,052,329 of record NC_045429.1, read on the forward strand.
TCTTTGATATCATCATATCAGTATCCATTTGCAACCACATCTTCTGCCATGTGATGCCCTCCTCTAACTGCCCCAATAAGAGATACAGTTCTCAAGAGTTAAAGATATAATTTGCCCATTTAGGGCTGTAAATAGTTTAACCTTTAAATAACATATATTTTCCCCTATTTACCTTTCTATGCTTTTTTGAGTTGTTTATTTGAAAATCAAATTTTCTGTTTAGTTCTACATTGAAGATCCATCTCCTCCCTTGAAAAATGATGCTCATTCTAGGTGGGTAATTAATTCTTGGTTATAACCTCATGTTCTTTACCTTCCAGATTAGAGTGTTCCAGATCCTCCAATCCTTTATTCTATATGTTGCCAGATTCTGAGTAATTCTGATTGCTCTCCTTGATACTTCAATTGTTTTTATCTGGAGGCTTACAATATTTTTTTCCTTGAGATTTTAGTTTCTGAATTTTGAAGCAATGTTCTTTGGAGTTTTCCTTATGGAATCTCTTTCTGTAGGTGATTAATGGATTTTTTCAATGACTATTTCCCCCTCTGTTTTTAGTGTATCAAGGGCAATTTTCCTTGAAGTTCTCTTGAAAAATATTATCCAGGATCTTCTTTTTTGTCATGGTCTTTGGCTAGACCAATGATTTTAAAATTGTCTTTCCTTGATCTATTTCCTAGGTTGGCTGTTTTTGTAATGAGGTATTTTTTATTTTCTTCCATTTTTTTCAGTCTTTAATTTGTTTGACTTATTCTTTTATTTTTCAAGGTGTTGTTTTCTTCAGTGGGTCCCATTCCCTTCTTTAAAATTTCTTTGGGATATAAGCCCAGTAGTAATACTGCTGGATCAAAGGGTATGCAAAGTTTGATAACTTTTTGGGCGTAATTCCAGATTGCTCTCCAGAATGATTGGATTTGTTCACAACTCCACCAACAATGCATAAGTGTCCCAGTTTTTCCGCATTCCCTACAATGTTCATCATTATCTTTTCCTGTCATCGTAGCCAATCTGAGAGGTATGTAGTGGTATCTCAGAGTTGTCTTAATTTGCATTTCTCTGATCAACAGTGATTTGGAAGACCCTGTCATATAAGTAAAAATAGTTTCAATTTCATCATCTGAAAATTGTCTGTTCATATTCTTTGACCATTATCAATTGGAGAATGGCTTGATTTCTTATAAATTAGTATCAATTTTCTATATATTTTGGAAATGAGGACTTTATCAGAATGTTTAACTGTAAAGATGTTTTTCCCAGTTTATTGCTTCCCTTCTAATCTTGTTTGCATTACTTTTGTTTGTACAAAAGCTTTTTAATTTGATATAATCAAAATTTTCTATTTTGTGATTAATAATGATCTCTACTTCTTCTTTGGTCATAACTTCCTTCCTCCTCCACAAGGCTGAGAGGTAAACTATCCTATGTTCTTTTAATTTATTTATAATCTCATTTTTTATGCCTAAATCATGGACCCATTTTGATCTTATCTTGGTGTATGGTGTTAAGTGTGGGTTAATGCCTAGTTTCTTCCATACTAATTTCTAGTTTTCCCAGCAGTTTTTGTCAAATAGTGAATTCTTATCCCAAAAGCTGGGGTCTTTGAGTTTGTCAAACACTAGATTGCTATAGTTATTTATTATTTTGTCCTGTGAACTTAAGCTATTCCACTGATCAACTAATCTATTTCTTAGCCAATACCAAATGGTTTTGGTGACTGCTGCTTTATAATATAATTTTAGATCATTTGATGAGTTTTTTTTTTTTTTTTTAAGCATCAAGTCTATGGGTAAAAAACCCTCAAAACTTTTATCTTCAAATTTTCAAGGAGAAAAATAAGTACATAGAGAAAATGTACATAATGAAAGAAAGGGAGAAAAGTCAACTTAAATTGTTATAACATTCTAATAGTTGGAGAAGACTAAGTCTCCTTTCCCTATTAAATATAATAAGTTAAGCAGTCAGATATCATTGAATGCCTATCCAACAGAAATATTTTTTGGTCTTTGTGAGTTTCAGTTGTGGCAAGTCACTGATACACTGAGATCTATTAAAGTTCATTTTAATAATAAGTATAAATGTATATATACATATATACATTTATGTATATCTGTTTATACATAAATATACTCACATATAGACAGGGTATACCCAAAATCTTATAGTTTTAAACTTTAATAACTGAGAGGCTTAAAACTGTACTAAGACTTGAGATATCTTGGATATATATATACACACACACAAATACACACTCATATATACATACATATATACATACCTATATACATATACATACTATATATATATATATATATATATACAAACACACACATATATATGGAGAGAGAGAAAAAGAGAGAAATCTCTATCTATCTATCTATCTATAATCTATGTCTCTCTATATATCCTAAGTATGGAGACATGCGTCATGATTAGCATAGATGTCAAGAGAGTGATTTCTTGTTTTCAACCACAGATATAGGAAGACAATCATAACTGTCATAGAGCTACATGGGGAAAGGACCTAAGAGATGGAATTCAAACACTCTATTTTACACATGAGCCTACTGAGGCTCATAGTTCATGACTGTTAAAGGTCTTATGGGTAGCATTTAACAAAGACATAATTAACTCAGGCTTCCTGACCCTACGAACAATGCTCTTTTCATGACCCTATTCTGCCCTATTGTCTACTTTAAGAGTTTCAATCTGTGTCACTGGAGGGATTTCCCATGATGATAAAACTTTACAATTCTTCCTAATTCAATTAAGAGAATGTGACCAACTATAATAACTGAGTTACCAGGTGGTTTAAGAATCGTTCTTTCCACGATTTTTTTAATAGAGTTTGACCAGGCTGGTGATTACTCTCTGACCACCATGTACCACCACATCCCCAAATGAAAGACATATGACCAATGCCTGGTTTGATGTAGGCAGCTGAGTGGTGCAATGGAGAGTTGGCTGGACCTGGATTCAGGAAGATCTGAATTCAAATTCAGCCTCAGGCATTTGCCAAGCTGTCAGATCCTGGACAAGGATAAGTATTTTATGCCTGGTTCAGTTTTCTCATCAGTAAAAAAGAGATAAGACTAATAGTTACTTCCCAAGAATTGAGTTAACATTTGTAAAGTGCTTTGTAAACCTGAAAGCACCCTATAAAATTATTATTAGTAGTACTAGCTGTGTGACCCTGGTTAAGTCACTTAACCTATCTCAACCTTAGTTTCTTCATCTATAAAATGCGGATAATAATACCACTGAACTCAAAGGTTGTTGCGAAGATAAATGATATTATGTTTTAGAGTGCCTGCAAATCCTAACAGTGCTATGTGAATGCTAGGTATTATTATAATTGTTAGCATTAATTTCTTACACATATGGGATAGGAGACTTTTAACAGAGATATCTGATTTAAAATAAAATGCAATAATCATGAAGGTGACATAATGAGCACATGGAGAGCATTTGATTTGGAGGTCAAAAGACCTGAGTTCAAACCTGGCCTTTCACCCCTCTCAGCCTTCTTTCTTCACCTATAAAATGAAATTAATAATAGCATCTGACTCACAAATTGTTGTAAAGGGTATCATATTTTTAAGGCACTTAGCCTGGTTCATCATATGTACTATACAAATGGGAGCTTTTATAATTATTATTAAATCACATCTCCTTTATTTACCATTGGTATCACAATCCAATCTTTGGATCTTTGAAACTGTAAATATAGCAGCTGCTAAGATACCATTGAATATTTATAATTACTATTAATCTTCTCACGAAGGAATATGTTGATTGCCAATCTGAATGGCTCTTTAAGAGTTGTTGTTTTGTTTTGTTTTGCTTTTTGTTTTGGTGGAAGAGGGATCAACTTTGGAGATCAAATGACCTGAGTAATCTTGGATAAGTTGTTTCATGTGTCGGGATTTCGGTTTCTTCATCTGTAAAATAGTTGAACTAGTATGGAAGCAGGAATTCTTAATATGGAATCCAGGGATTTGTTTTCTTAAAAATATGTTCTTTTGATGAATTTATCTCCAGAAAGTTGGTTTCCTTTATATTGCTTTGTATTTTGTTTTATGTACTTAAACACCCTGATTGGGCAAAGGAGTTCATCTGTAAGCCTCAGCAATTCCCAAAGGATGCAGAACACAGCAAAGGCTAAGAGCTGAAGGATCTCAAAGACCTCCTTCTACTCCATAAATACAATCCCAAGGTCCTAAAATATTCTTGGCTTTCCTATTATGAAGAGGTTCCCTTCACAGAAGCATGGAGGTGGAATGAGTGGGAGAATGGATGTAAGAGTGGGAGGGAGAGGTGATGTATGGGAGAGAGGACTGTTTAGGAACCTCCTGGTTCAACACTGATTCCTCACAAGTCATTGGAACTAGATTGAAGGAGGCACTTTTTGGTTAGTGAATAGAGGTCAGATTCCTCTCATTACAAATGGACTCCTCTCTCTGGAAGAAAGAATGCCTTTTGATTCTTCTCTTGGAAGAAAAGCAGGGGGTTACTGGATCAGAATGTTGTATACACTGTCAGATTTACTCCTTGTGCTTACTGCTTTCCTTTCTTAAAAAGTAACATTCAATCCTTGGAGAAAGTATGGGCATCTGGTAATGATTATGATATAAAAATATAATAATACATATTTACAAATAGCTGACATTTAAATAGCACCTTAGAGTTTGCAAAATACTTTACACACATTATTTCTATGTTGACATCACTTTGTGAGGAGTGCATTACAAGATTTATTATCCTCATTTTAGAGATGGAAAAATTGAGGCACAATAAGATAAAGTTGATTTAGTGATCACACACTTAATGCTACAGGTTACTTTGGAATCTATGACTCAGAGCTCCAAGAAACATGACATTGTACTTCCCTCCCTTCTTTGCAGAGACGCTGCTATATGGGAGGGGGCAGTACATATCATGTTGGACTTGGTTCAGATGCTGGGTTATCTTAATGGACTTTTCTGTCTTTCTGAATTTTTTGTTATAAAGGATGACTTATTGAAAGGGGGCAAGGAAGGGTTACATTAGGAAATGAAGGTGATTTTAAAGCAAAAAAAAATCAATAATTATTTTTTAGGGGGAAAAAAAAAACTTATTTCTATCCATTGTGCCAGGTTACTTCTAATGGACCTCTGAGCACTGGGAGAGCATTTGATCAATACCTTTTAAAAATCCCAAAATGATAATGAATAAAGCTAGCAACAAAATAGATTATAGAAAGAGCAGATTGATTTGAGTCATGGAAACAGTTCTTTGTTTCTGTCTTGGAATCCAAGGCCTTCTCTAAGTGCTTCTTCCACTGTGGATCAATTTTTCTACCTTTCTCAATATAAATTGGAGATCACGATAATAGTAGTCCCAAGGTTCCCAGGAGGATTATGTTCAGAGCTTTGCTATTTTAAAAACACTTTATTAGCACCAAGGAAACCTGTACTGAGAATAGAAACAGAACATCAACCTAACCTCTCTATAATAATCCATGATGAAGGATGTGTATTATAAACAAATGAAATACTAGTTTTGTAATCAAAAGGAAACTACATTTTATGAGAAAATAGACCCACACAAATCATTGTGCAGAGAAAAATACCATTTTCCTTTTTTGCACCATCTCAGGATTTCATCTATGCCCAGTTATTAGAAGTGGGAAATAATGTCTTTCTGTGGCTATCTGGTAGGGCCACTGAAAGTGACTGAAAGTGGCTGTAATCCACTGTAATCATAGTGGATTACAAGCTGAACAGGGACCCACATCCTATCAATCAATTCATAAACATTTATTAAGTACCTACTATGTGTGAGTAATGGACTAGAGTAAGGAGAGACTGAGCAGGTAAATCCCCCTAGTAACTATGCTAAACTCTGGAGATTAAACAAAAAAAAGCAAAATATAGATCTTGCTCTCAAGGAACTTACCATCTAATTGGGGAGACAATGTACAAGCAAACAGGTACAAACTACTGGACGAATAGGAAATAATTAACAGAGAGAAGGGACAGGAAGTAAGAGAATCTGGAGAAGGTTTTCTGTAGAAGGTGGGATTTAGCTGGATTTGACCTTTTCCCTGGGAAGACAGTAGGCAGCATTTAGGAGGGAGAGCATTTTAGGAATGGGAGACAGCCAGAGAAAATACCTGGAACCAAGAAATGGAGTGTCTTCTTGTAGAATTCCAGGAGACCATTGTCACTAGATCAAAAACTTTGTGTCAGGGAGTAGGTGTAAAAAAATGGAAAGGGGAAAGTGGGGAGGTTATGAAGGGTTTCAAATGCCAACTTTTTGTATTTGCTTCTGGAGGCAAGAGGGAGTCAATAGAGTTTATCAAGTAGGGATCGTGGTGGAAGAAATATGATCAGACGAGTGATATAGAAAAATCACTTCAATGACTCATGGAAGGACTAGAGTAAAGAGAGATTGAGGCAGATAAACCTCCCTAGAAACTACTGCAGTTATCCATATATAAGGTGCCTGATGATCTATGCCAGAGATATCGTCTGCATAATGTCAGAGGAGACAAGGGGCATATTGAGGTGAAATCTCTAGCAATGGCAACAATTTAGATCTGGGTCTATAGGAGAGAGATATTGAAGAGTCCAGAAAGACTCTGAGGTACGGGGGTGATGGTACTGGGGTGATGGTGGTATCCTCTACTATAACAGGGAAAGTATATGTAAGGAAGAGTGTTTATGGGGAAAGATGAGTTCCATTTTGGACATGTTGACTTTAAGTTGATGAGGTCACTAAGTGAAGTAGTACAGAAGTAGGATATACTGGGAAGCTAGGTGGCACAATGGATAGAGTACTAACTTTGGAGTCAAGAGGACCTGAATTCAAATCTAGCCTCAGAGACTTCCTACCTATGTGACCCTGGGCAGGTTATTTAACCCCATTTGCTTTTGTTTCCTTATTTGTAAAGTCAATACTTAAATTAATTCAAGCTATTCACTGGAAGTTCAAATACTGAAGCTGAAGCTTAAGTCCTTTGGCTACATAATGACAAGACAGGATTCATAGAAAAGATCCTTATATTTGAGAAAGGTTGAAGGCAAAAGGGAAAAAAAGGCAGAGGATGGGATGGATAAATGGTGTCATAGAAACAATGAACATGAACTTGAACAGGCTTTAAGAGATCATAGAAAACCAAAGGTACTGGTCCACAAAGAATTGGATATGACTGGGCAATTCAACAAAAACAACAGCAAAACAAATAAAATAAAAAAGTAGGAACTTAATAGCATTTTCCCCAATTACACATAAAGATAGTTTTCAACATTAATTTTTGTTTGTCCCCCCCCCCCCAGACAGCAAGCAATCTGCCATAGGTTATTACGTGAACTAGATTTCCATATTTGTCATGTTGTTAAAGAAGAATCAGAACAAAAGGAAAAACCTTGAGAAAGAAAACAACAACAGCAACAAAAAGTGAAAACAGTATGCATTTGGTCACCATAATTCTGTCTCCATCACAAATCTATTGGACTTGTCTTGAATCATTTATATTGCTTAGTAAAATATATCATAATTGATCATCACCCAATATTGCTGCTACTGTATACAGTATCCTCATGGTACTATTAATCTCACTAAGCATCAGTTCATGTAAGTCTTTCCAGATATTTTCTATTACATTCATATAGCACAGCTTATGTAGCCATTCTCCAGTTGATGGTCATCCCTTCAATTTCCAATTCCTTACCATGAAAAGAGCTATTACAAATATTTTTGTATATATTGGTCCTTTTCTATTATTTTTTATGATCTCTTTGGAACACAGAGCAGTAATGCTAGGCCAAAGGAAACACATAGTTTAAAAGCCCTTTAGGCATAGTTCCAAATTGTGCTGCAGAATAGCTGGGTTAGTTCACAACTCTACCAACAATGTATTGGTGTCCCACTTTTCCCACATCCCCTCCAACGTTCATCATTATCTTTTCCTGTCATCTTAGCCAATCTGAGAGGTACGTCAGGTAGTGCTACCTCAGAGTTGTCTTAATTTATATTTTTCTAATGAATAATGATTTATTTTTTTCATATGCCTTTAGATAGTTTTGCTTTCTTTGTCTGAAAGCCTGCTTGTTCATCTGTTTTGACCATTTATCAATTGGGGAATGACTTGTATTCTTATAAATAACAGCAAACTTTCTTAATCTCCTCTGATGCTACTTGTGTGACTTTGGGCAACTCAGTTAGTAAATTTAGACCTCAATTTTTTCATCTATTAAGCGAACAGGTGTGAACATGGCTACTGATATCCCTTTTAGTTCTTGGAAACTATCTTCAGGCCATGTAACAAAGGAGAATTTAAAAAAGGGATGGCCGTCATTATCACACAATCACATGACGAGTATTTCTTGAGTGCCCATCATGTGCCAGGTACTGTGTGAGTTTCAGGGAATACAAATACAAAGAAAAGAAGAATTACTACACTAAATGAACTCATATTTGAATTAAGTGAGGAAAAAAAATACTTGGTCAGTGGTTGTCTTTGTACTTGAAGAGGGCCAAAATGACATGACTATATTTGAGTTGCGTTACAGTGTGTCCGACTGGGGCTGATCAGACCAAGAGGAATACTCTGCCAGAGGTTGGATACAAATAGCCCTTATGAACGTTTGGGATAGCTTCTTTAATTTTGCATATCTTATATTTTGAGGGCTAATTCATAGAGCACAGCACCTTCTCTGTTAAGAACACCCCGTGCTGGGTGCTCTTTGCTAGTGTCTCCCATGTCATAAATTGATTCTAAAGTTCTCAAGAGAGACCTTGGGAATAGCTAGATGATACTTTTATACATTCTTGAGGGCAGGGGTCCTTTTTTGCTTTTCTTTGTCTATTTTTTTAGCACTTGACACAATGCCTGATACAAGTAGGAACTTAATACATTTTTAATTATAGATAATCTAAAAAAAAATACAGACAACAAAATATACCAACATTTTCTAAGGTCCTTTTGTATGGAGAAAAGTATAAGGGATACATTTTAGATGAGTCCTGGTACCTTCCTTCAGGTAGCTTCTAGTCTAGAACAGGATAAGACACTGGCCCAGAGAAGTAACAAAATAAGTCATGTTGCAGGCATTAGGGAATTATAAAATAGAGCTCCCCAGAGGGGCTCAGGGTCATAAGTGTCCTGGGAGAGGTAGATATAAAATAGGGAAGGAAATAGGACATTAGTATGTTATAATCATCATTTCTCTTTTGAAGTGGTCAACAATGGGTCCTTCCTTTGGCAATCTGCTGCTCACATTGTACCTAATCCTACAGATTTCCACCATTGCTTGTAGTCCAGGCTTCTGGGTCAAGCACGGCAAATTCCTTTTTCCTTTAATATTTAAACATGGCTATCATGTTCCCTGCAATTGTTCTTCTCAGTTGGCCAAATGTAGTTCTTTTTTGGTTTGGTTTTTTGCTTGTTTGTTTTGCTGAGGCAATTGTGGCTAAGTAACTTGCCCAGAGCCACACAGCCAGGAAGTGTTAAGTGCCTGAGGGCAGATTTGAACTCAGATCCTCCTGACTTCAGGGCTGGTGCTCTATCTACAGCACCACCGAACTGCCTCTAAATGTAGTTATTTTAAAGAATCCTCGTAGGGCACATTCTTCTACATTGAAAACTTCTATCCTGCATCCTTCTGGCTCGACTTGGGTTGTGTCCATTTTGAATTTCATAGGCCCACATTTCATTTGCCCTCCACATTGCTTTCTGGCTATTTTCTCACCATCCAATAGATTCATCTCTATCACATTATTCTTCCCTAGGCACTACTCCCCAGAGGTCTTGTCTTTCACGTTGGAAGGCAAGTTCCCTGACAGTATAGCTTTCTATTCAAGGCACTTCCATTTTGAGTCTTCCCAGATCTTAGAACAGTCTCAGTTCATAGCAAGAGTTTAAGAATGTTTGTTTATTCATCTATCTTCTCCTGTTCTCTCCCCATAATAATTTCCATAGTCTGTCTGGCCACATTATAACTAGTTTATAACTTTCCTAAGAACTGGTGCCTAAAACTTAATCCAATATAGTAGATGGGAACTGACCAAGGGAGAGTGTTAAAGCTCTTAAAAATGGATTTAGAGTAAAAGGGGGGAAATCCTTACTCTCAGGAAATCACACGCATATAGTCCAAGAGAACCTCAAAAATCCCTTTTTGCTAAGTAGGTGCAAAGTTAATATATTTTATATTATTTATATATTTTTTATAAATTTATATATATATATATAATATTTTATATAAATAATGTATATGATTTTAATATAGAATTAAAATATATAAATATGCATATATTTATAAATATTTAAAAATAAAATATAAATATAAATAAATATATATATTTATATATTCCTGAAGAATTGGCGGTTTTATCAGCACCTTATAAATTTTTGTTGCCTGGATTAAAATCCCAATTGCTCCACCTTAGTTATAACTCTGCTTGACATTTTAGAACAATTGTTGTTGCTTAAAAATTTCCATCCTGTCTGACCCTCCCTGATCCATTTGGAGTTTTCTTGCCAAAGTTATCGGAGTGGTTGGTCATTTCTTCCTAGTTACTTAATAAATGCTTTAGAACAATTAGTCAAACAATAAGCATTTATTAAGCAGCTAACTATGTGCCAGATTCTATGTTAAGCACTGGGGAAAATAAAGACAAAAGGTAGACCCTACCCCTGAAGAAGTTTCCTGCCTAATGAGGGAGAGAGCATATAGACAACTATGTACAAACTAGATATGAACAAGATGAATTGGAGAGAATCTCAGAAAGAAGGTACTAGAATTAAGAGGGGTTGGGAAAGATTGGGGAAGAAAATGGGGTTTAGTAGGAACTAGCTAATCAGAGCAGAAAAGGAGAGCCAGAGAGATGGAAAGTCTTGTTTGTGGAATAGTCAGAAGGCCAATGGCCCCGCCATAGAGGATATGGTAGGAACTAAGATGTTAAAAGAATAAAAAGGTAGGAGAGGGCTGGGTCATGAAGGGCTTTGAGCACCAAACAGAGCATTCTGCCTTTGATAGAAGCAGCTAAGAGCAGACAGAAGAAGGAATCATCTCCATCCCTCATCAGGTGGCTGAGCTTCCAATCCCCATTTCCTGAAGGAGGCTAAGGGCTGCTTCCTGATTTCAATGAGAGATACCTTAATCAGAGCCCTTGGCCCACACTGTGCTCTCACCTTCCAAGTGCTTTATTTTGGTCAGGTGTTGGAGGCTGGGAACAAATGTGCCATGCAAGGGATCCATGTGAAAGAGGGAAAGGTACATCAAACGCCCACACTTGCCACTCACAATTTGAGTGATGAAATACAGAGGAGTTGTGCCAAGGAAGGCAGGGGAAGGGCAACTGTCGCCATTTTGAATCACTAGTTTCGGCCTTTCTTTGAGGACCTGTGAAAACTGATCTGAGCTGAAAACCTTCCCTTCCCTTCCCTCTCCCCTCCACCCAATACAGGGTAATGACAAATGTCCCCCTGAGTATTGCAGCAAAGATTTAGAGCTTAAAGGGCTTCTCCTAATCATAGAATCATGGATTTGCTCCAGGAAAAGAATCTTACAAACTTTTTATGCTAAGCCCTCCTAACTGGAGAGATGAGGAACCTCTGAGAAGGATCATCAAGATTCCCAGAGCCAGGATTTGAATTCAAGCCAGCTGGCTTTAAGTCTATCACTTTCTGCTCTCCTTTGTTGTGTTTCACCTCACTTAGCCACAGTGTGACTTTTCTGCCTCTTCTGAGGATCCAATCAAAAACTGTGCTTTGTCTGGTCATAATAACCACTGTAGCAATTCACAATTATCAAGTGCTTTGGGCATCCCAGGAGTCTTGTGCTGGGCCATTTCTGTACTTTATGACATCCTTGGCAATCTTGGGGTTAATGAGTGACAGAGAAAAGAGCCCTGGTTCTGAGATCAGAGATCAGTCAAGTGCCTTGCACACCTCGTAGGGCGAATTTTGGTGTGGCACTCTGGGAGACAAGTCTCTGTGCTAAAGATTTCTGTGAAGTCAGGGGATTGGGGGAAGCCTAGAAAAGAATAGAGTTAAGTTAGGCTACAAAGTCTCTGAGGTCTCTCCCAGCTCTAGATCTATAATCCTATGAGCTTGTAATACTTTGTAAGATTCTTGCTAAGATAATTAGTAGTTTTGCTAAGCACTTTACATATAGTATCACATTTGATTTTCCTAATAATCATGCAAGATAGGTTCAATTATTATTATGCCCATTTTAAAGATGAGGAAACTGAGTCTGAGAATAGTTGAGATATAGTTGAGATACTTGTTTAGACTCACATGGCTGTTAGGTATCTGGATTTTCACTCAGATTTACTTGACTCCAAGTTTGGATATGTGTGCTATACCATCTGACTCTCTGAATGGGTTGGGTAGAAGCAAGACCCTCTCTTAGCTCTAGTCAGTCAATACAAGTAGTATCTCCAAATACGTTATAGAAGTCAGGGAAATGTTTTCTATTTGAAAAAGAGTAGGAGCCTTTTGATTCACACATGCAGCACCCATTGAGTTCTGTGGACTTCCTATCCACAAAAGGGAACAGTCATCCTGCTAGAAATAGAATCAGATACTGTCAGAGGCATCTTCTGGAGTTCTCCTCAATCTCTGTGTTTCTCTGTGTCTCTGTGTCTGTATTTCTCTGTCTCTGTTCTCACGTTATCTCTCTGTTTCTGTCTCACTTTCTTTGTATTTCTGTCTCTCTGAGTCTGTCTGTGTCTTTGTCTCTCTGTGTCTCTGTGTCTTTGCCTCTCTCTGTTTCTGTCTCTGTCTCTGGCTCTCTGTCTCTATCTCTCGCTCTCTCTGTTTCAGTTTCACTCTCTTTGTATCTCTGTCTCTCTGTGTCTTTCTCTGTCTCTCTGTGTCTCTGTGTCTTTCTCTGTCTCTCTGTGTCTCTGTGTCTTTGCCTCTATGTTTCTGTCTCTGTCTCTAGCTCTCTGTCTCTGTCTCGCGCTCTCTCTGTTTCAGTTTCACACTCTTTGTATCTCTGTCTCTCTCTGTCTTTCTCTGTCTCTCTGTGTCTCTCTGTCTCTGCCTCTCTCTATGTCTCTGTATCTCTGTCTCTCTCTCTTTCATCTCTCTCTCTCACTTTCCTTTCCTTTCCAGTCATCCATGAGAAAATGACCTTTATCTTTTTCTCTGAAATTCTCTCCCCCCTCCCACAAGTTAAAGGGGGTGTCCTTGCTGCTGCTCTCAGCCTCTTCTCCATTTTCTTCCTCATGTTTCCTAAGAGTTGGGAAGTCCACATAACTTCCTGTTCAACCATATACTATTGTGCTTCTGATAGATACCGATTCACGCTAAGCCCTAATCTGTGAATAACTGGAAGCGTGTAGTATTTGGGGATCATTGTTCCTTCTGATTTCATTATCCAGAAGGCCTTTTAGATAGCTTTGTATATTTGTCCTGGGCTGGGTCACTTGGCCTATGTGCCTGGGAGTTTTCAATTTGCACAAGTTTTCTCTTCATTTTTGCTATAATAATATGATATTTTCCCAATGGTCTGTGGGGTTGAACATTCTCATTCAATATTTTTTCTTAGTGAGATTGTGCATTTATAGTATGGAATTTCAGGCTCTAGGCCCTCTTCACCGCTGACTCCACTCTCCAGACATCTTCTGCTCCTCCTCCTTGTCTGCCATCTAGAGCCCTCCGTCCCTAGACTCAGTTTTCCTGCTTGGTGACTGCCTGCCCAGCACCGTTGGGGAGTCGCTCCAGCCAAACAAAGCCTTTGTCTTTCTCCTTCTCTCTTCCTCTTAAACTCGGCTGTTTGGCTCTCTGGGGTGCAGTGGTTTTCCCCTAGAATGTAAGCTTCTGTAGGGTGGGGGCCAACTTGTATCTATAGAGGAAAGCATGGGGCCTGACAAGCACCGAGAGCATAATAATGTTCTATATACTTATCCATTTATCTTCTATTCGATGGCAAGAGGATCCTAAACACCCATGACACATGGCAGGTTTGGGATGTGTTTTAATGAAAATGGTAGAGGATATTGGGCACATTTTCTCCAATGTTACCCCATCCCTGGCTCTCAACTTTAAATACATGCAGTTAACAGGTCTGACAGGTGAGTAGAATGTATAACATAAGGAAACATGACAATATAATATAATATAATATAATATAATATAATATGATATGATATGATATGATAATATATAATATAATGCAATACAATGTGGTGCAATATGATACTATGATATAATAAAAACAACATAATACAATATAATATAATGTATTATAATGTCTCATGTCATATATCATATACAATGCAATATGATATAATGACATAATATAATATAATAAAGATAATGTAATATAATATAATGTAGCATAACATAACACAATGTCATCTCATATCATATTTGTCATATCATATTTTGTAATACAATGTAATATAATAAAATACAACATAGCAAAGCAATATGATACAATTCAATATAGTATAATGCAATATAACATGACATCATGTCATATGAATCATATCATATAATGTAATACAATGTAATATAATGCAATATAAGGGGATATAATAATACAATACAATATAATATAATGTAACATAATATCATATCATGCCATGTTATATAATATCATAAAACATAATGTAACATAACGATGTTGTTGGTAAGTTGTCTCAGTTGCATCTGGTTCCTTGCAATCCCATTGGATGTTTTTTTGGCCAAGGTAATCAAGTGGTTTGACATTTCCTTTACCAGCTCATTCTGCAAATGAGGAAACTGAGGCAAACAGGGTTAAGTGAGTTGTTCAGGGTCACACAACTAGCAAGTATCTGAGACCAGATTTAAACTCAAAATCTTTCTGACTTTAGGGCCAGCTCTCTATCCACTATGCCACCCTGCTATCTAACATAATGTATAATGCATATAATAGAATGTATATAATATAATACATATAATTTATGTAAATAACATAAAAACACTATACATAATATATAACATCATATCTAATATACATAACAATATACTATACAATCACATAACAATGTATATATGACATAACATAATATATATAAAACATATAATATATGAGATGATATTACATAATACTCATTTTATGGATATAGAAACTGAGGTTCAGAAATGATTATTTTATGGCTTTCCAATTTAGGCCTTTTTCCTCCTTGACTTCTTCAGAATAATACCCCAGTGACTCCAGTTGTCTCTGATGTTTTTCATACCTGACTCGGTCCGCCCCTCCAGTGTGACTCCCCCCATACCCTCCTCAGAGTTCACAACGAGGGTGCAGCCAATGAGCTTCCGACCATCGCCACTTTGCACAAACATTAAGTTGGCCTTCATGGATCCGCTGGGCTTTGTTCTGCCCTAACAGCTCTAACTCTAGGTCTCAGATCTGCAATTAGCCTGACAACTTTACAAACTTTAACGATGGGAAGTTTGGGAAGGTGCTACAGCTGTCATTATCCACATGTGCAATGAGGAAACAGGCGACTTGCCCGTTCCTGCATCATAGAGCTGGGATGTCTCCAGGACACTCTTGAAGTCCAGGCTGGTCTCCTATTTTCCAGGCCAAGTGCCCTGTCCTATATAATGCTGACTCACTTCCGTATATTGTATGGGGCTAAGTCAGGGAAATTTGTGCAAGATGTCCTTGATTCATTTTCCTTTTGTGGTTATTCACTGGTTTAGTAGCGATTCCAAGGACCTCTGCCCATGCTGTTTTCTTGGCAGAGATACTGGAGTGATCTGACATTTTATTCTCTAAGATGTATCACTTCCCACCCCCTAGTCATACAAATGTCAAGTGAAGGCAGATTTGAACTCAGATCTTTCTGAATTCAAGCCCCATGCTCTATCCACTGTACCATCTTGTTCCCTGGTTTTTCCTTAAGAGTTAATTATGCGTTTATGAAGGAAAATGAAATCATAGATTCTTTTTATTTTCTAAACAGATTTTTCTCTCTAAAGCACTTTTCCCCTCTACAAAATCCAACTATAAAACCCTATAAAAAGCATATTTGTCAATTTTACTGGAGTTCTGTTGTGTTGCTTCTCGGTCATAAGAAGGATATGACCAAACCAACAGGAAAAATGGAAGAACTATTGACAAAATCTTCCAAACAAAACTCCAGAATAAACCAGAGCAGCCAGTTCTAGGCTAGGCTTTGGGCTAGAGGTCTCCCAGACAGGAAACACCCTCTATCAGTGCGGCTCAGAAATTTGTCTGCCATTTATAGTCCCAGGGAGTAGATGGGGGCCCAGAGTCCTATCATCATTATTGGCTAGAAGCAGAACCCAATCCTAAATCTCCCTTATTCCAAAATTAGGAGGTGTGCTGGACTGGAACTTGGAAGCCTTGGAAGTCAAATCCTGACTCGGCTAGTTAATAGCCATTTAACCCTGAACAAATCACTTAATTTCTTCCTGACTTGCTTTACTCATCTGTAATGGTACTAATAATAACACCTGCTTCCCAAAGTTATTATATGACTCAGAGGAGATAATATATAAGTGCTAGTTATTATTATTATTAAATATAGTTAGACAATTTCTGACCTCTCTTCCTATCCTGAGTCCCCAGGGTTTGGGGACGCTGAGTGCAAAGCCAGGGTTTCCCCACTTTATAGTTTTCATTTTAATTGTATAGCTCTCCATGAGAGGCATGTGGCCAAGGCAATAGGGAGCTGTCCAGGAAAGCCTGGGGTCATGTCTGGCCTTTGTGACTCAGGCCAAGCCAACCTCTCTACTCCCCATATCACTTTCCAAGGCCACAGTTGCCATTGAGAAAACAAATAGCTCGTAGTTTGTCCAGAGTCAGGATCTGAGCCCAAGGCAGCATTAGACTTGGCTCTTCTGACTAGAAATTGTTTTTGTCTCGCCCCACACCATGTTGTTTTTTCTTTATGTTACTTGCTCACAATCATATCGGTAATCAGTGTCAGAAATGGGATTTGAACCCAGAGCTTATGAGCCCAAATCCCTCTGTTCAAGTTGTCTTCTGATCTCTCCCAGTCCCTTTCACAAAAGACTTTCAGATACAGGCCCCCACTTGGATCATGTTTTACCATTTGCTGTCATCTTATCGGAGAGTGTATAAGTCTCTTCTTTGTATACCCCAAGATCAGTCCCTTCACATGCCTACATTTTTTCTCCTGAGGCAATTGGGATTAAGTGACTTGCCCGGGGTCACACAACTAGGAAGTATTACGTGTTTGAGGCTGGATTTGAACTCAGGTCTTCACATGCCTATGCTTTTTGCTGCCTTTTTCATATTTTGCAGGCCTCTCACTCCTTGAATCTCTGTGCCTGACTCCAGCCCTTCCTGCTGTGATTTTTGCCTACCCTCTGGCATGATGTCTTTCTGGATATTATGTGACATTCTACCTGGTCTCTGACCTCCTGCCTCCTCTGATTTTGGGTTTTGTGAGTGTGCTTTGACTCACCATCCTGCACTTCCCCGAGGCCTTTCTTGTCCTTCAGGTCTTGTTTTTGTATCTCTTTCTGGACCCATAGCTGCTCAGTCCTCGATCTGCCCCAGAGCATCAATATTTTGTAACAGTTACTTCCTTTTACTTTTCACAAGTGGGTTTGTGCTCATAAAATAAATCTAGAAAGATAAAAAAAAAGGTTGGGTTCCTTCTACAGCTCTGACTTATTTTGGGGCTGAATACTTGATTAAAAGGTGATTATAAAACATATCCAGTTCCACTTACATGAATTTGAAAAGCTTTATGCATGAACAAAATTAATGCAACAAAGAAGAGAAGTGATTGATGGGGGAAAATAGTATTTGTATCCTATAGCTAAAAGTATGATATCTAAAATACACAGTTTCCTAGCCATTTCCAATCCTCCTCTGGAACTCAGATTTTGCTCCTCGAACCATGAGCTGGTCAGCTTATCTGATGGGTGAAAAATGTAATGATGAAAAAGCAATACCAACACAAGATTGTGAAGTTAGGGGCACAAGATGCTTTAGAAGGCTCTGAGGATTGTGTGAGCTGCCTAAGATTGTACAGGTTGGTAATAAGTCTAAGTGTCAATGCCTATATTGATATTCCAGTGCTCTAATTTCAAACCCAGTTCCCTTTCTATTGTTCCACACATCCTTCTTTGATGAGTCAGAGGCTGAATTCATAAATGAATAAATAAACAAAAGTGCATCATTAAACACTTACATTGTATTGTTCTAAGAGCTAAACATGTGAATGCAAAAGCAGACAACAGTACCTGTCAGGGAACTTTCATTAAATGAAGGAAATAGCAAAAATAGGGGAGTAGTAGCTAAGGACACGAGTCAGAAAGTATTAGGGATAGTGAACCTGTAGGGGAGTTTTAACATACTCCATCCAGAATTCACTTCATAAGGTCCATGTTTCCACAATTAAAGAGACTGAAGGAAGAGTACATTAATGGGAAGGAAGACATTTAACATTTGGCTAGAGAGGAGGGACTGAAATGAAGGCTGATAGGGACATCCTGAGATGGATGAGAGAATCGGTCACCAATCTGGAGATGAGGCCCCTTGGGTCTGGTCTCTATTACTAGGAAAGTGGTCAGTGAAATGGAGGCTGTGGAGGAGGTAAGACCTGGGTTCAAATCCTATCTTAGGAACTTGCTAGTTGTGTAACCTTGGATAAGGAGGAAAAAAAATTGTTGAATTAGATGCACCAACAAGTAATGGTAAATCCCTTCAAAATAGAGATTTTTTTTTGCTTCTGTATTCCTTAGAACAATGGGAATTCTTATTGATTGGTCAGTCTTCAAGCCATTGAACAAATGACATCTGGAACAGTTAAATCTTGGCCTCCACCCTCAGTCTGAAAGGAATCAAATAGTCCACATACAACCATTTCCCAAGGAAAACTTTGGTTCTCTTTGAGACTTTTTTATTGATCTTTTTCTATTCCTGAAGAAGTAAAACATTATAATACATGTTGAGAGAATTTTTCTTGAAGAAGATACTAGATTTGTCTGGAAGACCTAGAGTTCAAATCCTTGCGACTTGTGTAACATTGCTAATTGTGTCACATTGGGCAAGGTTACACGACCATCACTGAGCCTCAGTTTTCTCATCTGTAAAATGAAAATTCACTTATTTATTCAATCAGCACTTCTTAAATGAGATTACGTATCAGGCACTGTGCTGAGCTTTAGCGTAAAACCAAGAGCTTACATTAGGTAGAGAGAACATATTCATGGAGAAGGAAATATGAGATCTGTGTGGGAAAAAAAAAATGAAGTGATAGCCCCTGCTCTCTTATGGGGATGTTGCAAGATGCACTGAGATGATTCATGAAAAACACTTTGCAAACACACAATTGCAGTGTAAATGTGGGATATTACTATGAATCTTGTTGTCATCCTATTATTAGCATCATGGCATAATCCATAGAGTGCCAGTCTCCCTCAGGGTCCAGAAGACTTGGCTTCAAGCCTGGTCTCTGACAAGCAATGATGCTTTGACCTCTCCGGTGCTTAGCAAAGTTCCTGGCCTACAGCAGACCCTTAATCAATGCTTATTGACTGACTGACTGACTGAACCTGAAAATATCCCCAGATAACTCAATAACAATACGAGGCAGAAAGGATATCGAATTGCATTGGCTATGGGAAGCTTTCCCACCAGAAATTTGCTTTGCCAATGAAATCACAGCCCTAGACTCCCAGAGATATGTCCATTTCTTTATATTTATATAGGTTTGTGTTTACTTCACTTACATACATTTACATTTGTTTTCATAAATATTATAATATGCCTGTGTATATTGAAATCCATTTATTCATATAACTATGTCTACATATTGTACATTACATATATAAGTATACTGTGTATATCTACATACATATGCACACAGAGAAAAATTGAGAAAGATAGAGAGGAGAGAGAGAGAGAGACAGAGAGAGAGACATAGAGAGAGAGAGAGAGAGAGAGAGAGAGAGAGAGAGAGAGAGACATAGAGAGAGAGAGAGAGAGAGAGAGAGAGATTTATGTATTCTCCTTGTGTAGTTGTCTTTATCATCATTCAATGACATGTTTGGTATCCTACAGTGGGGAGCTCTGACAGAATTCAACAGAAGCCTATACTCCATTAAATAAACAAACAAATGAATAAATAAATACATTCGACTGAACAGCTCCCAAGATCTCTAGCCAGCCTCATTTGGTTCCACTCACATATACAGCCTCAAAAAGCCATTGCAACCAGGCCAGAGTATTTTCTTTACTAAAAGGGAGGTAGAGTGTTGAGGTTTGTATAGAGAAGGCACAGAAGAGTAGGGAGAGAAAGAAATGATGCTTCCTTTGTTCCAGCATCCAGGCACCATTCCTTCACTGTTATGCTGAAGTTGGAAAAAAAACAATAAAAAAATCATGCATGAGGAATTTTCATGATTTCTCTGGTGATTTTTTTTTCTTGGTAGAAGTGGGAGGGTGGAGAAGAGAAACAATACCACAGTGATATCGAATATCACAGCCCAATTTTGGTGGCTGATTAGGATAATGATCTGGAACGTGCCTTTCATAATGTAGCTTAGTGGTTTGAGTGTTGAAGTGAATTTGAATCCAGCCTCAAGCATTTACCAGTTGTGTGATGCAAGTCTCTTGACCTTTGTCTGCCTCAGTTTCTTCATTGTGTGAAATAAGAAGAATTATAATGCCTGCCTCCCAGGGTTTCCTCCAGGGTTTTTAAAATCAAATGAAATAATATTTGCAAAATGCTTAAATCTCATAAAATTCTTTATCAAAATGAACTATTTTATGTAAATGTTAAGTATTATCTGGGAGTCATTGTCTGGAGGGGAGAAAGTTTTCCCAATCTTTCATATCTATCTATTAAGACACTTCAGCATCTGGTTGCTTTTGTCTCTCCCTTCATCTTCTGGGTGATTTTTTATCACCCACTTTGTCACCTACCTGTTAACAGATGAATAAAAGAATTGCATTCTGGTCATGAATTGTATTATTCAGCAATCTGTTTGTGTGCGATCAGTTTTGATGGGGAATTTGGGTAGCCATAGAAACATGGGGTGGCTCAATCTGTTGCATTTTTATAAAATGAGAACGTTCTCCCTCTGATTCCTTGGTAAGTCCCATGCTTCCTGTCCAACGAGCAATGAAACTATACACCTCTGTAGCCTAGAAACTCATAATCTGTTGGTTAAAGTGCCCAGTGGAAGAGTTTTTAAAGTGACTCAGCTCCAGGGCCAGAAAAACACCACCCAGAGCAAAAAAACCTGGCTCAGAGGTAATCATTATGGCGTTCCAGAGACCATGAATCTCACAATATATTTGGATGTGCAGGGCATTTTGTATCACTCCCTTTCTCTTTGTCAAGGATAGTCTCAGAGAGTGCATTGTATCTGTTAGAATGTACATTAAATCCAAGGAAGACAGGTAGCCCATGAAGAATAGAAGTTATATGCTCACTTTGTCCAAATTTTTTTCTATTGCTATTCCTATGAAACTAAAGCATTATTTCCATGGAGAAAATCTCCTAAAATGAATTCAAATATTTTATTTATTCATTTGTTTGTTCATTAACTCATTCTTCCAACAAGGTCCCTCTTGCATTTTCTCCTCTCTTCAAATCATTCTCTTCCAAATGGTCAAAATGTTATTAGACCATGTTATTCTTTTGCCCAAAAGCTTCAGTGGTTCTCTATTTCCTCCAGGTAAAATGCAAGCTCTTTCTCAGCATGGCACTTGAAGTCCTTCACAGTGTGTCTTAAATCTATTTTTCTGGTTCTTTTGCACATCATTCCCTTTCACATATTTTAACTGCTGACTAACCTGGACTTTTTTGCTGTTTCCTAACCTGGACATTGCATCTCCTAATCACAAAGGGCTTTGTAAACCCTTGCAAGAAATGTCCTATTCTTTAGGAAGTTTTTTTTTTTTTTTTTTTTTTTTTTTTTTTTTTTTTTCTCCACCTCTACCTCTTAGACAAACCAGATTTCTTTAATGGACAATTCAGGCTCTACCTTTATTCAGAAGCCTTCCCTGATCATTTCATACTGGTTATTAAGGATTAATGCTCTATCTCTTCCCTTCCAAATGATCATGATATATTGATATATTCCTCTGGGGAATTCCATATACTTTCCCATTGTGGGCAAGAACTATTTTTTGTGTTGTGTTTATTTCTGTAATTTGGGGAACACAGTAGATGCTTAATAAATCTTCATTGGCTAAGGGATCATCAAAGTTATGCCAGTACCAATTAATCAATCAATAAACAAGCATTTGCTAATTTTTAAACTACGTGCTTAAACGCTGTGCTAAGCATTGGAGAAAGCCATTTCAAGGAGTCCTCAAGAAGCTTGTGTTGGAAATAGAACCCCGACTCCAAGTTAGAGCAGCTTCCAGGATGGGTCAATTTACTGATAAGAGTTTCACCTTAATTAAGGACACAAAAACTCATCACTAGGTTTTCCATAGAATTTTTCATTTTATTTTTTCCAGGATTGAATGTCATTCTAGACCATGTGAGAGAAGCCATAATGGAATAATGCTTTTTTCTCCTCCAACCTGAAGTCAGGATGATCTACGTTCAATTACTTCCTCAGATATTACAAGTTATGTGACCCTGGACAGGTTTTGGACTCTGAGAGTCCATTTCCTCATCTGTAAAATGAGAGGTCTATGCTTCTACTTCTATGATCTTATTCTCTTACAAATGGCAGATCTATGAATATACCTGAACCATTCCATATGTCATTAAGCTTTTCCTGTTGCTCAGACAGCTATAAGGATAAAAAAAGATCCAGCTCGGGATTTTAAGGAGCATGACTTTCAGCTGGAATGACTTCTGGAGAGGAACATTTTGGAAATCTGCCAAATGTTTTTGTAGAAGGATACTTCAAAGGAGCAGCTACTGTTGTGCAAAAAAAGCACTGAACCTGTGTTCAGGAGAAAACTGGGTTTACTTCCTGTTTGAAAAATTAATTAATTGTATTACTCTGGATATAGAGCTAGTGGGTCTCGTCTTGAATTGCAATTCTGTAACTTAAGCACTTGTAAGATTTGGTCAAGTCAATTAATTTCCATGAATTTCAATTTCCTCGTCTGTAAGATCCAAGAGTTATGCTAGATGTCCTTGGTCATTAAAATCTCTTTCATTTCTAGCCATATATTTCTATTATCCTAAGCAGTCAACCTCTCAGAGTCTCAGTTTCTATTTCTGGAAAGTGGGAGTAAGTCTAACTCCCATAAAGTTTTGTTTTGGTACTCAGATAAGATAATGAATGGATAAAGAAAGCATTTGCTTAATAAGTGTTTACTAAATGTAAAGCACTGGATAAGGGCTGAGGATAGGCACTGAAAAGTAAGACAGTTCTTGTTCTCAAGGAGCCATATTCCAATGGGGAAAAGAATACATATGGAAGGTTTCAGCTGCAAATCAGATGAAAAGGTCAAATGGTCCTTTGTCAACTTTGAGGTGCTGCATAAATTACAGTTATTACTAATTAACTCTAGTTGACCTTTCTTATAAGCTCAAAAATTCTTGTATCAAATGTGCTTTAAAATGTTCACTCTTGTACAATAACACATATCTATGTAACATATAACCTATATAATATATTACCTATGTGTGTATAAACATTATATACATAGATATATGCATACATACATATAGATCTGAATATATCCTCTAACAACATAAATGCTTGACTCTTCTCCAATTTTGAAAAATGAAATCCAAGCAAATGTTTAGGTAGGAAATGCAGACTCTTCTTCCTCGGTTCTTCTGTATGTTAGATCCTTGGAGTGCTTTGAGAGTGTTTAAAATTTAATTTTATACATAGACTTCTGTATTAGATTTTAAGCCCTTTATTGACCTTTAAGGAAATGTTATTTCTCAATAAGATTCCAGGAGTCAAGTTATAGAATGGGAAAAGTCAAGAAAAGCCTTTAGTTGGGTCACATTGACTACCCTGCTCCCCACTGCCTAAAGGCCTATGGGATGTCATACCTAAATGTATGGCACTTAGATTTCACGCCTCCTCCAGGGAGGGTCTCCGGTGCTTTTCAAGGCAGTTGGGTATCTAGGTACTGCCATTGAATCCTGATGGTGTTCCACAATTATAAGAGCATCCCCTGCATTTCAGTTCCATTTAGTCCCTAAAAAAATAAATTTTTCCAAGAAATTATTTAATTCAAAGGGATAATAATGACTGTGCCAACATACTCCCTGACATGTGGGTTATAATCCACACCTTTCCATACCACCACAGTTAATGGGTAGGTGAAAAGGAGCAGCTTCAAAATTAGTTGGGGTCTCTATCGCACAGTCCCTCCAAGGCCAAAGCTCCCCTTGAGCTTGAAGGCCAGCATCCTAACTTCTCAGGGCTTTATGATGGATTGGCAGGCTGCCATATCTCTCTGGAGTCCTACCTCTGAGGTGACTGTGGCTTGATTTTGGTTGGGAGGGATTATCTTTTGTATCTATAATTGAGAAGGAAAAATGAAGCAGAGGAGAGATTCCAGGGATAGGGGGCAAGAAGACTATCTCCCCTAGTACAATTCACAGTGTCTAGGCTGAGAGTTAATCTCTGCCCTCCTTGGGTTCCAAGTAGGGAAGAAGGAAGACTTTTTCAATTTGGCACTTCCAAAGACATCCCATATCCTGGCCTTATAGTCAATCCTACCCACATGGTAGGAAAAAGCAGCATTCCCAGAAGATGGTCCCTCTATGCTAAACAATCTGAGCATCATTCAAGCTCCCAATTTCATTTATTTATCCAAATGCATATACATAAATACACATATACACATTATATATATTATATATACACATATATACAATACACATACACACACACACATATGGAAAAAAGAGATCTGGGAGTATCCTCTGACAATTTTAAGCCATGTGGCCAAGTCAATACCCTTCCCTGAGCTTTGATTCTTTTTACCATAAAAGGGAACCATGTTGCTTGTGGCACTGACTTCACTGGGCTGTTGTGAGACTCAAATTAGTCAAAGCCACATAAAGGTGAGGGTGAATTAATTGCTGATCCTTCTCTAATTGAAGGCAGTTCTTAGTAAAACATGGAATTCTTCCAGATTGAATCAGTCAGACAAAATTGGGTGTGAAAAGGAGCCGCTGGTGGGTGAGAGATTTGGTCATTCTCTGAAGACTTTACATAAAAGTGAAGATGAAAGAGTGATTTGGAGTGTCTTAGAGAAGAAAGGAAATAGTGAGGATATCAAGGGCTTAGCTACAAGTCCCTGGAAGTCCAGAAACAAATAGAAAAAGGAGAAAGAGGACACAGGACTGAGCCCTAGCAGGGAAGGATGTTGCTAAGGAGGGACATTGTCAGGAATCAGAGTCCAGGACAGGCTGCTACTACCACTGGGATTCACCCATGCAAGGACTAGAGAGTGATACACAACATTTTTAACAATGTTTTAAACAATATCACTTGTTATTTTTGTTATGTTATTTGCCTTTTGTTTGGTAGTCTGGGAAAGCTAACTGTCCTGCTTTATTCAGTCATATTTATTATGCTTTAGGTTATTTTTCTTGTTGTACATAAGGGTCACAAGAACTGAGAAAGCCTCATTCTGGGTTTCAAATCTTCAATCCACCTCATTTTATACTCGAATAAACTGAGTCTCAGAAAGGCTACATGACTTGCCCAAAGTAGCAAGCCCTTGTCATGGTTGAAGAGAGCTCTTCCCTCTGCCAGGTTGGGGACAGACACTGAGGCCCTTTCTCAAGCTGAGCCATTCAAACCCTACTACAGAGAGCACAGCTCTGATGGAGCAGCCACATTGTTCAGATGCCAAATGGATGTTTGCCTAAAAGACTATTTGATGGAGCACTCACGCAGCCAGGCACTCACGCTGAGATTCGAAGAAGTGACACAAGGACAGTCTCATGGGTTCTCTCAAGAACTTGGGAATCAATTGTGAGATGCAGGATCATGCAGTGTGCCGTGTGTCCCCAAGAAGACACCGTGCTCTGGGAGCAAAGCAGTTTCCCAGAAAGAAATGTGAGATGCCCAAATGGAGAGACAATGTGCTCTTTGTGCCCAATCGGTGGTAGAGCCGTCTGATCTGTCTGATTGGGCATCATCAGACACACTGCCCATTGACTCTGATAATATGGTGACTTTTTGGTCCCTTTTTAAATACTAAGGACAACAACTTTCAGCTAATCATCCAGGCAGGAAACATTTCTCTAGGCAGCCTGATTTCACAGTAGATAGAACATTGGACTTGAAGTCAGAAAGATCTGATTGAAATTCAGACTTACCCCTTTACTAACGGTGTGATCTTAGACCAGTCAAAGAACTTCCATCTGCCTCAGCTCACCTGTAGAAGGAGAATAAGCATTCACATGGCATCTCCTCTGTGTCAGTTGCTACACTACTCATATTACAAACCATATCCCATTTAATTCTTCAAACAATCGTGCTGGTAGATGGCTTTATCCTGATGTTACAGAGGAGGAAGATGTCCAATGAGGATCATCACAGCATTCAGCCCCCAGAGACGCTGTGAGGATGAAATAAAATATTTGGAAAGCAGTTTTTAACTTTTAAATGGCTTCATAAATGCTATCAATAATCACTGGCTGGATCTGTATCCCAAAGAGATCATTAAAAAGGAAAAAAAAAGAACCTACATGTTAAATGTTTGTGGCAGCCCTTTTTGTAGTGGCAAGGAACTGGAAATTGAGGGGGATGCTCATCAGTGAGAATGGCTGGATGAGTTATGGTATATGAATGTAATGGAGCATATTTATTCTATAGGAAATGAACAGCAGAATGATTTCAGAAAAGTCTGGATTGTACATAGCAACAAGATTATGTCACAATCAACTGTGATGGATTTGGTTCCTTTCAACAATGGGGTGATTCAGGCCAGTTCCAATGGTCTCGTGATGGAGAGAGCCATCTGAGAGAGGATTATGGAGACTGAATATGGATCACAGCATAGTATTTTCACATTTTTTGTTATTATTTGCTTGCTTTTTTCCTTTCTCATTTTTCCCCGTTTTGATCTGATTTTTCTTGAGCATCATAAATGTGGAAATATATTTAGAAGAATTGCACATGTTTAAATTTTATTGGATTGCTTGCTGTATAGGGAAAGAGGTGAAATGAAGGGAGGGAGAAAATTTTGGAACATAAGATTTTACAAGGGTGAATGTGGAAAACTACCTTTGCATATATTTTGAAAATAAAAAGCAATTATTAAAAATTAAAAAAAATAACCACAGCTACTATCCTTTCTCCTTTTATGGCTTCTCAGGCTGCATGGACTTCCCTATCTTTCCCTAGTCCTAATTGTTCTCCTCTTAATGTTCTCCAGTTTTCCACCTCCTTTTCCAAAATGAGCCTCAGAACCAGACAAAATGTTCCTTGATTTGTCTTAGCAGGGCAGAGAACAGGGGCATTCTTCATTTCCTCTGCCCAAGTTATACTGAGTTTCTTTTTGTGACCCAAGTTCACATTAACTTTTCTACCTTCACCTCCCCTTACCCCCATGCTAATCTTTCTCAGATGAAAGGCTAATTTTCCACATGTGTTTGCTCTGGCAAACTGATTTTTTTAATCAAAAGTATAAAACTTTACATTCATCTCTATAATATTTCATATTACAAAGTAAAGTCTGGCAAGATCCTTTAGAATCCTGACTCAAGTCTTTTGGTGTATTAGCTCTTCCCTATGGATCTTTCTCCCAATCACTTCATCAATTATACATACTCCAGTGGAACTGTGATGTCACCGTCTTAGGTGTTTGCCCCCAAATGATGCAGATGCAAACCATGCCTTTCTGTCAGTCCTACATAAATCTTGTCCATATCCTCCCACAGGTTCATCACAGTAGATCCAATCTGTCTTGGGGGTTTTCTTCACTTTCTCCTACTCCTCAGTCAGCTAGGGATAAAAAATGCCTGCCATTGCGATCTCATAGGGTTGCTCTGGGGCTCAAGTCAAATGAAATACTGTGTGGGCCAGTATTTTGAAAACTGGAAAGAGCCCCAAACTATAAAGCTTTATTATTACTTTCAAAGTTTGCTGAGTGATAGGCCAGGCTAGAATGTTGGGAATATAAATGGCTGCAATATCTCCTGGCTTACAAATAAATCTATTTGACGAAATGCAGGAAAAGAGTAATTTGGAAGTGGCGGTCTTCCAAACCTGACGTTCCGATAACAAGTTGAGATGTATGATAGGAGAAGAGGCCTAGGAGAAAGTCATTTTACCTAAGGCCAAACCTGCCCAGTATGCTTCCTAACAGTGATAATCCCATTCACCACTCAGCTTGTCATCTGAATTGTTGTGCAGAGTATTTTAAACTGATTTCATATCAAATTCAAAGGCTTAGTGAGGAGCACATAAATATGTATCCAAACTCCCAGATGAAATCAATTCTTGGAGTGACAGTAAAACACACACATGCATATGTATATGTGTGTATATATATGTATATATATAAACATACACATAAAGATAGATCATCTATGTCTATTACTAGTAATAATACAATTTATATGGCATGCTTAGAGTTGCAAATATCTTTATATCAAGCAATCAGCCTTTATGAAGCACTAACTGTATGCCAGCCATTCTGATGGATGCCAGATATACAAAGCCAGAAATAAAACAATTTCGCCCTCAAAGGTTTTAAATCAGATGATGGGAGGCCACATATGTATGTAGAGAGATATGTGGACTTAGACATATCCATAGCTATATAGTTCATATTTATGTTGCATATATATATGTACAGATGTGTGTGAATGTATATATACATATATATATGTGTGTGTGTGTGTGTGAAGCCTGATACTTTAAAATCAGCTGGATCTCAGCAAAAGTCCTTGATCTTTATTCTTTTTGGATGTGAACAGAATGGCAATATGAAGTGAGAGCAATCACGACATGAATCCGGCCACATGTGACTCTGGCTCTCCCACTCCACCCCCTAAATCCTCCACCCAATCTCTTATACAACACATCAAACTTGCATAGAATAGTGGGAAGGCCATTCTTTCTCCAAGCATATACTAATAGAGTATTGTCCAATTGGTAATTAGCCTTAAATGCTTGGGCCTCAGTGCATCTGCTCAGTGTCAGCCCATTACATATATGTTTGTGTGTGTGTGTGTGTGTGTGTGTGTGTGTGTATTGAATGCATAATAATTTGGGGAGTTCACTTGCACTTGTGGGATCAGGTCATCCTTTGTGTAAAAGGCTCATGTAATGCTCCAGGGACCTGGCTATCTTTCTGTTCCCCAGACAAGACCCTAAGTCTCCTGACCCGCTTGTCCTTTCTATGGCTGTTACCATTATTTGTACTCTCTCCCTCTTCATCTCCACCTTTTGGCTTCCTTATCTCCTTTAAACTCTAGGTCTACTCCCATCATCTACAAGAAACTATTTCTGTTTTTGCTCAATTCAGGGCCTTCCCGCTGTGATTCTCTTCATTTTATCTAATCTAAGTATTGTTTGTACAATATTTGAATATTGATTTTTCCTACTGGACTGTGAGTCCCTCGAGAGTAGGAACCTTCTTTTAAATTCGAGTACCTCCAGTGCTCAGCAGACAGCAGTTGCTTAATAGCTACCTGTTGACTTAAATGAAAACTGGGAATTTCATGAAACAGAGCTGGGGAGAGTTGCTTGTGTCCCAGGCATGCAAAAGCATAGAGATAGAAGGCATGGTGTGGGTGCAGAAGGACCAAGTAGAACAGAAGGGCTGCCTTCCTGAGAGTACATGCGGAGGGAGTCTTGAGGAAGAAGAATGGAGAGACAGGAAGCTTGAGAACAGATTTAAATGGCAGAGAGGAGTTTATAGGCAATCCTTGAAGCAACAGGAATCTCTGCAGGGAGGTTGGAATGGTCAGCCCAGAGCTTTGTGAAAATTTCCTTCTTGCTTTGTGGAGAATGGATGGGGTTAAGGAGAGGAAGAGTACTTGCGCAGTTCCTAAACTATTGCACTCCTGTGTAGGTAACAAAATAAAGGCAGGAATGGGGAGGGTCATATACATGAGCAATACGGCAGAGGAAGCAGCCATCCTAGAAGGTGAGTACAATGGTTATTCCCATTTTACAGATGAACTAATCAATGGCTGTCATGGGGCTCATTGACTTGCCCAGAGTTCCAGAGTAAATTCTTTCCTCAGTAATTGAACTCCAGTTCCCCTGATTTTGTATTTGCACACTTTAGTCACCAGAAAGAATAGCACCAGCACTGAGAGACATGCTTTGATGCTGTCAGAGTCATGCTTCATTGGCCTGCATTCTCCCTGGATTCTCATCCATGTCTCCCAAGAAGGAATCATTCATTCCACCCAAAGAATGGGAGAGGTTGACCTTTGGCATTCTTAAGGAGCAGAGTAGCCTTTGGGCTACCCATCTGTCTCTCGATTCTTATTACATGAACTTCTCACCTCCTGTTGTGGTCCCCTCTGCCCTTAGAGATGCCTTTTCTGCCATTGTATGGTAATGATTCATTATTGGCAATGAGTTACCACATACTTATGCCCAGAATATGATCCTTCAGGGTGGTCTGTCTCCTTCTGTCTCCTTTTCAATTACTCCGTGATTCATTGTTATATAGCACTCATCAGAGACTACTGACATTAAACAGAGAGATTTATTGTTGTTGCTTTTTAGAAGGAGCAGTTTGGGCCTTTAGCCTCTTTTTATATTTCTAACACTTGACATGTTGTAGGAACTTAATAAATGCTTAATGATGATGAAGGGAAAGATGACCAATTTGGAGGGATTCAGAACCTTAGATACTATTGAGTCTAAGTCCCTTATTCTCCAGATAAGGAACTAAGAGAAAGTTAGTAAAGATTAAGTGACCTGCCTAATGTCCTGTAGATGCAAGCACCGAGTTGGGATTATAACAGATTCAATTGTGTCCCACTCTCCAAGACCCCATTTGGTATTTTCTTGGCAAAGATACTGGAATGGTTTGCCATTTCCTTTCCCAGCTCATTTTACAGATGAAGAAATTGAGGCAGAAATGGTAAAATGAATTGCTCAGGGTCACAAATATCCGAGGCCAGATTTCAACTCAGAAAGATGAATCTTCCTGACTCTAGTCCTGGAATCACCTACTTGCTATTGAGATACTTTATGGATGAAGAAACTGCTCTTTCCTCACAACTGTGGGACCTAGGCGGTACCAGGCTATTTTCACTTTACTGATGAGAAAGCTGAAGCTCAGGGATATCCAGTATCCTGGCCAGAGTCACACAGCCAATAAATGTCAGAATGAGGCTTATGATTGATTCCAGTTCTCTGATCCTGACTCCCAGGCCATTATTTTTCTTATATCACAATTATAGTCAATACCAGCAAGTGATTTATTCCTTTTCTAAAAAGCATGTTTTAATTTATATTTTTAATATAATACTTCTATATAGGAACACATTCTTAGCTTGGTCTATAATCAAGTCTTCAGAGAGACCCTCGTTTCCAGGAAGCCATGCAGTACGTTGCATTATTTAGGGTACATAGGTAATAAGAAGCTTGCAGAATTATCCATAGAAATGAGAACTGAATATCTAAAATCAAAAGACTAGAATTGAAACTTGCCTCCATTTTAATACCCTGTGGGGCCTTGATTAAGTAATTTAACCTCCCCAGATTTCCATTTCCTCATTTTCAAAGTTAAGGGGTAAGATTTAATGTCTTCTCTATTCCTTTCCATTTCAATTGCCAGAATCCAATCAGTTCCTATGGCACCATTTCTTGGTTTAGCCTCTCAAGAAAGTTTTTCTTATCTGAACCACAACTTCCTTTTAAGGTGAAATAACATAGATCAGAAAATGTCAAGGAGCTTTGACTGTGTGCTCAGTTGTTCACTGATAGATTGAATGGACTTCTAGTGCAGTCACGGATTATAAACTTCATGAGGGCAGGTGGTAGGCTGCGATTGCCATTGTATCTCTCCGAGCGGGCTCTGTACATAGTTTGCAGAATTAATTAACTAATGGGAACCTGGAAGAATAGCAGATAAATGTTCAAATACATCACAAGGGGGAATATGCAAAAGAAAATGTTAATCACCTATGGATACACCTACAGAGCAGAGAAGGAATAAGAAATTTCAAACAGAGTCCTTTATAGGAGCAGAATGCAAGTGGAAAAATGTCAAGTCGGTAAGTGTTTACTGGTGCAGAGGGAAATGGGTTACCAAGTATTCAGGAAAGTGCTGTGGTGGAAAACGGAGATAGGGATATTAGGAGACCCGATATCTAACCAGGATTTGTTCTGAGATTACTTGATGACTTTATAAAATCACTTTACGTCTCTGTGTCTCATGTTCTCTCTGTGTTAAAGAATATACACATCTATGACTTTTCTATCTCAGAATATTATATAAAAACTTAGAGATGGGAATAAGGACTGGGTTGGTGATTTCAATAGTACAGGAAACTACCAGGTGGGAGAATTCCCTATATGGGTGCAAACAGTACTTTTTCTTTTACTTATATTCTTAGAGGGGAGGATAAAAAAAATCAGCTCTCATCCTACTGCCTAATGTAAATATTTTGTTCTCCAATAGCTCTAGCCTGCAGTTTGTAGATATGTAGCCAATGTGTATTTTTTTTTTTTTTTGGTTAAAGATAGGTATGAATCACAAATCGAAATCATTGTCATCTGTGAATTGGCAGATGTTTTTGATGTGTGAGGAAGATGCTTAGGGCAGAGTTGAGTGGGTCGCTGCCTTTCTAGAAAACAGATTTGAGGTGTCATGGTTTACATAATTAAGCAAAACATCAATCAACATGGTGAGGTCCAAATGGCCATGGCTGATGCTGAGTTGCTAGCGTTTAATTGGGTAACATATTGCTTGTCATTATTGAAGGAACCTGTGAGGCTTTCTTCCTTATATAAGTCCTGAAGCCCAGCCCAGTCTTGATGAAGGAACTCGTGCTATACACATGCTGGGTTTTTCTGTGATAATTTGCAATTTGTTGGTTTTGTTACCATGGTAAGTGTTTGCTATTTTTCTCTTCAATTGCAGAGGAAGTTGTTTCTAACGAACCTTATTAATTGGTATCGGGCTAACAGAAATATACTGCTCTCCTTCCAGGAGGAAATGCAGGTTTCCTTAAGTCATTAGCCAAATTCTCATTACGGAGGTTTGAAGTGATTGTTGGAGGTTGGAGCAGGGACTGTGGTTTACTGTTTTTACTATTACATGGGGAGCTTTTGATAACATGGTTTCTCTTTTGTGATAAATGCCACTTTAATAAAGGAGTCCCACCCACCAATCCAAGGGCCAGATTCCCTGTGAGCTAATTGGATGTCAGTCCAAGGAGAAAGTATAGTTCTGTGTGTCTTGGTTGTTAATCTGTATCTGGGCTACCTTTTTAGAGATACTCTTCTTAGCTAGCATATCACTCAAAGTCAGCCAGATGGAAGCATAATTGATGGTCATCCCAAGCAACAAAAAGTGTTCACTGAGTGTACACATGCTATGTATTGATAAATCTGAAGTACTTCTAACAACATTGGGCTCTTTCTTCGGTGGTGTTCCCGGTATTAATATCAAATGAGGATTAAAATGGGAAGAGATATATTCATGACCATGCTTGTTATTGTAGGATGTACAGTGCAGAGCTCAAATGGAAGAGGATTTCCCTAAAGATGGTGATGAATACCCCCAGAAAGGACTGTTTGTGGATGGCATTGATGTAGTCTCACATCAAGATCAGGAGTTTTTCCAGAGCCTGTTGATCCTTTATTACCCAGATATCTAGAGCTAAAAGGGACCCCAGAAGTATCAAACCCAATCTCTTCTTGCACATTGGGAAACTGAAGCCCAGGGGAGGTGAGTGAATTGCTCAAGACTATGCACATAACCTCAGAGATGCTTTATTTATGATCACTCATAAAAGTATAGCTTGACCATACATACAGGAAAAACCAAGAGTGTGTGCTGTAGAGATTATGATCTTTAGCTGGGTTACCAACACAACTGAATCATTTCCATCCAAATTGTCTTAGGAAGATTCTGAAGTCACCTGACAGGATCAGGTACCAGATGCTGAGATTCTTTCTTAAGCTAAACTTCCAAGCATTCAAATTATACTACAAAGAATGCAATTGGCTATGTTCAAAGGATGAACATATGACACATAGAGTTCTCCATAAAATAGTCTTTTTGTCAAATGACACAAGTACCCACACGAAGCGCAGGAGAAACTGTCCAACATCTGAAGAGACTTTGGATTCAACTATAAGTATGGGAGAAGCTGGCCCAGGGCTGCCCAGCCTAGCATAGCACACCCTCCTTAAAGAAGGCACAGTCCTCCATGAGCAAAGCAGAGCATCAGTGGCTTGAAACAAATGGCATGCACAAAGTTAGAGACTTGACTCCAAATGTTCATATGTATTCTTTTGTGCTTAACGTGTTATAGTTTTCCAAGCTCATGTTGGTGTGATGAGCCACCATCTGCCATACTGTACCTTGACTCCAACTTAGTGATATCTCTATGGTTCTCTCCAAAAACAAAGGACATTCGGCAAATGGCGATACTAGGGTTCCTGTTTCCTTCCCTTCTGAGCTCAGCAGAAAGACAGCTACTTATTAAAATGGAGCTTCTGGTGCATATATTTTGACATGGGAAAACTGCAAAGTCCAGTAATTGTCTACCCATTGACTAGACACTTACTGCAAAAATACTGCAAAGTAGGAGAGTTAGGGGCAGGGCTTTTATCTCAAAATATTCTTAGTTACTTTATTTATATTTTAAAAAATCTAGATTTGATTGAGAAATAAAAAAAATCTAGATTGAGAAATAATCTAAATGATTAATTTAAAGGAATATCGTTAGTCTGCAAAAAAATAATTCATAGAAAGTAAGTAAAGAGAGGACCAAATGAGATGCCCCAAGGCAAATTCAGAGAAACCTCAGCAAATTTGTTAAATGCTAAGGGTTTATGAAAGACTTGATTTGATGATATCTAAAGGCCTTTTTGCTTGTTGGTTTTTGCTAATGGTTATCGAATCATGAGATATATATTCTATATATTTGATGTATAGAATATATAGATACATAAAATAACATATTAAATAACAATCTAGTTAAAAGCATATAAAGCTTTTGGATTCTTGGTATGCCTTGCAAGCTGCCATGCCAAACTGCCCCTTTATTTTTTTGTCTACTTTCCAGAGTATTTTTTTTAGTTCTTGTCAGTCATGTTTTCACACCTTTCTGAGTAGGTGATCAGTTGTTTGTTGAACTTGCCTTCCTTTTTCTAGATCTCTTCATTCCTTTAATCACCAAGCATTTATTAAGCACCCGTTATGTGATCATCAATGAAGTGATAACAAAATAACCCAAGAAATAAGTTTCCATCCACGAAGGAGCCTTCAGTCTAATGAAGGGGTAGGGGTGGGCAGGAAGGATATGTATACAATGAAGTACATATAAATAATATATAAATTAAATACAGAAAGTGATCTTGAAGTGGAAGGACATAAGCATAGATGAAGAAGAAATCTAATATAATAATGATAATAATAGTAACAATAATTAATGGTAATAGCTAGCATTAATCTAATTCCATGAAGTTTGGGGGAATGCTTTACAAATATAATTTCTTTTTATCCTTGAAACAATACAATGAAGTAGATGCTACTATTGTCTTTTTACAGATGAATAACTAAACCGTACAGGTTAAGAAAGTTGCTCAGGGTTCCAGGAGATAGTGTTTGAAGCAGCCATTTAATTCATGTTCTCTAACTCTGGCTCTATTATTCCATTTCCAGTGCCATTTAGCTACCAAATTGTAGCAGGGTGTGCAAGGCCCGATTTATTAGAAAATAAAGAATATTTTTACACAAGAGAGACTAGGAAGGGATTCATTTCAAGTGTATACGATGAACTCTGCAAAAACAGAGATGGGAGTAGAGTGTCCCATCCAGTGAGTAGCCAGTCAGCCAGATTGGTCAAAAGAGAATTTAGGACTTAAAGTACATTGTATAGTGAGCCAAAGATTGGGAAGGGAGGGCATTCAGCTTCAGGCAGAAGATCAACCTAAACTGATACTCTGTGCTCTCAGTAAATGCTTCCTTGACCCTTTATCCCAAAAAGCCAAGTTGCTAAATCCAGTTTCACTGTTATCCAACATGGGCCAATTGAAAATGGTCACTTTAAATTATTCACAATATTGGATCACTTTCGCTTACCGTCTTTGGTGGTTGGCCCTCTCATCCCAGTTCCTCAGCTGTCTCTGTTCTCTTCCTTGGTGGAATATTGACCTCTGCTTGTTGACCTCTGCTTATCGAGTTCCTGGAAAAGCAACTCGGAAGTAAACATAAGAGTCAAAGTCATCAGTGTGGCCTAGAATAGCTCAGAAAATAAAATCTTGAGGTCAGTGTTTAAAATAAAGAAATCCTAAAGGCAGAAAGATCTCATGTTGGTCTCATCATAGGCCAGATTTTTCTTTTTTCTTGGTTTGTATAAACCTAAGTGGGACTGATAATTGGCTTCTGAGTGGGGGAAAAGTCACTAGAGGTAAATAATTATATAAATGAACATTATCGGCAGTCATGATAAAGAAAAATAAAGTTATTTTTCCTTGAAATAAAAAATAAACATCTCATAACAAATTTACATATTTGACGACATTTTTTTTTGTGTGATTCTGAAGACCTTTGAGAAAGCTAGGTAGTACAGAAGTTAGAAGGCTAGATCAGGAGTCGGGGATAATTGGGTTCAAATTTTTTTTGTATGGAAGTGGTATGTTTGTATGTGTACACAGAAGTTAAAAAAATAAGAATGAGTTAAGACAAACTGTATGATCCTGGGCAAGTCACTTAATTGCTATCTAACTCAGTTTCTTCAACTGTGTATAATGGGGATTATAATGGTATTTAACATCAGTTGTATTGAGGCTCTAATAATATAATTGTACAGTACTTGGCACAGTGCCTGGCATATACAGGTACCCTATAATTCATATTTACCACCTGTTTTCCACAACATTGATCTTAAGAGGAAGTAGCTCCTCATGGAGTGAGAATGATAGATGGCTGCCATGTTGCCTGGATACCCTTGGGAGGATCTTGAACAAGGCTTCTGGCTAACCAGCAGAAGTGCTGAGGCAATGTCCAGCCTTTATTTGAAGACCTACAAGAAGGAGAAGCCTACTCTGTCATGAGGCAATTTCACTTGTGGAGAATTATTGCTTCTATCAAACTTAAGTTTCTTCTTTGCCACTTCACACTGGCAGATCTGCCTGGGGATGCCATTTGTTTGTCAGTCTGTCATCACCAGGTATTTGGGGAGTACCTACATGTTAGATGTTCCCCTAAGTATTAGAGTGGTTGTGTGTGCCATCTCTGGTCATCCTGAGCTAGATCTGGCCATCAGCCCCAGGTCTGAAGGGGGAAGTAGGGCTGGTGACTTTGCCCAGCTACCCTCACTCCAATCCAATTCACTTGCATGCCATGGCATCAGCTCCCTGTTATGATGTCCCTCTTCAAGAATGAAGGGCAGAGAACAACTAGGGGATCAAAGAAAGGAAAATCAAACCAACAATAGCCCCTGATCTCAAGGGGCTGATGCCCTAATGAAGAGACGATATATAAATAATTAAGTAAATTGAAGATAGATGTGTTATAGATGAAAATGATCTGAAAGAGGGAGTATTAGGAATTGGGAGAACAGGGAAAGGACTTTAAAGATGGCATTTGATTTGGATCTTAAAGGAATTTGGGGAAATTGAGGCAGAGGTGAAGGAGTTACATATTCCAGTCATGGAGAACTGCTGCAAAGGCCAGGAGATGTATCCCATTTGATGAATACAACATAGCTGGATAGAAGCTGGCATTGGACAGGGGAATAGGGACCAAAAAAGGGTGCATTATTCCACTTGAATATGAAAGTTCTTCAAATGTTAGAAGAGCACAATCATTTTCTCCTAAACTTTTCTTCTTCCGATCTCAGAATCTTCAGTTCTTTCAATCTCTCCTCTTCTGGAAAGAGCAGAAGACCCTTTGCCATTCTGATTACTCTTCTTGAATGATTTTTTCAGATTAACAAAGGCCTTTGTAGTCCCCAGAACCAAACATATTTCAGATCTGGCGTCTGATCAGAGAATATAGTATAATGGCATTAGCATGTCCTGATTTCTAATCCAAATTTTTTTAATAGCTTTGTTTTCAAAATACATGCAAAAAAGTTTTCAACATTCACCCTTGTAAAACCTTGTGTTCTAAATCCCATTCATTCTTAATTTTTATTTGTGAACTCAAAACATAAAAGGAGCATTTTCAGAGATGAAACAAAATATAGAAGCTGATGATCTGTTTCATATCAGTTCCTTGTTTTCTTCTATGACTTTGCAATTTTTTAAAGTGACCTTTTAATTTTGGACAATTGCTAATACCTCTCCACCACCATTCATTCCTCTCTACAATTCACTGAGAAAGGGGGTCAAAAAAGCTGTAATAAATAAACATAAGCAGAATTCCATTCATCCAGAGGCCTTGTCCAAAAGCATAAGTCTCTTTCTGGATCTGGTGTCTATCATCTCTGTCAGGAAGTAGATAATAGACTTCATCCCGGGGCCTCAGAGATATGACTAGTTATTACAATAATCTGAGTTCTTAGACCTTTCAAAATTGTTTTTCCTGACAATATTTTTGTCCTTGTATAAGCCATTCTCTTGGTTCAGCTCCCTTCACTTTTTATAGGTTCATAATACTCAATTTCTCTCAAATCATCTTTTATAATGTTTTATGGTATAATTCTATTACATTCATAAACTGTAATTTGTTCAGCTATTTTCCAATCTTCTAAGAAGCAATCTAAAGCATATACATAGATTCTAATTCTGCTTTCCCCCCCCCCTTTTCCTTCCCTCCCCTTCACTTCCTTCTTCTTTTTCTTCTATTTTTATCCTCATTTACGCTAGCCTTCTGGATGAGGAAGATTGTTATCTTGGAATTATTTCCTCCTTGATTTTTCTCTCTAGTAAGGAGAAGATAATAAACATGAGAAGATAACTAGCTGGGATAGATCAATTCTCCTCTTGAGGATGAGGCAACATAGACATGCTTGAAGGTACCAAGAAAGCAGAAAGCATCCAGTAGATAGGAGAGATCAAAGATTCGTGAAAGAGTAAGAAGGATGGTGGGAAGGAAGGGGACCATGTGTATACAAAGAGGGGTTTGAACACTTTATATCCTTATGAGGCAAGAATTAAAGGGGAGGTGGTAGAGAAGGTATTTAGGTGATATTAAATGGAGGTAAAGAGGAGTGGGAACTCTGTAGATGACTTTTTTTATTCAATGAAATGAGACAAGCATTTATTCCCCCCAATTCAAGAGAAATAATCAAATGAGATACTATTTTTATATTGAAAATGAGTAATTTTTTTCATACTTATCATGGAAATAATCAAGCAAGATTTTACCCAACATATTTCAGAATAAAAAATAAAACAAGCCTTCCTTTCATTGAATTTGATGGCAGAGCTCTAGGAGGTTAGCCTAAGGATTCCAGAGGAAGAGCCTGTATCTGGAAGGAGCTCTTAAAAGAAAACTATTTCCTCAGCATTTTTCTGTCCATCCTTATTTAAAAAGGTATGTGGGAGTTGATGTCAAGGGTTTCTGGGATGAAAGGGGGAACAGACAGATAATGCCCCCAATTTTCTCACTAAAGTGAGATTTTTTTCACTGAGAACTGGAGTGTGGGAGGTAAAGGAAAAGAAGAGAATGTTTGAGAGTTTCTCTGGGATCAAGATGGGGGAAAAAGTTAGAGAGATCATCTATTTTAACTTCTGCATTTTATAGTTGATGAAACTGAGACCTAGAAATGTCATACAGGTACTGACTCAACTCGGCTACACCGGGCTCGACCTCCAAACCCAATGTTCCTTTCACCATATGACATTACCAGAAGCTGTCTGGTTCAAATATGCTTTTACATATAAGGAAATTAAAGTTCAGGAAAAAAAATGAAATCACTTGCCTAGAATCACTGAACCATTTAGGATCAGTCAGCTTTAAAATCCAAGTTCCTGTCCTGGCTCGATGATCTGCCCACTCAAACCTAATGGTAATGGCAGCTGGCATTAAGATAGTGCTGTTAGATAAGGTTTGTAAAGCACTTCAGGTACATTATTTCATTAGATCCCTTCCATAGTCTGGTGGAATTGGTACTGCAGTTATTACTCTCAATTTATAGACGAGGCAGCCGAGACTCGGAGAATGGAAGGGATTTGCTATGGTTACACTGCTGACAAGTTATAGAGATGGAACCTTTACCCAGGTCCCATCAGACAAGATTCAAACATCATAGATTTATACTTGTTGGGACCCTCAACATTATCTAGTGCAGTGATTTCATCATACAGAACAGGAAACTGAGAATCCCAGAAATTAGATATTTTGCCCACAGTCATAAATTAACTAAGTGATAAGATACAAGATTTTGAACCCAGGCTTTGACTCTGAACGTAGGTGGGCTTCTGCTTTGTTTGCCTGTTCATTTTTCCAAGGCATCCCCATATCTGCCACTGCCACATTTCTGCTGAAAAAATAGTCATGAAAGTCTTTGCCCCGGAATCAATAATGACCATGGCAATTCTGCTGATTTTTAAATAGGAAACATGAAAAATGTTTTTGTAGATGAAAGCTGAATACAGTTTTTTTTAAATCTAGCCTTGGAGGGTTTGGAATGAATTGTACAAGGATGGAAAGGCCTACAAACAGAGCGTTAAAATGAAGCTTTAAATATTTAAACCATAAGATAAAATGCTTCATTTGAGTCCAACCAGTGTTACCAAGGAGAAGACTTGACTTCTGTCTTATTTAGATCCATCATTCATAGATTGTTAGGGACTATTGACACTCATCTGGACAATGCCTGCTCAGGAGTCAACTGTGGGGAGGGAAAAGAACCCTCAGTTAGGAGACTTGGGTTAAAAAAAAAAAGTCAGTTAGGTTACCTGTTAGCTGCATTCAATGTCTCAGAACTTTCAAAGGATGATGAGTTACAGATTTACCACTGGATTAAAGCTGGTGATCTTGCTCAGTCTTGCCATTTTACCAAAGAGGAAATTGAGATGCAAAGGGATGACATCACTAGCTTTTATTCCTGGGAACCTAGGATTTCACCAAGGTCCTTAACTCCAAAAACTTATGTCATCCCTGGCTTCCTCCTGTATAAGATAATAGATTTTCTAAAAATAGTCTTAATCATGTGTGTTTGGATTAGATACCTTAAAGTTCCTTGCAATATTTATGATCCTATGAATCCATGATGAATTCCCATGGAATAGATCAGGGTTTTCCTAACTTCTTTCCTATTTTCTCTTTCTGTCTCTTGTCTTTTTCTTGTTCAGCCATATCCTACTCTTAATGACCCTCTGGGTGGGGGGGTTTGGACAAAGATACTGGATTGCTTTGCCATTTTCTTCAGGGTCAAACAAAAGTTAAATGAGTGGCTTAGAGTCTTACAGTAAAGACTAAGAAGTCAGATTTGAACTCAGGTCTTCAGGATTCTGCAGCTTTATCCCTGGAGCCACCTAGTTGTCCCTGTCTTGGATACTAAATAACTGCTGGTCAATTGACTCACAAATTAGTTCTATTCCAAAGCTATTTCATAAGCATTTAAAAGCCAAGAGCCTTTCACTACGTACTGAGGACATGAAGATAAGAAAGATACACTCTCTTTAACTTGAGGAGTTTAGGAAACATCATCTAAACCTAGAAATAAATGCAAGGTAACTGGAAGATGGAGTTGGAGCATGGTAACTGGAATAATGGAGTTATGACAGGGGAAAGCAATCTGTGAAAGCTCCCTGGAAGAGGAGGAATCTGAGCTGGACAATGAAGAAAATCATGGGAAATCAAAACTGGGAAAGAGTATGTTGGCAGACGCACAGCATTCCAGCTTCACAAAGGACCTGTGGTCTAAGCGGTAGCCAAGAATACATCCATAGCCAAGGCATCCATTGGGTATTCCTCAGGCCTTGCTTAAAGGCCTTCAGCTGGGAGGGGTCAGGCCCCCAGGCTGCACAATCTGGTTCAGATACTTCTATTATTAGCACATGTTTCTTGACTCCATTCTAAATTTGCTTCTTTGCAGTTTCTACCCCCTACTTTTAATTCCGCCCTCTGGGCTGAGCTAAGATATTAATCCTTGTCCCACAAGCCAAACTTTCAAGTGTTTGAAGAGAGTCAGCATGTTATCCAAACTAAGTGCCCCGAGTGCCCTCAATGGATCATCCTGTTGGAATATCCCCTGGCTATGCTTTAGTTCATTACTGTGCATCTTTAACTGTGGACCCAGCACTGGTCAGATGTGATCTGATAATTTGGGAAAAGGCTGATACACAAACATGGAGGCAGAGATAGAATACTCTGGATAGGGAACCATTAGAAGTCCTCATTGAATAGAATATAGAGTTTGTAAAGACACATAATGAAAAATAAGGCTAAAAAAAGTGATTGGAGGAAGATTGTTGTTCAGTCATTCCAGTTGCATCCAATTCATTGTGACCTTACTGGGAGTTTTCTTGGCAAAAGCACTAGAGTAGTTTGCTATTTCCTTCTCCAGCCCATTTTATAGAGGGGGAAACTAAGGAAAACATATGTTAAGTTATTTGCCCAGTGTCACACTGTTAGTGACTGTCTAAAGCTAAATTTGAACTCAAGGAGATGATGCTGATTCCAGATTGGTTTACTCTATGCTCTAAGATACCACCTAGCTGCCCCAAGATGAACTTTAATAGAGTTAAATGAAGATCTCACACTGAATTCTATTAAGGAACCTGAAATAGAAGCATGATGGTGTTCAGAGGGCTTGGGATTAGGAAAACTGGAGAGCAGCCGTGTCTTTCCTAGCTGCTGCCTGTGAAATAGGCAAGTCTCCACTTCTGGGTTCCAGATCTCATGTTTGTTGACTAACTTCTTTCTTTCCAGGGATGTTGCAGAAGAAATACAGTCTTCAGAGAGAGGTTAAACTAAATGACCACTAATAGTCTTATTAAGTCTAAAATGCTTTGATTCTTTTAGTTATGGTTATTAGATATGGAAGGAGATCTAGATTCAAAACTGGACTGTGCTCCCTAATAGCCGGGAACTTCAGAGAAGTCACTGCACCTCTCTAGGCTTTGGTTTCCTGCCTTGTCTGTGACATAAAAGCATTGGATTGCATGGTCTCTTAAGTTCTTTCAACCCTAACCAACAATCTCTCAATCCAGATCTACAAATATTTGATTCTAATTGGATTGGATGAAGAAAAAAGGGTTGGCAGGAAAACAACTAGAAGAACAAGCAGTGACTAACTTCCAAAGAGTTCGTGTTACAAAAGGTATTTTCAAGTCAGTTCTTTGTGATTCCAAATGCATTTTCCCATAGAAACAAACTCTACTTTGTGGTCAGGTTCCCAGGCAGCACTCAAAAGGCTATTTGGACATTAGCATAGCTGACTTATGACGCATTTAGAGGGAAAGATGGTGGGAAACAATCCTGCCCCCCCCCCGAACCAGCAATACAACAGAACAGAAAAGCAATAGAATTGGATGGAAATGGGAGGTTTTTATCAGGCACGTTAATGCTTGAGGCAAGACAGGTTTAGAAGGCACAGAAAGACGGAGAGATCTGTGGTCATGGTGAAGGGCAGCTTTTGGCTGTTTAAGGGCTTTAGAAACTGATGGCTGCAGTTCCTTGCTGGATTTAAGTTCACTTCCCAATTTATAGGTTCTTTTGTCTATAAAGAAGTATGGCCCTAGCATGATGTGACCCAGTGGAGATATCGCTGGCTCCAGAGTCAGGGGACGTGGGTTTAAATTTTACAGATGAGAGAGATACAACTTCATTGTGACCTTGAACAATTTACTCATAGAGCAAGAGATTCAGAAGTACATTGTAGCCTATCCAGTCCAATCTTCTGGGAAACTGGATTAATCTTTGCCAACCTCAGTTTCCTTATCTGTGAAATAAGGGCTATTTTTGGGTTGAGGGTAACTGACAGGCGTCACACCCATCAGTGAGTTAGGGGAGTGAATGCCCTGAGCATGTGAAAACTTCTCCCAATGAAATAGTTGATTGACAACAGTCTATTCTAATGACCACAAAACAGTTGAAGCAGATGCTCTGGCTCTCTTAGAGCCTGGTCAGCCATCAAAGATGCCAGTTATCCACTGCAACCCTGGCCATTCCCAGCCATCCTGACTTTGTTCACACCACCAGGCTTCCATGACTGTGAAAGATAGTGAGACTGGTGACTTCCTACAACTCTAACTCACTTCAATCCAATTCATGTTCAAGTCAAGAGATGATCAAAATGGACAACCAACAACTGAAGAAACCAAATCTAGAGA
The DNA here is from genome assembly GCF_902635505.1 of Sarcophilus harrisii. Classification (NCBI taxonomy): domain Eukaryota; kingdom Metazoa; phylum Chordata; class Mammalia; order Dasyuromorphia; family Dasyuridae; genus Sarcophilus; species Sarcophilus harrisii. The sequence continues at coordinate 8,096,638 of NC_045429.1, forward strand.
ATAGGATCATCTTTACAGATAAGAAAATGAGTGCAGGGAAATGAATTGATTTGCCCGGCATCATCTAGCTAGGAAGCATCTCAGGCAGATTGAAATTCAGATCTTCTTAATTCTAACTTGAGGTCTCTATACACTGAACCACCCAGCTGGTTCAGGTCCTCACCTCCTGAGACCAATGTCCCCATTTAAAAGAATGGAGTTATTAGAAGAAAGAAGGTCTCCAAGGTCCTTCACAGCTCTTGATTTACTTCCAATGAGTATGACCTGGTCTAGAAATATCTTCCCTTCAGTCAGAACTTCTCTGCATCCAGAAATTCTTCCTGGTCCAGGGCCTCCTCTGCTTGTTTATTCAATCAACCCACAAGCAGTGTTTTTGTTCTAGTGCATGCTGTTTCAGAGTATAGGGTGTAGTTTGGGAAGACTGAATCAATGAGGCAGATACAAAAGCAATGACAACAAAAACAATGGCAAGTAACTGTTTTACCCTTGTGAGACTGCTAACACTCCCAAGTGCTGTTCCCCAGGCCTTCTGAAGCCGGGAGAGAGACCCCCAGCTTGATCATATGAACAGCTCTAATGAGACAGAATAATCCACCAGGTCTGAAGAATGTTACTGGTTTATGGAGAACTCTGCACAAAGTGGGCCTTGGACCACTTAACCTTGTCCCAGTCTGGGTCTCCATGACAACAGGCTACACAAGTTTTATTCTACTGACACTACAGGGCCCATGGTCTTGGTGTCATGAGGAGTAATATGCCAGGAGGGTACCCGCCATATATCAGGCACTGTGCTGGGCACTGGGTATACCAAACCAAATCAACCAAAGAAACAAAAATGAGCCACAACCCTCAGGGACATAGATAGGCAGTGAATTTGAATCTTGCCTTAGACTTATACTAGTTTCTTAGTGGCTTAACCCTTGGCATCTTCATTTTAAAGATGAGGAATCTGAGGCAGAAGGAGATGAAGTAATTTGCCCAAACATGGTTGGTAAGTGAAGCAGGATATAGACTTGGCAAGTCACTTCCCATCTCTCTTTTTCCTCATCTGTCAAATGGCAAAAACAAAGTATTGACCTCACAGGGTTGATAAAGAGTTGACATACATAATAGTGTCCAGGGAACACTAGTTGATGGATGGGGGAGTTCAATGACAGGAAGCTAAGGATTCTAAAAAATTAAGGCATGGCATTCTAGTCAAAGGAGCCAACCTGCTCTTTCTGTTCCAGGAATCCTCATGAGCCTCTGGGACTCTTGTTTCTTAGAGTAGGAACAGCATTGTAGATAGTCAGGGACCTAGAGTCAGGAACTCTTGAGTTTGAACCTTACTCCTGACACATAGAAGACTGTGGGACCCTGGACAGAGTACTTAACCTCTCTGAATTTCCACATCTGTAAAATGGGGATAATCTATACTTATAGAACCTGCCTCATTTGTAAGGCAAGTCAGTTGGATGGGGACCATAAATCATAGTTTTCAGGAAATGAGGGAAGCTGACTGCAAGGACACCTAGAATCGTGTCAAACAGCAGGCTGATTCACCAGCAGAAAATGCCATCCTTGAACCAGCAGCCTGAACATCTGTGTATAGCCCTCGTTCTCTGGTTCTTAATTACTGGGAAAATCCTGGACCCCTTCAAAACACAAGTAGGAATTAGGTTTATTGTTTAATTAAACGTTTCAATAGAAAGTTAATGTAACCTCAGCAGTAGCTCCTTCCAGAATGACAATGGATATTGTTATTGTATCTTTCAGGGATACCTGAATCATGGCTTGTTATGTGCTTCATTAACCTTAATCCATAGCACTTTAAGATTTTCAAAGAGATTATCATGTATTTTCTCAGTTGATCCTTAAAATTATCTCGGAACTTAAATGTTATCATTATCTCCATTTTACAGATCAGGAAACTGAGGCAGAAAGCAATTAAGCAACTTGCCTGGGTTCATGATTGGGACCTGAGGAAGGATATAGACTCATTGTCATGACTTCAAGCTGAGTGCTCTATCCACTAAGCCACTTACCTACCTCAAGAACATAGCTATCCTGGCTATATAAAGAAATTATATTAATCATAAAATAATTTATGAAAAATTAATTAATTATTAAAATAATTAAAAATTAAAATTAATAATTAAAATAATTAATTTTGATGTGTGAAGTATCAAACTTCTTTAGTACCTCTTAAGACCTCATTAGGCTCAATGTTTCTTCATTTTCAGTCACTTTTCTTCCAATTCTCTAGCTCAGCTTTTTATTTTAAATTTGCATTATTTCATAAGGTTCTTTGCAGGACCTTTCATATCTTCTAATTGTTTGTCTTAATTGCTTTATATTATTTCATTCTACGAATGCCCCACAATTCCTTTAGCCATTCTCCTATTATTGCACATTTACTTGCTTCCAGTATTTTCCAACTGCACATAATACTATTATGAAAATCTTTGAAGAGACAGCTCTTTGTTCTTTATAATTCTCTCAAAATATATTTTGAACAATGGAATTATTGAGTCAAAGGGTATCATAAGACAGGGCTGGGTGGAAAAGTACTGACATAATTGGCTTTCTGCACTGAACCTGGCTTCCCCAGTGGAGGAAGGCAGCGAAATCTGTGATCCTGCCAGAGGCCTTATCACAATGTCAAGATGCAATCTTCCCTCACTAGCTTTACAAAGGGAATTGGGGGAAAATGAGCAGGACTACTACAGTGCCAAACAACCAGACTCTGAGAAGGAGCCAAAGGCTGACCGGTCCTAATGAATGGCCCCAGAGGAGAGATGGAGAAGAGCATTCTTCCTTTATGTCTGAATGTCATCAGAGCCAAAAACTGAGAACACGAAGAGGCCTTAGAGACCACTCATCCCAAACGACTTCTTTTAAAAATGGGGAGATCCAGGCACATATATGCTAAATGATTTCCCCAGGAACTCACATTGAGTACATCTAAAATGGGATTTCGACACAGTCTCGTGATGCTGGGGCTGATACACCCAGAGGAGGAACTACAAATGTGAAGTGGCAAATAGACTGTCAGACTTAGTCACTGAAGCATTGATTTTTTTTCTTCAGTCTTTTTCTTTGTTATATGGCAGAATTAAATTAGTAAAAGGCTATCTACAAGTGACTGGTGTGTGTCTATATATATATATATATATATATATATGTGTGTATATATATATATACATGTTTGTTTATATACACATGCATATGCATGTATGTGTTTATGAATGTATGTACCATGTATGCGTATAACAACAGCTTTAAAATTTTCTTCCATAGAGACTATATCTTATTACTATAGCCATAAAATAGACTGTAGAATCTTTAAGTGGAAGTTTAATTTACCATTCTATGAGATATCATTTGCAAAGAGTCTATTTACCTCTCCTTGCTGGAGAGAAAATGACTGAGGTTTGGAGGAAGACAAGAAAAAGGATTTCTTTCTTTACAGAATTACTTTAACCTTAATATTGTAAGTCAAGACTGCATATTTGTTATAAAATTTGTTTTTCCCCCCCCAGTGGTGAGGAGGCAAAAAAAATAAAAATTGGTTAACTGGAAAAAATATAATTTGATTTTTATTTTTAATCAAATTATATTTTTTCCAGTTAACCAATTTTTAACCAATTTTCCAGTTAACCAATTTAATTAAAAATAAAACAAAGCATCTTATTCAGGAAGAGGAGCAAGATATTCCTTAGAAAGAGGTTTTCCTTAGTATCTTGCAATAGCTGAATAGTAGGAATGGGTTCCATCAGTGAAAAGAAGTCAAGTTGGACCAAAAGTCAAAGATGACTTCCATTATGACTTAAACACCAGAAACTTTGTATTAATATATTATTTTGTTGATGCATGAAATAAATTGTAACTAACATTTATTTGATATTTTGATATGTTGTTGTTTAGTCATTTTTCAGTCATATCTGACTCTTTGACTCTATTTGGGGTTTTCTTGGCAAAGATCCTGGAACAATTTGCCATTTCTTTCTCTGATTTATTTTATGAGTAAGGGAATTGAGACCGAGTTAACTGACTTATCCACGTTCAGTCAGCTATTTACCTGATGATTGAACTCATAAGAAGAGTATTTCTGACTTCAGACCTGACACTGTATCCATGAATCACCTAGCTGCCTATTTTGATATAAAGACAAAACTAATTATAGAGAAAATAAGTGGCTCCAGTTTATAAAATGAGAAAAATGAGAAGTCAAGAAGTAAAGGGAATCTATATACCTGCTTTATGTCTGGTAGCAAAACTGAGAGCCAAGAGAAGCTAGTTTCCAGGAAATTGAGACTATCACAAAAGCAACATCAAGATGTGGATTTATTACTATAAAAATAGTAAATGGAGTATTGGGCCTTTTTATGCTGATTTATAAAGTATGACTATTCTCTGCCACCATGGCTCTATGAGCTGCTCTAGTTAGCCCCTTCTGTGAACTAATTGAAGCTGATCCTTAAGCAACATCCAAGCTCGTATGTTCCCTATTCAATACTTAAAATGTCGCTGACATCATATAAACTGAGAGAATTTGCATTCCACAGGTATGTCCTGAGAAAAACCAGTTACCTGGTAACAAGATTGCAACAGGGCACCAAAGTAGGGATCGTAGACTCAAAGTTAGAAAGCCCTCCATAAGCATCTGGATCTAAAAATAAAATCAAGGCAACAGTGACTAATTAAGTACCTACTGTGTGCCACACACATTATATAAGATGCTGAGGATTCAAAGAAAAGCAAAAACAAACAAAATCAAACCCTGCCCTCAGTGAGCTCATTGTCTTCTTATTCCTATATAGAATGCCTGATAAATGGGTAAATGATTGTCCAACTTCTATTTGAAAATCTCCAATGAGAATAAATTTACTACATCCCATATCCATATAACAAAATTAAACTACCGTCTTTGACCTTTTTTGCCTGTTTTAGCTCTCCCCTATGGGGCCAAGCTCAACAAGCCAAATACCCTCTTCCACAAAGTAGCTTTCTAATAGTTGAAGGGCAGGTAGAGTCCCTTTGCTGATTCTTCTGTCCTCCAGACTGAACATCCTCATTCCTCTGATCCTTCCATGCACGAGATTCCCAGGCTTTGCATTCAGCAACAATTATTGTTTCCCGACTTGTTATGATGACTATAGGACTCAAAAGATAGCCAAGGGATTTTTCCCTTTATTTCTATCAGGAGAGAGCTATCAGAGACAGAGGAGAGGGAAAGGTGAGATGGGAGCACATTTGAGAAAGATATCAACAGGGTGAAGTCCAGTGCATAATCCCAGCATAGCCCCAGCCCTGGTCCTAGCAACAGCAAAGCAGGGCTCTGTTGCTTTAGCATAATAGATTGTGCAGCTATAGCAAGGCAGGGGCATTCCTAACAGTTCCAGGATAGAAAAGAAGGCTTGTGGTTAGGTCTTTAGGAGAATCTCTGAAAATAGTTTGGGACAGTGCACCCTTCACCCTTAAAACACAGTCCTACTTTAACAAAGGGTTAAAAGCCAAGTAATAGGCTGAGAAAATGAGCAGAAAACAGAAAAAGTTTCTGACCATAGAGAAAGCCATCATCCTGCTTTTGGTGTGGACTACCTGTGTGACTTTGGATGAGTCATTAATGATCTCAGGTTCTTAATTGTCATCAATGGAGTGAAGGGTTTGTACTAGCTGGTATCTGAGAGAGCAGGTATTAAACATATACTCTGTGACACACTGTTAGGTTGATGTGGACAGGTTAGCACTACCTAGTTTCAAATAAACAGGTGACAGATTTACAATGGCCGTTCTTTTTGGCAAAAGGCAGGTTCATTTAGGGAAACAAATTGTAGACAAAATGAAGGAATGAAATAGGCACCAGAAGTGACAAATATGAAATAGAATTGGAATAGCATATAGTTAACAAGGGAAAAGACAAGTTCCTCTGGGGGATTCACAATTAATCAGGAGAAAGGAAATACTCCTTGAAGTAGGAGTAAGCCATGGACTAGCAGATTAGACTGACCAGAGTTAGCCTGAATAAGGAGAAAAGCAACAATTACGGGAAGGCAATATGAGGGGGAGAGAGAGAAAATACTTCTTAGTGGGCTGAAAAGGAATTTAGCATAGATCATCATAAGAAGATCCTTTATAGTAGAAATATAGCTTGGTGGTTTCTAAGGGACACTCAAAAACTAAAAGCAGGAACTCAGAGGAAGGGGTCAAGGGGCCATGCATACAAGGTCTCAGATCTGCCTAAAGATATGCTAATCAATGTCTCAAAAGATTGTTTAAAGAGACCAGAGATTGGGAACTGGACAATGGGACTTGATAAGAGTTCCTTCCTAGAAAGTCTGGGAATTATCTGATAATAGCTTCTTCCTGAGAAGGATAGTCACATTATTGGACAATGAAAAGACAAACATAAGTAAGCAAAACACTTCTTGTCCTCATGGGACTTATAGTGAGTTGGGGGAACAAGACTGGACAGAGAAGTTTGCTGGGGAGAGGGCTGAGATTTGGGTGGCTTGGAGTTCTGGTGAAAGGATGGTAAAGAATTGTTGTGGAAGTCTGGGCCCCAGAGAGATAAGACAGAAGCTCACCTATCAGAGCTAAGCAAACTGGGGAAGAATGGGAGGCATAGGAGGTGATGACTGGAGTTCCACAGTTGTGGTGTGAAACAATGCACAAAAGCAGGTGAAAGATTCCTGGGAAGGGAAAGAAAGAAGGTATAGAAGAGACAATGGAACAGGCAGATTCCTGAGCCAGACAGCTTGGTCCCTGTCTTGAGTAAATGAAGGCTTTGGGAAAGGAGAATAGTCCACGACTGGCCATTTCTAAATGGCTATTATTTGTATAAGAAAAATAGCTGACATTTGCAGAGTATCTTTCAGGTTATGAAATATTTTCCACATGCAAATTCATTTGAGCTGCACAATGGCTTCATGAGATAGCATCAGAAATTATATTTTGTTGTTGCTGAGTTGTTTCAGATTTTCTGTGATTCCATTTGGGGTGCTCTTGACAAAGATCCTAAAGTGCTTTGCCATTTCCTCCTCCATTTCATTTTACACATTGAGAAAACTGAGGCAAATAGGTTTAAATGATTTGCCCAGGTTCCTACAACTAGTAAGTGTCTGAGTTCAGATCTGAACTCAAGTAGTCTTCCTTACTCTGTGCCCTACATTATGCCACCTAGCCGCCCCGTTTTACCAATAAGGAAATTGAGGTTCCTAGAGAAGTTACTTCTCCAGGATTTCCTAGCTAATGAGCGGCAGAAATGTGTCAAACCTGGGATCCTATTGACTCCCAATCCTGGAGTTTTACAGTACACCATGCAGATCTGCTGTTGGGAACTCAGGAATCATAGCCAATGTTGATGCAGAGCTTCATTCTGGCAAGACACATGGGTATTCTGGACTCCAAATGTTCTGTCCACTGTGCTGGAACTCTGAACAAAAACATTTAAAGGTCTGTAAGAGAGAGCTGTCTGAATAGTCTTAAATACACACATGTATACATATAACATACAAGAAGATATTTTCTAAGGTGAGCACAAGTTCACCCCAGAAGGATACCCTCAAGCCAATATGGAGCATCCTAACCACTGGGTAGAGCTCACTGAGTCCCATGCCTTCTGTAACCCTAAATAATTCACTCTGATTTGGTAAAAGAGCATTTCTGGCTCAGAACTGCTAAAAGACTCAGTGTCAGTCTCCTGTGGCTAGTTAGTTCAGCGGGTGAAAAGCTTAGTCATCGCTGCAAGATTCTTGCCAGAGATCTCCTTAATAGGAAAGCTACATTATGGAGGCCAAGGTGGAAATCAGTTTGACTCCTCCCAACAGGTGCATCCCATAGTGCTACAGCTTACAGACAATCCAGCCCACTAACTCCTGGATGCATCACTGATTGACTACTAGGGTAACCAGACACGAGGATACCAAGGGAAGTGTCCGAACCCCTCAGCTTAGGGAAATAAATATGGCAAAAACATTACCTGTTGGTAGAAGTTCATGGTGGTTATATCAAACATGTATGTAGAGACCAAACATCCTCAAGATATTCCAGTAGATTTTCTCATCTTCATTGTTATTTCTGTTTTTGTTTTATTGAAATACCAGTGCCTGAACCTGTTGTGAATGTTTTAGATAGTTCTCATAATATTACATCATTAGTCAGACACGAAGAATACATTAACCACTTACTATGTGCCCGACACTATGCCACGAAGTGAGGATGCAAAGAAAAGCAAAAATAGAGCAGGGCTCATGAAGCTCGTTTTGGAGTGAGGGGGACAATATATAAACAATCAGACTCAGACAAATCATACAAAGAGTAGATAGAGGCAATTGGTCCTAGTAGCAGGAGGACTCAGAAAGGCTTTCTGAATAATGTGCTGTTTGAACTGAGTCTTACAGGGAGCCTTGGGATCCAGGAACTAAACGTGATGAGGAAACTCTTCCAGACTCGAGGAAACTCTTCCAGACTCGAGGAAAAAATGAGCAAAATGACAGAGAGATGGCATTTCCAGTAGACATTGGAAATGCACGAACTCTTTGGCTTCTCCCCTAAATTGTGGCCATCCCTCTCCTGTTCTTGCAGAGGACACCATCATCTTCTTAGTCACTCAGGCTCATACTTATAGAGGCATCCTCAACTCTTGACTTTCTTTCAGCCCATATTCAAAAGGTTGCCAACTTCTATGGTTCACCTATTCAGAATCTCTAGAATACACCTTTTTCTCTCTGACATTTCCCCGATGCTGGTTCAGGTCCTCATCACCTGGGCTTGCCAGAGTTTTGTAAGTATAAACTGAATCTAAAAGCTTACGAGTATAGAAGAGATGACTGGCTTTTCAAGGAGCATTATGACAACAATTGTGTATCTTTTACTTGTGACTCATGCCATGTAGACATTTCCTTTTCACCTTGGGATCTTGAGTGCTTGATGTAAAATTCCTTTCTTCTCCATCTTTTCAGTGTTAGGCAATTTGGTGTTATTTAAACTCTAAATAATTCCTTAAATCTCAGGTTTGAACTGGTACAATTGCCTGTTGATTATTCTTGCCACAATTATCTCTCTTCTCCAGTTAATTATCCAGCTGTCAAAATTGCTAAGGTGTAAGTCTAACCAAGTCACCTCCCCACCCTAGCTTAATACATTCTGATGGCTCCCTGTTGTCTCCAGGATCAATTAGAAAAGCATCTCTATGGCTTTCCAAAGACCTGAGTCCTTCTTACCTTTCCAGTCTTCTTAGAATTTATTCCCAACCCTATTCTGTGATCCAGGGATACTGGTCTGTTGGCTATTTCTTGAACAATACCCATCATCTTTAGGCTCAGAGGATTCTCTCTACTGTCACCCATTCCAGGAATAGTCTCCTTTCTCTACTCTGTCTATTGCCTTCCCTGGCTTCCTTCAAGTCCCAACTGAAATACCATCTTATATAAGAAATCTTTTCCAATCTTTCTTATTTTGTTGTGCCTCTCCTCTCTTAATTGTTTTTCTTTATCCTTAGAGGTCTCCAAATCTTATTGTCCATCTATTCAGTCATAGTGTAGGCCAGTTTTGTTTCTTAGCATTCAATCTCAAACTTTGTGTTCCCAGAACACGCCGGACTATCAGATAATGATAAAAGTTAACCGAACTCCCCAACCTTCTTAGCAATTCTAAAAAACAAGAATAAGAAAGCTAGAAACTTCAAAGTAATACGAAGGAAAACATGATTTGGGATTTCCAAAATACCAATATTGGACTTGAATCATCTACCTAATGAAGGATGCATCTTCTTTTTCAGTCACATATTCTCATGATTTTTTTAGTGTTATTTTGAACTCAAAAACATAAACAGGATCATTTCTAAATGCAAACAATAAAAGAAAAAAAAATGTTGCATATGAAAGTTAGAATCTAAATTAGGTTCAGCTTTTTAAAATGCATAGTATATATTCTATATATAAGTTTCAAATTACTTGCCATGTTTGTTAATGTCTCCATCTGATTTTCCTTTTGTTTTCTTTTGTGTAATTTATTTATTTTATTTTTTAATTAACAAACATCTATTTCATTTTCCTACATGACCTACAACTAAAAAAAGAATAGAAAACCAAAATTCTGATAATAAACATACAAATTCAAGCAAATCTCAGAATAGAGAGATATGAGAGAAGGGAGATTTTAAATCAAATTTTAATGTTATGTTAATATTAATTGTTTGTCTTCTTATATAGGCACGGTTTGTGGCACCCCTAAAACAAGTGGCAACACCAAACATCCCTGAGCACAGATTGCCAAAAATAGACACAATTACAACGAAAAAAGTTTGAAATCATGTGAGTATTACCAAAATGTATCACAGAGACATATATGAGCTATATTATTGGAAAAATAATATCAATAGATTTGGTTGATATAAGGTTGCCACAAACCTTCAATTTGAAAAAAAAAGCAGTATCTTGAAAGCACAATGAAGTAAAATACAATAAAATGAAGGATGTCTATCTCAAGTTCTAAATTTTTCTATCATTTATATACTGTTATCAACTCTTGTGTCAATCATTTACTAAGCAATCCTTAAGTGCTTACTAATGCATGAAAGGGATAGTGTGATTTTGTTGGGATTCTTTGGTTCACTTTGTCTCCGGAAGCCTGAAGTATTTTTTCTTTGAGTTACGAGCTCTGAATTCTGGATAGGGCATTCTTGAGAGTTTTAATTTAGTCTTTTAGGAGCTGACCTATGAATTCTTTATATTTCACTTTACTTTCTGATTCTAATATAGATGAGCATTTTCCATTTATTATTTCTTAAAATTTGGTATTCAGAAACTGTGCATACCCTTTGATCCAGCAGTGTCACTACTGGGTCTGTATCCCAAAAAGATCATAAAAGAGAGAAAAGGAGCCATGTGTGCAAAAAGATGATGGTAGCAGCTCTTTTTGTAGTGGCAAGGAATTGAAAATTGAATAAATGTCCCTCGATGAGGAATGGTTAAATAAGTTATGGTATATAAACTAGTGGAATATTATTGTTCTGTAAAAAATGATGATCAAATTAATTTTAGAAAAGCTTGAAAAGACATGAAGTGATGCTAAGTGAAGTGACCAGAACCCAGAGAACACAGTAACAGCAAGATAATGTGAAAATCATATGACATCATATGATAACTTTAGCGCTTTTCAGCAATACTGTGATCCAAGAGAATTGCAATAGACTTGGGTTGGAAAACTCCATCTACATCCAGAGAGAGAACTATGAAGACTGAATGGATCAAATCACAGTATTCTCATTCTTTTCTTTACTTTTTTTCCCTTGTGTTTTTTCCCTTTTGGGTCTGATTTTTCTTGTGTAACATGACAAATGTGGAAAAATGTAGAGGGCCACAGATAGTGGAGGAACTCTGGGTAAGGTATAAGACCCTTCAGCCCAGAGGGAATCTGCTGGCAATGTCTGGTTTGGCTTCCCAACTCCCTTTGTTGTTTTCACCCTTCCTGAGAAGTCAAGGAGGGCATGACCACCTGTGTTCTTATACCTTATCCAGAGTTCCCCACTATCTGTGGCCCTCTACAGAAAGATGTTTAAAAGTATTTTACACGTGTAACCTAAATCAGATTGCTTGCTGCTTGGGGAAGGGAGGTCAGGGAGTAAGGGAGGGTGAAAAAATTTGGAACAGTAAAATCTTAAAAAAAATGAATATTGAAAACTATCTTTACATGTATTTGGAAAAATAAAATACTATTGAGGAAAAAAACAAATTTTGTATTCAGTTATTTTTAAGGAGCATATAGGATTATGTTGATTGGAGAGTGCAGTGATTTCTAAACTCTTACTCTTTTACCTCTTTTCCATGATGTGCTTACTAAGAAACATTTTGCATTTTCTTTTAATTGTTAAATCTTTTCATTTTAATTTACTATGTCTTGTTACCTGCAATAATTTTTCCTATTTCTTCTAAATTTCAGGGCTTCTGTTACTTGGGGAAGGTTTTCTATCATCTGATTCTGTTATTTATTTTCCATCTATTTTTGCTCTGCAAGAAATCTTATTTATTTTTTAAATGTCTCTTTAATTTCTTCCAAGTAATTCTTCTGCCCATACTATTTCTCCACTATGTTTCTCCATTTTATAGATTTATTGTATTTATCTGTGTCATTTTTTCCCATTTTTATTAAAGCCTTTTATTTTCAAACATATGCATGGATAACTTTTCATCATTGACTACTGTAAAACCTTGTTTTCCAAATTTTTCCCTCCTTCCCCTCACCTCTTACCCTAGATGGCAAGTAATGCTATCTATGTTAAACATGTTAAAATTTATGTTAAATCCAATATATGTATACATATTTATGCAATTATCTGGCTGCACAAGAAAAATCAGGTCAAACTGGAAAAATGATCAAGAAAATAAAATGCAAGCAAACAACAAAAAAAAAGAGTAAAAATGCTATGTTGTGGTACACACTCAGTTCCCACGATCCTCTCTCTGAGTGTAGATGGCTCTCTTCATCACATGATCATTGGAACTGGTCTGAATCATCTCATTGATGATCTGATGAAAGAGTCACATTCATCAGAGAGGATCATCTTATAATCTTGTTGCGATGTACAATGATCTCCTGGTTCTGCTCATTTCACTTAGCATCAGTTCATGTAAATCTCTTCAGGCCTCTCTGAAATCATCCCACTGATTATTTCTTATAGAACAATAACATTCCATAACATTCATATAGCATAACTTATTCAGCCATTCTCCCCCTGATGGGATTCACTCAGTTTCCAGTTTCTTGCCACTACAAAGAGGACTGCTGCCACAAACATTTTGGTACATGTGGGTCCCTTTCCCACCTTTAAGATCTCTTTGGGATATAATCCTAGTAGAAACACTACTGGGTCAAAGGGTATGCACAGTTTGATAACTTTTTGGGCATATTTCCAAACTGCTTTCCAGAATGGCTGAATCCATTCACAATTCCACCAAAAATGTATTAATGTTCCAGTTTTCCCATGTCCCCTCCAACATTTGTCATACGAGATCACAAAAAGCCATGTCTGGTCTCCACCATCTTGGCTCTGACTCTTCTGAGTCTTGATGTTAGTGGAGATTACGTTGGGCCCAGAATGAACAAGCCTCATCTTCCTGAGTCAAATCTGGCCTTAGAAATTGCTATTTTCGCTTCAGTTTCCTCCTCCATAAAATGAGCTAGAGAAATAAATGACAAACCACTGCAGTGTCTCTAGTAACCCCTTGTCCCCATCCACAGGGTCACAAAGAGCAAACAACCAATAAAAAATGTCTCATAATTGAATAATATTCTTCACAGCAGTTTGTGTCGTCTTATGCTTAACAGTACATCTAACCTCATTTTCTTATTTTACACTTTTTTTTTTTCAAGACTAGACCAAAACCTCTCAAAGGTGAAATGGTCAGGTTCTGTATGCTCTTGCCATTGGCTTCTGCTTCTAGTGTGTCTATACTCAGAAAGCTGGCAGCTTTTTAGACCCCCTGGAATCATCCAGAATTAGAAAAATGTATTCTTCAGGATGCTGTGGGAGAATCTCTGGTCAAAGAGCTTTAGACTTCTGGTCCCCACAGGGCACTACAGTGTGATACTAGACATCTAGGAGTCTCCCTGTAAGAATAGCCACAACTTCCTGCCCTATGAGTGCTAAGTATTTCAGGCATCAGATACTTTTAGATTTCTACTCGCTAGAGCAACCAGTAGGCCCCTAGTGTATGCATTCTCATTAGATTCTCTGGTAGGGGCTTTTCCCATTGTCTCAATCCTTCTGCTCTCTTTTTAGACAGCCTTCAGGAAGATGAGGAAGTTTGGTTATATTTCTCCTTTAATTTATTGATCATAATTTTGCCTATTGGGAGCTCCCTCCAGCAGTGCCCATCAAAACCCATTCATACCCATCCATCTGGGATGACTGTTCCATGTTCTTGTATAAGTGTCCCACAGGGGATCTGCCCAGCATGCTCAAGGCTTTCCTTGCTTTGTTTTGACAACATTAAAGCCCTGGTTGACACTCTGTCTGCTCAACTATCATCCTCTATCTTGATCATGTGACCAGCCCAACTTTTCACATATCATCAATTCTCAGCTAAGAGCTGTCACTCCTGTTCACTTTCACAATTCTTTATTGACTTTATGTTCTGGCCTGCTCATGTTTTCTGTGATTATCTCCATCACCTTCTGCATGATACTCATTTTAAATTCTTCACTTACTGTTGAATTCTTTCTTACTGCTATAGAGAAGCACTGGAAGAATATTGACATTTTTAACAATTTGGCCTTTATTTTCATGAGAAGCTTGAGATCATTAAAAGTTTTCCATTTCCAAAGGGAATCTATTCTGTTCTCATCATTTTGCTCAACTCTGGGCCTGATTTCTTATTCACATTCACAGTTTATGCTAGATAAGCATATCGTTAGACAAATTGCTGGTCGTTCCTACAAATTCAAGTAATACGGTCAGACTCCCTTGAGTGAATACAGATCTCAGTGTTGTGAGGTAAGATACAATTGGCACAATTTCATTCATAAATGACTGAATATGGACGATCTCATTAAGCCCAGAATGGATTTTTCAATTTGAAGTTTTTACTTTACTATCTAAATTTCAGTGGCAAACACTTTCAATGATCAGATTTCCCTTTTCTATACCCCTCATATTTATGATCAGAATGTCATTGAACAGGATTATTTATGCTGCTAAATCCTTCAAGGAAAGAAAAGAAAACATTTTCGGAAAAATAAAAGTAATCCATAGGGTAGAATTTCACTCTACCAAATCAATTGCTTTCACATAACCAACAAATGATTTGAACAAGACTGCCATTCTAACACTATTCTCTGCATAGCCACAAATATCAAATAATCTTCTGTGGTTTAAAAAAAATTTTTACTGTTGGAGGGGGTCTAGAAAAATATAACATTAATACACCATTGGTGGAACTGATCCAGTTATTCTGGAAAATACTTTGGAACTATATCAACAGTGAGCTGATTCAAACCAGTTTTAATGATCTTATGATGGTGAAAGCATCTTTACCCAGAGGACTGGGTGTGGCTCACAACATAGTATTTTTACTTTTTTGTTGTTTGCTTGCATTTGTTTTCTTTCTCTTTTTTTTTCTTTTTTGATCTAATTGTTTTTGTGCAGCAGATAATTGTGTAGATATGTGTGGAGCAATTGCACATGTTTAACACATATTGGATTGCTTGCTGTCTAAGGGAGGGGAGTGGGGCAAGGGAGGAAGAAAAAGTTTGGAACGTGGGGTTTTGCAAGGGTGAATGCTGAAAACTATGCATATGTTTTAAAAACAAAAAGCTTTATAAAAAATAAAAAAAAAATTGCACATGTTTAACCTATATTGGATTGCTTGCTGAGTAGAGAAGGGAATGGGGGGAAGGCAGGGAGAAAAAATTCAGAACACAAGGTTTTGCAAGGATGAATATTGAAAACTATCTATGCATATATTTCAAAAATACAAAGCTTTTTAAAAAGAAACTCCCACCCTTTGCTTTTAGTTGTTCCCTCTAAAGCCAAGCAGAGCACATCATTAGGCACAAACACAACTACAATTATTTCATCAATGTTCTACAGCAACAAGAAGCCAATTAGCAGATTGGAATGCTTGACTGAGATGCCTGTTTTCCGTGCAATGGTTTATTTAACTGAGTTATTCTGTCCACTGAGACTTTTCCCCACATTTATAATTCATTCTTCAAGAATTCATGACTTAATCAGTGGGTCCATGCCATCTTCTCTCACAATAAGCACAGAGGCACTTGGCTATGATGAATTTTTGTCCCAATTTTGGTTTCTTCCAAACAAGCCAGGGGGGGTCCTTGGACATCAGACAGTCGGGCTCATGCCCAAAGCCTTTCTGGTTTGTTAAGAATCTGTCAAGAGTTTTTTTCCTACTTTGGCATTATTACCTTTGTGAACACAGTTTCTCTTTCATGATATAATGAAGTAAAGAGACATCCTGAGAGATGTTCAAACTAAAGTTAGGGATGTCGTAGAGAAGATTCATGAGCTAGAGATTGGACCAAGTGGCCTCTGTGGTTCCAGCTCAAACATTATGAGATTCCCTATGCTATTAAAGGAAGACTTTAGAAGAAGGAATTTACACATTAAATACAGAAAAAGTTTAAAAATCCCAGCCCTTAGGCTTGGAAATGGCAGCCACAAACAACTTATCATGAAGATATCCTTGACAAACATGACCCTGATTTGTTAAGTAGCATAATGAAAACCTGTAGCCATTGGTCAAACAAACCATTAGCTTGAGAACAAAATTGTTAGTGTAGATAAAATCTCCCAATTTTCTCAGCATTGATGGATATTCACTGTTCTCATGTCCCAACTTTCGCATACTCCTTTCCATTTTCAGATGACAGGATGAACCCAGGTTATAATCTGTCTTCTCAGGCTTAATGGAAAGAGTATTTTGCAACTAGGCATTCCACTTATACAATCGGACGCTTTTATAAGTGTCATAATAATATATGCCCAATACGATGACTATTGATCTAAGTCACAGAGTTGGGGCAAAGCTTTGGAAGAGAATCAATCAGGGCTAAAGGAATAGTATTGACATGAAATCTCAATAGATTTAGGCTCAAATTCCATGCCACGGATTTATAAGCTGATTGAGTATGAGTGGCTGATTTAGCATTTTTAAGCTTTATCTATAAAACTGGAATGATCATAATTCCCATGATGTGCAGTGGGCAGATCTGTGTTGAGAATCACATAAGATAATAGAGGCTAGAGTGTTTTGCACACACTTAACGACTCTAATTGTCTCATTAGCTGTTACTCAACCAGGACCTTCCTTCTTTTGCCTCTATAGTTCAGGATAGGTTGTCCTCATACCTGGCTTGATGATTCCAAGAGGTAGAGAGATAAGGTGAGTCTCTTGGTAGAGAGGTGGGTGGATAGGCCCACCTTATCTCTCTACCTCTTCAAATCACTAGTTTCTCTCAAGATCCAGCTCAAAGTGAGGTCTCCAATACAGAGTCTTTCCTGATCACCCGAACTTGCGACCCAGTGTACAGTATTACTTCCTCTCTTCAGTTAAACTATTTTGTATACATTCTGCCTACCTGTATACCAGACCTCTGGAAAATATAAGCTCCATGAGGGCAGAGATTTTTTTTTTAATTTTTGTATCTTCAGAGTTTAGCACAGTGCATGGAACATATTAGCTACTTAATAAATATTTGCTGAATATATAAGCTGAAGTAATTAAACTGAGATAAAGACACATAATGAAAAGAACTAAGGATAAAACATACTCTTCAACTCCAGACAAAGAACTGATGCTATCTAAATATAGACTGAAGCATGCTATTTTCACTTTCACTCTTTCATCCTTTTTCTTTTACTGGAGTCTTTCTGTACAAAATGATGAATATGGAAATGTTTTGCATGATTGCACATGTATAACCTATATTATATTGCTTACCATCTCAAAGAGGAGGAGAAGAGAAGAAAAGAAAGGGAGATAGAATTTGGAACTCAAAACATTTTTTAAAAATATTAAAACTTGTTTTGATGTAATTGGGGAAAATAAAATATATTAACATTTATAAAAAGGAAGAGCAAGTTATACATAATAGATTTGTAGTTTCATGTGCAATCATCTTTTTTTTAAAAATTATACTGTTATAGCAATGCTTTTTATTCTATAAATTAAAATAAAATAAATTTCCAAAAGACATGCAACATTTACATAAAAATATACTACGGTAATATTTTTGTAGGACATAATATAATAATGTATAAATAGATGGTTGATCATTACTACTGCAATTACCAATAATAAAACTCCATTGCTAACTGTTCATGGCAATAAAGTAATCACAGATTTTATTTGACTCATTTTACTTAAAGAACAATGTCAACTCATATTTCATTAAAACTGTGCATTCGTGAGTGTGTGTGATAAGCCAAGTAATATATTTTCTTTGAAATCTACATTAGAAAAGCTTTCATGAAGCATACCAAAGGATCATACTTTTATTTGTCGAAAACAACTATCACTGATATTGTACTTTAAGGCTTAAAAAAACACTTATTTTAGATATGTTAGTGGGTTTGATTTCTGCAACAAATTTTGAGGTAGGTGCACGTATTGTCCCCATTTTATTGATGAGGAACGTGAGACACATTGAGATTAAGGGATTTGCTCAATGTCACATAGCTAATAAGTATCTGAGGTCAAAATTTGCATTCAGGTCATTCTGATGAGACATAATGCTTCAGCCATTGTGTATTCCCCCTTCCCCCCCAGCTCTTTCTAGTTAACCTCTTTCAGCCTCAGTTTCCTTAATTATAAAATGAAAGTAACAACAACAGACACTTCACAGTTTTGTTTTGGAAAACAGATAACATGTAATAAACATTGCAGACCATGAAATTCTATGTGTATGTAACTTATTCAATAAGTAAGCATTCATCACATAATAATTATTATAATTATTACTATTTTCACCACTGGTACTTTATCATTGTAATCATTGTGATGCAACTAGTGTAACATACTTTTGCATTCAATGTTTGTTGGATCTATGCTTGTAAATAATGGGACTACTTTATATAATAAAAAGAGTGTTATTCTTATTATTATCATCAGTTTATTCTCACATTTATAATGAAATTAATACAGAAATGGTGGCAGGCCAAAACACTATTATACTAGTTTTCTTTTATAATTAATGGCCTGCAAAATATTGCACAGATGGATAAGAGATCTTTTAAAATATAATAAAAGTATTATTTTTCTTGTAGCTTTTGCCATTAAAATAATTGCTACAGTGTTCATCTTCAACAGTTTCTGAAAAACCCAAAATATATTTTAATTTAATCATCTAAAAGGAGTTTATATTTTAGTTGTGATGAAGGAGTCCTTTATGCAGTGCACTAACTTTGAAACTTTTTTTGCTCTTCATTTGATTGAGAAGTGTCTCAGAACTTGACATAATCAGGATTCAATGTTTTGAGCTTGGAAAGAAAGGAAAGGAAATGAGCTTTGCATGACATTCCTTAAAAAAAGTTTTGCACAATCTTCCAGCCATCATTTTGAGCTGCCAAAAAAAAAATGTGACTCAACAATGAGAAGTGATATTTAATGAATCATCATGGCTAAAACACAGAGAATGATGGAATCTCAAAGTTGGGGGGGAGGCAGTCACCTTTTTGCTTAACCAAGCTATTCCTAGCTAAGAACTCTCTTTACACATTTTAACAAATGGTTGTTCATCTTTGCCCTTAAATACACAAAAGTTAAATAAATTTGGGTCATACAGTTGGTAAAGAGCAAACATGAAATTGGAATACAGATCTTCTCTAATCCTCAGTCTATTGCTTTTTTTTTCACTTCTAATTACATATAAAGATAATTTTCAATATTTACTTTTGCAAGATTTTGAGTTTCATTTTTTTCTCCCTCTTTTACCTTCCTCCTCCAGAAGACAACAAACAATCTGAAATGGGCCATACATATACAAAAATTTTAAACATATTTCCATATTAGTCATGTTGTGAAAGAAAGATCAAAACAAATGGGAAAATCTATGAGAAAGGGAAAAAGGGTGAAAATACTATGATTCTGTTTGCATTCAGTCCATAGTTTTTTTTCTGGATGCAGACAGAATTTTCCATCCCAAGTCTATTGGAATTATCTTGGCTCACTGTATTGTTGAGAAGAGTTGATTATATCATACTTGATCATCACACAGTCTTACTGTTTCTGTGTATAATATTTTCCTGGTTTTGCTCACGTTACTCAACATCAATTCAAGTAAGTCTTTTTCAGCCTTTTTGAAATCAACCTGCTCATTATACCTATCTTTTTTTTATTATTAAAGCTTTTTATTTTCAAAACATATGCACACATAATTTTTAACATTCACCTTTACAAAATCTTGTGTTGCAAAAATTTTCCCTCCCTTCCCTCCACCTACTTCCCTAGACAGCAAGTAATCCAATATATCTTAAACGTGCAATTCTTCTATATATATATATTTCCACAATTATCACGCTCCACAAGAAAAATCAAATCAAAAAGAAAAAGAAAAGAAAATGCAAATAAACAATTTAAAAAGTGAAAATACTAAATTGTGATTCACATTCAGTCTCCACAGACTACTCTCTGGGTGCAGATGGCTCTCTTCATCACAAGACCATTGAAGCTGGCCTGAATTACCTCCAGGTTGAAACGAGCCACATCCATCAGAATTGATCATCATATAATCTTACTGTTGCTGTGTACAATGATCTTGTTCTGCTCACTTCGCTCAGGATCAGTTCCTGTAAGTCTCTCCAGGCCTCTCTGTATTCATCCTGCTGGTCGTTTCTTCCAGAACAATAACATTCCATAACATTTTAATATTATAACTTATTCAGCCATTCTACAACTGATGGACATTCACTCAGGTTCCAGTTCCTTGCCACTACAAAAAGGGCTGCTACAAACAGTTTTTCACACATAGGTCCTTTGACTTTTTTATGATTTCTTTGGGATACAGGCTCAGTAGAGACACTGCTGGATCAAAGGTAGGCACAGTTTGATAGCCCTTTGGACATAGTTCAAAAAATGCTCTCCCAAAAGGTTGGATCAATTCACAACTCCACCAACAATATATCAGTGTTGCAGTTTTCCCACACCTCTCCAACATTCATACTTATTTTTTCCTGTCAAATTAGCAAATCTGAGAAGTGTATAATAATATATTAATTTATGTTTCTCTGATCAAACAGATTATTCTCTGATCAATAATGATTTAGAGCATTTTTTCATGACTATAAATGGCTTTAATTTCTTCACCTGAAAATTGTTTTTATCCTTTGACCATTTATCAATTGGAGAACTCATTATATCTTACAGAACAATAGTATTCTATTACATTCAAATATGACAGCTTATCAGCTATTCTCCAACTGATGGACATCCACTCAATTTCCAATTCCTTGCTATCACAAAAACTGCTGCTACAACCATTTTTACATATGTCTACTGCTCTTTTAACTAGACTATGTTACATTCCTAAAGCAGCACAAATACAAGTTAGATACATATAGTTATAATAATTCTGGGTCAGGCCAATTAGGGGGAACAGCGCTTAGAGTGCAAGCCTTTGATTCAGGATGATTTGAATTCAATTTTGGCCTCAAACACTCACTAGCTGTGTGATCCTGAACAAGAGTCACTTAGTTAAACTTTGCCTCAGTATCCTCATTTGTAAAATGAATTGAGAAGAAAATGGGAAACCATTCCAAAATCTAAGAAAACCCGAATGAGTGATGAATAGTTGGACCCAACTGAAATGGCTCCAGTACAACATTATGGACCAGGTCACCACACACCTCTACAATCCAAATCATGAATGTCAGTAAAGAATATTAGTCATGGTCTTTGTCCTTAGAAAAATGTTGTTTGCTTTTGGTACTTTGCAGCTTCATTAGCCATGGGGACAGATGTTCCTTTGGTTTGTCTTTAATACTTTTTTATGGAATGTCAGAATGATTGGGGAACAGTATAGATTGTTAATCCAATCAGATACACTTTTTCCTTTTTTTTTTTTTTTTTTTTGGTCCAAGTTTCACATATATAGTCATGATAGTCAGAATTCATTGGTCAGCAACAAATTCACCTTTTTACTGAAAATTCCATAGGACCTCATAGTCCTTATTGTCTTGATTGGCTATTGCGTAGTTTACGGGAATTCAGGACTACAGTGGAATCTCCTTCATCAAAATCATTAACTCCTTTTACTTAAAAGCAATCAATTATTTTTCATTCTGAACTTCAATATCAAAATAAATGAGCATTTCATATACAGAGAGATAGAAAAAGAGAATTTATAAAAAGCTATGAATCTCTGTTACAACTTGCTTTCCTTTTTACTATGTAATATTTTATGTTGTAATAATGTAATAAATTCAACCTAGAGCTTTCCAAAACATGCTGCTTATTTTGATTTCCTTTTGTTCTCTTTTGTGTATTTCCATAAATGACTCAGTGACTCTTTTCCTTTCTCTTTCTTTTTTCATGGTCTAATCCTAACCCTAACCCCTTCTCCTACTAAATCTCTTCAATTATAAATAAAAATGAAAACAGAAAAGAGAAAACCTTTGTAACAAATATTTATGCTAAAGCAAAAAAAAATTCCCCCATTGACTGTGTTCAAAAATATGTCTAATTCTGTACCTTGTTCTATTCCCTCTTTGTCAAGAGGTTTGTAGTATTCTTCATCAAAATTTCACTGGAATCATTGTTAGCCATCAAATTGATCTGAGTTCTAAGTACTGTATTTTTAAATTGTTTTTCTATACACTCTTGTTATTTTACCAATTATCCTTGCTCTGCCAGCTTTGCTCTTCATTAGTTTATACAAGTCCTTAAGGATTTTTTTAAAACAAATAACATTCTATTTATGTCATTTTTCCAAATGATAAGTGGTCACCTACTCAGTTTATAGTTACTTACTGTGGGGGAAAAAAAAGAAAAGGACTGCTCTTTTTTATTTCATTTGGCCTATAGGGTGAGTAGTGATACTGCTGAGTCAAAAGGTATGAAAAGTTCAGGTAACTGTTAAACTTAATACACATTTCCCTCTAGAATGTCTTAATCCTTTCATTGGTCCATCAAGACTGAACTACTTTGCCTGTTTTTTTCACAGTTCCTCCAACAATTGTACCTTTCCTTTTTTCTCATCTTTTGCCAAAGTGATAGGTATGAGATGTCACCTCATGGTTGCTTTGATTGTAATTCTCTGGTTGTGAGACAGTCAATAGTGCCCAAGGGTTGGAGTCAAGAAGACCTGCATTAAAATCCTACCTCATATACTTACTCTCCATGGGACCCTGGGCAAGTCATTTAACCCCTCAATCTCCATTTTCTGATCTGCAAAAAGGGATAAAAATAGCAGCTACCTCATGGAGTTATGAATAAGCAATTTGGAAATGGTAAAATGTATATGAATCCTAGCTATTATGATATTTATGAATGACTTGGAGTATTTTTAGTATGAATGTTGATGATTTAGATTTCTTCCTATGAAAACTGCTTGTTATTGTCATATATCTATTAGAGAGTGACTGTTTTTTTTTTTAATTTAAATTAGCCCTTTTATATCTCAGATATAAGACTTTTATCAAATGGTATAGAGATTTTTCCTTATTTCCTTAATTGCCTTCCTTATAATTTTAAGAGATAGTTTCCTCTGTGCAAAAAACAAACAAACAAACAAACAAAAAACTGGGTTTTTGTTTCATATAATCAAAATTGTAAGAGGCAGGTAGGTGCCTCAGTGGATAGAACACTGAGCTTTGAATCAGATGGAGATATGGTGTCATGGAAACAACAGACATAAAATTGGACAGACTTCAGAGATAATAGAGAATAGACAAACCTGACAACGCTCTTGCCCATAGGATCACAAAGAGTTGGGCATTACTGACCAACAATGACAGCAATAACATCATCACTGTCCATTTTATCTTATTTTCTCTATCCTTTCTTTGGTCGTGAACCTGTTCTATAATTAAGAAAGATCTTTATCTCCCTTCCCTTATTTCGTATATGATCTTTAATATAAGCTTTGAAGCTTATCTTGGTAATGGTCTGAGATGTTCCTCTGAACCTAACTTCTTCTAGCATATTGTCCAGTTTTCCAAGCAGTTTCTGTGGAATAGTGCAATAAGAATATTGACTTCTGCTAGTCTGGGGACTCTCTTTGAGTGCATGTATCAATAAAGATGAGGAAGGGCCTTGTATTCATGTTCTATTAAGATATAGATAAGAAAAGAAGAATATTTAGGTGAAGAATAATAAAGCTGTTTGGGCGAAAGGGAGAATGGCCTTAAAATAAGTCTTTTATTTAAGTATTTAAAAAACACTTTCAATTGAAGACTATATTATGTTTTCTTCCTATAAAACAAACTACAAGCAATGAGAATAAAATAGAAGAAAGCAAATTTAGGCTAAATATATGGCAAACCATATATTTATAGCTTTTCTATGAGTTCAAGCCTCATACCCACACTTTTGCTATGACAAAGTAATACATCTCCTATGAAAAAAAAACTTCTTACCAATGACACTAGCATTATGCCTATGTTTATCTCCTTATCCATTGCCCTATCATGTTTCCCCCCACAAATCTATGATTGCACAAATGCTGGATTTGTAATGGAATCCTGACATTATTACTTAATCTATATGGCCTTAGTCAAGTCACTAAATTCTCATTTCCATCCTGTATATAAAAGAAGGGGAAAAGATGGACTTGACTTCTAAGGTCCCTCCTAATTCCAATCTATGATGCTTTTATTGGAGGCATCCACAAGTAGAATTGCCTGCCTGGGGCAACAAAGGATCCTCCTCTGTTGGATCGTTTCATGAAAAGATTGAATGATCCTTCCAAGGGTAGAGTACATATCAAAGTCTTCTTCAGAGACCAATTGGATTAAATTAAATGATTGCTGCTGCTGTTACTACTATTACTATTACTACTACTACTACTACTATTACTACTACTACTACTACCACCACTACTACTACTATCATTACTACTGCTATTACTACTACTACTACCACCATTGCTGCTGCTGCTGCTATTGTGACCACTACTACTGCTGCTGCTACTATTACTACTACTATTACTGCTGCTGCTGCTGCTGCTGCTGCTGCTACTACTACTACTACTACTCCTGCTATCCCTGCTGCTGCTACTGCTGTTATATCTTCTGCTACTGCTACTACTGCTTCTACCCTTGATGCTGCTGCTGCTACTACTACAACTATTATAGGCCCTGCTGTTATCATTACTGCTGTAGCTACTACTATAGTGACAACTAGTGCTTCTTCTAATTAAATAGGTGCTTAGTCTCCACTTGTTTTATGCAAGCTACTGCTCTCAGGAAGGAGATATTCTAAATCAAGGAGGTAAGGTATATATAAATAGGCAAAAACCAGCTACTGAGTTGATAAGGAATTTCCTTAGAGAGAACACCTGGGAGCACTGGCCAGTTCTCTTACTGAAGGGCACATCTGAGAAATGAAGGTTGCTCAGAAAGCTTCAAGACTGGTATCAGGAGGAACAACAGTTGAGACCTGAGGGAGAACCATTGCAAAGGGCATACTAGTTGGAGATGGTGCATTAGATAGGGAACAGCAACAAAAAGGCCACTGACACTGGCTGGTTGACTGGATACTTTGAGCTTTTCATTGTGATTTACACACATTAAAGAAGCTCATGGTTCAAGCTGTGAGGGCTCACAGAGGTGATCTAATCCGACCCTCTCAGTTTAGAAACAAGGAAATTGAGGCTAATGTGACCTGCCTCTTGCCACACAGAGGCTGTGACTGACTCCAAGTCTAGTCTATTACCCATTCCACCACCATTCTAAATATTTCTCCTTTTCTCCATTTTTTTCACCAAGTCAAGAAACTTAAATTCAGAAGTCAACAGAAAAGTCTATTATAATTATAGTGGAATCTTTGCATAATGATTCATTATCACATTTAGATATAGTGGGTCGAACCATGTTCCCCAAAACACAGTAATTACATACCATAAAGCCTGATGTGACCTAGTTGGCTAAGAAGACAACAATTGCATCTGTCCTCCCCATCGAGAATTATAAAGAAGATCCACTGTAGCTGCTAATGGATTGGTGGATGGAACATTCTGTTTCCAAAAGCCACTGCAGAATGCAAAAGCTTGTAGGAAAAAAAGAAAAGAAATTCACCTAAAATATTATTAAGTCAAAAATTGCTTAGAATTAAAGCAACGAAAATGAGGTTAGATAAGGTTATTTTCCATGAGCTGCAAACACTGTCATTTAATTATAAAGTTGCAGGTTAAATAAGCTAACAACAACAACAAAAAAGAGGGCAGGGAATTGAGACAGTAGCAGTTTGGGAATCAAGGGATTTTTCTTGTCACAAAGCAGCAGATGCCCAACTTCCCACAGAATTTCCTTAGAGATGAGACTGCATTGAAAGAGCACAGTTTTCTTGAATAGGCTCAGAAATTTACTCAGATTTACATAGATAGAATTGCAAAATAACAACAACAAACATTCTATAATGCTTACCATGTGTAAATGACTTTAAAATTATTATCTCATCGATCTTCACAACAACCTTGAGAAGTAGAGGCTATTAAAATTCCCATTTTAACTGCAGTAAACAGAAATTGAGTGACATCTCAGGTAATGAGTTCAAATTTGGTCTCAAACACTTAAGACTTTCTGACCCCAAACTTGTCACTTAAACCACTGGACCACCTAACTCCCCCATCTCCCAATTCAAAGATTAGAAGAGATTCCATTGGTTAATGATTTCAATTCACATCTGAACAGTAATTTCCACTATTACGAAGCTAAAAACTGGCCATACTATTTTTATTTGAAAACCTCCACTGAGGGGGAATGTACTTCATCTCAAATTGCCATATATTGTCTGGGCACGTCTAATTCTTAAGAAGTATTTCCTAGCATCAGACCTAACTTTCCTTTTTACATGAGTTCCTCTGGAGTCACACAGCACAGGGCTCATCTTTTCCCTACTTCACTGTTCTGAAATATTATAAGAAAAAGTTCACATGTTTTCTAGGTCTAAATATTTCTAATTCCTCAAGATGATGGCATTGGACATGATTATATGGATCTTCACTCTCCTGAGATCCCTTTTTCATGATATTATCCAAATTATTTTCACTTCCTAAAATGTAGCAAATGGGACTGGACATAAAAATTCAAATGCAATATGATCAAGGTAGAGTAAAAAATGACTATCATAGAGATAATGTGAGGCTTTATTCTTCTGATTGTATCCTAACTTAAACAGTTCTTGCTGGATTTTATGGAGCTTGCAATCCACTAAGAATTCCATAACATTTTCAGAGAAATTGCTGTGTGGTCATTATTCTTTTATAT
Organism: Sarcophilus harrisii; assembly: GCF_902635505.1. NCBI lineage: Eukaryota > Metazoa > Chordata > Mammalia > Dasyuromorphia > Dasyuridae > Sarcophilus > Sarcophilus harrisii. The sequence continues at coordinate 8,123,564 of NC_045429.1, forward strand.
TGCTCTTGGAAAGTTCATTTTTTAACCTACGTATAAGACTTTTTATTTGTCCTTATTCATTCATTCATTTGTTTGTTTGTTTATTTTTGGTTCAGTACTATGGAACATTGAAATGTCTGATACATTGAAATGGAAACATTGGAGAGGCACTTGAACTGAGCAGGTAGTAATACATAATAGGACAACTGTGAAGACAAACTCCAAGTATTTAACTAATTAAAGTCACGATCAAAAGAGAAAATATCTTGGTCATGAATGAGAGGAATGTATAACCACCCATGAATTGTGTGAGTCACTTCTATCCTTGAAACTTGGAGAGGAAGTCAGATGGTCTCTGTCATATTAAGTGGATGCAGTGAGGCAGACTTCAAACATGCAACTTGCCCAAGACATGCATGCATAACTGGGTTGCAATTCATGTCATTTCAGGGAACATCCCTATCAAGGAGATACAGATCAATGGAATAATTGAGTTAATGTTACTTGTTGAGATTCACCTCAATAGTTCAGTATATTAAGAACTACTCTTAGATGTTGACTTTATCACAACAAATGGCCTATTCCTCTTGCTTTACATCATCTGTCATTTGATAAATACACTGTTTATAATGTCATTCAATCATTGATAAGCATGACAAATTATATAGAGCCAAGAACAGCTCCGTAGAATATTCCCTTAGGTAGTTCCAACCCAAATATTGACATATTGAGGTACACATCCATAAAGTTGTGAATACCTACAAATGTTATCTAGTTCCATAGCTATTTCTTCACTGGTTTGCAATAGAAACATTGTGAAATACTTTTTTGTTAATTAAAAAAATTCATTCAAAGTTTTAAGTGCAATAATCCTATTTAAATTGAAATTGGGTTAGTTTCTCATGCCTTGTTCTTGATGATGATTCTAGAACAAGGAATAGGTTTGGCCAATTCTTTGTCAACAAAATAAAAACAAGTAAAAAGGCTGAAACCTGCTACAAACTTTGCTTTCCCTAAATGTAGTCTTAGTTTCATTGAACTGTCTCATTTCTTCAGTCATTAGTCAATCTAATAATCCTATTTAATTTGATATAAGATGCCATCACTTCATTTCAATTCACAAACCCTTTATTAAATGAAGAGAAGTAAGACCAGAACTAAACCAAGGCATACAGGACAGCTTTGAAAACCCCAGATTGAACTTCTATATTTAAAAATACAAGCACATTTTACTTTTATGTGATTGGCAAATTTATGTACAGTTTTTTTCTGTTCAATTACATATATATGATACATGTATGGAAATATATACATATAAATGCTTGTTTCATTTGATGTTTGTGAATTCACAATAAACATGAATGAAGACAAAGCAAAATAAAACAACAAAATTAAGAACTTAGTATATATAGTGCACTGATGCGAAGGAAGGGAGTTTGCCATAAATAATTTAGAAAAACACAATTTTGGGAATTCTCAATGGGAAAGGAAATGTTCCTCCTCCAAAAAAAGACCCATTTGTCATAACTATTATGGAATTTAACTAGCTAAAATTTAGCTGAGATTTAGCTTTAATTACATTGAGATTTAAATAACTTGAATCCCTGCTGTGTACAATTATTGGAAATTTCATTTTTATGGTGTTCTTGGGCATCTGGAAAGTTCAGTTTGTATCTCACCAGAGAAGTCATTCATTAAGGGGCTGAGAGCTATCCTACTCTTTTAAAATGGGAGCTTAGAATCTTTCCCACCATCTTTTATCACTGAAGTGGGAACACAAGCATTTCATGTGTTGGGAGAACCACTCTTACCATCTGCTTTTTCTAACCCCTGAGTCCTCAGCATGTTGTTAGTCCATTCACTTATATTATCAAGTAATTCTATGATGGGGTAGAAAATAAATTTTTGCTTGGTTCCCAAACGATTTCCTGGTCTGGTCCAGCAAGGCAGGAAGTTCCATTTGCAGATTTAAGGCTGTTTGCTTTTTCTTTTTTCTTTCTTTTTTTTTTTTTAAACAAATTCTTTGTGTAAAAAACAAAGTTTAAGAGACATGTTGCTAGTGTCATTCCCCTGAGATTAGCTCTGCTTTGCATGGATTTATCACATATACATAATTATTTCTATGTTGTTTCTCCCATTAGATTGTAAGCTCCTTTAAGGTAGGAACTTTCTTTATATTCCCAGAAATTAGTGTGATGTCTGGGAAAGTATAAAGTGCTTCATATGTATTCTTGATTTACTGACATTGAACATAACCATGTTGGGGGATTTCTAATATCATTCAGCACCAATAAATAAATAAATAAATGAAATTACCTGTAAGTAGAGGTCCGACTATTGAACAGAGGGAACTGAGGGAGAAAAAAATCAGATCCATGGGCTCCTTTGGTAAGCACTTAATAAAATAGTGACTGGAATATTATTTCAACATTTCAAAGAGCCTTGATTTCCTTCATCTGAGCATTCTTTCACTATCTACCCAAATACAAAGAGAGATGAATGGCAGTGTGCCATTTTGGCATAGAGTGTTGGACTTATAGTAAAGGTACTGGGATTCAAATCTTTAGTCACTTACCAACTGTATGATGATGGGCAAATCATTGCCCTTTTATAAGTCTTAGTGTCATCAGGCAAGACAGAGCACTATTTACGACATAAGACTTTTGCTAGAACTGGATAGGATAAGTTATATAAAACACTGTGCAAACTTGGAAGCACCAGGTTAATATGAGATGTTATAATACAAGCATTTACATAACATGTTGACATTTGTCAAAGAGTTGTAAAAATGTTATTTTATTGGATATTCACAAAAATCTTGAGATATGAGGGTTATAATCATATTCATCTTACAGATGAGGAAATGGAAGCAAAATGACCTAAGTACATTTTGGAGGATGAATTTGAATTTGGACCTTCCTGACTCTAAATCAAGAACCAATCAAGGGAAAAAGAGTAAAGAAGTGAGCAAATGGATAAAAGGAAAAAAAATTATCAAAGATCACAAGAGAAAGAAAACTAAAGACCTCAAGCATAAGTAGCTTAAATGAACACTGAAGATATTAGTAAACCAATGGAATATGGTCTCCAGATCAGGTAAAATAGTTCAGACCACTATGAATGAATTTTGAAAAATGAAGGAAAATGAACACCTGCTGAAGTGCATTACTCAAATAAGCAGTCCTCATGGGCTGCCTTAAAAGAGATGTAAGGATTGTGAAAGGACAATTTACAATTCCTCTGTAGTGGAAATAATTGGCAGAATAGAAAAAAATAGCCTTGAATCTATAATGGTGAGTCTCACCAAGGAAATAAGAGAGTATAACCAAGTGGGAATAGAAATACATAGAAGTAAAGAATGTCTGCAAGAAGAGCAGCAAAAATCAGTGACCATAAACAAAAGCGTGATCTCAGTGCAAAATGAAACATAAAGATCTCAAAGGTGGGTTGTAAAGACAACAAAAGGAGTAGAATAAGTTTCTTAGAAGAGCATGGCACAAAACTTAAAGACCAAAATGCAAGAAATAATACACAAAATGGCCCCAAATTTCTGAACATAGAAAACAAGGCACCAATCAAAAGAATCCACTGATTGCTTCTACAAAACCAAACCAAACCAAATTTATGCTGCAATTCATAAGACATGTAGTGTTCTATTTTAATAATTCCACTGGCAAACAACAATCCTACAACCAGACAGGAGAAAGCTCTTTAAATATATAGGAAAGGAAATTCAAATAACACACAATTATTCTAGATTTATGAGGTCATGAAATAATGTACTCTGAAGATTGAAAGAGCTGCCTTGGAAATCTAAGTCTAAATATTAAGAAAAAAAGATAGTTGCTGAATGCAAGAGAGGTTCACAAAATTACTAGAAAGAAAACCAGACATGAAGAAATCACTTCTCGATCACTGTAGACAAAACAAATGCAAAAAGAGCAAAGATGGACAGTAACCAAATGACAAGAAAGAGACCATTAAGATATGTCTTCCTACATGCACATAAAGGGACAAATGGGAAAATATAATCAATAAATATACATTTATAAAGTGCTTATTATATTCTAGGCATTATGCTAACCGGCAACATGCAACCAAATATGTAGAAAAGCAAATTATATCCAAGATAAGTTAGTATGAGATGAGAGACACTAGAATTAAAAGGAGTTGGGAAAGTCTTCCAATAAGAGATGAAGTTTTAGTTGAGACTTAGAGAAAGTCAAGGAACTTAATAGGAGAATTTGAGAAGGAAGAACATCCCAGTCATGAGGGGTTAGCCCCCAGCAGTGTGGAGATGGAGTAATTGGATTGAAGCCAGTGACATTGACTCAAAAGGCACACTGTGGAGAATAAGGTGTAAGAAGATTGAAAAGCAGAAAGATCATTTTTTATTTGATCCCAGAGATCATAGGAAGACACTGAAATCTAGTGAATAGGAAGGACTAGTGACCTGAACCTTTGGAAAATCTTTTGATGACTAAATGGAGGATGGATCATAGTAGGGAGATAATTAAAGTCAGGTAGATTTACTATCAGGCTGTTGCAATAGTCAAGGTGTGAGGGCCTGGGCCAGAGTGGTGGGAGTGGGCAGATGAGAGAAGGGGCTGCCTGGAAGAGGCATTGGAAAGGTAGTGTTAGCAATGGGGAGTGAGAGATAGCAAGATGGTGAAGCTAGCTCCTAGGCTGGGAATCAGAGGGATGGAAGGATGCTATTGCTTTGTAAAGGAGGTGGGGAAGGTTTTTTTGGACGTTTGGTTTATGATATCTAAGTCATATAAAAGTGATACGGGTCTTAAATATCATGAATTAAATTCATAATCCCTACATATCCATGAGTCCATTTTGTCACAGGTCTAAATTACAGAATTGGAGGATGAATAAAAAAGGAGAGTAAATGGAGAAGATATAAAGGAGAGTAAATGATGTACCCTAAACAAGTCAAAGGTTACCTATAGAGGGAAAATACCTCCTTCCTGGGGAAACTTATGATTGGAAACCTCATTAATCTGCAAAATTGAATCTGCCCAATCTCATTTCATCTTCACTTTATATTCCTATGATTATTCATTCTTGATGGAGGGTAAACTGTGGGCTCTAGGATGGGGGAAATAGGCATCTGTAATATTTCATTTTTCTATATGATTTCTTTAGGATCACATAGCCCATGGATATCAGAAGTAGGACATGAACCTTGACATTTCTAATTCCAAGGTCAAGACATGGATGATGTCCCAATGCTAATCTTTCCTTATGGATGTACTTAATGATAGTGACTCAAACAGAAGCATATTCAACAAATTTGTAATTTGTAAACAACATACGAGCTGGGACACCAAGATTCATGTAATCTGTCAGGGATGGATTGGTGAGCAAAGAAAGTAAATTGAATTCAGAAAACATTTAGAAATCTAAATTGGGCCATCCATCTAGAGATGGAAGATCCCTGGGAGGCCATCTGGCCCCACACTTTCATTTTCTGATGGCAATTGTGCTGCCCAAGGTCACCCAGGTGGGAAGTACTGGAGTCAGGATGGGAACCACCTACTCTGTCCCTCCAGACAGCTCTTTTCCTTTCTGTCACGTCTCTCTGGGGTGATGGACTCACAGGGGTGACAGAGACAAAACCAAAACAATCCATGCCCCAAGGGGCTTACCTTCCACTGCAGGGAGAAGGAGAAACTGTTTTCTCAATCAAACAGATGCTTCTCCGCATGAGATCCCATTTAAGAGCACAGAAGATGTTGTTTACTCCTGTTCTCTGGAAGATTCATTTCTCCTGACACGAAGAGCGTATTTTTAAAAGATTAGTATTAGCTTAGCTCACGAACATAATGGAATATTATGGCACTGAAAGAAATGATGAATATGAAGAACAGAGAGAAACTTGGGAAGCTGCATCCAAGCTGATACACATTAAATGAGCAGAACCAGGAAAACAATTTGTACAATGATCACAGTGATTTATGTCAAGGAAAATAACATTAAAAGACCTCAGAACTCTCTTCAACAGTTGCCAATTTGGACGTCAGAAGATTGACTTATTGAGCCTCCTTCCTATCTCTTGGCAGGGAGTTTGAAATGGAATATACATTGTCAGATATGGCAAATGCACAGTTTTGTTTTGCTAATTATTTCTTTTTTATGGAGAGTTTAGGGAAATGACAATTATAAATATACATATATTAACAAATATATGTTCTAATGTATACATTTTAATGTATTCATGTGAAAATACATTAACACATGTATTCTAATATATATTATGTATATAAATACATTAACATATATGAATATATTATATCTGTAATTGGAATACAGTCTAATTACTTATGGGCATATACGTAAATATATTAGAACCTATACATACATATACATGTTTAGTGGATATTTAAGTGGTTCTGATGTACATATAAAATATATGTTAATATGCTATGGAAAATATATTCCTATATAGTACAATGATTAAAGTGTGAAAACTAATGTTAGGAAGGAGTATACAAATAATAACTTCTTCAAAACTCAACTGCACTACATTAGGACTAGGGTCCACAATTTTGTATGATAAAGAAGGAAAAAGGAAAATGGAGGAATATAAACATTTATTAAGCACCTTCTATATACCATGCATATCTAGCTGACAAAGTTGATAGAGGACCATGCTTGGAGTTCAGAAGATTCATCTTCAGGAGTTCAAATCTGGCCTTAGACATTTACTTGGGAAAGACATTTAGTTATAGTTGCCTCAGTTTTCTCAATTGTAAAATGAGCTGGAGAAGGAAATGACAAAATATTCTCATAGCATTGCCAAGAAAATGGGATCACAAAGAACCTGGAGTGACTGAACAATAACATGTCCCACGCACTTTACTAGGCACTGTCTAAATAACTCTTTTGACTTAGAAGTTGTAAGTTCAAATCCTGGGACTGATACTATGGCATCGGAAGTGAATCATTTAACACCTTTGGCCTTCAGTTTCCTCACTAGTCAAAAGAAAGGAGTGGACAGTTCTCAAATCCCTGTCATCCATCAATCTGTGATTTCATGATCTGATAAACACAAGAGAAAATAGACCTCAAGAATATGAATAAAGCCAATCTTCTCCTCTTCCAGTTCTTTTCATGTTGCCCCTCCCAATCCCCATCAACCTATAAAGACAAGAAGTTATTTCCATTTTTACTTAGAAATGGGACATTCTTGGCAATTCCAAAGAAATAACTTCTAATCTGACCTTTATTGCCACATGCTCCCAGATCAGTATCAAGGATCAAGGCCAACTATCCTGGAAGAAATGATATTGGGATGCAAAGATTGGAATTAAGTGGCCCCTCTCAGCATGACTGGTTGAACCATTACAGCCTCTAGCAAAGGACAACCACGATATTCTCCTGAGTCCCCATGCTTTAAGTGTTTACTGATATTTGTCAAGATTAATGTGAAAAATGTTAGCACGGTGGTAATGGTCACTGGGCTTAAATTAATTTCCTCCCTGAAGAGAGTGAAGAAAAAATTCAGTAAAAACAATGACAGATGTGTCATTTGGAACTGAAACATGACAGAGAATTGGCATATTTTTAAATCTCCAAACCCCAACCCTACAAGGCTCACACATATTTTGTTGAAAGGAGGTGGGAGAACTATTTACTGAAGTCATTACAGACTTGCCAAAGTGATAAATATGTATTGGAGATTAAAGTAACCATGCAGCCCTCATCAGAATAAAGCTTGCTCATGGATATGGAAGGGAATTCATGCACAAAATGCTCTCAACCCCACTGTTTCCTACACACCTGAGTCAGAAAAAAAGAAAGAGGGCACGTAGAATATCCTCCCTCATTTCTACCTTATGGAGCTTTAGGAAAATCAACTTCCCAGATGAAGCATTTCCTCATTTCCCCAATAACAACCATCCTCTCATGCTTGAAATTATTTTCGTGTTGAATAATAATAACAATGACTAACATTTTCATACAGCACCTACTATATGACAGTTATTGTGCTAATCATCTTCTAAAAATCCCATTTGTTTCTCACAACAATCCTTGGAAGTTGATGCTATTGTTATCCTCATTTTACAGTTGAGGAAACCGAGGTTAAGTGTCCTGCTCAGATTCACATAGCTTTTAAGTATCTGAATCTGGATTGGAACTCAGCATTTTGTGTCTCCAGGGGAGGTACTCTAATCATCACATTGGATTATCAAAACTCTAGGAATTCAGAGTAAGGAGGAGTTAAGAAAATTTTTCCAAATCAAACAAGATTTTTTTCTAGTCCTAGAATGATGAATCGGGTTAAAATCAATGGAATTTGGAGGAAGGACTTTCCAAAGAGAAGGAAAAGTTAAAATGTAATTTATATGTAAACAAATATAAAATATCATATGAGTGTATATATTTATATACATATATATATATACATATACACACAAACTATTACAAATATCAACTATACTATATCAGAAGTAGGCCTCAAGATTTGAGCTCAGAAGGGAGGGAAGAAACATTTATTTAATAACTACTATATACACCTTGCTCTCAAGAAAAGTTTGGGTCTTGCATTTGTATCCCTCTTATTTAAGTGAATGATTGATATAGAGTTGTTCCTTAGAAATGTTGTTGAAGGGTGGATGCAGCCATCTATAAAAGGCGAAGCAAAACCTCTCAGTAACTTGATTCCTATTGTCCTCCCCAATCCCTGCCTTTCCAGCATAAGATCAGGAAAAACAAAAACAAAAACAAAAAGCTACCAATGTAAGAAAAGGCAAAACCAAGGCAAAATTCAATCAACTTTGTTCAGGATTTTTAGGGGAAGGGATGAAGTGAGAAATTATTATGCCCCTACTTTCTGGTTATTCAACCTAACTTCATGTCTTCATGAAACAAATAAATAAAACCACCTCACCAAAACAAACAAAAAAATCCAACAAAGTTCCATTGCATGATTTTCTTTAATGACCTTTCATCCTTGATTTTAAAATATTTTTTTAAATTTTAAAAATTCTATCAACACTGTCACCACTTATTAAAAAAACAAAAACTTTCTGTTTTCCCCTTCATTGTACTTTTGGTATTTTTATACTTTATTTTGTAACCAAGTCTCTCCTATTCAGTCTTTAGCTCCATTTATCACATTCTGTTCCCTAAAATGTCTTACCTTGAATTTCCACGAAACAATTTTTTGATTGTCTTCATTTTTTTTGCTCTCTGCTGTACTTCCATAAGTGTTTCCTCTTCCTTTTGGGAGCACCCAAAAGTGGATCCATGGTATGGTCCATTGCCCTTCATCTTTTCCAACCTCTCTGAATTTCCATTTACTCACAGACTTTCTCTATCCCTGATCTACATCTGAGTTCTAAAACAATAGCCCACCTCTTGTCTCTCTCTGGTCATTCAATTTTGCATCTATAATTGATATCTCAACAAAAAAAAAGAGTATATTTGAGTTTTAGGGGTAAAATGGCAGGAACTATGGTTAATGCCTCTGAGTAAGACACCAACATCTCTCTCTCTCATCAGAGTCACCTTTATCCAGTAGAGAAAAGCAGGAACAATCAGGATTTTCATTGCAACTATTTATGAGTCTAGCCCTCATCAAATCACCTATAAAACAGGAGTTCATCATGTTAGGATAACGTAATTATTGAAGAAAGGTGTCACAATGTGTCTAAGAATATATTTCCTGCTCTCTCTCTGTCTCTGAGTCTCTCTCTGTCTGTCTCATTCTCTCTGAGTGTCCTTCTCTCTGTGTCTCTCTGTGTTGTTCTCTCTCTGTCTCTGTCTCTCTCTAAGTAGCAGGTCTTATGAAGTCTTAGGCATGGGAATGAGCAAGGAAACTTCTATGATGGCCACATGATACAAAGTCATCAGAATCTATGTCCCTAGTAGTGCATCTGACCAGTTGGATTGGGGTGAGGATTGGGATAAAAGGCTGAGTGATACTTAATGTGAGTGCTTTCTTCGCTTTGGTAATTTTCCTATATGTCTAAAACAAATTTATCATCTACTCTTGAAAGGAAAATTCAATTTAATTCACATACATTCCATTCAAATATTAACAAAATCACAAACTTTGAGAGCTAGAAAGGATTTCCTAGTCAATTTAATCCTCGCCTTATCTGAATATGAATCTCTTCTATCCATCTACTCTTTGCTTGAAGATCTACTAGAGATCTTCTCTACTAGAGTCCCTCATTACATTCCAAGGTAAATCACTGCACTTTGGGACAGTTCAGATTGTGAACAAGTTGGTGATAGTGTTTATTCTGACATCAGATATAAACCTCAGTCTTTGAACCTTCATTCCAGAGCATCCCGGTCCTCTCTCTACAGCGAGTTGGATATCCATGTTTGGCGTGTCCTTCCTGCCTCCTTCCCTTCCCCTCTTCGGATTCCTACTTTATCCAATGCGATCACAGAGTCACCTCTTCCATAAATCCTTACCAGATTTCTTTAGCTGTCACAGTCCCTCTACCATTACTTTGCTTATTTGTTGTATTCATTTATTTGAAGGTTTTTTTCCTTCAACATCAGAATCTAAGTTCTTTAAGGGTAGGGGTTGTTTTGTTTTGAGCTTTGTAGCCCCATAACCAAAAACACCATCTGGTACCAAGCTGCCATGGGTCTATGAAAATGAATGAAATTGATTTACCCTTTACGTACTCCTCGAGCTGATTTTCAGTCTTCTATAATTTACTTTATTCAATTTACTGGGGAATAATATGTTATTTTCCAGAGTACATCACTCTCCCCTGCATAAATGCTCAAAACATTAGAGATTTAATGTGAAAAAGGACCACAGAGGGCATTGAGTCCAATCCCTCTACTTCATAGATGAGTATACTAAGCCAGGTCCATTGGATAGTAAATGGCAGAGTTAAGATTTAAGTCCAGGCTGTACTATTCAAGTGTTTCTGCTCCCTCAGTGGTACAGCCCTCTGATTCCCAGTCATATGCTCCCATTCTCGTATCCAAAATATATTCATCCTTTGAGGCTTAATTCAGATGTGACATTCTCCCACAGCCTTCCCTGACTATAACATGATTTCTTCTCTCTGATTTCCTGGAGCATCTTCATAAGGATCATAGATTTAGATCTGGGAAAGAACATGAATTCCTTTTTTTTAATAAATGAAGAAATGGAGTCTTAGAGATACCAAGTATCTCCATCAAATCATATAGGCAGTATACAGGAAGAGTGGGATGTGAATCCAGACCTGGCCTCATTGAAATTCTCTTTCTACTCCAGTTCTCCCTTCCAACTCCTGGGGATGAAGGGTGTCATTCCTCTGCAATCTGGAAAATCCATTTAAAGGTTTTTGGCCACCCTTTCATAGTGGAGAAATTCTGTTTTTTTTTTCCTTTTTTTTCTTTTAAGGGATGTTTATAATATCATCTTGTAAAATTTGCATCGAGTATTTGCTCATGCACTGCATCATCTGCTGGCCTTTACATGTTGTCTGCAGTTTCTCCAAAACTCCCCCACTCAATCCCATCTAATTTCTTTTGCTGACCCACAATATATCAAACTGGTAAAGGCGAATGTGGCAATGGAAAAAGGATAACTGCATACCCTGACATCCTTAGTGTTCTGTGCTAACTACTGTACAAATCCATTGTTTTCTTAATTGTCTCATAAAGACTTTCCTGATAAGGTTATCAAAGACCCTGGCTTAGTTCCTGTAGTATTTCAGAGCTGATTATTAAATTTTCAATGTAAGCTTTTATGTGTAAGAAATTTGTAATTCTACAAACCGGGCTTAATTTATTTTGTTTTGTTGATGGCTTAGAATAAGAAAGTGGTGACAAAACTGTTTCTGATACAAATTAAATGTAAAAGTATATCCAGCTTTTCAGAGAACTGATTGTTAAACATTTCCCAGCACTCTTCTGCAGTCTCTCTTTTTTCCTCTGTAGCTTTCTGTTAAGAGCTGGACCCAACAGAAAGTCATTGCCCATGACCAGAAGCCCAGAAAGAGGACATATTTCTATTACTCTGAATTGGTAAAAATGTACAATGGTGCAAAATTACAGAGTCCTTGTCAGTAGGGATTGTTTTATTTATTGCTTTTGTTCCCTCAGTGTTGGAGTTGAGCCTCCCTGAATTTATCTAGGCTTCTCCTTGAATATCAGACATCCACTTTATCCTCAGCCCTATATTTAAAGGCTCTCCAGCTTGCTAGAACTGTTCATAATTCATGTTCTACTTATACAGCCTTCTCCCTATCAAGATCAAAGGAGGAAGCTCCTTGACAGGACTACAAGCTACAAACTAATAACATATCTTCCAGATTAAAAAAAAAAGCTTTCACTCATTATCTCATCTTATTGGTACAATAGCTCTGTCAATTTGGCAAGTGACATTATTGTCCCCATTTTATAGATAAGTAAAATAAGGCTCCAATTGAGCACAAGAATTGTTATGAAAGATATTATTAGAAATTAGTATGACCAGAAAATCAACTGGCTCCTTCATACGGCAAGGGCATGTGCTGTCCCTCTTTTGTTCACTTTGTAGCATGTTCTGAACAACACATCTGTATGTGTGTGAAACTCATACCAAATAATACCTGGGATTCACAGAGAAGAGATCCTATAGATCCAAGGAGTGTGGTAAGTCCCTCATTCATTTCTTAGCTTTCATGTAGCCCTTAGATAACTTATGGTGGGGGAGGAATAAAGAATATGTGAACACTTTTCAAGTGTGAGTCACCTTCCATGGGAACCAGAGACTCCATGTTTAGGAGGATGTTACAAAAGGAAATCAATATAATGCAACACCAAGATTACTGCCCCCAAATGGCAACTCCTTGCAGGCAAACACCATTTCATTTTTGTCTTTGTATATCTATCTCCTAGACAACTGATGCTTAACAAATGCTTGTTACATTGAATTGCTTGTTTTATATTCCCAAACTTTCTTTCTTTTCTTTTCTTTCTTTCTTTCTTTCTTTCTTTCTTTCTTTCTTTCTTTCTTTCTTTCTTTCTTTCTTTCTTTCTTTCTTTCTTTCTTTCTTTCTTTCTTTCTTTCTTTCTTTTCTTTTCTTTCTTTCTTTTCCTTTGTTCCTTTATTCTTTCCATCTCTCCTTCTATTCCTCCTTCTTTCCCTTCCTTCCCTCCCTTTCTTCCTTCTCTCCTTCTCTTTTTTCTTTCTTTCCTCCCTTCCTCCCTTCCTTTCTTCCTTCCTTCCTTCCTTCCTTCCTTCCTTCCTTCCTTCCTTCCTTCCTTCCTTCCTTCCTTCCTTCCTTCCTTCCTTCCTATTGAAAGCTCCTATCAAGGATTATCCTTTCTCAGTGCAAGTCATCCTTCTCAGAGAAAGTTAACCAGAGCTCTGAAAGGTTTAATCATTTGTTTAGTGTCACTCCACTAGAATGTCAGAGGTAACACTGCAATGGCAGCTCTCTTGATCTCTCCATGGTGGTGCGATAGATAGGGAGGTGACCCTACAGTTGGGAACACTTGATTTCAAACACTCTTTAGCTATAATTATATGACTCTTTGCAAGTCTTTTAACTTTTGCCTATCTGAGTTTTTTCAACTATAAAATGGGGATAATAATACCACTTACTCCATCCTTGGGAGTGAGGCTTGGGAGAATGAAATGAAATAATATTTGACAAAGTGCTTGGTATATAGTGAATGTCATATAAAAGCTAATTATTAAATGAAAATATTTATTTATTAAAACATAATATCTAATATTTGTACTGTGTTAGACATTAGATGCTATTCTAAGCTGACTTTCATCTTTAAATGATTACTATAGATGCACTTTATCATTATATTTTTTTCTTATTTTTATCATCGCATGTCAAGAGGGAAGAGATATAAAAATTTACTAATCTAAAATAATTAAAAATTAATCAATTTTCATATAAATTGTTCACAGTATAAAGGTGTGTGTATCCTAAAGGGCATATAGCATTTAATAGAGATAATTGTTATTTTAAAATTTTTTTAAAAAATTAAAAACCTCATTTTTCTTTTTTTGATAAAAAGAAGTTTACATATTTAGACATGGGAGTTAAAATGAGTCCTGTTTAAAATATAAAGGCATTAAGCATGGAACCATATCAGATTATAGTTATATATGTCACATCATTACACCATATATGAAAACCATCAATAGTTAAAAAGAACTAAATTGTTCACGTGAATATTTCTGGCATTTGAGAACAGACAATCTGCCAATTAGAATGCAAGAAGGTACTAATTTAAAAACACATAAATTAAACCATATTGATTTTTGATGGTGACAGTATAACATTTAATTAAACATACCATGGTTAAATGTATTCATGTCCCTAAATGATATTTAATTGTTGGGCTCTAGTTTTCTATTTTAATTACAGCTAATTGCAAATCTGATCAGTATTTACTTTTAGATTCTTACAGCTTAACTTCCTGGGATGATAACAAAAGACCATCTTAATCTGATGTTAACACTAGAAATGTCAGCTTTATATTTTAGGAAGGCTATTAGTATACTGGAAAATGTTTAGAGAGAGCCACCAGGATGGTGAAGGGCTTTGAATTCATGCCACCTGAAGATGAGTCCAAGAAAACTTAATAATATTGATTGACTTAAAAAAAACAGTTAGTGCTTCTCTCATGGATTTCATCCCAACAACAAGATTCCTAGGGATATGAAAGCTGTTTGCATGTGTTTGTGGACTGTCATAGAGAGAAAAGATTCAATTTCTTCTGCCTGGTCCCACAAGGAGGAACTAGGAGCAATGATCAGGCTTGTTTCAAAGAGCTAGGTTTAGTCTCAATGTCAAGAGAAGCCTTCTCCTAATAATGAAAAGTGTCACAAAGGGTAAGGGATAGCTGCTTTAGAGGAGAGGGAGGGTTCCTCCCCACTGGAGATTTATAAGCAGAATCTGGATGACTTTGTGAAGTAGATGGGAGAGGGAATTCTCCTTCCACCATATTTTAGAATTGAAAGGGTTTAGCTTCTAAGGTTCTTTCCACCCTTCAGATTCTGCAAAAACAACTCCTCCATTTATAGCAATATAAAAATCTCCTGCCTTTCCCTCCTCCCCTCCTGGTATTATGGGCCATCAGCTTTATTTTGGGGAGTGTGCCAAGAAAGGATGCATCCATGAGGAAAAATGAGAGTTCAGGGAAGCTCTTTCATCTCCACGTCCAAGTTGTCAAGAAGGTTTCCAAAGCTCCTCTTTTTATACTGCCATAGATTGATGGTGAATGATGGATTAAAAGCAACAAAGGGCTGGGTTCTGGGTGTGAGTAGGTTGGGGTCAGCATCTGTGATGTGGATGTGGCTCCTAACTTCATCTCTGCTAATATTCAATGTGATCATAGATTTGCCTAAGAACTCATGTGCTCTAAATAGAGATTCCAAAATAAATTCCCCCCCTCCACTTCCTTTGAAACAAAGAAACAAGAAGCAGGAAAAAATGCTAAATTTGGAGTCAGGGACTTAGACTTGAATTCTGTTTCTGGTTCTTATTGTCTCTTTGACCATGGGCTAGTCATTTAACTTTATTACCTGTCTCAAAAACAAGCATGTGTTTGTGAGGTTGGTGGAGGTAATGGGGTGGTACCTATATGAACTCCCAGCTTTGAACTTGGATCTATTTGATTTTAACTCTGGACTTCTCTTGTGGAAATCCCTTCTACAAAAGCATATCGTGCACTGCTTTGTCATTTCCAGGCTTAGAGAGTTAGTTAACAGGTGCACTAAGAGATTAAATGAATTTCCAGTGTGTATCCCAATAGTATGAAGAAAAGAATAGGAGTATGGAGGGGACCTGTGATTTCATCAGGGTAACAATGGCAAGGGGAGGAAGCTGCTCTGTTATTGCAGGTCAGTATCTTCTTGGAGTTTTCTAGAGTTGTTGAAATCACTGAAAGTAGTTACAAGTCAATTATATCATAATTCCTTCCCCCTCACTTATAGCATTTTATTAAATGTAAAGATAATTTTCAACATTCATTTTTGTGAGATCCTGAGCTCCATTTTTTCTCCCTCCTTCTTTCTTCTCTCCCTTCCTTTTCCAACATGGCAAAACAATCTAATATAATTTATACATGTACATTCATCTTAAACATATTTCCACATTATCTTTGTTATGAAAGAAGGATTAGAGTGAAATGGAAAAATCACAAGAAAAGGGGTGGAAGTCAAAATGGTATGCTTTCATCTGCCTTCAGCCTACATACCTGGATTTGGATGATATTTTTTGGAATTGTCATGGACCACTGTATTACTGAAAAGATCTAAGTCTATCAAAGTTGATCATCACATGTTATTTTTGTCACTGTGTTAAATGTTCTCCTAATTCTGCTCATATAACTTTGCATCAGTTCATGTAAGTCTTTCCAGGTTTCTCTGAAATTCATCTATTCATCATTTCTTATAGGACAAAAAATATTCCATCACGTTCATATACCATAACTTTTTCAACCATTTCCCAATTGATGGGCACCCATTCAACTTCCAACTTCTTGACACCCCCAAAAGAGTTCCTAGAAACATTTTTGTACATATCACAATAATTTCTAAACTAACATTGGAGATTTTGTAGTAACATCACGATTGGAATCACAGGCTTGAACCCAGGTCATCCTGGCTTTGAGACCGGTGAGCTCCTTGATGTATTTCTCCAGATATAGAAGAAAGACACCATATTTCAACAAGCAGAAGTGTTTTACTGAAAGCAGAGACAATATCATACTACAGAAAATGCATTCAACTGGGGGTCAGAAGACCTGGATTTACGTCTAGCTATCTGACCTCGAAAAAGTCCCTTAACTCCCTGAATCTATTTCCTCAACTGTAGTTTGGCAGTTGGAATAAACAAAAGAGTTTTACATCAGCTGAGAAGAGTAATGGAAAATTCCAGTTTAAAGAAAAAGTACAAAATCAGAGCAGAAATTGGTTAACTTCTGTTTGCTTCAGTTTCCTCATCTGTAAAATAGGGATAAGTATCGCACCTGCCTTCCAGGGTTTCTGGGAGAATGAGATGAGATAAGAATTTGAAAGGGGATGGCACAGTATAAGTACCATATCAGTATTGGTTGTGGTTATTAGCAGCCGTGGACCCCTTTCAAACAAACTCCAACCAAAAGATTGTGATTCTATGCTGTGACATCCTGTTCATACAGAATTGGGACATTCTAGACATATTTCCCTTTAATGGCACCTCCTTAATGGGATTCCAAGCACTTCATAGCATTGAAATAACCTGTGGGCAATGATATATAATTGGTTTCATTTGTAATCTTCTATTTTTTATTTTTTACATTTAAAAAACGTGATTCTGGAAATAGAATCATGGCTTTAGCAGACTTACTTCCCAAAGGGCACCGACAGGAATGCAGTCAAATAAGACTATAAAATCCATAGAAGAAATTAATCTGAGGAAGCTTCTTTTCTTTCCCCAATTTATGATTCTGTACTTCCTAGAAAATTGAGTCTGACATTCATGAAGTGCTTCCTACCTGCAGAACACTGTGCTCTAATGTGATGCTCCAATAGTATGGAAATGGACATAAAAGAATCAAGGTGCTTATCTCAGGGCAGTGACCACTGGATCTTGGAGTTGAACACCACATCTTAGTTCTTTGGAGTTCTTAGCCTCTTGATGTATTTTTTCCCCTGAAAATAATTATTTTTCTTTGGGATAGACTTAATTTAATTGATTAAAGAACTTTCATTTGTGGAAGCTTCTACCAATATATGTCACAATTTAGTAAGTTACCTGTTACTTAGATGATTAAAGATTATCCTTGAACATAGAAAACTTGCTCAGTCACACAGTCAGTGTTTGGTAAGACACCAGAATATCATCTACACCATGGGAAGGTGCTGAGTTTGAAATTCCTGACTTCATGGAATTTAATGACTAGTAAAATAGAGCATTTTAAAAGATCTATCATTGTCCTCCTCCTCCTCCTCCTCCTTCTTCTCATTGTTTCTGATGAATATTTGGCTCCTGTAGACCTTCTTATTCTCAGTTGAAACAATACAGACTATCTCTACATTTTTTTTAATTGTACAACTCTTGAAAGAGAGGAAGGCAAGGGTAAATTCATTCTAACTGAGAAGACCAGTTTTCTTACCAATTCAATGAATAAAAAAAGTGGACTTGATCAAAAATCGACAGTGACGCAATCTGGTAAATAAATTCTCCAGGGTATCCAAAATCCTATTAAGTTGGATCTCTAAAGCTGCCTTCCCTAAATGGCTTTAATGATTTATTGGGGCTGAGAGGTGTGGCTCTAAAAGCTCCTGTCATTACAGCAGTCATGGGAAGAGGTCCTCACCCACTCTTGCTCTCCAATGTTCCATTCTTCTTATATCACTGAACAAAAATCAATACAAGTAAATAGAAATTTGTCTTCCTTAATGAAATACCTTTCACCATCATTGGAATTTTCCCAAAATAGCTCGAAACAATTTTGGCCAATTAAAAAAAAGGGTTTCCTTCATAGGACACTTGAATCTTAAACTCTAGGGAAACTAATTTGGTTTTAATGGCAAAAGGGCATGTGTATTCAGACACAAAAGATAATGGGGGCATTTTGGATAGTTCTGGGCTTGGAGCCAGGAAGAGCTGATTCCAACCCTGCCTCAGACCTTTAGCAGAAGTGAAACACTGGTCATGTTACTTATTCTATCAACCTTAGGTTTCCTAATTTATAATATAAGGATAATAGTGATTTCTACCTCACAGATTCATAATGACTATCACACGAGCAAATGTATTCAAAATCAATCAGTCAATACATATTGATTATGTATCCACTGTGTGCTAGGCATTGGGCTAAGCTCTGAGGATACCAAAAAAAAAAAAAAAAAAAGCAAAAGAGGGCCCCTTCCCTCAAGTAGCTAAAAGTCTAATGATAGAAATAACAGGGAGAAAATGGGGGCAGGGGAGAACAAGTCATATGCTGGATAAATAAGAGACAATCAATGGACAATATAAAATGCAACAAAATTAGGAGAGATTGGGAAAGGATTTTTTTTTTTAGAAAATTACATGATAGCCAAAACTAAAGACTTAAAGCTAACTAAGATTCAAGAGCTAAAGATTAAAGCAACCCATGGAAGCCAGGAGGTAGAGATGAGGAGAGAGAGCATTCTAAGTATGAAGGAAAGCCAGTGGAAATACAAGCTTGAAGGAGAGGAAATATCTGATCCAAGGAACAGCAAAGATGAGGGAAAGGCAGTGGAAATACGAAGAGGTAGGAAAGGAAATTATTTAAAGAACAGCAAAGAGATCCATATCCCTGGATTGAAGAGGATGTGGTGGGGAAGGTGGGAAAGACTGAAGCCACAAGAAGGGGTCAAGTTATTAAGAGCTCTGAATGCCAGATAGAGGGTTTTGTATTTGGTTCTGGAGCCGCTGAAATTTATGGAGTAGGGAGAAAGCATAGTCAGACGTGCAATTTAGGAAGATAATTTTGATTGTTGAATGGAGGATCAGTTGGGAAGGAGAAAGATTTGTGGCAGGAAGACTATCCACCAAGCTATTTACATAGTCCAAGCAGGAGGTAAGAGTCTGTACCAGAGAAGTGGTCATGTCTGAAAATCAAAGGGGGGAAATCTGAGAGATGATATGAGGAGGAAATCAAGAGACTTTGGCAACAGATTAGAAAGGTGGGTGAGAAGGGGAGTGCAGCATTTGTGATGATGTAGGCTGTAAGTCTGGGAGATGGATAGCCCAGGAACCCCCTCCATAGTAAGAAGGAAGTTTGGGAGAGCAGTTAGAGGGAAAGATAACGAGTCTGGTTTTTCTTAGCATTCACCGGGTAATTCTACCTAAAACAAAATTGGCAAGAGCCTCGCCATTTGCCTCGGGTCACCCAGCTAAGCCGTGTCTGAGGCAGAATTAGAACAGGCAGTCTTCCTGCCTCCAGGTCCAGTACAAGCTCCACTTCACTGCACCTGCAGCTGCCTCCACACGTAATTTTTGAAGCTTGCCTTTACTTTTAACAAGGAAAGGCCAGACCTGAGCTGAGGTTGATAAAGGTGCTTTTTCCCCCTCCCAGTTCTCCTGGTTGCTAGGCACTCAAAGAACAGCTTGTCTTTTTTCTCCTTTCCTTGTACTTGTTTATGTATCTTCAAATTAAAGGCAGGGCATGGAGTGATTTCTGCAGCTCAGCCCAGCAATGAGCAAATTCACAAACAGTATTTCTCTTGGAGAGGATAATCCCTTGAGTTTTCTCCAGTGTGATTTTCTTTGCCTCTGCTGAAATCCTACTACAATGCTTTATCAGGGTGCAGAGGTCACTCTGGTTGCTCAAATATTATGACATCCAATCAGTTACTCAACATTTATTAAGCAGGTACTGTTCCTGGTCAGTGGTATATACAAAAACAAAGAAGAGAAACAATCTTTACCTTTCTTACATTATAAACTTACATTCTATCAAATAAAAAGCATGAACAGAGATAAGTAATATAACAAATATGTATATCTAGATACATATATGTCATCTGTTTCTATATATTATATAAATAGACATATAAATATGTATACACACATAGTGCTGAAAAAATAATTTCAGGAGGTGAGGATTGTGTTAGCAGCTGGGAGTAGTTAGGTCCTGTGAAGTCAAAAGCCCAGCAGGTAAATTTTAAAGGAAACTAAGTTGGAGGTGAGGAAGAGCATGGAGGTGAGCACCATGGTAAACCAGTGCCAGCCATGAGGTAGGAACCTAAAATGTCTTACATGAGAACAGGAAATAGGATAGTTGGGACAAAACAGAGAGTAAGAGAGTTGGTGCTTGTTCTTTCTTGTCAGAGAAGACCATGATATCAGGGAGGTGATGCTGGACGGGCAAGTGAATTGGATTTAAAGGAGGGAGGGCTGGACAAAGTCAACATCTTCACTTTCCTCTCCAGCACCACCTGGGTCCAGTGTCCAGACACAGATCAGGGGACTGGAGATGGCCTTGGATGTAGTGGGAGACTTTGGTCTTTGTAAACTGAGGACTTTAACAGGTTTCTTTTGACTGAGGCAACATCCAATCAGTGATTAAGACTAGTTAAGAAATGAGGCAGCCAATGGTCACAAAGAATTGTGTATATATGTGTTTGTGTGTGTGTGTGTGTGTATATGTGCATATACATATAAATATAATATGTGTGTGTTTGGGAGGATGACCCTCACTTATTTGAGCCCTGATTGACTCAGAGTGAATGTAAATAATAGTTGTTTCTGTTTTGCCCAGAAAGCCTAAGTGTCTTCCCCACCTAGATTTGTTAAGGAAAGCCATAAAGTTGTTAAGGACCTTGCCTAGGTGAAGGGGCAGGTCAATTCTCTGAGAGCCTCCACAGCTGAGAATCATAACACTTGGAGGAATTACAAAGTGGCCTTTACTGACAAAGGTGTTGCTTGTGGATTGGGAATGAAATAAATTGGAGGCAGAGGGAGGAGGAGAGAGGTTGGAGAATGCAAGGGCTTCTCAGTGGGGAGGTTAGAGAATAGCAAATGCCTCTCGGTCTCCTTGTATCATCGTCATCCTCTCACATGAAAAGAGCCATTCTATAGGTCTGAGTTAGACCTTCAACAGCCACTGGCAGGTGACTCCCATATCACAACAATAAAGAAAAGTGGATTTCGACCAGAATTGGACATCTTTTAAATAGTGAGTCAAGGAAGTTGAATATTTTTTCTAGAGGCCTTGGGATTTGTGAGGTTTCTTCCATTAGGATGGAAAAGAATAACATGATCAACCCTGCAATTTAGAAATATTCTTGTTGCTGCTTGGAGAACAGATGGGGAAAAAGAGAAATTCAGGGCAAGGAAACCAATGGGGAGCCTAGATAGTAGTTCAAGTAAAATTTGATGAGGATCTAATTAAGGGTGGTGCCTTTATGAATAGAGAGGTGGTTAAAGGAAGAGTGGCTAAGACTTCAAAACTGATTCAATATTGAAGGAGAAAAGAGAAAGGTAATAAAGAATAGGGTCATTCTATTCTTGTGAACAGGGAAACCGGAAAGAGTTAACCCTCGACAATGATAGAGAAGGGAGAAAAAGGGAATACCTGTCACCTACTATAATTGTAGTCATCTCGAACAGATGACTTCTTTGGCTTGCAATTCCTTTGTTTGGAAATTACTTATTCAGTTCCTTTATTTTTTACAATGTTCTTTCCAACTCTAAATTTGGACCATAATTCTACATTATGAGTATTAGCTAGATAATCCTAATATTAGCTAGACAAGTCTACCAAATAGCATTATACTAAGGAGCCCAGTATTTGCTCATTAACTGGTCTTGTCTTCAATTGTGCTATCTACACAGTTGAAGTGCTAATTGGTCTTTAGTGTCTCTTATTGTGATAACAATGTTAAAGCCCTTTCAGACTAAAGTCAAGAATAGCTGGCTAATGAGGACATTAGCTGGAATTTGGGTTTAATCTGTATTGTGTATATATATATATATATATATATATATATATATATATATATATATATATTAAAATGCATTGAATTTAAGTCTTTGACAATCAATATTGATTTTTTTTCCTGTATGTGTTGGCTCTTTACTATTCTCCATTGATTGGACTCTTGGATGGATCTATAACATATCTTTTCTTAACTAAAAAAGGGATGGTTCTCGTTGCATAGGTAAATCACTTGGGCTTATTTAGGTAATTAAATTTTACTGGAACGAATATGAAGTTGCCACACAGGTTAATTGTAATTTAACATTGTTTTATGGCAATTTAGTGAAGATATTTAACTATTTTCCACAATAATCAATGTCTCAGAATCTCACAAACCAATCTACCGTTGCCTTCTTTTGTTTTCTTATCCTCTCCAATAAATTATAATCATTTTTATCCATTCAAATTTGTCCTTGGATTTGTGCATTTTTCACAATTACTTTGGGAAGACATTTTTGTTTTCTTTCTTTTTACTTTTCTCCTCCACACCACACTTTAAAGTTGGAAGTTAATTTAAAATCACTTGCCATAATCTCATTTCCCAAATAAAGAAACTGCGAGGTACACAAAGGTTATGTATCAGAATAAAGGTCATACAGATAATAAGTAGAGCTGGGACTAGAATTTGAGGCTAAAATCCAATATGGCATGAAATATAATTAAATGAAATTTAATTGAAAGAATTTCAATGAAATTAGCATGCATGTAGACATACATATTTAGAAAAAGAGTCCTTTCCCTGAATTTTACTGAAAATTTCATAACATGAATCTTCCCTACTCTGCTCCCTCTGCTCTGAATCATTCTGCTCATTTAAAAAAATTATTTGAGCTAATTAGCAGTCTTATTATTGTGGAAAGCTAGAGCCAAGCATAATAATACAGATTCAGGGAAAGGGAATTGAAGGAAAAATAGATTTCAGAAGCCCATGCCATCCATAAATTTCAATCTGTTTTTGATCTTTGAAAACTTAGTTTCTACCTGCAATGGAAATTTTAAAGAAAATACTTGACTCTCATATCTTAACTAATCTAATACAATAAACATTTTAAAGTAATTACAATATTACAGGTACTCCACTTGGTGCTGATGTGTGTGTGTGTGTGTGTGACACACACACATATATATGAGAAATAGACACATGCACACATGTTCAAATGAGTAAACTAAAAATATACAACTTATTCCTGGATATCTATATTTTCCCACATCTTAGGTTGTAGCATTACAGTGTTTTTATTTATTTGTTTTTTTACATCAATGATCCCATCAATGATGCTTGCTATTTGTGTGATCTTGGGAATGAAGCTTTGAAGTTTCACATGCATAACTCTAAACTCTAAACCTGAAGATAAGGAGATTAATTCAGAGGATCTGGCTAATATTGCTTTTTTTTATGTTAGAAATCCTTTTATCAATGCAGGTCCCAAATTTATCCCATCAAAAAAAGACTGAAAATTTCTCGGGAGATAAAGGAACCTGTTTATGGTCACATACCCACTTAGTGTAAGAGTCAAAATTAGAATTAGACTTCCTTACTCCAAATTCAGATCTCCAACCATTATATATGTGTGTGTATTGTGTATGCATAAATGTATAAGTATAGCCATGTATGTATACATACATATACATAAGCATAGATCTATATTTATACACACATATATATTTATGTGTGTGTATGTGTGTGTGTGTATGTGTGTGTGTGTATATATATATATATATATATATACACATATAATTTAGTTTTCATAAGAAATAAATTGGGGAGGTAATTTCTCATTTACAGATGGGGAAACTAAGGCACAGAACTGTTAATTGACTTGCCAGGATTGCACAGCTAGTTAGTCTCTGAGGCAGGATAGGAATTCAAGGTTTCCTACTTCATTTTCTAGGTCTTGTACTTTACCACTTAGCTATCTCTTTCAATAAATTGTTGCTTTGGAGGTTTAAGAGTAGCAGAAATAGCATTTCAGATGCTTAAGGCTTTCTATAAATACAATACATTTTTATTGAGTTCGGCAAGAAACTCAATAAAATAGGTTTATAAAATATTTTATGCTTATAGGGAATCAACTATCAAGTTTAACTTTTGTTTTTCTGGTGGGGGACAATCTGTTTTATACTTTGTTTTTTCTTTTGTCTTTTAGTTTTTTGACTGATATGTGGATTTTATGCATGCATATATATGCATATATAGATATATGTAGATATAATAGATAATAAATTCATAAGATCCAGAATATCATTGAGCATAAAGAACTGTATATCCAGGAAAATCTTGTCCAAGGATACACACAACTCGGTGACCCAAGAAACTTTCTAGAACTTTAAGCTATGGATGGGTACTTACTTGCATCTATAGATAGAACTTGCATATCTGAATTACTCTCACATGGCTAAAATCACAGATTCTGTTCCAACAAAACCAACTAAAAGGATCCTAGGATTTAAAAGCTAAAAATAGAATTTCAAGTTCATGAAATCTAATCTCCTCGTCCTACAGATGAGAAAAGGGATGCCCTCAAAGATAAAATCATTTCCCTAACATTACAAAAGTGTTAAATAACTGAGCTAGAGTTCATATTCAGCCCTTCCAGTTCTAAATAGTAGTTAATGATAATACATTATTAGAATTCTAAGATTTGCATCACTCTGTGATCCTCATAATAGGCTTGTGTGAGAGCTACTATTGTCACCATCTTTTTTATTTATGGCTGAAAAGACTGAATCACAGAGAAGCTGAGGGGCTTGCCAATGGCCACCAACTATTCAGCTCCAGAATAAGGATTTGAACCCACGATTCTGCTGAGCCCAAGCTACCACTCATTTACCTGTAGTGTATTGCCTCCTCAATTCACATCATTTTCTCATAATTTGATTAAAGTTCTCCTGCAACTACCAATTCAGCCTGGAAAGCGAGACTGATATTAATAGGAAAAATAAATATTAAAATGCCCCAAGTACTTCCTCAGATTTTTTTCCCCATGAAATATAAGATTTAGAGAAGTTTTGAAATACAAAAAGCCTGGTCCAGATTCTAATAGCTCTTTTAGCTCTTGGAGAGGGCAGGCATTTAAATATTAAGTAGTAACTCAAAGCCATCAAACAATTGAATGTTATTTCTTTTAGCTCTTAACTTTTTTTTCTTTAATGAACTTAATAATAATTATCAGCATAGTCCCTTAGTAAATATTTAGTAAGTTGTCAACTGTGTTTCAGGTACTTCACTAAAACATTGTAATATATAAGCATGAGTAATAAAAAGAATTATATTAAAAAACATTTAAATTTTAAATGCATATATAATTTTAAGTCTATCTAATATAAATATAAATATCTCTCTAAAATAGAGGTATATTAGTATACATATACTATATACACACATATATACATAGATGTGTGTGTGTGTGTGTGTATATATATATATATAAATAACTTGGTAATATTTCCAATATTCCAGGCCCTATGTTATGCTGAGGATACACATAAGAAAAAAAAGACAATTGCTGCCTTTAAGTCACTCATAATCTAATGGGAGAAAATACCCCCTCACCCCCCAAAAAAAGCAAACTAAAAATGAGTGGTGGGGGGAGAAGCAAAATATGCATTATGGGTTCATTATGGAGAAGAATAAAGAAATAGTCAGATGCCCTCCCCCATTTAAATGGAGGTTTTGGGAGGAGTTTTGCACTCGATTATCCTAGTGGTGATCTTGGCATAGAGGGTACTTAGAAGGTGCCATTGCCAAGATTCATAGAAAAGTGGGCACAAAAAATACAACAATGTTATTACCCCATGCATACTGCACGATCCTATTTCTTTCTCCCCTGTTGATTGAAAATAAAATTGTTTCATTTACATATATATATATATACACACATGCGCACATATACACATACATATATCCATTTACACATATGCACATATATGTGCAGCACTCCCCACTAACTCTCCCTTGTAGACTATACTCATAGTCAAACAAACCCAATCAACATATGTAATGTTCTGGTTGGTTTTACATGGTTTTTAGTATTGTTAATCCATCTGCTCTTTGCCAAGAGATAGGGGAGGGAGACTTCTGCCTTCTGAAGTCACTATTTGTCACTGCTTTCCTTAGAAAAATGTCTGTGTTGTACATTTGTCTAGTGTTTAATAATGTCTAACAATAACAACTAATTGGTTGCTTAATTATATTGTGAGAAAAAATATCTAGCAAAGTACCTACCATAGATTGGGTGTGTAATTAGTAGTTATAGATTGACTGATTGATTTATGGAAAGACACCTAAATTTGGTCTAGCATCTTAGGCCTCTGACTTATTAACTCTTTGAATTAGGGCAAATTGACTTTTCTTAGCCTCAGTTTCCCCATCATGGAGAAAATGTTGCCTGTTTAGGTACTTCCCCACCCCGTGGGATCTTTATGAGGTAATCGTTCCTCTTACCATATAACCTTATATAAATGAAATGTTTTATGATTCCTTTAAAAACGTGAGCTCAGACGAGAAGCGTGGCCAAGATTTGGAAGGTAAATGCACAGACGGTCTGGGAATTATTCCTTTTTGCTTCCATTCTTTTGGGAAGAATCTAATAACCTTTTTTTATTTTGTTTTTTTTATTTATTTTTTTTTTCAAAACATATGCAGGGATAATTTGACACTGACCCTTGCATAGCCTTGTGTTCCAGATTTTCTCCTCCTTCCCCCCCACCCTCTACCCGGATGGCAAGCAATCCGATATATAGAACTCAATAATCTCAATCCCAGAACCTGTAACAAATACCCTGCAAGTGTCTAAGTCAGTCACTTTGTGCTTTCAATCATCCTAAAGGTATTGCTAAGTTTTCTTGGATCTCATTGCCACTGAAGGGACAAGCCCATCATGACTCCTGTCTAAGAGATAAATATTGCAGAGAACTGAATGCTTTGACCTACAATTCATGTATCACAGACCTCTGATGATGATAACAGACTGGAAACAGTCCAATTATCATGAAAACTCTCCTTTTTTTTCCCAGGGCTGCATTGGGAACTTGAGTTGGGTCATTCTTGGATCTGCTCCCATTATGCGGTAGCCTCTGACTATGATTTATTTGGATTTTCCCTCAGCTATACACGAATCATATTTTACCTGCACACTATCTCCAGACTGCCAGAGGGTAAATCACCCCCTGGTATGTTTTTTTTTCACTTTGCTTAAAATATCAAGGCACTAGACATGCCAAAGAAAGCGTTTTGCAATCAACAATCTCGGTTTTGCTGAAAGCTATCCAGAACGGCGACAAGGCTTAACGACCTGAACATATTGTAGATTTCAGGGATGCTTTGAGAAACTGAGGTGATGGGATACGGTGAAGATGTGACTTCTGATAGAACTCTCTGGGCATCAGAGAGAGCAGTTAACAGCCATGGCAAAAGTCAAGGCTCCCAGGAAGGGATGATTGTGGAGACAGGAGTCAAGCATCCCCCAGGGGGATGACAGCCCATGCTGTCAGCCACACCGGGCACAATTCCTCCTTTGGAGCCAAGAAGAGCATTTTACAGGGGACAGTGGGCTGCTGCAGGGCCTCCGTGCAGCAAGCATTTGTCTTGAGCTTAACAAATGAGACAAGCTCAAAGCTATGGGATGAAGGATGTCAAGTGTTGCTAATTATTCAATCCCCTCCCCTCCTGCCCAGGAGAGCCAAAAGCATTTATTAACTGCCTACTGTGTGCAAGCTCTTCTGGTAGGTTCTGAGAATATAGGAAGCAAGATGGAAAACAGATCCTGTACTCAATTAATTGATCAAGAAGTAATTAACTATTAAATGACTAGTATATACCAAGGGCACTAGGGATACAACAACATAGAGTCCTTATCTTCAATAAATTTGCTTTTAATTGGAAAGTTAGAAAAAGAATATGCATATATATGCATATATATGTGTATAAGAAATATATATATATATATGTATAAAATATATGCAGTGTATGGTTATAAATGCCATTTATGCATTGTGTCTGTATCCTATTTATTCTATATGTTATGTTTATGCTATATGTGTAGATGTGCTTGTATATAAAAACACACTCCCCTATTTATATCAAAATATAGCAGTGGAATCATAAAATGCTAAAGTTCTGAGGCAGGAGTTAAATGGGCCTGAGTTCAAATCAGCCTCATCACTTTTTTTTTTTTACTAGTTGTGTGATACCAGAAAATTGCTCAGCCTAAGTTTTCTTTAGCTTCCTCATTTGTAAAATGGGAATAATCATAACATCTTCTTCCCAGGCTTGTGGTACGAATGAGACCGTATTTGCAAAGCTATTTGTACTTACTAATTACTATCTACAAACTTGAGGGCAAGCTTATAAGAACAATATACTGGTAAATATTTTACAACTATCTTTTTTTTAAAAAAAAAGTTTCCATGACTGACTTTAATTTGAAACAGCATTATTAACATTTTCTCCATCACTAAGTCTAAAGAGAGATTAAATCAAGTCTCGGTTTATAATGTTTGCCAATTTCTGAGATCCACATGTTCACACTGAAAATTTAACCACCAGCTCTCACTAGGCAATTTGTGTTAGCTCCAGCTCACCTCCAGATATAACTGCTGCAGGTAGGCAGAATTAATATAGTTGGAGGACCATTCTCCAGACGTATATTTCTCTGCTTGCTCTCTGATATTGGGGAAATCATTTAGCATTCTTTCCTCAGCTTGCTCATCTATAAGATGGGATGGTTAGCATAATGGCCTTTCCTTCACTTTCTAGCTCTAAACCTGCAAGTATCCGTGTATTCCGGGATGATGAGGAATTCTGAAGGAATTCCTGCCAACCTCTTAACCTTTGGGTTGTAGAAATAACCTGGGAAGAAAACAAGAGTTTCTGATGATGATGAAAGGAAACACTAGCCTTGACTCATTACTGACAAGTGTCCTTTGGGTCATTCCATTCACTCCTGGCTAGACTCCATTAATGGGACTGGACACAATGTCTGACCCCAAGGGTCAGAGGTGCTGAAACCCCTTTGGACGCACACTACATGCTGAAGATATTGGACTGTGAACAGCACAGTCTCAATGGACCCTGTGGAATAAGAGAGAAGGAAGAAAATGAGTCTTTTTTTTCAGCTTCAACTCCATATTTCTTTGGAGAGGAACAGGCCATTTCTGATCCCGAGGACACGAGGACCAGAAAAGCAGTCCCCCAGCATCTTTGCCAGTTCCCACTGTTAACTTGGCAAGACGTATAATTATACACAAGAATTTTCCCTTGGCTGGCAATAAAGCTAATAAGTAGTTTAGCTTATCCATGGGTATTTTGGTGGTGCTCAAGGATTTCGGGCCCACCCTCCCCCTGTTCTAGCCAGTCTGATATCCAAAGAGCTGTGTTGCTGAAGGTACAGAGGGGACATGATTGACAGCTAAAAAGGAATCTTTTTTTCAGATCAGCTCCTTGTGAAAGTAACTATGCCAATTCGACCAAAAAAAAAAAAGACAAAATAAATAAATGAATGAATATATGTATATATATACATATATACATATATTCATATATAATGTTTTTTTTAAAATGTCCTAATAAGGTTCTCTCATTCTGGCTTTATGTAAATTCCTTGTCAGAAGCTCCTTGTGATATTTGAAGCTGCTTCTGAGGCTGCCGTTGATCATGCTGTCAGCCACACCGGGCACAATTCCTCCTTTGGAGCCAAGAAGAGCATTTTACAGGGGACAGTGGGCTGCTGCAGGGCCTCCGTGCTGAAAATCCTCCATGAAAATGTCTCTGCAAACACACTGGGAGCAATTGCATCCCATAAATTTTCTTCCCTCCCTTCCCCTCCCATCAAGATTGTTAATTAACAGAACATGGTGCCGGCAACAAAGGTACAGGCTGTCAACTTTGAAAATAAACCCAGACGTGTATGGTTTGTATTTGTTAATAAAATATAATAATAAAAGGAGTTCTTTGGGAGACGTCGTTGGGTTTTCCTGAGCAATCCTCAGAGGTGGGTTTGACTTTCTCCGGCTGAAATCCAGTGAATGTCACTTGGAATCCCAAGTCTTGCTGAAAACAGAGGTTTTTTGAGAGGTATGACACCATCATGTGACCTTACATAATGTGACATCCTAAAAATAAACTATCTCAACAGTAAATTTCCTCAGTGTCTTGAGGTTTTGGAGATGAGTGTAAGAGGGAGAGCAGAATGTAGAAGCAGGGCTTAGAGAGAAAACAAACAGTCAGGGAAGGGGGTACGCTCACTTATGGGAGGAGGGGGCAGCACTTGGGATGTATGTGTATTCCCTATGTGATTTCAGTCCAAGCAACCATATGGAAACTCATGTGGAGCCCACATTTCGCCCAACGCCTGGCTGAGAGGCTTGTACTGAGAAAAATCAAAAAGTCTTCCAACCGGATGTGGGACCAAAAGAACTGAGTGAGGGTGACTAAATTGTACCCCAGGGCTCACAAAGCAGGGCAGCTTAGCTTTCAACCTCTCTCTTCCTTTGGGACTTTGAGGAGACAGAATTGTGTAGAGAGGTCCAGGGACTGGAGGGGAGTGCAGGACAGAGCTCTCTCCTAGGCAGCCTGGGGTCCACGGAACCACTCCTGTTTCCTTGTGACTTCTTTCCTCATGTGAGGAGTATCTGAGATGGCAGTTCACAAAGGACCCAGTGAGTTGGGAGATCCAGAGGTTTTGCTGGTGGTCCAAGCTGAACTGGGGCTAAAAAGTCCATGGAGCAGCCGTGTTTGCAGAAGGAGCAGATAAGAAAAGGACAAAGGAACAAAGACTCAAAGAGAAGATGACTTTAGGAAAAAAGCCTCTCTTGACCCGTCCAAAAATACTGGCCTTGGACTCAACAGAAGCCCAGATTTGGGGGATCTCTGCCTAACTAGCACAAAGGACTTCCAGTTACCATTTGACCAGAAGCAGACTTTACATGCGACCTTTTCCCTACCAAACCACTTATGAGGGCATCTATCCCCTGGCATCCCCTTCTTCCTTTTCAGTGCCTGCTAACTCCCTGCTCTAAACCAAAAGTCTCAGTCCTAGCTAAATGCTGGGAAATGCTATTGGCTCCCTAGAATACTATCTATCACCCCTTGAATATAGCCTTAGACACGCACAGGGACACTTAAAAAAAAGTTTCTCTCTCATGCCTCAGAAGGACAATTCAGTTCAGTTTTAAAGAAAGAAATAAAGGGTTAGCTGAACCCTGAACATCCTGGGGCTCCCCAGAGAAATCAAATGTTTGAGGGCGGTTGCTCAGGGTTTCTAGACCAGCAGGAAAACATTATCCTATGGGTCTTTAGGGTCTCAAAATAAGCCAAGCCTTCTAAGTCTGATTAAAAACAAAGAAAATATAACAACCAATTTAAGACAAAAACCTTCAGATTATATATATATATATATGTATATATATATATATATGTATATATATATATGTATATATATATATACATATATATAATGTGTGTGTATGTTTATATATGTATGTATATGTGTGTGTATATATATATATATGTGTATACATGTGCATGTGTGTACACACACAATGGATTCCTGGCAATTAGGGATACAAACTGCGTAATCTGCATTGAAAATGTTCTCAGAGCATTCTAGTAAATTTATAGAGCAGTGGAAGATTATTGATTCCTCTTCCCAAGTCTACCTATGTGCAGCAAAGGAGAGAGACAGCAAGGAGAAGGCTGTTGGGATGAGAAGTGGGGTCTGAGGCCCAGGGATGCCTAAAGAGAGTAAGCCATACATATGTGTTGTGCCTCACTCACCAATAAGGACATTACCCAAGGAAAGGAGCCAACATGGGCACAAATGTTTGTGGCAGCCCTTTTTGTAGTGGCAAGAAACTGGGAACTGAGGGGATGCCCATAAACTGGGGAATGGCTGAATAAGTTATGGTCTATGAATGTTATGGAATATTATTGTTCTATATGAAAGGATCAGCAGGATGATCTTCCAGCAGAATCAGCAGGATTCTCCAAAGACTTGGAGAAATTTATATGAGCTGATGCTGAGTGAAGTGAGCAAAACCAGGAGCTCATTGTACATGGCAACAGCAATATTATATGATGATCAGTTCTGATGGATGTGGCTCTTTTTAACAATGAGATGATCCAGGCCAGTTCCAGTGGTCTTGGGATAGAAAGAGTCAAGAGAAAGGACTCTGGGGACTGAATATGGATCACTACATAGTGATTTTTGTTGTTGTTTACTTGCTTTTTGTTTTCTTTCTCTTTTTTTTTTCTTTTTGATATGATTTTTCTTGTGCAGCATGATAAATCTGGAAATATATTTAGAAGAATTGCACACTTAACACATTGGATCACTTGCCATCTAAAAAGGGGATTGAGGGAAGGGAAGGAAAAAAAATTGGAACATGAGGTTTTGCAAGTTTGAATGTTGAAAATTATCTATACATATGTTTTGAAAATAAAAAGCTTTACTTCAAAAAACATCACCCAGGGCATGGTCAAGGGAGATTTAATATTCTAAAAGGTTTAATGGCAGGGCAGATGTCTTTTTTTTCAATCCGATGGGCTAAGAAGCATGATTAGACTGGCTGAAGTATCAGGGGCATGTGCTTTTAGATCTTTGATGAAGAACTGGAAAGGAACCTTTGAGGCTATTCTGGCGTAAGTCATAAAGCAGATGCAATTGATTGCCAATTATCTGATATTCAGATAAAAATCCTTCCCTATTTCCCTTGGATATGCCTTCAATGACTTCCAGGTAACAGCAGTGGGGTGAGAGATTCTGTTGGACCTTGGTGTCCTTCTTTTCATTTTTAGAGTGTTTTTTTCTCTGTCCCAGGGACTGACAGAAGAGTTTGGGGTTCACCTCCATCCATCTGGTAAATAAGCAGACTCAAACTGCCCTCATCTGTGATTGTTCAAATCAAGATGTCAACCTCATGACGCTACTGATCCTTTTTGAAAATGAAGGACAACAAAATAATAATCGCAACAACAACCCAAAGGAGCCTGGGAAGGGGAAGACTCAACTCAAACTTCTTGGCTTTTGTCTCACAGCCTTGCACTGGAAACCACCGAGCTCACTCCCAGTATTATAAGATGAGGAGATTGAGATTCAGAGCTTTTGAGTGACCTGCCTCAGGTCACGCAGGGATCACATGGTGAATATGGAATTTGGATCCAGGATTTCCTACTTGAAAAACAAGACTCATCCCCACTGGCTGAAGAACGTGCTGTCTTTAGCCAAGACATAGACAGATTTAGATGATGTAGAATGGCTGTCTGCACGTGTTTGATCGGTTGCATTTGAATCTGTATTCAACTATTTATGCTGAACCCCAAAGGGTATAAAAGCATGAAAATGTAAGGGAGAAAGTGAATTACTAAAAGAAGTGAATTTTAGCTTAATATAGAACAAATGAAATCTACCAATTAGTTGCTTTTAAGTAGAAGAGGTCACTTGGACAGAGTGAGATACTCACCATTGGAGCTGTTGAAGCAACAAATGGATAATCACTTGTGAAGGATATTATAAAAGACATTAATATTTGGGTATAACTTGGAACAGATGACTTTTGACTGTGAAATTCTGATCCTGTCAATTCACATCTTTTGTGTCAAATATCAGAAAGGGTTAAGGGGGAAGAAATTTAGCTTTGGTCACTATTACCTTTGCAACATTGAAGGGATAGCTAGATGGCAGAATGCATAAAGTTCTGGGCTTGGAGTTAGGAGAATCAGAGTTCAAATCCAGCCTCAGATGGGGTAACCAACAGCCCTTAAGCCCATCAGTAAGATAGGGGAATGTCTACTCCAACCATGGGAAGACTATCCCCCCAGTGCAATGGGCAAATGAAAACAATTTGTTCCAGTGGCTACAAAGGCAACTGAAGTAAGCCCTGTGGAGTGGTAAGAACTTGGTCGGATCCCAAAGATGGTCTCTTGAATCCCAAGATGTTGGCAGTGTTCTTGACCTTTGTTTTGCCACTTTGAGGAACCTGAAAGATATAGTGAGGCTGATGATTGTGCAACTTTACCTCACTTACGTTCTGTTCACAAAGAAATCAAGACATCCCCTGTGAAGTCACTGAGCCTGTTAAAAAATGGAAGATGAACAACAATATTGTTTGAGAATATAGATACCTGCTTACTAGTCTCATGTTATACTAGAAACAGATTGGAAGAAAAACTTAGATCCTCAAGGAACGAGTGAAACATGAAACTAGCTAAAGGGACACTGGAATTGGGAAACATTAATCACCAGCATTTGCTACACAGGGAAAATGGTTGAGAAAAATCAGATAAGTGGTATATATCCCTATAAAATAGAAAGAGATAAACCTAAACCTTATGTGTTTTGCTAGCTGTACTATCTCTGGCTTGGGTCTTAAAGTTGTCTAAGATAAAATGAAGTCAATAAAATCGAAACTGTTTAATAACACTTTCCAGGTTGGAGGATCATTTACAATGAAATCCCAACCAGGCAATGAGTCAGTAGGATGATGGGCAAACTGAAATGGCTGAACAACTCTTAACAGTCTACCATCCCCTTAATGCTAACACATCGTTCACCTCAATTGTCTATATTTTGATGCACCATAGTACTAAATGGAACTGACTTTTACATTTTATATATGCTTCTCTTCCAATATTGACTCTTTCTCTTTTGATCACGATGGAGGCTTCCCATTCTCCCTCCTGAGTTTTTGTCTCATAACCTGGCTATGTTAGCCATGTCAATAGTGGGGCAAATTCAATATAATTCAATTCAATAAGCAATTACTAAATATCTAATCAGGCAAAGAACATTGGGATAAAGAAGCACACATGAAGGGAAATTTCTGCCCTCAAGAATTTAGCAGCTAGATTCTACAGGATGATGACAATTGGGAACCTCTTCAAAAACTTTTGCTTGGGGCCTGAATTTAAGATGAGCTATTTGTACAGAATCCAAGGTGGAACTTGGGGTGGGCATGTCTCTCTAAGATCAATCATCCACATGTCCTTTATGAAAGGACACAGAATCCTGCCAATCTGACAGCAAAGTGCTGACATATGATTTTGACCACCTACATTCCTCATTCTAGCATATCTTTCCTCCACTAATGAGGTTTCTCAGCTTAGTCACTTCTAATTATGTCTGAAAATGGAGGGCCCACTAATGAGCAGATCAATATCTTCCAGCGGAGTTTCTTTTTAGAGCCGGTCTAATTTTATCCCCTCTGATTTGACCTCCAATTTTCCATAAGATGGATACTTCTAACACATGCAGCCACAATTGATTGACTGCCTAAGGTGGAGATACCATCATATAGTTCAAAGTAAATTCAAATGATGGGAAAAAGTAAAGTCATGGTACAAGAAACAATCTAGTACACCTTTTATGAGACCAATCTGACAGATTTTAGAGACCTCCTATTCCAAACTCAGCCCAGGACAATTATGTCCTTGTACAACATCCTGAGAACTGGGAGTCCAGACTAAGTTTTGAACACCTCTAGTAATTGAGAGCTCACTAGCTAAGGCAGAATTCCATTCCATTTTTAGGTTAATATATCCACTAATAAGCTATTCCTTTTATTTATCCATGCCATACTTGTTTCCTGGTGACTTCAACCCATTAGCTATATGACTTATATTTGAATTTTCATGGAAAAAATGCTTCATTTTCTACATGAAAGGATATCTAGATAAAATAATCATATTGTCACAGTATACAGATCTCTGATTGTAGAATTGGAGAAGAATGGTTCAAATCCTATGCATGATACTTAATCTTCAAGCAAATTCCTTCCATTTTCTCTTGAGCTACAGAGTGGTTTCATTTCATCAAACTGTTTAGAAACTTTGTTTTCATTTGGTTTTTGAGGGAATTTTTTAAATAAATATATTCATCATAGAAAATAATTTTCTAAAAAAGAAATGATTTGGAGTCTTTTATGGCGCAAGCTCTAGGCTGGAACATCTCATTCAATTTTAACAAACATTGTGGGACCTGGCCGATCATAACGGACATAAGCAAATTTGATACCTAATGAGTACCTCTTGCATCTGACTTCAAAGTTGAAATTTGTCAGAGGAAAAGAGTTTTATTTGGCACAGTTTGCCAGTTTACCTACACAAGCTCATTTAAATAAGAAAGTACAATACAACTGACTACTGACTCACAGATTCCCATTAACAAACTCACAGTTTGTTAATTACCCAAATAAGTCATTAATTTAGAAGAAAGGTGAATTAATAACAGTCTTGGGACCTTTATTTTTTTTTCCTGATTGATTGCTGTGAGAGAGAATTGTCTTAAAATAGAAATACCAATCAGCTTGCCTAAAGTCTCTGGTACTTCACATTTGAAGTGTCTTCTTGCTTTAGAAGGTAAGTACCTGGTGGTTTATTGAGGGGGCACTAGTTTCCAAACTGATTCTTTCATCATGGAAATAGGGAGAGCTGAGGAGATCAGATGATATGACACATTTCTAGTGCTTCCTGCTAATATCAACCTGCCAGGGATTTGGCTTCTCCTTGAGATCAGACAGAGAATGAAGCCATTCTCTAGCTCAAGATAGATAGAAAGGACTTCAAACTTCAGCCCAATTCAGACTGTGTCCAGGAAAGCCAGTGAGAGGGTCTTAAGCACAGCAAATCAGTTCAGTAACAGAGTCTTGGCTTAGTAACAGAGTAGATCATTTGGGCAGTCCACAGTTCCAGTGCAGGAGGAAAATTGTCAATCTGGGAAACCAGGCTGCTTCCTGGAAAGTGTAGATAGGGCTACTCCCTATAGCAAGATAACAAATACAAGGGATACCTGTGCTCTAAGCCAAGGCTCAGACTTGCACAGAAAACTTGGGGCAGAACCCACTGTCCTCAATGAGCAGAGCACGATCTCAAAAGTCACAAAATAGGAAAAAAAGAAAGAGAAAGAAAAAAAGAGGAAAGAAGAAAGGAAGGATGAAAAGAAGGGAAAAAGACATAACCAAGAAATAGAAAAGAAATATAACCATAGGAAGTTACTATGATGATAGGGAAGACCAAAACTCAGACAAGGACAAAATATTCTTATGGGAAATTTCAAAAGATGATTTGAATTGGTTTCAAGCCCAACGAGCCTTCTTGGAAGTTCTCATAAAGGATTTTAGAAAGCAAATAAAAGAGGTAGAAGAAAAACTGGGAAAAGAAAAGAGAAGTATACAAGAGAGCGTCAGCAGCTTGGAAAAAGAAGGCCAAAAATTGACTGAAGAAAATAATTCCTTTAAAAAATACAATTGGCCAAATGCAAAATAAAAAAAATCCACTGAATAAGACACCACCTTGAAAATTAGAATTAATCAAATGGGAAAAGGTAGCCAAAAACTAACTGAAGAAAACTATACATTAAAAATTAGAACCAAACAAATAGAAGCTAATGACTCCAGGAGACATCAAGAATCAGTTAAACAAACTAAAAAAAAATAAAAAATAAAATGGAAGAAAATGTAGAATAACTCATAAATCCTGGAGAGACAATTTAAAAATTATTGTACAATCTGAAGGCCACAACACCCCAAAAAGCCCATGTAGCATTCCTCAAGAAATTATCAAGGAAAACTGCCCTGATATTACCATAACAAGAGGGCAATATAGTTATTGAAAGAATCCATCTATCACTTCTGGAAAGAGATCCTACTAGGAAAATCCCAAGAAACATTTTTGCAAAACTCCAGAAGTATAGCCTCAAGGAAAAGGCATTGCAAACTTCCAGGAAAAAAAATAACAACAACTTCAAAACCCAAACAATTCAAGTACAGAGGAACTTCAGTCAAGATTATCCAGGATCTGGGAGCTGCTACAATAAAGGATTGGAGAGTCTGGAAAATTGTATTCCAAAAGGCAAAGGACCTGGTATTGGAACCAAGAATCAACTACCCAATGAGACTGAGCATCATCTTTCAGGGGAGGAAATGGATATTCAGTAAAGTGAGGGACTTTCAATTAAATTTCTATTGCAAAGGCAAGGACTAAACAGAAAACTTAATCTCCAAACCATGGGGAAAATAAAAATTAAAAACAAACAAACAAACAAAAAACAACCACCACAATAAACTAGAGAGGTAATAGAGTTGTATGAACTGATGCTGAATGATATAAGCAAAACCAAGAGAACACTAAACACATTTAGATGACTAAAGGAAGCTAAGAGATGAGTAATTGAAAAACCACCAATGATCCCCAAGAAGCCATTATGCAACATCATTACTACAAAGAACCAGGGACTCCTGGGGCATAACACTGAGGACATTGTGGAGTTCTATTATTCTTCTTAGGTCTTTGAGTTTCACTATTTTTTTTTTATTATTATTAGATAGTTGAGAGAAAAGGGAGGCATTTCCAGGAATGACTGTCTTGAAAAGATAAAAGTAATCAGTAATGATAATAATTATTATTTAATTTATTATTTAAGATTTAAGAACTAAAAAAAAAATAATAATCATTTTACTTTCTTGATATCTGGTACCATACCATTCTCTTTATTGGCTTCCCTTTCAGGTTTATAATTAATTTAGACTCCTCTGCTTCTAACTTCCTTAAGTTTGTAAGTAGTTAAAAGCAATAAAAACAACATTAGGAACAGCCACCTAAGTGGTATTTTCACAAAGCAATCTCCAGTCCATCATCTACAGTAAAGTAGATTTGAAACTGCTTGAATGGTCAGAAATAAAATAAAGTCTCTGATAATTTGATGTCAGCTTTGGAGAGAGCTTACCAGCAGAATGACATAGGGATATTTTAACCTGGGACCTATATTGTATAATGCTTTTTTTTTTTTTAAATAAAGAACTGGAAAAAATAAAGACATACATGGCAAGCTTATAAAATGTGCAAAACCAGGAGAGAGAGAAAAAGAGATTGATTCCTAAATGTTGGAAACGAGATCTAAAAAGATCTTGACTGGATGGAAAGTTAGACTAAATCTGAGATAGAGGTAATGTAAATTCTCACTCAGTTGTAAAGATCAAATTCACACATAAAGGAAGGAAGGAAGGGAGAGAAGAAGGGAAGAAATGAAGGAAGGAATTAAGGAGGGATGATGGAAGGGAAAAAGTTTTCACTAAATACAAATTAAGATACTGTACTGTTAGGGAAACAAATTTAAGCAAAAAGAGCTTTTGCCCTGAAGGAGCTTACATTCTAATGTAATAATGCATAGTATATTAGACACATGGTTACACATAGTTCTATTAATAGAGATAAACAAATACATACACTCTTCATCTGGAAATCTGAACTCTACCCCTCAGTTTCTAAACTCAGATGACCTAAATTAATTGATTTATTCAGTGCCATAGTAATTTAAATATCAAAAGACTAATTCTTAGAGCTAGAAAAATAGCCACCATCTGAAAAAGAAAAGGGGAAAAAATCTTGAGAGGAAAAATGAATGGAAAAAAGAAAAAGAAGTCCCAGTGATACACAATTTCAAACTCTGTCACAAAGCAAGTCATCTTGCCCAGTGAGTCTGTTCTCCATAGTAATTATTGGAAATCTCCACCCCATTCCCTGGATAAATTGTTCCTTTCACCTCCTCCCTTCCTGCTCCTCCTAATAGTTTGTCTTCATAATTAAAATATAAGCTTCTTCAGGACAGAGACTGTTTTACTTTCTTATATTGGTATCTCCAAATATTTCATAAAGTAGCTAATACATGATAAATGTTTAACATATGGTCTAAATGATTATCATCTATCTATCTAATTAGCTATGTAGTTTTTATCTGACTATCTAGAATGACAACTACTGTGTCTACTGTTTCTCCTGGCTTTTCCTCTTATCCTGGCACATAGAAGGTGCTTAATTAATGCTTGCTCACTGGATATTACTATCTTTTATTGTTGACAAAGCAATGTTCTGAGACTAGGATTTTTTAAACATCATTTTCTTCTTCACATCAGCTTTTTTCTCTCATTATTTCACTGGCATTTTGGGAGGGCATTAAATTGCCCTCCCTTCAGCATATTCCTGTGAAAATTACATGGGGTTAAGAGCCAAGATTCCTAATAATGATTTTGCGTAAGTCAGCTGACCTGAACCTCCACAGATAGACCTGACTCCAATGATGTGATGGATCACTACACAATGATACAAATCCTTCCTTTCCCAATTCAGTTTCCTGCTTCCTTTTTTCAATAAGAATGGAGTTGAAGGAAAATCCTTTTATGTAACTCAGCATCAGGGTTCCGAGACCATTTTGTGTAACAGAGAGAATTTCCCAGAGTTCTGTAGCCAGTAGGTGTCATAAGTAGGATTTGAATCCAGATTATCCTCCCCCTGAGCTTTAGTTCACTAATGATCACTCAGACAAAAATGGAATAGAAATCACTTTCTTTCTATAAGGTAATGAGTAACCTATCACTGGTATTCAAGCTTTTTCTTCAAGGTAAATGGTTGGGGTTTTGAAGTAGACTTTTTTGTTCATATAAAGGATAAAGGATTTGTTGTCTTTTCCAGCTCTGAGATTCTCTGCTCTATGATCTGGGTTTGAACCATAACTGTGAAAGTCAATAACCTAGAAACTTTGGGCAAATGACATTTCTGGCCTCACTTTACTCACCTGTAAAATGAGATGGTATCAAGGCTACCTTTTGTCTCCAACTAAGGGATGATTATTAATCTGTGGTTTGTGGATCGATTTCAAGGACTTGTGAGCTTAAATAAAAAATAAAAGTCATCTTCATTGATATTAATCTTGGGTTTCCTTTGTAATTTTCTATAGTTTGTTTTCTGCCTTAAAAACATGTTTCTGAGAAGGCATCCATGAGATTTATCAGACTGTGGCCAGAGGTTCATTATTCTAAGAGCTAAAATTCCTCACTTCAAATGACTGCATTACACAGAGTGGGTAACACCCTTTTAAAATGTCTTTTTGTTTAACTGGGTTTGGGTTTGTCTTTCACCATGGCCTTAGCACTTGGCATTCAGTAAGAACTTCATAAAGGCTTGCTGACTTATTCTGCTGGATATTTAAACCTGTCCTCAGGAAGAGCTGAATTCAGATCCCATCTAAGAGCAGGTCAACATTAATGAGGTTATCTAAAGTCTCCTCTCCTAAGCTTTTCATTTGTAAACCGGGGATAACAATAGTACCCACTTCAAAGGGTTGTTATGGAGGCAAAGGGAATAAGCTCTGGGACACACTTGGCAAAGAATAAAACAATATGTGTTCAATATTGTTGGAGAATACTATTGAAAAAAAACCTTATTTCTCTCCATTTCTTTTATTGTCCTGTGATAGTGATAAAGCAATTTTCATTCTTACCCTCCAGTGAAATCAGTAGCTAGAAACTTTTGAAGGAAAAACAAAAAAGAGTCCCTGTGGATTGAGAAATCAGTAGATGTCCACAAAGAAATGGGATATTTTTCTCCAGTTTCCCCCTTCACACACATAAATATGTGTACATACATACAATATAAAAACACATGTGTATTATAACATATGTATAAAATGTGTGTATATGTGCATATAATACATATATATTATGTATATGTATAACCTATACAAACATACCATATAGGCAGTTATCCTGTCTACATCACAACTTTCCCTGTTGTGTTTTTGCTATATTTTGAGTTACCATATGAAATTAAATAGGAATTTAGGGGGAATTATGCAGAAAGCTAGCAAATGACACAGAGATACTTCACCTAAATTTAACAACAAGGCATTGTAAATACTCCATAAAAGGAAAAGAAGGGGAAAAAATCAGACTTCTCTAGTATGAAAGGAGAGCCAAAAAATTTCACATCGATTTGCCAGATTGTAGGGCTTTGTGCCCCTGACTCCCATGGCATGAAAGGGATAGCTGTATAAAAAATAAATAAAAGAAAATAAAAACAATTTGCCATTTTAGAAGCTGAATTGAATTGATGGGATTTAGGGGGGATAACTATTTGGTTGCATGAGAGAATATAAAGTTGTATTGTTAGAATTGTCATCTATTCAGATCTTTACCTGAAGCAAACTTCCCTTTTAGAACCGCCCCCCGGCCTGGCAATCATCCATGATTCACTTGGATATCTCCAGTAAAGGGACCTCACTACATTAAGAATCAGCCCATTCTACCGTTGGGCGGTTATAATTATCAACAAACAAGTTGCTCTTGCACTGACCTGAAACTGAGTTTTCTGAGTCATTCTATATTAGTAGGAGTTTGGCATCCTGACAACTGCCCACACTGATGGAAAGAAGCATTCCTTTGGATGCTGAGGACTTCAGATCTTTTTTCTGTTACTCACAACAGTTTTGGACTTGAGTTTCCCCTTCAGTGTGAGATAATGAGGTGGAACTATGGTCATGAAATCACAGGTGTCGATCGGGAAGGCTGTCTCAGTGAATTTTGTCATCTTACTGTTGAAGAAACTGAGGGTTGGGGTGCTTAAGTGTCAGATCCAATGGCACATAAATAGAAAGTGTGGTGATTCCAGCCCATTGATTTTTGCACCATATGACCTGGTCATCACCATGTCCTGTGAAAGCTGGGGACTTTAGGGACGTGCTTTCCCTTCCCTGAATTTCCTCTCTTTTATCTGTAATTAGGAGCAGTGTAACAGCATCCAAGAGATACGGTCTCAGAGACTCAGACCTCTGGGTCCTGGTGCCCTTTTGGTGCTTTCTAGCTGGCTGGTCCTGGGCAAGTGTTGAACCCACTCTGGTCCCCAGACATCTCCCTCCCTGCAGCTTACAGAGCTGCAGAGCTGATGAGTGACAGCATCAGGAGGGGGCCCTGCCTGCTGGAGCGTGAAGCTCCTAATAAGATTTAATTTAATTTATTTTGTTAGATTTAATTGTAGAGAGAAGATGAAATCTTGCCCGTATTGGCTTATATCGATAAAGGAAGTTTCCTGAGTGGGGGAATTCTTTAGACCAAGGTCCAAACCACTTCTCATAATGGGGGTGAGGGGAAAGGAAGTTCCTGAAAACTCTACTCAGAGGATGCTGACAAATAGGCTGAAAACTCAAATACTCTGGGATGTTTTTAAACTTAAATTAGAATTTTGTCGGTGCAAACAATTTCTGATGAGGGACTCCTTCTTCCTACCCCCATGCAGATCAGCTTCTGGTGTTCCAAGTCTAGTTCTGAACAGTTTTTTTGTTTGTTTGTTTGTTTTTTATTTGTTTGTTTTTGTTTTTTGTTTGTTTGTTTGTTTTAAGCACAAAGAATTAAAGTATTCATGCAGGGTCACACAAGCCAGGATATGTTAGAGATAGCTCCTCCTGCCTTGGAGCTCAGAAATGCCTCCCATGTCTCTTTTTTGTCTCTTTACTAATGTACCTTCTTACTTAACTTGCTTCCTCATTTCATTATGTTACAATCTACTTGACTGAATTTTTAAAAATCAAAACACCCTATCAATGGACATGATCTTAACCTTCCTTCATTTCTGGCTTTCACATCTGATATGACGACATCTATAAGGGCCTCTGATTCTTTCTTTTGTTAATTGAATGATTTGTTTCATTTTTAAATTTTATTTTGATATTATAGTATTTCTCTAATTACATATAAAGATGGTTTTCAACTTTTATTTTTGTAAGATTTTGAGTTCCAAAATTTTTCCCTCCCTTTCTTATGTCCCCCTCTTCACACTAGCAAGCATTCTCATATATTTATACATGAACACTTATTTTTTAACATATTTTCATGGGTCATATTGTGACAGAAGAATTAGAACAAAAGGGGAAAACACACAAAAAAGAAAAAAAAAACAAAAGAAAAAAGTTTAAAATAATATGCTTCAATTTGTATTCAGTCTCCTGTGGATGAGGATGGCTTTTCCAGCCAAAGTTTATTGGAATTGCCTTGGATCACAAATTATTGACATGAGCTAAGTTTTATCATAGTTGTCCATCACCCAGTCTTGCTGCTGCTGAGGACAGTGTTTGGTTGGTTCTTCTCCCTTTGCTCAGCATCAGTTCGTGTAAGTCCTGATCAGTTCAAAAGCATTTATTCAGTGTTAGCTGCTATAGACACAAAGACAAAATTAAAGTAATCCCTGCCTTCAAGGAGTTCACATTCTATCCGTTCTGCTAGACATGACTTCTCTGGGATTTGTCGAGAACTAGAAAGAATATTCCTTTTTACATTTTTTTTTACAGATGGGGAAGCTAAGACTCAGAGGGTTAAAGTGATATGGCCAGGATCTCACAGCTAAGAATCTTCACTTTGGGTGACACTGAACTTGAATCCTCCTGCCTCCCAAGCCAGACTCCAGGCACATGACTAAACTGAAGGCCTTCCTTCTGTTGAAAGATTGTCATTATGTCAGCCCTAAGTCTTCTCTTTTTCAAGATGAGAAGCATCCTGGCGAAGAATCTCCTCTCCCAACAATTCTGTGCTGAATGAAAATCATTCTATTTGAGCATGGTACACAGTGATGAGTCTTCATGTGATTCTCATTTTCCTGATCTTTTGTTCCATTCATCTAGACCTGATAAAACATGGTAAGGTGTCAATAA
The DNA here is from genome assembly GCF_902635505.1 of Sarcophilus harrisii. NCBI lineage: Eukaryota > Metazoa > Chordata > Mammalia > Dasyuromorphia > Dasyuridae > Sarcophilus > Sarcophilus harrisii. The sequence continues at coordinate 8,168,431 of NC_045429.1, forward strand.
TTGTATTCTAATTTCCCTTTTGTAGCTAAATTAACCAAAACTCTGGGATGCAACTATTTTTTTTTATTTAATAGCCTTTTATTTACAGGTTATATGTATGGGTAACTTTACAGCATTGACAATTGCCAAACCTCTTGTTTCAATTTTTCCCCTCTTTCCCCCCACCGCCTCCCCCAGATGGCAGGATGACCAGTAGATATTAATATATATTAAAATATAAATTAGATATACAATAAGTATACATGACCAAACCGTTATTTTGCTGTACACAAAGAATCGGACTCTGAAATATTGTACAATTAGCCTGTGAAGGAAATCCAAAATTCAGATGGGCAAAAATATAGGGATTGGGAATTCAATGTAATGGTTTTTAGTCATCTCCCAGAGTTCTTTCTCTAGGCGTAGCTGGTTCAGTTCATTACTGCTCCATTGGAAATTATTTGGTTGATCTCATTGCTGAGGATGGCCAAGTTCATCAGAACTGGTCATCATATAGTATTGTTGTTGAAGTATATAATGATCTCTTAGCCCTACTTGTTTCACTCAACATCAGTTTGTGTAAGTCTCTCCAGGCCTTTCTGAAATCATCCTGTTGGTCATTTCTTACAGAACAATAGTGTTCCATAATATTCATATACCACAATTTATTCAGCCATTCTCCAACTGATGGGCATCCACTCAAGTTTCTAGCCACTACAAAGAGGGCTGCCACAAACATTTTGGCACATACAGGTCCCTTTCCCTTCTTTATGATCTCTTTGGGATATAAGCCCAGTAGTAACACTGCTGGATCAAAGGGTATGCACAGTTTGGTAACTTTTTGAGCATAGTTCCAAATTGCTCTCCAGAATAACTGGATATATTCACAATTCCACCAACAATGTATTAGTGACCCTGTTTTCCCACATCCCCTCCAACATTCCGCATTATGGGATGCAACTATGATGGAAAAATAAGTGTGTGTATGTATGTGTTTGTTCACATTAAAATACATGCATATATTTACATGTATAGATCTATACATATGCTTCTCTTTCAATGAATCCTCATGGAAAGGACCTGGCGTACATTTGAGTTGGACAGCTGAAGAACCATCAGCAATCCCCTGCTTATATATACATAGTTTTGTGCATTCTAGTTCTTTAGTAAGGTGTAGGTAGATAAAGAAAGGAAGGAGTCCCATGAAACTCATGATAGGGCAACTCTAATGCAAAATATCCCAATCTCACCTTGTTCCCAAGCAGAAATTTGGAGGATCCTGATCTCTGTGATCAGGCTGAAAAAATTTGAAAAAAAGGGTCCTTCCACCTCTGACATTATGCAATTATCTGATCTAGGATAGTCCTGCATTCAAAGCTTCATAGTACTTGTGTGGCCTTAGATTGAGGGGGTCAGACCAGAGAAACTCATCTGTCCCCTTCCAGCTCTAGACCTATGGGATCTCCTTACAAGGAACCCTTTAATGATAAAGGGATAAAACATGGGCAAGATCATGAGCTGGGAGTCTTTGTACCCTAGTAAATTTCTTCTTCTTTCCTAATCTATAGTATTGTAAGTGACAGGTCTATTTTCAACCATTCAATAAGGTCAATAACTTTTGCTGTCAGATGTTGAAAGCTTCTTAGGATGCTGGTAAATAGGGATTATTGTATTCACATTCATAGAATAATGAATGGCAATAAATCACAAAGTAACTTTTAATTCTCCCAGTGGGGGGGTTTCTTGCTACACTGATATAATCCTAGCTAATAAGCTACCTCATCAATAGAATCTTTTTCATCATTGCTGCTTAAATGACGAATGTGGCCCATTTCTGAATAAGAAAAAGGTTTTTGTGATTATTTTGAGATCCTGTATATTATTGTAAAGTCCTAAATGGACAGTGGGGGAAGTGAGGAATTAACTGGCCTGTCAATGGCCCCCAGAGTGCAGCTGAGTACAAGTGGAGCTGGAGCCATCACATCCTTATAACCAGGGCTGCTTGGGAAACAGGAGAGATAGCTAGGGTGGACATTAACCAGCAAAGAGCATATGTTACTAGTTCACATCAACTGAGGAACCAACAAGTTATAATGAAGTACTATAATGTGCCAAGTCCTATCAAAATTGTTGACCTGGCATAGGGAGGGTGAGGAATAATGGATTACTGATATTTAGATAGTGCTTTAACATTAATAAACACTATACACACACATAAAATCTTAATAAAAATCTCCTTTATAATGACATGTATATGAATACATTTATACATATGTAATATATGCATTAATACAATTGACCCACGTGTATGGATATATACACACTATATACATACATACATATTATATATATATATATACATATATACACATATATACACATATATATATATATATACGACTCATCTATTGTGAACATACACATATATATGTATGTATATATAATCATAATACATATATATGTATATGGAGAGAGATGGATACATGGAAAAATAAATGTGCATATATATAGTTTATATATATGTTTTATATATATACATATCTCCACACAAATAGGAGTCATATGTATATAATATATTCTCCGATCGCTAGTACTTCCCCTATTTTTATACTTACTTTGTTTCTATTATGTATACTTTATATATACATAATATTTCTCTTGCTAGAATGGAAGGTACTTGAGGACAAGTGCAGTTATATTTTTCTGTCCTCATATTTCCATTGCATAACCCAGTCCTAGGCACGTAGTAGGTGTTTAAGAAATGAATGCTGAAAGATGTAAATCTCATAACAACCCTTTGAGTTGTCATATATGGGCTTCTACACTTTATGCATAAAGAAACTGGGTCTGGGAGAGTTTAAATGGTCATATAAATAAGCGACCCATGGCCATATGAGTAAAAGTGTCTGGGATTTGTTTCAATCCCCATTTTCCTGCCCCACATTTTTGCTCTATCCACAATAGTGCGTTCTCCTTCAAGGCTTCAATTTTGTGAGGTGAGTCTGTTTGATTTAATATCTATTTATTAAACACATGTTAAATGTCAGACATTGGGCTAAGGTTTGGGAATTTAATGAAGAATCCAGTCCCATTCTCAAGGAATCCATAATTCAGTGGGGAGGAAGGAAGAGATCATGTTCAAAGGCATATGATATAAGGTAGAATATTCTAATAACAATGGAGAATTCCAGAAAAAAAATTCTGAGACCCTTTGAGGATGGCAAGAGCTTTTAGCTGGAAGGTGAAGAGGGAGCCTGGGGTCAGGCAATGTTTTGTGGGCCCCAGCTTATGTGGCCAGCTCGTGGACATTACTCAGCTTCTTACTTTCCGCTCCTGCCAAACTATCCTGTTCTTTGTTCTTCATTCTCCACGCTCCATTTCCTGTCTCCATGCCTTTGCATTGACTGTTGTTCATGCCTGAAATGAGTTGCCTCCTTACATCTGCCTCATGGAATCTCCTTCCTTTCAGACCCCTCCAACAGTCCTGCTTTCCCTGTAACAGCCTTTTGTTTAGCTCCTTTCTATTTATCATCTCTATTGTAGATGATTGTCTGCTGTTTCTCCCATTCCAAGATAAGGCCGGGATGCTGCCTCCCCCAGTGGAGGGTAAGCTTCTGGCGATCTGAGATTGTTCCGTTCTTTGTCCTTGACTCCTTAGAGCCCAGCAGAGAAGATTGATGTAGGGAGGAGGTGGCAGTAGACCTTAATTTCTAGGGTTTAAATGCATAACATGGGCATGGAGGACGGCTCTTCACTGATCCATGGAGGCAGAAAGGTCCCTGGGGGACACATCATCCACATGAAGGATGCGCAAAAGTGTGCAAAGAGTTCCAGGTTTGGAATCAGGGAACCCGGGTTGGAATCTAGGGTCCAACATTTGAAAGTGCTCCAATCCAAGATGAGTCATTTCCTCTCCAGGGAAAGGCTCCTCTAGACAACCAGTGGATGGGTATGATGACCTCTCCATTTGATTCCAGACCTACATTTGTGACCCTCTGATTTCAGGCGAACTCCTCCCTGGTCTGGCCTCTGTCTCTATCCAAAAGGTGACCAAGGGCTCGGGATCTCCCCTACAATAGAATTTGCCTTTTATCATTTCTTACCTCATGTCCAACATCCCCAAATTCCTACTCATCCCCTTGCTGAGGGTTAGGATGGGATACATCCTTTTTAAAGAGACCATCTTTTCCTAGAGTTTCTTAGTTCAAGACCAGCTCTTTTTAGGGCTCAAACATAGTGCTAGCCATGAGATCTGACTGCTTCATCATAGAAACTCCAGAGTGGGTGCCAGGACTTTTCCTATCAGTCCAGCAGGGAACCTAATGAGCAAAAGGGAGCATGTGCCGCACTCTGGTTTGTCTAATTAACAGCATGCATTAGATTACCAAGCCCTAACAGCCTCCATTGGATCAGATGGTTGGACCCTGTTGTCTTCCTGGGGGTAAGGGAGACCAGGCAGGACGGTGAGTCTGGGCCATTTTCTCCAATGGAGAACCCGCTGGCGAGCCCACTATAGTGATGCCATTCTGGCCCCATCTTTGTATGGGAGAAACAGCGGATGATTGTTTTACTCTAATGAGCCCCTTGTAAGATAAAAATGGGAAACTATTTAGCTCCGTTTTCATTGAGAACAGAGCAGAGGCAATGCAGAGATTAATTGTGGCCATCTGGGATCGGACAGTTAGTCGGGGCCTTTCAGGTTGTCCTTTAATCCCTGGAATACTCTGTCTACCACTTGCTCCTTCTAAATGATCTCCCGCTATAACAAGAGAAGAGTTATTTGTAAAGCTAATCAATGAGACAGTAGAATATAATTTTCTCTATATCTGATTCAATTGACTTTAATTAAATGACCTTGGACTACCCTGAATCCATCAAAACCTCAAAGATGGTGAAATCACAGAGTGACACGGTCTCTGCCTTTGTGTTGATGGTAGCCCTGGCACCCCCACAGCCCACACTCTCACGTTCATGGCCAGCTCCATGAAGTGTGCCCAGACGGTTCCCTCTCCCGATTGCCAGCCCTCTTCTAGGGGAGCCGCATGCTACAAGGAAAGGAGCACAGGTTCAAGAGTGGGCTTCAAAAGCCGAAGTCAGAGTAGTTGTTTGGTCATGTCCCATTTGAGGATTTCTTGGCAAAGATACTAGAGTGATGTGACATTTCCTTCTCCATTCCATTTTGCAGATAAGGAAACTGAGTCAGACAGGGTGAAGTGACTTACCCAAGATCACAAAACTAGTAAGTGTTTTGAGGCTGGATTTGACTCAGGTAGATGAGTCTTTCTGATTGCAAGCCTGGAGTGCTATCCACTGCATCACCCAGCTTCCCCTAAAGTCAGAACATTTCTTTCAAATTCAACCTTTGATGCACAACTTCTACCACTGCTGCTATGATGGATGCCCCTTGCCTCCTTCCCAGGGCGGTTTCTGGCTCTCCAGACTTCCCCATGGTGCCCAACATTTCTCTCTTCCTGGAAAGTTGCTCTATCCCTGACCCCCCAGTACCCCCACAATGGATGCTTATGCCAGAGTCTCCACTTTGATGAAGGGCTCAGCTTTGCTCTCTCCTGCTTCTGTTCCTGATTCCAGACTTTCTCACTTGCCCCTCCATGGGTTTCTTCACCCATCCTTGCACCCTCTTTTTGGATCTTTTTCTTTAGTGTCTTCCCCATTACAAGCTCCTGGAGACCAGGGACTTCCCATTGTCTGCTCATACTGTATCACCAGTTATTAGCACAATGATGAGCACAAGTTAGACTAGAATTCAAATCCTGCCTCACACTCAGTGACTGCACAGGACTGGGGAAATCCTGGAGCTACTTCAGCCTCGGTTTCCTCATTTGTAAAAAATGGGTGGGGGGTACATTGGTCAGGCCGCAGGTTCCCTTCAGCTCTAAGGCAGTTATTAAATAGCCTCCAGTTTGTCCAGTTCTAAAGTTAAGAGTTTGGATGCAGTGATCTCCAAGACTCGGCTTTTACCTCTAGCTCCGGCCTCCTAAGATCTAGAAATGATGCAGAATGCTCCAGATGCTTTTATCTTTGAAGAGAAGTGTTCCGAGATAATGTCTCTGGTTCCTGCTGGCTTAGCTCAAACAGGATCCGGGTTTCACTTTAAACAAGGCTAAGTCTAATTAGAATCAAGGCCTATCTGAACTTGAGAAGTGATTAAAAGGCAAAAAGCTTCTCCTGAGCCATTGGATTTGTTTTGAAAGGATTAACCTGGATATGGGAAATGTGCTGACCCCAAGCATTTCATTTGCTGTTTTCTACCGAATTATCCAGAGACTGGACTAAGAGACCAATAGATCAGCCACAAGAGGCTAATTTTGTGTTCCAGCTTGCCTTTATCACAGCTATTCTGGCTAAGAGGAGGAATCAAACTAAGAGCAAGATGGGCTTTTGTGACCCAAGTGCTTTTTTTTTTTTAATCCTAAAAGGCACCAGCTGAGCTGGGATACTCTGAAGCCAGTCTGGCCTTCACTTTTACTACCAGCCCCTCCGGTCAGCAGTGTTTTTTCCTTTGCTTTCTATGTTGGGAGGGTTTTAAATTTAGAATCAACTCATACTCACCAGTATTTGGTCAAAATCAACATGCACCTTAAGAAAAACGTCCCTGCAGGATGGTACGTCTCAAAATGGTTCTCACCTCTAAATTCTTTGGTAATCGCTTTACAAGTTGTGTATATAGGGTGATACATCCCTAGTGAAAAGTTGTCATTATAGGAATGAATGTTAATGAGATGGTCAAGCTACTTTCTTTCTTCCTTTCCTCCCTCTCCCTCCCTTCTCTCCTTCTCTCCCTCCCTCCTTTCCTTCCTTTCTTCCTTTTTTCCTTCCTTCCTCCTTCCTCTCTGACTTTTTGACTACTAATTTCTTTCTCCCCTTCCTTCTTCCCTTCCTTCCCTTTCTCTCTGTTTCTTCACCTCTCTTGATTTTTCTTCCTTTCTTCTTCTTTTCTTTTCTTTCTTCCTTCCTTCCTTCCTTCCTCTCTTCCTCCCTTCCTCCCTTCCAACTTCTCCCTTCTAGAATGATAAGAAGTTAATTCATCAGAAACTGAGTGGCAGTTGGAGAATGGCTGAATAAGTTATAGTCTATGAATGTTATGGAATATTGTCCTATAACAAACGATCAGCAGCATGATTTCAGAGAGACTTACATGAACTGATGCTGAGTGAAGTGAGCAGAACCAGGAGATCATTGTACACAGAAAAATTATGTGATGATTAATTTTGATGGTCATGGCTCTTTCCGACAATGAAATGATTCAGATCAGTTCTAATGGACTTGTGGAGAGAGCCACATATACCCAGAGAGAGGACTGTGGGAACTGAGTATGTTACACAGTATAAAATTTTCACTCTTTTTGTTGTTGTTTGCTTGCACTTCATTTTCTTTCTCATTTTTTCCTGTTTGATTTGATTTTTCTTGTACAGCAAGATATTTGTATAATTATGGATGCATATATTGGAAAAAAAGAATTGAATATCATAAAACACTTTAAATTTTCCCAGGTGCTTGTTATACATTATCTCATTTGAACCTCACAATAATCCTTGAATTATGAGTGTTATAATCCAGATTTGACATATGAGGGAAGTAAGAGGGAAACGCCTTGTCCAAGAGAGAAACCAGTTTTACCATCAGACCTTCCTTATTACAAGTCCACAGGCCTCTGCATTATGCTAAACTGTCCCTTAGAAGAGGAAAGCAGAATATCTGCTTCCTGTTGAGTAAGGCAACAGTTGAGCTATTGGAAGGAGTCAAACTGAGAGAAATTTAGGAAGAATTTCCAGGATTTGTCAAGTAATTTAATTGAATGTTGAATATGAGGGAAAGGGGAAAGTCAGCAGTAACTATAAAGTCTGAACTAGGCAGTGGAGTGGCCAATGGGAGAAGAGGCCTTGAGGGTGTCCTTTCATAGGCAGTACTGTCCTAATTGTTGTGGAAGAGAAAGAAATGTAAAAGAAAATGTGGCCGCCTGCAGGATTAGGTCATGAAGGCCTTGAAGGCCAAGAAGAAGAATTTAGATTTCAATGTACAGTCAATAAGAAACTATTGAATATTCTTGACTAGAGTAGAGACACAACCTGAAAAAAGTCTAAATATTAGGCAGCTAAAAGCTGCCAGTTCCTTGTTATCGTGCAAAAGGAACTTCTCCTTTTGGTACAGAATCCTATTTCTCCCCTCTCTGAATCAGTCAAATAAAACATAAGATTTAATTTACACATATGCAGTTATGACAAGGATCTAACATTTCCCCAGGGTGCAGGAAACTCCTGCTGCTGTTGTAGCTCTTACCTCAACAATGAGAGGGGAAGGCCAAAGGAAGCAGGCTGAGCTCCAGGTTCTGAGGCAGAAGAGAGGTGATGAAATCCAGACTCTGACACCCATTTCCTGAATGATGCTGGCCAAGTCATTTCTCTTCTCTCCATCCTTGACCAATAAACTGAGGGAGTTGAACTCAATGGACTTGGGGGTGTGCTCAACTGTAGATCAAGGAGTCTATGGTAGAGCTGCAGAAGTTGATCATCAGAGTCTGAGATCTTAAAACCTATATAACATATAGGAGTTTGAAGGCCCCCTGGGCTAAGGTCTAAGGGAAAAGTGACTCAGATAAACACACAGGCAATAATTTCCATTTTCTTATTTGAGCCTCACAATAATCAGATGTGGTAAGTAGTTGTTGCTATTTGTCCCATTTTGTGGGTGAGAAAACTGACGGTGAGTAGAAGTGATTTTCCCAGTGTCCCATATCAAATAAGGATCAGTAAAAGATTATAGACCCAGTGTTTCCTGAATACATAATATTTTAACACTCTCTTCATTATGATATATTGGCCTCTCTAGTAGAGTTATACATATTTTAATTAGTAATGTCCTTACTGGGATATTACTTACTGGGAATTCTCTATCCCAATGGAATCATGGGTTTCATGAATCACATATCCAGTTTTCCCTTTCGTTTTTCCTGGCTCTAAGTGCTGGTGACCCAATGACCCAACAAGAAAAGAAGCTATCCCCTAAAAGGTCTTTCCTTCTACAATGTTAACAAAACTTCTAATGAAATGATGAATACATGAATTACTGCTATTGGGTCAGCACTTAAAACATTATTAATAGAACCTTGCAAAAAGACACTGGCCAGTTAGCCTGGGCCCCTTAAGGGAAAATTTCAACTTCATGTTTCCTAGGAACTGCTCTGCTTGTATAGATTATTGGTAAGGAGAGGTAAGGAGAGGGGAGAAGGGGGCTTCTTTGCTGAAGGAGGAAAATGATCTCACTCTGTTTTAAGGCATCCCCAGGGGTTTGCTCCACTAAAGTGGAGGATTATGGGGATGACAGTGGGTGAGAGAGAATCACATAACCATATCACCCAAAGGCATTTGGATCCCTTTTATCTGCTGAAATAAGTCACATTATCCATGTAGAATCTTCTGGTCGTCAGTTGAACAGTCTTTTCTTGGAGTTATTTCTCCTAAAATATGTCCAGAGATTCCCTGTGCATTTGGATTCTTGTTAAAAAAAATCAGGTAATAAAAGATTGGAAATTTTCCAAATGTCAATGTAAAACATAATTAATAAATGAATTCTCCAGGTTCAATCAGCCATTCATGAACTAAACATTGATTGTTTTTGTTATTAGTACTGATACTATGTGTTTGTATCATTTATCATAGCATTCATCATTTTGTTGTTGTTATTCGTTCGTCTCAGTGGTGCCCCCTTCTTTGTGACCTTATTTGGGATTTTCTTGGCAAAGATACTAGAGTAGTTTGTCACGTCCTTCTCCAGCCCATTTTACAGATGAGGAAACTAAGGCAAACTAGGTGAAGTGACTTGCCCAGAGTCACATTGCTAGTAAGTGTCTGAGGTAGGATTTTAATGCAAAAGATGAATCTTCCTGACTTCAGGCTGGCACTCTATTCAATGCACCACCTATCTACTCCATAATTAGTCCTAATTCTATTAATTATTATGTTGCTACATGCCAAGCACTGTGTTAAGTGTTGCAGACACAAAGAAAGGCAAAAGAATCCCTGCCCTCCAGGAGCTCGCTGATGGCAGAAACACCACATCCAAAAGTATGGACACATCCAACATATACAGGATAAACTGGAAAGGACCAACACCAACTGGAAAGGATCAGTGCCTTTGTGCAGGGTTTGGGGAAGGTCCTTGTGAAGAGGGCATTTTAGGAGGACTTGTGAGTTAAAACTCAGACATTCTCCTGGATGACTCTGAATGGGATTTTCCCACGCAGTGCTTTCCTGAGTTTATTCCCTGGCTTTTGGCTGGCCTAGGGAGAAAGCTTAGCCCAGTGGGAAGTCCTGGAGACAGAAGCAGAGGTAGGAGGATCATGGCTCTCCCTCGGAACCTCTGTCATAAATGAAAACAAAGTGGGTCCGGTATTGTGAGCATGCGTTAGCTCACTAGGTCTTTAGTACCCCCATGAGGCTGGGGTCTCACATGATGGAGGCACCTAGAGGTCTAGTGAATTGGGCAGAGTACTCACACAGCTAAAAAATGTCTGAGGCTAGATTTGAACCCTGGGCTCTCCTGACACTTTGCCTCCTTCTCTACAAAAGAACTAGAAAGGAGTTGATTGAACAAACTGTGGGAAATGAATATAATAGAATATGATTATGATATAAACAATGGATGACAACAGGAATTCAGAGTGATATGGGAAGATTTAAATTAGATGGGAACAGAGTGTGCAGAGAAATGAGTCTGGAGTTGCCGAGACCTCAGACCCCTATTTGTTGTATGACCTCGGGAAAGTGATTTAATCTCTCTGCCTCAGTTTCCTCAGCTGTAAAATGCTGATCATATAGCACCTTCCTGGCAAGACTCTTGTGAGGATTAGCAAAAGTAAATCCTGCAAAACAGCAGCAAATGAGCAGCCTGCACAGGGCAGCAAGGTCCATCCCAGCAACCCCACCCCCAGTTCAATAAGCATTATCTATAAAGAGAATAAGCTATTGGTCTTCCCAATGCAATCAGAGGTAAAACATCAACAAGCATCATCACCTCTGTTATTTAATACTGTACTAGAAATGTTAGCTATAGCAATAAGAGAAGAGATAGAAATTAAAGGAATTAGAATATGCAACAAGAAAACAAAACTATCACCTTTTGCAGATGTTATTATGACATATTTAGAAAATCCATTTTGACTCAAGAGAATCAAAAAAACTAGTTGAAATTATTAACAACTTTAGCTAAGCTTCAGGATACAAAATAAACCTACCTAAATCATCAACATTTCTATATATTATCAACAAAACCCGGCAGCATTTATGCAGAGAAATTCCATTAAAAAAATTGTAGACAATATAAAGTACTTGGGAGTCAATCTGCAAAGACAAACTCGGGAACTATATGAACATAATTATAAAACACTTTTCACATAAATAAAGTCAGATCTAATCAATTGGAAAAAATATCTTGCTTATTGGTAGACTGAGCCAATGTGATAAAAATGGCAATTCTAACTAAGTTAATCTATTTATTCAGTGCCATTCCATTGAAACTATCAAAAATATTTTATAGAACTAGAAAAAAATAATTTAAAAAATTCATTTGGATAAACAAAAGATCAAGGATATTAAGGGAATCAGTGAAGGGGGAAAATCAAAACACGGTGATCTAGCCATACTAGATATCAAAATGTATTTAAGAGAAAATAAGATAAAAATGTGAAAAAATTATTTAAAAATTTACCATGATATTCTGGTATTAGCTAAGGAATAGATTAGTGGATCAGTGGAATCAATTAGATACAACTTACACTAAAGTAAATGATCATAATAATCTGTTATATAATGCTAGATCATGATCCATGATCCATGCTTTTGGAACAAAAACTTGTTACTTGACACAAACTTCAAGGAAAATGAAGCAGTATGGCAGAAACTAGGTAAAGATCAACATCTCACACTTTAACCCAAGATAAGTTCAAAATGGATGCAGAATTTACACATATAGGGTGATACCATAAGAAAATTAAGAGAGTATAGAATAATCTGTCAGATTTATGGATAAGGGAAAAAATTAAGACCAAAGAAGATACAAGGAGCATTATAAATGTAAAATAGATCATTTTGATTATTAAATTAAATAATTTTCGCATAAACACAATTGCCATCAAAATTATAAAGAAAGCATAAAATAGAGGGAAATCGCAATAAGTATCTATGATAAACACCTCATTTCTCAGATAGATAGAGAACTAAGTCAAATTTATAGAAATACAAGTCACTCCCCAACTGATAGTCAAAGGATATGAATAGACACTTTTCAAGATAAAGAAATCAAAGCTATTTACACTCATATGAAAAGATGCTCCAAATCACTATTGATCAGAGAAATGCAAATTAAAGCAACTGTGGGGTATTTACCACAGACCTAATAGATTAATCGATATGATAAAAAAGGACATTAGATGTTGGAAGGAACATGAGAAAACAGGGACACTAATGCACTGCTGGTGACCTGAGGGAGTGAGGGAAGGAATATGGAACTCAAAACTTTAAATATAAATTTAAAAATTGGGAAAATAAATAAATGCAAGTTGATGGTGATAGGGAAGAGTATGAAGAGCCCAAAGAACATCATAGACAATAATTTTAACAAATGAAAATAACACAGAAAGGCAGCTGAATTGTGTTTGACAGCAACGATCCACTTGTGCCTCAGAAAACAAGTGTCTACAAATTGAGGGTGTCTTCAAGGCAATCTTGTCCATCCCTCTCAATTTATAAATGCAGAAACTAAATTCTAGAAAGCTTAAGTGACTTTGCCAAAGCCATGCAAGAAATTTGCAACCAAGGTAGGCTTGAAGCTGGGTTCTTTGACTCTAAATGCAGTTCTCTTTCCATTATCCTGTGTGCCCCCTCAGTGCATTGCCTTCTGCGAGATAGGCAGGCGAGGAAGTATGGTTGCACAATGTGTTCTATCTTGTCAGAGACTGTTGTCGTGCCAATCGGATTTGTTTAATGTTTATTCTTTGTTACAGAATTGACTTCATTTGTATCTATGTATGTAGGTTGGAGTATTAGGAAAAGATTATACTTTTTTAAAGCATAAAAATTAAAAAAATATTATTCTCCATTCCGAGTTGTAAATTATGCATGGAAATTTTGTTATCTGGTTTCTCCATACATTTATGCTTGGCTGTAGAATGTAATCCAATTCCTTGGAGATTTTTGCACACATGTGGAAGGCACCCAAAAACTTGTTCAGAAGCTCTCTTTTGGTTAGTATCCCTTTATGAACACCAAAAGTTCAATTTGTTTTAGTTGGTTTAATTTTATTTTTTAATATTCTGCAAGTGCTGGCCAAAGTTTGGCTGCTATCTGTGAATGATAGTGAATCATATATGGGAACAAGGGCTGCAATAATAAATCATTCTTTCCATATCCCTCAGCAGGCTTCTACTAATAAAAGAAAAAAAAAAATTCTGAGGTTGCACCAAAACAGCTGTAACCATAAAAATACATGCAGATGATCACATCTACCCAGGAACACATATAATAATTCATGGGCCAACTTTTCGCATTTCTGTTTTGTGATTCATTTTTTAACTGATTGAGCCATCAACAACCCCATGGTGGCCAAGCATGGTCAGTCCTCCGGCACTGGGGCAGCATTGCATGACTAAATGATCCTTTTGCAAGAAGGCAAGTACACATAAGCCCCAGTGAAGTGGAAAGTGACTGCTCTCAGGGAAACTTAAAGATCCTGTTAGTGGTGGTCCAGAGCACGGGGCAGAATTATATTGAGCTCTCCAAATTCTGTTAAGGTTTAGGAGATTGCATCTTAAAGGAACTGCAATGTTTCTGGTGGAGTGAGGCAAGGATGGAAGAACAAATGGAGAGGGCTTCCCCTTTGGGTCTACAGAGGCTTTGTTATAATCACAGAGGAAGAGACAAATTTTTCCCCTTCACCTGTACCTGCTGGTTTCCCCAAAGTCCCAGTTTTCCTCGTCCTCCTTAAGGTGCCTTCCTTTTGATACAATCTCCAATGTATCCTGTATTTATTTATTTATTTTTTGTATGCAACTGCTTGTCTATCATCCATCCTCCATTCGCTTGTGATGTCCTTGAGATGTGAGGCTGTGTACTCCCCTTTCTTCGATTTCTAGCACTCAGCATAGTGCCTGGCATTCAGTAAGTGCTTAATAAATGCTACTCAGTCTGACTTGATTTATTTATTGCCAGATACTAGTTCAAGTAAGTATACTCAAGAAAAGAATACTACAATGCAAGTCAGGAAGAATATACAATATAGTTAATAATTAGGAGCACTTTTAAGTTTGCAAAACATTCTACTTATATTATTTCATTTTCCCCTCATTTTTCCCTCATAAAGCTAGAGGGAATATTTACTTATTATTATTATTACATAATATTCTACTTATATTACTTCATTTGACTCATAAAGCTGAAAGTAATGTATTATTATTATTATTACATAATATTTGACTTATTTAATTTGACCCTCATAAAGCTGAAAATACATATTATTATTACATAATATTCTACTTATATTATTTCATTTTACTCTAATAAATTTGAAAGTAATGTATTATTATATAATATTTGACATTTTCTTCATTTGACCCTTATAAAGCTAGAGATAATATTTATTATTATTTTATAATATTTTACTTATATTACTCATTTAACCCTCATAAAGGTGGAAATAATATATTATTATTATTCCTATCATCCAGATGAGAAAATGAAACTCACAGGGCTTAAATGCCTTGCCAAGGAGCCCACAGCTAGTGAATGTCTGAGGTTGCATTCAAACAGTTTTTTCTGACTCTAAATCTGCATTTATGCATCGGATGACCAGATACCTCTAGAGAACTTGATATTAAATTCCTTGATATAGCCTTAGCCTTCCCGTATCTCACAATTTGTAAAATAGTAGATATCCTGGAAGTACTCGAAAGAATCACACCCATGGTGAGGGCCTGAATTTTATTGTCTTGGTTCTGGGCTTTCCAGTGCTGCTCATTATTAGTCATGTGTCTATATTTCTATATTTAATCCTACTGCGTAATGACAGAAGGGCCATAGTAATACCAATGACTTGGATAAAGGAATAGAAAGCATGTTTTCCAAACTTACTGAAAACTCAGACTTACACAGGCTGCCATGATATGTTTGCCCCCATCAAGGATGGTGGAGCGCTCACTCTTTTTTGACTATGAGATGGATAAGACAGCCCCTGATGACTTGAAAAAAAACTTTTTCTGAGATTCAAGGATGTGAGATTGTATTAGTGTGGCTTCTCCTTCCCAACTTGGTTTTCAACTGACCTATGACTCAAGGGGCTGATTTTCAATTGCTAATGTGGCCAAAAATATCATCCTCCAATTTGGTGATGATCCCAACTTTGGTAGGCTGATCTCCAAACGATAGGCATTCCATTCTTTCCCTTTCCAGACTAGGTGAAGAAGCTAGAGTTTTTTAAAGACCTCAATAATATGGCCATATTGTAATGAAAAAACAGACTTAGGCTTTGGTGATTGATAGGATTGGGAAGGTAATAACTACCTACTATGTGTCAAGAATTGTGCTAAGTGCTTGGCAAATATTACCTTATTTGATATTATTTTATTTGACAAAGGGAGGCATTGGTATTAATATCATGCAAAACAATCATTTCATTTCTAGCAGTTCTTTTTGTAGTGTCAAAGAATTGGAAATCGAGTGGATTCCCATTAATTGGGGAAAGCCTGAATAAACATATGAATATAATGGAATATTAGAATTATATTAATTAGAATTACGGGTATTTGAATGTAATGGAATATTAATGTTTTATTTATTATTGTTTTACAAGAAATGATGAGCAGGCTGGTTTCAGAAAGGTATGGAGAGTCTTAATGAACTGATGTTGATGGAAGTGAGCAGAATCAGGAAAAGATTGTATACAGTAACAGCAAGATGATGTGATGATAACTGATTGGCTTAACTCTTCGAAGCAATACAGTAATTCAAAACAAGATGGAAATGCCATCTGCATCCAGGGTTAATTTTATTATCTTGACAGTATCACTTAAGGTTTTGAACCACCTTGGGGACTGACTTTCTGGTTTAGCATTCACTAGTGCTTTGGTGAGACTCTTAATGGACCCCTTGGGAGCCCAAACTGTCTTGTCCCATACTGATCCTTGTACTGGACAACTGCAAGAAGGATTCTAAACATGACTGCTCAGGTATCCTAGGCAAGGGCCCTTCAAAGAGCACTTGGATGATATTGGTAAAGTGAAGATAAAATGAAAATCATTAAAAATTAGTGAAAATTATTAAAAATTAAGAATTAGAAAATCATTAAAAATTAGGGAAGAACTTGTTAGCTGAGTATGACAAAATTGGTCACTGGATAAAATTTTGGATTCTTTTGTGGGATTAGCTTTCTTGCTATGTACTTACTGGTGCATTGATAAATTAATAAAGGGACCCTGTAGCAATCAAGCTAAGCTTGGAAAAATAACAAAAAAGAAGTCTCCTCATATTGGCCAAGTTAGTCATGATAAACAGGCTTTTAGGGAGAGGGGCATCTGGGATCTTTATTTCAATGGAAGCAAAATGAGTGTACTCAGTTTTGAAACTGAAATTGCTGGTGATCGTCATTTACTTTTGTCTGCTGCCTTTCTCTTGTAGAAGGGAGATGGAACATGAATGTTAAGAGGGAAATACTAACCCTCCATTGTCAGACCAAACCTGCCTTGGAGGCCATTTTGCAGAGGGTGTAATTTATCTCCATTAAAGTATATTTATAGTATTACCATGAACAGCATGAGAGAGAAAAGGGCAAGTTATTTGGAATAAAGAAACCTTGAGTTCATCATGGGGTCATTTTGGATCAGGACAGCTGAGGAAGCTGGAGTGTACTGGGGATGGGGGAGATCACTCCTATGTCGTCAGAATTCTTCTTCTTCTTCTTCTTCTTCTTCTTCTTCTTCTTCTTCTTCTTCTTCTTTTCTCCTTCTCCTTCTCCTTCCTTCTCCCTTCTCCTTCTCCTTCTCCTTCTCCTTCTCCTTCTCCTTCTCCTTCTCCTTCTCCTTTCTCCTTCTCCTTCTCCTCTTCTCCTTCTCCTTCTCCCTTTCCTCCTTCTCCTTCTCCTTCTCCTTCTCCTTCTCCTTTCCTTCTCCTTTCCTTCTCCTTCTCCTTCTCCCTTCTCCTTCTCCTTCTCCTTCCTTCTCCTTCTCCTCCTTCTCCTTCTTCCTTCTCCTTTTCTCCTTCTCCTCCTTCTCCTTCTTCTTTCTCCTCTCCTTCTTCTTTCCCTTCTCCTTCTTCTTTCTCCTTTCTCCTTCTTTCTTTCTTTCTCCTTCTTCTTCTTCTCCTTCTTCTTCTCTCCTTCTTCTTCTTCTTCTTCTTCTTCTTCTTCTTCTTCTTCTTTTCTCCTTCTCTTCTTCTTCTTCTTCTTCTTCTTCGTCGTCGTCGTCGTCGTCGTCGTCGTCGTCGTCGTCGTCTTCTTTCTTCTTCTTTTTTGAGTCACAGAGCCCTTTGACAATTTTATGCCAAATATGTATCTATCCACCCATATCCAAATCTGTCATGTATCTCTTTATCATCTATTGTTGCCTCTCTATATTTAAAATTCAGATTTCATATTAAGATTACCTTTGTATAGTTTCAGGAAAACAAATAATGGATAAATCTTCTTAGATATGGCTAGGGCCACTGTAGTAAAAGGAAACCAATATGAACACACATGGCTTATCCCTTCTGAACTCAGTTTCCTCTTCTGTAAAAATGGAAATAAAAATGATACCTCAAGAGGTTGTTAGGTTCAAATAAGATAACATATGGTGCTTTGTAAATCCTTTAAGAATAATATGAGTAAGGAGGATTCTGGGAAGATCGCAGACTAGGTTGGAAAATTTCATGCTTTCCTGGTTTCCCCCACAAATTTGCTCCTCTGGGTGAACATAGACTGTTAAAAAACCAAGAAGACTTGGGGCAGAACAGCTGTCCTCCTGATACTACCCAAGATCTGAAGAAAGCTCTGGGCTGGGATGAACACATTTGAAGTGCAAATACCTCTGGGCCAGCTCTACAGAAACAGCATCTGGAGATCCCTCAGGCCATCTGGTTGTGGCTGGATGATCAGCAGGAACCACAGAGACTTTCACCTTCTGGACCATTTGTGGAGTCGGGGGTTTGAGCCCCTGAAGACTGAGAGACCTTGGCTGATTAAGAATGCCAAGACCGGCTTGCTGCGAGACTGCCCTGGGGAGAAGGAACCAGCACCTGGTGAGTGCAGAAGCAGCAAGGCAGGAGGGAGAAGCTCTTGGTTTGGGGTTTCTGGTCAGAGTAGAGAGCTAAGGGAAGCTTAAGGCACCATCCCTCCACTCATCATTAGATGGGTTTACACTAATACCTCTTATTAAAAAATGAAACGGCAAAGAAGAAAGAGCCTCACAAATGACACATATTATGGGAACAGGAAGACCTGAATTCATCTTCAGAAAAGGACACTTCAGTAAAAAAAAAAAAAAAAAAAAGCTTCTAACCCAAGAATAATGTGAAATGGTTTCCTGCCCAGAGAGAACTTATAGAAAAGAATTCAAAAATCAAATGAGAGACACTGAGGAAAAACTAAAGAAAAAGAATTAAAATCATCCAAGAAAAAACAAGATTATGAAAAAACACCCAATTGGAAGAGGAAGTACAGTTTCAAAGATGAAATAACTCTTTGAAAATTAGAATCAGGCAAGAGGAAGCCAGTGAAGCTATGAGAGGCCAAGAAAGAACAAAGCAAATTATAAAGAATGAGAAAATAGAACAAAATGTGAAACATCTCATAAGAAAAACAACAGATCTGGGGGAAAAAAGATCAAGAAGAGAAAACATATTTTAAAAAATCGGACTGTCAGAAAGTTGTGAGCAAAAAGAGAACCTTAATACAATCATGCAGGAAATTGTCCTAGAAGATTGTCCTGGTATGACAGAGTATGAGGAGAAAGCAGAAATAGGAAAAAACCCACTTCAGAGTGTTCCTTTGTAGAAAACATATAGGAATATCATTGCCAAATTTTGAAACCCCCAGATCAAAGAGAAAATTTTGCAAGAAAATTGCAGTCAAATATGCTAGAACTACAACTAGAATCGTACAAGATTTATCAGTAGCTACAATAAAAAAACCACCACAGGTTTTGGGATCATATCTACAGAAAAGCAAAAGAACTAGGCCTACAGCCAAAATGATCATTTCTGGCAAAATTATCTATAATTTTGAATGACAAAAAATGGACATTCAACAAACTTGCAGACTTTCTATCAACCAAACCTGAATTTAACAGAAAATTTAACATCAAAGAGCAATTTTCAGAAACTCACCATGGACAAACTGTTTAAACATGGACCAATTTTTTTACATAGGAAATGTCTATTTTATGTTTAAGATTTACATCAATAATAGGGTAAGGTCAAAAGAAAGTTCAGCAGAGCAAAGGTAAAATTATAATCATATACAAATGAGGTACAGAGGAAGAATAGACACAAAAACATTAAAGGGGAGAGGAAGCTCATAGTCTGAAAACCTATTCACACCAGGAATGGGTTCAAGAGGCAACAGTACATATATAACATGAAGGGTATGGCACCCACCAAAACCTATAAAGAAATAGGAGAGAGAGGTATAGGAAAACAAAGAGGTGAAGGAAGAAGATAGGGAAGGGATGTGTATGAGGGAGTTAAGTAATAGTAAGGCAAGTTATGGAGCAAAATTTAATGAAAGAGTCAGCAGAGATAGGGAAGATGTGTGTATGTGTGAGTGTGTGAGTATGTGTATGCATGTATAGATCTATATATGTATACATAATATAATTTTCTTAACTGTAGCTTGTGTGGGTGTGGTGGGGAGATGAAAGGGAGATGTGTATGTGTCTGTTGTCTGTATGTATGTGTATGTATATATTTATATATGTATATATAAATATATCTTTTTTTAACTATAGTCTGCTTAGGAGTGGTATAGGGAATGAAAGGGGAGAAAAAGAATATAGTAAAAAAAAAAAGTGTCCAGCAGAGAACAAAAGAATAGTTTATGGGGAAGTAAAAAAAAAAAAAAGATGAATACACACGCACACACACACACACACACACACACACTTTCTTGAACTGGAAATTTGTTGTTATATCTTTTGAATCCTCCCTGAAGTTTTGCTGGGCACATGATGATCTCTTTTTTTTGTTTCATTTTATTTCATATTGCTTTTCTGTTTTTTTTTTGTTATTGTTTCTTCCAATAAAATAAATTAGGGAAAAAAGAATGATATGAGTGCTAACTTAGTTATTATTGTTCTTGTTTTTATGATGGCAGTTGTTGTTATTCCTTAAGGAGATAGTACCCCAATAAGCTTTGATAGAAATCTAGTATTCTACAAGGCTAAAGTGACAGGGATGTGTTCCAGGCATGAGGGAACCAGTTTGTGCACAGGCTTAGGAATTGAATATCGCCAAGGAAACAGACAAATAGTGATTTGGAAGAGTTTTTACCAGTAGATTGGATCCAGATGGTGATGGCTTTAAATGCCAAATAAAAGGGTTTGCATTTTAGCCCAAAGACAGTAGAGAGCCACCATGGCTCTTGAGGAAGGGAGTTAAATTATCAAGCCTATACCTTAGGAAGAAGGTGCATTCACAAAGGAAGAAGATGCTCTAGTGAACCTAAGAGAGGGAGTAGCTCAATAGTGTTGGACTTGAATTCAGGAGACTGGGATTTGAATCACAATTGCAATCCCAACACTTAATAACCTAAAGATCATGGATAATTCTTGTCACCTTTTTGTATCTTTAAAATTGCAAAAAAACTTTCATCTTAACCATCCCACAGAATGGTTGCTTGGAATGGAATTTGTTGTTGTTAAGGTGCCATGTGAGCTTGAGATATTGTTGCCAGGAACATTTGGGAAAAGAGAAGGAGTGACCAGGCTCACATAAAAAGAGATGTGGGGAAAGTATGTGACAGACGAGCTGTTTGTTTTGTTAGGGCCCAAATTCAGATGCCCAGGAAGCCGCTGGGCTGCCTTATCCATGTGCCTTTGGTACGAGGTAGAACTAGACCAGACCCAGAATTCATCAGGGCTAAGCAACAGCACTTAGCCTGGGACAAGACTTTTGCCTCTGAATTTCTAAAAATAAATGGGAACACCTAGGTTCTATGATACGTGCTCCTCACTAATGCCGCCTTATATGCAGTTCTCAGCACTTCCTAATTTAATTTTTCTGCAATTATTGTGTTTGTAGCTATTCATTCAAGTCATCAGGGAGATGGTTTTTTAATAGACTCAGTGCCCACTCATGGCTCAAATTCTCACTCCAGTTTCTAGTTCTCTCCTACACAGGTAAAATTGGGAAAGAGCTGAAGACCCCGATCATTGATGCTGCCAAAGATCTATCTGGATCACAAAGGAAAGGGGAGAGAGTGCCCAGAAAAGCAAGAAATGTTCCCAAGAAAATTTGCTAAGAGGCTGGAAAGTAAGGCTTGTTTATATAGTGAGGTGGACCGCCGAGGGTATTTCAATTGAGGGACTTAGAGGGATGCAGATCTCTAAGCAATCGATGGAAATGATAACTAAATTCAACTGGCTTCTTGTGCTTCTGTATTATTTTCTCCAGTTGTTCTGTTTCCATGGGGAATCTGCTTTTCTGTGGCTTCCACCCATTGCTCTTGGTTCCACATCCATCACCCAGCGATACGTGATGACAGTTTCCTATTGTGCCCTTTCTTTTTCTTCTCTAAACTAGCCATTCTTTCTGCTCAGTAGATTTTCACATGGCATGAACACATAGCCTTTGTCCATCCTGGTTCTTCTCCCCTAGACATTCTCCCACTCATCAACTTTCTCAAAGCAGTCCAATGCCCCAGATGTGGTCTGACTAGTTTGGACTAGATGTTATTGTCCCTTTCCTAGGGTAACTGCCTTTTTTAGGTAGACTCAGATAGCATTAGACCTCCTAGAACTTGTCAGTATAAATTAGTACTGGACACCTCAGAAACCTCAATTTCCAATACAGAGAAGGTTCCCGCTTCTAAGAGACTGTGCCCAGAAGAGAACGAACTCTATTGGATGCTGGCAATCTGAATATTCTTCAAGCATGGACCCAGAAATGTTTGGTAGCCAGAGAGACTCAGAAGAATCAGGACAGACATTCTGAATATCAGATGAATTGTCAACCGAGTGAAGGTGCTGATGGTGGCGATGATGGTGTGCTGATGATTAAAATCATGATGGTATCAGCCAGCTAGTGCAATTAATAGTGGGCAGGACCCTGGAGTCAAGAATACTCAAGTTTAAATTCTCACTCAGATAATTCTCAACAGTGAACCCAGGTGAAATTGCCTCAGCTTCCACGTCTGTTAGAAGAGTGACAACTTAATAGCACCTAACTCCCAGAGTTGTTGTGAGCATCAGGAGCATACAGAGAGTACCTTGCCAACCTTAAAGAGCTATGAAAACAATAGTTTGTTGTTTTGGGTTCTGATCAAGTGACCAACAAGTATTTATTGTGTGTCCCAGGCAGTTGAGATAGAAATATAGAAATAGTATCAACCTTCAAGGAGCTTATATTCCAAAAGATAACACCACATGGGTATGAATATGTAACATCATTACATAAATCCCATACATTTTCATGTTTTCATATGCATTTATATATGTAGCTAGCATTTACATATATATATATATCACTTTAAGATTTGTAAAACACATCAAATAAATTACTTCATTTCATCTAATAACCCTTTGAAAGCAGTACAATTACACTTTTTTGTAGATGAAGAAAATGAAGCTGGGAGAAGTTAAATAATGTGTCCAGGATCACACAATCAATCATTATCTGAGGCACTATATAAACTCAGATCTTCTATTGCTATTGATTATACTATCCATTATGACCCTTAAAACCTCCCTTTTCCTTCTTTTTCTCTCTGCTTTTATATATGTATTGATAGAGCTACATAGAAACACACTGTGTGTGTGTATGTATGTATATATATATATATATATATACATATTTCACAATACATGAATGAAACCTTCCATTAAGATATAAAAAGGTTGTCATCTGATTTGATGGAGAAACCACCAACATTCTCTTGATCTTTAACTACTCCCACTAATTAAACATGGAGGCGTTCTAAGGGTTAATGGAAGGCAGACCAGCTGTAGCCGGGCATTTCATTTCACAGCAATTGAATGAGGCAAACAGTTTTCTCAGCAGTATTTTTCTTTTGTCGAGAATCTTTCATCTCATTTTTGTTCTCCTTTGCATCAGAGAAATGAATATTCATATCCTGGTCGAAGTTTGGAGCTTAGCAGAGAAGCAGGAGCTGTTGAAGCTCCCAGGAATGAGAAACCTGGGCTGAGGACACAGAGTTATTCAGTGATAGACTAGAACCCAGAGCTTATGGTTTTAAATGATGCATTTTCTTCCATGAGCTCATTCTGTTGGGATTGATATTGAAATGAAAATTACCTGTCAAAAACAGAAACAGAGGCTTCTTCTAACCTTAGCTTTAAAAGCAAAACAGGATTCCCAAGGATATACTCTTGGGATGTGACTAGTCTCACAAGGAAGCTTCCTTAAGGGTTGGAGGCCCTCTTAAGTGGTCAATCAATGCTTATTTATTAAGCACCTACTAAGTGTCAGCAGTCACAAGATCCTCTCACTTTTCTCTCTCTTCATCCCAGTCCAGCCAGAAACGCCCTCCTAAGCCTCCTCCCCAAAGGGAGGTAATTCCTCAGATTTGAAGTGAAAACTGGAGCAGAACTAACCTAAGGATTGGAAAATGAGTACCTTGCTCCTCATTCTACATCCAGCCAGGTCCCAAGACACCACTGACCCTCTGCCTTCACCATCCAGTCAAACCTGGGAGTGTGTGAACTACAATATTATCCCCATCCACACACACACACACACACACACACACACACACACACACTTCACATCGCTTGTTCAGGGATTGATAATGAAATCAATGTTATTATTGCTTCTGTGATGGGCATGACAATTTAGAATTATAGATTCTAAGTGGAGCCCCATGGTGCCACTTGGAGTCACTATAATTCTGCCTATTAATCAATCAACCAACCAATCCATCAGCAAACACTTATTAAGGATCTTCTGCATGTCCGCTCCCTCCCTTGGCCATCTGCTTCTATTTGCTTATGCCCATCCATGGCAATGGCAGCCCTCAGTGTCCCATCCTAATCTGAGACACCCTTCCAGTGTCCCCTTTAGAAAGCCCATTCTGTGGTCATCATTGTGCCTTTCATTTTATTTTATTATTTTTATTGCTAAGGCTTTTTATTTACAAAACATATGCATGGGTAATTTTTTCAACATTGACCTTGTGTTCAAAATTTTCCCCTCCTTCTCCCCACTCCATCTCCTAGATGCCAGGTAATCCAATCCATGTTAAATATTTTAAAATATATATTGAATCTAATATGTGTATACATATTTTTATTTATACAATTATCTTGCTTGTGCCCTTTATTTTCAAAGATGTCATTATCTGGTCCCATTTGTACTTTCCCTGTCTCTCTTCCTAAAGACTTTGGGGTCATAGGATATTTCTTTTTTTTTTATTTAATAGCCTTTTATTTACAGGATATATACATGGGTAACTTTACAGCATTAACAATTGCCAAACCTCTTGTTCCAATTTTTCACCTCTTACCCCCCCACCCCCTCCCCTAGATGGCAGGATGACCAGTACATGTTAAATATATTAAAATATAAATTAGATACACAATAAGTATACATGACCAAAACGTTATTTTGCTGTACAAAAAGAATCAGACTCTGAAATATTGTACAATTAGCTTGTGAAGGAAATCAAAAATGCAGGTGTGCATAAATATAGGGATTGGGAATTCAATGTAATGGTTTTTAGTCATCTCCCAGAGTTCTTTTTCTGGGCATAGCTGGTTCAGTTCATTACTGCTCCATTAGAAATGATTTGGTTGATCTCGTTGCTGAGGATGGCCTGGTCCATCAGAACTGGTCATCATCTAGTATTGTTGTTGAAGTATATAATGATCTCCTGGTCCTGCTCATTTCACTCAGCATCAGTTCGTTTAAGTCTTTCCAGGCCTTTCTGAAATCATCCTGTTGGTCATTTCTTACAGAACAGTAATATTCCATAATATTCATATACCGCAATTTATTCAGCCATTCTCCAACTGATGTACATCCATTCAGTTTCCAGTTTTTAGCCACTACGAAAAGGGCTGCCACAAACATTCATGCACATACAGGTCCCTTTCCCTTCTTTATAATCTCTTTGGAATATAATCCCAGTAGTAACACTGCTGGATCAAAGGGTATGCACAGTTTGATAACTTTTTGAGCCTAGTTCCAAATTGCTCTCCAGAATGGTTGGATTCGTTCACAACTCCACCAACAATGCATCAATGTCCCAGTTTTCCCGCATCCCCTCCAACAATCACATAGGATATTTCTATCTTCACCTTCTTTATGCTGGTTACTTCTAGCTAGTCTGTCAAATCAAGCGGAGATGTCACCTCTAGCCCCACTATTATCTGATCAGCTCCTTTCCCTTCAACTGTCTCCTTTACCTGTCTGCAAATTAACTGGCTCTTGGCTCTGGAGCTTCCCCTTCTGACATCTCGCTATTTCCCCTTTCCTTTGTCCCCATTACCCCAGAACCAGAAATGGCTGCTGAAACTGAGCCTGGGGCTCACTAATGATTGAGCTGGTGATCCCTCCATTCCATGGGGTGATAAACTGCTATGCTCCCCTTCCCTCCATAGCACTGACCGTATAACTGCAGTAGCATCCATTGAAGAACTGTCTGACATCTTGTCCCCTTCCTATCAATACCTGTTATAGAATGTTTATGTTTCTCACCCAAGAGAAGGTACTCCCTCGGGCAGGGACAGTTTCATGTTTTGTGTATAGTTGTGTCTCTGATGCTTACCACGGCACCTGGAGCAGATGACAACAACCCCCTTAATCAGTTGTCGCATTCTTCCCCGGATGAGAAAACTCATTGGGGGAGTCGGGGGAAGTAGGCAAAGGAAGATTTTAATCAAAAGGCTGCTGTATACAGCAAGTCAAGCCAACAAGCATTTATTAAGTGCCTACAGTGTTCCTGACACAATGGTAAGTGCTGTGGTTAAGAAGAAAGACAAGATTTTTTTTAAAGAAGAAAACATATGATCCTGCTAAATGAGAGCCCAAATAATGGGAATTCTCTGTGAACTGGAATGGTATGTTGATATAAACACTAGTGGGAATTGAAGGAAGCAGGCAAAGGAAGATTTTATTCAAAAGGATGATGTATACAGCAAGTCACGTCAACAATCATTTATTAAGTGCCTACAATGGTCCTGATACACTGTTAAGTGCTATGGGTTAGAAGAAAGACAAGATGTTTTTTAAAGGAAGAAAACAGTATAATCTGCTCAATGAGAGCCCAAATAATGGGAATTCTCTGTGAACTAGAGTAGTATTCTGAAATGCTGGGATTTTAGAAGGGAGCAAATGGCCAGTAAATAGACTGTCTCCATGGCTTCACCAGTCTTGGGAGTTGGGGAGAATTCCCAATATCCTTAGCAATTAGCACAATTGCTGGAACATGGCAAATGCTTAATAAATGTTAGTGGAAGGAATGACAGCAGAATCAGTTATAAAGCAGTTGTGGCAGAGCTGCAGCTCATGGAATGGAAGGCTTGAGTTCTAGCCTGAGACACCCAAGGTCTGGGGCCTGGGGAGGAAAGATTTCAGAGTAAAGGATGCCTCTAGTCCTCAGTCTCTCATCAATCATAAAAAACCAGCAAGCACCTTCTAGGCATTTATTATGCACCAGGCACAGGCTAGTCCTGAGGAGACCTTTGCTCCAGAGCAAGGCAAAAACCTACTGAGCACGGTGGTCAAGAACATGAGCATCCTTCATGGGATGGGGCACAGGGGCTCATTATCTGGCATCTAGTCCCTTCAAGGATCATTGAGAAAAGTGCCTCTGGAAGCACAGAAAGTGGATGGGAGTCGCCCCAACAAGGAGGACTGGCTGGGGTACATTTGTCCTGCTCAAGTCCAAGCTTTTGAAAAATCGATGGACAACAACAGGCCCCAGCAGGTCTTCTGCTCTGTACAGCTCTAGACAGGGAGAGGATCACAAGGAAATGGCCTGCCACAGAAAACTCTCTCTAAGTCTCTCTGGCGATGGAATCCAGGCAAAAAGAGCAATGGTTTGGGAGATGCCCCAGATTCCAAGACACGTCCCTATTGTGTGACCTGGCCTAGTCATGGAACTCTGAGACTCTGCTAAGTTGTGGAACAGTCTTGCCTTTCCTGATCTCCCCCTCTTTGAGTCATGTGAAGAGGCGGCTTCATGAGAGAAAGCTTTGAAAAAGTCCGCTTGTCGTTGGGTGTAATTTTAGGTTAAGTTCAGAGGTTTTATGGCTGTAAGGAACTGCCAATTCAGAGGTTCACATTTCAAGTCTGAGACCGTGAGCCACATGACAGACTTTCCTACAGACACAATGATGATGATGATGATAAATGTTTATACAGCTATGATCCAGGCTCCGTGCTAACTGCTATACAGATATGAGCTCATTTGATCCTCCAGGAATCCTGGGAAATGGGTGCTATTATTATCCTCATTTTAAAGTTGAGAAAACTGAGATAAACTAGGTGACTTATGCAAGAACCCACAGAGGCAAGACTTAAATCCAGGTTCCAAAGTAGTCCCCCTCTCCATGGTACCATCTTACCATCCAAGGATGATAGAGGGAACAGGAGGTAAGGATTAGGTGGCTCAGTGGATGGAACATTGGACTTGGAATCGAACATTTTAATTCTGCCTCAGACTCTTATTAACTCTGTGACCCCGGGTACCTCTCCTAGCCACAGAGATAATGTGTGGAAAGTGCTTGGCCAAACCCCATGTGTACAGAAATGCAAATTTTTGTTGTAGTGTGCTTATGTTGGTGTGGGAAACCCCTAGATGAGGAAGTTCCTGCAAATGCTTATTTGAACCACAAAGTCACAGAGAACTGCTTAGAATTTGACCCAAAAATTGTCCAAAGCAATCAGTTTTTTCCCTGAGGCTGAAAACAAATCCGGAGCCAGAAAGCTCTGAATGCAAATCTGGTCTCTGTCATCCCATAGATACAAGATTTTGGACTCACTGAATCATACCTTTGGGGCTCGGGTTTCCTAAACCATAAAATGGGGTCAGTGGAGTGCTTCCTGTCTGTTGCTGAGATGCTGCCAGGATCTAAAGCTATGAAATCTATATGGACCACAAATGAAACCTTTCCTGAGCTGCAGTTCTCTGTTGTGAATGGGCCTGCCAAAGTCATTCTCAGGCAGCCTTCTGATCTGATCTGACACCAGAAAATGGCTGAATTCCACAAAACAAGGACACGTGAGCTCGAACCCACCTTTTCCGAGATGTTCATCAGATTCCTTGTAGGCCAATGGAAACAATCGTTCTATTTGGATTTGTACCCAGAAACCGGGACTAGCAGATCACTGAACCTGGAAGAAGGAGAGATCTGGGCCCCCTACAACTAAACAAAAATATAACAAAAATCAAAATCTAAAATTCATCTTGAGGAATTCCCCCTTCTTGTTTTATTTTTTTTCTTGCTTCCCAGGATTTAGTTTTTGTTTTTTCTCTTTTGATCCTTTCCTTTGCTTCTGCCTCCACAAATAGGTCCCCTTCTATGACGCTCACATTCAGGGTGGGCCCAGGGTTCAAAAAGCACACAGTAGGCCAGCAGCTAAACTCTGATAATCTACCCTTGAGAACTTGTTCAAGACTGACATTAGAAGCTGGACGGGGGTGTTGGGAGCAGAGGGTGGGGGTGAGGGATGCCTCTGAGCACAATAGTGGGGGAAGAAACGGTTTCTCCTGACATTTTGCTTTTTGAGAGACTAAGCGAAATTGTGAATACAGTTTAACTGGTACCCTTCTTAACTCGGCTGCAAGTTGCCATGGAAACAAGTTTCTCAGATCCACATGAAAGGCATTGGGGGAATCTGGTAGGCTTCACCATTAGCATGATCTAAGCATCCTGCTCATCACTAACAAGCCCGGCAATTCTTTCTGCATGTCATTAATGCTCATTACACCGCTCTGCATGGGATGAGGGACTCATTTCCCATCCAGTGTCTTACAGGGACAAGGTGATTGTTGGTGGCTACAGAGTCACCAGAGAAAATATTACTTTTCATAATATCTTAGCCAGGAGACAAAAGAAAGCCGGCTGCTCCCCAGCCCCCTTGCAGGGCAACCCTCGTACAATAGAATTGGCAGCCTCAAGTGAGAAGTCTACAATGGCAACGGTAATTAGAACGAGATGCTAATATTTAGGGTACACACCTTCCATCAGGAAAATGTTTATATTCAAAGGGCACTAAAGACACCTCTCAAGGGATTTTTTTGGTTTCCTAAGCAGCAGAATGTAGTGGATAGAGAGCTAGCTTTTGAGTTATGGAGAATAGGGCTTAAATCCTGCCTCTGGCACACCGGTGATTTGATGCTGGGTGGATGACCCAAACCTGATTCAGTGTCTTAGGCAATTTTTTAAGATGCTGAGAGGCAGAGCAGGTGCCAGGCTGATTGGGCAGAAATTCTTCACTGAAATACCTTTTGAATATAACAATGAAGTCCCAGGCCTGTTCCATAATGAGAGAGAAAGAGAGAGAGAGAAAGAGAGAGAGGGGAAGGGAAGGAGGAAGAAAAAAATTAGACAAAAATCGTAATTTTGAATGAATTTTTATTTTTTTAAATTTTTTATTATTCTTTATTGATGCTTTTATGTTTTTATGATTGTTATCTCTTTAGCAATAACAACTTTCCCAATAAAAAGCAATTCATTATAGAATCCCAGTTCTTTAAAACAAAGAATAAAATATCAAAGTGATATAGACCAGTACACATGAATACCTCTTAGATTATAAGCAGTATTTGGCATTCCCAGGCCCTTACCTCTTTCCCAAAATGGGAGGATTGTTAAGGAGCAGTCCAGGGCAATGGAATGAGCCCTGGACTTGGAGACTGGATCTGGGATTTAAATATTGGCTCTGCTGCTTCTTAGCTGAGTGATTTGTAGCATTTTCTAACTTGAATTTATATTTCTATGTCTCCTTCATCAGTTCTCTAGAATAAAGATGGACAATTCTATTAAGGTCTTTTCACTTTGTTTTCCTTTAGAGCATTATGATCATTACGTATAATATTTTATTGTTTCCACTTTTTTCCTTTGGTGACAGTTCATGCAGATCTTCCCAAGTGAATCTCCATTTTTTTTCTAATTGTCATTTCTCATGGCACAGTAATATTCCATTGCATTCATATATGTCGGCTTATTCCAATATTCCTCAACTGAGAAGCACTTATTGTCTTTTTTTCCTCCATTTCAACAAGTTAAAACCTTTGCTTTTGTAAAAGCTAAGAAACTTTTAGGCTAATGAGTTTCATTACATTCCCTCAAGCATGAGTCCAATCTTTGCCAAAGAAAGCATTTTTGTAAAACTTGCCTTCCAAGGGCTAGAATTCTTCTAAAATAAGGGGGAATGGGAGTGTTTCCAACTGATTCCATAAGACTTACGTAATTAGTTGCCAAGGCTTATAGATTCTCCTCCATCAAGGTTTCTGATATCCATTACTGTCTCTCTATTTCTACAAGTCCCACTCCAGTTAAAACCTCCATTATCTTCGGCCAGAACTATGATAGTGGCCTCCTAATCAATCTCCCTGCTTCTATCCACTCACTTTTACCATTTCATCCAAAAAAAAAAAAAAAAAAAAAAAACCTTCCTAAGGCATACAGCTAACCAGGTGCTTCTCCTGCTTAAAATTTTTAAGTGATTTTTTATTACCCATAAGCTAAAAAAATAGAAATGTATCTATAGTTACATGAAAAAGTGCTCTAAATTACTACTAATGAGAGAAATGCAAATTAAAACATCTCTAAGGTATCACATCACACCTGCCAGATTGGCTAATATGATACGTAGAAAAGGAAAGTGATAAATGTTGGAGAAGATATGGGAAAATTGGGACCCTAATACTCTGTCAGTGTAGTTGTAAACTGATGGAACCATTCCAGAGAGCAATTTGGAACTTTGCCCAAAGGGCAAGCAAACAGTGCATACCCTTTGATCCCACAATGTGATTACTAGGTCTGTATCTCAAAGAGATCCAAAAAAGGGGAAAGGATCTACATGCACAAAACTGGTGGGAGCAGCTCTTTTTTTTGTGGTAAAGGATTAGAAATTGAGGACATGCCCATCAATTAAGGAATGGCTGAATAAGGGATGGTATATGGATGTGATGGAATATTATTGTTCTGTAAGAAAAGACCAGCAGGATGATTTTAGAGAGGCCTGGGGAGACTTACACGAACTGATGCTGAGTGAAATGAGCAGGACCAGGAGACTATTGCACACAATGACAGCAATTATTATGTGATGTTCAATTCTGATAGACTTAGCTCTTCTTTGATCCAAGGCAATTCCAGAAGCCATGATAGAAAATGTTATTCCCATCCAGAGAGAATGGCAGAGGCCCATTGCAAACCAAAGTCTACTATTTTCATTTGGATGTGTGTGTGTTTTTCTGTCTTTATTCTATTTTTTCTTTCACAACATGACCACTGTGTAAATAGGTTTAATATGATTGTACATGTATAACCCATGTCAGACTGCTTAATGTCTTGGGGAAGAGAAAAGAATAAGGGATGGAAAAAATTAGAACCCAAAATTTGATTTTAAAAAATAATGTTAAAATATTTTTCATATAATTAGAAAAATAAAATAGTACTTTTTTTAAAAAAATCAATGCTTGACATTAAAAATTCTTTATGGTATGACTCAAAATATCTTTGGAGATATTTCTAAAAAACTAATACAATAGAATTAATAATAATAATAATTTATTATGTTTGGAAAATATATATTATATAGTATTATCATATATATAATTATACAATATATTATATATTATAATCATATTTACAGTATTTCAAGTATGCAATACATACCAATTGATGGACTTATTTTTATTAGTCAATCAATCAATAAGTAACTCTAATGCACCTCCAAGGTGCCCGGCACTACACTAGGTACTGTTGGTATAAAGATCACAATGAAACAGTTCCTACTCTCAACTGGTGTTTGATAGGATAAGATGTCATATTAAAATTTAAGGATATGCACAACATATGCACAATAAAAACAAGGAAATTGAAGACTTGAAAAGAGGCAAATCCTTAGAAGCTCAAAGAAGCCTTCCTGGAGGAGGGGGTAGTAGAGTTGAGCACGGGGATTCAAAGAAATAAAAGGGAGCAGGGAAGGCATTCTAGGTACAATCCCATTGATCCACATCCAGAGATTCTTGCAGGCTGCATACTGATTTAATTTTTAAAATGTAATGTCTACATTGTATTTTATTTTTATTTATTTTATTAGATTTTCTTTAATTCCATTTGAATCTGGTCAGGCAGAGGGTCAGTGATCTGGTTGGTTGGAGAATGAAGAGGCACTGATTTATTTTCCAATCTTTAGTTAAGTTAGTTCTGGGCATTTTCAGTCCAAAACTGAGGAATTCTTTCCCTCTGGGGAGGAGACTTGGAAGAGATTTCCTCCTGGACTGGGATGAAGAGAAAGAGAAAAGTAAATAGGAGGGTCTTGTGACCTCTGGCACTTAGTAGGTGCTTAATACATACTGATTAACTGCCTGGTTGGGTCTCTGTCCTTAACTGAACAACCTTAAGGATTTCATCATTGTGAAACTAGCCACATCCCAGAAGTAAACCCTTGGGGATCCTGTTTTGTTCCCCATCCAGTTGGGTGCTTTTTACCTCTGGTTTACATTATGGTGGGTGACTAAGGAAAAAAAAAAAAAAAAGGTTGGATCTTCTGGCATGGCCACTGCCCAACAAACTGGGACCAGACCTTCTCAGCTTAGTCTCGGACCCTGAACACAGGCGATGACAGATTTTTATAGATTAAAAAAATAAATCAAATAATGTCGGTGAATGGAAAGGAAACAGCACCATATTAAGGCAATCTGATTTGGAATGGGAAAAAGCTAGCAAGTAGAGAACCAATAGGAGCAATTTTATGAATTCAGGAAAAGAGCTTTCCCCAACCCCCTACATTTCCGAACACAACTGGAGAAATATAAAAATAAGAAGTGGATTATCAGTACGGGGCAGATATTCAGATGAAGCACATGGATTGCTTGAGATGAACAATGACTGTGGGAAAGCTGCTTGCATCAGCCTCTGGGTCTGGCCGGGTTTCTGGCCAGCAAAGCCCAGGCCCTTAGTTAAGGGTCACCAAGCAGTAGGCAGAGGGGCCCGGCTTTCCGGCTGCACAGTGCTCTGTTCAAACAATACAATGAGGTTTTCTCCCAATTCCCAAAATTGAATAAAGTTTTCGTGGGAGCCAAAAATTGGATTAGACCTATAATTGAATAGAAAGGGAACTTGGCTACTCCAGAATTGAGTCACAACATGGAGTCAATGCAGTTCACTCTATTCCCACAATTAACCCCTTGCTGTGTTGGTCCCATGGATTTCCTCCCCGTGAGAGGCGAGTCTATATTTGGTTGGAGAAGCCCCTAGAGCTCCCTGAGGACAGGAGTAACCTGGCCAGACTGGGCTCCGGGAGTATCGTCTCAGCAGCTGGGTGCAAGATGGACTGGGCAGGAGAGAGATTGGAGGCAGACAGAACAAGGCGGGAGTTGGTGCAATTGGTGCAATAGCCCACTGGGTGATGAAGGACTCAGGTAGGGCTGGTGATCCCCGGACGGGAGGGGAGCTGCTAAGAGGGGATGCTTCTCCTCTTGTGCCTGGAGTGTCCCCCACTAATGTACCCCCAGCCTTCAGATCAGGAACTGCCACCTCTTTTAGAAGCTCTTTCTGGGTCACTGTAGTGTGAACCCAATCTTTTCCACCAAAGTACTAGTAATTGCCTAGTTATGTCCTTTGCTTGCTCAGCTGAAAGGTAAGACTGATGGATCATGGGAAGTGAAAGGCAAGTGGGCCTGGGCAGACCCCAGAGAGACCAAGGGTGTGTAGAAGTGCGATCACCTCCGCCCCCAAGCAAGAAACTGGATTGCGATGAAATAGATGCTGCTAGTTATACATTATACATGATATATATGAATATATATTATACATTATATATTATATATTATGCATATATGCATGTTATACATTATATATATAATACATTATAAATTGGTGTTTTATCAGGGGTCATGAAGGAGAGCCCCCTCATTCTACATATGAAGAAACTGAGTCCCCCTTACTTTGACTTGTCTAGGGTCACACAGGAAGCACAAAATTAAGATGTGATGAGAAGCTTGGGTAGAAAATAAAGATGTGTGACTTTAACATCCTTATGTGTCTTTGCCATTCTGGACATAATAGGGAGCACAGAAGGATCTCAGAGAGCATAAAATACCCCTTTCCTCTATTATTTCTCCTTAGCTCCTTTGTCCTTTGCCAATGAAATGAAGGATTAGGAAAGCTTAAATGATGGGGATAATAAATACTATCTGTGCTTCAGAATGGAAAAGGATAGCTCAGGTCTATTCCAACCCCCTAATTTTACTGCTGAGGACACCAAGGACCAACAAGGTTGAATAATTTTGTCCAAGATCAAACACACACTAAGCAGCATAACTATTATTGGAACCTGCGACTTCTGTCTCCAAATGCATTGTCCTTTCTATCCTATTACACCATGCCGCCTTCATGTAGAAAAACTCTAAAACAAGGAAACTGTTGAGAAAATGGAAAGCACATAATGAATTCTCTGCCACTGACTGTTTCATCCTGAGTCCAGAGAACTACTTGTCATGGATATTGTAAAGGGAATTAGATCCATCAGGCAAGGGACTGAGGTGAAGGACTTCTAAGGTCCTTTGCAGCACCCAACGTATTTAAGATTTTGTGATGTTATTCTTAAAACATACTTTGTTTTATCAGTTTCACATCCCTTCCCTGTCAAACCTTCTGCCTGAGCTACCAACCAGGAGTAAATTGGGTGAGCTTTCCAACAGCCGACCTTTTTTAGACCTGGGTAGAATTACTTATTGCAAAGGACATGGCCAAAAAGTGAGACAGAGAAGGGAAAGAAGAAGGAAGGGGCTGTAGGATGCTGCCTATGGTTGTATAACCCTGACCTTAGTTTCCTCCCCTTTGAAAAGGAATAATAGTAGTATCTGTTTCACAAGGCACTTTTTATTATTTTTTTTTATTTTTCAAAATAATGCAAAGATAGCTTTCAACACTCACTCTTGAAAAACCTTGTGATCCAATATTTCTCTCCCTCTTCATCCCCACTTCCCCTTCCCTGGACAGCAAGTAACACAATAAGTTGAATTTATATAATTCTTCTAAACACACCTCCACATTTAATACAAGAAAAATTTGATCAGAAGGGAAAAAATGAGAAAAAAAAAAACAAAAAGCAAGCAAGCAACAAGAATAAAAAAGGTGAAAAAAATTGATAAGAAAATGTGGTGATCCACTTTCAGTCCCCATAGTCCTCTCTCTGGATGTCGATGGCTCTCTCCATCACAAGTCTATTGGAATTGGCCTGAATTACCTCCCTGTTGAAGAGACAAGACACTTCTTCAATAGTTTTTAAGGTATTTAACAAATGTTTATTTCATTCTCCCTCTCTCGCCCTCTTACTTCCTGTATCTATATGACCATGGGGCCATTTATTTAACCTTTATTGGCCTGTTTTCTTATTTGTAAATCAGAGATTTGACTCCCCCCCCCCGCAATGTTTCATTCAGTTATAAATAAAAGATCCCAAAATTTAGGCCATAGAATGGTCATAGGGTGAGGTGACCCCGTGGGCTCATGGGAGCTGCTTAACCTTCTGATGGTCCTTTGAAAGGACCAGTCTTTAGAACTGATTTGTACTTAAGATCTCCTCTGCCATCTCAAGGCACATGGATTGGTGATTACAATACTCACACAAAGCTTGTATGTACCATAAACCATCCAAGGTACCTTCTCTCTCAAGGGCAATCACAGCAGCTGGGCAGGAGCCCAGAGCCAACACAATTAATCAGCCAACCACAAAGAACAAATATTTACCAAATTCCTATTCTGTGCAAGGCTTGTAAATGTATTGCACTCACCTGCTTAGATAAAATAATGAACAGGTCTTATTTCAATAGTGTTTGCAATTCAACTCAGCTAAAATCTAGTCTATACCAGAAACTGCCTTGGGTTGTGGGGATATGAAAACAAGAATTGGAAAAAATCATTCCTACCCTCAAGGAGTTTAAATTCTCATGAGCAAATATAAATAAACAGAGTGTTTGATGAGGGAAATAACATCGTCTTAGATGCAGCACGCAACATGTACCATGAAGAAAGCTAAGGATTTCTAAGAGGCAGAGATGAGGAGAAAGGACCTTCTGATGCTGGGGAATACTCATGCAAAGCCTTGGAGACAGGAGAGATTGGTAACCAGCTCATTTCAAGTATAAATTTCTTGGAGGGAATTCTCTAGAATGTGTAGAAGAGAAAATGGACCTCACATTATTAGTGGGTTTATAATTTTGCTTCAATTAGACAAACATGTATTAAGCATCAATAAGTGTCCTAGGCACTGTGTTAGGTGCTGGGAATGCAAAGAAGGAAAAATAATCCTCTTTTCCACTTGTATTACTTGCCCCCTCACATATATACATTTCATTTCTTTGAGGGAAACAGAAAAGAAAAGGGGAAATAGAAATGTTGCTGAAATAAAGTGGACTAAGGGTAATATGCATGAGGAAATGGGATGGGGAGATGTGACTGTGTTGGGTTGGGTTGAGCTTGACAATTGATTAGGGAACAGAGAGGGAATGGTAAAGTAGATTTAAGAGATGAGAATAACTATGATATCCAATCTTAGTAATATCTTAAATTATGCTGTAGGAAATTATCAGAGTATACCACTGAACCAGAAGGATCATTGTATGGATGCAGGAAAAACAAACAAGCAAAAATAAACAAATAAATAAATGAGTGAACGAGCACATAAATAATACATAAGTCAATCAATAAGTGAGTGAATAGATGATAGATAAAATAAATTGATCGTCCCTTCTGTTGCATTTGCTTTTCCACATGGAGTCCCCTTTTCTTTTATTGGAAAAGGCTTTGGTTGGAGTCTTTCCTGCCTTTCTCCCTCTCAATAAGATGCAGCCTCTGCGAATGAGCCTCCTGTAATTAGCAGCCATACGGCAGATGGTCCCAGAAGCCCCAGTGATGTGTACTAGTAATTGCAGGAATTGACAGACCTGGTTTTCAGTGACCACTTACCAGCTGATCCCATAATCGAACCATTCAATTCAAAATAAGTCCAACTTTCTGGAAGAGTGAACACCACCAGGGGTTTCATAATAAATGATGTGCAAGGACAACTCACAGTAACGTTTGCTTCCTCTTTGTAAAGGAAGCGTTCCCTTGTGCCCGAGATCCACTTTGTGTGTGACACAGAGTCCTATCAATCCTTTCTCAGGGGGGAATATTTCAATTTCCCATAGCTGGTCTAGGTAGGATCAAAGAGTCAGCTTTGTTTGGGATAGAATACATGTTTCAACAAGCACTTATTAAGTACCTACCTCATTCAAGAAACTGTACTTTGTGCTAGGGATACAAAGTAAAAAAATAAAAACCAGGCAGGCATTTATGAAAGGCTGACTCTATGCTAGGTACTTGAATATGCACTGGGGACAAAAGACCTGACCTCAAAGACATGAGAGATAATACAGAGGCTGGTGTGGGACTCAAGAAGACCAGAGTTTGCATTCTGGATGAAATCTAGACTAGCTGTGGCACCCATGTTGTTTGACCCCTTTCAGCTTCAGTTTCCTAATGTATAAATTAAGGATAGTCATCCTACCCACTGCCCAAGATGGCTGGGGGAATCAAATGAGTTAACAAGCCTTGAAATGTTGTATAAATGCTATCTTTGGTATTAATAATAATAATTATTATTATTAATAATAAATATTATCTTATCAGAGGGGTTACATTCTACTGGGGATGGGTAACAACATGCCCCCAAAATGTAAATCTCAAACATATATAAAGTTATTAGAGGCTGTGAGGAGCACTAAGAACTCAGGGAATGGGGAAGGAGACACCAGCTGAAGGGAGCTGGAGAGGGGGCTTGAGGTGAAGAAGAAGAGTGGAGAGTCTGAGCTATGGTGGACATAAATGGCATGTCAAATCAGGGAACAAGAAGCAGGTCAGCTTGACCTGAATCAAGTGACATGGGAAGTTGGTGGAAGAGATGAGTCATGTGTAATCAGTTCTGAGAGATTGAATCCAGGTTGTCTTGTGCTTAACATGTCAAATAGAAGAATTTATGGCTGAATCCCAAATCAAGAGGGTTACCTGAAGCTTCTTGCGTGCTTGGAACTGGGTTTTAGGATTAAGGAAGGAACCTGCTATAGTTGAAAAATGACCACCTTTGGAGGCAGAGGTTCTGGATTCAAATCCTGTTTCTACTACTTAGAATCTGTGTGAACTTGGGCATCTGCTATAAGCTACAAGTGTACAATGAAGGGGTTGATTAGAATTGATGTTGGAGATCCTTTCCAAAATTAGATCAATACCATAATCCAAATATATCTTTTACTGCTGTACAGAGGCTGGATTGGTGGGGGAGAGAGCCTGGAGACAGGGAGGCCCATTAGGAGGCTGTGGAATTGGTCCAGGTCAGAGATGAGAAAGACTTGAATCATGGTGGTGGCCATAGGGATAAGTAGATGGATGTAAGAGATGTAGAGGAGGTAGAAACTGCAATATAAGGTGACTGGTAAGACATATTGGAAGAAAATGAGGATGAAGAAGGAGATGAAGCTTTTTGGGAACTTGGGAGACTGGAAGAAGAAAGAGGAATTCCTCAACATCCCTAATATGGACATGGCTCTCTATCCCATTTCTAAATAAGATTTTTATCTCCTCACCAACTTAGTGGAAAGTTCTTCAGTCAAGTAGATTTTCATTATTAAAAGTCTACTCTGTGTCTTCTAAGTTCTGTGGGTACAGAGAAAGGAAAAATAATGCTCTCAAGAACCTCCCAGTCTACTGAAAGAGACAGCATTCAAACAACTATGTACAAGCAAGATACAGACAAAGTAGACTGAGGGAGTCTCAGAGAGAAGCCAATAAGGAGAATTGGGAAAGGCTTCTTGCTGAAAGTAGGGAAACCAGGAAGCAGAGATCAAAAAGGAGGGTGTTCAATAGTTATTGACTATAGAAATTTAGTTTTTGATAAATACCATAACCCCAGCTTCTGGGATAAGAGCTCACTATTTGACAAAAATTGCTGGGAAAACTAGAAAATAGTATGACAGAAACTGGGCATTGATTCATACCTTACACCCTTTACCAAAATAAGGTCAAAATGGGTTCATAAAGAATGATACTATAAGTAAATTAGAAGAACAAAGGATAATCCACCTCTCAGATCTCTGGAAAAGGAAGGACTTTATGGTCAAAGAAGAACTAGAGTACATTATGAAAAGAATATGGATAATTTTGATTATATGAAAAAGTTTTGTGCCAATAAAACAAATACAGATAAAATTAGAAGGGAAGCAGGAAATTGGGAAAATTGAACATCCAAGGGTTCTGATAAAGGTCTCATTTCTGAAATATAAAGAAAATTGACTCAAATTCATAAGAAAACTAGCCATCCTCTAATTGATAAATGGTCAAAGAATATGAATAGACAATTTTCAGATGAAAAGTCGAAACCATTTCTAATCATATTTAAAGAATGCACTATTGAACAGAGAAATGCAAATTAGACAATTCTGGGGTATCACTAAACACCTCTCAGATTGGCCAACATCACAGGAAAAGATAATGATGAATGTTGAAAGGATGTGAGAAAACTAGAACACTAATACATTGTTGGTGGAGTTGTGAAGTGATTCAACCATTCTGGAGAGCAACTATGGCCAAAGGGCTTTAAAGTATGCATACCCTTTGATCCAGCAATGTTTTTATTGGGCTTGTATCCCAAACAGATATTAAGGAGGGAAAGGAACCCACATGTGCAAAAATGTTTGTGGCAGCCCTCTCTGTAGTGGCTAAAAAATGGAAACTGAGTGCATCCCCATCAGTGGGAGAATGGCTGAATAAGTTATGGTGAACGAATGCTAGGGAATATTATTGTTTTATAAGAAACAATCAGCAGGATGATTTCAGAGAGTCACGGAAAGACCTACATGATCTGATGCTAAGTGAAATGAGCAGAACCAAGAGATCCTTGTTTATAATAACAAGATTTTAAATGATCAGCTGTGATGGATATGGCTTTTTTTTCCAACAATTAGGTGACTCAAGGCAATTCAAATGGTCTTGTGATAGAGAGAGTCATTTGTATCCAAAGAGAGGACTATGGGAACTGAATGTGGATCATAACACAGTATTTTCACATTTTTTGCTATTAGTTTTTTTTTTAATTATTTTTTCTCTTTTTCCCCTTTTTGATCTGATTTTCCTGTTCAGCATGATAAATGTGGAAATATCTATAGAAGAATTACACATATTTAGCATATATTGGACTACTTGCTGTCTAGGGGAGAAAAAAATTGGAACACAAAGTTTTGCAAGGATGAAGGTTGAAAACTATCTTTGCATATGTTGTGAAAATAAAAAGCTATAAAGAAACAAAGGAAGAAACAATAAACTAGGAGATTGTTTCAAGGATAGACCAAGCTAGTGAAAATATTTGGAGAAAGAAAAGAGAGAGAAGTTCTTATTATTGATTAATCCATTGTCAATATGTTATATTAGACTCCCAGATTCTTCAAAACTCTGGTAGAATTCAGAAAACCTTATTCCTGCCCACTTCTCATTTTTAACTGATTATTTCTATCCTCTCCCCCAGTTAAGGGACTGCTCAGAGAGCATTTTCTGACAGAAGTGAAAAGGAAAGAACATTCTGACCAACCTGGACTCCAGCTCTCAGTGACACAGTCAGCTATTCATTAGAGCACAGAAGGCCATTGGAGTCTCTGTCTTCTTTTAGGGGCAGTCACTCACTGACCATCCCACCTCTGACCATAAAGGTGGAAAAATAACATTGGATTTGGAGTCCAGAGATCTGGGGTTGAATTCCATGTGGTCAATTCAACATGTGAACTTGGGACAAATGAATTAATCTTTCCTGCCTTAGTTTCCTCATCTGAAGAATGAGATGCCAGCTTCTTTGAAACTCTCACTGTGATATCATCTCATTCTTCTCATTCATTTTATGGTATCCATTAGAAGAACCTTTATTCTTAATTATCCATTGCTGTCTTCATCAGTTGGCCTCTGTCTATAGAGATCATTCTCAGATTTTCTTTGACTTTTTAATTTTGTTTTAACTCTTTCTTCTGCAACTCTCTTCTCCCATTTTTTCTATGTTCTTTATTGAACTCATCTTCAGGAAGAAATATCTCTTTCTCTCCTTAGAGTCTTGACTTCACTCTACACTAACTTTGAAACTGTTCTAACATTTGTTAAAGATCTGGTAGCAGATCATAAGTTTCCCCTCTCCATCCCTGGAAAATAGCTACCCCAGATTCAAAGTACTCTTTGGGTCCATATTCCTCACATCCATCACTCACATGCTCAAGTAATGTTGTGCAGTAGGGAAAAATGTTGATTTTAGAATCAGGGGACATGTTTCCAAATCTTTTTTTCTGGCACTTACTGGATGACCTTGGGCAAAATAACAATTTTCCTGGACCTCATTCTGTAATTTTCCAGAGGATATAACTATTTCCAAAAAGTAGTACTCCCAAAAAATCTGGGAAGAAAAATCCCAAGAAGGAATACATCATTAATAGAAAGAATGAACAGGTGTAAATAGAGCATCCACACCAAAATAATACATGGGGCAGGATGTGCTCATGGAGAGGTATACGTGGAGGGAACCTGGGCTCCTGTAGATGAGTGGCGGGCCAATCCATATCTCTGAAGCTACAGAGGTATGAAGACCTTCTTCTTACTGCTCCCCCTGGACCCGTTCCAAGTTGCTCCTACAGATTGACTTGAATCAGACCGACATTGCTGTGTCGGACGCCATATACCTGGGGAGGCTACCATATGGGATGCTAGTACATTGCAGGTACTGGTTGTGCTGCAATTCTTAGCTACTTTCTATTAATAGAACTCCTTATATTTAAGGCCCACAAGTTTAAGCAAAGCACAGAACTCTTGTCTCACACCACCAAAAACTTCAGCTCCCTCCCTCCAACCTTTTTGCACTTAACTGCCTTATTCCTCTCAGAGTCTTGAAGCTTTTCATTTCTGTAGAATGTGATTCTCAGCCCCAGACTCCTGCTTCCTTAAAATGAAGAGCAAAGATGCTAAATAATTAGTATCTCAATATCTTCTGTCTTTGTTTTGTGCTCTTTGGTCACTGCATTCGGGAGTCTCTTCTGTGGATCTTAGTCTAATTCACAGAGAGTATTCTATCTCCATCTTCCTCCTGCTTTTCACTTCGGAAGGTCCAATATTTACCAAACTGCTCTGAGTTGGACAATTTCCCAGATTAGTTTGGCTCTTTAAAAAATTTACATTTTAAATTATTTTTTAGTTTCTCCCATTCCCTCATGTAGATGAGTAGACCGGGAAAAGGTCCTTCAATAAGACTGAGACTAAGGGTCAAGGTCATTTTCTCTGGCCTCTGTGTCATTTTATAAGTCAGACGATCAATGAAAGCCTGATAGGGACTGAGGCACACCGATACACTTTTTTAACTTTGTCTCTCACTAAGGAACAAAACCTTCTTCCATCATTCTTCCCGTATTTTAAAAGCACTCCTGTTTGAATAGGAGTTTACTTTTGGTGTACACCAGCCCGATGTTTCTACTTTTGAGAAATTAATTTCAGCCATGACTGTAGTGTGTTAAGAAAAGGCAGGATCTTTCATTCTAAATATCCTAATTTGCATTCTTTCTCACCTGCTTGTCCTGGGACTGATTCCCATTTTAGCAAATACATTTCCAATGTTGAAAGATAGCACACAACATAGTGTTGAGAGAGCCAGTCTCATCATCAGGAAGACCAGTGTTCAAATTCAAACCTCTAGCACCTATTGGCTATGAGATCCTGGGGAAGTCATTTGATTTCTCAAAAGATAAATGTAGTGTGTATGATGAAGAATGAATCACAAATCAGAATGCATAAAGGTCAGTTAAAGCTGTAAGAGACATTTAGCCTAAAGAAGTAATGGCTTAATTTTAATTTTTACTAATTTATTGATAGCTTTAATTTTATTGACATTTCTTAGATGTTTCATTTACATGAGAATGGGCTTCAAACATTTCAAGAATTCAAAGGGAATGGGAGATGGGAAGAGTATTCTAGTTCATCTAAAACAGAGGCTCAAACACATGGTGTATAATCCATATAAAGATCGTAATACTATAGAGAAGTTTAAATATAATAGAGAAATATCTAATGAAATAAGGGAAAATACAAGAAACCTTAAATGATATTATATTTTAGAACTAAGGCAACACAGTGCATTTCTTTATGCACAATTTAATAGCCCTCTTTTCTATTTGAGCCTAACTCTGTTGGTTTTAACCAATTTCCTTATTTTATGGAAAACAAGCAAATAAACAATTCAAGGCAAGGGCAAGGTGAGATTTTCCTCAGAGGAAGGGGCAGTGGTTAAAAGTTAAGAGATAAGCAAATGTTAACTTGATATTAGGAACCATTCCTTCTTTAGAATGAACAATGTACTTGAAGAGGTGATGAGTTCTCTGCCTCTGAATAGGTTCAAGAAGTTGGTGAGTTAACCAAATGTCAAGGTATTAGACAAAATTTTCATGGAGATCATAATGAAAGCTCCAAGACTCCCACCTGTAGAGGCTGGCTCTTCTAACACCACATCATGCTGTGTTTCTCCATTGGAAATACATTTCCTAAAATGGGAAACAGCTTCTGGTATTTATTGAATCGAAAACTAGAACAATATGGCTTTTCTAGGTCCCTTTGCTCACCTCTACTTGGTTTCTGGCCTCTGGTCCTGTGCAGACAAAAGGATATTGTTCATCAGCCATTGGAAAAAAATATATTTGGCTGATTCAATTTCTAAAGCAGTAAAGAAGGTTTTTTAATTTACATCCAAATAACCAGGTAAAAAAATAACATTTCTTCCATTCCCAAACAGACACATTGTTTGGCTATTACATTGGCCTTGGCTGGGGCTACTCTCAAAATCATTTCTCTTTTCAAAATGCATATAACTTTTGTTCAGTGCTTCCCAAGCCTATTGCTTTGCTTCCTTTTGTATTTATTTCCAGTCTCTATCCCTTGTCCTTCAAGGCCCCATTAAAATGCCATTTTCTCTAGAAAGCTTTTTACTGATTTGTCATTCTAGCCATTTGTGGAAGCCATTGAAGTTGTCACTGCAACAACTGCCTCTGGCCTGGTCCTCCATCTCCAACCCTGAGCCCGTACTCTCCTGATTGGTGAGAGTTTGACAGAGCCACCTGGACTTGGGCCCTCTGCACTGCTGTTTTCAACCATCTTTC
Organism: Sarcophilus harrisii; assembly: GCF_902635505.1. Taxonomy (NCBI): domain Eukaryota; kingdom Metazoa; phylum Chordata; class Mammalia; order Dasyuromorphia; family Dasyuridae; genus Sarcophilus; species Sarcophilus harrisii. Next base: position 8,213,005 of record NC_045429.1, read on the forward strand.
TGCTATACCATCAACCTCTCTCTCCTTAGCTGTCCATCTCTTGTTCTGGGTCACCAAATTAGCACTCTCACTCCCCAGAGAGAGAATATCAATTGATAGCCCTATGGTGCTACTCTTCCTGAAACCATGATGTCTTCCTGGCCAAAATTCACATGTGTCTGGGGGCATGTGTATATATTTTCTACATGAAACTGTGAGGTTTTTTTTTTTAACCATAGGCACCATCTTGATTTTTTTTTTTTGGCACTTAATGACACAAGTTAAGTACTTAATAAATGCTTTATCATTAATTCTGATTCCCATCGAAAGAGATCTTTCACTTTTATGAACTCTGATAAGACTCAATCATACTTATATACTTCTCACATTTCCTCATGAATTATAGAGACATTTTATCTTCCCTACCATATTGTAAGTTCACAGAGAATTGGAATAATATCTTGTGATGGACTAGGTCTTTCAGATCTTCTCTGTGTGATGAATGCTTGAGAACACTCAGCTATTAAGCTTTGTGGGATGGGGCAAAAGGGTTAGATCAGAAATAGAGCAGGTCAAAGCTCCCATGGTAATCAGCAGTAATCTTTGATACAAAAACTCAGCCTAAAAAAGAAAAAGGAAATGAATGAAATTTGCCAGGAAAATATAGGGTATATATTCTGAAAGGATGTCATAATCATTTCATAAAATCTGTTTCCTTTTTGAACTAAGGTTCAAGTGCATGTAAGGGATAGGACAATAATAATGGAGATGCATAGGACACTTTAAAACATAATTTTATTGATAGCTTTTGTTCTTGCATTACCTTTGTTTCTAAATATACCCCTCATTGTTCTTTTCTCTAGGGAGTCATCCTTTTTAACCAAGTGTCCAAAGAACAATTTATCAAAATAGAGAAATGATCAAATACCTCAAATGAGTCTGAATATATATGTGACATTCCAACGTCTAGGTCCCCCAATTAAACAAAGGAGATAGAGTTGCATTTTCTCATTCCTTCTATAAGATTATTCATTGAATGCTTGTTCCAAATACTAAAGCTCCTTTCATCTATTAGACTTTTTGAGTTTCATAACAAGAGCTATGCTATTAACTTTGTGATTGCAGTCATTTCACAGATAAGGGAACAAAAATAAGGAAGAAATGTTTTAACCAGTAGCATTCAGATCATGAATGTCAAAGGAAGGATTTGAACTCTGGACTGATTTGCTCCTCTGCTTAGCATTCTATCCACCATGACACTTTGCCTTTTATAAAACTAGCCTCCTTGGGGAGTTTAGTGGAAAAGTATCAGAAAGCAAGATTAGAAATAAGTTCATTTTTGGTAAGAATCGCCAAGAAAATTTGAAGCATTTGACCTCAAATTCAGGTGTCAAATTGAATCAACAGAATAAAGCAGAACTTAAAACTATCTTGGTTTCCTCCAACCAAGACTCATTGAACAGAGAACTATCAAGAAGAAAGTTATGTTTATATATGTTAAGAGACTGAACACAAGCTTGAAACCAAAGGTCAATTAAAAGAATACATTTAAAATAACACTGCTCATAAATGTTTCAGAACCATATTTTAATAGAAATCATACAAATATTCATAATCGTTTTATACCTGATGTGTTTCATTGATGCACTGCTTTGTTTTTCAATTCATATAAGTTAGATCTGATGATTATTGCTTTGTTTACAAAGACCTAGTTAAGATCTAGTAATGCTAGGACCTCTTCCTTCTCACTTTTTTTTCATAATTTCCCTTGAGATCCTTAACATTTTTTTCTCTCTGTATGATTTCTTTCATTACTTTTTCTACCCTAATAAAATAATTATTTGGTAGGTTAGCATGTCATTAAGCAAATAAACTTTGATAGTATCATCATTTTTATTGGATTGTCACAGCCAAACTATGAGCAGTTGATATTTACTTAGGTCTGATTTTCTTATTTTGTAGCTATATTCATACAATTTCTATATGTGTCTGGGTTGCTAGAATACTTCATATTTTATGTACTACATACTTTAATTATTTTGAATTAATTTTCTTTTTCTCTCTTCTAATGATTTGTATGATTTTGTTTTACTAGTTTCCTGGTTATTTGTTGTTTCAGTTAATTTAGAGGTGACTATCTAGGATTATCTATATAAACTCTCATTTGCACAAAGGTTTTGAATTCTCTTTGCTTATACTTCTTTCTATTTTGTTTTCTTGCCCTTTTTTGTTATAACTAGCATTTCCAGCACTATTATTAAATAAGAGTTGTGTTATAGGATACCCTTGCTTTATCCTGATCATACTAGAAAGGCTTCTAGTTTATTGCCTTTTCATATAATGCTGGCTCTTATTTTTACACAGATATTATTTACTATATTAAGGAAAGTTCTATCTATTCTTATGCATTGTAGTGTTTTATCAGATATATATTAGAGTTTTCCAAAGTATTTTTCTGAATCCATTGACATAGTTACGTGATTTTGATGGTTTTTATTGTAAATATAATTTATCATGGTTATAGCTTTGCAGATATTGAAATAACACTACATTATAAATACTATCTAATAGTACTGCATAGTCTCTTTACTGCTATACTTGTTTAAATATATTGTTTAAGTTTCTTTATATTCATATTGACCTATAAGTTGGTTTGCTTGTTTGTTTTTTCTAAATTCACTCTCCCAGGTTTAGATATCAAGAAAATATTTTGATAGCAGAAGGAATTTGTTAATACCATTCCTGACTATGTTTTAATATTTCATATTCTTCTACTCTTCTGAATAATTTTTCTATCCTGTATCAGAAGATGAATGGCATCCTAAAGGAATCTATGATATCATTTGAGATTGAGACCATTAATTACTCATGTAATTTGCACATGCATTCAGTGATCTGATATTTCATTAGAATGGGAATTACCTCCATCAGTACACATAACAGCCCAGCTATCGTAGGAAGTAATATTTGACATTTATATGAGATTTATTAACTTTCTCATGAATACACAGTAGTTATATTTCAGAAGCAATATTTAAAGCTAGGTTTCTTTTCCTTCATTCCCAGTGGCTCTTTCTACCACACTGCACTATTTTGCACAGAATAGCTGATAAATCAACATTTTTTTCATGAAAGAATGAAATGAGACATAAATTTCAGGTGACAACTATAGAGAATTGCTGACAGAACAATAGACAATCAGGTGATCATTCACATTTGGTGTTCCAAAAATCATAGTCTAAAACTGCACCCAAACCTTTGATCACCCTATATATTTGAATAAGAATATAGCTACTAGAAACAATAGTTATTAAAAGGAGAATAAAAGGAAGATAGAAAATGTTATACTAGAAAAGACTTTATAATTCACCTTTTAGTTGATTCACTTTATAGAAAAAGAAGCCTAGTCAAAGGTAAAATGACTTTATAAGACTGTACAATTAATGGAAAAATTGGGACTAAAATATAGATCTCCTAATTCCTATTTGAATATAATTTCTATTTATTTATAAGTCAATCAAAAATATTTAATAAATACCTAATAATATGTGCCAGGAACTATTATTCATTAGAAATACACATATAGAGATGAAATAGACCCTGCTTTCAAGGAGGTGACTCTGTAATAGAAAAGACAAATAGAAAAGATAGATAATATAAATTTATACACAGTTAAATATAAGCTAGAAAAATAGCTGAATATGATTGATTATTATTAAAACATCTTATATGTAACCAACACATTATGTCAGTAATCACTTAATCTATAGAAAAACATTGCAAATAAAAAATGTATTACATATCTTTTAAATTTCAAACATAAGAAAAAAGGAAGAAAGATCCTTCTTTGACTGATGCAATGCATTAAATAACCTTCTGTATTTAAGAATAGTTGACCTCTAAATATAGTGTATCATAGGAAAAAAGTAGAAGCTTGTTTTGTTTCATTTTCTTAAATAAAGTGAGAAAGGATGGAATTTTGATACATTTTATTTTTTCTAGCCAGAAAACCATTTTTTCTTAATTATCTTTAGCAGCTTGGTGTAGAAGGAGAAAAATATTGGACTTCAAATAGGAATGCGGGTCTTAATTCCAACTCCAAAGGTTAATAGCTTTGTCATCTTAAGCAAATAACTTCACTTCTCTCAACTTTAGTCTTCTTATGTATAAAATGGTGATGATATTATTTGTCTTAACTCTATTATTAGATTTATGGTGAAAATGATTTTTTAAATTATGAAGTGTTGCATAATTTGAGATAATATTTTTAAAAATCACCAAGAAAAGCGTCCCCCCTCTGTGTCCTTATTTTTCCAACAAACTCCAAATCTCCAGCTCTGTGAAGGATATTTGGGTAACTCCAATAGGGCTGAGACTGATGTGCCATCACCAGTAGAATCTGTTTTTTCATCCTAAATGGGTAGACGGCTTTTGTACAACCTGTGTGGAAGGGGAGGTTATTTACAGATAGAGCAATTTGCCCAGCAAGGGGACAATTGCAACATATGATATACACCCAAGTGGTTTAATGTGTTTGATTAAGGCTTCATGGTGGTTCCTGTGGCAGAGCAGAGGTCGGCCCTTTGTTTGCTTCTCCTTGGATTCTAGGAAACTTGTTGGCTGTGCTTTTGAATACATGCTGCCAAGTAGGCAGTGCCTTTGTTTCCATTCTATACCTATGAGAATGGCTCAATTGCTTTTATGATGGGCTACATATGTGAACTGATGGCCCAGGAATATGAAACTTTGACTCCCCTCTTTCTGAGACTTTGGTTCACCTGTTTATCTCTCTTTGAAGAAGAAAGCAGAGATTAAAAAAAACTGTTTGTAGCTAAAGCATATAGGAAACAGATGCCTACAATATTCATATCAATAAAATATGAACATATACATCAAGTCAAGAGTAGAATTTTTTGTGGGAAAACAGGCTTGTTGAGAAAATAGGTAAGCTTGTATATTTAAAGATTTTTTAATTGAGCTAAAAATTAGGAATTTCACTAAAGAGGAAATACAAAATTATTCAGACTAACCTCATTTAATTTAATTCAAGCCAAGTCAATCATATTCAAACCAGTGCAATTGAAAAAAAACAAACACTTATTTACTCACCATCTACAAAGCTAAGACCATATAAAGGCAAAATGAAAAATATTCCCCGACCTCATCAAGCTCGTATTTTAGTGGGATGGATAGGAAAAGTGTATGTAAGTTACTTTGCAAAGGAGAACATCAGAAATTAGGAGAATCAGAAAAAAAGTTTCATGTGGGATGTTACTTAACCTTGTTTGCCTTGTTTTCCTCAACTGCAAAATGGAGTTAATAAAAACATTTTCCTCATAGGGTCATTGGGAATCTTATGGAGATGATATTTATTAAAAAATAAACAAACAAAAAATCTTCTAAGTAGTGGAAGGAGAAAGGGCATTCTAAGCACTATGGGCATTGAGAAAGGATATGGAAAACTCATTTTTAAGGGAAAAAATAAAGGCACAATTTGTTTTTTGTTTGTTTGTTTGTTTTTGGAATCTCTGGATGGCATCTCTATGACATAAGTCTATTATTGTCTCAGAGGGACCTAAATTACTTGTGCCAAAATGGACATTGGAGAAAACTGAATAATTAAAGATTCTTAACCTGGGGACTGTGAACTGATAAATAATATTTTGAGAACTATTTCAATATAATGAGTTTCCTTTGTAATCTCATGTATTTTTTAAAAAATAAATTGGATATCTTTTTTATATTACCTAAATTTCCCCACAAGTGAATATTTTATGCGTTTAGGAAAAAAAAAAGACTCAGAGAAGAGGTCTTTACCAGACAATAATAGAGGCACAAAATGCCAACCAAGTTTAAGAATCTCTGATTTATTTCAACTTATTTTTACATCAGTATAAAGTCATTAGGATGAAGTAGGAGGGGAGTTGGCTTCAAAATCAGGAGTAGTCGTGTTCCAATCTAGTTTCTCATACAGGTCACTTGTGTGACTTAGTTAATCTCACAATATTCTCTAGCAACTCTAAATTGCTCAGAAGGTGCTGACCTCTATTAGGAGGAGGAATTCCCTCATTTGGGAGTTCCCTATGCCCCTGACACCATAGATCTAGTTCTTATCTTTTTTGTAAGAGAAGGAAACTGAGGCAGAGTCCAGGTGATGCCAGAAAATGGCAATAAGGAACCAGGGAATGTCTGGATTTCTGTCAATCTCCTTATTACCTACCCTAAGATATCTTTTTGGGAGACATTTCTAGTATATTTTCAATTCATTCTTCCAAAAACTCATATTAAAAGAGCAAAACTCCAATATCCCCAAAGATAAAGTCTACCTGAAAAATCCTACTACTTTGATTCAAAGCACAAAGGCAAAAACAACCTGCATTTCCATAATTTTCCCCACATAACTGAATGTCCCCAAATGCTTCCCAAAGCATTTAATTACATGCTAGCGGTGGAGGAGAGGCTGCCGTTGCTACGTGCCAGTAACAACCCACATAAAGAGCTTTGAATGTCAAGGGAACTCAGCAAGTGTAAAAGATTTGCAGAAACCTAGTTCCTAGCTGTGTTAGAAAACACGGTCACATCCCTCCAGCATTAGGACAGGTCAATGGGAGGATGCTACATGCCTAAGGATGCTCATCCTCCCAGCTGAGTCACAAGTGCCAGGTATTAACCAGGATGGACACTGTGAGTAAGAGATTGGAAGATGTCCTTTGGCCCCTTCCTCAGCTGTGATTGACAGAGAAATTGCAGCTTACCTACAGAGGAGAGGACTCGAGATCTTCAATCCATAGAGAGTTGGGAGGGAATTCCTATGATATCTGAACACAAATTTCCTATTTAAATATTGCTGGTAAGTCCTCATTCTCCTCTAGCTTAGGGCTTTCCAGTTCCCTTCTCAAGTAGGCTATTCTCATTTTGGAAGGGATTGTTACTTTATTGGCACATAAAATCTGATTTTCTTTCATTTTTCTTTGTTCTCCCCTTTGAAATTAAGCAAAACAAGCCTAATTTCTAATTAGTGTTTTAGTGTTTTAAGCTGGCTTTAAATGCTTGTTAGCTGTATTATCCTGAGCAGGCTACTTCAGCTCTTCCTGCCTCAGTTTCCTATCATCCAAGATCAGGATAAAATGAGCTATTCAGAGAGCATTTTGCAAAACTTTCAGCTCTATAAATGCTAACTACCCTCATTGTCATTGTCATCTTCCTCCCCCTCCTCCTCCTCATAGCACTATTCATCATTATCCTTAGTTCACATCACAGCACTTCCAATACTTGAAGATAGTTAACACATTTGTTCCTTAACCTAAATATTCCTAGTGCGGTTCATAGACCCTTATCAAACATGGTCTCCTGTCTCTTCACTCTCCTGTTCATGCTTTTGTAACAGCCTGAGAAGGGAGTGATTCCTGTGTGAGGGTTTTGGGGAAGTGCTGCCCTGATAGGAAGTGGATTTGTCCCCAACTTCATAGAGAAGGAGACCCTCATGAGCCCGGGCTCAGACAAGTGCCCAGAAGCCTGCGCTCTAGATTAGACTTCTGCTGGGCCAGGAGTCTGGGGGATGATCCCCATGACAACGTGGCAATGATGGAGTGTAGAGCCTGGACAGCAAAGCCCCAAGGAGCAGCAGCTGTGCTACTTTCGTGGAGAAAGTGGCAAGATGCCCAATCCCTGGTATTGATTCACCTAAAGACACATGCACAGAAACACATATATGCATGCATACATCTACATCTGTGTATACATATAAAACTATTTTTGGATATTGTGAGTTACTTTGGCAATCCTATGTATTTTATTTAATTCATTTAAAGAGTACCCTAAGAACAAAGACTTTTAGGCTTCACTAGATTGCCAAAAAGTGTCCAGCACACACACACACACACACACACACACACTCACACTCACACACAAACAGACACATACACACACTCTCTCACACACAAACACACACACATACTCGCACACTCACTCACACTCACTCACATACACAGACTCACACACACATCTCACACACACAAACACACTCATACACACACCCACACTCATTCACACACACACATACACTCACACTCACTCACACTTATGCATTCATACACACACTCACTCACACTCACTCACCTACACATACCCACACAATCTCAATCTCTCTCTCTCTCTCTCTCTCTCTCTCTCTCTCTCTCTCTCACACACACACACACACACACACACACACACACACACACACTTAAAACTCATGCCCTACTGGCTTCATAAATTATCAATCTTCTGCCCAACAGTGGGCACACACAAGCAAAGCACAAGGTTCAATGTGGTCTCTGCAGGAGAAAGACAGCTATAATTTTATATCCTTAGTCTTGTGTACCAAGTCCCTTTTAATACAGTCTAAAAGAGATTTCTTGAGACCCTAACACACTATTGCCTCATACTAAGATTGCAGTTATTAAGAATCCAATATCTTTTTCAAGTGATTTAGGATTGTAGCCATCGTGGCTTTCATCCATTGACCATTTTTTCTCCAATGTAACTGTAGAGAAACATTAAAAAAACAATTAATTCAAAAGCATTCAAAAACAATTTTTACATTTTTTTTAAAATTTTTGAGTTCTACATTTTTCCCTCATCCCCACCCACAATTATGAAACCACATGTACAAAACATTTCCCTAAAAGTCAAGTTGTGAAAGAATATAGATCTCCAATGCTAGTAAAAAATAAAAACTCTCAAGAAAAATGAAGTTAAAAAGAAAGAGAGAATAGAGAGCAAAAGAAAGAATATTTCAATCTGTATTCAGACATAGTTCCTTCTTTGGATATGGTTAGGATTTTTCATCATAAGTCCTTCAGAGTAGTCTTGGATGATTGTACTACTGAGAAAAACAAAATCATTTACAGCAGGTCATGCCAGGAATATTGTTATTATTTTGGATACAGTCCATTTCATTTTGCTTGAGTTCATGGAGGACTTTTCAAGTTTTTTTTTTTTTTTTTTTTTTTTTATTCTGACAGCATCCTCCTTATCATTTCCCACAGAATAATACTATTCCATCCCAAATACATATTACAGTTTATTCAGCCATTCACCAATTGATGAACATCCCTTCATTTTCTGGATTTTCTTATCCTGAAAAGAGAGCTGCTATGATTATTTTTGTATACATAGGTCATTTTCTGTGTTTGTTTTTTTCCTCAAATATCTTTTGGTATTCATGCCTAGTAGTGGTGTTGTGGTGTTGTTAGGTCAAATATATTCATGAATTTATAGCTCTTTGGACACAGATCATATCTTTTGATCATTTATAAATTGGGTCTTAGCTCTTTTTTAATACAAATTTGGCTCAGATTTTTCTGTCTGAGAAATGAGATCTTATCAGAGAACCTTGCCTTGATTTTTTTTTACAATTACAATTTAACTGTATTTCCCCCATTTATTCTATCTCTCCTTTCACCCTGTCCCTCCTTAAAAGTGTTTAGCTTTTGACTCCTCCCTCCCCAAATATGCCCTCTCTTTTAACACCCTTCCCCCTTCCTATATTCCATTCCTCTTCTATTTTCCTTCAGAGTAAGATAGAGTTCTATATCCCTATTGAGTGTGTATATTATTTCCTCTCTGAGCCATTTCTGATGAGTGTAAGGCTGAGACAGTGAATCTCCTCCTCTTCCCCTCTACTCTAAAAGGTTTTTCTTGCCTTTTTTTGTGGCAGATAATTTGCACCATTTGACTTTTTCATTTTCCTTTTGTCCAGTGTATTCCTCTCTCATTCTTTAATCTCATCATTAAAAAAAAAAACAAAAACAAAAAACAAAAAAACAAAACAAAACAAACAAACAAAAAAAACTATTATCCCTTCATATGCAACTCGCATCCATGCCCTCTGTCTATATATACTCCTCCTAAAAGTCATAATAATGAGAAAGTTCTAATTAGTTACAACTATCATCCTCCCATATAGGAGTGTAAACAGATAAACCTTATTAAGTCTCCTGTGATAGTACATTCCTGATTGCCTCCCCATGTTTCTCCAAAGTACTGTATTTGAAAATCAAATTTTCCATTCAGCTCTGGTCTTTTCATCAGGAATGCTTGAAAATTCTGTTTCACTCAATGACAACTTTTTCTCTGAAGGATGATACTCAGTTTTGATGAGTGGGTGATTCTTGGATACAATCCTAGCTTCATTGCACTCTGAAATATCATATTCCAAGCTCTCCATTTCTTTAAGGTAGAAACTGTTAAATCTTTTGTTATTACTGACTGTGGCTCCATTATATTTCAAATGATTCTTTCTGGATGCTTGCAATATTTTCTGCTGGACCTGAGAGTTTGGAATTTGGCCATAATATTCCTGGGAGTTTTAATTTTGAGATTTCTTTCAGGAGGTGAACAGTGGATTATTTTAATTTCTATTTTGCCCTCTGGTTCTAGAATATCAAGACAACTTTCCTTGATATTTTTGAAAGGAGATATCTGGCATCTTTTTTTTTAATCATGATTTCAGGTAGACCAATATTTTTTTATTGAAGCTTTTTATTTTCAAAATATATGCAAATATATTTTCCCCATTGACCCTTGCAAAATTTTGAGTTGCAATTCCCCTCCTCTTAGATGGAAAATAATCCAATTTATGTTAAACATGGTGAAATATATGTAAATTCAAAATAGGCATACATATTTATATAATTATCTTGCTACGCAAGAAGAAGCAGATCAAAAAGGAAAAGAAATGAGAAAGAAAACAGAATTCAAGAAAACAACAACAAGAGAAATGAAAATGCTATGTTGTGCTCCATACTCAGTTCCCATGCACTCTCTGGGTGCACATGGCTCTTTTCATCACAAGATTCCTGGAACTGGCCTGAATAGTCTAATTGTTGAGAAGAGTTGCATCCATCAGGACTGATCATTGTATAATCTTGCAGTTACCGTGTACAGTGATCTTCTAATTCTGCTCATTTCACTTAGCATCAATTCATGTCTCTCCTGGACTCTCTGAAAGCATCCTGCAGGTCGTTTTTTAACAGAACAATAATCTTCCATAACATTCATATCTCATAATTTATTTAGCCATTCTCCATCAGATGGGTATTCAGTGAGTTTCTAGTTTCTTGCCATTACAAAAAGGGCTGCTAAAAACATTTTTGCACATGACAGTCCCTTTCCCTCCTTTAAGATCTCTTTGGGATATAAGCCCAGTAGAAGCATTGCTAGATCAAAGGATCTGCACACTTTGATAATCTTTTGAGCATAGTTCCAAATTGTTCTTTAAAATGGCTGGATCCATTCATAATTCCACTAACAATGTACTAGTGGCCGAATTTTCCCACATCCCTTCCAATATTCGTTATTATCTTTTTCTGTCACCTTAGCCAATCTGAGAGGTGTGTAGTGGTATCTCAGAGTGGTCTTAATTTGCATTTCTTTGATCAATAGTGATTTTAAACACTTTTCATATGAATTGAAATTGTTTCAATTTCTTTATCTAAAGATTGTTTGTTCATATCCTTTTACTATTTATCAATTGGAGAATGGCTTGAATTCTTATAAATTGGAGTCAATTCTCTATATATCTTATATATGAGACCTTTATCAAAATCCTTAAATGTAAAATTATTTTCCTAATTTATTGCTTCCCTTCTAATCTTGTCTGCTTTAGTTTTGTTTGTATAAAATGTTTAAATTTAATATAATCAAAATTATCTATTTTGTGATAAAAAAAATGATCTCTAATTTTTCTTTGGTCACAAATTCTTTCTTCCTCCACAGATCTGAGAGATAAACTATCCTATGTTCTTCTAATTTGTTTATAATATCTTTCCTTATGTCTAGATCATGAATCCATTTTGACCTTACCTTGGTATAGAGAATTAGGTGTGGGTCAATGCCTAGTTTCTACTATACTAGTTTTCAATTTTCCCAGCAGTTTGTGTCAAATAGTGAGTTCTTATCCCAAAAGCTGGGGTCTTTGAATTTTTCAAACACTAATGGCTATATTTATTGACTATTTTGTCTTGTGAACATAACCTATTCCTCTCCCTTTCTTAGCCAGCACCAAATGATTTTGATGTCCACTGCTTTATAATATAGTTTTAAATATGGCACAGCTAGGCCATCTTCATTAGTTTTTTTTTATTAATTCCCTTGAAATTCTTGACCTTTTCTTCTTTTTATTGATGAACTTTTTATTATTTTTTCTAGGTCAGTAATATAATTTCTTGTTAGTTTGATTGGTTTGACATTAAATACATAGATTAATTTAGGTAGTATTATCATTTTTATTATATTTTCTTGGCCTGCCTATGAGCACTTCATATTTTTTTCCAACTGATTAGGTCTGACTTTATTTGTGTAGAAAGTGCTTTATAGTTATATTCATATTGAATGACTTTCCCTGACTTTCCCTTGGCAGATGGATTCCCAAACATTTTATACCATCAACAGTCATTTTGAATGTAATTTCATTTTGGATCTCTTGCTGCTGGCCTTTGTTGGATATATAAAAGTGCTGATGATTTATGTGGATTTATTTTTTATCCTGCAACTTTGCTAAAGTTCTGGATTGTTTCTAGTAGTTTTTAGTTGATTTTCTAGGATTGTCTAAGAAGACAATTGTATCATCTGCAAGCACAATAATTTGGTTTTCTCATCACCTACTTTAATTCTTTTAATCTCTTTTTCTTTTATTATGGCCAATGCTAACATTTCTAATATAATATTGTATAATAATGGTAGCTAAATAAATTTAAATTATATTGTTTAAATTAAATAAATTAAACTCTCTCTCCTGGATCCATTTTTCAGGTCAATTGTTTTTCAAATGAGTTATTTCAATTTTTTCCTATTTTTCATTTTTTTGGTTTACTTTATAATATCTTGATTTCTGAATAATGTCATTAGCTTTCATTTGTTCAATTCTATTTTTTAAGGAATTATTTTCCTCAGTGGGCTTTTGCATTCCCTTTCCCAATTGCACAATTTTGCTTTTTAAGGCTTTCTTTTCCTCATCAGCTTTTTGTATTTCCTTTTGCACCACTTTCAATACTTTTCCTATTTTTACTCTATCTCTTTTATTTCATTTTCAAAATTCCTTTTGAATTCTTTCATGGCCTGAACTTAATTCTTATTTTTCTGGAAGCATTGGATGTAGGAACTTTAACTTTGTTATCATTTTCTGAGTTTTGTTTAATTGTTTTTTTTTTTTTTTTTTTTTTTTTAACTGTTGGTGAAACTCAATGTCAGTCTCGGCGTCTTCCTGGCTCAAGGTTCTAATAATCTGTGATTTTTTTGTTCTGGTGTCAGGGAGGGAAAACACACCAAAACACTCTTAATAGAATTGCTGGTTGGAACAATTGACAATCAACAAAAATTAGCCCTGTAATATGAGAGCTTCTTGAAAATAATGACACATTTCTATAGTACTTTATGATTTCTAAAACACTGCCTTCACAACAGCTCTATAAAGTAGGTGGGTGATGGAAATATTATTATCTCCACTTTGCAGATGGGGAAATTGTGAATGATAGGTTAATTGATTTCTTTGTTATATCCTCAGTGGAAGTTGTCCCAATATGAAATAACAAATAAGTTGTGGCTTTAATTTCAGCTTCCTAGCTTTCTCCACATCAAACATGATCCCTCCCTTTTAGGGAATACAAAAGAAATAGAAATACTTTTTTTTTTTTGCTTTTAAACAGCTCATGATTTCATTGTGGAGTCAAGATCAATCCATGTGATGTGATTAGGAAACAGTAGAAAACACTAGATGGCTAAGTGGTAGCATGTGTGTATCAGACACAAACATAATTAGAATTTGACAGTAACCCTCAAAAAAATGAGGCAGGAAATGGGAAATTCTAACTGGATATTAAAAGATGGTTACAATAAAGATAGATGGAGAAAAGTGAAAAGGAAATGCACAAGGAAAAAGTCCAGAGAATAATAAAGGGATATCAGACAAGTAGGCTTAATAGATCAAGTGGGGTGGTATAAGGGAGAATTATGGAAGTAAAATCATAAACCCTAAACTTGATGAGAAAGAAAATAAGTAGCAACTAGGGAGTTTTATTCAGTAGATATAATATATAGCTTAGAGCCCCCACACATAAATTAGATCAAATCTTGGCATTCTACTCCAAAGATCAATAACTCTTTTGATCATTATGTGTAATTCAACATTTATTTTAGGAAGATTTTTGAATATATCACACGTACATTCTGTGTTTTCATTCCTGCAAATGTGAGTGTAATTTTTATATAACCACTTCAAGAAACATATATATTAGATAATAGAAAAATCTTTATTTCTCTCCATTTGCCCCTCAGTACAAAAGATTAACAGGAGCCCATAAATAAAAGTAAAATAAGCAAATAAACAAAGCAACAACAAAACAAAGCATGCACTAGATTCCCTAAAACCATCAATTCAAGCTAGTTCAACTTCAGTCATTTATTAAGCTCTTATTTTTTTTGATAAATATCATGCTAAGGATTGACAAAGACAAAAACAAGTAGTCAACAACATAATTTTCCTCCATGTCTTTCCCACAGAGTCCTTCGTAGCTCTTCAAGAATCTTATCGCCTGGTCATTTGGACTTAATTAAGAAGAAGAACACATTTAGGATCTAAAGCCCTGAAAATTCTTTCTCTATAAGACTTTTACTTTTTATAGACCTCATGATAATAGTAGGGAACATATTAAAAGCTTTTTGGTCCCCCATATCATGGCTTTTTAATCCCTTGCTGTTCCTTCATTTGTTGGTACTGGGATGGAACGTGTAGATTATTTTCTTTTCTTCTTAAAAGATACTAGAAATATTTTTTATGGATAGAAAATAAAATCCCCAAACTCTACAGCTTGGGGTTATCCTCAAAGCAACCCTGGAAATCTCCCTTTTCTACCTTGGTTAGATTCTGGGATTATACTGCCTAGAAAAAATACATATATTTCAAGTCCTCTACCTCCCCCCTAAAAGTGAGGGTTTGGGAGCCCTATTGTACATAAACTACCATCTCAGGTCAAGTGGAAAGAAAGCAACTTCTGTGCTTCTCTAGTATACTCGACATTGTTTTGCTTACTGTTAATTTTAGGCTGAGAAAGTCCATTTCTAGGTTTCTGGTCTCTTGTTCTCAAGAAGAAAAAAGAGGCAGAAACCTGTTCTAAAAGTCAAATCCAGGAAATCCTCTCTCAGGCTGTATAAACACAAGCATGCAACTGTGAGGGAGTTATTAGTTGCTGAGAGGAATCAACCTTCTACCACTTCCACTGACTGCATTCTTGGGAAATGGGGGAAAAAACAACACTTGTGAGAAGGGATTGCCTCAATGGTTGGCTTCATCTACCTGACACCTAGTATAGTGCCTGTCTCTTAGAAAATGCTCATTGGTTAACTGAATTAATATGATAATTATGATGATAGATAGATAGATAGATTTACATGGTAGTTTAAAGTTTGCAAAGCATATTATATTAGTCATATATCACATATCATGTCATGTCATATTTGGTCACATCCCAATATTATATTATATTTTTATTTTCTAAGTTCACACTCATATGACCCTAGGATGCAGATGATATTATTGTTCCCATTTTAGAGCTAAGGCAAGATTTAGTCTCTAATCTCTGATATTTCCTGACTATCCTGACTATCCTGACTATCCATCATTCTAGTCACTTTGACTTCTTGGGTGTTTTTCATATGTCGGCAAAGAGCTTGCCATCCCTAAACTCTTAATCACCATTCCTGCTAAGTTGAAAACCATCCTCTAGAGAGGATCTTAAACATTTTCCATGTGTGACCCCTTTTCTCCTGAGAAATTTGTATGTAACTCCAGGTCTAGAGGTATTTAAAAATCCAACATTTACTGATAAGAAATCTTAATTTCATGACCCTCACATTCAATTATGAGATCCCATATTGGGCGGCAAACCACCATTTACAAAGCTGGGTTCTAGAGATGTCAAGGAACATGGCCACTCTCTCTGTACATGGCAATGTAATCAAAAGTCCAAGTCAAGGATGCCTCTTTGTGATGATCAGGGAGCCCTTCTGGTGGGATGTCTACACATATAATAAGAAAGGTGAGGCAGAGGAGAGCATCCATGGGTTTTGAGTCATCTGCAATCTGGATTGGGATCTGCCCCTGATATTTCTCAGCTGTGGAATATTGCACTACATTTCTCTAATGTAAAATGGAATCAGATAAAATCTCTTTTCCCTTCTGTACAGAGTTCACATGAAATGATGTATGTAAAAAAAAAGCCTTGAATATATTTCAATGTATGCAAATGGCAAAAAGCCATTGCATGCATATTATTATAAGAACGAGAGCTGCTCTAGCCCTGGGGAGCACTAAAATAGCATCACACAAACATTCCTGAAGGATCTAATGCTTTGCCCCCCCATCTTCCTAGTTTTCCTGAGCCTTCCCACAATCCAAGGACCTTGTATTTTGAGATGACCGGAGCTGATTGCTTACCATAAGCACTGTCTGATATCAATCAACAAAGCAATTCACCTTATTCAGTGAAAAGGATTGCTCTAAGTGTGAAGAATTGCAGTAAATTACTTGAGCTCTCCCATTTCGAAGCTGCTGGCAAAGTCAGGATCTCTCCTCCTGAAATCTCAAAAAAAAAAAATGGGGCTTTGCAGAGAAGAGAAAGGAAGAAACAGAAAATGTGATTTCTGGGGGAGGGACGCAGATGCTGGTACACATGAGGCTCCCATGGTCCAGCAGCTCATGATATGCTTAGGGAGACAGGGATAACACAGAAGAGCATCATGGGTCCCAAGTGCTCATGAAGAGACTGCATACTCCAGTGAAATGAGCCCAGAATTTTCAGAGTCAGAGGTTCTGGATTGTAATCCTGGCTCTGATAGATAATAGCTGGAGGAGTTAATTATCCTTTCTATGCCTCAGACAGCCAGCTCTAAGAGACAGGAATCTTAATCTGGGGATTATGAATTTTAAAAATATCTGTAGAGCACATTTCAATCTAATGAGTTCTTTTGTAATCTTAAGGATTTTCTCTTGAAATATTTAAAAAATATATTCTAAAAAGGAGTCCACAGATATTATCAGATTGACCACCAGTGGAATAATGACATGAAAAAAGTTTCAGAGTTTAACCTCTAGACCACATAACCTGCTCTAACCTGTGTCCATGATGATCTGACGATACTTTCCTCCCCAAATCTTCGAACCAGACAACCTGGCTTGACTGCTTCTACCACAAGGCATTCTGTCCCCTCCCCATGCTGTGTTACAGGCTGCTTCCCTTTGGCTCTGCCTCCCAGAATCTCTAGTCTCCTTCAAAACCTAGCCTGAGTTTCACCTTCCACCTGATGTGTTTTCTGATTCTAAGCCACTGCTGCCTACCCTTCAAAATAGTCTTATATCTATTATTAGAAGTCAGCTGGTGGTTCAGTATCCAGAGGCAGGAAAAGCTGAATTCAGTACTTTCCCCCAAATCTTACTAGCTATAGGATTCTGAGCAATTCGTTTTACCTCTGCCTGCCTCAGTTTCCTCATCTATAAAATAAGCTGAAGAAGGAAATGGCAAACCACCCAGTACCCACAATGAAGTCATGAAGATTAGAACAGGACTGGAAGTGACTAAATAAGAGTTTTCGGGAGTCCAATCCTAAAGAAAAGGAGTCAGAGATCCTGGATTAGTTTGCTGGTCCCTTCCCAGATTAACTATGAGGACTTTTTGGAGTCAGACTTTTTGGACCTCAGTTTGCTTGCCCATTGCACTAACTACAACTGAAGTTCCTTCTAGCCCTTAGGTCTATGATGCTGCAATCCTTTAGGAATTTGTCCTGCCAAATGACAGTGAGCTCTCCAATTGACTAGTGGGCTTTCAGCCATCAGACTTTATCCTCTCTCCCCATTACAAATCCCCTAGTATCTTACCTCAATGCATCACTGCCTTGGCCATTAGAAGTATCTGAAACAATAGAGTGAGCTGTAGATAGCAAGATCTCTTGTACCTGGCTCGGGAAGCTGATTCCCTGAAGGAGAATGGTACCTCTCCATTTGACAGATTAAATGCTTTCCCAGACCTACATCCTGAACTCTCCTTATTTTGTCTGTTTTGTCTCCTTATTTTGTAGATGGAATGGAGATTTTTCTGACTCTTTCCATTCTATTTTCCCTTAGCCTGCACATATTTCAGTGTTTAAATTTTGGCTTCCCGTGGGCTTTTACAAGACCTCATGACCTCACAAGAGTTTATCACTTTTCTCCACTTTTTTAAGATGGGCGGCTGAATGCCTCTCATAAAGAGTTCATTTGCGTCCCTTATTTCACTGGGTTATGACAAATAATAGTAACAGATCTTTATAGAGTATTTTAGACATGGCAAAGTGCTTCATGCACATTATAAATTAATGAACAATACATGAATGAAAAGGCATTTATTAAGTGTTTGTTATTTGGTGTGCTCTGGGGACTTTGGATAGTGCTCCTCTAACTAGGGCAGGAAGGAAAGAGTTTAGTTGCCTAACCAAACAAGTTAACCACAATCCCTGGGAGTTTTAAATAATGAAAGAAGTTCAGGAATTGATTAGCAAAGTTGCCAAGCAGTAGATTACATCAGGTTTAGGAGAATTTTGAGGAAGTTGACTCTTGTTTCGATATTTGAGGGTAGAAAGTAGCAGAGAAAGGAAACCCAAAGAGAATTTCACACTCCTTATTGGCCACATGATCAGGGAAAAAGAACCATTGAGTACTAATGCATCCAGGAGATACCCTCAGGAAAGCCAAGGACAGAAACTGATAGAAAATAAACACCAAATGGGGGAAATGGTTTCATGGAAACTGATATTCTTGAAGTAGAGAAGAAGAAATGATGGCTAGGAATTAAAGAAAGGGCTGCTAGTAAGCAGAATCAGGGGATTTTATATATATATATATATATATATATATATATATATATATACATATATTTTCTAAATATGTCTCATTGCTGTACTATAATTTGATCCTCTGTGTGTCTAAGTGAAGAAAATACCCTTTTAAAAATTATTCCAATAATATATTTTCAATTACCTGTAAAGATGGCTTTCAACATCTATTTTGGTAGGATTTTGAATTCCATTTTTTTTCTTCCTCCCTTCATGAACTCCCTTCTACCCATTCTAGTAAGTAATATGATATAGATTATATGTGTATATTAATTTTTAACATATTTCCATATGAGTCACATTGGGAAAGAACACAAGGGAAAAACCATGAGAAAAAAAAAGAAAAGAAAAAAAAGTGAAAATAGTATGCTTCAATCTGCATTCAGTCTACATATTTCTCTCTCTGGATGTGGTTAGAATTTTCCATGCAAAGTTTATTAGAATTGCCTTGGATCACTGAATTGCTGAGAGGAGCTAAGTCTATCACAGTTGATCATGACACAATCTTGCTGTTGCTATGTAAAATATTTTCCTGGTCCTGCTCATTTTATTCAGCATCACTTCATGTTAATCTTACATGTTTTTCTGAAATCAGTCTGCTTATCATTTCTTATAGAACAACAATATTCAATTATATTTGTTACCATAATTTATTCAGCCATTTCCCAATTGATGGGCATCCACTCAGTTTTCAATTCTTTGCTACCACAAAAGGAGCTGCTACAAATATTTTTGCATCTTTTCTCTCTTTTATGATGTCTTTGGGATACATAGTGCAATAATTGCACTGCTGGATCCAAGCTTATGCAAGTTTTATAACCCTGTGCCATAGTTCCAAATTCCTCTCCAGAATGGCTGGATCAGTTCATAACTACATAATGTATTGGTGTCCCCATTTTCCCACATCCCCTCTAACATGTATCATTATTTTTCCTGTCACCTTAGCCAATCTGATAGATGTGAGCTGGTACCTCAGAGTTATTTTAATTTGCATTTCTCTAATCAATAGTGATTTAGAGGATTTTTTTTTTTCCCATGGGAGCAAAAATGGCTTTAATTTCATCACCTGAAACTTGTCTCTTTTGACTATTTATCAAATGGGGAATGACCTGTGTTCTTATAAATTTGAGTCCGTTCTCTGCATATTTTGGAAATGAGGCCTTTATCAGAAACATTGGCTGTATTTTCCCCCCTAGCTTTCTGTTCCTGTTCTGATCTTGACTGCATTTGGGTTTGTTTGTGCAAAACCTTTTTAATTTAATGTAATCATAATTATATATTTTGCATTTCATAATTTTTTCTAGCTCTTCTTCTAACCATAAATTTCTCCCTTCTTTAAAGATCTGACAAGTTAACTATGTCTTGCTCTCTTAATTTGCCTATAGCATCCCCTTTTATTTCTAAATCATGTACCCATTTTGACCATATACAGGATATGAGATGTTAAGGTATGTCTAGTTTCTGCCATACTATTTTCCAGTTCTAGCAAAGTTTGTCAAATAATGAGATTTTATCTCAGAAGCTGGAGTCTTTAGGTTTATTAAATAGTAGATTACTATAGCCATTGACTATTGTGTCTTATTTACATAACCTATTCCACTTATCCACCACTCTATTTATTAGCCAATACCAAATGATTTTGATGACTGCTATTTTATAATGGAATGTTATGTCTGATATATCTAGGCCACTGTCCTTTGCATCTTCCTTCCTCCCATTTAATTCCCTTAATATTCTTGACCTTTTGTTTTTCCAGATAAATTTTGTAATTATTTTTTCTATCTCTATAAAATTATTATTTTTGGCAATTTGTTTGGTATAAGCTAATTCAGATAGAGTTGTCATTTTAATTACATTAGCTCATCCTACCCATGAGTGATTAATATATTTCTAATTGTTTAGATCTTATTTTATTTATGTGGGAAGTGTTTGTGATTGTGTTTGTGTAATTTTTGGTTTGTCTTGGCAGGTAAAGCCCAAATATTTTATATAGTCTACAGTTATTTTAATTGGAATTTCTCTTTCTGACTCATGGTGCTAGGTTTTGTTGGAAACATATAGAAATGATAATTTTTTGGATTTATTTTATATCATGCAACTTTGCTAAAGTTATTAATTGTTTCAAGTAGTTTTTTTTTAATTGATTCTCTAGGATTAAGTATACCATTATATCATCTGCAAAGAGTGACAGTTTTGTTTTCTTATTGGATAGAATGTTAATTTCCTCAGATTCTCCCAATTATATACCTCATGCTTATTGATAATTTTAGAAAGATGCTGCTTATTATTTTAAGGAAAACTTCATTTATTTCTATATTTTCTAGTGCTTTTAATAGGAATGAGTGTTGTATTTTGTCAAAAAGCTTTTCTCTGTGACTATTAAGTTAATAAGATTTCTGTTAGTTTTGTTATTAAAGTGATCAATTATGTCATTAGTTTCCCTGATATTGAACTATACCTGCATTCCTGGTAAAAATCTCACTTGATCATAGTATATTATTCTGGTGATTTATTACTTTAATCTCTATGGTAATATTTTATTTAAAATTTTGCAACAATATTCATTAAAGAGATTGGTCTATAAATTTTCTGTTTATTGACTCTTCCTGGTTGAGATATCAATATCATATTTGTTTCATAAAAGGAATTTGGCAGGATTCCTTCTTTGCCTGTTTTCCCCAAACAGTTTATATAGTATTGGAATAAGTTGTTTTTTAAATGTTTGGTAGAATTTACTGGTAAATCCATTTATCCCTGAAGACTTTTTTTTTTTTCTTAGCCAGTTCATTGATGGCTTGTTCAATTACTTTTTCAAAAATGGGATTATTTAAGTATTTTGTTTTCTCTTCTCTTAATCTGGGAAATTTATATTCCTTCAAATATTCATCAATTTTAATTTGACTGTCAGATTTGTTGACCTATTGTTGGGTAAAGTATCTCCTAATTATTGCTTTATTATTTTCATCATTAGTGATAAGTCTACCTTTTCCATTTTTTATAATACTGGGTTTTTTATTTTCTTCGTTTTTATTCTAATAAAATTAACCAAAGATTATTTATTTTGTTTTTTTTCATAAAACCAATTCTTAGTTTTATTTATTAGTTTTATAGGTTTCTTCCTCTTAATTTTATTAATTTAATCTCTTCCTTGATTTTCAGGATTTCTAATTTGATATTTAATTAGGGACTTTAATTTGTTCTTTTCCTAATTTTTAGACTAATTATAGCTCAATTCATTGTTCTACACTCTCTCTCTATTTTATTTATGTCAGTATTTAGAGAAATAAAATTTTCTCTAAGAACCACTTTGGCTACAACCCATAAGTTTTGGTATGTTGTCTCATTGTTGTCATTCCTTTGTATGAAATTATTGATTATTCATGTCATTTGTAATTTGATCCACTCATTTTTTTAAAATTAGAATGTTCAATTTATAATTAATTTTTAGTCTGTCTTTTCTTAGCCCCTTATGATATGTAATTTTTATTGCATCATGATCTAAAAAAAGATTCATTTACTATTTCTGCCTTACTGCCTTTGTGAAGTTTTTATGCCCAAATACATGGTCATTTTTTATTTAAGTGCCATTTACTGCTGAAAAGAAGGTATAGTTCTTTCTGTCCTCATTCAGTTTACTTATTTTATTATAACTAAGTTTTCTAAAATTCTATTCAGCTCTTTAACTTTTTTCTTATTTATTTTGTGGTTAGATTTGGGAGTAGTGAGGGAAAGATTGAGGTGCCCCATTTGAATCATTTTGCTGTCTCTCCTGTAATTGAAAACTTTTCCTCTAAGAGTTTAAATGCTGTACTACTTGGTGCATATATGTTTAATATAATATTCCTTTATTGGCTTTGGTCATTTTAGCAAGATATAGTTTCCTTCCTTATCTCTTTTAAATAGATTTATTTTTATTTATTTTGTTTGAGATTATAATTGCTACTCTGTTATTTATTTATTTTTTTGCTTCAGCTGAGATATAATATATTCTATTCCAGTCTTTTATCTTTATTCTGTGTGTGTCTATGTATTTTAAATGTGTTTCTTGTAAACAATATATTGTAGAATTCTGGATTTTAATCCGTTCTGCTATCTGCTTCCATTTATGGGAGAATTCATCCCATTCACATTCAAGTTATGATTACCAGCTTGTATTTCCCTTAATTCTATTTCCTCCATGTCTACAAATTTTTTTTTCTCTATTTCTACTCTGCCCTTCTCAACAGTATGTTGTTTCTGACAACCCCTTCCCTCAATCTATTCTCCCTTCTATCATCTTTCCTCCCTTCTCCTACCTCTTTCTCCTACTCTTTCTGTCTTCCTTCTAACCACTCCCTTTCTTTCTTCCCCTGTTCTCCTCCTATTTTTATATAGGGTAAGATAAATTTCTTTACCCAATTGTGTGTGTATGTTGTTACTTCTATGAGCCAAATCTGGTGAGATAAAAATACAGTCAATGCTCATCTCTTTTCTTTTCCTCTTTCTATTATAATAGGTATGTTATGCCTCTTCATGTGATTTAATTTGCCCCCCATTTTACATCCTCTTCTTTCAGTACAATTTTTTCCACAGCTTAATATCTTTTTTAAAAAATATCATCACATCACAGTAAACTTATACTTATAGCCTCTGTTTATTTATACCCTTTCTAAATGCCATAATAAAAAATGCAGTTCTCAGGAGTCACAAATACCATCTTCCCATGTAGGGATGTAAACAATTTAACATTTAAATAACACTTTTTTTCTTTCCTACTTACATTTTTATGTTTCCCTTGAGTATTGTATTTTAAGATTAAATGTTCTTTTTTTTATTTTAGTTCTTTCAGGAGAAATGATTGAAAATCTCCTAATTCATTGAAAATCCATCTCCTTTCCTGAAAGATTATACTCATTTTACTTGTGTAGTTGATTCTGGGATGTGATTCAAATTCCTTTGCTCTCCCAAATATGGTGTTCAAGCATCTGACCCTTTACAGTAGAAGTTATCAAATTCTATGTTATCCTGACAATGTAATTCTTTTGTTTTTCAGATATTTAATTTTTTTTAAATCATTTTTAGTTTGCTTGATTGATTCTTGATTTCTCATAGCCATTAGCTTCCATTTCCTCAGTTCTAATTTTTAATGTATTATTTACTTCAGCTAGTTTTTGTGCTTCTTTTTCCATTTGGCTAATTTGACTTTTAAAGATGTTTTCTTCAGTCAATTTTTTTGTCCTTCCTATTCCAAGCTGTTGACTTTGTCTTGCATACCTCTCATTTCTTTTCCCAATTTTTCTTCTACCTCTTTTATTTGATTTTTAAAATCCTTTATGAGTTCTTCCAAGAAAACTCATTGGAGTTGAAATCAATTCATATTATTCTTTAAGGTTTTGTATGTAGGCATTTTGTTTTCTTCTAAGTTGGTGTTTTGGTCTTCCCTATCACCATAGTATCTTTTAAAGATATGTTCCTTTTTGCTCCTTGATCATTTTGTTTCTTATCCCTCTATTTCATGACTTTAAAAGTCAAACTATGTAAAATGTGTATGTGTGTGTTATTGTAATTATTCCTTTTTTATACCATTTTAGTAAGCAGGTAAAAAGATTATTGAAAGTTTTCTGGTGTTATTAGGAACTATACTAGTAAGGGCTTGTAATTGACAATGCTAGAAAATCCATCTTTCTCAGGGTTATCCCTGGGTCCCTAAGGGGAATCATCTTTTCTCTTAGATTCAGCTTGTCAATTTTAGTTGCAATTTGGAAATAATAAGTATAATCCATAATTAATAATATATAACAAAACAAAATATAATAATACATAATAAAATAAAGGAGTGCATATAGGTGAATTTTAAGGTAGTTTTGGAAAAGATGTTGGTGAATAAAGAAAAAAAATATAGATAAATATCTTATAATATTCCAGTGAGATGCTGTATTATTGACATAGACAGTATTATGAGAGACATAACAGTTTACCCACTTTACAAATAAATACATTCACTCAAGAGCACATGCTTGCTAAGAGGCAGTGGCCAGATTTGAAGTCTAGTCTCCATTAACTTCCATGCCCTGGACCCTTTTTACTATGTCTAATGGAATAATATGGAATGTCTTGACTATATTTTCCTCTGTCTCTGACAAAAGTGTGATGCCAAAGAGGAAAGTTGAAGAACTGGGTGAGTTTCATTATGTTTCAATTCAACAAGTACATATTAAGTGATTACAGTCTTAGTACTGAGGTGATACTGGAGATACCAAGACAAAAAAAATCAATATGTCCTTGACTATATAGAGCTAACATTTGATTGTAAATGAAAAATATCTCTTAGAGAAGGAAAAAAGACAACAGGAACGTGACTATTTTCATAACTGTATGATCTGGTATTCCATTATGAGTTTTTTCTCAATTAACTTGTATTTTCCCTTATTGAATATTAAAATAACATGATCAGAGATTTAGAGAAGTAAAGTACTTTACAGATAATCCAATTCTATCTCTTTAAATGTGATATGGAAGTCCAAATCCTATTCCCTAAAAACACTGCCCTAGTATGCTATTCAACAATTAAAGAGTTTGTTTCCCCAACCAGGGCTCTTTCTTTTACTCTGCATTATTTGGCATAATGCTACTGGGATATTTGCAGAAGTCCAAAGTGCCTTCAAACTCCCAAGTGAAGAATAAAATATATTTGACCTCATTTCAGTGCCAGATACATTATGAATATATAATGAATTTTTTTTAAAGATGGATCAGCCTTGTATGATGTATGCAGCACAATTCTATTAGGTAAACTACTTTTCATTCTTTTTTTTTTTTTTTTTACATTTTTTCATTTTTATTCATTTTTGTTTAATTTATTTTTATTAAAGCTTATTTTCAAAACATATGCATGTATAATTCTTCCACATTAACCCTTGCAAAACTGTGTTATAATTCCCTCCCTTCCCCCAACTCCTCTGCAAATAGCAAATATTTTAATATAATTTGTTTATAATATCTTTCCTTATGTTTAGATCATGAATACATTTTGATCTTTTCTTGGTATAGGGTGTTAGGTGTGAGTCAATGCCAAATTTCTTCCACACTAGTTAACAATTTTTCCAGTTTTTGTCAAATAGTGAGTTCTTATTCCAATAGCTGGAGTCTTTGGGTTTGTCAAACACTAGATTACTATAGCCATTGACTATTTTGTCTTATAAACCCAACTTATTGCACTGATCAAATATTCTATTTCTTTGTCAGTACCAAATGGTTTTGATAACCACTGCTTTATAATATAATTTTAGGTCTGACACAGCTAGGCCACCTTTATTTGCTTTTTTTTTTTTTTTAATTAATTCCCTTGAAATTCTTGACCTTTTGTTCTTTCAGATGAATTTTGTTATTATTTTTTCTAGGTCAGTAAAATAGTTTCTTGAGACTTTGATTGATTATATTGTCATTTTTATTATATTCACTTGGCCTATCAAAGAGCACTTTTTTTTTTTCCAATTGTTTAGATGTGACATTTGTATTGTGAATGTTTTGTAGTTGTGTTCATATGATTCCTGACTTTGCCTCGACAGGTAGATTCCCAAATATTTTATACTATCAACAGTTGTTTTAAATGGAATTCCTCTTTGTATCTCTTGCTGCTGGACTGGGTTGGTGATATATAAAAATGCTATTGATGTATGTGGATTTATTTTTTACCCTGCAACTTTGATAAAGTTGTGAATTATCTCTAGTACTTTTTACTTGATTCTCTAGGGTTTTCTAAGTGTACCATCATATAATCTGCAAAAAGTGATAATATGGTTACCTCTTTACCTATTCAAATTCCTTTAATCACTTTTTCAATTCTTGTTGCCTTAAGTAACATTTCTAATACAATACTGAATGATAATCATGATGGTGGGCAACCTTGTTTTCTCCCTGATCTTATCAGGAATGGTTCTAGTTTGTCCCTATTATATAAGATCCTTGTTGATGGTTTTAAATAGAAGTTACTGATCATTTTAAGGCAAAATCCATGTATTCTGATGCTCTCATATTTTTAATAGGGATGTGTGTTGGATTTTATCAAATGCTTTTGCTGCATCTATTGAGATAATCATATGGCTTTCTTAGTTTGGTTACTGATATATTTAATTATGCTAATAGTTTTCGTAATATTGAATCAGTCCAGCATCCCTGGTATAAATTCTACTTGGTCATGGTATATTATCCTGGGGATGACTTTTTGTAATCTCTTTGCTAATATTTTACTTAAGATTTTTGCATCAATATTCATTAGGTGTGGGTGTTCTTTTCTTTTTTTTTTTAATAATATAATGGTTCTGTCTGGAGGACAGGGTTTCTTGGGGTTTTCTGGAGGCAGCCTTAGTTTCAGTTACAAGTAAATAATCACCCAAAATTGCAGCCAGCTGATAAAAATTTAGATCTTTTATTGTGTCCCGGTTAGCTCAGAGGCCTATCTCTCTGCTTGGTTCTAAGAGCTCTTGCAGCTTTGTCCTTTACTTCTGCCTCTGCTTTCTTCAGCCTCCAGCCAGCACCAAGGTGGAAGATGAAAATGAATCTCTCTTGCCTTGGAGAGAGGGCTTGTGGGCTTCCTCCTAGAGTGCTCCTCTCTGACCCCAGTCACTGTGCCGAAGTAAAACTCTTCAAGCTCTAAGAGCTTCCTCTCTCTCTATATATATGATCTCCCAAAGGTTAACTCCTCCTCTGAGACAGAAGGATTATGGGTTGCCTCCCAGCATACTCTCTGGCCCTAAGAACTTCAAGGGAGGTGTGAATTCCGATATCTCTTTCTAAACCCTGAAATCTCCCAAACATGTGAACTCCAATGAGTCCTTAAATATTTCTTGCTTCTATGAGCTCTCTAAAGGTGCGAACACAAGCATCATTTCTATCAGTTGTACTTGGTACCTTGTTTCAAGTTCTGGCCCAAAATATCTCCTTCTAAGATCAAATCAATCATATTGTACCATGCTAAATTAGATAATTATTGTCTCTATCAACTCTAATGGCTTAACAGTTTGTAAAGATTCCAACAATTAGGTAAATTGGTCTATAATTTTCTTTCTCTGTTCTCATCCTACCTGGTTTAGGTTTCAGTACCATGTTTGTGTCATGAAAGGAATTTGGTAGGAATCCTCCTTTCCCTATTTTTTTCAATATTGGAATTAATTGTTCTTTATATGTTTCGTGGAATTCATATGTAAATCCATATTGCCATAGAGACTTTTTCTTAGAGAGTTGAATAACAGCATGTTCTAGTTATTTTTCTAAAATGGAACTATTTCAGTAATTCATTTCATCTTCTAAATCTGGAGAATCAATATTTTTGTAGTTATGCCTACACCTCACTTAGGTTATCACATTTATTGACTTAAAGTTGGACAAAATAACTCCTAATTATTCCTCTAATTTCTTCTTCACTGTTGGAAAGTTCTTCCTTTTCATTTTTAATAATAAAAATTTGATTTTCTTCTTTCCTTTTTCTAATCAAATTTACTAAAGGTTTATCTATTGTGTTGTTTTTCCCCCACAAAATCAACCAAAAAAATAAAACTCTTAATTTTATTTATTAATTTGATAGATTTTTTTTTTACTTTCAATTTATTAAACTTCCCTTTTATTTTTAGAATTTCATGTTTGGTATTTAATTGGGTTTGTTATTTGTTCTTTTTCCAGATTTTTTAGTTGCAAGCTCAATTCATTGATCTTATCTTTCTCTCTTTTTTGCAAGTCAGCACATAGAAACATAACATTTCCCCTAATAATTGCTTCAGCTGTATCCCACAAATTTTGTTATGTTGTCTCATTATTGTCATTCTTTTGGATGAAATTATTGATTGTGTCAATGATTTGCTGTTTCACCCATTCATTCTTTAGGATTAGATTATTTAGTTTCTGTAATGTTCTACTTGGTTCAGTTTACTGGGGTCTCTGGGAGCAGCCTTCATTTCAGTTCAGTAATCACCATATGAGTAACCAGGGATTGACATCCAAATCCTTTATTGTCTCCTGTCCTGGCACCCAGACCAGCTTTCTTGAGGTCCTCCTGAATGTATCTTGGTTTCTGTGGGTGAGAAGGAGTACCACCACCATGGTCTCTGTCTCCCCTAGTTCTCATTCTGGCTGAGTTTGTCCGAGCTTATATGCTCTGTTATCATAGGTGTGAATCTTGTAGAATTGTATTAAGTACATTTACTGTACTACCATTATCTTTTTAAATTCCATTGACTTAACATTTTGTAAGAATTCTTTGTTTCAAGTTCAGAGTTCGGGCCCATAACAAGTTTCCAATTACTTTTTGGTCTATTTCTTCTGGTTTTTTATTGAATGTAATTTTTATTGCATCATGATCTGAAAAATGCATTTATTATTTTCTGGCTTTCTACATTTCATTTTGAGGTCTTTATGCTCAAATATATGGTCAATTTTGGTATAGGTTCCATAAACTACTGAGAAAAAAGTGTACTCCTTTCTGTCTCCATTCAATTTTCTCCAAAGATCTATCATACCTAACTTTTCTTATATTCTATTCCTCTCTTTAACTTCATTCTTAATTATTTTATGGTTTGATTTTTCTAGTTCTGAGAGAGCAAGTTTGAGATTCCCCACTAGTATAATTTTGCTTTCTATTTTTTTTTTGGAGCTCTCAACTTTTCTAGGAATTTGGATGGTATACTACTTGGCACATATATATTTTTTAATGATTATAATTTTTTATTGACAGAACCCATGCCTGGGTAATTTTTTTACAACATTATCCCTTGCACTCACTTCTGTTCCAACTTTTTCCTTCCCTCCTTCCACCCCCTCCTCTAGATGGCAGGCAGTCCTATACATGTTAAATATATCACAGTATATCCTAGATACAATATATATGTGCAGAACCAAACAGTTCTCTTGTTCCATAGGAATGGATAACCCGAGAATAAAAACAAAAATGCAAACAGTTTACATTCATTTCCCAGTGTTCTTTCTTTGGGTGTAGCTGCTTCTGTTCATCCTTGATCAATTGAAACTAAATTGGATATTCTCTTTTGTCGAATAAATCCACTTCCATCAGAATACATTCTCATACAGTATCATTGTGGAAGTGTGTAATGATCTCCTGGTTCTGCTCATTTCACTTAAAATCTGTTCATCTAAGTCTCTCCAAGCCTCTCTGTATCCATCCTGTGGTCATTTCTTACAGAACAATAATATTTCATAACATTCATATACCACAATTTACCCAACAATTCTCCAATTCATGGGCTGAGTGGATACTCAGTTTCCATTTTCTGGCCACTATAAACAGGGCTGCCACAAACATTTTTGGCAAATACAGGGCCCTTTCCCTTCTTTAGTATCTTTTTGGGATATAAGCCCAGTAGTAACACTGCTGGATCAAAGAGTATGCACAGTTTGATAACTTTTTGGACATAATTCCAGATTGCTCTCCAGAATGGTTGGATCCGTTCACAGCTCCACCAACAATGCATCAGTGTCCCAGTTTTCCCACATCCCCTCCAACATTCATTATTATTTTTTTCCTGTCAGCTTAGCCAGTCTGACAGGTGTGTAGTGGTATCTCAGAGTTGTCTTAATTTGCATTTTTCTGATCAATAGTGATTTGGAACACTCTTTCCTATGAGTGGAAATAGTTTCAATTTCATCATCTGAAAATTGTCTGTTCATATCCTTTGACCATGTATCAATTGGAGAATAGCTTGATTTCTTATAAATTAGAGTCAATTCTCTATATATTTTGGAAATGAGGCCTTTATCAGAACCTTTAACTGTGAAAATGTTTTCTCAGTTTGTTGTTTCCTTTCTAATCTTGTTTGCATTAGTTTTGTTTGTACAAAGGCTTTTTAATTTGATATAATCAAAAATTTTTATTTTGTGATCAATAATGCTCTCTAGTTCATCTTTGGTTACAAATTTCTTCCTCCTCCACAAGACTGAGAGGTAAACTATCCTATTTTCCTCTAATTTATTTATAATCTCCTTCTTTATGCCTAAATCTTGGATCCATTTTGATTTTATCTTGGTATATGGTGTTACATGTGGGCCTAATTTCTGCCATACTAATTTTCAGTTTTTCAGCAGTTTTTGTCAAATAATGAATTCCTATCCCCAAAGTTAGGATCTTTGGGTTTGTCAAACACTAGATTGCTATAGTTGACTATTTTGTCTTGTGAACCTAATCTATTCCACTGATCAACTAATCTATTTCTTAGCCAATAACAAATAGTTTTGGTGATTGCTGCTTTATAATATAATTTTAGATCAGGTACAGCTAGGCCACCTTCATTTGATTTTTTGTTTCATTAATTCCCTTGAGATTCTTGACCTTTTGTTCTTCCATATGAATTTTGTTGTTATTTTTTCTAGATCATTAAAATATTTCCTTGGGAGTCTGATTGGTATAGCACTAAATAAATAGATTACTTTAGGGAGTATTGTCATCTTTATTATATTCGCTCGGCCTATCTAAGAGGTGCATACATATTTAGTATTGATATTGCTTTATCATCTCTGGTACTTTTTAGCAATATATTGGTTTCTTCTTTACCTCTTTTAAGTAGATCCATTTTTGCTTTTGCTTGATTTGAGATCAGGATCATTACCCCTGCTTTTTTTTTTTTTTTTTAATTTCACCTGAAGCATAATAAATTCTGTTCCACCCTTTTACCTTTTCTCGGTTCATATCATTTTACTTTAAATGTGTTTCTTGTAAACAACATATTGTGGGATTCTAGCTTTTATTCCAGTCTGCTATCTGCTTCCATTTGCTGTTGGTGTGAGTATCATGGGGAGAGCTCAGAAAAAGATGTGTCACCATCTTGACTCTGCCCCAGATAAACTACTTTTCAAAATTCATTTAATTTGAGACCTGGGAGGAAACTTGCCAATCATCCAGTCTAATTGCTATGTGAAAATGAGGAAATTGAAGTACAGCAGAGTAAAGGCAATTGAATTGCTGAAAATCAAACAAATACAACTGTAATGGGCAAATTCAAATGACAAGAAGAGTTGAGACAATGCACTAGCTTCTTTTCATGGCCAGAGTGGAGGACTGTGGGTTCACCATAGTGTATATACTGTCAAAGAGGAGTCATGTTTTAGGTGATTTCCCTGAATTGTTTCTCCCCATCACTATTTCAGCTTTTTTTTCTTTAATTTTTCTTCAATTAACAAGTACCTGTTTTGTCTTCCTTTCATTGCCCAAATGTAAAAAAAAAAAAAAAAAAAAAAGAATTAACTGTAAGAAATGTGCATATTTTTGCAAAAAAATTCATGTTAACCATATCCAAGGGGAAATAGAAGTGACTCAGAAATAAAACAAGCAAAAAAGATTTTATAAAAAAGAAACTCACGTAAATTGTTAGTCGTCTAGTCCTAGCAGGAAGGTACAATGTCCAGGGTGGCCTGATTAGGTCAGATCCAAGAGAATTAAATATATTTAGATATTGTCATATGAAGGAAAAAGATATCTGTTATTACCATTAAGTAAGACCAGCTATAATGTAATATTTATTTTGAGTGCTACAATTAATGTCTGCTCATGTAAAAGTAAGACAGGTAGGCAAAGTGTGTGTGTGATTAAACTTGCATGAGGGATGGTGAAGCTGATCTTTTTTCATTGGGGAAAGACAGACAGACACATAGCCAAGAGCAGGTTATCAAGATAATCAAAAGTGACAGCAGCTTTTGATATCACTGACAATGGAAGTAAAAAAGGGTGAGCTTGTAAAATATATATCCCAGATAAGCATCTGAGTTTCCTCAAGGGCTGAAGGCAACAAAAGGAAACTCCAATAGGATCTTGGAAGCTAGAGGATCAGCGAAATATGGGATGATAGTGGTAAATGGAAGCATCCATCGAGACCCAATGCCAGGAGTTTTGAGTTAAATTTGGGAATTCACATTTGAGGAAGGTCATTGATGAGCTATCTATGTTTCAGGGGAGGGCAACCATGAGGGTCATAGTAAGAATAGCTGGTGTGTGTATGTGATTATTTAAGATTTACATTTTACAAATGTGATCACATTTGATTCTCACAAAAGAACTGTGCTATAAATATGATTATATTACAGATAAGAAAATTGAGACTGAACAAGTGAGTTGAAGGGCCCAGAATAATACAACTAGAAAATGAGTGAAATAGAAGTCTAACCCAGATTGTTCTACCTTTAAGATTGCTTCTTTAGCTACTAAGGCACTGAGCCAAAGGTCCAGAATTTAAGAATAACTCAAGGGATTAAGAAAAGTGTTTGTGCAGTTGAAATGTATAATCCTTCTATTGTTATTCAGTTATTTTCAGTTGTATGTAACTCTTCATGATCCCATTTGGGGTCTTCTTGGCAAAGATATTAGAGTGATTTGCTATTTCCTCTCCAATGCATTTAACAAATGAATAAAGTGAGACAAGCAGAGTGAAGTGATTTGTCAGAGTTACACAGCTAGAAAGTGTCTGAGGCCAGATGAGAATTCAGAAGAACTGCCTGAATCCATAGCAAGCATTCTATCTACTATGGCACCACCTACCTGCCTCCCCCCTCCATCCTTCTAGTACTGGGTTTATTATAGTTAACATTATTCTAGTTGACAGAGTCTATCACCTCATTTAATCCCCACAGTAACCCTGGAAAATAGGTGCTCTTACTACCCCCATTTTACAGATGAATCGGAGAGAAGTTAAATGACTTCCCCAGAGTCCCAAAAGTAAGGAATGTCTGAAGTAAGATTTGAACTCATCTCCTGACTCCATTTCCACCCTACCACCTGAGGTTGCTTAATTTTAAAAAGAGGGAATATTAAAAGATAGTCTGTAAAGGGGAGGGGCATGATAACTAATTTCAAATATTTGTAAGATTGTCATGTGAAAAACAAGACCCTTCTTGTTCTGATTGACCTGTGAGATGGGCAGTGTCTGGAACAATGGGTAGAATTTACAAAGACACATATTTAGACAGATATAAGGGGGGAAATGCCCCACAAATTTGGCCTATTCAACATCTACATGGTCTGCCAAAATAGCAAGTGCATTTGCTCTTATTGGAGGCTTTCCAATAAAAGTTGGTTACTAGGGGTGCTGAAAAAGGGAGCTTTGTCCAGAAATGGCTTGCATCGATTGTCCTCTGGGACATGTGTCCCCACCCTGGAATTCTGTGCTTTTTGGCTCTCCAGCCTGGCTCTGTAAGCAAGCCAAGTCCAGCGGGGCAATGTTCTCACTTGGCTCAGCAGGCTTCTCAACCATGAATCTTTTTATGGCAGGAAGATTACAGTTGCGAAGAGCTCCAGGGAAAGGAATTTAGAATGCTTTTGGTAAAATTGGCTTTGGACTGAAGGACCACGGGTAATGAAAAATGTCTTGAGCTAAATTTAGGAGTGTAAAGGGCACAAGATTAGATGTGAGAGATTCAAGTTCTAGTCCAGTCCTTGCCACCATGTGACCTTGGATAAGTCACCTAAACCTTCTGAATTTAGATTTTCATACAAGGTCTTCTGGATTACAAGGGACAAAGTACATGAAAGAGCATTCTAAATAAATAATAAAAACCAGTAAAAGATAAGGGATTATTATTATGTTGCTGAAAATTTTAGCTTAAACTAACTTCTGTTATCACTTTTAATTACATCCTATGCATGCACTGCATGTTAGGAAATTTAGAATGAAAACCATATTTTTCTACATTATAAATAACCCTTTTATATATATTAAATAAACCAAAATTTTGAATTTGGTACCATTCACAATTTACCTGTCTTTACTGTATTATCTGAGCAAGTACCTTGGTAAAAATAATTATAATAATTGAGAACAGTGGATGGCTCCCAGTGGGGACCTACATTAGGAAAATTCCATACTCTGATGGCTATTTCTTTTTTTAATTAATGTTTTTTATTTCCAAAACATATGCATAGAAAATTTTCAGCATTCACCCTTGTAAAACCTTGTGTTCTAATTTTTTTTCCCTCCTTCTCCCCCATGCCTTCTCCACATTGCAAGAAAGCTGTGTTAAACATATGCAATTCTTCTATATGTATTTCCACAATTATCATGCTGCACAAGAAAAATCAGATCAAAAAGGGAAAATGGAGAAAGAAAACAAAAACCAAACAAACAACAATAAAAAGGTGAAAATTCTATGTTGTCATTCACACTCTGTTTCTCCACTCCTCTCAGTGGGTAACCCTAGGGCTCTCTCCATAACAAGAGCATTGGAACTGGCCTGAGTCATTTTGCTGTTGAAAAAAGCCAAGTCCATCAGAGTTGATCATTGTATGATTTTATTGTTGCTGCCTCCAATGTTCTCCTAGAACATTGTTCTTCTTCACTTAGCATCAGTTCATGTAAGTCTCTCCATCTTCTCTGAAATCATCCTCCCAATCATTTCTTACAGAACAATAATATTCCATTACGTCCATATACTACAACTTATTCAGCCATTCTCCAACTGATGGGCATCCACTCAGTTTCCATTTCCTTGCCACTAAGGTTTATCTCTTGAACTACGAGAATGATAATAACTGCCCTTTGGGGACCCAATCTTTTGAGCAAACATTGGAGCAAAAATTGAGGCATTCTTCTTGTTCTTGTTTTTCTTGTTCTTGCTCTTGTTCTTTTTTCTCCTCCTCCTTCTTTCTTCTTCCTCCTCTTCCTCCTCTTCCTCCTACTTTTTTTTCTTTTCCTCCTCTTCCCTTTCTTCTTCTCTCCTCCTTCTCTTTTTCCTTCTTCCTTTTTTTCTCTCATCACATATGGAGCCTCTTGAGGTGCCATATAGCCATTATGTTTTGTAACAAAACATTTATATTTTTTCAAATATGCAAAGGTTTGAGGGAATGTTTTTTAAAAAGTATTTATTTATTTTAAATATATTTATTTTCTTTAAAGAATCTGAGACAATTTACTTTTTTATTTTGTGCAGATTTCATGTATTATTTATTGAAATATTATGTTAGACAAACAGACTTTAGTATACTGTGTTGTAAATGGAGCTGTTTTACTGTAACTTTAAACCAAAATCATGCTGCCTTTCATAGAATGGCCAATAACAACCTAGGGCAAGCTAAGGCTCAGTCTTTAGGTTTTGATGGCTTAGAATGAGTGTAAAATAGCAATTGCTTTCTATTCTGGCCAGAGACAGTTAGGGTTTTCTCCTTCTAGTCTCATACTTTTGTGATGGTAAATTAAGCCGTCTTTTTCCCTCAATTCTTATCTAGCTCTTAGTCAATGAATTGACTTTGCCTCATACAAATCAACATTTGGAAGACCTTAATGTAGTGATATCATCCATGTCATCCAGTTATCTTGACATTTTTCCTGCCATTGGCCTCTGATAATTCTGGACGAGAGAATGGGACTGATGAATTTGTTCAATTCTGACTCACTTCCGTCCAATTCATGTACAAGTCAAGACTTCACTTTTGTGATGCCATTGGTTCTCTTCAAGATCAATGGATAAACATCATTCATAATATTAAAACAAACCTATGGTTTGGATTTTAATGCCACTTATAGTTTTCTCTTAAAAGTGTCATATAGATCACACATATCTATATAAGTTATAGATTTTGTAGATTAAAAAAAAATCTCAAAATAATCATGGCTTTGCTCCAGTGTTACCTCTGTAGAAACAATGACCATTTCATTCTTTTTCTTTCTATCTCCAGGGCTCAATGCACAGTGTCTGGCACATGGTTGATATTTAATAAATATTTGTTAATTGATTGATTCAAGACATAGAATTAGTCAAAGAAAGAGCTGGGATTGAGGACTAAGCTTTTTAACTGCTGATCCATTGACTTTTGGGTTGCTTTCACCCATATCACGATTCCTACCTTCTATATCCATGTTTCTAAGAAAACAGTTTTGTTTTGTTTTATTTTGTTTTTTAATTCCAGACTTACATCCGCCTCTGTTACTTCTACCCATAGTTCAGTGAGGCACAATGTTAGACAGTATGAAAAATACTGACTTTGGAATCAGAACATGAGGTTTCAATTTGTCAGAATTTTATACTCTGGTGTTTTTATACCTGGTGTTTATATTCTAAATGATCTTGGGCAGGTTGGGAATTGTCTATTTTTTAAAAATAATTTGTATTCTCTATACTATAACATATTTAACATGTATAAGACTGCTTGCCATCTAGGGGAGGGAGTAGAGGGAAGGAAGGGAAAATTCGGAACAGAAGTGAGTGCAAGGGATAATGCTATAAAAAATTACCCGTGCATATGTACTGTCAATAAAAAGTTATAATTATTTTAAAAATAATTTGTATCTCAATCCATAGTATGATGTTTCACTCATAAAATACACATAAGAAACATTCACTCATTCTCTATGAATCTATCATCTATTTATCTTCTATCAATCTAGCATCTATTTATTTATCTATCTCCTATCAATCAATCAATCTAATCTAATTCATCTATATCTAATAATCTAATCAAGCTAACAGAAGGACCCAAAAACAATATGTTCTTGGAGGTAGCTGGTGGGTTGGTTTAGAGGCCCTTTCTTTCCTTGTATTTCTTCCTAGATCCTGAGACCTCATATTTGCTGTGATCTTGCCAGTGGAAAGCTTCTCTGGCCTTTGAAGCATGTATTTTCTATATAGATACTCGTTTTTCCATCTAGCTTATGTTGTTGGTTCCAGTCTGCCAGGCACCGGATGGAACCTTAGGCAATCCACAAGTTTCCCATACAGTGATCCCTCCTGACCACCCTTAAGCAAATGGGTGATACACACAAATTTGAGGTCTCGCTTGAGATGAGTTCATTTACATTTAAAAGGGAAGATGATTGCTACCAAAAGGCTATTTGGGCTCCCATGATCAGGACCATTGTTAATTAGTTTGGTCAGTGTTCCAGAGGGCTCTGAACACTTGGGGTTTCTGGGATATCTGGCTGCAGATTTATAAAGACTCCCTATTTGGTCAATTTCGACAGCTGTTCATTGATAGGCAGCCTGGGCCTCCTGCAGATTACATTGTATGTCAGTTTCAGCCACTTTCAATTACCCTCGGGCTGTCTCCAAATTTCGAGATTGTCCTTGACAGCCAGAACCACAGGGAGAGATGTGAGTTTGGTGAAGAAACAGGGGGAGAATCTGTAGTTATTGTAAAAGGCCATGTTCGGGGTGGATGAATGAACCTTGTTATTATAGCAAAATTCAGCCATGGGCAGTAGGGTAAACCAGTCATCCTAGTAATATGAAGTATAGCATTTGAAATATTGTTAGAGAGTTAAGTGAGTGCCCTTTGTCTGACCAATGTTTAGGCAGCATTATGCAGTGGAGAAATAAATTTTACCTGTAGACTGATGAATAGTACAGTTCAAAAGTATATAACAAATCAGGGACCTCTAT
The DNA here is from genome assembly GCF_902635505.1 of Sarcophilus harrisii. Lineage (NCBI taxonomy): Eukaryota > Metazoa > Chordata > Mammalia > Dasyuromorphia > Dasyuridae > Sarcophilus > Sarcophilus harrisii. Next base: position 8,251,228 of record NC_045429.1, read on the forward strand.
TAACAAGAAGATGAGAAAAGGGACTTTAGGTCTGGAAACCATCTCTGAAGACCACAGGGATAGCTTTGGTGGCTGTGGGAGGTCCTGTGCAAGGAAGGGAATAAGCCATGTGGGTCGATTTGTCCATGGCTTCAGGGATGTCACCATCCTCCCTGAAATGGGGCCTGACACAGAGTTTGGCATTCCCACCTTCCACAAGCAAACATAGAGATTGACAGAGGATCACACAAAACCTTCCATTTCTCCCATAGTATTTTTGATCTGGACATATCTTGTAAGATCAGAAGATGGCATCAGGTTTAAGTTAGAAAGAAAACTTCTATCATTTTGCTCAATGATGAGCAAAATTATATCATAACATCACATGGAGGATACAATAGCAAAGGAAAGAAGTATTCATTGACCAGTGACTCACTCTTTGAATCAAATGCATGTATGAAACTGCTAGTTTTAATGTGTGTGTGTGTGTGTGTGTGTGTGTGTGAGAGAGAGAGAGAGAGAGAGAGATGATGATCATGATCATGATGACGATGACAATGACAGTGATGATGCTAGAAATTGAAACTAGTCTAGAAATGAAAAGAAAAACATCTCAGGAAATAAGTGCTAATGAAAATTTGATTCCTTGGAGAAACAACTCAAGGAAGAATCATTTGCTGGCTTAGCCATCCATTAGCAAATGAATGGTAAAGAGAACAAATAGAAAAAAAAAGTTTATTCCCTATAAACCTCTCAGGGTTTTTCCTCTCTGAGGAAAACCAATGCAATTAATTTGGGGGGAGTTCTCTTGTGCTGTGTCATATCTCTGGGTCTTGTTTTCCTCTAGAAAGCTGAAAATAATTCTTGACCCTGACTAACTGCTAGTCCCCCCTTCCTTCACCCTGTATTTTATTTGGATATATTTGTGATTTACATATATGCATGTTGTCTTTTGGATTAAAACACAAGCTCCTTGAGGGCAGGAACATTTCATTTTGTCTATGTAGCCTCAAAATTTGTTCATTGCCAGACTCATAGTAGGTGCTTAATAAATACTCGATAATTGATTGTACCCTTTCCCAATGCAAAATGTCAAACAAAATAAGTAAAAGTTATATAACAAATCAAAAATCATTTCAAATATCCCTGCACTATCATAAGAGCATTTCAAGGACCTCTAAATTTGCTAAATGTATATCAGCAAATGCATGGTAAAGAGAATAGAAAAGAAGAGACTGATTCTAATCCTTTTGATCTAAGAAAACAAATTGAGTCCTGTAGCCAAGATTAGTTTGTTTTTAAATTCAAAATTCTTCCAGCTTTTTTCATTCCCTGCCCACTCTGATTTCTTTCTCCTCTTACAAATATATTCTTTCAGAAAGCTATAAAGCTTGAGGAAATACAGTTGATGTGAATTTATCTTTTTATGTATCTATCTATCCTTTGATTCACTTATTTATTTATTTACTTATATTTATTCATTCATTTATTCATATCTGTCTACCTACATATTTATTAATGTCTTTTTTGTTGTTGTTGTTAAATGCCACAACCAAGCAGCTTTTATAGAGCACTCGTCACTTTGCTATCTGTGCTAGTAAGGCAGGCAGCAGGTTGCTATGGTGCCGTGAAAGGGATTCTGCAGAATGGGAGACCTTGGGATTCCAAAGTCTTACCTCTGCCAATTAAATAGCTTCCTTACCTTGAATAAATGATTTGAATCCTAAGCTCCATTTGCCTCATCTGCTTTCAGCCCTCTTCAATTCTCTCTCTCTCTCATAGAACTCCATCCACTCCCAAGGCTTCAATTAGCAGGTGATTCTGACAGCTATGGCTAATAGTGCCTTGCAGAAGGGTAACTCTGATAGAAAGAAGGGGCTAGTCAGGAATCTTGGGAGCTGTAGTTTTGAAGGGAGCCTCAAGTTGAGGTTGGGGTTCTATTGCAGAATCTGAAATTTAGATGAGTTTTCTGCTTCATGTCTCTACAAAAGAGAACTTCAAGAGCCAGCCATAAATGCACAAAATGGCAGGCAACAGAGACAGAGGAGGAAGATGTTCAACTTGTGGATGGTTCAATAAGGAATATAGAATCATCCTCCACTAAAGGCATGCATGTTAATAGGAAATAGAGTGGGCAGCATTCTCTGTTATCAATGAACTTTCCCCTTGCTAAGGACCTGGGTGGCTGGTGAATTGTTGCCTTCTTTATTCCCTTCCCCTTTTATCTAAAAGCAAAGTATATTAAATAGAATTTTTTGTTCTTTTTAAGTTATGTGTTTATTTAAATAGACTTGAAGGAGATTTTCTTGGGGGAAAGATGATATCAATTTTAATTGCTTTTGGTGGATATTTATTTTTAATGAGGTACAGAAAACAATTGCATAAGGGAGGGAGGAGGAATGCCCATTTGTTTAAATACATAGAATGTAAAAAGTCAGAGATTTATGCCTATGGCTACATGATAAGGATTCCCCTATTTCAAAAAATGACAAGATATATGAGTGTAAGAGAATCTTATGATAATGGTTTTCTAAAAAAAAGATAATAACAATATTTCATTATTTAAAGTTCCCTAAAATAATAAAGAAGTGGAACTTAATGGCATTGGCCCTTTTCCCCTATGCTAAAACCAAATGAGCATTAAACTGTGCAGAGTGGAGAAAGCGCTGGTCTCCAGTCAGCAAGACTCAAGTTCAAATTTCTGCTTTAGACACTTATTGGCTATGGGACTTGGGGTAAATCAGCAAATCCATTCAAAGCTTTACTTTTCTTGTCTGTAAAAGGGAGATAATGATAGCATCAGCCTCCCAATGTTATCATGAGGATTTAATGACATAACTCATATGAAGTGATTTGAAAACAATTACAGTGTTAAATGAATACTATTTATTGTTTTTGGTATTGTTATATATCCTTGACTTTTTTTAATCCCCGCTACCCTTTCTTAAGCAAAAGATCATTGTCCTCTCAGGAGAAAGCTAAAATGAAATATGATTGGTTCAGCCATCCCATTGATCTCAATGTACATAGCCTCTTTCCTCTTTCCTTTAGCCAAATTATATACACATATTCTCCAATCCATCCTATTTTTCCCACTTCTGGAAATATATTTATTAATTCTACCCTATCTTTGTGCTTTCCCTGGCCACCATTTTCCTATGTGTTGTCTCCCCCCATTAAAATGTCAGCTTTTTAAGGGACAGACTTGTTTGCTTCTTGCATTCCCCTCCCCCCTTGCTTAGCAGTGTTTCACACACAGTCTTTTTGATAAAATTACTCTTCACCTAACCATTACCTTTTAGCTTGTCTGGGTTCATTCAAGACTGCTCAGAATTAATGTTAAATCATAATTATCATATTGGCCAACATGACAGAAAAGGAAAATGACAAATATTAAAGAGACTATGGAAAAATTGGGGCACTCATACACAATGTTAGAGGAGTTGTGAACTGTTCCAAGCGTTACAGACAACAATTTGGAATTATATCCAAAGAACTATAAAAGTGTGCCATATTCTTTGAGCCAATAATGCCAGTACTAGTTCTATATCCCAAAGAGATTAAAGACAAGGGAAAAGGACATATTTGTCCAACATATTTATAGCAGTTCTTTTTGTGATGACAAAATATTAGAAATTGAGGGGATACTCAGCAATTGGGGAATTACTCAACAAATCATGCTGTATTATTGTAGTGAAATAAGATTGTGCTGAATAAATAACAGTTAGGAGGTTTCAGAAAAAACTGGACATCTTAGGTAACTGATGCAAAGCAAAATGAGTAAAGCCAGGAAAACATGGTATACAGTAATAGCATTATTGTAAGAATGATCAACTGTGAAATACTTAGCAACTCTCATCAGACAATGATCTGAGACAATTCCAAAAGACCTTTCATGAAAAATGCTCTGCACCTTCATAGACAAATCTGATGAACTCTGAATGCAGAGATTTTTTTCTACTTTGTTTTTTCATGTGTGTGTGTGTGTGTGTGTGTGTGTGTGTGTGTTTGTAGGTTTCTTTTGCAACATGGTCAGTAAAGAGTATGCTATGAAGACCATTGTTTCAAGCCTGGATGCGTTCAAAATTAGAGATAAGAAATCGGGTACCTTGCCAACCTTAAAGGGGGGGGAAGGGTATGTGTATGTATTTTTACAGCAAGTATCTCTGACAAAATATTTCTCAAGTATATAGAGAACTAAGTCAAATTTAGAAGTACACAAGTTATTTCCCAATAGATAAATGATCAAAAGGATATGAACAGGCATTTTCCAAATGAAGAAATCAAAGGTATCCACTAATTATATGAAAAACTGCTCGAAATCACTATTGATTGGAGAATGCGAACTATAGCGATTCTGAGGTACTACTTCATACCTATCAGTTTAGCTAATATGCCAATATGATTCAAGACAATCCCAAAGGATTCATGATAAAAAAAAAAAGTTCTCTGCCTCCAGAGAAAGAACTGTGATTATAGATTGAAGCATATTATTTTTCCCTCCTTCTTTCCCTCCTTCCTTTTCTCCTTACTTCTCTTTTTCTTTCCTTCCTTACTTCCTTCTTCCTTCACTCTCTCTCTTTCTCTTTTCCTCCTTTCCTTCCTTTATTCTACCTTCCCTTCCTCCTTCCCTTATTCCCTCCTTTTCTTCCTTCCTTCCTTTCTTCTTTCCTTCTTTGCTTTCTTTTGCTTCCTTCCTTCCTTCCCTCCTTTTTTTTTGTTTATTATACACAAAATGATTAATGTGGAAATATTTTTCATGACTTCCCATGCTTAACATCAGATTGCTTACCATCTCAGGAAAGCTGGAGGGAAAGAGAGAAAAATAGAATTTGGAACTCAAATCTTTTTTTTTAAATACTAAAAATATTTTACATGTAATTGAGGGAAAATGAAATATTAATTTACAAAATCTAGGATGTCTTCTATAATCTGCCCTGATCTCTTCCAAATGGGAAGGTCCTACTGCAAGAACTGGAGCCCTTGACCCATGATCCTCTGGCCTTGGTTGTTTTCTATCCTCCAATCTCACTATGCAAGAACACTAACAGTCCATGCTCACAAAGATATTTTGAGGAACTCTTAGTGTTTTCATCCCCACCACTGGAACCTTGTATTGATTTTTGTTCAAAAGGAGAAAGCCTGAAATAGGATTCTCAAGAACTATAACATCACCAAAATCATTTGGTATTAGCTAAGAAATAGACGAGTTGGTCAGTGGAATAGGTTAGGTTCACAGGGAAAAAAATAGTCAATAACTTTAATGATATAGTGTTTGACAAAGCCAGAGACCCCAGATTTGGGGATAAGAATTCACTGTTTGACAAAAACTGCTGGGAAAATTGGAAACTAGTATGGCGGAAACTAGGCATTAACCCACACTTAACACCATACACCAAGATAAGGTCAAAATGAGTTCATGATCTAGGCATAAAGAATGAGAGTATAAATAAATTAGAAGAACATAGGATAGTTTACCTCTCAGACCTGCGGAGGAGTAAGGAATTTGTGACCAAAGAAGAACTAGAGACCATTATTGATCACAAAATAGAAAAATTTTATTATATCAAATTAAAAAGCTTTTGTACAAACAAAACTAATGCAGACAAGATTAGAAGGGAAGCAGAAAACTGGGGAAAATTTTTTTTCCAGGCAAAAGTTCTGATAAAGGCCTCATTTCCAAAATATATAGAGAATTGACTCTAATTTATTAGAAATCAAGCCATTCTCCAATTGATAAATGGTCAAAGGATATGAACAGACAATTTTTGGATGAAGAAATAGAAACTAATTCTGGCGATGAGAAAATATGCTCCAAATCATTATTAAGCAGAGAAATGCAAATTAAGACAACTCTGAGATACTACTGCCTACCTCTTAGATTGGCTAGGATGACAGGAAAAGATAACGCTGAATGTTGGAGGGCATGTGGGGAAACTGGGAAACTGGTGCATGGTTGGTGGGATTATGAATGAATCCAACCATTCTGGAGAGCAATTTGGAATTATGCTCAAAAAGTTATCAAACTGTGCATACACTTTGATGCAGCAGTGCTACTACTGGGCTTATATCCCAAAGAGATCTTAAAGAAGGGAAAGGGATCTGTATGTGCCAAAATGTTTGTGGCAGCCCTTTTGTGGTGGTAAGAAACTGGAAAATGAATGGATGCCCATCAATTGGAGAATGGCTGAATCAGTTGTGGTATATGAATGTTATGGAACATTATTGTTCTGTAAGTAATGACCAGCAGGAGAATTTCAGAAAAGGTCTGGAGCGACTTACATGAACTGATGCTGAGTGAAAAGAGCAGGACCAGGAGATCATTATATACTTCAACAACAATACTGTATGATGATCAATTCTGATGGACATGGCTCTCTTCAACAATGAGATGAACCAAATCAGTTCCATTTGTTCAATAATGAAGAGAACCAGCTACACCCAGCAAAAGAACAGTGGGAAATGAGTGCGAACCACTACATAGTATGTCCACTCTCTCTGTTTTTTTCCACTTGTGTTTTTGATTTCCTTCTCAGGTTATGGCTAAGTCCTATGTTTTCTTGTGCAGCAAGATAACTGTAGGGATATGCATACATATATTGTATTTAACATATACTTCATATGTATTGGTCTACCTGCCAAATAGGGGAGGGGGTGGTGGGAAAAAGGGGAAAAGCTGGAACAAAAGGTTTTACAAGGGTCAATGCTGAAAAATTACCCATGCATATATCTTATAAATTAAAAAGCTATAATAATTTAAAAAAAAATAAAACAAAGGACTATAACATCATTCCTGGTAAAAAGGTTGAAGTTAGATGTCATTCAAGGCCCAATTTAGTCATCCTATTTCAGGTCAAAATGCAACAGGGTTTCCCCACCCAAGGATGCCCTTTTCCTTAGCCATTCTCCCAACTTCATGCTTCTCTGCAGTTCATTTTTTTGAAGTCTGGGAGCTTCCATTCTTTTCATTCGACTAATCTAGCCATGATGTAAAACCTCACTTCAGGTTCAACACTCGACCCACTCTTAACAAGATTTTTTATAGAGTTTTAAGTTTTGAAGAGCAAGTCTACAAATATTGCCTCATTTTATCCTTACAACTCTTAGGAGGCAGGCGGTATTATTATGTTCATATTACGGATGAAGAAACTGAAATGGAAGTTGGTACTTTGTCCAGGATCACACAGCTACTGTGTCTCAGGCAGGATCTTAACTTAGGTTGTCTTGATTCTTGATTCTGGACTATTCCTAATGTGTCACTAGCCGCCTTTTCTGTTCCACAGCACTACATGGCCCCTATTTTCCCTGACATTTTTTTTCGTTTTCTCATGGATTGTGATTTAGCTGCCAGTCAAACAGAGAATGGATCCCACACAAAGATCGATGCTATGCATGATGGGTGGAGCAGACTGCAAAATAAGAACCTTCGAAGAGAAAGATCAATAAAGAGTGTCAAGAGGAAAAAGATGGACCTGCTCATGTGAATAGAGTGATTGATAAATGATGATTCATCTTGCTCTGCTGGTGTCCTCATGATGTCCACAGAAAGTCAGGAAGATCTTCAGCATTTGGACTGATGCCACATCCTACCTTTCCTCTACCTTCCATCTTTCTGTGGGATATGCCCCAGGTGGCCCAGGATGGGGAATAATGAAGGAATAGTGACCTGCATTATTGGAGGGAATATACAAAGTGTTGATCCATGTGAATAATTACAGATTAGGAAACTGAGTCTCAAAGGTTAAGTGATTCATCATGTAACCCAGTCACTAAGGTTCTTAACTCCATTCTGCCAACTACTGTATCCCCAATTCCGACAACCATGCTTCACACAGAGGAGGGGCTTCATGTATATTTGTTGAATTGTAATAAAGTTGAGTTAAATTGAATTGACAGGCCACTCTGTCACACCTAAAAAATACCCAGCAGGCCATGCAGAAACAAAAGCAGTGGTGAGAGAATTTGAACTATCTAAAGCAGATTTTTTTCCTGTGCTCTGTTGGAGCCAGTGGCTGTCTCTGAGTTGAGCACAGAAAGGTCAATATTTGGAAGCGAACGAGGAGAATATTTATGAAAGAGTAACAGCACATAGTTCAGTGGAAAGTGCTAGCTGTGCCTTTCACACTTCTTCTGACTCATCTCCATAGGAAGCCTCTATAAATGCTACCTATTATTTTTGTGAATTGAGCGCTTAATTTGCATCTGTTTTCTATGGGATGACTCCAGGAAATTGAGACCACAAAGTTGAAAAACAGGAGAATACCTGTTTAATGTTCCATGGCAGGCAGATTTTCAGCTTGCAGCAAAATCCTTCCAGGCAAGAGATGGAATGAGCATCTTAACCAATCCTTGATGACTTGAGTCCATTATGGAAATGGGCAGGAGGCCATTCTATTAATGGGAAAAAATAAAGTCTTATCTTGAGCAGCTCATTGTTTGAAGGGAGACAATTTAATGACTGGCAGATAAACAGGGGCCTCATAAACCAAAGGAGATTTTTAAGGAGCCCTACAATTTTGATGTAAGGCATATATACTGAGACACAATGAAAGGAGGGCAATGCATTGTAAAGAGTGGTGTATTAGAATCTTATCATTCTCGTCATCCAGAATCTATGGACCAGCCACTGGGAAAACAACAACTAAAGCAAAACAACCCTTGTCCAAAAGAAGCTTATATTTTAATGGAGAATCCTGGATTCAAATTCAAGCTATGCCATTTACTGTGTATAGAGCCATGGTCAAATCAATTAATTTCTCTGGATCTGAATTCCCTGAAATGAGGGAGCTTGGGATTTTTTTTTTGGGGGAACAAAAGATTTCTTCTATATCTAGGTCTCTTGTCTTATGGTCTTTATTGTGTTTGCTTGTTTTTTCTCTGTTCCAGATTATTAAGGAATAAGCATGAGCTTCAGGTATAGCTATTCAGCATGAATGCTGCCTTCCTGAATTTGGACAAGAACCATGTGAAAGGGATTCACTTTATTCAGTGTCCTTCCAAAGGCAGAATTAGGAGCAGTGGACTACTGACATACAGTCAGATTTAAAGTAGAATAAAACTAAGAATTAGACTTATGAAATTTTTATTTTTGTTTGGTCATCCATTATTCTCTTATTCATAGATCTGACAGATAAACTATTCCATGCTCACCCATTTTGTCTGTGCTGTCATCCTTTATGTCCAATTGAATAGTTACAGATTAGGAAACTGAGTCTCAAAAACATAAAGTGACTAGAATTATTCAATTGAGTTATTTCTTCTTTGGCCAATTCCAATGAGAGTGAGTTTCAAGTGTTATTTGAACCCCCCCATCTTTTCCTCCCTACTAAAAACTTCTTTATACTTCTTTTATGGGAGATAATTTACTCCATTCTACCTCTCCTCTTTTTTCAATGCATCCCTACTTCTCATTACTTTTCTTTATTTAGGCTATCATTCCATCACAGTCAAATCACACCTATGCCCTCTGGCTATGTACACTCCTTCTAACTTCCATAACAATAATAAAGTTCTTAACAGCTATAAGTCATTGACAGATACCTTCTTCCCAGTTGCCATTGAACAATTCTTCCTCTTTGCATCTATTCCAATTGTACAATCATGTAGGTAAATCTGTCTGTTTTTGCCTGTCTGTCTGTCATAATAAGAATTGTATGAGACACTTTTTAAGTTTTTACTAAGATATGTGTGTACATGTATAAAATTCCCTTATCTGCCAGTTTATTAACCATTTCAAAAAGGTAATTAGATTATTATATTATAATACATTTTTAATGAATTCATCACTGCTTTTTTTCCTTGCTGTTCACACACTACCCTTTAGTCATAATTTCTAGAATTTTGCCAGGCATTAGGCAGTGAACAAGCACCTAAGTGATTACAACGTTCCAAACACTGTGTTAATGCTGAGAATACACATACTAAAAAGGCAAAAACTCAAGGAATGAATATTCTAATAGGAGAGAAAACATGTAAATAACTCGAGCCTTATCCTGCTCCATCTCCCACATGATTTTATCCTTTGTAAACTAGAAGTAGAATAGGTATAAGCAGAAAATTCACATTATCACACAGTATTTGGGTTGGAAAGCATCTCAATGACCATCAAATATAATCCACACTTCAGAGGTATCTCTGCTATGGAATTCAGCCATTCATCCGGTCTTCAGATGACAGATCTCACTACATCCATTACCATCATGGATTTTCCTGCTTCATTGGATCTGCTAGAGATCAGGTTTCTTTGCCAAGATGTGGTACTGAAATAAGCATTAGTGAAAGGTCTCATCTGTCAAATGGGGAAAAAAAAATATTGTTTAAACCTAATTGTCTTGTAGTAAGGATTTAAAGGAAAGGCTACACAGGTAACCTCTAACCAACCAATGAATCAGGAAAGAGAAGGCCTCCAGTGCTCTTGGCAGATCCCTTTTAAACAATATGTGCATTTACAAAATTGAAGAATTTAAGAATTGGAAGAGATCACATTGACTTCTAATTCAACTCATATGTGAAAACTATTCCATTCCTGGCAAATAACCATCCAGATATAGCTTGAAGACCTGAAAGGAAAGGGAGTCCACCATCTCTTAATGTGGAACTCCATTGTTATTTTGGACAGATTAATTCAGAGGAAATTGTTTTTTTTTTTTTTTTCCCTAGGAGCAAATAAAGCAAATATAATTAATCCCTAGTCCCATGATTGCCTTTCTAACAACTGAAGTCTAATTTTGTGTGGTCCTGAGTCTTCTTCTCTCCAAACAGAACATTCATTATTTCTTGGACTAATCCTTCTGTGTCATGGACTCTGATTCTTCACTATTCTCTCTTCCCTTCTGTACATGCTTCAGATTTTCAATGTCTTTCACAAATTATTATGTTCAAAATGTAACCTGACACTCCAAATGAGTGTATCTCTATATCGAGTGGCCATAACTCTTACTACAATTCAAAATCTTATTAAGTATTCTGGGAGTCCTCAGAATAAGATTATAATTCACCCAATTCACCAGAAAAATTAAGGAAAAGCTATTGTCTAATCATCCCACCCCCATCTTATGTTTGGGAAGTTGATTACATGTATCCCTCTTGAATTGTATGTTATCAGATACTGTTACATGCTTAAATTTCACCAGATCCTTCTGAATCCTGGAGCTAGGTTTGTTTCTCAGACTTGAATCACTGGAAAATTGATGGCCATAGCAAGTGATAACCAGTTTTGATACAAGGACAGACTCTTGGGACAACTTTATTGGCCACCTCCTGCCCATTTTATAGTGCAGATGTGGGGCAAGATTCAAAGAAAGGAATTCTATCTCAGTTACTTGTTAGATTTTGACCATGGTCAAATATCTTTCCTTCTCTCTGCCTCAGTTCTTTGTATGTAGCATGTGGATAATAGTAGCACCTACTTCCTATTTTCTCAGGATCAAATGGGTTAATAGAGGGAAAGACTTTTGCAAACCTTGAAGCACTTTATAAATACTTTGCATGTGTACTCAACATGTGTATGTGTATGTGTGTATACAAATATATAAACATATACACATATATTATGTAAATATGTAAACATAATATAATATAATACATGATTCCCAAGTTACCTATGCAGAACTCAAGCACAGGAAGGTTAAGACATTTATTTGCTCATGATTGAACATCTAAGAAGTAACTGAAATAGGATTTGAATTCAGATCTTATTGCCTCTGAGTCCTGCACTTTAACTATTATATATGTATGTATGTGTGTATATGTGTATATATCCATCTATACATATACATACACAAGTGCATGTATATGTTTATATATATTTGTATATATGCATATATATTTATGAAACATTGATGTTGATCCAATAACACCTCTTTGTTGATTATGTTCATCCAATCTCTTCTTAATACAAATGGTTTTATTATTGTTTCATCCATTTTTCTTTATCTTCTTCACAAGAAATAAATAGCAAAAACTTGTCAAAATCTAGGTAAACTACTGTGTTAAATTCCTCTTATTTAATGTTTTATTCTTCTTTCAGAAATAAAAATGAGGTTAGTCTGGTACAATGTGCTCTTGATAAAGCTATGCTGGTTCTCTTTGATATGAATCATCATGTACTTTTCTAGATTTTCATCAACCATCTCTTTAATGATCTATTGAATATTTTCCCCAGAATGAAAATACAGATCACTGGTTTAGAGTTAGCAGACTTATTTTCTCTCTTTTTTCTTCCAAAGATAAGAAAATAATTTATCCTTCTTTAACCTTGGGGCACCTCTACCATCTTCCATGAAAAAGCTGGTTGGTTCAATGGATAGACTACTAAGTCTAAAGCCAGAAAAATCTGTGTTCAAATCCAGGATTTAGACACTATTAGATGTGTGACCATAGCAAGTCACTTAATCTTTGCATCCCTCAATTTCCTTATATATAAAATGGGGGCAATAATAGAACCTGTTTTATAGAGTTATCATGAAAATTAAATGAGATGATATTTGTTAAAAAGGCAGAGCTTAGTGTCTGGCACATAGTAGATGCTATATAAATATGTATTCCCTTTCTTTCCCTCTTCCCCATGATGTCTCAATATTACCGACAATAGTAAACACTTAACTAATACCCAAGGATGTAAATCTTCTGGTCCACATGATTTGGATTGAAAAAAGGAGGAACTGGAGTGCTCTCCTGTTGTCTTTTGATGAGTAACAACTTGCTTTTAGTCATTTTTGTTCTATCACTTCCGGTTCAAAGATTATTTTCTTTTGCAGAAAAAAAATAGAAAGAATAAAAAATGAGTAGCTCTGCTCTCTCTCTCTCTTTTGTCATTTATCAGCATCCTATTCACTCTAAACAAAAGAACTTTCCCTTCTTAGATCTATTTTTTTTTTATTTCCCTCTCCCAATGCAGATAAAATGAAACAAAATACATAAAAATCAGTTGTTTTTGTCTTTCATTTCCTTTGCTAACCTAGGTTCTTTTTAAGTTTTAGAATGCCTGACAGTATTTCCATATGAATAGTGTACAGTCTGTTCTGTTACCTGAGTTTGCCTCAGTCATCTGTACACTCAAAGTAAGTAAGTAAGTAAGTAAATAAATAGTGCTGACGTGGTTGGTAAGTTCCTCATGAATCTACACTGTTTTTGTGAATAAATCTTATTTTTTCTCTCTTCTATGGAATTATTTTCTGATTTTATTCAGATGTTTCTTCCTATCCATTCCTTCCCTCCTGTGCTAACTTCCCCTAAAGACTTTTGTTCAAGTAATAACTTCCTTTCCAACAAAGCCTTTAAAATATGTTATCCTGAAATCTGGGAACTTGTCAGATTATACTTAGATTTTTTTTTCTCTGTGTAACAAATTCTAAGAGAGAATAGTTACTTCTCTACAGGAAGATTCCTCTGTGTTAGAAATAGAACCATGATATTTTCCTTTTGTTGTTTCTTTTATCTTTTGAAAGATGAAAATATCACCATAATAATTCAAGGATTTCTCAAATCAATTCATTTTGGAAGTGAGAGAATTCTAGCCATTGTCTTTATAATTGAACTTCTCAATCACTACTATGGTTTCCTTGAGGCTGACCTTCTGAAGTATTTTCCAAATTCCTCATCTCTTTTTCTGCCCTGGTAGTTGGTATAATGCTTCACTGACAAGTCACTTGTTTCTCTCTCTTTTGTTTTCCTCCTAATTATTCTCCACCACACTTCTTCTCTCTCTTTCTTGTCTCTCCTCACAATAATTTACTACGTTAATAAATAATGTGATCATGACAATGCAACAAAATTAATCTATTTATTCAGGGCCATTCCAATTATACTCTCAAGAAATTATTTTATGAGCTAGAAAAAAAATAATAACAAAGTTCATTTGGAAGATCAAAAGGTCAAGAATTTCTTAAAAAAAAAAAAAAAGCAAGTGAAGGTAGCCTAGATATCTCAGAACTAAAATATATATTATAAAGCAGCAGTCATCAAAACCATTTGGTATTGGCCAAGAAACAGACTAGTTATCAAGAGGACTAGATTAGGTTCATGAGACACAATAGTCAATCACTATAGTAATCTAAACTTTGACAAACACAAAGACCCCAGCTTCTGAGATAAGAACTCACTATTTGACAAAAATTGCTGGGGAAATTGGAATATGGCAGACACTAAACATCGACCCATAACTAACATTTTACACCAAGATAAGAGCAAAACGAGTTCATGATTTCGACATAAAGAATGATAGTATGAGCAAATTAGAAGAGCAAAGAACAGTCTGCCTCTCATATATGGGAAGAAGGAAGGAATTTGTGGCCAAAGAAGAACTAGAGATCATTATGAAATGCAAAACAGATCATTTTGATTATATTAAGTTTAAAAGTTTTTGTGTAAGTTGGGAAAATATTTACATCTGAGGTTTTGATAAGGGCTTCATTTTTAAATATATAGAGAATTGATTCAAATTTATAAGAACACAAGCCATTCTCTAATTGATAAAAGGTCAAAGAAGATAAACATACAATTTTCAGATGAAGAAATTAAAACCATTTCTAGTCATGAAAAAATCCTCTAAATCATTATTTATCTGAGAAATGCATATTAAGACATATTAATGAGGTACTATTACACACTTGATTCGCTGAGAGGAAAAAGATAAAGATAAATGTTAGCGGGGATGTGGAAAAACTGGGACATAATACATTGTTGGTGGAGTTGTAAACTGATCTAACTGTTCTGGAGAACAATATGGAACTATGTTTAAAGGGCTATCAGGCTTCATACTCTTTGATCCAGCAGTGTTTCTATTGGAATTGTATCCCAAAGAGATCATCAAAAAGAGGAAAGAACCCTCATGTGTCAAAATATTTGTAGCAACCTTTTTGTAATGGCAAGAAACTGGAAACTGAGTGGTTGCCCATCAGTTGGAGAATGGCTGAATAAGTTATGGTATATGAATGCTATGGAATATTATTATTCTGTAAGAAATGATCAGAAAATAATTTCAGAGAGGCCTGGAGATACTTAAATGAACTGATGCTGAGTGAAATGAGCAGAACAAGGAGATCATTGTACATGGCAACAGCAAGGTTATATGATGATCAGTTCTGATGGACATGGCTCTCTTCAACAATGAGGTGATTCAGGCCATTTCCAATGATCTTGTGATGGAGAGAGTATCTACCCCAGAGAGAGGACTGTGGGGACTGAGGGTAGATCAGAACACTGTATTTTCACTTTTTTTTTTTTTTTTTTTTGCTGTTTGCTTGCTCATTTTTTTTTTCTTTCTCATTTTTTTTTTCCTTTTTGATGTGATTTTACTTGTATAGCAAAATAATAGTGGAAACATGTATAGAAGAATGGCACATATTTAACACATATTGGATCACTTGCTGTCTAAGGGAAGGAATGGGGGGAAGGGAGGGAGAAAAAATTTGGAACACAAGTTTTTGCAGGAATGAATGTTTCAAAAATAAAAAGCTTTAAAATAAACAGATAATATCACCCATCTCACATCTTTTTCCTACTATATGATTTTAAATAAGACATACCCATTAAAAGGCATGGTCAAGTTGTGGGTTTCATATCACTAATATCCAGTGATGTCTCTGAAGCCAAAGTTGCTCTACTGGATTAGGACATCTAGATAAGACCACCACGTTCAAAGGTTTACAAGCACTATAATTTTAACTGGCAGTTTAGGATTTAAAATGAGAGAGAATATTAGAGATTTGTTCAAACTACTTGATTTGGTTCAGAGAAGGTGAGGGTAACTTGTTCTAGCTTATTAATAAATAAGTTGTATTCTTGTTGTCAATAAGATAAACTGTAGATCCAGCTCTTAAACCCAAGGATTTTTAAAAATATTATTCAGTGTTATTTCCCTTATAGAACCCTGGAAAACCATAGACATGAATATCCCAGAATGAGAAGGCATACATGTTCTGAGATGGGAGTAAATATGATGAATACCCTGTGGAGGGAAATCAATCCATCAATGTCATTACCATAGACCTGGAAACTGCATCATTTTTTCCCTTCAGATCAAACCATGATCTTTATATTCAGTGCAGAAGTAATAGCCAGCACTGCACTTCCCCTGTCAATTCATCCCATGCCTTTATGAGTGATGGCTTCTTCTCTCTTGCCCTTGTGAGAAGATTCAGATGCAATTTCAGAATTAAAATTTAACACTGACCTCCCTAAACCTGATTAATTAAAGCACTTTACAATTAATGTGCAAAGATCCATGTCTAGGAGATAATGTCATCCAAAATAATTCTTAGAGAATTATTTTTTAAACTTTCCCCAATGAACTGAATGTGGTTCATAAGACACCATTTCACTCTTTTTGTTGTTGCTTGCTTGCATTTTATTCTTTTTCTTTTTTTTTTTTTACTGGTTTGATTTTATTTTTTTGTGTGTGCAGCACAATAACTAGATAAATATGTATGCATATATTGGATTTAACAAAAAAGAAATAAAATGAACTTTCTCCAATGTCTTATTCCATTCACGACAGGGAAAAAAGCTCTATTAGCTTTGACTGTTTTGCAGTAAAGTGTTATAGTAACGGCAGCTAGCAAGATCACTTGGGGTTGAAGATGATGATGACCATCTTACCTTTCTCTTACCCTGGGACTCACTGTGCCTTAGTGTACAAGGCACTTTTTCTGTAGTCAAGAGTTTGTGGATTTAAATCCCCTTCTGATGATTACCATCAGTGTGGCTTTAGGCAAACTACTTTATTTCCTTGGGGACTCATGTTCCTCACCCATAAAATGAGGCCCCTGGACTACATGGGCTGTGTGGCCCTTCACAGGCTTACGTGGATGATCCTTCCATACTATGAGCTCAGTCTGCAGCCTGCTCCCCTTCCGCCCGGGTCTTGGACCAGCCGGCCTGGACTGTAAATTGGGCACCTTCTGCTGAAGGGGATGAGGCTCTAAACTGAGTTAAATCCACACTTGAACCCACATCTTCCCCATTCCAGAGCTGACCGTACCACCTGATATATTAACTGCTCCCTTCAGTCTTGCTCAGTGTTTGTCAAGGTGTGAGGGGAGCAGACCTGGGACAGAATCTTGCCTCCCTCCCTGCTATTTGTTTTACCTGAGGTACATTTTCTATCTTACTGAGCCTCAGTTTTCTCATCTGGATGAGATAATGTTTTTGTCTAGATAATGTTTTGCGAGGTTTAGAGAGCAGGACATAATTGCTGTTTTGCACATGGACAGAAAGTGTGATGACTTCAGTCAAAGAATCTGGATTCCAATCCTGCTTCTATCTCTATCTGGGTGACTTTGGGCAAGACCTTTCCCCTCTTTTTGCCTCAGTTATCTATATCTGTTAAATGAGTGGGCTAGACTAAATACCCTTTAAAGTGTTTCACATTTAATGTTGATCTTCATTTTGAACGATCTCTCTCTCTCTCTCTCTGTCTCTCTCTCTCTCTCTCTCTTTCCGTCTGTCCCCCATCTCTCTCCTCTCTGTCTCCTCTCTCTATCTCTCTCTGTCTCTCTGTCTCCTCTCTCTCTCTCTCTGTCTCTCTGTGTCTCTGTCTCCATCTCTCCTCCCTCCCTCTTTTCTCTCTCTCTCTCTCTCTCTCTCTCTCTCTCTCTCTCTCTCTCTCTCTCTCTCTCTCCCCCTGAGAACACTTAACAAATGTCAAACTGGACTAATTCTTAGTAGAATGAATGACAGGTCACTTTGAATGACAGGATGGTAATTTCTTCTTAGACAAGCATCATTCCATAAGCCCCATCTTGCCTTTCCTGCTGTTCCGATGTTTGCCCAAGAGCCCCCTCAGGCCTCAGAGCTTGGACTGGATCTTCTTTCCCAGTTGGGGAGACAGTAATGGGAGGGTTAACTGGGCCAAATACAAGCACCATCTGAATAATTGCCCATAATTTGAAGGGAAGGAAACAGTTGATTTTCTGAGTAGTTGATCGGGGAGAGGAGGAAGAAAGCAAGCTTCCTGCTGGCTGGTAAAACTGATAGGAGGCGTTTTTTTTCCCCAGGTCTCCTTCAAGGGCATTGCAGACACTTTGCACTAGGGGAAAAGGCAAATTGAAAGCCAGGGAGTAAAAGGATTGCAAAGAAGAAAGAAGGCATTAAGTGGGATGGGAAGGACCCACCACTGGGAGCAGTCACACCAAGGGACCCCCTAAGGAAAAGGATTTAGAAGAACATATGTATTCAAGGTTACTACAAGACTGTAACGTGAATATCTTATAAATAAACTATTCTATCACTCAGTAATAAGATATCAGCACAAAGCTTTAGGGTGAACCAGCAGAATTTCTAAAGGGACCAGAAAGCATGGGGGCCTGAACACCGAAGAGAACTGGCATCAAAGGCCTCCCAATGGGCAGTTATAGAGCTGAAATTCAAGAAAGTTGATGATGTCAGAGTGATCTACCTTCAGATTCTCTGGAAGAAAGAAGAGGCAGCTTCATACAATTAATAGAGAACTGATTGGGAATCAAGGATGCTTGGGTTCAAATCCTGTCTCAAAATCACAACTCAGCCCCATCTACATTTCTGTTCTTCTTGCATTTTACTTCCCTCAATAAACTTCCAGAGACTGATTTTCCTGCTGTCGATACATGACACTCCATTAAGGTGACTTTTCACTGGTCTTCCCAATGCCTGAAATGCTCTTTGTCCTCAGCTTTGCCTCCTGGCTCCCTAGGCTTGCATCAGCTCCAATGGAACTTTCTTCAATTTCCTCCTATTGACATATAGCTTAAATGTGTGTAGACATTTACAGGTTGTTTCCCCCAGTATATTGTGATCTCTTTGAGAGCAGGGACTAAATTTTTGACTTTTTGCCTACAACATTGCTCATCCTCGGTTGACGTCCTGTTCATGGATTGAATTTGAGAATGGCAGCATCACACAGAGTGTTCAGCATCACTCTCTCTTTCTGAATCATTAAAATCCAATGGTAAAAACAAAATTCAGAATGGCTGGCAACGGCCCAGATTGCAAGGGATGAACTTGGCAACTTCAGCGTCTTCCCAAGATCTGAGCACTCCACACTACCTGGTTGGCTGCTTTCATGACACTGGAACAAAATGGCTCTTATTCACTTCACCAGCTTGGGATAGACACCCCCCTTATCTCACTTACAAGTAGGGGGACTTTCAGTAACCCTTCACCTAGTTTAGCCCACCTGCCAAGATGGTCTACTAGAGTGTGATGGCTGCTCAAGATCAAGAAGTCTTTCAAATCGTACATCTTCCCAAAAGCCGACATAAACTGGAAGACTTTTAAGATTTTGATCACTGAAGCCAAAATATTTTGTGGTTGGTGGACTAGATTTTTTTTTCCCTCTTCCTTACTTATTTATTCTGTCATTTTAAAAAACGAACAAGCAAACAAAAAAACAAACAAAAAACAATTAAATCTTACCCCATGTAGTTTAATTTATGATTTCTTGAAATTCAAAATTTGAAAATCATGATTGGTTAAGCCCATTGTGCTTCAAATGGAGATACATGACCTTACTTTAACTCCAAATCACCCTGGCTCTCGCCACTGATCAACATTAGTTCCCAGTCCAAACCTCACTTGGTCATTGTTTGGGTTTCTTAAGTTCAGACAGAGTGTAAATTCATAATTTCAGACTTGAGTAGGTAAAAGAGATCATTTATTGCCTCATTTCTTAACTAACTTTAATCAATGAATGGGTGTTAACCTCAGACAAACTGAAATCTGGGAAAGATCTTCAGTTATAAAGGTCAAGGTCTCCTACCACATCTAGGTCCATTCCTGGTCATCCTGATCTGTGTGTTGCCCCTGGAACCAGATGACACTGGAGGACAAAATGAGGCTTGTGACTTTGCACTGCCTTGCCTCACTTAAATTCAATTTACTCCCAAGTCAAGACATCACTTTCCTAAAGTCTTCTGAAAGAAGAAAGGTCAAACAATCACAATCCCCTTGCTGTGTTTCAGATAAGACCCTCTATATCCCAGCTCCACAAGTTTGTACTAACTGTCCCATACTTGGAACATTTTCTCTTCAGGTCCTCTTTTTTTCTTTCCTTTTTAAAAACAGCATTTTATTTTTCCAAATACATGCAAAGATAACTTTGCAGAACCCTGATTTCCACATCCTTTACTCCTTTTTCTCCTGAATTCCCTGTTATGCTCCATGTAGCCTTGCCCATTCCCAATTTCAGGGTTCTATTGCTTCATCTTGAAAGGTATCTTGTATTTAGTTTACATGTATGAGTCAATAAGAACAATTATTAGTTAAATGTCTACTATGTGCAAGGCACTATGCTAAGCACTGGTGATATGAATACAGGCAAAGATCAGGGTAAAAGGGGTACATTTTAATGGTGACTAAAATAGGAAAATAAATAACTATATAAGATATATACTGTTTAAATGGAAGACAATCTCATAAATAACTTATTAGCATCTGGAGAGTGGAAAGATGAGCATGGAAGGCAGTTAACAAATATGTATAGGTTGAAGGATTAATTTGATCCTAACAAAAAGCCATGAATAAAGTATAAGAAATATTACTAAGCCTATTCTCCAAATGAGATAACAAATTCTGAAAGCATAATTAAGTCACTTCAGGTCACACAGACTAATAAATAACAAAGCTTAAGTTCAGGCTAAGATCCAAGTCTAACATTTTTCATAGTGAGCCATATTTAGTTTGATGGCCATAAGGCCCAATGGACACAAGAAGTTTTCTCACAGAACTACAGTTCCTGTTATCTGCTCTTTTTGATATCTTAGTCCTGGACTATGGTTGATTTTAACAGGTTCTGAATGAGAACTCAGAAGGGAATCTTTCTGATTGTCTTCTTTCTTCTCTTATATTCTCAGCTTGTGCTTATGGATTGTGATCTCATACCTAATTCAGTCATGTTCAAACTTTTCTTGTGCCATAATCTTGGTTGAGGAATCAATTTAAATGGTCAAAGGATATGAACAGATAATTTTCAGATGAAGAAATTAAAACCATTTCCAGTCATGTGAAAAAATGCTTTAAATCACTCTTGATCAGAGAAATGCAAATTAAGACAGCTCTGAGGTACCACTATACATGTCTCAGATCAACTAAGATGATGGGAAAAGATATTGATGAATGAATGTTGGGGCAGATGTTGAAAAATTGGGACACTAATACATAGTCGGTGGAGTTTTGAATTGATCCAACCATTCTGGAGAACAATATGGAACTATGTTCAAAGGGCTATCAAACTGTACACACCCTTTGACCCAACAGTGTTTCCACTGGGCTTATATCCCAAGGAGATCTTAAAGGAGGGAAAGGGACCCACATGTGCAGAAATGTTTGTGGCAGCCCTCTTTGTAGTGATAAGAAATTGGTAACTACGTGGGTGTCCATCAGCTGGAGAAAGGCTGAATACGTTATGGTATATGAATGTTAGGGAATATTATTGTTCTGTAAGAAATGACCAACAGGGTGATTTCAGAGAGGTCTGAAGGGACTTACATGAATTATTGGCAAGTGAAGTGAGTAGAAACAAGAGAGCATTGTACACAGCAACAGCACGATTATACAATGATCAGCTCTGATGAACATGGTAGCTCTTTTCAACAGCAAGGTGATTCAGTCCAGTCTCGTTATGATGGAGAGAGCCATCTGCACCCCAAGAAAGAACTGTGGGAACTGACTGTGCATCACAGCATAGTATTGTCATCTTTTTGTTGTCTCCTTGCATAGTTTTCTTTCTCATTTTTTCCTTCTTGATCTGATTTTCTTTTGCAGCATGATAAATGTGGAAATATATATAGAAAAATTGCACATGTTTAACATATGTTGGAATACTTGCCATCTAGAGGAGGGGATGGGGGAAGGGAGGGGAAAATTGTAACACAAAGCTTTACAAGGGTGAATGTTGGAAACTATCTTTATATATATTTTTTGAAATTCAAAAGCTGTTATTTATAAAAGGAGGAATCGATCAATACTGGTCATAAGAATGTTTGTCCCAGGGAGCTGCAGCCTGTTGGAACAGATGGGCTTTGCTGACATACTCCCATTGGTTGCTTTCTGAATGATTTCATTACCTTCCAAAGCCTTCCTCTCCATTGGCGATGCTCATTGGAGTGAACAATGAAGAACTTGGCCCATGGCTACCTATGAAGTCTGTGCTGTGTTCATCTGTCCCTCCTTTGGCTAAAGCTTCTCAGTCCCAGCTGTAGGTACACTGTCTTCTTCCTGCCTTTGGTCAGTCTTTGACAAAGTGATGATTTCTATGGTTGTTGGCTCATTTATAACTTGGAACATGTTCTTCAGCATCATCAAACTGGGACCTTATGTCACCAGGAATTACAAGAGCAGAGATTTGAAGACTTTCAAAGTAATCTTGGCCAACTCCTTCATTTTACAAATGAGAAAACCGAGGAGCAAGTGTTAAGTGAAGTATTCTCCAAAGACATTAAAATCAGATGAAAATAGCAGAGGAAGGGTTCAAACCTTGGTCACAGAAGCACAGGATTTTAGGGAAGGAAATGACCTCAGAAAGAAAAACACCCTATATCTAAAGAGAAATCCACTCTTGCATAAACCACCCTACCAAGTGGCCAGCCATCAATTCCTTGGAGTCCACTAGTGAGGATGAATACACTCCTGATGGAGGCAGCCCAATTCCACTTATTTCATTGTTACAGAGTATTTTTTTTCTTTGCCCAGCGTTTCTTGACAGCTTCCATTCATTGTTCCTAGTTGTTCCCTCTGTGACTAAGCAAAAAATATTTTCCCTTTTCCATATGACAATCTTTTCAAATATTTAACGACAGCTCACATAGCTTCCTTTGCCAGGTTAAACATTTTCGATTCCTTTAGTCATTCAATTAATCATTCATTCATTCCTCAAACATTTAGTAAACAGTAAAATAGGATACAAGAGAAGCAGGAAAGACAGAAACATAAATAATCAATTAAACAATCCATTAACAAACATTTATTAAACATTCACTCTGTGCTAGGTCCTGGGCAAAGCAAATACTGAACAAAGCAAAAGATCCCTGACCTCAAGGAGTTTACATTCTAATGGGGGAGAAATCATGCAAAAAAGTATATTTTAGATAATTAGTGAGTAGATGGAAGATACCTTTAGAGAGGAAGCCTCTGGGACTGGGGAAAGTCCCTTACAGAAAGTAGAGCTGAATTTTGAATAAAGATCAGGATTTGAAGAGTCCAAAGTGCTGAGAGAGATCCTTTCAGAAATGTGGGACACAGAGATGAGAGACAGAGAATCCTGTGGAAGGAAAAGCAAGGAAGATTCAATTCCTATCTTTAAAGAGCATAAAAACTAGTACAGAGGACAAATTTTTTGCAGCAACAAATATTATAGATAGATAGCCAGAAAGACAGGTAGATGTATGTGGAAACAGAAATAATATATAATATTGTATATTATAATATATGTATAAATATATAAGATAATGTAGGAAAATGATAACATAATAACAACTTATTGAAGAGAAAGTGTAAAAGAATAATGATCAGATTGTAATTAGCTCCAGGGCAATTTCCATCAGAGATAAAGTTGAGAAGAATAAACTAAGGACAATTTTGTTTTAGACTGACACAGTCATTCAAGGGATAGCAAAGTGCTTTTCATGCGTTATTATAGCTTCAGAAGGCCCAGGTCTCCCATTTCATCCAGGGTTATCTCTAGTCGTTTTGATCTATGTCCTGCCACTGGAACTAGATGGCTCTGGAGGGGAAAGGACACATACAAGAACACTCTCAGGCCAGAGAAGAAATAGGGTGAGCCCTGAGACCAGAAGTAGATGTGCCTTCCAGTCTTGGGAGCAGAAAAGTTCCTAATTACTGAAGAAGATATAATGCGGCAGGACTAATATTGCACCAACTTCTTTGTGCAGTAAAACACTGCATTTTTATTTGGTTCTGATGTCTCTTTGTCAAAAACACAAAATAAAAGAGTTCCCAGAAATGTAGATGATTAGACATAATAGACAGGGGCAATAGGAAAAAGAGAGAGGACCCAGCTAAGCGGTTCATTGCGTAGAACATTGGGTCTGTAGTTAGAAAGACTCATTATATTTAATTTAAATTGACCTTAGATGATTACTAACTGTATCACCCTAGACAAGTCACTTACCCTTGTTTGCCTCAGTTTCCCCATTTGTAAAATGATATAGAGAAGGAAGTGGCAAACCATTTTAATGTATCTTCCAAGAAAAGTCCAAATGGGTTCACAGAGAGTCTGGCGTGAGTAAAAAGTAACTGAAAACAACGTTAGAAAAAAAAATTTCCCCAACATAGTTTTGACTGGACATTATTCCTTTAGAACATGAAATTAAAAAAAAAATTGAGTATATTTGAGTATCAGAGGGACACACAATCCATCCAGGGCTTAATTTCCTTGCTGTAGAAATTCCCTTCACCCTCTCAGCCTGGAAGCTCATCCCTAATCAGTAGTGAGTTACATAGCTAACCAGTGTTAGAGGCAGGACATGAAATTAGGTGAGATCAAGATGGTAGGTCAAATATAGGATGGAATCAGAGACAATGATGCAAATCTGCTCTGCAGTGAGGGCCCTTAAAAGACTCTACATATATCCTATTTGTGATATGCATATTGGTTGGTTGGTTACTGTCCATTTTCGAAGAGGACCAAAATGTCATGACTATGTTAGAGGCGAGTTCCAGTTTGTCCGACTGTGGCTGGAGATCAACACGAGCTTGAGATGCTCAGCCACAGGCTGGCCACAAACTGTCTCTTCTTTAATTTCATTCATCTCATGTTTCTTCTGGGTTAATCCAATTCTGCTTTGCTCCTCAAGCACAGCCCTTTCTCTGATGAGGGCACACCATACTGGGTGGTCCTGTACCAGTGTCTCAATGTCATACAGTCAGTTCCAAAGTTCTGAAAGTCCCCCTTTTCTGTGCATCTTATGAGCATTTGCATTGCATGAGTTTTAGGCAAGATACATTCAGCTTTGAACAATGGGCCGACAGACAGACAGACAGACACATAGATAGATGGATAGATAGATAGATACATTCATAGACAGAAAGACAGGCAGATAGATAATAGATAAATAGAAAGGTAGACAGATCAATAGAAAGATAGATAAATAGAAAGATATACAGGGCAAATAGATGGATAGATAAAAAGAAAGAAAGAGAGAGATAGATACAGATATATAAATATGTATATGATTTATGTGGTACTTATAATAAAGAATAGCAATTGTAGAGAAATTTAAGATTTGCAGAGTTTTATAAATATTTTATTTGACGTTAAATAATTTGAGAAGATAGAAGCTATTTTTATCCCCAGTTTGTCTTTGAGCAAAGTAAGGTAGACATAAGTTAAGTGACTTATCTAGGATCAGTTATTCAGTGTCTGAAGTTAGATTTGATCTCATGTCTTCCTGAACCATTTTCTATTTCTGTTTTAAATGCAATGTAATGAAATTAAGCACCTATGTTTTACTGAGCACTAAAAACAGAAAGACAAAATCAAAACAGTAGCTGCCTCATGAAGCATACATTCTACTGAAGATAACATTAAAATGGCAAACTATATGCAAAACAAAATATAAAATTAGTTTAAGAGTTGGGGACACATCAATTATGGAAAATCAGGAAAACCTTTGCTTAATAGGAGGCATGCAAAGAAAACTTTGAAGGGAGTTGGGATGAGAAAGAATAGCTGTACAGAATGAAGGGCATCCTTTATCTACTAATGTTCATCAGAAGACTGGAGAGCAGCAAATGGGAGAATTTGAACATGTTGTAAATTCTAAAAGAGGGACTGGCAAAGCTTGAGTGTGGGGACTGGAGAGGGATTGTGAAAGACAAAATAAGAACTAAACAGAAAATGGCATTTTGTTTTAGAATTAGTAGGGAACCACAGATGTTTCTTGAGCTATACAATAATATGGTTGGACTTTTATTTTTGTCTTAACACGTATGAAAAAAGTCACACTCAGGATTTATGCAAGACCAAATTGGCAGATATTCAAAACAAGAGTTTTATTTTTATTATTTCTTTTTCTCCATAATAAGGAATTTAACTCCATGTTTCATTTTTCCTGGATATAAATTGTATGTATGTGTGTATATGCATATTATAGACATAAAAAGATCAAATTAGTGTTTGAGAGTTCATTTAACCTAGTCGTCTGTCTTTAAATAAATCCATAATATTGATTTCTCTTCAAAAAGACTCCCAGATAGCTGAATTCAGATGAATTTCAATAATTAAATTTGGGATTGAAGCACATGTCCATCTTCTCAATGGAAAAGTAAAGGATTTTAAGGGGAAAATAGAGCATGATTTTTTTGAATAGTTATTTCTCATTATTTTTCTTTTCTTTTTTTTTTACAAGAGAGGGCATATTATATGTCAATATTTTAGCTTGAGATATTGAAAAAAAAATTTTTTTGGCTTTTCGCTGAGGCAATTGGGGTTAAGAGACCTGCCCAGGGTCACACAGCTAGGAACGAAAAACTTTTAATTCTGATTTTTTAATGTATTGAGGAAATCATAAAGTGATAAGCTATGCATGAGGAGGATATAGTAATAAGTGATAAGGATTTGCTATTCTTGCCCCCAATACAATGTTACCAAGTGAGGCAACATGGCAGAGTAGACAGAGATTTGGCTAAGAATCAAAATAATTCAGGATCAAATTGAACCAATCTGCCTGTGTGATGCCAGCCAATGTATTTCACCTCTATGCCCAACTCTAAGACTATTTATTGGGTGCAGAACAGGCAACCATGCTGTAATAGTGGATAACCTTTCCAAAGTTGAAGTTCCTTATATAATAAAAATAAAGTTCCATTCTACCTCTTGCCCTTTACAAAAAATAAATAAAGAAATAAACAATTAAAAATATGTAGCCCCATGTATTCATACAGCAAGTGATAACTAACAGACAAAAGACCCAGATTAAATATCAAGGTGATTTGAATTATTTGAAACCTTTTGTATCTATTCTTCTTCAAATCTCCAGGATTTATAAATCATCCATGTTTGAATCCAAACAAACAACCCTGTAATTAAAAAAAAAATCAATCAGGCCTTAAAAATTGGCCATATTTTTTAGGTTGTCAATAAAGTTGTTCCACTGGGACCAATCTGGAATGAGTCTTGAAAATGGCTTGGATATTGACCATAATCAAATCATCAGAATATACAATGTGGCAAGACAAAGGAAAATCATATTCTGTGCCCTGATTTTGATGTCAATACAATTTGATTTTTAAATTCAAAACTGGGCTGATGATAATCATTTCTAAAACATTTTCTTTTGGAGATGATCAGAAGAGAGTCTCACATGCTTAAAAAGGAACCCTGGATCATCAGACCATTTCAATGGATTTTCTTCAAGAAACAATCTAAGTATGAAAGGCATTGATGGCACCCACCCTATCAAGGATAAAACCACAACTATTTCCATTGTTTTTGCATGTGGCAGGGATTTTTTTTTTCTATTTGTTCCCCTCCCCAGGCTTGACCATATGTTAGTTTGTTGAAAAAGAATTGTCTTTTGTAAAATTTAATTAGCTAATATTTCTAAAATTCTCTCTGGAGAGGAAAGAAATTATTTTGACTTACTGGTATATTTCATAGGTTTTTTGTGTTTGACATTTTCCAGTGGCATTTTATGAATTATGAGGGAAAACATGGCTCCCCTTGAAACCAGAAAGATCTGAGTTAAAATGCTGCCTTTGTAAATTACAGGGTTTATGATTCTGGGCAAGTCACTTAAACAACTAGGACTGAAGGGGGGAAGGAAGAAGAAGCGGAAGAGGAAGAAGAGAGAAAGAGAGGCAGAGTGTCAAATATACAAAGCAGAGCCACTAATTTGTACACAAGGATGCCTGCAGATGGCATATTGACCTCATTTTACAATGTAATTTTTTTTGTGTATTATTGTATTTTTATTTCTTTTGTTAAATATTTCCTGATTACATTTTAATCTACCTCAGAATTAGACAGTATTGTGGACTGCTCATTTGAAACTCTTTTGAAACTCATTTGAAACAACTAAAAAATATAGGACCATATCAATGATATATAATAAAGACTATGTT
This sequence comes from Sarcophilus harrisii, assembly GCF_902635505.1. Taxonomy (NCBI): domain Eukaryota; kingdom Metazoa; phylum Chordata; class Mammalia; order Dasyuromorphia; family Dasyuridae; genus Sarcophilus; species Sarcophilus harrisii. Next base: position 8,279,263 of record NC_045429.1, read on the forward strand.
ATATTACACACAACTATAAACCCAGTAAAAAGTGTTATACTGAATTTGTAGTAGGATTCTCACCTTGACAATCCTCCTACAAAGGAAGTTTAGAACCCTGGGTTCCTTGATCATTCCAGCTCAAAAGAGATGGATAAGAATTTGAAAACCATTATCAGAAAATCCATTTTCTTTTTCCTGGGACCCTTGACTATGTCTCAGGGCACTAAGAGCCAGAAAGGAGAATGGCAGCCCTGGGGGAGGGGTCTGAAGATTTCCCCTGGAGAAGACTGCCAATTTCCTCTCACAATCTTTCATCAGCCTACCCCAGTCTACCCCCAGTCCACTAGACTCCCACCCCACAGTGTCCATCTTGTTATTCAGTCCCTCAATTGTCTGACTCTTCATGGCCCAATGGACTGTAGCACACCAGGTCCTTCTATTCTCCTCTACCTCTTCAGATCTGTCTAAGTTCATGTTCAGTGTTTCCATGACACTATCCATTTCATCCTCTGTTTTCCCTTCTCTTTTGTCTTTAATCTTTCCCAACATCAGGGTCTTTTTCAATGAGTCCCACCTTCTCATTATGTGACCAAAGTATTAAAGCTTCTGTGAACAGCCTGAATTTACATATTGACTAATTTGATCTCTTTGCTTTCCAAAGGACTCTGAAAAGTTTTCTCCACACCACAATTTGGAAATGTTGATTCTACAGCATTCAGTTTTCCTTCTAGCTCAGATTTTCAATAGGTTGAATTCGAAGTTCCTATGAGAATTATGTAACAGGACTGAAGCACTGGAGAGAGAGAGAGAGAGAGAGAGAGAGAGAGAGAGAGAGAGAGAGAGAGAGAGAGACTGAGAGACCAAGAGAAGCCCATTGACTTGGGTAATGAAGAGACCACTGAGGAATGCTAAGAGAATGATTTAGGTGGCATAAGTACAGAAACCAGATTTTGAAGTGCTCAGGAGTCAGTAGGTGGAGGGTGGTAAAAGCTGTGAGTATTGATTTCACTTTTACCAAATGCTAGGGGTGCTTAAGTAAAAGATGGCCCATAAGGAGAGGGAAGAGAAGGCTGTATTAAGAAATGTGTGAAATGATAAGAAAATGGTACAAATGTCTTAACAAAAACTCCTAGTGGGAAGTGAAAGAAGAGGATCAAGGGAAAGTATCGAGGGAGATGATCTTCCTTTAGCCAGCTCCAGGTACATGACATTACTGGACCCTAAGAGGATTCAAAGGTGAAAAGCAGGAGCAGCTGACCTCAAGAAGTTAGCAGCCTGGAAAAGGGACAGGTTATAGACCTGGTAGAAGGGAAATTGTAAAAGCTGCTACTTTCAATCTAGGAATCTAGAAAGCCTTTATAGGAGAAGCAGCATTCAGACTGGGAAGAGATAGGTTAACCAGCAGTCCCCCAAGTCAACAAAGAGGCAAGTATGTGATTTTCGAGCTTGGAGAATGGACAAAATTGAAATTGCTACTGGGAAAAACCCTTAATTTTGACTATACAGACCTTGGTCAATTATCAAATGTCTCTGCTTTTTAGTATGCCGTCCAGATTTGCTATAGTTTTTCTTTTCTTTCAAGAAACAAATATCTTTAAATTTCATGGCTTCAATCATCATCTGCAGTGATCTTTGAGCCCAAGAATATTAAATCTGACACTTCTTCCATTTATTGTCCCTCTATTTGCCAGAAAGTAATGGGAACTAGTTGCCATGATCTTCATTTTTTTTGTTGTGGTTTGTTTTTGTGTTATGTATCAAGTCAGCTCTTACATTCTCTTCTTTTACTCTCATCAAGAGACTTCTTAATTCTTCTTTACTTTCTGCCATCTACTATCATTGGTGCATCTCAGATTCTTGATATTTCTCCCAGCAAGCTTCATTCCACCTTTTGACTCATCCAGCATTTTTCATGATTTCTCTGTATCTGAATTGAATAAATAAGGTGACAATATGCAACGTTGCCATATTCCTTTTCTGCTCTTAAACCAATCAGTTCTAACTTCTTGACCTGTGTACAAGTTCCCCAGAAGAGAAGGAAGATGATCTGATACTCACATTTCTTTGAGGACCTGACATATTTTGTGAAAGGCTTTAGTGTAGTCAATGATTAATAAGTGAGCATTTTATGTTTGTTTTGTTGCTAGAATTCTATTGCTTTCACTATAATCCAATAAATGTTAGCAATTCGGTCTCTTGTTCCTCTGCCTGCTCTTTCCCTAATTCTCAGTTCACATATTGCTGAATCCTAGCTTGCAAAATCTTAAGCATAATATTGTTGGTGTATGAAATGAACTGAATTGTTCCTTAATTGAAATATCTTTGGCATCATCCTTCTTTAGGAGTGGGATCTCAACTGTCTTTTATCATGTCTATTTTTGCAGGAAACTTTCTCTTGATATCTCTAAGAAAAATAAAAAAGAAGAAAATACTATGTTGTGATCCACACTCAATGCCCACAGGCCTCTTTCTGGGTGCAGATGGCTCTCTTCACCACAAGATCATTGGATCTGGCATGTTTGAAATCAGAGAGGCCTGGAGAGACATACATGAACTGAAGCTAGAACCAGGAGATCTTTGTTCACAGCAACAAGATTATATCATGATCAATTCTGGATGTGACTCTTTTCAACAATGGTTCAGGCCAGTGCCAATGGTTTTGTAATGTCTTATCTTTCCCATTTTACTGTCTTTGTCTATTTCTTTGCATGGATCATTGAAGAAAACCTCATATCTTTTTGTTGTTCTCTGAAATTCTATGTTCAGCTGGGAATGCCTTTCCTTTTTCCTTTCTCTTTTTGTTTCCTTTTTGTCACAGATATCTGTAAAGCCTAATCAGACTTCCATTTTCTTTGAATTTTATTGTTGCTGTTGCTGCTCTTATACAATATTGGAAACCTCTGTCCTAAGTATTTCAGGCACTCTACCAGATCTAATATATTATATCTATTTATCACTTGTACTTTATATTCATAAGGAATGCTATTTAGATCATATGTTTATTATCTGATGGTTTTTTTCTGACTTTCTTCAGTTTGTGTGAATTTTGTAATAAGAAGCTCATGATCTAAACCACAGTCAACTCCAGGTCTCCTTTCACTTGATCAATTAGCTAATCAATCTGATTTGGTTATTCACCATGTTGAGATGGTTCCCCTCCTGGCTTTCTTCTCTCTTAATCTCTGGAGGGCAAGTAGATTTGCCCTCTTCTTGCTTTTCCTTATCTTTTGTGCCAAGCTGCTTTAATACACCAGGCACCCACATATTTCATATAACTGCATTATAGAGATTTTTTTTTTGGTGGGGACAGATTATTGCTGTCTTTGTTTTTCATTCTATAGTTCTTTGTGCTTAAGATTCTCCCCACCCTTTTTGAACCCTCTTAATTCTAGCGTCTTCCTTTTATTATTTCATTTTTTGGTATATTGTCTCCTTAATTAGATTATAGGCTCATTGAGGGCCTCTTTTTGTATCCATAGCATCGACATAGGGCCTGACATATAGTAAGCACATAATAAGTGCTTATTGGTTTCCTTTATTAATTGATTATAACAAAGAAAATAATTAAGAAAAATTAGCAAACACTGTAAGCAGATCTGAAGAGTATATCTCAATTCTCTATCCATATACCCATCCCTAAGAGGTTCCATTTTTCATCTGTTCTCTAGGGCTAGGTGTATTCATTGCATCCACATGCTTTTCTGGCTTTTAGTGATGTTACATAAACATGTTTGTAGTCATAGTGTACATAATTTTCTTGGTTCTTCTTTCTTCCCTCTGCATCTGGTCAGACCTATTGCTTATCTGAGTATCTCACAGTTAACTTTATTTATGGCACAGAGATATTCCATTATACATATATACATATACATGCACACACACATATACACCTCATATATATTTGTGGGTATGTATACATATAGGCATGCACACATATATACATATACATATGTATGTACACATACATAATTTATATGCATGTGTGTATACTTGTACAACCTTATTTACCTCTGGGATATATAGCCAATAAAGTAAGCTCTGTACCAAAGCTTATGAAAAACTTAGTGAATTTTCTCACAGTGGATGATGAAAATAAATATAATATTTGTGTTGCATGATAGAATGAAGGTTAGACATGGAATTAGGATTAGGGACAGACATGGATTTAACATAGGGTCTGCCTAGTCAGATGAATTCTTCCAACTAGGAATCTTTCAGAAGACAACTTCCTCCACCATCATAAGTGCATCTCTTGGGCGGAGCCAAGATGGCGGAGAAGACACACGCGACTTTCTAAGCTCTTCTCTTACCCTCTTTATCAATATTATATCGAGCCTCAAAAATAGTCTTGACTGCTACAATTCGTAAAGATAAGAAATAGAACAACTCACCGGCCGAAGAAAATCTGCAGTCTCGCCAAAAAAGGTTGGTTCCGGGGCCAGGGGGGAGATCGGCGCAGACAGGGAGAGAAATTAGGTTCCGAGGAGAGTCTCAAACCGAGGGAGAAAGCACAGATCTCAGCACAAGCGCGCAGCCCCAACCCGCAGTAAGGGCTTTTCCTTGGGGCAGTTGTGATCCTGCACCGCAGGAGGACGCAGCCCGGGTTAGCCCCAATCTGCACAGTGGGGAGCCGGCATGGGGCCATAGAGCTTTCCAGGGCCGATTTGCATCGGCAGAGACACTGGGCAGAGTTGTGCTGTCTGCGTTCTGCAGTCAGCTGCACACTCACAGTCCCACAAGAGGCTCGCCTGGGCGTGACACTTCACCACTTAGTCTCTAGCCGAGGGCAATCGATAATCCACTCAGCCCTACTAAGCCGTTTGATAGCTCGGCCAGTGCTGAATCCACTTCCTGTTGGGGAAGGGAAAACCCTCACCCAGAGCACTCCATACCTCGGAGCTGGAAATCGGTTTACATCTTTCCCTGCTCTGCAGAGGAAGCTGGTAACCCCTTGCCTAGAGACCTACCCTAAAGGCTTTAAAACATGAATAAAAGATGAAAAGAACAATCGACAGCTTCTATACAGAAAAAGAGCAGGTCAGTAAACCTGAAGAGACCTCAAACAGCAAAATGCATCAGACTGTCCTCCTTTACATAATGTCTCTCATAGAAGAGACCATTAAAAGTCTCAAAAAGAGTTAGAAGATAAATGGGAAAGGAAAGAGAAGCCTTACAAGAGAGCAACAACTTCCTGAAATACGAATTGGAAAAGTTAAAAATTCCCAGGAAGTGCAGGAAACAAAATTGGTGAATTGGAAAAATAAAAAATCTCAGGAAAGTAAGAATTGTGAATTGGAAAAAATAAAGAATTCACTAGAAAGTAGGATTTTTGAATTGGAAAAGACAAAGAACTCGCAAGAAAGTAGGATCTGTGAATTGAAAAAGAAAATAATTCACTAAAAAAAAAATTAGTGAAATGGAAAAAATTCCACAGAACAAAACAGTACATTCAAAAACTCAATTGGACATATACAGAAAGAAGTAAAAAGCTAATGAAGAAAATAATTCTTTAAAAATTAGAACTGAACAAATTGAAACTAATGATGCATTGAGACAGCAAGAATCAGACAAGCAAAACCAAAAAAATGACAAACTGGAAAAAACCATGAATTATCTACTTGCTAAAATGACAGACTTGGAAAATAGATCTAGGAGAGATAATCTGAGGATTATTGGACTTTCCGAAAACTATGATGAAAAAGAGCCTAGATACTATTTTACAAGAAATCATCAAAGAGAACTGCCCAGATGTAATAGAATCAGAAGGTAAAATAGGCATTGAAAGAATTCATCGAACACCTTCTGAAAGAAACCCTAAAATAAAACCCCATAGGAATATTGTGGCAAAATTTCAGAACTATCAGATTAAGGAAAAATTTTACAAGCAGCCAAAAAACCATTTAAATACCGAGGTGCCACAATAAGGATCACCCAAGATCTGGCTGCCTCTACATTAAAGGAAAGAAGGGCCGGAATATGATATTCCGAAAGGCACAAGAACTTGGGATGCAGCCAAGAATAAACTACCCAGCTAAGCTGAGCATTTTCTTCCAGGGAAGAAGATGGACATTTAATGAAACAAATGAATTCCATTTGTTTCTGAAGAAAAAACCAGAACTAAACAAAAAATTTGATCTCCAAGAATAGAACTCAAGAGATGCAGAAAAGGTAAAAATAACTTTGAGAATTGTATTTCTGTTGTGGATATACAAAAAATACATGTAAAATTTGATAGTACTGATATAACATAAAAAAGGGAAGTAGATATGGAAAAGGGATGATGGCAGAATAAGGTGGGAAGGAGGGATAAAAAGAGGGAAACCACATCCCACAAAGAGGCTAAGGAAACTTATCATATCTGAGGGAATTTAGAGGGGGAGGAACATTGTGTGAATCTTACTCTCATCAGAGTTGGCTCAAAGGAAAAATAATTGACATTTGTTTTAGAGAAAATTCTCTCTCGCCTCATTAAAACGGGGAGAGAAAAGGGAAAAGAAAAAGAGTAATAAGGGAAGGAAGGGGAAAGACTCAAAGGGGGAGGGGGATTATAAAGAGGATAAGTATCGATGACAAGAGGGACATAAGTTTAAAAGGGGAAAGAGGGTGGGGGAGGCAAGAATAAGTGAAGCACAATCTGGGGTTATTAGGATGGCAGGAAATACAGATTTAGTAATTCTAACCGTAAATGTGAATGGGATGAACTCCCCATAAAGAGGAGGCAGATAGCAGACTGATCAAAAGTCAGAACCCTACAATATGTTGTTTACAAGAAACACATTTAAAGCAGGGGATACATATAGAGTAAAGGTAAAAGGCTGGAGCAAAATCTATTATGCTTCAGGTGAAGTCAAAAGTAGGGTAGCCATCCTTATCTCAGATCAAGCAAAAGTAAAAATTGCATCTAATTAAAAGAGAAAGGAAGGAAACTACATCCTGCTAAAGGGTAATAAACAACGAAGCAATATCAATATTAAACATATATGCACCAAGTGGTATGGCACTCAGCTTCCTAAAGGAGAAGTTAAGAGAGTTGCAAGAAGAAATAGACAACAAAACTGTAATAGTAGGAGATCTCAACCTTGCACTCTCAGAATTAGACAAATCAAACCACAAAACAAATAAAAAGAAATTAAAAAGTAAAAGAATATTAGAAAAATTAGGTAGTTGATCTTTGGAGAAAATTGAATGGAGATAGAAGGGAATATATTCTTCTCAGCAGTTCATGGAACCTATTCAAAAATTGACCATATATTAGGACATAAAGACCTCAAAATTAAATGCAAGAAAGCAGAAATAGTAAATGCTTTTTCAGATCATGATGCAATAAAACTACATTCAACAAAAAATTAGGGGAAATAGACCAAAAAGTAATTGGAAACTAAACAATCTCATCTTAAAGAATGATTGGGTGAAGCAGCAAATTATAGATACAATTAATATTTCACTCAAGATAATGAAATGATGAGACATCATACCAAAATTTGTGGGATGCAGCCAAAGCGGTAATAAGAGGGAATTTTATATCCTTAGAGGTTACTTGAATAAAACAGAGAAAGAAAAGATTAATGAATTGGCTTGCAACTAAAAAACAAAAAAAGACCAAATTAAAAACCCCCAATCAAATACTAAATTGGAAATTTAAAATTAAAAGGAGAAATTAAAATATTGAAAGTAAAAATTATTGAACTAATTAATAAAACTAAGAGTTGGTTCTATGAAAAAAAAATAGATGATAAGCCTTTGGTAAATCTGATTAGAAAAGGAGGAGGAAAATGAAATTAGTAGAAAATGGAGAATTTTTCCACCAAGGAAGAGGAAATTTAGAATTATTAGAGTTATTTTGTCAAGTTATATAATGGGTAACCTTTAATGATATAACTCCAAAACTTGATTCAATTTTAACGTGAGAGTAATTGCTACCTCCCATTTGCAGAAAAGAAATAGAAGCAATTAAACACTCAAAAACCTAGTACAGAGGATTATATGAATTTACAAATTTTTTGTAAAAAACAATCTGAGCCAATGCTATATAAATTGTAAAATAGGTGAAGGACACAAAATGTGTCTAATACAGGGATGGGATAATGCTAGTGCCTAAACCAGGTAGGCTCCGAAACAGTATTTTGGAAAATTATAGACCAATCCATTAATGTTCCATAAATAAATAGATTTGAAAAAGATCAGAAAATATCTCAAGTAATACTGATAAGTAGGTTTATCCAGGAATGAGGGGGTATTAGAAATATACTTTGGCCATGTTATAACCATAAGTCGTAAACTATAGATCATCTTCTGAAGAAGTTGGTCATTTAACAACAGTACATTCCTATAATTTTAATAATTGAGAGATTGGAATAAAGCTTTTCCTTAAATGATGAGCATTTTTAAACCATCAGTACATACAAAGGGCAATGACAAACATTCTCCAATAACTGGTGCAACAAGTTCTTTTATATCTTTGGGTATATTTAAATTGTATTAGAACGCTCTTGGATAAGAGCTGAGAAAGAGTTGATAATTTAGCAAGTGCAATGAGATCCAAAATGGCAGCTTTGTACATCACCAAATGAATTAAGATCCCAGTTTTCAGATCCCTCAAAATTATATATATTTTCCGTCATCTTAGCAATTGCAGGTTAAGTATTTAGAGTTGTCTTAATTTATTATCTATAAAAGCATGGAGCATTTTTTAAATACTTTAAAGTAATCTTAATATAAAATATTCTGAGAATTTCTGTTCAATGAAAATCAGAATTTAATGGAGAAATGGCTTGACTTTTTATAAATTAGAGTTAATTGATCTAATCATTTGAAATGAGGCTTTAATGCTTTGATGACTGGAAAATATATAAAGATATTCCAAACTAATCTTTTATTAGTTTGTTGTACAAAATTTCAGTTTGAAAAATTTTTTATTGTGAAATATAAATAATTCTATTACTGGAAACAAAGGTCAAAATTCTCTGAATGTCTGAAGAAAAAATATCAGGTTGCTTACTTGTACAATCTTAAATATTTATCTAGGTCATGCAACAACTATTTGCTTATTTGGTGTAGGTTAGTTATGATCAATCTAGATTTAGATATATAGTTTAAACATTTACAAATATTATCAAACGTCAGTTTTAACCCAAAGATCCGACTTTTGGGATAACAAGACTAGTTTGCATAAATTGTTGAATTGAACTATATGGAACTAATCTATTCACTGATCACTAATCGTTCTTACCAAATAGCAAATAGGTTTTGACCTAGTGATAAAGAATGAATTTTAAATCTAGGACGTAACTAGATTTTTTTTTTTCTCAGCCTTGAAGGGGAAGTTTTACCAAAGTTACTTAGATATGACGATCAAATGTTAATTTTTCTAGATTCATTAAACTAAATTTTTGGATCTGATAGATAACAATGCAAAATAGATTAGTTAAGGTAAAAATGTGAAATATTTATTTACGTCAGCTATCAAGAGCTCTACTTTTCCAAAATTAGTAGATTAGACTTAATTTATAAAAAAAGGTCTGTCTTATTCATAAAGTTTCGATTTTCTAGCAGATAGATTCCTAAAAATTTTATATTATCAGTAGTTACTTGAAAATGAATTCGTCTTATGTAATCAGAGAATTGAAATTTAGATATAAGAATGCTGATGACTTATGTGGGTTTATGTTATAACCAGCAACTATAAGTTGATGATTGTTCGAGGAATTTATAACGGAATCTCTAGTTTTGCTGAGTATGTAACATCGTAACCATTTAGGAAGTTTGGACTTCTCAAAGTTATCTAATTGCATACCTTTTCCAGTTTATTGCTATACTGGTTTTCCTAAAAGATTATAGTAATGGGATAGGGACCTTTGCACAGATCTTATTGGGAATGGTTGCTTTGTCTGCGATTACATATGATGATACTGAATGGATGTACATGAATGCTGAATATTTTAATTGTGAAAAGTAAATTATGAATATTACTTGTTTTAATAGGCAAAGGATGTTTGATTTATCAAATGCTTTTTCTGCATCTAGAATGATAATGGTTTGATTGGTATTAATATGGCAATTATATTGATAGTTTTCAATATTGAATCCGCGCATCAGCCATCCTACAACCGATATCATAGTGTATTATAATGGAGATGATTTTAACTGAACTTTGCTAATATCTATTTAAGATTTGAGAGCAATATTCACTACATTGATTGGTCTATCCCTTATTTATGTTTACAGCCTACCTGGTTGAGTGTTATCAACCTAATTGTCATAGATCAGAATCTGATTTTTTCACATAAATTTTTATCAAATAATTTATATGCATTGGACTAATTGTTTTTTAAATGTTTGTAAAATTTCATAAATCCATCTAGGGCTGGGGTTTTTTGGGAGTTGTTTAAATTGGTTCTATTGCTTTTTCTGAAATGGATAATTCAAGTAATACTTCCTCTGTTAATATGGAGTAAATTATTTGGAGTAGTCAAAAAAACAATTAGGTTCATCTCTTAACAGCATAAAGTTCGAGCAAAATAACTCCTCTGTTATTTCCATTACTCTTCCTTGGTGGAAAGTTCCCTTCATTTTGAACTACTATTCACTTTCCTCCTTCCAATTTCTAGGCAGATTCTAGGCTTATTTGATATTAAGGAACTTTTGAACTATTCTTAGTTTTATTAATAGTTCCATAGATTTTTACTTTCGATATTTTATTCTCTTTTAATTAAATTTCCAATTTAAATTTGAAAAAGGCTTTTAATTTGTCATTTTTGGGAGATTTTTGTTGCAAGCCCAATTTTAATCTTTTCTTTCTTTTTATTCAAATATGTGGCCCTTTGTATAAATGCCTGTTTTAGCTCTGATAAAGGTGCATCCTACAAATTTTGGATGATGTTCATGTTGTCGTTAATTGATGAAATTATTAATTGTATCTATCAGTTTGCACTTACCCAATCATTCGATTAAGTAGAATTGATTAGCTTCCAATTCACTTTATTCTATTTCTGAATTGCCATGCTGTTTTGTGAATGTAGTTTATATTGCATCAGATTTGAAAGAGCATTTATAATTGCTAGGATTTATTTAATGAGGTCTTATGTCAATATATTGTCAATTTTGAATAGGTTCATGACTGCTGAGAGAAAGTATATTCTCTAATCTACATCAAATTCTAAAAGATCAACATATCTCAATTCTGATAATATTCTGTTTACTCCTTTTTATATTCTTTTCTTAAATGGTTTGATTGTCAATTCTGAGATGCAAGGCTTTATCTTTAAAATTCAGTTTGGTTGTAAGTTTTTGCAAACCTAACTTGCTTTAGAAAGTGAGTGCAATGCAGGATGGTATTATATTATACATTGATATTGTGTTGTTTATGTACCCTTTAGCAGGATGTAGTTTCCTTCCTTATCTCTTTTAATTAGATCAATTTTACTTTTTGCTTGATCTGAGATAAGGATGGCTACCCCTGCTTTTTGACTTCACCTGAGCATAATAGATTTTGCTCCAGCCTTTTACCTTTACTCTATATGTATCCCCTGCTTTAAATGTGTTTCTTTAAACAACATATTGTAGGTTCTGACTTTGATCCAGTCTGCTATCTGTCTCCTCTTTATGGGAGTTCATCCCATTCACATTTACGGTTAGAATTACTAAATCTGTATTTCTGCATCCTAATAACCCCAGATTGTGCTTTACTTATTCTTGCCTCCCCAACCCTCTTTCCCTTTAAACTTATGTACCCTCTTTGTATCACGATACTTATCCTCTTTATAATCCCTCCCCTTGAGTCTTTCCCTTCCTTCCTTATTACTCTTTTTCTTTTCCTTTTCCTTCCCCTGTTTTAATGAGGCGAGAGAGAATTTTCTCTAAAACAAATGTCAATTATTTTCCTTTGAGCTAACTCTGATGAGAGTAAGATTCACACAATGTTCCTCCCCTCTCTAAATTCCCTCAGATATGATAAGTTTCCTTAGCCTCTTTGTGGGATGTGGTTTCCTCTTTTTATCCTCCTTCCCACCTTATTCTGCCATCATCCCTTTTCCATATCTACTTCCTTTTTATGTTATATCAGTACTATCAAATTTTACATGTATTTTTTTGTATATCACAAAGAAATACAATTCTCAAGAGTTATTTTACCTTTTCTGCATCTCTTGAGTTCTATTCTTGGAGATCAAATTTTTGTTTAGTTCTGGTTTTCTTCAGAAACAAATGGAATTCATTTGTTTCATTAAATTCCATCTTCTTCCTGGAAGAAAATGCTCAGCTTAGTGGTAGTTTATTCTTGGCTGCATCCCAAGTTCTTGTGCCTTTTGGAATATCATATTCCAGGCCCTTCTTTCCTTTAATGTAGAGGGCAGCCAGATCTTGGGTGATCCTTATTGTAGGCATCCTGGTATTTAAATGGTTTTTTTTGGCTGCTTGTAAAATTTTTCCTTAATCTGATAGTTCTGAAATTTTGCCACAATATTCCTTGGGGTTTTTATTTTAGGGTTTCTTTCAGAAGGTGTTCGATGAATCTTTCAATGCCTATTTTACCTTCTGATTCTATTACATCTGGGCAGTTCTCTTTGATGATTTCTTGTAAAATAGTATCTAGGCTCTTTTTTCATCATAATTTTCGGAAAGTCCAATAATCCTCAAATTATCTCTCCTAGATCTATTTTCCAAGTCTGTCATTTTTGCAAGTAGATAATTCATGTTTTTCAGTTTGTCATTTTTTGGTTTTGCTTGACTGATTCTTTGCTGTCTCAATGCATCATTAGTTTCAATTTGTTCAGTTCTAATTTTTAAAGAATTATTTTCTTCATTAGCTTTTTTACTTTTTCTGTATATGTCCAATTGAGTTTTTGAATGTATTGTTTTGGTCTGTGGAATTTTTTCCATTTCACTAATTTTTTTTTAGTGAATTATTTTCTTTTCCAATTCACAGATCCTACTTTCTTAGTGTTCTTTGTCTTTTCCAATTCACGGATCCTACTTTTCTTGCGAGTTCTTTGTCTTTTCCAATTCACAAATCCTACTTTCTAGTGAATTCTTTATTTTTCCAATTCACAATTCTTACTTTCCTGAGATTTTTTATTTTTCCAATTCACCAATTTTGTTTCCTGCACTTCCTGAGAATTTTTAACTTTTCCAATTCGTATTTCAGGAAGTTGTTGCTCTTTGTAAGGCTTCTCTTTCCTTTCCCCATTTATCTTCTAACTCTCTTTGAGACTTTTAATGGTCTCTTCTATGAGAGCATTATGTAAAGAGGACAGTCTGATGCATTTTGCTGTTTGAGGTCTCTTCAGGTTTGCTGACCTGCTCTTTTTCTGCATAGAAGCTGTCTATCGTTTTTCATCTTTTTATTCATGTTTTAAAGCCTTTAGGGTAGGTCTCTAGGCAAGGGGTTACCAGCTTCCTCTGCAGAGCAGGGAGAGATGTAAACCGATTTCCGGCTCCAAGGTATGGAGTGCTCAGTGAGAGTTTCCTTCCCCAACAGGAAGTGGATTCAGCACTGGCCGAGCTATCAAACTGCTTAGTAGGGCTGAGTGGATTATCGATTGCCCTCGGCTAGAGACTATGGTGAAAGTGTCACTGCCCCAGGCCGGAGCCTCTTGTGGGACTGTGAGTATTGAGCTGAGCACAGACTGCAGACCGCCTGGAACTCTGCCTCAGTGTCTCTGCCCAATGCAAATCGGCCCTGGAAAGTTCTATGGCTCAAGCCGAGCTCCCCACTGTGCAGAATGGAGGCTAACCTGGCTAGGTCCCTCCTGAGGTGCAGGATCACAACTGCCCCAAGGAAAAGCCCTTACTGCGGGTTGGGCTGCGTTGTGCTGAGATCTGTGCTTTCTCCCTCGGTTTGAGACTCTCCTCGAACCTACTTCTCTCCCTGTCTGCCGATCTCCCCTGGCCCTGAACCAACCTTTTTGGCGAGACTGCAGATTTTCTTCGGCCGTGAGTTGTTCTATTTCTTATCTTTACGAATTGTAGCAGTCAAGACTATTTTTGAGGCTCGATATCATATTGATAAAGAGGGTAAGAGAAGAGCTTAGAAAGTCGCGTGTGTCTTCTCCGCCATCTTGGCTCCGCCCCCCAAATTAGTAGTCTTAAAAATGAAAAGGGAGAACTTTCCACCAAGGAAGAGGAAATTAGAGAAATAATAAGGAGTTATTTTGCTCAACTTTATGCCAATAAATTTGATAACCTAAGTGAAATGGATGACTACCCAAAATATAGACTTCCTAGATTAACAGAGGAGAGTAATTGCTTGAATAGTCCCATTTCAGAAAAAGAAATAGAACAGGCAATTAACAACTCCCTAAGAAAAATCCCAGGACCAGATGGATTTACATGTGAATTTTACCAAACATTTAAAGAACAATTACTAATGCTATATAAATTATTTGATAAAATAGGAATGAAGAGTCCTACCAAATTCCTTCTATGACACAGACATGGTACTGATACCTAAACCAGGTAGGCTGAAAACAGAGAAAGAAAATTATAGACCAATCTCCTAATGAATATTGATGCTAAAATCTTAAATAAGATATTAGCAAAAGACTACAGAAAATCATCTCCAAGATAATACACTATGATCAAGTAGGATTTATACCAGGAATGCAGGGCTGGTTCAATATTAGGAAAACTATCAATATAATTGGCCATGTTAATAACAAATTAACAAAAACCATATGATCATCTCAATAGATGCAGAAAAGCATTTGATAAAATCCAACATCCATTCCTTATTAAAAACACTTGAGAGTATAGGAATAAATGGACTTTTCCTTAAAATAATCAGCAGCATCTATTAAAACCATCAGTAAGCATCATATGTAATGGAGACAAACTGCAACCATTCTAATAAGATCTGGAGGAAACAAGGTTGCACTATCACCGTTACTATTTAATATTGTATTAGAAACGCTAAGCTATAGCAATAAGAGCTGAGAAAGAGATTAAAGGAATAAGAATAGGCAATGAGGAAGCCAATTATCACTCTTTGCCGATGACATGATGATATACTTAGAGAACCCCAGAGATTCTGCTAAAAGTTATTAGAAATAATCCACAACTTTAGCAAAGTTGCTGGTTATAAAATAAACCCACATAAGTCATCAGCATTCTTATAATCACTAACAAATCCAACAGTCAGAGTTACAAGAAATTCCATTTAAAGTAACTACTGATAATATAAAATATTTAGGAATCTATCTGCCAAGGAAAATCAGAACTTATGAGCAAAATTACAGACCACTTTTAACACAAATTAAGTCTGATCTAACCAATTGAAAAATATTAAATGCTCTTGGATAGGGCGAGCAAATATAATAAAGATGACAATATTACCTAAACTAATCTATTTATTTAGCGCTATACCAATCAGACTCAAAAACTATTTTAATGACCTAGAAAAATAACAACAAAGTTCATATGGAAAAACAAAAGGTCAAGAATTTCAAGGAATTAATGAAAAAATCAAATGATGGTGGCTTAGCTGTACCAGATCTAAAACTATACTATAGAGCAGCAGTTACCAAAACTATTTGGTATTGGACTAAGGAATAGATTAGTTGATCAGTGGAATAGATTAGGTTCAAGGATAAAACAGTCAACAAATATAGCAACCTAGTCTTTGACAAACCCAAAGATCCAGCTTTTGGGATAAGAACTTACTGTTTGATAAAATTGGGAAAATTGGAAACTAATATGGCAGAAACTAGGCATTGATCCATACTTAAGCGTACACCAAGATAAGGTCAAAATGGGTTCATGACCTAGGCATAAAGAATGAAATTATTAATAAATTAGAGGAACATAGGATAGTTTACCTCTCAGACCTGTGGAAGGGAAGGTTTTATGACCAAAGCAGAACTAGATCATTACTGATCACAAAATAGAAAATTTCGATTATACCAAACTGAAAAGTTTTGTACAAACAAAACTAATGAGATAAGATTAGAAGGAAGCAATAAACTGGGAAAATATTTTTACAGTCAAAGGTTCTGATAAAGGCCTCACTTCCAAAATATATGAGAATTAACTCTAATTTATAAAATCAAGCCATTCTCCAATTGAAAAATGGTCAAGATATGAACAGACAATTCTCAGATGAAGAAATTGAAAATATTTCTAGTCATATGAAAAGATGCTCCAAGTCATTATTAATCAGAGAAATGCAAATTAAGACAACTCTAAGATACTACTACACACCTGTCAGATTCTAAGATGACAGGAAAAAATAATGATGATTGTTGGAGGGATGTGGGAAAACTGGGACATTGATTCATTGTTGGTGGAGTTGTGAACGAATCCAACCATTTTGGAGAGTAGTTTGGAACTATGCTCAAAAAGTTATCAAACTGTGCATACCCTTTGATCCAGTGCAGTGTTACTACTGGATTATATCCCAAAGAGATTATAAAGAAGGGAAAGGGACCTGTATGTGCACGAATGTTTGTGGCAGCCCTTTTGTAGTGGCTAGAAACTGAAACTGAATGGATGTCCATCAGTTGGAGAATGGCTGAATAAATTGTGGTATATGAAAATTATGGAATATTACTGTTCTGTAAGAAATGACCAACAGGATGATTTCAGAAAGGCCTGGAGAGACTTACACGAACTGATGCTAAGTGAAATGAGCAGGACCAGGAGATCATTATATACTTCAACAACAATACTAGATGAGACCAGTCCTGATGGATCAGGCCATCCTCAGCAACGAGATCAACCAAATCATTTCTAATGGAGCAGTAATGAACTGAACTAGCTATACCCAGAAAAAGAACTCTGGGAGATGACTAAAAACCACTACATTGAATTCCCAGTCCCTATATTTATGCACACCTGCATCTTTGATTTCCTTCACAAGCTAATTGTACAATAATTCAGAGTCTGATTCTTTTTGTACAGCAAAATAATGTTGTGGTCATGTATACTTATTGTGTATCTAAGTTATATTTTAATATATTTAACATCTACTGGTCATCCTGCCATTTAGGGGTGGGGTGGGGGTAAGAGGTGAAAAATTGGAACAAGAGGTTTGGCAATTGTTAATGCTGTAAAGTTACCCATGTATATATATCCTGTAAATTAAAGGCTATTAAAAAAAAAAAAAAAAATAAGTGCATCTCTTAACAGCTTGTTTCTACCATGCTTTCTCCATCTGCTGTGCTCCAGTAGCTACTCTGGTGTATCCCAGGAACTCACCTGTGACTGCTGAATCTTTCAGCTGCTTCATCACTCTCCTACTTCCAACTCTTGGGCAAGTTCTGTTCTATTTGACCAGGTTAAGGAACTAGCTATTATTCTTGCTAGACATGAAGAGAGTTCCCATACAATAATTTGTCTGCTCTCATTTTCTGAAAAAAATATATTCTGATGAAAAAATGAGAAAAATCCCTATTAATGGACATATGGGCAGATATTGTGGATGCAACCTAATTTTTAGCACCTCTGAGCTTTTCTCTTCAAATATGTGGACCCCTTGCTGGGCCTGCCTGGTTTTAGCTCTGATCAAAGAGTGAAGTGATCTCAATGGTGATTGCGATGTTGTGTTATATTAATAAATCTTCCATTATGCCCTGTCCAGCTGGAGACACTTTACCCATTATGTGAGACTGGGGCTAAAAAAGATGCTCTGGCCTAAATTCCAACATCTCTATCTGTGAATTGGCCCATGCTGGGCTCATGTGGCAATGTGTGGGGATAATAAGACAAGTTTGACAAGAGTTTAGAGAGAAAGGACAAAGGATGCCTTCTACCAAAGGACATTGGGGAAATGAATTTATTGTCTCTTATGGGATTGATCTCCTTAGCAATGACTTCTAGATGGAAAAGTCAAGCAAGAAACAGCAAAACAAAAAGATGAGCACACTTTTCAATCACTGATAAACAATTTTAGACCGCCTTTTAAACTTGTCTCTGAAAAGGAAGAATGGAAGAGCTGAACTAATCAGCATTTATCCTTTAAAGATCACTTTGAGGCTTGTAAAGTGTGAAGAATGGTGGACACTGATATTGATGATAAAGATGAGTAGGAAGAGGAGGATGATTATATTATGACAATAATGTGTGTGATGATGACAAGAATTATTGTGCATCAAGGTCTGCAAAGGATTTCATATATTTTTTTTTCATTTCTTGTCTCATTTGATCTTCACAACAACTCTGTGTGATGGGTGCTCTTATTATCCCATTATACAAATGAGTAAACTGAGTCTGAGAGAGACTAAGTGATTTGCTATACATCCAGTACATACCTAAGGTGGGATTTCTTTTCTTTTGTTTGTTTTTTTTTAATTTCAATAGTACTTAATTTTTCCCATTACTTATAAAGATAGTTTTTAACATTCTTCTTGAGTTTCAAATATTTTCTCCCTTCCTTCCTTACCTCCCTTCTCCTCAAGCTGTGAACAATCTGATATGTTATACACATATAATCACATTAAAACTACTTTAAGGCAGGATTTGAAACCAGGATTTTGAGTTCAGCCTGGCCATGTGAAGTTCTCTGCATAGAATGCTTTTTCCCACTCAGAGTCAATGACTAAGTATATTCCCAAGACTTCAGCAATATGTGTGGGCCCAAGAAAGACAACATGACCCGAAGCCTGTTTTTATTACTTCAACATATGGAACGAAGAGTATTCCCATCTGTGATTTCATTCATGTAGGAAAGCCCCCAATGAGGTTATTCCCTCTAGGAATGAAGAAATATCACCTTGCAGATGAGAAAACTGATTATCTGAGAGGCTAGGTCATTCACTGGGGGCCAAAGTCTACTCTTCCTAACAGAGCTCCCAGCAATCTTGCCAGTTTCACGTTCCATGCAAAATGTGAGTAGAACCTTCTCTGTTTCCCAGGTTTCCCATTAGTTTTTTGATCTGAGTCTATTTGAATATGGCTCATTTTATTATTGAACAATCTAATGATTTAAGCAGTGATCCACTTGGAGAAAATGAATCCAGTAAAAACAAAGGAAACCTTAATCTCTGTTATATATGGAAGTACTTAAGGTGTACCTCTACATTCCAAATGATATGTAGACATGTCTGAAGCAGATGGGAAAAAAAATCACCTACTATGTGATAGGCACCTGCTGAATACTTTACAACTATTATCTCATTTGTTCTTCATAACAATCCTGTGAAATAGGAACTATTATGAACCTCATTTTAAAGTAGAGAAAATCGAAGTACAAGGAAATTAATGAACTTTCCTGGGTTTACTAGCAGTTTGCAGTCTTTGAGACTGGATTTGAACTCAGTCCTTTCTGACTCCTAATCCAAGGTGGTCTATCTATTGCATCACCTAGTTGCCTGTAGAGGGGAAAGTCCATTGATGATAAGGAAACAAATGCTGATGGGCAATGATGATGATGATGGTGATGGTGATGGTGATAAGTGATGATGATGAAGCATCAAGAGTGTTAGTCAGAGACGGGAAGTCCTCAATTCAAATCCTTTTTCACAAAATTAGATTGAGAGAAGGCAGGGGGGAGAAACACACACATACACATAACACACAGAGAGACAGAGAGCACAGATAAATAAATAGATAGATGATAGATAAATAGATAAACATATAGATGGATAGACAAAGATGATAGATAAGTAGTGAGCAGATATTTAGATGACAGACAGACAGAAAGATAGATAATAGATAAATAGATGTAGATTGATAGATAAACAGATGGATATTTATTTAGGTGACAGACAGACAGATAGATGATAGATAGATAAAGTACAATGGGAGCATGGCCCATTGAGCTCCATTTTCAGAGCAGAAATGCTGCCAGTTTATATGGAAGAGACTAGGTACCTACTTCTACAAAGGTATCACATAATGATTATGGCCTGCTAATTCTATGGTAGAGAGAGAGATTGATGACCATCTCCAGAGGGTACAGTCTGGGGTATATTCCAAAGGTATTAACTGACCAAATTTTTTGTCCTTCTTTTTTCCTGTTAGAGAGTAGGAAAGAACTGCTGTAAACTTTCAGTGGGGAGAGAAGTCTCAAACCTTTTATTTCCTTATCTTAAATGCTTATGTGATTTATAAGATTTTGACTCTGCTTTTATTGTTTCCATTATATCCAATATTCCTACTTTTTGGTAAAGGAGCGATAGAAATGGATGTGACCTTGTGAATTTGAAAGATCAGAATATCAAGCCTCAGAAATCCAAAATCTGGAGTTTTGGTTAGATGTTTACGGACGGTAAGGTGGGTGGTTTGGCAGCCAAAACTCTTAAGAGTAAAATGCTCGATATATCACAGCTATCAACAGAGATTCAGAGTCACCCATTAACTATGGCTGAATTGCATTTGGATGTAAACTTGATGGGACAAGTGCTTTGATGGGACAAGTAAGGTGAAATAAGATCCCACTCTTCTCAAAACTGGACTCATAGATGGGAGATTTTGAGGGGAAATGTTTTGTAACTTCTTACTATATCTTCAAAGTAAATATTGCTTTTTAAAAATTCATAATTGGGTAAAGGATATTAGGATCTCTAATCACTAATGATTAACACTAGAGAAAACGCATTGAAATGGGGACTTGAGAAAATAGCACTGGAGAAAGCTATCCCTTTGCCTTTCAGAGATACCTTTAGAACCCTCATGGGGAAATATGGCCTTTCTTTGGAAACCCAACTATTGAAATGTGAGTGTGAGTTAGGATAAAGATGATTTAAAGATTCTAAGGACTATGAGAGGAAGAAGAGGGGAAAGACACATTTATCTTTAAGAATTTGAGACCTATGAACAGCTGAGAACCACAGTGGATTGACTACTAGACTTAGAATCAGGAAGATTCATGTTTCATGAGTTGAAATCTGGTTTCAGATGTGTGGCCCTGGGCAAATTATATAATACTGTTTGACTCAGTTCTTCAACTGAAAAAAAAAAAAAAGAGCATTGGAGATGGAAATGGAAAACCACTCTCATATTTTCACCAAGAAATTCCCAATATGGGGTCGAGAATTGGCCATGTCTGAACAACAAAACATTTGTGAGACATACACACATGTGCATACATACATGTGTTTGTGCATATGTATGTGTGTGAGTATATGCAAACCCATACAATACACATTTATATGCAATGTAGAAAAGTATTTTAGGCATACACATGCATGGAAAAATGCATGCCCAAATTTCCTCTTCTTTCCACAGATTCACCCACTCAAAATCCCTCCCAGTGTTTCTGTTGTTACTACTTCAAGTTCATTTCCTGGGTAGCTGACTACTCAAGACAAATAGGGAGACAAACTAAGTATATGATGGAGAAGCAGGTTGATAAGGGCTGAGAGAAAGGATGCCCCCAGTTTCTGGCCCTGTTAATGAAGTCTGCTTATCTGTGTCTCACAGAGAATCATTGTGCCTAGCATTAGAGCTCATCATCTTTTGGATGCCTGAGGTCACCCTGTCCTGATTTGGCAATGTATGGGATTAACTGGTTGTCTTTTAAACATTTGGTTTAGTCATTCAGATGAAAAGGCGGAAAGTGACTTTTTGACCAGAGGATTTATTACTGACTCACCTGATTGAATCAGTCAAAATGGTTAAACATAGTTTCAGAGTTTTTATGGGATGGGGCAAGAGGTGTTTTAATGAAAAGTGAACTTTTCTTTCAATTCCTATGTAATCCTATAAATTAATGGTACTGATTCTAGTACTGAGATCTTTCTCTATCTGTCCTTCTGCTACAGTCAGTAGATCTTCCCCTAAGGCAGATTGAGACCAATCTCTTAGTAAATAATCTTGAAGAATCTTCATGGCCAGAACAAATTAAGAAACAAGTTGATCAAGAGCCTTTTTGAAGATGTCCTAATCAATGCTTGATATGTCATCCATCCAGGGATCTCTCTTCCACCCTGGAAAGGACGTTCAGAACCTGTGCTCTGCCTTCACAATCTTGGAAAACTTGGGTCATCTCCATGTGAAGAGGAGTCAGGGAAGGAGGACTTTAGCAGAGGGACTTTCACCCAAATCTCTTATAATAAAAAAATCAGCCTTCTTCAGATACAATTGGATTCTCCCTAATGATTCTCCTACAACACACCAGCAAGAACTGGATGCAACAGTGCAACCGTGTGGTCTGGTCAGAATAATGTCCAGTTGGACCATATGAGCATTTTTTTGACATTTCATATTTGTAATAATGGGTCATCCAAGTCATCGCTTTTATTTTTTTTCTGCGTTTTTGGCAGAATTAAGAAGTAAAATTTGGGACTCTAAGTCAGAAAAAGTGCTCTCTCTGCTGGTGTCACTTACAGGTTCTGTATCTTGGGCAAGACATCCCATCATCATTTATCAAAACATGATAAAGGCATAAGCCATGATCTCATTTTTATTGGCTGCCATGTTGCAAACCAACTCATTAAACTTGCTATCTTCACAAATCTCCAGGATTATTTTGGTGGCTTGGTTGTTTTGAAAATGAACTGCTCTCTAGCCATGTTTCCTCGCTTTTGTCCAATTTTTCTGTTATTAACTTCAAGAGTTGACATCTATTCTTTATGTATTTTACTTTTTCAAGCCAACATTATATTAGAAACTTTTCAGTTGCCTGATTTTTGTCAGCTAATTTATTAGCTATCTCTGCCAGCTTCCTATCAACCCTAACTTTCATAAGGATATCATTTGAACTTTCATGTAAGTCATTGGTAATATAAGCGTTAGATCAACCATGTGGAACTGTTTAATCGTCTTTGTTCTTGTAAAATGGGTCCTGTTCTACTGAACCTCTTATAAAATCAGATCTCATTAATATATTCTTTCCTATTTCAACCCAGTAGTTGTCAGGCTTGACTTTCACTTTAAAAGATCATATTTCCCTTGTCCTAGTTTGGATATTGTTTGTGCTTACTCGGTTCCTGAAGCATCCCCTGCATGATATTCTCTCAAAATGCAAAGGATGGCAATATGAATACAGCCTCACAAAGGGAACCATTCAACAGCAAACAGATAAGTAAAAGAGAAGAGCTTTTGGAAATTCATATTAGTTTTTGGAGTAAAAAATGTATTCTGAGAAGCCCAGAGGATTAGCCTTTCAGATGCCTCACATACATTCTAAGATTGTTCCTGAAATGTCCCTGATGAAAGTAGCTTTGTTCCCAGTGACGTCTTTAGCTGATTTGGGGAGAATCACAAGAGCAATAAAAACACTCACTGGATGCAGAACACTGGGCTAACTCAGGCAGTTAATAATAATTCAGTCAACACATATTAAGCATCTCCTATTTGCCAAGTGTCTTGCTAATCCATAGTCATGAGGTAAAAGACAACCCTGTTCTTAAGGAGCTTACAATCTAATGGGGAAAACAATATGTAAATGATTATGGACCTACAAGCTATAAACAGGATTAGTTAAAAATAGTAAAGAGAGCAGCACTAGAATTAAGAGAAATGAGGAAAGGTTTCTGTAGAATATGAGAGTTTAACTAAAATATGAAAGAACCCAGGGATACCAGAATTGGGAAAATGAGAGAGCATAGTTCATTTCTGGAGAATAGGCAAAGAAATAATGAGCGTTTCAAGATAGTGTATGAGGAGGCCAGTGTCCCTGGATGTGAGAATACAAGCGTAAGGTATAAGAACACTTGAAAGTTAGGAAGAAGCCAGGTGATAAAGGGCTTTGAATACCAAACAGAAGATTGTGTATTTAATCCTGGAAGCTCCAGGGAGCTAATGGTATTTAGTGATCAGGGAGAGTGACATAGTCAGAAATGCAGTTCAGAGAAATCACTTTGGCAGTTGAGTGGAAGATGAGCTGAATGAGGAGACACTTGTGACAGGGAGATCAAAAGGCAAGTGATTGCAATTTTGCATGGGGGTTGAGGAGAGAGCGAGAGAGCGAGAGAGTGAGAGAGCGAGAGAGCGAGAGAGAGAGAGAGAGAGAGAGACAAAGATGGGACGGAGCCAAAGAGAGACACACACAGAGAGAAAGGTGAGACACAGACAGAGACAGAGTAGTGAAGATACAAGGATAACACATAGATTGTAAAGCCAAGTTTCTGAAACCTTGTGATGTCCTTGACAATAACAGAGAAGAGATAATATATTTAATAGATTCTAGAAAAGATAACATGATATGTTTAGATGATCCCTTCCCTCTGTCAGCTAGTGATACAATGGATAGAGCACCTAGAGTTAGGAAGGAATGCCTTTAAATCTAGCCTAAGAGAATTCCTAGCTGTGGGATCATGGGCAAGTCACCTCACCCTGTCTGCCTCATTTCCTCATCTGTAAAATGAGCGGGAAAAAGAAATGGCAAATCACTCCAATATCTTTGCCAAGAAATCCCCATGGGGATCACAAAGAGTCAGAAATAATTGAAATAGACGAAGCACATCAATGAACCCATCAGCCGATGATCTTAGTCGAGCTGGGATCTAGGCAAAACTATCTTGAACTCTTTAAACTAAATTCTTACATTATGGTAACTCAGGGTGGGAGAGGAAACGATCTGAAATGGCCTGTTTTTAATCTGAGATGGTAATTTAGGGAACTTTTATATCTTCAACAATTTGAGGCAGCCCCCCCACCCCAGGTCTCCAAGTTTCCCAAATTGCTTAGTTCAGAGAAAATTGTGGGAATTTTGTGAACCAAACATCAGGTAAAATTAACTGCATTTCAAAACCTAAGTTTCATTTTCCTGTTAAGTTCCACTTGCTTGCTAATTATGAGAATTGAGTGACATCTTGTCACATCCACAAAAGTTAACTTGCTATTCCCCATTCCCATCTCTCAAAACTCATTTCCTACCCTCAACTTGGAAAGCCCCCAATATTTCCTCCAATTCAAAATCAGATGACCTAATCTTTTATCCTGGTTCATATCTCATTATTTAATATCTTTTAATGCATGAAAATCTGTCCTCACCTTTATTCATGGTCCAGTGCCTAAGTGAGGGACCCTGATTTTGATTTTTTGTGCCTGCCCTATGAATAAATCGATATGCTTTCGAATCGAAGCTCAACTTTTTTCCTCAGTTATTTCAGATTTCAGGCATCCCAGTTCTAGAGTAAAACAGACTGTAGCACATGGAAACAATTAGCCTAGTTCACCTCAGCCCCTCTTCACTATTAATACAGATAATCACAGCTGCAGTTTTTGTATGACCATCTGCACTAATTGTTAAGAACAGCCCTTGCGAAGATATGCTGAATAATTTTTGTTTATTACTACCCAAATTTTTGACTCCCCTCACTGACTGATCCATTCCAATGTAGCATTTTCTTGGGAGGGAGAATCAATCCTCCAAACTCATGTTCTCTGATATCCCATCTTTTGAGGCAGGATGGTGTCTGTAGAAACACAACTTTCTCTCATATGTAATAGTCTCTCTGAGCTCTAAATCCCTGAAGGTTATACATACTGTAATTTCTCCAACTTCCCAGGGGCACCTTCTTCTACATATAAATAGAAATTTCTCCCTTTCTTTCTTCTTATTTCAATTCATGTCTTCACTGTATCACTTACTCTCCTCTAACCTTCTTCTGAGAGATTACAGCAATTATTTCCCCCTTATTTCTCTTTGATTTGATCAAGGCACAACCCACATACCTCTTCATCTCCTTTCTCCCTTATCTGCTTTTATGTGTCCTTCCCATTTTGCAGTTTAGTTTCTCAATAACATGGATTCACCTGCAGGCAGAGCATTGGTAGTTTTGTCTCTGAGTTTTCAGATCTATTTCTCCACCATCACTTCTATTTATGTTCTACTTTTGGTCTTTTTTTTTTTTATTGTGAACTTCTAGAAGGAAATTTCTTCCTGGCCCTTCTGTTATTTATTTTCTTTCTCTAGTTCACATTTAACTCCAGAGATGTTTTCTTTTTTCTAATTTTTCTTCCCTTTTTTCTGGACTACTTTATGTCATTATTTATGCTTCCCCAATAGCTGTATTTATGCACCTTTATTGTGTTTCTTTTGTTCACAAATTAAACCATCTATTTTCATTTCTGTAGAGATGCTTCAAAAATTTCCCTTTCATTAGCTACTCATGCATTTATTGAAGGCTGGGGGCAAATTTGCAGAGGATGTCACCTTGGCTTGTATCTTGAACTACTTTGCCTTTCAGTGCACATTATTTCATTTATTTTTGTACTGCTCAATAGACTTCTTAATGTCTTATCTTACAAAGACAGCTGTAATTATTTTACCTTTCACACATAATCATTATTTTTGAGTTTTAAGTTGCTTTGAGTGGAATTTTGAGAGTTGAGCCCTGATTTTTTTTTTCTAATCCTCCATCTTGTTGCTCACATCAGCATTCAGGTTCTCCATGGTTTATACCAATCACTAGATGAACAATATCGTTTTAAGGCTTAATATCAGTAAGAGAATCCAATTATAAGACACCTAGCCAGTCTCAGACCATATCATACCTCATCTAATTTTCCAAAAGGACACAAAGACTAAGGTTAAGTATCCCAACACAAAATTTTTTCATCTCTTGCTCCAGTTGTGAGAATAATGATCACATCATTGCTAGGGAATTGGGAAAGGTGGCAATCTGCTGTCTATGGTCCAATCCACAACTCTGTAGCTTCCTAGATAAATCTTCCCTTCTTTTGATACAATTCTCTATGCAAGTTCAAGCTTCTCCTAGAATCTAGCTTACTTTTCATTGCCCTAGATTAGTCTTTAAGATTCTATGCAAAGAACAAGTAACAATTCAAGTTTGGAGAGGGAGTTTATCTACAGAGAGGAATGAATTTACAAATCTAGGGGTAAAGAATACAAGTTTCCTGAAGGCAAAAGCTATTTCATTTTTAGTTTTATATCCCTAGCATCTGCATGAAGGCACAGAACACCTGACACACAGAGGGAGCTTAACAAAGGGTTGATTAGTGGATGATTGGCACTTTTCTCCATTTTGAATCCTACTACTATGTAAAACTGCTCAACAAATAGAAATTTCATATTCATGAGATGTCTCCATAGGAAGGGACTTCAGTCGTGAACTAGTCCAGCTCATACTTACCCAGATATTCTCGCTAAAATATTAAGGACCCATAGTTCTCAAAATTCTGGGGAAGAACTCCCATAAGAGGGGGCACACATTTTCTTATGGAACCTGGCAAAAAAGTCCAGTTCCTCTTCCATGTGACAGCTTTCTTACAATCACATCTGTTGAGTCATTTTCTTATTTTAATTTATTCCATTTAAAAATAAGTTATTGAGTTTCTACTATTTTCAAAGCACTGTATTGAGCAATGAAGACAACAAGACAAAATTACAAATAGTTCCTAAATTCAAGGATCTTAGATCCAACTGAGAGAGGAAAGAAACATAGATTAAAAAATGTAATCTGCAGACTGAGCATAGGAAAAAAGCCCTGATCCATTGGCCCAACATGGTATCTACTGTATTCTCTGCCATTGAAAGGGGGTAGTCTCCTTGATTGTCGATGATTTTAAGCCTTGTAAGAGTGGGCCATTCACTCCTTTTCAGCTGTGTTCGCTTTTGTATCCACTGTCTTCTGTCTTTTTTTGGCATCTAGTGTGACCAAGTGAAAGAGAAGAACTTGCCTTTCCCTGCTCTCTCTCTTGTAGACCAGCTATGAATTTTTTTTTTGGTAAAAGATAATCTTACTTTTAGTGGGTAATGGAACTAGGCTGAAAGAATTTTCCCTCCTACAACTAAGGGAATGCTATTCATGGGGGCCAGAGCCATCTAGCCTATCTCAATTCCTTTAAGGGCACTAGAAGACTCTAGCAGGAGATTGAAATGTAACATAGCTTCCCTTCCAGGAAGTGAGGACCACAGAAGTTACCAAATGCAAATGCAGATGAAATGATTTCAAGAGAAAGGGTCCTAATAGCTGGGCAAGGGTCTGTATCATCAAGGGAAGTTTTGTGTAGGAGTTGACATTTTAAAAGAAAAGCTTTACCTCCAATGGAAAAATCACCAACTTGCATGATCACTTTTACATTTGGTGAGCCAGAGCCTATAATCAGTCCCAAAGTTTGTGCGATACAGACTCTTAATGGGAAAGGAGCGTAGGTGCTTTCTCTCTCTCACCGAGGAAGTCCATGCTGATTTCCAGCTAAATAGTCCATACTGTATCTGTAAGTCCAGTAATGCTTTTATCACAGCAGGGCGAATTCCTCCTGTCAAAATTGGCACCAATTATGCAAATTAAATTTGAAGGATTCATTAGCTAGATGGTAATTGGTTTAACGTGCATTAAAGAAATGATATACAAATTTTGCTTTCAAGAAAATCACTTTTCCTTTTCAAAATAACCTTTAAAAGGCTACATGATGAATGAGAAAGAAGCCAAGATTTCAGAAATATTCTTTTTCATGGATGTTTAATGGACCCAATGTGTACTCTCTTTCAATGATGAATTTTTAAAGCCTTTCTTTTTTTATGTCCCCATACAATACTAATAGCTGTAGGATTACATTATCTGTGAGCATTTCTCAGATGTGGCACATTACTTTTTTATAAACTGATGGGGGATCTTATTTTCAATCCAGTCAAGTCAAGAAGCACTAAGCACCCACTATGTGCCTGATGTATAGTATAAGAGACAGCACATCTTAGGGGAAACAGAATGAGTTGAGAATCAAGAAAGCTTAGTTTCCTATAAAACTCTCACCTTCCCTAGCTTTTCAAAGGTGTAATGGCCCTACTATACACTACTTGGTACTGAAAAAAATATTTATTAAGTGGCTTATAAAATAATGAATACTAAACGAGGTAACACTTAAAATGTTAAGTGCCTAGGGGAAAAAATGTATTTGAAGTCAGGACACTAGTTTAAATCTTGTCTCATCCAAGTATTGGCCTTGAACTTGACAAATTCGAACTTACTTGTCTAGGTCTCAGTTTCCTCATTTATAAAATGAGAAGTTGAATGAAATTATTTTCCTTTTAAATTTCTATAAGATGAACCTTAAAGGAAGACTAATATTTAAAAAACTAAGATTGATAATGGGATATAGTGAAAAGACCTGCCTAGAATCAGTTATCTAGAGAATGTATATACTGGAAAAATATTTAAACATGCCATTAGATAGTAAGAAGTAATGCATCCGGGAAAAGAAGAATGAAGAGTGATTGAAGGAAGATCTCATATGATAAATTTATATATATATACATATATATATGTATATAATAAAACCAATGCTCAAATATATGTACACATGTGTATAATATATGTATATATTATATATGTATTATATACATATATATATAAACATGAGATAAATACATTAAAACATATAAACATATTAAAAATTAATATAACAAAAAAGATCTAAATAACAATTTGAGGCAATCATAAAAGATATCACAAAGCTATGGAAGAATAATTACTAAATCAATTATAAAGATAATTGCAATAGATTTTCAAATGAAGGAGGGATCTTTTCAGGCCTGCATAAACTCAGAAACCTCAACCAAAGATGTCTGACTGACTAGAGCTAAATCTTTAAGTTTACCAGTGTATTGATACTCAATAATTTCCATGACTTCCAAATGCACCACCCTGTAGCTAATGTAATAAAAAGCCACCTTGACAGTGGATTTGCTGATTCTAAGGTGATATATGTGACATTGTGACCCATATCCAAAGCCTTTCTGGATGAACACAATAGGCCAGAGATGATCATAAATTGACAGAGAATCTTGAATCACCTCTTTGTTGAATGAGTTATGGAAGGCAGGATGGTAGTGCAATTGGTTCTTAAATGAAAAAAAAAATGATGAAAATTACATTATAGGAAGGGAAAGAGAATAAAAAGCTGAGAATTAGCAAAATATTTTGAAATGGTTTCCAGGGGACACTGGCCCTGTTTAATATTTTTATTAATGATTTGATCTAATTTGCAGGTGACACAAGGCTAGTAAAAAAAATACCTGTCATATAGGATATAATCCTATACGATAGGATTATACAGTCAGAATTCAGAAGTATTTTGCTAGGTTATAGAAATTGGACAGAATATAAGATAAAATTTGAAGACAACAATAAATTATTATGGGACTTCCAGGGGTGGAGCCAAGATGGTGAAGTGAAGCCAGGAATCTGCTCAAGCCCTCCCAGTTTTCCTCAAAACCCACATAAAACCAAGCCTCAAATATATAATTTAACTGAATGAAATCATTCTCCAACTCAAGATAAACTGAAAAAATATCAAGAAAGGTCAGTCTCACTGGGGTGTAAAGGGTTTTCAGGTCAGCTCAAATAGGCTCTGGGAAAGTCCGTGAGAGGGTTTTAACCTTAACCACAGAAAATCAGCAACTAAGATCCTTAGTCCTGACTCAGTAGAAGAGCAGATTAGTGGGGCAGCTTCCAGTCCTAGCTCAGAAGGCAAACTATGGGAAGCTAGGCTTTTTCCTCAAAATAACAGACAAAGCTACCCCCTACAAACATAAGGAAGCCCTGTGCTCAAAGCCAAGGCTCAGAGCAGCACAGCACAGGACATTTAGAACAGTGTCTCCTTTACCCCAGAGTAGAGCTCCAACTTAAATGTTTTAAAAAGGAAATACTAAGAAAAGAAAAAGGAAAAAATGAGCAGGAAACATAAAAGAATCTCAATCATAGACAAATCAGGTACCCTGGTGACAGGGCAGAACAAAACACAAACTCAGAAGAGGACAAAGTGTGCACAAAAGAGTGATATGAATTGGTCTCAGGCTCAATGGGGGAATCGGTCTTGGAAATGCTCATGAAATACTTAAAAAGACAAATAAGAGAGAGAGAAGAGGAAATGAGAAAAGAAATGAGAGGTGTGCATGAGACAGTTAACAATTGAAAAAAAGAAGGGGGAAAATTGAGGTAACAATACCTTCAAAAGTAGAATTAACCAAATAGAAAAAAAAAAAAAAAAAAGAGATATCAAAACTAACTAAAGAAAATCACCCATTAAAATCTAGAACAGGACAAATGGAAGCTAATGACTCTGTGAGCCATCAAGAATCAGTCAAACAAACTAAACAAAATGGAAGAAAATATGAAATACCTCATTGGAAAAACAGCTAACCTGGAAAATAGATTCAGAAGAGACAATTTAAAAATTATTGACCTACCTCAAGGCCATGACCAAAAAAAAAGAATCTGAATAACATATTTCAAGGCACAATTAAGTAGAACTGCCCTGAGATTCTAAAAACTTATTGGGAATTATGCATTGAAAAAATCCATGGATCACCTTTGGAAAGAGATCCCACAGGGAAAACCCCAAGGAACATTTCTGCGGAACTCTGGAACTACAACCTCAAAGGGGAAAAAAAAAAACCTCAGGGGTTTTAAACATAGGGGACTCTAGTGTTTGTAGGGGTTAGTTTTGAATATTCGTTTAAGGCAGTGGTTCTCAAACTTTTGTTTTCAGTATCTTTATTCTATTAAAAATTATTGAGGATCTCTCCAAAGCATTTTTGTTTATCTGGATTATATTTATAGACATTTAACATATTTGGAAATAAAACTACTTTTGAATTTGTAGACCCTCTAAAAGGGTTTCAGAGATCCCCAGGATTCTCTAGACCATACTTTGAGAAACACCGATTTAAGGAAACAGCCTGTCAGACCAAAAAAACAAACAAACAAACAAACAAAAAATTCAAATATCAAGAAGTAACAGTCAAAAAGTTGCTGGGAAAATTGGAAATTAGTATGGCAGAAACTAGATTGACCCACACTTAACACCGTACACCAAGATAAGGTCAAAATAGGTTCATGATCTAGGCATAAAGAATGAGATTATAAACAAATTGGAAGAGCATAGGATAGTTTACCTCTCAGACCTGTGGAAGAGGAAGGAATTTATGACCAAAGAAGAACTAGAGATCACTATTGACTGCAAAATAGAAAATGTTAATTATATCAAATTGAAAAGTGTTTGTACAAACAAAACTAATGCAGGCAAGATTAGAAGGGAAACAATAAACTGGGAAAACATTTTTACAATCAAAGGTTCTTATAAAGGCCTCATTTCCAACATATATAGAGAATTGACTCTAATTTATAAGAAATCAAGGCTTTCTCCAATTGGTAAATGGTCAAAGGATATGAACAGACAATTCTCAGATGAAGAAATTAAAACTATTTCTAGCCATATGAAAATATGCTCCAAATCATTATTAATCAGAGAAATGCAAATTAAGACAACTCTGAGATACCACTACACACCTATCAGATTGTCTAGAATGACAGGGAAAGATAACACGGAATGTTGGAGGGGATGTGGGAAAATAGGGACACTGATACATTGTTGGTGGAATTGTGAACACATCCAGTCATTCTGTAGAGTGATTTGGAACTATGATCAAAAAGTTATCAAACTGTGCATACCCTTTGATCCAGCAGTGTTTCTACTAGGCTTAGACTCCAAAGAGATACTAAAGAAGGGAAAGGGACCTGTATGTACCAAAATGTTTGTGGCAGGCCTGTTTGTAGTGGCTAAAAGCTGGAAAATGAATGGATGCCCATCAGTCAAGATTACCCAGGATCTGGCAGCTTCTATATAATCCTTTATTGTAGAATACTATATTCTGGAAGGCAAAGGACCTGAGATTACAACCAGTAATTAATTATCCAGCTCGACTGAGCATCATCTTTCTGGGAAGGAGATGGAGCTTCAATGAAGTAAGAGACTTCCACTCATTTATATTGAAAAAAAAACAGGACTGAATAGAAAACAGGACTCAAAAGATGTGTAGAAAAGTAAACAGGAAAATTATATATACACATATATAGATAAGATAAGATAAGGTAGTGGGTGCAGTGGGTAAAAAACAGGACTAAGGACTGTGTGGTGAGAACAAAAGTATATACAAGGGAGAAAATAGGATAGAGGGAAATATAGAGCTGGTAATTATAACTGTAAATGTGAATGGTATGAAGTCTCCCATAAAATGGAAATGGATAGCAGAGTGAATTAAAAAATAGAATCCCTCAATATGTTTACAAGAAATAGAGTTGACACAGAGAGATATATATGAAGTAAATGTAAAAGACTGGAACAGAATCTATTATGCTTCAGCTGAAGTTAAAAAAAAAAACTGATAGCAATTATGAAATCAGATAAAGCAAAGATAAAAATTGATCTTATTAAAAGAAATAAGGAAGAAAAGCACATTTTGATAAAGGGTACCATAAATAATGAAATAGTAAGCTAAATGTGTATGCACTAAATGATGGAGCAGGCAAATTCGTAGAGAAGCTTTTAAGCCTGTTAGAGGAAGAAATAGCAAAACTGGCTAGTGAGGGAGTTCAAATTTTCTCTCTCAGAATCAGGCAGACATAACCACAAAATAAACAATAAAGAAACTAGAGAAGTTAATAGGATCCTAGGAAACTTAGACATGATAGATCTCTGGAGAAAACTGAATCGGGACAGAAAAGAATACACCTTTTTCAAGGCAGTACATGGCAGCTTCACAAAAATCGACCATGTATTAGGGCATGAAAAACTTCACAATCAAATGTAGAAAGGCAGAAATCGTATATGCTTCCTTTTCAGACCACAATGAAACAAAAAGTATATTCAGTAAAGGGCCAGGGGAAGATAGAGTAAAAACTAATTGGAAATTAAATAAATGCAATTGTAAAGAATCAGTGGGTTAAACAAAAAAAATCACACAACAAGCCATAATGTCACCCAAGAGAATGACAATAATTAAACATATCAAAACTTATACGATGTAACCAAAGCAGTTCTTAGGGAAAATTTTATATCTCTAAATTGCTACATGAATAAAATAGAAAAAGAGATCAAATAAATGGGGCATGAACCTAAAAAAAGCTAGAAAAAGAACAAATTAAAACCCCGCAATTAAATACCAAATTAGAAATTCTGAAACACAAAGGAGAGATGAATAAAATTGAAATTAAGAAAACTTTTAAACTAATAAAACACAAAGGAGAGATGAATAAAATTGAAATTAAGAAAACTATTGAACTAATAACTGAACAATTAAATGAACTAAATGGTTTTATGTAAAAACAAAGAAAATTGATAAACCTTTGGCTAATTTGCTTAGAAAAGGTAAAGAAAAAATGAATTACCAACATCAAAAATTAAAAAGGGGAACTTAACACTAATGAAAAAGAAATTAAAGCAACAATTAGGAGCTATTTTGCCCAATGGAAAAGCAGCAAGTCTGACAATCTAATCAAAATGGATTAATATTTATAAAAATATGAATTATCGAGATCAACAGAAAATGAAATAGATTACTTGAATAGTCCCATTTTAGAAAAAGAAATTGAATAAGCCGTTAATGAACTCTCTAAGAAAGAATCTCCAAGGACAGATGGATTTAAAAGTCAATTCTACCAGACATTTAAAGAACAATACCACATATGTAAAGCACTTAGAAAAAATAGATAAAGGAGTACTGCCAAATTCCTTCTATATAGTGATACCTAAATCAGGAAGAGCCAAAACAGAGAAAGAAAATTACAGACCAATCTCCCTAATAAATATTGATGCAAAAAATTTAAATAAAATTTTAGCAAAAAGATTGCAGCATTTTATTACCAGGATAATACACTATGACCAAGTGGAATTTATACCAGGAATGCAGGGCTCATTCAATATCAGTAAAACTATTACCATAATTGATCATATCAGTAACAAAACCAACAGATGTCATGATAATCTAAATAGATGCAGACAAAGCTTTTGACAAAATACAGCATTTATTCCTACTAAAAACAATAGAGAGGATAGTGATAAAGGGAGCTTTCCTTATCTATGTAAAACCAACAGCAAGCATTATTTGTAATGGGGAGAAGCTGGATGCATTTCCAATAAGATCAGCAGTGAAACAAGGATGCTGATTATCTGAGCTGAATGAAATTAATGATTATCTGAGCTGAATGAAATTAATTATCTCAGCTTAATTATCATTCAGCATAATTGCTTTAGCAATAAGAAAAGAAAAGGAAATTGGGGCAGCTAGATGGCACAGTGGATAAAGCACCAACCTTGAAGTCAGGAGGACCTGAATTCAAATCTGATCTCAGACACTTAATACTTCCTAGCTGTGTGACTCTGGGCAAGTCACTTAATCATAATTGCCTCGGGGGGGGGGGGGCGGGAGGGGAAATAATTAGAATAGGCAATGAGGAAATAAAATTATCACTCTTTCAAAATGAAATGATGATATACTTAGAGAATCATCCAAAAGCCTACTGCAAACAATTCATAGCTTTACCAAAGTTGCAGGCTACAAAATAAATCCACACAAATCATCAGCATTTCGATATATTACTGAAAAAGCCCTAAACAAAAAATATAAAGAGACATTCCATTTAAAATTACTGTAAACAAAATAAAATATTTGGGGGTCTACCTGCCAAGACAAATCCTAGAATTTGGTTTAGAAAACATTTCTCACACAAATAAAATTAGATCTAAACATTTGGAAAAATATGAATTGCTCATGGGTAGGCTGGGCTAGCTAGTATAATAAAAATGACAAATGTAACTAAATTGGTATACTTTTTCAATGGCATACCAAACTCCCCAAATTATTTTGCAGAACTAGAAAAAAATAATAACAAAATTCATCTGGAAGAATAAAAGGGCAAGAATATCAAGGGATTTAATGGAAAAAGTACAAAGGATGTTGATTTAGCATCACCAAATTAAAACTATATTATAAAATAGCAATCATCAAAACCATTTGTTACTGGTTAAGAAACAGAGTGGTGGATCAGTAGAATAGATTGGATAGATATACATCACACAATAATCAAGACCTAGCATTTGATACACGCTCCCCCCCCCCCCCAAAAAAAAAAAAAAACCTCCAGCTTTTTTTGGGAAACAAAAAGAACTCACTGTTTGACAAAAATGCTGGGAAAATTAGAAAATAATATGTCAGAAACTCAGCATAGACCTACATCTCACACCCTATGCGAAAATAAGCTTGAAATGGCACATGATTTAAGCATAAAGGATGATAACATAAAGAAATTAGAAGTGTAAGGAATAATTTACCCATCAGATCTTTGGTGAAGGGAGGAATTTGTGAAAAAAAATGAATTAGAATACATTATGAAAGGCAAAATGGACAACTTTGATTACATGAAATTTAAAAAAATACACAAACAAATCAAGAAGAACACGATTAAAAAGGGAAGTACAAAGCTGGGAAAATCCTTATAGCCAGTGTTTCTGATAAAGGTTTCTTTTCCAAAATATATAAAGACTTTAGACAGAAAATGCCATCTGCATCCAGAAAAAACAAAATATAACAAAACAAAACAAAATAAATGAGACAGTGTAAATCAACACATGCTATGTGTACTTCTTTTTTTCATTTTTTTAATCTCTCCCATTGTTTTTCCTTGTTACTCTGATTTTTCTTTCCCAACATGATTCATAAAGTAATGCATATTAAAAATAAATAAATTTACTAGAAAAAAATAAATTATATACTTGTCTTCAAAAAAATCATTATCACAGGTACAAGCTGGGGCATAATTAGCAGCTTGATAAAAAAACCTAAGGGTATTTCTAGACTGCACATTAATTATGTCAACAGTCATGGGGCATTGAAGAAAGTTAGTACGATCTTAGGATACTTTAAACAAAGTTTATATTTAAGTAATGAGGAGGTAATGGTTCTTTTTCTGGTCTGAACACAACTGGAATATTTTGTTTAGTTCTATCTACCTCATATTAAGAGTAGAAATGACTAAATAGGGAATAGGATATTAATATTCCTTGAGTCAGTGTCAGAGAGGATTTGTTTAAGGAGCTAAAGATGTATTGCCTGGAAAACAGAGCCTTAAGATTAAGCTGCAAGAGCTGTATTCTTGTATTTACCAATATAAGATATGGAAGAAAAATTAGACTTATTTTCTTTGATCCCAGATGGCATATTTAGCTAAATTATTATTTATTATATAAACTACATGAATTAAATAATATAAATATCACAATTTTATAGTATAAATTAATGTTAAATAAATATATTATATAAATTAGTTAAAGATCCTAAGAAACAAATTTATCAAGATATCGAGAAACAATAAGGTCTTCTTAACTATTAAGGTTTTCCAAAAAATAGCCCTGGTGAGTCTCATTGGAGGTCTTCAAGCAATTCCTAAATGACCACTTATTAGCTTGGAGGGGATTCATTTTTTTCAGGCATCGATTGTACTAGATGGGGGATAAAGGCAGGTATTCTAGCTATGAAATGTGATTGTGCGTAAATTCTCAGTTTGGATACTATTGGGGAAGAGTAAGTTAGATGAATATCAGGAGATAAGGCTGAAGGAAGATGGAGAATATCAGGATCAATAATTTGGATTTGAATTGAGAAATAATAAATAGAGAGATGGAGTTATGAGAACAGGGAAGCAATGATGGGGTCAATGTTTTAGGAAGAATAATCAGGTAGCAGACAAGATCAGAAAGTGAAAAGATTGGGGTGATCTACTAGATTATTACAAAAACAAGGTCTGGGGGAAGGAGCCCTGGACTAGTTTAGCAAGGGAAATGGATTTAGGCCAATTCCACTAATACTCAATAAGCACCTACTATGTTCCAGGCACCAAGCAGCTGGAGATATAAAAAGAAAAAAATGAATCATTTCTGCTCTCAATGAATTAAAATTCTACTGTCATTAAAAAGAGTCACTGAGAGATATTATTGAGAAAGAATCTACAGGGTTTAGTGAGTGAACATGAGACAAAAAGAGGGTCAAAGATAACTACAGGGTTTTCATTTATTTTGAAAAGTCTTTGAAATATTGTGCAGAAATAATGAAGAAATCAAGATTGTAGAAATATCCCTTCTTTTTAGGATTGACAGTCATTTAATGTATTCATAGCTAACTTCCTTTTCATGATATCTTTTTTATGGCCCAGAATACAAATAGAATTGGAATTTTTTATTTAAAAAATTCAGGAAATTGGGAAGGAAAAAAAATGGCTTAGCAACAGCTGGATGGTTCAGTGGATACAGCACCAGCCATGGATTCAGGAGGACCTGAGGTTAAATTTGGCCTCAGACACTTAATACTTACTAGCTATGTGATCTTGGGTAAATTATTTAACTCCATTTGCTTCACAAAAAAGAGAAAGAAAGAAAGAAAGAAGAAAGAAAGAAAGAAAGAGAGAGAGAGAGAGAGAGAGAGAGAGAGAGAGAGAAAGAAAGAAAGAAAGAAAGAAAGAAAGAAAGAAAGAAAGAAAGAAAGAAAGAAAGAAAGAAAGAAAGAAAAAGAAAAGAAAAGAAAAGAAAAGAAAAAAAAAGAAAAAGATGGCTTGAGGAAGGAAATGATTTAGCTGTCTTCCTCTATCAATTTATTGATTCAATATGCATTTATTAAGAATCTATTATGTTTTAGCCACTGTGACTCATTCTGCGCAGGATTAGACAGACTTTCCTCTAATTGTTTAATCTTTAAAGCTCTCTCTCTGCTCCTGTCTGGTCTTTCCAAAATTATTACCCATCACTCCCCTTCACATTCTCTGTGCTCCAGCCAGACTCACCTTTCTCCTTCTCCATATTCTATTTCTCTTCTTGAATGCTCCCCATATACATTCTTCTTTTCTCCATTTTTTGCATTTCCTGGTGACTCAACTCATGGGAGACCTTTGTTGATCCCCTTCCTTGTACAAGATAGCATTCCTCCCTTCCACTCTGCAGCTACCTTATAAATGTATTTATTATATCACCTTTTAGACCACAGTCTTATTTGAAGGCAAGGACTGTTTCATTTCTGTTCTGATATCTCTACTAATTTGAACAATGCTTAAACCACTGTAGTGTTTAAAAAAATATTGGCTAATAGATCAATAGATTGGAGTGATGAAGAACAAAATTCTCTGTAGCACTTTGGATAGTGATAGATGAATAGTCAGGAAAACTGGAGTTCAAATCCAGCTTCAGATATTTATAAGCTGTCTGATTCTAGGAAAGTTACTTAACTTGTGTTTGCCTCAATTTCTTCATCTGTAAAATAGGGATAATAATATCTACCTCTCAAGTTAATTATGAGGACCAAATGAAATAAGAATTGCAAAGCACTTCCACATACTTGGCCCATATTAAGCATCATATTAATATTAACTATTCCATAAGAAGCAACATGAGATAATGGGGTGAGACCTGGTCTTGTTTCAAGAGACCTTAGATCCAATCGCACTCTTTGATACTTGCTGTGTGACCCAAAGAGGGTAACAATGTCCCAATGACCCCAAATCCCTATCTAAGGCTCAAAGTTTCAGACAAATTGAAAACCTACAGGGGGTTTTTACCCCAGAGAATTTCCATGGAATTAAAAGGATAGGACTGGATTGTTCCATCTCCACCACCACCCCCCCCGCCCCATCACACAAAACTGTTTTAGAGATAAGCAGAACAAACTAGGAGCGAAAGAGTAAAGTCTTCACTGATGATGAGGTCAGAGGTAGAAGAGACCTCACATTTTACATTTGTGGAAATTGAGACAGAGATAGTTGAAGTGGCTTGCCCAAAAATATAGGGGGATCAAATAGCTGAGATGGGAATAGAGTGATAGTTCTCTGGCTTTAAATTCACTATTCTTCCCACTAGTCCATAACTTTCCATGATCATAAAGATATGCTTTCCTATAGATACAATTTCCTGAAATTATAGGAAAAATGAAAGGATAAATGAGGAGATGAGTTGTGTTGAGGTGAAATGAGATTTAGTTGGAGATCTGGAAAGAATGCCTCAATAAAATAAGAGGTAAGGTTGTCATCTGTAACAGGTACTTGGGGAGAGGAGATAAAAAATGGAAAAAAAGAGGCTGGGACATACAGTACGAATAATGAGCCAGGAAATCAATGAGGGATAAAAAAGACAGATGCCAAACAGCATCAATGGCCAAGTTGTACTTGGATAGTATACATTCATAATAGGCCAACTCTGTTGGCTCCAGAACTGTTCTGTACCCCAGGAACATGAGTGGAGAAATCAGGCAGGAGGGCTAATCCAAGCTTGACTTAAAAATCAAGCTCTACAGAAAGCCAGCATGATAAATATGGCAGCTTTGTCACCATTGACCAAGAAATCAAGGATAGAATGGGGAATAGCAGAGCTAGGAGAATGCTAATTGATTTTGACATGAAGGTTTTAGGGATCAGGAGATTTCAGAGAGTGTGGAGAGAACTCAATGCATTCTGGGAAATGGGGAAAATGAGAAGTAAAAAACTGTAATGGGAGGGAGTCAAGGCAGAGAAAGGTTGGATACTTTATAGATCTATAAGACCTCACATAATAAATCAACAAGCATCTATTAAATCCCTATTCTAGGATCTTCACTTTTTTTTCTTTTTTTTTTTTTTGCTGAGGCAATTTGGGTTAAGTGACTTGCCCGGGATCACATAGCTAGGAAGTGTTAAGTGTCTGAGAGCAGATTTGAACTCAGGTTCTCCTGACTTCAGAAATGGTGCTCTGTACAGAGTCTTCATTTCTTAATGGGAAAATGAAGAGGGTTGGACTAAATGACTTCCTGAAAGAAACCAATATTTCCCAAAAGCAGAGTAAGGATGGGCACTAGTTCAGTCATGGAGGATACCTGGCACAAAAATGTGGAGGTGAGAGATGATGTTTGTGTAATACAAGGTTTAGAAAGGTTATATGGAACCAGCTGGTAGATATTTTAAAGTAGCAAATGGTGTGATTTCCAATGTATTTGATCCTATGTGGTAGGACACATTGGGAGGATTTTGTGAAAGTAAAGGTAAGGTATTTTAATGGATTACCTGTGGAGGGCAAATGAGAATGAGGAGTTCCAGATGACACCTGAGTGTGAGCCCAGTGTCAGGAAAAATGGTGATAGCTCTCTCAACAAAGGAATAGGAAAGGTTGAAAGAGGAATAAGGTAATTACTTAAGTGACTTTCTTAGGATCTGTATATCCTGGGTGCTGTAGATATGGAAGGTAATCTGCTTGGCTTGGCTCACCTGGGCCAAACTTTGTAATCAACACACCTATTCAAGATTATATCGATCTTGTAGAAATCTATAGACTAAAGTAGAGACTGCACTGAATTATAGCC
This sequence comes from Sarcophilus harrisii, assembly GCF_902635505.1. NCBI lineage: Eukaryota > Metazoa > Chordata > Mammalia > Dasyuromorphia > Dasyuridae > Sarcophilus > Sarcophilus harrisii. Next base: position 8,320,235 of record NC_045429.1, read on the forward strand.
AGAATGAATAGTTGTGGTCTAGTCTGCTTTGCTTCTCTGCTTCCCCTTTCCCTCCCAGACAAAAGTCTCTAGAATATATATCCAGGCATGCTAATTGACATTAATGAGACTCTCAGAATAATTGATTTGTTCCAAGTATTCATTTCAGGAATTCCACACCTTCTTTCTTAGAGTTATAATAATAATAATAATAATAATAACTAGCATTTATAAAGTACTCTGAGGTATATGAGATACTTTATATATGTTCTTTTGACCTGTGAGATGGAGGATATTATTTTTTTTTTTTTACCATTTTTCAGATGAGGAAAATAAGATAGAAGCTAAATGAAACACCCAGAGTCAGTGTCTGAGGCAGATTTCAATGCAGATCTTCCTGACTCCAAGCCTCATGCTTTATCTACTGTATAACCCAGCTGCCTCTTGATCCCACAATATCTACTGCCCATTAGTTTTGTGAAAAGACTAAGATGGAGAAGCATTTGTGACCCATAACTTCTTGAATAATCCTCTGCTTTTGCATGAGGTGGAATGCAACCCTTGGATTAGCTGACTTTGGAGTCAGAAAAGCTGATTTAAAACCAGATTCTCACATTTATTAGCTGTGTAACTTCACGTAAGTCCTTTTCTCAGTTTCCCTCCTCTGAAAATTAAAACTTCTTATTTTTCTATTACCTTGTTCCAGCAAACCACTTCTACAAATCTTATAGCACTATAGAATGTGCCCTCTCATTCACAGTTTTAGAATTAGAAGTGAACTCATTGATGATTTAGGATAAACCATATCTTAAAAGTGAAAACCATCACCTTCAGAGGCAGCCCATTATTCTTCGGAACAGCTCTATTTGTCATAAAGTTTGTCGAGCCTTAATATACCTCTTTCCAATTTCTATTTATTGGTTTTGGTCTTGGCTACTGGGACCAAACAAAACACACAGAATTCTTCTATATGACAATACATTATACCCAAAGAAGGCTGTCATGTCTACTTAGTGTCTGCTGCAGCCTAAGCACTACCAGTAACTTTAAGTCCTTTACCATGCTAATTGCTCCCCAGATTTCCATGTCCTTCTTAATCTGGGGTGCCAAATCAGGAAAGGGAGATATATTAGGCCAATTGAGTCATCCAAGGAGTGCATGGAAGAGTTGGGCTTGGGAACCCAATTTTCCAATGAAACTTCCTGCTGAATGACAAAGGAGGAGGATTGTTTAGTGTAGCATCATGGATTGTAAGCTCCCTGAGGGCAGGATGACTTTTTGCCTTGGTTTTTGTATCTCCAGTGCCTAGCATATCACTACACATTCAGAATATATTCTTTGTGAATTGAATTTTACTCAAGTAAACAGATGAACCAGAACAGCAAGCTATTCTGGTAAGACAACATACAGCAAGCATATATGTCTGATTTGTATTTTTAGACCCGTTCTTGCTCTCCCTCTCCCCATACTGTTCCTCATTAATTTGTCAATAAAAATTGAATTGGCTCCCATAGTTTTGACATTATTCATGCCATTCAAATTCATCATAGGTGCTTGTTTCCCCTTCTCTAGTCACCCACAAGCCTCTCTTTAGACATAAATTGGACTCTGGGATAGCATCTTTTAATACTTAGAGCTCTGAGAGGAACTTAGGTCCAGTTCTAGGAAAAGCTCTATCTTCCCAGAAAAGGCTCCTTTGTATCCCAGAATATCACAGGACAGCTATTGAAAGAGAAAAAAAAAAAGAGAGAATTGTAGGAGAGGTGACCTTTATTTAATTCAGTATCCTATTTATTAAAGGAAAGTGGGAAATCAAGCAAATTTATTTTATTTATACTTATATGTATACAGCACACCTCTTCTGAGCAGAACGTATGGTCAGGGCCTGTTTTCTTTTTCTTTCTATTTTCAGTATCACATGTGAAATTAACTGACTCATAGCAGGGATTGAATAAATGCCTATTGATTTCTGGGCTAATTGTCTGAATGTTTGAAAATGTTATTAGTAAAAGTAGCTGGATTATCCAGACAAGATAATTAGGTGGCACAGTGATTCAGAAAACTTGGGTTCAAATCCGGCTTTAGACACTTACTAGCTGTGTGACTCTGGGCTAATCACTTAAAGTCCATTGTCCTCAGATTTCCCATCTGTAAAATGAGCTGCAGAAGGAAATGGAAATACCACTTCAAAAGCTTTGCCAAGAAAACTCCAAATGGAGTTCCAAAGAAGCAGACACAACTGATAACAAATTAGCCAAATTATGCATGTTTGATAAGAGTTTTTCTTACAGTTTGATTATTTATTCCAGATGTGGGGAAATTGTTCTGAGGTCTGTCTGTTCTTGCAAAGTTCTTCAGTGAGAATGTCCTTGGAAAGTAAAATGAAGAGATTTGGGAACTAAGTGAAGAAGAAGGCTAAATAAAGAGACATTTCATACTAGAAGAGAGATGCACATCATGGGATATGAGAAACAAAAGTTGACCTAAAAAGTGTCTCCTCACTCTCTACAATTATCCCATGTGGTTTCTACCGGAAAAAGAAAGGGGGAAATGGGTGCTTGCTAATTTCACATGTTTTCCCATTCATTAGTCAAAGGAAGGGGGTCCTTTTGGAAACTCGCTTAATGATTTACTTGATTCTAATTACAGTATGGAAATCAGCTGAATGCCCAAATCTAGAATCAAAAAGCAAAAACGTCTGCATGAGTTTTGAAAAATTGCTTCAATTCTCTTTTGGAAATTCAAAATCAAAACAACAACAAAATAATTCTATAGAAAATTGAAAACAAAATGTACATCTCTTTTCAAGGGTTTGGGTTTTTTGTGATATTTTTGTCAAAAAAATGTTTTTAATCTTTTAGAAACTACACTTACCTTTTCCATTCAACCTAAAATCTGTATTCAACATAAATGGTCATTGATAAGAACTTCCTTCACCCCTCATTTCACCAGATGACTTATTTATTTCTTTACTCATCTCTGTATAAATTAAGTCTACAATAAACTGAGCTTCAAAAGCGTAGACATGGAAGATTTTTGATCTTTGCATTACCAATTTCATACTAAAGAGGAGACATTTAATAAATTCTTACCAAATGGAATGGGCATTAAATGAATTGAAAAGCAGTGACTTTACTTAGTAGCCAGTTTTCTAACACAAAATGTGAGTTGTAGGATTGCCCACAACTTGGTAGAAATTCTAAAATTGAGACTTTGTATGTAGGCTCTGAAATCACAAGCACAATGCTGTTATCATCAGTACCCCAAGGTTTACAGAGGGATGGAAGCTCAAAACTTTCTCCTTCCTGTTCCTTATGTTCCTACCTCATAGCAAATTATATTCTAACTCTCCTTTACCATACCCAGATATTGTCTGGAATCCTGTCTCCAGCTCAGGAAGTCACAGACTGGAATTAGCCTCCACCCCTTGGAGTTTCTTGGGGTTTCTTCCTCTGACTTGATGATTTCTCCTACAACTTCCATTTTAGATTTGTTCCAGGTTTATTCGTTTTCTGGCTTCACTGCAGACCTTCTTCATTACATGTTAATTACTTCGTCTTCTCTCCTCTTTTTAGCTTCCTTTGATGTGTTTTCCCTCACTATAATGGAAGTTCCTTAAATGCAAGGATTGTCTTTCTTTAGACTTATGTTTGTACTCCCAGCGTAAAGTATAGTGACTTATGGAGAGTAAGAACTTAGAAAATGTTTGTTTACTTGACTGGATCCTTCTTGAGAAACAGAGAGGGGAAAAAGAAATTCATTGGATGATTATAAATTTTAGCTCTTTGAATTATTCAGTGGATTGCATGACCAGACTGGTAGCAATGGAGGGATAGTGAGAAGAGAAGATTGAGATTATAGTACCAATAGATGGAGGGGAGAACTTAGACTATGCCTCCAATTTCAGGCTATTTAAAAAGATGCCATTCTGAATCAGGCTATTTAACTAAGTAAATATAACTACTACTACTATTATCACTACTACTACCATCACTTATGATTATTGTTTAGTTGTTTCAATTGTGTCCAACTTTGTGATTCTATTTTTTTTTTTTGCTAAAACACTGAAATGATTTTTATTTCCATTTTCTTCAGCTTATTTTACAGATAAAGAACTGATGCAAACAGGTTTAAGTGCCCAGGATCACACAGCTGTTAAGTACCTGCATTTGTATTTGAACCTACCTCTTCCTGACTCTAGAACCACTGCTCTATGCACTGTGTTATGTAGCTGTCCTAATACTATTATTATTATTTTGATAATTAAACAAATAATGAGATGATGAAGAAGAAGAAAAAGGAAAGGAGGAAAAAAGTAGAAAGAGAAAAAATGGAAAAGAAGAATAATTTAATTTCTACTCTTTTCTACAAGCATTAAAAAAGGGAAGCAACATGATACCAACTATAGATGTGAAATCATGCAAAACATTTCCATATTAGCCATGTTGTACAAATAAGACAAGAATAATAGAGTACAAAAGATTATGTTTTAATTTGTACTCAGAGTTTATCAGTTCTATGGGTGGCATATTTTATATGAATCCTTTGAGACTGTATTAGATGGCTGTATTAATCAGAGTAGCTAAACCTTTCACAATTGATCATCATTACTATATTGCTGTTACCATGTATAATGTTTTCTTGATTCAACTCACTTCACTTCCCATGAAGTAAAGCCTTCTCAGGTTTTTTCTGAAACATTGTTTCTGTAAGTATAATAGAATTCCATCTCAATCATACAGCACAACTCATTCTACTATTTCCTCAATTTCCAATTCTTCTCCAGCACAAAAAGAACTGCTATGGATATTTCTATAGATATATGTCTTTTCCCCTTAATCTTTTATCTGTTTGGAATGCATACTTGTGATATTGTTGGGTCAAGGGGTATAAATAATCGAGCAATACGATTGAATACTGGGGTTCAGTCTAAATGTTAGGAAATGCTTCCTTGAGTTAAATTAAAATCTAGTAATCTTTAATCACTGCTTTTCTAGTGATCCATCCAGTGAAGATATCCAGAAAATGTCTTCCATTTTGGTAGAAGTATGATGGGTTTTGATGCTGGGTAGAATAAGCCAAAGGTAATTAAATCCCTTAGCACTTATGTGGCTAATTTCAGTCTTGCTTCCTAATTGATATGTATGGTAGCCTGTTATGGGACAGAACTTGAAACAAGGTGCTAAATGAAAATGAGAAGACAGTGGTTAAATCTAATTTAGCATTGATTTAATCCTAAAACAAATAATGGTTTCCTAGTGATATAATAATTGGTGTATACTCAGTGCGGAACATATAAGGAGGAGCTCTCAGGGCCAGAAAGGACAGATGCATTAGAAGCTCTCGGAGGCTGAGACAGATTCATTCCATTTTCCACCTTTGTGCTGGCTGGAGGCTGTACAAACTTTTGGATTTAGAGACAGTTGAAGAGATTCAGAAGCCAGAGAAAGCAGTTGGGCAGAACTAAGGAAGACAGAGAAATGGTGGTAGGCTATTCTGTGGAGAACACTGAAAACAAGATCCGGAAGGCCTCCAGAAAAACTAGCCAAGCCCCAAGTGAAGGAGACAAGACTTTGAAGGAGACAATAATGGATTTGGACCTTATTACTTGGCTGCATTTGGGGTGATTACTGAACTGAAATGGAGGCTGTTCCCAGAAGCCCCCCAAGAAACCTGCTCTCAGAGAATATTGCATTTTAGAGAAGAATATTACAGTAGCCATCAACATTATAGATTATTAAAATCCCCATCCCCACAGTTTTATGCAGAGCTTTTGAAGACTTTATTTTTTTTTCTCTAAGGGAACTAGGCTAATGATTCAAACATACAACTATAGTTAAATTTCACACCACAATTCTGACAAGATTCACTGAAGGATCCTAATTAGTTGAAAAAGAAAAGTTCAAAAACCATACTATATAACCAAGGGTTTCTAGAGCAAATTAGCTGGGTGAGTTGAATGCTGGAGTTTCATCACAAAAGAGCTAAATATAGTTTTTGAAACTATCAACCTTAAAAGCTGACAGTCACTTCCCCAAATTTGAAGAAGCTGCATCCCAAATGAAATTATTTTGTGGCAATACAGGTCCATAGCACCTCAACAGAAGCCACATCATAGTTGTTGACCAGGAGGGAAACACAACGCAGCTGAAACACCCCACAGAGATGTCTGGCCGAAAACATCAGAGAAACTCTTCAAAGAAAGATCAATATCACCAAAGTATATAGTAAACTTTGTTATAAAACAGCAAAGCTACCCCAGCTATGCCTGTTTCTTAGCAATGCAAGTCCTCTAAATATGTGGCATTTCTTTCATGTCTTTTAGTCCCATATGTTTTCTGAATCAACTCCTCCTGCCATGGAAAATGTAGAGATTGATAGAACAGTATACTTATGTATGAGATATTTATCATCACTTATATTGGTATCATGTTTGACTAACATATTTTGTTTTTAAACTACTGTTTTAGACAGTTTTCAGATGAAAAAATTAAAACCATTTCTAGTGATGTGAAAAATGTCTAAATCATTATTGATCAGAGAAATGCAAATTAAGACAATCCTGGGGTACCACTATATATTTCTCAGATTGGCTGAGATGATAGGAAAAAAATTATCATGAATGTTGGAGGGGGTGTGGGAAAACACTAATCCATTGTTGGTGGAGTTATGAACTGATCCAATCATTTTGGAGAACAATTTGGAACTGTACCCAAAAGGCTATCAAACTGTGCATACCCTTTGATCTAGCAGTGTCTCTACTGCATCTTTATATCAAAGGGATCATAAAAAGGGGAAAGGACCCACATGTGTAAAAATGTTTATAGCAGCCCTTTTTGTAGTGGCAAGAAACTGGAAACTGAGTGGATGCCTAACAGTTGGGGAAAGACTGAATAAGTGATGGGATATGAGTGTTATGGAATATTATTGTTCTATAAACAATGATCAGGAGAATGATTTCAGAGAGACCTGGAGAGACTTACATGAACTGATGCTGAATGAAATGAGTAGAACCAGAACATTATTGTATACAGTAAGAACAAGAGTTTGCAATGATCAGCTATGATGGACATGGCTTTTTTTCAACAGTGAGGTGGCTCCAATGTCTTGTGTTGGAGAGAGTCATTTGCATCCCAAGAGGGGATTATGGGGACTGAGTGTGGATCACAACAGAGTGTTTTCACTTTTTGTTGTTGTTTGTTTGCTTTTTGTTTTCTTTCTCATTTTTTTTTTCTTTTTGATCTGATTTTCCTGATTTCCTTTCCTTCCAGCATGATATATGTGGAAATATTTCTAGAATAATTGCACATGTTTAACTTATATGGAATGACTTTCTGTCTAGGGGAGGTAGGAAAGGAGGGAAAATTTTTTTTGCAAGGATGGATGTTGAAAAATATCTTTGCATAGTGAAAATAAAAACTATTATTTAAAAAATTAAAAAAAATAAACTCATGTTTTTCTGCTTATCCTAGTAAAGGAAAAATCAGATGTGTATATATATATATATACACATCTATATATATAGATATATATAGATACACATCTATATATATCTATATATATAAGAAACAATTGTGAGTAAATACTAATCCACTAATTAGTTTTAGGAAGGAGAGGATGTATACTGGTTTAGAGTTAGGGGAGATGCTAACCATATGAAAGTCCCCCAATATCTTAAGACAGCAATCATAATTTCCTTCTCTAATCTCTTTTTGTCCAGACCAAATATCCCCAAATCTTTCTACCAAATCTCACATAATCAGTTACTCAACCACAAGCATTTATTAAGCATTAATACATCAGGTATTGTGGTAGACACTTCAAGATTCTAGTTGTTCTCATTTGGAAGTAATCTATTTTTCAAATTTTTGAAAATGTGGACCTAAGAGCTGGACAAATATTTCAGTTGCGGGTCTAGCCAGGGCATGATAATTATTATGAACTAGCTAAGTCTGTCTCAGTGGACAGAGTATAGGGCCTGGAGTTAGAAAGACCTGAATTCAAATCTAGTCTCAGATACTTAACTAAGCAAGTCATTTAACCTTTATCTGCCTTAATTCATGGAAGAAGGAAAGGACAAATCAATCTTGTATCTACAAAAGCATTCCCTTTGCAGTATTGTAGTGCCATACCATTATATATATACATGGGATTATGAAGATTCAGACATGACTGAATAATTGAACAGAATCTTAGCCAAAAAAAACTCCCAAGAGGTAACAAAAAGTCAAGCATAACTAAAATGATAAAACAGAAAAGCACCTACTATGTTCAAGTCTTAGTTCTAGAAACTGGGCAAGTGAAATGGCACAATCGTTGCTCTAAAAAAAGTTCCACTGGATTTTGGGTTGAGAGTAGTAGTCTATAGCCCAGAAAATTATAACCATGATCGACTACGATGTAGACGGGGAGATAATAACAATTTGAGTGCTTTAAGACATCCTTTCCTTTCCCCTCTCCCTCAATCTTTCACCTTTCTCTCAGGGTACAATGTCAGAATCCCTGTTTTAATTACATTTTATTCTTTAAATAAAATCCATATTATCATTTTATTGGAATGAGTGATAATCTACTACACTGTGTTATTGTTGTGGTAGTTCAGTTATAGCTTTATCTCCATGACCCCATTTGGGGTTTTCTTGACAAAAACAATGGAGTGATTTATCCTTTCCTTCTCTGGAACATTTTATAGCTGAGGAAACTGAGGCAAACAAGGTTAAGTAACTTGCCCAGAGTCACACAGCTAGTGTCTGAAATCAATTTTAAATTCAGGAAGATGAATCTTCTTGATTCCAGGTCTGGTACTCTATGCACTATACCACAGAAATCCACTATAGCTCCACCAATAATATTTATAATTTTCTAAATCAAAGCTTCCTTCCCTGTTCACCACTGGCTACAGATTTATTAGAAAATGATAACTTTGAGTACTGGTTATCTCTCTTTAACTATATATCCCCAATATATAACCCGATTCTTTCCACATATTATATGCCTAATAAATGTATTGATTGATTAATTGAAAGGGAAAGAAGATGAAGAATTTAGGAATCAGCAATATAATGTATCAGGTATCAAAACTTTTGATGGCATTTTCTGCTCCTGCTCTCCCCCTTAAAAAAGAGCTAATAATATCTTAACTTCATTTACATTCATCCTATAAGAAGTGGAGAAACTTATGGGTATTAGCGAGGAGATCCAGAAAAGAATCTGATTCTTACAATAGGAAATAACTTATTGTTATAAGAGAAATAGTAGGAATCCTTGGGAGAGAGGGAGGAATAACTATTACCTCTTGTAGTTTGCAAAAAAAGAGAATAAATCTGAGTATAATTTGACTACCCCCCTCAACTTGGGTATAGAAAATTTCATGGTATTCAAGGGGACAGATAGTAGGATATTATAGACTAAACTCCTTCAAGGTAATCAGCATACTATGGATGAGAAAATCTCAAGAAAAAGATTGTGGAGACAAAAAGGCAATAGAAATTATGAACAAGAGAAATAGAATCTATCTGTAAATGAATATATAGAGTCAGAAAGAATTGCCAACAAACTTAGATTGTTTAAAACACACACATAGAGGAGGAAATGTAAGCCACAGCAGGTAGCATAGGATGAATTTTTAAAAATGATATTGAAAGAATTGCTGAAGCTCATAAAGAATTGAGGATAGAGAATTAAGCTAATCATAAAAGGTTTTTTTTAAAGCTCTAGTGGGTGAGAAAGGGGGAAGTTCAGAGAAGAAATATAGACCCACTGCTCTGAGTGTACAGAAGGAAATTTGATATGCTTTGGCTTTCTCTTACAAAGACAATAATTTATAGAGATTAAAAGAGCAAAAGGAGCTAATGGGGAGATGAAACTCAATACAAAAAAAGGAAATGGTATAAGATATCAGAGATGTCCTTGAGGAAGTCAGGGAACTTGTTCAGGTGAATTACAATCTTGTTCAGTTATTTCAGTTAAGTCTGACTCTTACTCGTCATGATTCCATTTCAGGTTTTCTTGGCAAAGGTACTAGAGTATTGTTTTCCATTTCCTGCTGCAGCTCTAGATGAAGAAATGAAGCAAATAGAGTAAAACTACTTGCCAGAGTCACACAGCTAGTTTGTGTCTGAGATCAAATTTGGCTTCAGATCCTCTTGGTTTGAATAATAACACTCTATCCACTGTACCATATAACTATCCCAAAGTATAGTCATCCTTTGAAATAACCTTTGGATGAGACAAATTAGTCACTATCAGTGATCTAGTAAAGACTATGAATAAGAAAGCTACTGAAAACTAGGGAGGTAAATATCTTCAAAATTTTGGAAAGGGAAAAAATCAGTCATTCAAACTATGGGCCAATAACTTTGACTACTAATAATTCTTCTCTTCTTCCTCCTCCTCCTCTTCCTTCTCCTCCTCCTCTTCCTCCTCCTCTTCCTCCTCCTCCTCCTTCTCCTCCTCCTCCTCCTTTCTTGTTCTTGTTCTTGTTGTTATTCCTTTTCTTCTTCCTCCTTCTCTTCTTGTTCTTGTTCTTGTTCTTGTTCTTGTACTTCTTCTTCTCTTGTTCCTCCTCCTCCTTTTTCTGCTTTGGCTTCTTCTGTTTCTACTTTTTATTGCTTCTTCTATGTCTGCTTCTTCCTTTCCTGCTTCTAATTCTGTTTCATCTTAATCTTTATTTTACTTTTGCATGAGCTTTTAAATTTATACATCAGGAGAATGCAATGAATGTAATTTATATTGATGACTCACTTGGAAAAATCACTTTATGTTTATGGGGAAGACAGAATGATATTAGTTAGGTAATTGTAAAGTTAGTGGGATGGACACCTATTTTCTTGGCCAGATATAAAAATTCAAGATCATCTTGGCAAGAGGTCTTAAGGGAATGTCCCATGATTATGCTCTTAGCCTTGTGTGTTTTTTTTTTTAATTTTCTTTCTTCAGTCAATGAGCTAGATTAAAGGAAAGATGGCATTCTTACTCAATTTACATGTGACACGAAATAAGACGCATAGCTAACAAACTGATTGACAGAGAATAGATCCAAAAAGAACTTGAGAGGCTAGATGATGCAATTGAGAAGAGATAATATATATGTGGGTACAGAAAATCAATTTCAAAAGTACAAGATGGGGCAGATATGGTTAAATAGCAATTCATCTGAAATCAATTTAAAGATTTAGTAAAATGCAAAGTCAACATCAATTAACAATATAATATGGCAGCCAAGCAAGCTAGAAACATTTGGGGCTGCATTAAGCGAAGTGGGGCTTCCAGTAACAAAGAAGTGATAGTCCTTCTGTATTTGAACCCCAGCCACCATTGTCTTTAGGCTGGGAGGTCCACCATTTCCAAAGGACACTCCTGAATTGGTGAGTGTCCACATAATGGCAGCTAGAATAAGATTAGGAATCTCAGCCTTTTAAGTTGCTAAAAATGTAGAGAAGAGAAAATTCAAAAGTGATAGGCTAAGGAATAGCTCCTTTTCAGCTATCCAATGGAGGAACAATTTAACTCCCACCTCTGGGGGTGGAATCAGAAACCATGGTCCAGAGTTGTAAAGAAGGAAACTTGATTTGATGTTATGAAACACATCTTATCAGTTATTAATAGAAGGAATATGGATGGGCAACCTCAAGAATCAGTAAGTTACACTCATTGTAGGTTTTCAGCTAAAGACCAGATCACCCATTTAGGGTTTTGGTGTGGTGGACATACTTCTTTACATGTATTCTTTCACTCAGTGCCTCTGTGATGCTGTTCACTTTAAAATTATAGACATGGTGATCCTTTACAATTCTTGGATACTTCACAATGAATTTAATGCATAATATCTTTTAGTACTAAGCCTTCCAAACCAACTTCCCCAGGCTCCTCTCCCCATGACTCTCATCTTTCAAAGATAGTTAGGCAGGATTTAAGCAATTGGTAACTAAATGCATGAATTTCATAATCATACATTTGTAGTGGAAGGGCTCTCATACCTTATCCAAAACAACCCTCTCATTTTATAAGCAGCTAGATCGTATAATAGAGAAAGCACTGAACCTCCAGTCAAAGAGACATATGTTTGAACTCTGCCTCATACATGTATTATCTCTGTGACTTCAATAAGTCATTTAACTTTTCTTTTATTTTTACTTTTATCATCTTTAAAATGAACATAATTATAATATGTACTTCATAAGGTTGTTATAAGGATCAAATGAGATATTATAGGTAACATTTTGCAATCTTATTAATATATTAACAATAACATTAATGTTAGTTATTTTCATGATCATGATCATAATTTTGATCACACTTATCATCATTGTTATTAAAATTAAGAAAGCTGAGCTCCATAATCTTATTTTGATTACCATTATGCTATCTTCATCTAATTTCTTTCAAGCTCTCTCTTTGTCACTTTTCAGTCATTAAAAAGTGACATATAAGAATATGTGTGAAAAGGACAGTTAACAAGGTAATAAATGTTAGAAAGCTACCAGACAATAAGCCTGGATAACCGGAAAGAAGGTGGTGCCCTTAATAGTAACTGGGAAGAAATGAAAGCTTTGGGGGGGAGGGATATTGAGTTATTTCTTTAGACATATTGAATTAGAGATGTTATAGGTAATCTAACGAGGCCTAGGTTTGGAGATGTGAGAATCATTTACAGTAAGATGGAAATTGAACCCATGAAGCCGATGGAATCACCAGGTGAGAGAATATGAAGGGAGAAAAGGAGAAGTCCAATGGCAGAGATTTGGAGAACAACTAGAGCGCATATCCTTGACATGAAGAACCAGCAAAGATGACTAAAAAGGAGCAATCACATGAGTTGAAGGAAACCTAAGAAAGTACAGAATCAAAGGGACTTAGAAAAGAAAGTGTCCAGGGGATGAGGGCGATCACTATTGTAAAAAAAATAATACAGATTAAGAATGGAAACTGAGAAAAGAAAATTAGATTTGGAAATTAAAAGATCATTGATGACTTTGGAAAGAGTAGTTTCCATTAAATGGTGAAGCCAGATTGGAGGGGGTTTTCAAACTCATTGAGAGAAGTATGGGCACCAATTTTGCTTCTCAAGGAATTTAACTGAAAAGGAGAAGATAAATATGGGATAATCAGTATCAGAAATGGAAGAAAATTAGAGAATATAGAAGGAGGGAGCATTGTAGGAAGTGAAAGATCAGCAATATGTAATAAGAAAATAGTTTTTGACATAGTTCAAAGGGCTTTGATAAATTGAATTGAATTTGAGCCTCACAATACTGTAAGGTCATAGGGATGCTATTTTATTCTCATTAGGCAGAAGAGAAAATTGACAGATGATCCAAGTGAATTTCCCAATGTTCCACAAAATATTACTTCCAAAACTAGGAATAGAACATAGACTCTTTGGCTCTTCTTCCAGAGTTTTTTTTCTCTAGACCCAACTTCTCAAGTTTGGCATGAGATTAAGAGTTTCCACTCAACAGCTGTAAGAGAAAGATGAGCAGCAATCCATCAATCATGATTTGCAAGTTGAATTTTCCTTTCTACAATCCATTTACCACATGACAAAAGGCCAGTCATTTATTGCCTCAGTGCCAGATTCCTGTACATCAAATAGAAAAGACAATTATAATCATAAACATCCATGTAATCATATTTGTTTAGTGTCTGATCACGTGCCCCTTTATTACTTAGTTGTTATGATTTTAACTCCCCTCCCAAATGCGTAGCCTTCCCTCTTAGGACATTATAAGCATTGGGATAGCTAACCTCAGGGCAGATGGCACTGAAAATAGTAGAAAAAAATCTTAGTTTAACTAATAGGTCATATAACAATAACTAACAATAATAAAGTTTGGCCCAGGAGAAGATGGAGAAAAATATGTTGGACATATGGCTCAGATTTGGGAAATGAAATGAGCCAAAAGCTAATAACTTACACAGAAACACCATGGTTGTTTATGATGAATAATTTCCTTCAGAAAATGGTCAGAAACGATAGACATGTGATTGTTTAAAATCAAGTTACAAAAAAAGAAATATGTCTTCACAGAAGAGAATTAGTGTATCTCTGATGTGCAGAATCTTTGTGGTCTGGTGAATAAAGCACTGGACTTGGAGTCAAAAAATCTTAGTTCAAATCCTATATAAATGTATGGCCCCGAGCATTTGTAAAACTTGGTAATTAGATCTAGCTGGGCCTCATTTACTCATTTGTATAATATGGTGGTTGGACTCAATGACCTCCAATGTTCCTTCCAGATCCAAATAGATGATCTTGGGGTTCTGTGTTAGGGGACATCGTAACTATTTATCTGCTAATTAAAGCAAAGACTAAAACCAATATCAAAATCAGAAGAAAAGATAATGATGAGAAGAGACTGAGGATACATATTAAAGCTTCAAATAATACATTCGAATGAATTATCAATGTCCAAATTGGGAAATGTAATGTCCGGACTAGCTCCTTGCAAGATCTCAGGATCAGTCTGAGTCCTTGGTCTTAGTGGAGGAGTGAAGAAGGCAGGAGGGCCATGTGGCTGGTCAAAGATGGAGTCTGGAATCTGTTGTCTTCTCTTGTGTGTGTGGCTTTAAGAGTGTTCCCAGTTGCCCCAACCCTTTAATACTTCAGTACAATTACATCACCACACCACACTGAGTAAGCACAACCATTATGTCACCATAGAGAACCATTATCTCAGAATGAGTATAAGTACCATGTTGACCTAAATTTGAGGATACTTTTTCAGAGTCCTGGCCCTCTACAGGAAATGTCAAAAAATAAACTTTTATGACCATCCTTACCTGAAATAGTTCAACTAGTAGTCAACTAGTAGTACGTAGTTGTCCCAATGAGAAGATCGTTTAAAAAACCCAGAAACTGTCATGATCAGCAATCACTTAATCTCTTTGCCAAGTGGAAAAAAAATATTCCAGCAAACGGCAACATTGGCTTAGATATAAATTTAATTGTAAAACACTGCAGGAGAAGTTAATGAGAGATGAAGAGGAGTGTGACCTCATTAAAAAGGTAAAGACAGTGAAAGTAAAAATAAAATAGTAGACTTGACAGCATTTCTGTGATTTTGTAAGATGCAACTGAACTCTAGGTTTTCAAAGCAATGAGGTAATGAATCCAACAAGAGACATGTTATGGAAGTCACTTATCAATGCTCACATAAAAGCATTTAAATGATATTTGAAACCATGTTTGGACCCTTGTGCTTGAGTGCCTGAAGTGCTATATGGTATAGAAAAAGTGATTTTATGTAAGATTATGAAAGAAAAAAAAAAGAGTAACTTGATCAAATCAACCATACATTGAGGAAAGGTGTTCTTGAGGTAACAAAATCTGGAAAGCATTGAAAGATCATTGTCCATAATATTTCTTTTTCAAAAATTTAATAGAATAGTTTCCAATTACATGTAAAGATTGTTTTCAACAGTCATTTTTGTAAGATTTTGAGCTCAAAATTATTTCCTCTTTCCCTCCTTTGCTTTCCTGTTCCCCCAAACAGCAAGCAATCTGATATAGATTATACATGTATAATCATTTTAAACATATTTCCTTATTAGTTATGTTGTGAAAGAAAAATCAGAAGAAAAGGAGAAACCATGAGAAAGAAGTGAGAAATGAAAAAATAATATGATTCAATCCACAGTTAGTCTTCACAGCTCTTTCTCTGGACGTGGATAGCATTTTCCATCCAAAGTGTACTGGAACTATCTTGCCTCACTGTGTTGCTGAGAAGAGACATCTATCATAGTTGATCCTACAATCTTGCTATTACAGTATTCAGTGTTCTCCTGGTTCTGCTCACTTCACTCAGCAATCATTCATATAAGTCTTTATAGGCTTTTCTGAAATTAGCTTGCTCATCATATCTTATAGAATATTAGTATTCCATTACATTCACGTCACAGCTTTATCAGCTGTTCTTTAATTGATGGGTATCCTCTCAATGTTCAATTCCTCGCCACCACAAAAAGAGCTACAACAAATGTTTGTACACATGTAGGTCCTTTTCATTCTTTTATGATCTTTGGAATATAAATCCAATAATTTGTATCAAGTATTATATCAAAGAGTATGCAAAGTTTTAGAGGCTTTTGGATACTTTTTCAAGTTATTATTCAGAATGGCTGGATCAGTTAACAACTCCACCAGCAATGCACTGGTGTTCCAGTTTTCCTCTCCAACATTTATTATTATTTTTCCTTTTCCCTTAGCCTATCTGAAAGATATGAAGTAGTAATTCAGAGTGGGTTTAATTTGTATTTCTCTAACCAACAGTGGTTTAGAACATTTTACCCACATAATTATAGATGGTCTCAATTTCTCCATTTCAAAATTGTCTCTTCATTTCCTTTGAGCATTTATCCATTGAGAAATGACATGCATTCTTTTAAATTTGACTCAGTTCTCTATATATTTTAGAAATGATATTTTTATCAGAAACACTGGCTATAAAATTATTTCCTAGCTTTCTATTTCCCTTTTAATCTTGGCTTCATTTTTCTGCATTCAAGGTTTTTAATGCAATTAAATTTATCCATTTCACATTTTATATTGATCTCTATTTCTTGTTTGGGGATAAATTCCTCTCTCCCCAAAAATCTGACAGATAAACTATCCCTTGCTTTCCTAAATTGCTTATAGAATCACCGTTTATATCTAAATCATGAACCCATTTTGAGCTTATCTTGGTATAGGGTGTAAAATGTTGGTCTGTGCCTACTTTTTGTAGTAGTATTTTCCAATTTTCTCAACATTTTTTTTTTACTAAATAGCAAGTTCTTATCCCAGTAGCCAAAATCTATGGGTTTATCATACAATAGAAAACTATATTCTTTGACTATTGTGTTTTGTGAACCTAACCTATTTTCCATGATATTTCAGGGAGAGGATTCTAAATGAATGCCTCTCTTCATGAAAAAACAACCCCCTAAAACAGATATAATCACATATTTGGAGCTGAAAGAAACCTATTTCAGAGAGCATTGACTCCAACTCTTTCATTTTATAGATAAGGAAACAAAGGTTCAAAGAGGTGGTAAGATTTACCTCTGGTCATGTGACATAAGATTCAAATGTGGTTCTTCATGTCTTCAAGTTGAGTATTTTATCCACTGTCCCTAGTAGCATCACAAAAAATAACCCTTGATTATTTTAGCCAAGAAATAGAAGGAAGAGCACTTAAATACTACTCAGTCATATATGTAATTTATCTTTTTTTACAAAATCTTTATGAGAATGAGCTAATTGTATACTGGATTATCCTTGATGAACTTATGAAAAAGAAACAGGAAATTTTTTTGCAAACAATAGTCTATAGGCAAATGAATATTTATAGTAAAAAAAAAGGAGTTTAAAAATATAGAAAACACTATAGGCTGTCTTTAATTGTTGGATTATCATGAAAAATATCCAAAAGGGAAAAAAATGACCTTAGTATTTCTTTTTCGACATGGATGCTCTCATACTTGTGCAAACACTATGCAAAATTTCTGAATAACCCTCTTCAGTTATTCTATAGTTTTAGACTCAAGGGAGGTATAAAATAGGGAGATTCTGGTCCAATAGCAATCTTCTCAGTACAAATATTCACTGGCAATAATATTCAGTTTTGAATCTCTAAGCACAATAATCTCTGAGGAATTACAGGTGTGAGCAGATCAAAGGACAATTATAAGACACATGGATGGCACCTATGAACTACATCATTTTACCAGTTGTAATCTAGTTACCAGAAATGGCAGCAATCATGTGTAAAAGAGGAAGTGTGGTTTGATGTGTGAAGTCCCCTATTACCAACAAAAAGCCTTGAAAGAAGATTCAGACCTGCAGAAGATTCTCCACTGAACCATTTTACACTGGGAATTTATTGAAATAGGTGTAAAGAATTGAATTATAACTCAAAGGATTTGGATTTGAATCCTAACTTTTTTTCCCTCTATTTTTGAGACTTTGGGAAGGGAAAGCATTTCAGCTCTTTAAGCTTCAGTTTCACTATCTATTAATTGATGGAACTGCAATTAATCTTCATTATCATTTTCCACCACTTTCTCAAGTGTAGACAATCTATAAAACACTAAAGTAAGCCCTGATGTGTAATATTTGCCCATTTTCAAAGTGCAAATTCTCACACTAAAAATAGAACATCCAGCTTTCTCAAGCTGGTGTGAGCTGGCTCCAGCCCACTCTTACCTCTAACCCTGATCTTTTGATTCTAGGGCCAGTTCTCTTTCCATTTACTCATTCAATAAGTATTAGGGACCTACTCTGTGCTAGACATTATGACAGACAATGGAAATATAAAGAAAACAAACAATGAAATAGTCTTTATCCTCAATAGCTTTGAATTTCACTGAAGAAAAACACATGTATATGTGTAATATATATATATATATATATATATATATATATATATATATATGTGTGTGTGTGTGTGTGTGTGTGAAATACAAAGAAGCTTGGTGGAAGCTTGCAGGTCAGGATAAATCTAAGTATCTTGTATGGAAAGGAGCTTGTATGGCTAAAGAAGATAGGGATTCTTAGAGGTCAAGATAAAGAGGGGATGGATTTCAAAGTTAGAATATAGACTATCTGTGCAAAGGCATGGAAATAGGAGATCAAATGTTCTATATAGGCAACAACAGCAAGAATCAATTTGAAATAGTAAAATGGCATAATCTTAAAATGAAATACTGTAAAAGATCAGCAGAGGTTTTAAATACCTAACAGAATAGCATGTCTTTTATCTTAAGAAACAGGAAATCATTCAAACTTTCTGAACATGACCCTGATGTGGTTGTATCTGGGCTCTAAAAAGATTTCTATTATGAGTGCCTTCAGATGGGCTTCCATTTCTAGGCTTAGCACAGTGTCTGTCATAGCAGGTGCTTCATAAATGTTTATTGGTTGATCTAAAGATTATATTGCCCTGTCTTCTTTATCCCTGCTAAATACCTAGGAAGAAGCTGGCTGAGATTAGAGATTCATTTACATTCAGCAAACAAATATTCATCAGATATTTATTAAATAGATACTGAAAGCTAGTGATATAAAAAAGGTGAAGATTTTAAATTGACAATTATGCTGCCATCAAGAGGCTATTATTTTCTTGGGAAAGGTGACAAATGAACACAGATAAATATGGTACAATGAACCAACCTTTTCAGTCATCTTTGGCAGCATCATAATTATCTACAGAAGCCCAATTGCCTTTTAGCTCTGTGGAATGAGGGAATATTGATTCACCACTCTTTCATTTGTTTGTTACCTTAGCAGTAGGTAGGATCCAATAGGTAGTAATGCTTGGCTTGAGGAAATCGACATTCATTTTTCATAGAACAGACTCCCTCTGATTCCAAACTGATTCATCCATTAGAAGGGAGTATCATTGACCCTCAGATAAAATAGAAGAGTGAGAATGTTATGTTGTGGTCTACACTCAATTTCCACAGTCCTCTCTCTGAGTGTAGATGGCTCTCTTCATGACAAGATAATTGGAATTGGCCTTAGTCATCTCATTGTTGAAAAGAGCCACATCCATCAGAATTGATCTTCCTGTGTATAATTATCTGCTGGTTCTATTCACTTCACTCAGCGTCAGTTCCTTAAGTCTCTCCAGGACTCTCTGAAATCATCTTGCTGGTCATTTCTTATAGACAATAGTACTCTGTAACATTTATACACCATAACTTATTCAGCCATTCTCTAATTGATGAGCATTCACTCAGTTTCCTTTTTCTTGCCACTACAAAAAGGCTACTACAAATATTTTACCAGCAGACAAATATTGTGAGAATTCTATGAAGTGTGAAATGATCTTCTGGCAACCAGGAATTGTGATTTCATTTTTTTTTTGGTTCCATGTATTCTCCATACATACTCTTTATGACTATTGTATTTGAAAACAGCTCACTCTGCCTAGAGACCTCAATTGCAAAGGAAGATCATGCTCCAACTCAGGGGAAAACATTTTATAGCTACTATTCTTACTGTCATATCTCTTTTTTTTAATTTTTAATTTATAGAATAAAACAAGTACTTCTCTAACATAGCATAATAAAAAAATCACATGAAATTGAAAATCCATTAGGTATGACTTGCTATTCTTTTAAAATCTAAAATAAAATTATCATGTACATTTTTTTCTTTTGGTTTCCTTTGTTTCTTCCTCCCACCCTAGAAATGGCTATCAGTAGACACAAATAGGTTTATATATGTTGGTTGGTTGTATGTTGGTTCATTGTCATAGGATCAACATGATATCACCATTGTTAGAGTTGAGTTACAGTGTGTCAACTGTGACTGATCAGACCAACAGTAGCTCAGAATGCTTTGCCACAGATTAGACATAAATGGTCCATATAAACATTTAGGGTGACTTCTCCAATTTGCACATGTCAGTTCTTTTCTGGGCTAATTTGATTCTGCTTTACTCTTTGAACACAGAACCTTCTATTATAAGGGCACACCATGCTGGGTGGTCCTTTGCTAGTGTCTCCTATGTCATATAATTGATTCTAACATTATTAAGAGATATCTTGAGAGTGTTATTGTCTCACTTTTCTGGCTACCTTCTGAGCACTTGTCCTGTGTGACACAAAATTATTCTACATATACTTCTGTTTATCAATTCTCTAAATGCATCTAGTCTTTCTTCGTATGTTCTTTATAATTGATTTGGATATTTATAATAGTCAAAATGATTGATTTGCTCAAAGTTGTTCTTAAAAGAGTATTGTGATTGCTATATACAATGTTTACTTGGTTCCACTCATTTTATTTTTCATGATTTTGTTCAAGTCTTTCGATGTTTTTTCTAAGATTTTGAGCTCCCCATCTTTTATAGAACAATAATATTCCATTATTTTCATATGCCATAATTATTCAGTCATTCCCCAATTTTTGGACATCTACAAAATGTCCAGTTCTTGCCACCACAGAGACATGCTATAAACCTTCTAGGACAAAGACATTATTTTCCTTTTTCTTACTATAGTATCTTAATGAATGATCTTTATAAGAAAATAGTTGATGAAGTTTGATAGTTATCAACAGGAATTATACTGGTGGGGGGCTCACGAGTGCTGCTGCTACTACTACTAGAAAGTCACAAATAACCCTTCAAGTTTACCCCCCAGAACTCTGAAGAAACAAATAATCAGTATGTACTTTTGGGGGATCTGACCTGCAAATGTGAGTGGGAGTTGGGATAATGGTTTCTCTCAGCAGCTTGGAAGCAGGAGTGAAGATTAGAATGTCACCTGAGTGACGTACATTCAATGAACTCTAGTGGCTTCCTATCAATTCAAAGATCAAGCATAAAATCCTCTAGCTTTATCCATCTTTTACATAGAGTTCGTATTTTTATATTCATCTTATATCTCAGTCCTTTCCAAACATTCTTTGATCAGTGGCACTGGCTTGCTTCCTGGATTTTTATGGAACACTCCATGTCCTGACTCATTGATTTTTCTTTGCCTGTCTCCCATGTTTGGACTGTTCTCTTTCTATCTAAGGTCTTAATTCCCCAGGCTTTCTTCAGCCCAACTCAGATCATTCATTTGTCAAGAGGACGTTTTCAATCACTCTTGGTCTTAGTGCCAATCATCCGAACTTGATTGTTTCCTTCAGTAAATAGTTTTAATTTTTTTTTCTGGAGGATGTTTGATATGAGTTGAATTTAGATCTATCATTTGACTTCTCTTCTTATTTGGCTTAAAGTGAAGTTAGACAATAAGAAAAAAATAACATTACCCTTATACTATAAAGATATACAAATGATTTGACTAAAATTCTGTAAGAAACTGGTGTACCTTTATTGACTTGTCTGTTCAGGAAGGCTGACCTTTATTTAACTAAGTTTCTTGATATAACTTTCCTTGTCCCTAATTCTAATGACTACAGCATGTGTTCTCTGTCAATGATCCAGGTGCTATTCTTGTTGACATTTTTCATATCTTCCATCCTAATTACAGCCAGAAATTATAACAAGGCCAAGGTGTGTTTTAAAGACAAAGCCTTTTACAACAATCTGAAGAATGTGTGGTACATGTTAATAAGAGGCTTCAGAAAACTTACCTGAGAAAATCTTTAAAGAATAATAAATATTATTCTAATTAAGAAACATTAATAGTTCTGAATGCTCAAAGGAGAGAAAACACAAGACAGGAAATTCCTGTCTTATAGGGAAACACTCGAAAATCATGTCAAAGAGCAAGGGAAAAAGAAATATATAGTTTCCATCTTCAGATTTAGTAAAAAAAAAATACACTGGCCCATTTCCCTATGAATAATAATAGCTGACATGTTATGCAATGCATTGTTTCAAATATACTTTGAATATTCTTTCTCCTTGAACTGCATGAAGTTGAAGGGAAATTTTTTTTATTAAGTAACTCGATGTGAAGAACCACTCCTTTGGCATGTCTGGGAGGCAGTCCATTCCTCTTTTGACCAACTTTAACAGTTCAATCCTCTGACTTTGATAGAGAGAACCATACTCCAAATTAAGGTTATTAATCCCTTTTATGAAGTTCTTATATACTTTGGATATCTTCAGCCCAATTTCTACATAAGTCAACATCCTGAACAGTTTAAGAATGATTTTCTCCAGTGCTATCAGCCCTTAATCCAATATATTCTCTCCAATGATAAGCATTACTGATGAGTGATTTAATGTTATTTAATGAATTTACTTTAATTGACTTTTTAGAGAGGAATATTTACTGAGAAGATGGCAAAATATGAATATAGACATTTCCCGCCAACAACTACAGGCTCATTCTTGCCCATACTGTCTTCATCTCTAAGAACTTGGGTCGAGACTTAAACAAATTTATCCATAGAATGATCAAGTTCATTTCTAAATTCAGTCCATCCAATATATTTATGCAATTATCTTGCTGCACAAGAAAATCAGATCAGAAAAGGAAAAACAAAGAGAAAGAAAACAAAATGTGAGCAAACAACTAAAAGCACGAAAATGCTATGTATAATCCACACTCAGTTCCCACCATTCTTTCTGTGGATGTAGAAGGCTCTCTTCATTACAAGATCATTAGAATTGGCTTCAATCATCTTATTGTTGAAATGAGCCCCTCATTTCATTTAGCATCAGTTCATGTGAGTCTCTCCAAGTCTCTCTGAAATCGTCCTATTGATCATT
Source organism: Sarcophilus harrisii (assembly GCF_902635505.1). Lineage (NCBI taxonomy): Eukaryota > Metazoa > Chordata > Mammalia > Dasyuromorphia > Dasyuridae > Sarcophilus > Sarcophilus harrisii. The sequence continues at coordinate 8,343,370 of NC_045429.1, forward strand.
TCTTATAGAAAAATAATATTCCATAACATTCATGTCATCACTTATTCAGCCATTCTTCAACTCATACCCATACACTCAATTTCTAGTTTCTTGCCACTACGAAAAGGTCTGCCACAAGCATTTCTGCAGACCTGTGGGTTTCTTTCCCAGTTTTATGATCTCTTAGGGATATAAGCCCAGTAGGAAACTGATGGATCAAAGGGTATGAACATTTTGATAGCCCTTTGGGCATAATTCCAAATTGCTGTCCAGAATGATTGGGTCAACATATAGCAATCGTGATGATTTATGTGGATTTATTATTCATCCTGCAACTTTCCTAAATTTGTGAATAGTTTCTAGAAGTCTTTTAGTTGATTTCTCTATGATTCTCTAAATACACCATCATATCATCTGCAAAGAGTAATAATTTGGCTTCTTCATTACCTAGTCCAATTCCCTTAATTTTTTTCTTCTCTTATTTTGTAGTAGCTTTTGTTTGTGGTAACAGAGAATTGGAAAATTGGTAGATTCCCATCCATTGGGGAATGGCTAAATAAGTTACGTTATATGAATGTAATGAAATATTATTTTTCTCTTAAAAATGATAAAAAAGTTGATTAAAAAACTAGAAAAATTTACACAAACTGATGTTGAACAAAGCAAGCAGAACCAGGAACACATCGTACACAGTAATAGCAAGATTGTGCTTTAATATAAGATTTGATTCTTCTTAGTCATTCAGTGATCCAAGGCATCCATCCAAACTTTGGATGGAAAATGCCATCTGTATCCAGAGAGATAAATATGGATGGAATGTAAATCAACACATGGTATCTTCACTTTTTTTTCCCTTTTTCTTCTGTTTTTTTTTCCTCTCATGTTTTTTTTCTCTGTTGTTCTGATGTTTCTCTTCTGATATGATTCATAAAGAAATATTGCTTTTTTTTAAAAAATGAATGTACTTGAATATCCAGAAAAAAATTAAAAATTAAAAAAAAATGTGCACATTTTTTAGCTCAAAAGCTAGTGAACAATGTATTACTTCAGCACTTAGCAGATCAGGACCAGTTACAGGCTGTCTGTGCATGTTCCTAATTGGGGAACAGGGAACTTGCATTACATACTATCATGTCCTTCCACAATTGAGCTCTCTTGCCTCATCCATGTGGGTTTGTGGCAAATAGACTACCCTGGACATTCACCCAAGTACACATAGGGATTGAATTAGCTAAGCATGCTACAAGATTTTCATAAGGGCTAAATTCCCATTGAAAACACAACCCATAAAAACTGCATAAAAATATAATAATCAGTTCTTTTGTGGGCAGAATTTCGCAAAAACACTTAAACTCCAGCACTGAAAGTCATTACTGTAAATTGGATGCTTAAGTGGAGGAACCGATGTGGGACATTTACACTAGGGAAATCCCATCCAAGCTGTGCTGCTCTCTAGGTGTCCTCAGGCCACATTTTTGACTCCTGCTCATCTTGGTCCTTTCCTGGCATCAGAGAAAAACAGGATTCTACCTCCTGGGGGTTATCCCTGGGATCAATTTAAAAGCCTAAGCATTCCACCAGCCAAGCACAAAGGATATGCTAAATATAATTTATATTTAAATACAAATACAATTTGGATTTAATAGGAGAATTGGGGCATGTACATACAACAATCAGAGCATGAGAGCAAAATGTTGCGTGTTTTATTGATGAGAAGAGAGAAATGGGGATCCAAGGAACCAAGGAAGCCCAACTTCCCATGTCTGTCACATTTTACTATTTCAGGAGATGACCATTTAATCTGCCTCAATCTGAGGTACTAATAGAAACAAAACCAGTGGGTTTTATTTTGTGGGGGAAGGAAGAACCTTAAAGAACTCAAACCCAAAGTTTTTTTGTTTGTTTGTTTTTTTAAAGAAGGGAAAATAAATTAATCAACATTCCCAAAATTGTCTTGGAATCAAGAACACCTGGATTTAAATACTATCTCAGGTCCTTACTGTGTGATACAGGGAAAGTCGTTTTAACTTTCTGTGACTCAATTTCCTCTTTTGTAAAATGAGAACAATAATATCACCAACCTCACAGGTTGGGAGTGTCAAATGAAATAACAAAATAGGTAAAGAGCTTTATAAAATTTAAAGTATAATATGAAAGCTATTATTCTTGTTATTACCCACCCTTTCCTTCCCCATTTCCCCCCTCCTCCTTCAATTTTTCCCCTCCTCTTCCCTCCCATTTTCCCTCTCCTCCTATTTTTCCCTGTCCTCCTCCTCTTCCTTCTCCTCTTCCTCTTTCTCTTCTTTCTTTTCCTCCTTCTCCTCCTTTTCATCCTTCTGCTCCTTCTATAGTGTGGGGAGAACAGAATTAGAAAAATAAAACCCCATCCCTAAAGTGTAATGGTTATATAGGAGGAGAGACAGAATATACATTTAGAGCTGAAAAGGATCTTGAGTCCATCAAGTTTCTGTATTTTATAATAGAGTAAGGAAAGTGAGGAGAAGGGAAGAGCTTAGTCGCTCAAGTAGGCACATAGGGTAGAATTTGAACTTACGGACTTCAAAACCTCCAGGTTTGGTGCCTTTTTCACTAAACCATGTTGATATTTGCAGATGGGCTTTCTGAAAATAATTCCTCTAGTAGATTCTAAGTTCTTTGGGGCAGAAACTATTTTATTTTCATCTTTCTATCATCAGAGACTAATCAAGGCCTGGCACTTTTTTGTTTGGTTGGTTCTATGATTGAAAAGGTTAAGCCAACTCCCAGTAAAGAAACTCCTCTTTAAGCTATCTGGCACCTGTTCAGTAAATGACAATGTTTATTGTGTCTGGCTCAGCATCATATAGTCAAGACAGTCAAAAAGCAATTCTTAAGCATTTGTGACATTCTAGGCATGGACAGAATTTTACAGGTGGGACATTAAGCCCGATCTTCTACTTTCCAAGGTCATTCTGCCATGCTGCCTCTGTCTTGGTAGTCACTAAATGCATATTAAAATTTTATTGGCTTATTGCATGTTGTTCTCTCTTACAATAAAATCTTAGCTCCTTGAGATTGAGATTGTTTCCTTAGGGAGAAAAAGAAAAGAAAAACAAAATAAACACTTACAAAGCATATTCCATAGTCAAGCAAAACAATTTCTCACAATAATCATTCCTCAAAAAGTTTGTTTCCTTCTCCATATTGATTCCATCACCTCTCTGTCAGAAGATAAATAATATTCTTCAACATCACTCATTTAGAATTATAGTAGATCATTGAATTGATCAAGATTCTTCCATCTTTCCAAGATGTTTCTATACAGGATTATTATAGAATATATTTTCTCTTTTTTTAAAAAAACTTTCTTTTGCACCAGTAGATTTAAAACTCTCTAGTTTCCCTAGAAACTGCCTCTTTTATTATTTGTCATAATACATTTCCTTAATTTCCATTTGGTGGGCACAGAGATTTTCATTTTGGTATTTGTATAACCAGTACCTTTTACATTGCCAGGGACATTGTAGATCCTTAAAATGCTTGTTGAATTGAATCAGAATGATAGCCAGCAAATATTTTTAAATGCCCTACCAAAAATATGAACGTTGAATGAATGAATAAAATAAAACTTTAAAAAAAATTCCAAGGATGGCCTTTAGTGCCCTAAATAAATCAAATAATTTCCAAAAGAGCTTCCAAAAATTGAATCCAATGAGGTAACAGGTGAGGAGTGTTGTATGAATGAAAAAGAAGTATATTTTTTTTTTTATTGAGAAACAACATAATATGATGTAAAATAGAACATAAATTTTTTGAGTTAAAGACTGATCATTTATAAATCCTTGAATAAATAGCAAAAGGATAATCCTTGCCTATTCCATGTAGCAGAAGGTAAGTCATCCAAGGGCATGGATTATTTCCCCCCATCTTTGTATCAGCAAGTATGTAGTATAACATCTGTATGCTGTAAACACTAAACAAATATATAATATATTTGTATTTCATTCATATATATTCAATTCAATTATAATTCAGTTCATATATAATTCAAATATAATTCAGTTAAAAGACTTGCAATCTTCAGGACTGCCAATACAAGATGTATTTCTTGAAGGAAATATGCCCAAAGCAGCCCATACAAAATTAGAGAAACAGGCTTAGAGTAATTTAAGGCACATTCAAGTCCAGAGTTTAGATAAAGAGGCCATATGATTGTTCTGACCCCTAGAAAGAGGAAATTAGTTTTTTTTCAGTCAGGGAGGTCTTCATTGACCACCCAAACTCCTATAAGAAATAACAGAATTCACATCCAAAATAATTTAGACAGGAATTTGAAATAACAATATAGTTTAAAAGTACAATTATATTAAGTGCTGCACAATGGAGTGGCCATATCTAAGACCTTGACCTTAGAGTTGGGATTATCACCTGATTGAATCAATTACAGGATGGCTGAAGAAATCTTCAGGTCCTTTCTAGTCAAAAATCATAGAATTCAAGAATTTGAGAGATATAAAAGATCTCAAAGGTCATCTATTAAAACAATATGCTCCCACAAAAGCCTATTACAACCTATCAAACAAGAATCAGTTCTTACAGTCTTTGCCTGAAGACCTCAACAAAAGGAAAACCATGACCTCCCATGCCAGTGTCTTTCATCTGGAACAATTTTAGTTTGGAGTTAAGTTTTATTTGTTTGTTTGTTTCTGGAATTAAGCCCAAATGTTTCTTTCTGCAACTTACACCTGTAATTCTTTATTCTAAGACCAAATAAGACAAGTCTGATTCAACTGCTACAAATGTAGACAAAAGTTCTTCAAATATATTATTTGAACAATGCTCTTAGTGCTCATATTTTCTTCTCTTCCGGCTTAAATACAATACCCCCTCTTCTCTCAAGAAAATATCATATGACATCACTGTAAGGCCCTTAACTATTTTGGTTTTTCTCTGCTAGTAACTCAGCAGCCATTTAACATCCCTTTGGAACTATGGTTCCCAGAATGAAATGCAATAATCTGGAAGTGGTCTGGCCAAGGCAGAGTGCAGTGGGAGGATCCTTTCTTAATATCCTGCTCTTTTATTATGATTTTACTTCAAGGCAATGAGCTCTTCCATTTAGCAGCTATTTGTTGTTGGGCAAATCAATCAAGCTCTTTGGTGAGGTTAATGTGTCTGGGAAATAGTTATGAAATCATAATACCAGTCTTTTCTACATCTCTCATAATTTGTTAGGATTAAATGAGAAGATAAATATGAAGCACTTTGTAAACTGTAAAACTGATATGGATATCAGCTCTAATCTTTTCCCCCAATTCCAGAGGTAGCATAGAAGAGCATAAAAGAAGTCAGACTATTTGGGCTTGGTGTCTACTGACACTGATTCCCAATCTATAATTAATTCAATTTAATTGAAATTTTAAATTTCAATTTAATTGAATTTATTTATTTATTTTTAATTTTATAGCTTTTTATTTACAAGATATATGCATGGGTAATTTTTTGGCATTGACAGTTGCAAAACCTTTTGTTCCAACTTTTCCCCTCCCTCCCCCCACCCCTTCCCCCAGATGGCAGGTTGACCAATACATGTTAAATATGTTAAAGTATAACTTAAGTACAATATATGTATACATGTCCATACCATTATTTTGCTGTACAAAAAGAATCGGACTTTGAAATAATGTACAATTAGCCTGTGAAAGAAATAAAAAATGCAGGTGCTCAAAAATAGAGGGATTGGGAATTCTATGTAATGGTTCATAGTCATCTTCCAGAGTTCTTTCACTGGGTGTAGCTGGTTCGGTTCATTACTGCTCCATTGGAACTGATTTGGTTCATGTCATTGCTGAGGATGGCCAGGTCCATCAGAATTGGTCATCATATAGTGTTGTTGTTGAAGTATATAATGATCTCCTGGTCCTACTCATTTCACTCAGCATCAGTTCGTGTAAGTCTCTCCAGGCTTTTCCGAAATCATCCTGTTGGTCATTTCTTATCGAACAATAATATTCCATAATATTCATATACCACAAGTTATTCAGCCATTCTCCAATTGATGGGTATCCACTCAGTTTCCAGTTTCTGGCCACTACAAAGAGGATTGCCACAAACATTCGTGCACATGCAGGTCTCTTCCCCTTCTTTAAAATCTCTTTGGGATATAAGCGAAGTAGTAACACTGTTGCATCAAAGGGTATGCCCAGTTTGATAACTTTTTGAGCATAGTTCCAAATTGTTCTCCAGAATGGCTGGATGTATTCACAATTCCACCAACAATGTATCAGAGTCCCAGTTTTCCCACATCCCCTCCAGTATTCTGCATTATTTTTCCCTGTCATTCTAGACAATCTGACAGGTGTGTAGTGGTATCTCAGAGTTGTCTTAATTTGCATTTCTCTGATTAATAATGATTTGGAACACTTTGATATGAGTGGTAATAATTTCAATTTCATCATCTGAAAATTGTCTGTTCATATCCTTTGACCATTTATCAATTGGAGAATGGCTTGGTTTCTTATAAATTAGAGTCAATTCTCTATATATTTTGGAAATGAGGCCTTTATTAGAACCTTTGACTGTAAAATTGTTTTCCCAGTTTATTGCTTCACTTCTAATCTTGTCTGCATTAGTTTTGCTTGTACAAAAATTTATCAATTTGATATAATCAAAACTTTCTCTTTTGTGATCAATAATGATCTCTAATTCTTCTTTGGTCATAAGTTCCTTCATCTTCCACAGGTCTGAGAGGTAAACTATCCTATGTTCTTCTAATTTATTTATAATCTCATTCTTTATGCCTAGGTCATGAATCCATTTTGACCTTATTTTGGTGTACGGTGTTAAGTGTGGGTCAATGCCTAGTTTCTGCCATACTAATTTCCAATTTTCCCAGCAATTTTTGTCAAACAATGACAAGCTAGGGTAGTGAGTCAAACAATGTCAAACACTAGATTATTAAAGTTATTTTTTTGTCCTTTGAACCTAACCTATTCCACTGATCAACTAGTCTATTTCTTAGCCAATATCAGATGATTTTGGTAACTGCTGCTTTGTAATATAATTTTAGATCTGGTACAGCTAGGCCACCTGCATTTGATTTTTTTTTTCATTAATTCCCTTGAAATTCTTGATCTTTTGTTTTTCCATATGAACTTTGTGGTTATTTTTTCTAGGTAATTAAATAGTTTTGGGGGGAGTCTGATTGGTATAGTGCTAAATAGATTAGTTTAGATAGTATTGTCATCTTTATTATATTTGCTCACCCTATCCAAGATCACTTGATATTTTTCCAGTTGGTTAGATCTGACTTTATTTGTGTGGAAAGTGTTTTGTAGTTTTGCTCATATAGTTCCTGATTTTCCCTTGGCAGATAGATTCCTAAATATTTTATACTATTGGTAGTTACTTTAAATGGAATTTCTCTTTGTAACTCTAAGTGTTGGATTTTGTTAGTGATATATAAGAATACTGATGACTTATGTGGGTTTATTTTGTATCCTGCAACTTTGCTAAAGGTGTGAATTGTTTCTAATAGTTTTTTAGTAGAATATCTGGTGTTCTCCAAGTATACCATCATAACATCAGCTTAATTGAAATTTTAAGAAAATTTGGAAAATGCATTTCTTTGACTTGCACCCCACAGTTACGTTGTGGATTCATTTTCCTCTCCCAAATAAACTACATTATCCAAAAAGTTCCAATTTGATCCATATCCTTAATTATATGTATATATACACACACATATATATGCACATACATAAATGTGTGTATCTGTATTCATAAACCAGGAAGAAAGAGGGATAGATAAAAGACAAAGCAAAAATCACTGCACAGCACAATGACCTTCAGTATTGAGAATCTTCTTGTATGCAATGCTAGTAACCAGTTGGTCAATAGAAATGAATTAAGTATTTACTGTGTTAAATTCTGAGAAAACAAACAATAAGTAGGAAGAGAATACCTGACCTTAATATGATGACTATAGCTTGGTATTGACTTAAGAACACAAAAAAGTCTCACTTACTTGGTGTTTTATCTTCCCCCTCTAGGATGCCTGAAACCACATGGATCATCATACCTTGTGGATTATAATTTAATTGATTCCACTGATCTGCTATTTTATTTCTTAATACCAGCTTGTTATGGTGATTATTACTTTGTAATGTAGCTTGAAATCTGGTACTACTGGCTCACTTTCTTTCACATACTTTTTCCTTCTTGACCTTTTGTCCTTCTAGATGGATTTTGTTATTTTTATCTTGGTAAAATACTCATTTAGTAGCTTTACTGGCTTGGTACTGAAAAATTAATTTAGGCATAAATGTCTTTTTCATTATATTGGCTTTGCTGATATATGGAAAATAGATATTTCTCCATTTTAGATCTACCTCTGTATGAAAAGGTTTTTTATAATTGTGTTCATATTGTTACTGATGTTTACCTTGGAAAGTAGATTTGCAAGTATTTTATACTATTTGCCATTATTTCAAAAGGAATTTTCCTTTCCATCTCTTACTACTAGATTTTGTATTAGTATGAAGAAATACTGTTAACTTATTTGGGTTTGTTTTATAGTCTACAACTTTACTAATGTTGTTAATTGTTTCAACTAGTTGTAAGTTTATTTTCTAGAGTTTTCTAATTATATTATTATATTATCTGCTAAGTGATAGTTTTGTTTCCTCATTGCCGATTCTTACTGCATCAGTTTCTTTTTCTTGCCTTATTGCTGTAACTACCAATTTTAGTATAATAGTGAAAAATAGTGTTATAATAAGCATTCTTATTTCACTCCTAATCTTATTGAGAAGGTTTCTAGTTTATTCCCATTCTTGGTTTTAAATAGATTCCACTTATTATTTTAAGACTTTATTCACAATTCTGGGGTTTAAAATAAGAATGGGCACTGTGTTTTATTAATTTTCTGATTTTTTTTATATAATCATATGGTTTCTACTGATATGGTCAATTATCCAGATAATTTTCCTAATACTGAGCTAATACTGCATTAAATCCCACCTGGTCATAGTATATGACACCTATGATGTTTCATTGTTTTAATTTTCTTGCTAGTATTTTACTTAAAATGTTTTCATGAATATTAGCTAAGGGAATTTCCCTACAGTTGTCTTTCTCTGTTTTTAGTCTCCATGGTTAGATATTGAAGCATATCCATGTCATAAAAGATCTTTGGTAGGACTTTATCTATTTTTAAAAATACTTTATATAGTATTTGCATTAATCTGGTAAAATTCACTTTTAAATACATCTAATCCTGAGGATATTTTCCCTAGGGAACTCATTAACACTTGTTCATGATTTTTTTTCCTCATAGGATTATATATATATACATATATATATTTTTCCCCAAATACATGCAAACATAGTTTTCAATATTCACTTTTGCAAAACCTTGTGTTTCAATTAGAATTCCTATTGGAATTGCCTCAAATCACCTCATATGTGAATAAGAACCACATCCATCACAGCTGATCATTTTATAATCTTTTTGTGGCTGTGTATGATAATCTCAGATTTGTCTTAATTTGCATTTCTCTAATCAATGGAGAGTATGTGTATGTGAATAAAAATGGATTGAATTTCTTCATCTGAAAATTGTCTGTTCATGTCTTTTGCCAGTTATTAATTGGAGAATGGCTTGTATTCTTATGAATTTGAATCAAGTATATATTTTTTAAAATTTAAGTCTTTGTTAGAAAAATTGGTTGTAAAATTTTCCCCATTTTCTGCTTTTCTTCTAATCTTCAATGCATTGGCTTTGTGTGTACAAGAAGTTAAATAATTTACTATAATCGAAATTATCAATTTTGCATTTCATGTTCTCTATTTCTTCTTTGACCATAAATTTCTCTTTTCTCTATGAATCTGAGAGGTAGACTATCCCTTGTTCACCAAATGTGTTTATACTATCACCCTTTATGTCTAAATCATGAATTTTCATCTTGGTAGAGAGTGTTAGATATAGATAGATGCCTAGTTTCTACCATACCATTTTCTGCTTTTTCCAGCAATTTTTCTCAAATAGTGAATTCATATCCCAGAAGCTGGGGTCTTTGGGTTTATCAAGCTCTAGATCTTTAGTCACTGAGTATTTTGTCTTGTGAACCTAACCTATTTCACTGATCTACTACTCTATTTTTAACTAGTACCAAATGGTTTTGATGACCACAGTTTTATAGTTTACTTTAAGTCTGATTTAGGCTAAGTCATCTTCTTTTGCATTTTTTCATTAATTTCCTTGAAATTCTTGATGATTCTTTCAGATGAATTTTTTCCCTAGATCTATAAAGTAATTTCTTGACAGTTTGATTGTTATAGCACTGAATAAGTTAATTAATTTAATTAATAAATAAATTAATGTAATTGTAATCATTATTATATTAGCTAATGAGCACTTGATATTCTTTCAGTTGATTAGATTTAACTTAATTTCTATGAAAAATTTTGTAATTGTGTTCCTATAATTCCTGACTGTCTTGGCAAGTAGACACCCAAATATTTTATAATATCTATAGTTATTTTAAATGGGATTTCTCCTTCTGTCTCTTTCTTCTGGACTTTCTTGGTGTTATAATATAAATGTTGATGATTTCAATGGATTTAGTTTATATCCTGAAACTTTGCTGAAGTTATAAATTGTACCTAGTAGATTTTTTTTTAATTTTTTTAATTTGAAAAAAAAATTGAATTTGAATTTCTAAGATTCACTAAGTACACCATCTAAAATAAATGATATTTTTTTTCCATTTCTGCCTACTCTAATTTCTTCAATTTCTTTTTCTCCTTTTATTGTTAAGACTAACATTTCTAGTAAAATATTGAATAGTGGTGGCGAAAACAGGCAATTTTGTTTCACTGCTGATCTTATTGGGAATGCTTCTAGCTTGTTCCCATTACATAAAATGCTTGCTGATGGTTGATAGGACTCCTTCTTCCCCTATTTTTTCCAAATATTTTATATGGTATTGAAATTAGTTGTTCTTTAAATGTTTGGTAGAATTAACTTGTAAATTTGTCTGGTGCTGGAGATGTTTTATTAGAGAGTTTATTAAGGCTTATTTAATTTCTTTTTTTAATAGGACTATTTAAGTAATTTATTTCCTCCTCAGTCTGGGCAATCTATATTTCTGTAAGTATTCAAATATTTCACTTAGATTAACAGATTCATTTGGATTCAATTGAGCAAACTACCTCTTAATTATTTCCTTAATTTCCTCTTCATTAGTAGCTAATTCACCCTTTTCATTTTTGATACTAGTAATTTGGTTTTATTTCTTTATTTTTTCTAATCAAATTAAACAAAAGTCTATTTTTTTTATAAAAACAACTGTTTTATTTATTAGCTCAATGATATTCTTAGTTTCAGTTTTATTAATCTCTTCTTTGCTTTTCAGAATTTCTTATTTGGTATTTAATTGGAGTTTTTTAACTTGTTCTTTTTTAGCTTTTTTTAATTGTATGCAATTCATCCATTGATCTCTTTCTCTATTTTGTTCATGAAAACATCTAGAGATAAAAAATTCCCCTTAAGAACTGCTTTGGCTGCATCCCATAAATTCTGGTATGTTGTCCCATTGTTGTCATTCTCTTGGATGAAATTATTGTTTCTATTATTTATTATTTCATCTACTCACTCTTTAAGGATTAGGTTATTTATTTCCCAGTCAGTGTGTAGTCTACTTTTCTCTGCCTTCATCAAATGTAATTTTTATTGCATCATGATCTGAAAGAGATGAATTTACTATTTCTGTCTTTCTGCTTTTGATTGTGAGGTTTTTATGCCTTAATGCAAGGTCACTTTTGTGTAAGTGCTATGTACTGTTGAGAAAAAGGAATATTCCTTTTTATCCCCTTTCAACTTTCTCCAAAAGTCTATTATATATAACTTTAATAAAATTCTATTTACTTCCTTAGCTGCTTTATTGTTTATTTTGTGGTTAGATTTATCTAACTCTGGTTGAGGGAGGTTGAGATTCCCCACTAGTATAGTTTCCTTTCTATTGCTTCTTGAAATTCTCCTAACTTTTCCTTTAAAAATTTTGATACTATACCACTTAGTCATATATATTTAGTATTGCTATAACTTCACTATCTGTGGTACCCTTTAGCAAGATGCAATTTCATTTCTTATCTGTTTTAATTAGATCTATTTTTGCTTTTGCTTGATCAGGATCATTATCCCTGCTCTTAACTTTATTTCAGCTGAAGAATAATATATTCTGCTGTACCCTTTTACCTTTATTCTGTATGTGTATCTCTACCTCAAGTTTGTTTCTTGTAAACATTGCAGGAATCTGGTTTTTAATTCACTTTACTCTCCACTTCTGTTTTATGTGAGAATTCACCCCATTCACATCCACAGCTAAAATTCCTCATTCTGTATTTCCCACCATAATATTTTTTCCAAGCTATACTTTTTTCTTTCATTTCACCCTCTTTCTCTCCTCACAAGTGTTTTGCTTCTGACCACCATCCTCCTCATTTTGCCTTTCCTTTTTCAACTCTTCCCTTCCTTATTTCTCCCTTTTTCCTTCAACTTTTGTTTTCCCTTGTATTAGCCTCTCCCTTTTCTTTCCTCTTCCCCCCCTTTTTTATTTCTGAAGGGTGAGACAAATTTCTTTAGCAAACTAAATATAAATCTTATTCCTTCTTTGAGTCAAATCCAAAGAGATTAAGTTTCAAATAATTCACATCTTACTCACTTCTTCCCCTCAAATGTAATATATCTTTTGTGCTCCTGCGTGTGGCATAATTTGTTCCATTTTACCTCACCTTTCCTCTTCTCCCAGTAGTCTTTTTTTTTTTTTTGCAAAAAAAAAAAAAAGATATATGTTTGCTTTGCCATTTCCTTCACCAACCCATTTTACAGATGAGGAACTAAGGTAAACATGATAAAAATCATTTGCCTATGAACACACAGCTAGTGTCTGAGACCAGATTTGAATTCAGATCAACCTTTACTACAAAACTGGTACTGTATCCATTGGATGATCAAGCTGTTTCCCTTCTTCCTGATCCTCTATTACAGTCCATTTTGTTTTTAAGCACTGCCTTCTTTTATCTGTTTTTCCTTTTACTATTCATCCTTTTTTTTTCTCATGTCCTACCCCTCATACTTCCCTGTTGAGTAAGGTAGATTTCCATTACCAAATGAGAATAGATAGATAGATAAGTAGAAGATAGATAGACAGATAGGTAGGTAGGTAGGTAGGTAGATAGGTGTTAGATATAATTTAAATCTTTTAATTAATTTAGATGTGAGGTTCAATTTTTCCCTCCTCCCACTCTTTCTCTTCCACTACAAAAGCTATTCCTTGTGCATTTTTTTATGAGAGAAAATTTTCCCCATTCTTCCTTTATCTCTCCTTTTCTCCAAAGGTATGCTCTTTCTCATCTATTCATTTTGTTAGTCCACATAATTAAATCAATCTTGCATTATCTTCATATGTAAAATCTTTCTAACTGTCCTAAAATGATAACATTCTTAGAAGATATATCTTCACATATAGGGAGATAAACAGTTTAACTTTACTGAGTCCCTTTTGATTTCTTCCCCATTTATCTTTTTATGCTTTTATTGTGTCTTTTATTAAAAATCTGATGTTCTATTCAGCTCTCTTTTCATTAATGCTCAAACATCCTCTATTTTATTAAATATTCATTTTCCCTTGAAGCATTATACTTAGATTGCCTGGATAGGTTATTCATGATTATAATCCCAGCTCTTTTGCCTTTCTGAACATATTCCAAATCCTTTGATCTTTTACTGAGATAACTACTAAATTGTGTGTGGGCCTGACTGTAGTTCCAGTTTTTCCTATTTTGGTTGCTGGAAATCTTTTCTTTCTGACTTAGGAGCTTTGAAATTTCACTATGATATTTTTGGGAATTTTAATTTTTTAATCTTTTTCAGGTGATGATAGAGGTATTTGTTCGATTTCTGTTTTAGCCTCATATTTGTTGATATTTAAGCATTTTTCCCTGACAATTTTTGGAAATAGGAAGTCTAGGATTTTTCTTTGTCTATGACTTTGAGCTTAATCTAAAACCCTTAAATTATCTCTTCTCAATATATTTCCCAGGTAATTTGTTGGTTGTTGTTGTTTTTGCTATGAGATATTTTGACTTTTTTTTATATTTTCATTCTTTTCATTTTGTTTTATTGTTTTTTAGTATCTCACAATCAATGAATTTCATCTGCCAAGTTCTAATTATTATGAAATTATTTCCTTCAGCAAATTTTTGTATCTCTTTTACCATTCGGCCAATTCTGTTTTTAGGGAAGTATTTTTATCAGTTAAGTTTCATACCTCTTTTTTCCACTTGACTTATTCTATATATGAACAGAAATTACTTTTATAAAATTTCCCACATGTAGTCATCCAGTTTTCACTTGAAGACTTCTAGTGATAAGAAACTCAACATTTTGTGAGGGAGTCCATTTTATTTCAGGGAAGCTCTAATTGATAATATTTTGTTTTATTTTTATTTTTCCCTCTATATTGAGGTAAAAGTTTTCTCTATGATATATACATATTCCTCTTGGATCTGTATAAAGCTGAGCAAAATAAATCTCATCTCATTTCCACTTGTTAATCTCTTTAGGGTTGCTAGATGGCACAGTACATAGAACACTGGCCCTGAAGTCAGGAGGACTTAAACTCAAATTTGGCATCAGACATTTAACACTTCCTAGCTGTGTGATCCTAGACAAATTACTTAACCCCAATTGCCTCAAACCCTCCCCCCCAAACAAAAAAAAAATGCACTATATACCCATATATCCTTCTCTTTAAATGTCTAACCACTGTCAAGTCTCTCACTTGATACTGTTTTATTCATTTTCCAGTGCCTTCTAAAAATGGTTTCTTTATTCTAGAAGTTCTGCAGTTTTTCAAAGTCCTTCCTAATTAGTGATTTCTACAGTTGAACAATTCTTTGTAAATGATCCAACCAATAAAATTAAGGCAAGGCTCTCAAATCCCTAAATCTGAACTTTATAATTCTCTAATGCAGTTCTATGCTTCATTATTTATTCATTATTAATTCATTCTTGTTTTTTAACATTCATTTAGACATTCATATATCACTGTTACCTCATTGTTTTTATAATTCCCCTAAAACTCCCAGTTAGTTATTTTCCAAACACACTTCTCCAACTCTATAGTCATGTAGGTAATTTGTAAACTCAATTGTAATAGAAGAGGACTTAAGCATTTACCTACTACATATCATCTAACAAAATTCAATATATTCTTATAGCCTACTGGGGCTTTGGGGGAAAGATTTCCCTTATCTGAAATATGGTTATTTCTCCCAGTGTTTTGTTACTTCCAAATTTGATAAATGTAGCACCTATTTCTTTTTAAAATTATCATTATAGCTTTTTATTTACAAGATATATGCATGGGTAATTTTTTCAGCATTGACTCTTGCAAAACCTTCTGTTCCAACTTTTCCCCTCCTTCCCCCCACTCCCTCCCCCAGATGGCAGGTAGACTAATACAAGTTAAATATGTTAAATAAAATATATGCATACATATCCATACAGTTATTTTGCTGCACAAGAAGAATAGGACTTTGAAATAAGGTAAAATTAACCTGAGAAGGAAATCAAAAATGCAAGCGAATAAAAATAAAGGGACTAGAAATGCTATTTAGGTTTACACTCATTCCCCAGAGTTCTTTTGCTGAGTATAGCTGGTTCTATTCATTATTGAACAAATGGAACTGATTTGGTTCATCTCATTGTTGAAGAGGGCCACTTTCATCAGAATTGATCATCATATAGTATTGTTGTTGAGGTATTTAATGATCTCTTGGTCCTGCTTATTTTACTCAGCATCAGTTCCTGTCAGTCTCTCCAGGCCTTTCTGAAATCGTTCTGCTTGTCATTTCTTACAGAGCAATAATATTCCATAACATTCATATGCCACAATTTATTCAGCCATTCTCCAATTAATGGGCATTCATTCAATCTCCAGTTTCTACCCACTACAAAAAGGGCTGCCACAAATATTTTTGCACATACAGGTCCCTTTTCCTTCTTTAATATCTCTTTGGGATATGAGCCCAGTAGTAACACTGCTGGATCAAAGGGTATGCACAGTTTGATAACTTTTTGAGCATAGTTCCAAATTGCTCTCCAGAATGGCTGGATGTATTCACAATTCTACCAACAATGTATCAATGTCCCAGTTTTCCCACATCCCCTCCAACATTCAGCATTATCTTTTCCTGTCATCCTAGCCAATCTGACAGTGTGTAGTGGTATCTCAGAGTTGTCTTAATTTGCATTTCTCTGATTAATAATGACTTGGAGCATCTTTTCATATGGTAGCACCCTATTTCTTAACCCAAGTAATTGATAAAAATTAGTAACAGCACAGGGCCAAATACAGATTTCTAGGCTTTGCTCTAGCCATGTTACTTTGGGTTTAAATTGATCCATTAATCAAAAATATAAATATAAGGTCATTTATTTAGTTTTTTTTTTTTATCCGAAACATCAGCTATTACATAGTTCTTTATTTTGGACAAAAGGATTTCATGAGTCATTTTCCCCAATGTTGTGATGAAATCTAGCTAACAGTATTCTAACCATCTTTCAGTCTGATAATTTTAGTAACTAAGTCATAAAAGGAAACAAGGTTAGTTGGACAATTGATTGTTTTTGATAAAAATATGTGGGCTATGATTAATCACTGCTTTTTTTGAACAAGCACACAAAGTATCTCTTTAACAATTTATGCCCCACTCAATTCTTGATCCATTTGCATTTCTTTGGTCCTGTAGTTGTTCTCTCAGTTTCTATGATGTTGCAAAAACAGTGACCTCCTGGAGGACAGAGATCCTGTTTTGGCTGCCTCTTTGTGTCTTCAAAACTTAGCACTGTGCCCAGCACATAGTAGTTGCTTAATGAATGCTTATTGACCTGATTCAGTAATGCTGTTTCTTGATCTATTTGTTTTTTATAGTACTATGAAAGGTGTGTGCCCTAGTCTGGTGACTTGAAATCTTTTAGTACTAGGTCTTCTCTCACCATGTCACATTTCAGTTACCTGTTAACTACTATTGTTCTATTCTCTGGACAAATAGTGTTGTCTTTGATAGAGAGAATAATTAAGTAATTTGTCTTTTCTCAGCTGACTGTACTCTGTCCAACAACTTTACACAGTAATATAATTCTTTTCCAGGTATTCCTCTGAAAAGAAACATGACTAAAAATAACTCTTTTTTGGCCATTTTAAAAAAATCTTTTCTCAAGATTACAATATGTCAAATCTAGGTCAGTTTTATAAAATAAAAACATCAGCCATTTCTTCTCTGATTAAATAGCAAGATGTTCTCTTTCATTCATTCTCTCCACCTGGTCATATACCATTTGTAGAGCTGTGTTCTAGTACAGATGTCATGTTTTAGAAAGGACTTGGAGTCAGCCAGAGTATGGTGACCAGAATGAGGATTATAAAGGCCACATATTATAACAATGACTTCAAAGAAGCGGGGACAGGGAGGATCCAACATGGCAGAGAGAACATAACTTTATTTCCTATGACTTTCAAACTAATTACCAAACCCAGCCTCTGAATTAGTTCTGGACTGACAGAACTCATAAATATTGGTAGTATAACAAATTACGAGAAGATAATTTTAAAGATCATCAGAAAAGGTCTTTTTCAGCCCAATGTGGAGGGAGCCAAGCCAAGTGCAAGCAAGCTGAGCATAGATTCTGAGGAGTGCAAGCAGTGCAGACCCAGAGTAATGCCTGCTGGAGAATATACAGGGAGAAATCTATAGTAACAGTATTGTCTATACTGCCCTGGTACAAGCCAGTAGATCAGCAAAGAAGTTATAAAATATCTGACACAAATACAAAAGGTAAATAGTGAGCCCCAAAACACCAGAATCTCATGGGACCTAGCCATGCCCATCCAGCACTGGGAGTGAGTTAGTACAGACCCAATATAGCCACGGCCACTTATGGAGGAAGCTTGGAAAACCTCCCCTGCCCTAAAAGCAGATCTTGGCTTTTTATCTTTTTTTAATGAGTAAAAAATCAAAACAATACTCTGACCATAGATAGTTTTTGTAATGAAAGAGAGGAACAGTTTTCAAACCCTGAGGAGACTAAAAGCAGTTTGTCTCCAGATGAAGCCCCAAAAGGTGATATAAATTGGCCCCCATCACACAAGGCTCTTGTAGAAGAAATTATAAAAGATCTGAAAAGAGATCTGGAAGAAAAATCATGAAAGGAAAGAAGAACTTTACAAGAGGGTTTGGAAAAGAAAGCACAGAAATTATCCAAAGAAAATTCACTACAAAATAGACTTAGTGAAATGGCAGCAAAGAACTCCTTCAAAAATAGAGGTGAAAAAGTTAAAAAAAGAAAATAACTCCCAGAAAAACAGAATTTGTGAAATGGAAAAAAATCCACAGAACAAAACAACTCATTTAAAAATCCAATTGGACAAATACAAAAAGAAGTAAAGAATAAATAAATAAATAAACTAATTCATAAAAAATTAGAATTGAACAAATGGAAATTAATGACTCAATGAGACATCAAGAATTAGTCAAGCAAAACCAAAAAAAGAAAAAAAGGGAAAAATGTAAAATACCCACTTGGGAAAATAACTGACCTGGAAAATACATCTAGGAGAGAAAATCTAAGGATTATTGGACTTCTAGAAAACCATTATGAAAAAAAAGAGCCTAGACACTATTTTTCAGGAAATCATCAAAGATAACTGCTTGGATGTCATAGAATCAAAAGTTAAAATAGAATCAGAAGTTTAAAAATTTGGTGAAAGAATTCACCAAACACCTCTTGAAAGAGACCCAAAAATTAAAACTCCAAAGAATATCATGGATAAATTTCAGAACTATCAGACCAGGGAAAAAGAAATATTACAAGCAGCCAGAAAGAAATAATTTAAATACCGAAAAGCCACAATAAGGATTACACAGAACCTAGCAGCTTTCACCTTAAAGGATTGAATGGCCTGGAATCTAATATTTTGAAAGATAAAAGAACTTGGAATGCAGCCAACAATAAATTATCCCACTAAACTGAGCATTTTCTTTCAGGGGAGAAGATGGACATTTAATGAAACAAATGAATTCCATTTATTTCTGATGAAAAGAGCCGAGGTAAACAAAAAAAAAAATTGACCTCCAAATGTAAAACCCAAGAAAAGCATAAAAAAGTAAAAAAAAAAGAACTCTTGAGAACTGTATTTCTGTTATGGGTATGCATACAGAGTACATGTATAATTTGATTTTTACTGTTACAATATACAAAAGAAACTAGAGGTGGAAAGGGGATTGAACTGGAAAAAGGGGGAAATGAAGGTAAAATGAAGAAAATTACATCTCAGGAAAAGGCAAAGAAAACTTATTATAATTGAGGGAAAGAAGGAAGGGTGATGAACATTGTCTTGAATCTTACTCTCATCAGAAAATTATAGACCAATCTCCCTAATGAATATTAGTGCAAAAATCTTAAATAAAATATTAGCAAAGAGATTACAGAAAATTATCCCCAGAATACTACACCATGACCAAGTAGGATTTATTCCAGGATGCAGGGCTGGTTCAATATTAGGAAAACTATTAGCATGATTGACTTTATCAATAATCAAATTAACAAAAATCATATGATTATCTCAAGAGATGCCAAAAAAGCATTTGATAAAACCAACACTCATCCCTAATAAAAACACTAGAGAGTATAGGAATAAATGGACTTTTCCTTAAAATAGTCAGTAGCATTTATTTAAAACCATCAGCAAGCATCATATGTAATGGAGAGAAACTGGAACTATTCCCAGTAAGTTCAAGGGTTAAACAAGTTTGCCCACTATTGCCATTACTACTCAATATTATATTAGAAATGCTAGCTTTAAATTAAGACAATTCTGAGATACCACTACACACCTGTCAAATTGGCTAGAATACAGGGAAAGATAATGCTGAATGTTGGAGGGGATGTGGGAAAACGGGGACACTGATACATTGTTGGTGGAGCAGTGAATGGATCCAACTATTCTGGAGAGCAATTTGGAACTATGCTCAAAAAGTTATCAAATGTTTTTTGACATAGCAATGTTTCTACTGGACTTATATCCCAAAGAGATCTTAAAGAAGGGAAAGGGACCCATATGTGCAAAAATGTTTGTGACAGCCCTTTTCACGGTGGCAAAAAATTGGAAACTGAGTAGATGCCCATCATTTGGAGAATGATTGAATAAATTAAGGTATATGAATATTATGGAATATTATTGTTCTGTAAGAAACAACTAGAAGAATGATTTCAGAGAGATATGGAGAGATTTACATGAACTGATGCTGAGTGAAGGGAGCAGAACCTGGAGGTCATTGTACACGGCAACAATAAGATTATATGATGATCAATTCTGATGGACATGGCTCTCCTCAACAATGAGATGAATTAAATCAATTCCAATTTTTCAGTGATGAAGAGAGCTATCTACACCCAGCAAAAGTACTGTGGGAACTGAATATGGTTCACAAGATAGCATTTTCACACTTTTCATTATTGTTTGCTTGCATTTTATTCTGCTTTTTTTTTTTACTAGTTTGATTTGATTTTTCTTGTGTACCACAATAATTGTATAAATATGTATGCATATATTGGATTTAACATACATTTCTACTATCTTTAACATATATTAGACTACTTGCCATCTAGGGGAAGCTGTGGGGGAAAGAAGGGAAAATTGAAGCACAAGGTTTTGCAAGGGCTAATGTTAAAGAATTGTCCATGCAAATGTTTTGAAAAATATTAAATTCTAATTAAAAAAAAAAGAAAAAAAAAGAACTTGGGACATTTAGCTGGGAGGGAGTTTTTAAAAGATAAGAAAATGAGAATAGAGCATGGTAGCTGTCTTATAGTATTTGAAAAATTCTGGCTTGGAAGAAGGAATAAACTTGTTTTGTTTGGTCCACAGCGAAGGGGTAGTAACAATGTATAGATAGTCTAGAGAAAGATTTTGACTCACTATAAGGTAATTTTTATTCTAAAAATCAGAACTAGATAAGGTTGAAACAGGTTGCCTCAGAAAGGTATTGTGTTCTCTATTGCTGGAGGATGCTGAACAAAACCTACATGACTACCTGTTCAGGATATATGTCAGAGAGAGATTCTTCAAGTGTGTAATGGTCAAATAGTCTATGAAGTTTCTTCCACAACTCAGATTTTTTTTTCATGACTTTTACTTAATTAAGGCTCAATTTATTTTTTTTCAAGATGGAAGACATATTAACCTGCAAGGTGTATAAGTTGTTAAATAAATAAACACAGACAAAGAGAGAGGCAGAAACAGAAAAAGACAGACATAGACAAAGACAGAGAGAAACAGAGACAGATAAAGACAGATAGAGAAAGGGGCAAAGAAGGGAAAAGAGAAAGAGAGAGAAGAAGAGAGAGAGACAGAGAGACAGAGACAGAGACAGAGACAGAGAAAAGAGAACATTTATGTGTCAAATATTGTGTTAGAGGTAGTTAGATTTCTGGCTTCTAGTCTACATGATCAAATCTAACAACCAAGCATGAATACATAGAGACAAAATCAAAGCAGCAGAAGCAGCAGGAGAGTGCTTGGTGGGCACTGCTTTGAAATGCTTGTGGACTAACCAATTATTCTCATGTCTAATAATATATACCCATTAAACTTTCTCCATACAACAATAATTTGGGGTACCTTCCAATCCTTTGTAGTACATTGACAGTTTCATTAGAATTATGTATATCATTTAAAAAAGTGAGATGCTACCACCTAACACCTATTAGATTGGCTAAAAAACAGAAAATGAAACTAACAAATACAAAAGATGATGTGGGATTTGATTCAATAATGTTGAATCTTGTTTCTAATTCGCTGTTAATAGAATTGTGAAATAATCCAATAATTCTGTAGAAGATGTTGGGACTATGATCAAAGAGTTATAAATCTATTCTATTCTTTGACCAGCAATACAATTACTAGGTTTATATCACAAAAGGTAAAAGAAAAAGGACAAGAAAAAGTATGTAAAATGTAAATGTAAAAAATGTAAATGTAAAATTATGTAAAATGTAAATGTAAAAAATGTAAAATGTAAAAAATGTAAAATTAATGTAAAAAAATTAAATGTAAAAATGTAAAAAATGTAAAATGTAAAAAAAAATATTTATAGCAGCTCCTTTTGGAGTGGTAAGTAATCAGAAACTGGGGATGCCCAATGATTGTGGAGTGGCTGTGCAAGTTATGGGATATGAATGTGATGAAATACTATGGTATTATAAGAAATAACAAGCTACATGGTTTCAGGAAAAAAAAAAAACACAGGAAGACATACAAACTGATATGAAGTAAAATGAGCAAACTAATAGAACAATGTATATATAAAAGCAAGATTGTAAAGATTATCAATTGTGATTAATACAATGATCCACCACAATTCTAAAGAATTCATCACCGTAAAAGGCTCTAGATGAAGTGATAGATGCACATTGAATATTGAAATATTTCCTTTATCTTTTACTTCTCCAGAACATGGCTAATGTAGAAACACATTTTGAATAACTTCATGTACATAATGGGGTGTCATATTTCTGGCCTTCTCAATGGGTCCAGGAGAAGTTGATAGAGAAAGAGAATTTGAAACTGAAAATAAAAATAACAAATATCAATTGATTTTTAAAAATTAGGGCATTAAGTTGAATAAAGATTTTCCCTTTTCTTATATAATCCCAAGAGAAATATTATCCTTTCAATTCAACTTAAACTCAAAGCTCTTCAAATTTGAAAATATATATAATAAGGTGTAGTGGTGTTTTTCTTAATTTGATAAGTTAATGTGGAAATGTTTAGTGGAAAGAATTCCATACTTGAAGTCCTGTGAACTAAGTCCATATCCAGGACTGAAATTCCATGTCTGTTTGTCCTTGAGTAGGTAGTAACTTTACTTCTCTGGATCTCAGTTTCCTCAATAGTAAAATTAAAGTGCTAGGCCAGAATCGAAGAAAGTCAGGTCTTTGAAAGGAGGATTTGTTTTATTCTTTGTATTTATATCTCTATTATCTCGCATAGTACCTGGCATACTCTAGGCCATTAACAGATGCTAATTCATATGTTTCTGAGGTCCAATTCAGCTCTAATTCTGAGAAATAATTATCCTATTATCCTATTAGCCTATGGCAGCCTACAGCCTCAGAGAAGGATCCTTCATGATTTTCTAGGACAACTCTTTCATTTTATAGATGGAGAAACTGATGTCCAATTAGACAGAACTGCTTAATAAATAATAATACATTTGATTATAGCTCAAATAAATCTTTGGGACAAGTAGTAGGTTAATTAATAGAGATTTATTGAAGCAAACATCTTTCATATAGTATTTAGTGTTCAGAGTGCCCCCTAAGATTAAACAGAGATGCTTTTAGGGGTATTTTGAGTAACTGTTCTGTTTCCATCCCTTTTCTATCTTAATAAATGATTTATGTTTATTTTATTTATCTTTTTTGGCATATATCTATATTTGTTGCTTAATCCTTGAGGTTTGTCATTGTTTTGCTCTTTGTATTTATGTCTCTAGGACCTGGCACAGTGTCGGGGACATAGATATTTAGTAAATGCATGTTATTTATCTAATTCCTTCTCCCACTTTCCTTACAAAGAACTTATGAGTGGGATATACACGCATTTTTGTTGATCAGGCATGTCTGAGTCTTCATGATGCCATTTGGCTTTTCCTTAGCAGTGGTAGTAGAGAAATGGTTTGTCATTTCCTTCTTCAACTCATTTTATAGATGAGGAACCTGTGGCAGATAGGATTAGTGGATTTTCCCAGCTTTGGTTGGTTGGTTGGTTGGTTATTGTCCTTCATAGTCAAAATAGCATCACTATGTTGAGGTTCAGGTACGGTGTGTCGAAATGGTTGATCAGACAGATGTGAGCTTGGAAGGCTTTACTACATATTGAACATAAATAGCTTATATGAACATTATGGGGGAAGGGGGGAACATGTGTCCAAATTTGCACATCTCACAATTCTTTGGTGTTAACTTCAATTGCACTTTCTTTAATGTTGGTATTTCATGTTGGGCAATTCTGCACCAATATCTTCCATACTTTATAATCAATTCCAAAGTTCTTCAGAGAGACTTTGAGAATTTCCCTGTATTGTTCTTGTGATCTCAAAGCAAGAACTTGCCTTGTATGAATTCTCCATAAAATCGCCATTTAGGCAAACCCGTGTTTGGCATTTGAACAACATGGCCAACCCATTGGAATTGCACTCTCTGTGATAGAATTTGAATAGTTGGCAGTTTAGCTTAAGAAAGGACCTCAATATCTGCTACCTTACCTTTCTATATAATCTTCAGAATCTTCCCAAGATAACTCAAAATGAAGTGATTCAGTTTTCTGGCAGGGTTCTGGTATACTCTCCAGATTTCACAGACATACAAGAATGAGATCAGCACAATGGCTTTGTAGACATTTAGTTTGGTAGTCAGTCTAAACACTACACTTCTCCCACACTTTCCTTTGGAGTCTCCAAAACACTGAGCTAGCTCTGGCAATGCATGTGTAAACCATAGCATCTACATGTACATCCCTAGAAAGTATACTGCCAAAATAAGTGAACTTAGCCACAGTATTCAAAATTTAAATATTTGTTTTAACTGCTGTTTCCACACATGGCTAGCATGGTGCTGACTAGTGGAGAAGCTGTGTTTTATTGCCCAGAGTCTCACAGTTCACAGATTTGAACTCAGGAAGATGAGTCTTCCGGACTCCATGCCTGGCTTTATATGTACCCTGCCACATTATTGTCTTCTTTTTCCAAATAATAAAACTGGGGCTCAGAGTAGTCAAATGGATCTCTTATTGACATATAATCATAAATGGAGGGAATTGGGCTATTTCTCTCCAATTCTAGTGTTTCTTTGATATCATACCAGCTCCAGGTAAGTTTAAGTCCCAGTGTCAGAACCCATTGAAGTTTAAAAAAATATTTTTCTCATAACAACCCTTTAAAAAAGGGAGCATATATATTAACATCATTTCACATATCAAGGGAGACTACAACTAGGTGCCTTGTCCAGGATGATGAAATGAGAAAGTGTTAGAAATGGGATCTGAATTGTGAGCTGGTTGATTTGGTATGTAATGAGATAAAGGAACATTTGTCTTACCTTGCCATCTGCACTTCCTTGGAGCCCAGAGTAAAGGCCCAAGGACTTTTATGTGACCTCTTTGTGTAGGCTCCAGACATTTAAACTTTAATATTTCACCAGTCACTGGAGTGGTAGGTCTGGAGTCAGGAAGACCTGAGTTAAATTCTGGCCTAGGACTTATTGGCTATATCACCTTAGATAAGTCACTTTACCCTTTTATTTCAGTTTCCTCATCTGTAAAAAATAACTGGAGAATGAAAAGGCAAACCACTTCAATATCTTTGTCGTGACAAACCTAAATGGGGTTAATAAGAGTAAGAAACAACTAAAAATGATACAACTAAAAAATGACTAAACAAACAATACCTACTAAATCCTTAGGACTTCCAGCTACAAGCTAAACTTGCTTTTATGGTTGGTCTACCCCAATTAGAGAAATTGGACTTCAGAATAATAAATTTCATATCTTTTGTGTCTGTGTCCTCAGTGCTTAGTAAAAACCTGGGATACGGTAAGTATTTAATATAATACTCTTTCTTTCTCTCATTTTCTTTTTCTGTTTGCTTTCTTTCTCTTTATTCAGCCATCTATTCATCTGACCATCAATTTTTTTTTTCATTCATTCATCCTATTATCCACACTGGCTTTCTGAATAACCTGAGAAAAAATACTACAGAAAAATAACCTCAAAGTGACCATATCAATAGGGACCTGTATAAAGAAGATAGCAAATTGAATGTTAAAAGGAAATATTTTCACACCTATCCCTAGCTCAGAAAAGTCAGTACCTTATCCATTAGGCTAATAAACCAGCCACTCACACCCATTATCCCATTTGATCCTATTATGAGAGTCCAGAGTTTAAAACCAGCTCAGTATACTTTGAGATTTTAACCAATTATCTTCTCTAGATATTTGTATTACTCCTAACCTATTGGTGTTTGCCATTTGCTGTGACTCGGGCCTTAAGGAACTAGGAGAGGTAATCAACTGTGAATAATAAAAGCTAATGGTAGGGATTAATGACCCTAAACTAAGTAGGGGGTTTCCATGCCTTTGGCTACTTCTAGTATGGGAATGATTAATATTGGTTATTTGGGGATTTATTGTTTCTTCAGATCACAATGAAAAGAAAAAAAAAAAGAAAGAAAGAAATGCACATATGTTTGTGAAATTGGGGGACTTATGGCCCAAATAATAAATTGATTAGGAGAGAGATTCTTTGAATCATAGCCCTTCCATACTGTGTTTAGTACTCAGATGCTCCACCAGATTAAATGGGACTTTGTCAGGCACCTAACCTGTCTCCATCCCATTTCTACCTTGCACAAATAATCTATATTTATTCTACTTATATTGATTTCATATATATATTTTTGTGTCTCCTACATAATCCTTGATGGTTGCCATTATTTTGTTTTTTGCTCCTTAGCACCTGATACAGTATTGGTCATGTAGATATTTAGCAGTTGTTTGTTATTTAACTGATTCCCCTAGCCTATGATTAAATTAGTCTCTAAAAAACCAACCAAACAACAACAACAACAAAAACCCAACCCTCCAAACTCCATGAATTAAGTTCAATTTGATTTAGACAGAAGGTGGGCTCTCCAACCAGAGGAAGAAGCTCTCAATTTTTGAAGGGGACTAAGGGCAGAGTTCATTTTTTCCCTGACTAGCAGAAATCACTAGTTTCTCTGACTGTATACAATTCAATTCAACTGGCATTAATTGTGCACCAAGTGCAATATCAGTAATGAGCAATACAAAGACAAAATAGTTCTGCTCCTTTACCTTTAACAAGCTTACCACTCATTGGAGAAAACAAAACAAAATATGACAGAGATAGATAGAAAGATAGATGGATGATGGATAGATACATATGAATAAATAAAAAAGATAGACATATATGGACATATAAATATAAACATGCATAGACCTATGTAGGCAGATATAGCCATGTAGTTATTATATACATATATGTATATGTATGTGCATACACATTTTATGTAGATAGAAGGCAGATATAAATAGAAAGTAATTTAATTGGTATGTAGGTTGTATGAGAAAACTACATAAGTCAGAAAACAATTTTTTCCAAGAGCAGATCTTTTGGCTCTGTCTTGGTTAAAGTCAGGGTTTAACCTGACCCAAGTTGACCCAAGTATTCATTGAAGTTCACATCCATTGGTATATCTTGGGATTTCCATTAGTTTAAGGAGGTAAGTTGAGAGCATGTTTTAATACTGAAATGATAAATTTGGGGGAACCCGTCTTCTTAGGCCATTCTGGTAGAACTAAGAATGGGGGGACATTCATTTAGACTATCTTTGTATTTGTAAAATTGTTGTGATTAAATGCTTGAGCTTGACATTAAAAGTCACCAGTTTCAAAGCTGTTAAAAATATAATCATTTCAGAATATTCCAACATTAAACTTAAGTTTTGGTAAAATCTAGGTGTTAATGGTATCAGTGTCATATTAGTGATGTTTTCTGTTGTACCTTTCCCCCACTTCACATTAATTGAGCTACATCCAAATCTATAATGCTTTTATCATCTTCAATTTTATATATAAAGCAACTGAAACACATACATCTGCAAGGATTAATTTGATATTGTCTGAGTATAGAGTTCAACTCAGATATTTCTCACCCCAGGTCCAATCCTCCATCTACTACACTTACCTAATAAGAAGAATAAAGACAGATATATCTATGCTAGCTAGTTACTGCTTTGCTTTTCAACACAAGTGAGTGAATATTTCATTAGAAAAAATTAATTTGGGATTTTATTTTTTTTCCTAGTGCAGTGGACACTATTTCCACACCTTCTATGGCTTGCTTCTGTTTTTCGTGTCTGACTAGTTTGATTTTTGCAAAAACCACATGGTTTTATGCCTTCCAGGTTAGCAGGTAATTAATATGGCCACATTGACCAATATTCAATGGGTCACATTCTCTGACTGCATAACTGCATGGATTCTTTGTTTCATTTTTGGGCAAAAGGACAGTTTGAAAAAAAATACTATGCATGGCTTCATGGTTTCTTGCTGTCTGGGATCATGACATCTTGATGAATTACAAGTCTATATTCATTCCTGTTGTTAAAACTCAGTCAACCATGTAATGATAGGCCCTATCATTACATAAGCCCATGAATTCCTCAGAAGTTTTCCACCAAATTTGGAGTTTCCATTAAATTGAATTCGGTGATCCTTCAAGAAGGCTCCTGAAGGAATATGTGCTATATTCCACAATATAAGCTGCTAAATTTCTGTATTGTCAGGATGCTATGAATGAGTGTGTAAAAAATTGGTGTAACAAGGATTGTTAAAGACCCTATTGGAAAATATGTTTGCCTTATACTTTCATGTGTTCTGGGGAATAATTTTCTTTTGTGAGTCCTAGATCCCACTGTCTGATTAACTTCCTCTTCCAAACAATTAAAAACTGCTTATTTTCTTCTAGAATCAGCAAGATGTTAGAATAGCTTATACTTTAGGTCTAACATAAAAATCAAAACCCACTTTTCTTAAAATAATAAAACAGGAGCATCAAAAAAGTACTTGAGCAGCATCAACTACCCTGATAATCCACCTCATTTTCATTCAATGGAATAGAGGATGGGATGGGAGTTTAAGAGAATAGTTCATCTTGGACTCATAGCCTGAATCCAGAATCAAGGTGGAGTCACAGAAGATGGAAACACAGAGAAAAGCTACTTTCCCATTATTCCCTGATAGTGTTTAGGATTTTGGCTATTTAAAATAATCCTGTCCTATGTGAGAGGTGTGGTCCACCCAGGTAATGGAAGAGTCCCAATTGCAGCTTGCTTCAGACTCTCAAAAAGATAAGATGTGACGGCAATTGAGGTATGCAGGAAGAAAGAGTTCTTTCTTATGTGGAACATGGATTGAATTTCCCAATCTTAGACTGGAAGCTGCCTTTAAAAAAAAAAAAAAAGAAATTATTTTCTTTAGTGTTGAACTTATAAATACCATAGATCTCTGAGCCTGCTGACAATAAGAGAAGCATCTACCTGATTGTTCGCAAGTATGACAGCAATCACAAAATTGGATTTGCATCAAAGAAAATCAGAATGGAGAAGTAGGCCATCAAAAAGGTGGAAGTTGCATAGCTGTTTGACAGGATAATGTCAGCTAATCCAGAGGTTCAAAGTAAACCAGCTGATTAATTAACAGCTCTACAAATATTTTATTTTGTGAGGCTTAAATCTTAACTCCCCAAATCATTGTAATATTAGTAAAAAAGTGACTAAATTATGTTTTGTTCCTTTAATGGATCGTTATTGCAGGATTCCCTTTTTTATGTTTCAATAAATTCTTCTTCCCAATCTGACTTATATTTGTAGAGTAGATACTTGTTTTTGTTTTTGTTTTTGCTTTTTTTTCAATCTCTCCCCTTGCTGGGGAAAACTCTGAACTCTGAGAAGTTAAACACTTCTATATTTGGTATACAATTATAATATCATATATAGACCTTACAGTATGTATCACGATATTCAATATGTAGTATATATTACATAATCCATGATGTAATATATATTGTATAATATGTTATATTACATATGTATGTAACATAATTACATAATTATGTTATGTTATATTATATTATATATTTATATAGTTATAGAACTATAATGTAGTACTAACTCCATAAGAAGAAACTTCCCAAAAGAGAATGGAGAGTCATTGGCTATGAAAATTACAATGCTACTTTCTTTACAGAGAAATTATATAGCTAAGAGCAAGCCTTGTACACAACTTACTTTCTGACCTCAAGTTGCTTATAATCTAATGAAGGAAAAAATATAGAGGAGAGGATTGATGGCTGAGGGTACACTAAAGCCCGGGTATTCATAGGAATGGTGAGAGAGAATATTGCCCAGTGACATACACCTTCCAGGAACAATGGCAGAGTTGAGTACATCATAGTTTTCAGGTTTGGAGGTAGGTGGAAAGGTATGTTGTGGCAAGGCTACTTTTAAACATATCAAAAAGAAACCCAGGAAACAGGGTGTCATAGTTGAAATAGAGAGCCTGGTAAGCCAATCACCAATGATGAGAATGGGACTCCATAGTAAATGTATAAAGACAAAAAGACAATTCTTAAAAGAATTTTGCAAATCATGTCTATTATAGCAGCAATACACAAAATAACAGGATGTGAATTTCAAAAATTGTCCTCATATTTTAAACATAAGGCAGGGACAAGGCCCAGGCTGATTATCCCAATGTTTCTCAAGGTGATTTTTAGAGGAAGATTATTTCTTTCAGTGCAATTCAAAAAACAGATATAATGGTTATCCAGTTTGGGAACTGGGATGCTTTATCATGTTAAACCTTCCCTTTGTAAGGCTGAGGCTACTACACAGATTTAACAGATTGCACTTTTCTAAAAGACATTAACAAAGCAGAATACAGTAGACACTACATATAACACGGCATACGTGAAAGCTCAAAACACGTACACATGGCCTTGCATATACTGGCCTATGAATAGAGATGATATAAGGCAGGCTCTATAAAAATTAGTGGGTGAAATTCAGGCACGGGCATGAATTTGAAGCATCCCATGATGTTTCTCTCTTCTTTCCCCCAGCTGCACATATGATATGATGGAAGAGTAGGTGATATCAACCTCCTAATCAAATGTGACTCATTTCCTCCAGTATAGATGAATCCAAAAACAATAGCCAAAGACCAGGACCCCAGATAGAAGGTACCTAAAGCCATAATGATATTCTTCTGAGAGGCCAAAGAAAGCATATTAGACTTCAAGTCGATTGCCTGAAAAGAACTTCCCCCTACAGAAATTTCCACAGAAATTGATAAATCAGAAAGTTCAGAGGAAATATCACTGAATTAATAAAAGAGGATAGATAGCAGAGAATTGAAGTTCTTATACAGAGAATAATATTCTTCTCAAGATGTAGACTCAATTCTGTGGTCTGGGAATGTCATTAAATAGATTAACAGTGATCTCTTGTAACTACCCATTTGGCTTCTATTTGTATATTTTGCCCTTGCTACCAAGAAATTAGAAATAACTTCAATTTTCCCACCCCATGAATGCATGAGCTTGTTGGGAGTGGAGGCTGAATGCTTCTTGCAAAAGAAAAGGAAGAATCCAAGAAACTTGTAAAGCATGTAAAGGCTTTCTGTTTTCTATCCCATGAGCCCCCTCAGACCAATTTCTTAGTCATAAACAGAATCTCAACATTTCTTTAAGCAAGAAGTGATTGTTTAAGCTGGAATTAGACCAGAACAGATACTACCTCAGTGAAATTATGTAATTCCTACAAATTCTTCTTTTCTCACTAGAGCACCAAAACAATCCTTGAGGTTCTATCAATTTGCTCACTGGAGGATTAATCTATCATTTAAGTTTGCTTCCTCCCATTGGTTGTCTATTTGCAACATCTATACTTTGGAAAATTGTTTCATCATTTTCCTCCAAGGAAGAGTCCTGACTCCACCATACAAATGAGTCAGTTTCTTGTTTTTCTCTCCCTTGGGCTGAACTCATGAGCAGTCTGTAGACTAAGGACTATGGGTCCTGTGAAGTCACTAACATATGTGGAATATAATTCATGGTAGTTCATTTTGTAGTGGCAAATAACTGGAAAATTTAGAGAAAATACTTATAAATGTAGTGGAATTTGTTATGCTATAAGAAAAGCACAATTGGGTTGCAGAGAAATATTGGCAAAATCATTATAAAATGATTAGAGTAATTTCACAGAAGCAAATGAAAAATTTATATAATAAACCACAATATTATAAAGATAAAGAACTGAAAAACTTGAGAAGTTTGATTCTTGAAATCATCAGTCAAATTCTGAAAGGATCAATGGTGCAGCATACTAACAACTAACAGAGAAGGGATGAAGGCAAGATATTAAGTGAGACATATATTTTGAAATGGCCAATAGAGTAATTTATTTTGATTAACTATGCTTATTTGTCAGAGTTTAGTTCTGTCTGCACAAAGGTTGAAGTGAGGTAAAATAAAATTTTGTAAACTGAAAAATATTTTTAAATATTTTAAATATTTAAATTTAAATATTTTAAAAATAAATGTCTAATGTAGTATGAAACAAGAGGCATGCAGAATGAAGAGCTGGACAAAGAAGAGTAAGGAAAGAGGCCAAAATAGTACAGTACTTATTCTTTTTCTCTTGAAAACCATTAAGAGGGGTTCAATCATAGAATCACACAATATGAGATTTGAAAAGGATCTTGGTGGCCATCTATTTCAACGTATGCTTGAAAGGAATGCCCATTGTAACATAATCCACAAATTATTATTCAAACTGCACTTAAAGGTCCTCCAAGGAGAGGATAATTGCTATCTCTTTTTTGGGGGGGAGGGATAACACTTTTTTTTAACTAAATCTTTTTATTTTCAAAACGTATATATGGATAATTTTCAATATTCATCCTTGCAAAAACTTATGTTCCAGTTTTTTTCACTCCCTTTCCCCCACTCTTCTTCCTTACATGACAAGTAATACAGTATATGTTGAACATGTACAATTCTTCTATACATATTTCCACAAATACAATGCTGCACAAGAAAAAAACAGATTAAAAAGAAAAAAAAATGAGAGATAAAACAAAATGCAAGCAAACAACAACAAAAAGAGTGAAGATACTATGCTGTGATTCACACTCAGTTCCCACAGCCCTCTCTCTGGTTGCAGATGGTTCTCTCCATCACAAGAATATTGGAACTGGTCTAAATCATCTCACTGCTGAAAACAAGGTATGTACATCGGAATTGATCATTGCTTAATCTTGCTGTTGCTGCTGATCTTCTGGTTGCGCACACTTTACTCATGATTAATTCATGTAAATTTCTCCAGGCCTCTCTGAAATCATCCTGTTAATCAATTATTATTAAACAATAATGTTCCATAACATTCATATGCCATAATTTATTCAGCCATTCTGCAATTGATGGGAATCCACTCCGTTTCCAGTTTCTTTTTTTGCACATGTGGGTCCCTTTCCCTCCTTTAAGATTTCTTTGGGATACAGGCCCAATAGAAACACTGTTGGATCCAAGAGTATACAGAGTTTGATAACCCTTTGGGCATAGTTCTAAATTGCTCTCCAGAATGGTTTAATCAGTTCACAGCTCCACCAAGCAGGCATTATTGTCCCAGTTTTCCTACAGCTCCTCCAACATTTGTCATGATCTTTTTTCCTGTCATTCTAGCCAATCTGAAAGGTGTGCATGGTACCTTAGAGTTGTCTTAATTTATATTTTCTTGATCAATAGTGATTTGGAGCACCTTTTCATATAACTAGAAATAGTTTCAATTTCTTCATCTGAAAATTGTCTGTCCATATTTTTTGACCATTTATCAACTGGAGAATGGCTTGAATTCTGATAAATATGAGTCAATTATTTATATATTTTGGAAATGAGGCCTTTATCAGAACCTTTGAATGTAAAAATGTTTTCCCAGTTTATTGCTTCCCTTCTAATTTTATCTACATTAGTTTTATTTGTACAAAAACTTTTTAACTTAATATAATAAAAATTATCTGTTTTGTGATCAATAATGATCTCTGTTCTTCTTTGATTACAGATTCCTTCCTTCTTTATAGATCTGAGAGATAAACTATCCTATGTTCTTCTGATTTGTTTATATCATTTTTCTCTGTCTAAATCATGAAGCCATTTAAATCTTATCTTGGTGTAGGGTATTAAGTATGGGTCAATGTCTAGTTTTTTGCCATACTAATTCCAGTTTTCCCAGAAGTTTGTTAAAAGTGAGTTCTTATCCCAGCATCTGGGGTCTTTGGGTTTGTCAAACACTAGATTATGATAGTCATTGACTATTTTGTCCTCTGAACCTAATTTATTCCACTGATCAATTGCTCTGTTTCTTAGTCAGTACCAAATGGTTTTGATGACTGCTGCTTTATGACATAGTTTTAGTTCTGGCACAGCTAGGTCACCTTCATTTGCATTTTTTTTTCATTAATTACCTTGAATTTCTTGACCTTGTGTTCTTCCAGATGAACCTTGTTTTTATTTTTTTCTAGGTTTATAAAATAATATTTGGTAGTTTGATTGGTATGACACAGAATAAGTAGATTAATTTAGATACTATTGTCATTTTTATTAGATTTCCTTAGCCTACCCATGAGCACTTGATATTTTCCAGTTAATTAGATATGACTTTATTTTTGTGAAAAGTGTTTTGTAGTTGTATTCATAGAGTTCATGACTTTGCATTGGTAGGTAGACTCCCAAGTATTGTATATTGTCGATAGTTATTTTAAATGCAATTTCTCTTTGTATCTCTTGCTCCTGAACTTTGTGGGCAATAGTAAAAAAAAAAAAAAATACTGATGATTTATGTGGATTTATTTTGTATCCTGCAGCTTTGCTAAAGTTATTAATTGTTTCTAGTAGAGTTTTCCTTAATTTTTTAGGATTCTTTAAGTATATCATATCATCTGCAAAGAGTGATAATTTGGTTTTCTCATTACCTACTCTAGTTCCTTAAATCTCTTCTTTTCTTATCATCAAAACTAACATTTCTAATGCAATACTGACAGCAGGCAACTGATCTTATTGGGAATGGTTCTAGTTTGTCCCCATTACATATGATGCTTATAATGATTTTAAATAGATGCTCCTGATTATTTTAAGGAAAACTTCAGTTATTCCTATACTTTCTAGTATTCTAGTGTTTTTAATAGGAATGGGTATTAGATCTTTAGATTTAGACTAGATTAGATGTAGATGTAGACTCAATTCTGTGGTCTGGGAATGTCATTAAATAGATTAACAGTGACCTCTTGTAACTACCCATTTGGCTTCTATTTGTATTTGTATTTGTATTTGTATATTTGTATATTTTGCCCTTGCTACCAAGAAATTAGAAATAACTTCAATCAATTGAAGAAATTAGAAATAACAACAATCAATCACAGATGTAGTCTAGACTAGTCTAGAATTAGACTAGATTAGATTAGATTATCAAATGCTTTTTCTGCATGTATTGAGATAATCATATGATTTTTGTTATTTTGGTCATTGATTTAGTCAATTATGGTAATAGTTTTCCTAATATTGAATCAGCCCTGAGTTCCTGGCATAAATGCTACTTGATAATGGTGTATTATCTTGTAGATAATTTGCTTTAATCTCTTTGCTAATATTTTATTTAAGATTTTTACATCACAAAAAGATTATTTGGTGATCAATTCTGATGGACATGGCTCTTTCCAACAATGACATGATTGAGGGCAGTTCCAATTATCTTGTGATGAAGAGAGCCATCTACACCCAGAGAGAGGACTGTGAGAACTGAGTGTGCATCACAACATAGAATTTTCACTCTTTTTATTGTTGTTTGCTTACTTTTTGTTTTCTTTCTTATTTTTTTCCTTTTTGAACTGATTTTTCTTGTGCAGCAAGATAATTGTATAAATATGTATATATATATATATATATATATTATATGATTTATGATTTAACATATATTTTAACATATTTAACATATATTGGATTACTTGCAATCTAGAGTAGGAGGTAGGCAGGAGAAGGTGAAAATTTGGAACACACCATTTTATAAGGGTCAATGCTGAAAAATGATCCATGCATATGTTTTTGGGGAAAAAAAGGTTGAATAAGAAAAAAAAATTCATTCAATATTCATTAGGTTTAGGTATCAGCACTATGTCTGACCTTTAGTCATAAAAAGAATTTGATAAGATACCTTCTTTACCTATTTTCCCAAATACTTGCATAGTATTGGAAACAATTATTCTTTAAATATTTGGTAGAATTCTCACGTAAATTTATCTGGCCCTGCAGATATTTTTTCTTAGGAAGTTGATAAATAATTTGTTCAATTTATTTTTCTAAAATGAGACTATTTCAGTAATTTATTTCCTCTTCTGTTAATCTGAGGAATATATATTTTTGAAAATATTTCTCCAATTCACTTAGATTATCAGATTTATTGACATTTACTTGGATAAAATAACTCCTAATTATTGCTTTAATTTCCTCTTCATTGGTGGAAAGTTTTCCCTTTTCATTTTTGATACTAAAAATTTGATTTTAGTCTTTCCTTTTCCTAATCAAATTAACTAGAGGTTTATCTATTTTGTTATTTTTTTTCATAAAGCCAACCTTACTTTTATTTATCAATTCAATATTTTTCTTACTTTCAATTTTATTAATCTCCCCTTTTATTTTCAGAAATTCAAATTTAATATTTAATGGGGGGGTTGAATTGCTGTTTTTCTAGCTTTTTTTTAGTTCCATAACCTATTCATTGACCTTTTTATGCAAGTAAGCATCTAGAGATATAAAAATTCCCCTAATAACTACTTTTGCTGCATCCCATAAATTGTGATATGTTGTTTCATTATTGGATGAAATTTTTCTTGGATGAAATTATTGATTGCCTCTATGATTTGTTGTTTTGCCTATTCATTCTTTAGAATTAGATAATTTAGTTTCCAATTAATTTTTGGTCAATTTTCCTCTGGCCTTTTATTGCATGTAATTTTTAATTGCATCATGATCTGAAAAAATGCATTTACTATTTCTGCTTCTCTACATTTGATTTTAAGGTTTAATGCCCTAATTATTCGTGAGTTTTTGTATAGGTTCCATGTACTGCAGAGAAAAAAAAAAGTATATTCTTTTCTATCTCTTTTCAATTTTCTCCAAAAGTTTATTATACCTAACTTTTCTAGGATGCTATGTACCTTCTTAACTTCTTTCTTATATATTTTATGGTTTGACTTATCTAGTTTTGAGAAATCAGGGTGAGATCCTTCATTAGTATAGTTTCCCTGCCTGTTTCTTCTTGCAGCTCTCTTAACCTCTCCTTTAGGAATTTGGATGCTATACCGCTTGGTATATTTTTGTTTTGTATTATATTACTTAATTATCTATTGTACCCTTTAGCAAGATGTTGTTACCTTCCTTATCTCTTTTAATTAGATCTATTTTTGCTTCTACTTGATCTGAGATCAGGATCGCTCCTCCTGCTGGTTTTTTTTTTTTTTAACTTCACCTGAAGCATAATAGATTTTGCTCCAGCCTTTTACATTTACTCTATATGTATCACACTGCTTTAAATGTGTTTCTTGTACACAACATAATGTAGGATTCTAACTTTTAATCCAGGTTGTTACTTACTTCTTTTTTTATGGGAAAGCTCACCCCTTTTCCATTCACAGTTAAAATTACATACTCATTAAGTTATACTTTTCTTTTCCCTCCTCCCTGTAATTTGTTTC
Source organism: Sarcophilus harrisii (assembly GCF_902635505.1). Taxonomy (NCBI): domain Eukaryota; kingdom Metazoa; phylum Chordata; class Mammalia; order Dasyuromorphia; family Dasyuridae; genus Sarcophilus; species Sarcophilus harrisii. The sequence continues at coordinate 8,380,844 of NC_045429.1, forward strand.
TGCTCCCTGAAACAGCATTGACCTTTTACAGACCTTTCCTCTTTTATATACCTTTTCCTTTTTCCTTCTGTTCTCCCTTCTATGAGCCTCACCATTTCCTTTCCCTTTTCCTTTCCTACTTCCCTATAGGATGAGACAAGTTTCTCTGTGAAACTAAATATCTGATATTCTCTCTTTCAGCCCAATCTAATGAGTGTAAGATTTACATGATGCCCATCCCCCTCCTTTCTTTCCTTCAATTGTAATAGGCCTTTTTACCTCTCTGTGAGATGTAATTCACCCCATTTTAACTCTATTTTCCTCTTCTTCCAGTAGAATTCCCTTTCCTCCTCCAGTTTCTTTTTTATTTTTATAGCATCACAATAAAATCAAGTTACACTTGCACTCTCTAAATATACACATAAGAGAAACACAGATCTCAAAAGTTAAACATATCATCTTTCCATATGGAGATATAATCTTTTTACCTTTTAAAACAAAGTTATTTTTTTTCTTTTCTTTTTTACCTTTTTATGCTTCTCTTAATTTTTGCATTTGAAGATCAAATTTTCTGTTCAGCTCTGGTCTTTTCATCAGAAATGAATGCATTTCACCTGCTTAATTGAATGTTCATGCTTTCCCCTGAAAGATAATGTTTAATTTTTCTGGGTAGTTGATGCTAGTCTGCAATCCAAGTTCCTTTGTCTTTCAGAATATCAGATTCCAGGCCCTTCGATCTGTTAAAATGGAAGCTGATAGGTTCTGGGTAATTCTTATTGTGGCTCCTCAATATTTGAATTGTTTCTTTCTCATTGCTTGCAATATTTTTGCCTGATTTAATAATTCTGAAATTTAGGTATTATGTTTCTTGGGCTTTTCATTTTGGGATCTCTTTCAGGAAGTGATCAGTGAATTATTTCAATGGTTATTTTACCCTCTAACTCTAGGACATCAGGGCAGTTTTTCTTGTGGTTTTCCTGAAAGATGTTTTCTAAACTGTTTTTTCCATCATAGTTTTCAGGAAGTCATTAATTTTTAAATTGTCTTTCCTAGATTTATTTTCCAGGTCAGATGTTTTTCCAATAAGGTATTTTACATTTTCTTCTATTTTTTTTCATTTTTTGGATTTTGTTTGACTAATTCTTGAAATGTCATTATGTCATTTGTTTCTGTTTGTTCAATACTAATTTTAGTGAATTATTTTCTTTGGTTAGCTTTTTATCTCATTTTGCCTTTGGCCAATTGAAAATTTTAAATTAGATGTTTTGTGCATTGGATTTTTTTTCTCATTTTACAAATGCTGTTTTTAAAAAATAATTGGTTTCTTTTTCAAAATCTATTTTGAAGGAGTTATATGCTTTTTAAATTTCATCAAATCCATTTTGTAAGGAGTTATTTGCTTTTTCCATTTTGTCAAATCTATTTTGTAAGATGTTAAATAACTTTTTCCATTTCACTAAATATATTTTAAAGGATTTCTTCAGATAATTCAGAAAATTTCCTTTTCCAAACTCTTCTGTAAAATTCTCATTTCTTTTCCCCATTTTTTTAACTTCTCAGCTTTTAACTTCATTTTAAGATTTTTTTTTAATTCTTCCAAGAGAACATTGTGAGATGGGGATTAGTTTATATCAGTCTTTGTGGCTTCATCTGAAGATGATTTACCTTTAGGATGCTTCAGGTTTGAGGTCTGTTCTCTTTTTCCATTAAAAAAAAAAAAAACTATCTATGGTCAGACTTAGTTTTCCCTTTTTTTTTTTTTTTTTTTTTTTTTTCAATTTTAAAGGTTGAAGTCTTCTCTTAGGGCAAAGAGAAGCATGTCCCAAACTTCCTCTACAGGTGACAGCAGCCTTCAACTGCCCTGAACCAGTGCTGAAGTTCTTTCCAGTGCTTTGTGGGCATGCCTTGGTTCTGTGTGATTCTGCAGTTCAAAGGCTCATTACTTACCTTTTGTATTTGCATTGTAAGTCTCAAAGCTAATCTAATGATCCACTGGCTTGCAATCAGAACAGAGTATCCAACGCTGCTTTATTTTGGCTGAGCCTCCTAGTAAATTCTTTGGCTCATGGATGCCATATTGTCCAGGGTCCCTATCTGCACCTGTGCTTGGCCACTTCTCCTCTCTTCCCATCCCCCTCACACCTGATTGAAAAAGACCTTTTCTTCCAAAATATTTTCTGCTGGAAATTTGTTACTCTCCAAATATTTGTGGATTTTTTCATCTAAAACCAGTTCAGAGGCTTGACCTAGTATTGATCTGAGGGATACTAGGGAGAGCTCAGATAAAGACTTGGCTACTCTTTGCCATCTTGGCTTCAATCCCTCCCCCCTCCCCGCAAAAAAAAAAAAAAATATTTCTTGAAACAACCCATTCTTCTTTTGGGTTTAAATGATTACAACTTTTGCTCTGATGTTGACTTAATTTGCATCTTTGTAATTTCCTCTTTTTCCTTCTCTCACTGGTCCTTGTTCTACACTCTGGGATCAAAAAGATAAGCATTGTCTCTCTTTTAATTCAGTGCTAACTATGGAGCAGGCTCTAACCTAAGTACTGAAGATGAAAGTAAAGGTGGAAAAAGTCCTTGCCCTTAAGAATTCTGATAGAGGAGACAACATGCCAACAGCTTTATAAATCAAAGACAACAATTGTTCAAAGAACTGGAGTCAATTATTATCCCACCTCTTCTCACCTCCTCTCTTCTCTGCTGCCTTGGTATTTTAGGGGACACTCAAAGTGTCTCCAATTTCTCTTCCATGTAAAAATTATTTAGATACTTGAATTTCTCTATCTCCATATCAATTTCTCTTTTCTCTACAAGTATAGCCAGTTTTCCAAACTGATCTTGATATGACATAGACTCAAAGTCTTTCTTTGGATCAAGTACTAAGCAGGATGCTCCCAATGAGATCTGATAAGGTAGAGTACATCTGAATTATCACCTCCTGTTCCTGCTCTTTCTTGCTCTTGACATAACCCAAGAGTCAGTATCCTTTTTTATGTATCATTTAGTTTAAACTTAAATACAAAATAGGACAAAAATAGAAAAAAATTAAAAAGACAAAAAACAGCAATATGTGCAGAGCAGAACATAATTGGGCATTCAAAATATGTATCAATTAATTTCCATTTTAAGAAAGAATATATAATAATAGAAGGCACTGTATTCAGAACTATAGAAGAAGAAATTCAGAACTGTCCATCTTTGCTTTCTTGTATGATTTTCTTTTATTAGCTGATGTCTACTTTTTACTTTATTCTTTTTCCTCTTTCCTCCCTCCTCACCTCTTCCTAGGCTACAGTTAAATACAGATATATTTACATATACACACACACACCATATATGCATATGGATATGTATTTATAAATATGCTATGTATATACATATACAGGCATAGATACATGTACATCTAAAATAATATTAATATGGCTAACATATGATGTAAAATTCTCTCTTGAGTAAATCTTTTTTAACTTTGACTTTGTCTGAGATCAATGATTACCACTCCTACTTTGTTCTTTAGTAATGAATTGTACCCAATCTATCCTACTCCTGTTAATCCATATACTCTTCTATACCCTGATGTACTTTATCCCCTAATATTGCTTTATAGGTTATGGAGAGCATTATATTCTTCTAGAGAAATATGCATTTTTTTTCTTTAATCTATTCCCAATGTGTATTGTAGAATTTCAGAATGACCAGATCTCCTACTTTATTAAATTCTCAGTCTCCATTTTTTGTTTTCAATATCACTCAAATATTATAATTATGGTTTTTACCTTTTATTACATGATTTTGCTTTTTCAGAGTCACATCATACTGAGCTCTGCTCCAATCTGTCTTTTGGACTACCCACTTACTAATAACAATCTTAGACATATGGTTTACATTTCCACTATAAAACATAAAAAGTTTGTCCTTTTTGAATTCCTTGAAATTAGTCTTTGATGTTGTCTCTTATCTGCTAAATTTTCTATTGAGTTCATATTTGTTTGTGACAAAATCCTGAACATGACAGTTTATTGAATGTCCATTTTTTCATTGAATATTATGCTTAATTTTTCTGCATACAATATTTTTAGCCACAATTCTAGTTCTTTTGATTGTTGTATATAGCATTCTAAGACCTGCAATCTTGCTGATATGTCTTGTTCAATTTTGATTGTAGCTCCATCTTATTTGAATTGTTTTGTTGTTGTTGCTTGTGAAATTTCTTTTGGATCTGAGGGTTCAAAGTTTAGCATCAATGTTCCTGTTTGTTTTCCTTATAGGATCTTTCAAGTGGTGATTGGTGGATTTTTTTCTATTTCAATTTTCTCTTCTTGTTCTATCTTTTCAGGATAATTTCTCTCTGATTATTTCTTATATTATTATGTCATGGGTCTTTTTTAGTCACAGCTTTCAAGTAGTCCAATTATTTTTATGTTTTCTCTTCTTGCTCTGTTCTCCACATCTTTTGTTTTTCTAATGTTTTGCATTCTCTTTTATTTCTTGGTCTCATAGCTTCATTGGCTTCCCCTTGCCCAATTCTAATTTTTAAAGAGTCATTTTCTTCTTTAAGATTCTGGATCTCCTTTTTTTAGGTGGTTGACTTTCTTTTCATAATCTTTTTTTTTCTGTAGTTTTCTTTGTTTTTGAGTTTTCCTCAGTCTCCCATTTGATTTTAAAGTCTTTTTTGAGTTCTTTTTGGGCAGGTAACCATTTAACATTACTTTTGGGGATTGAAGAAGCTTTTTTTTCTGCTTTAGTTCCCTCTTCTGATTATTAACTCAAGTCTTCCCTATTCCCACAGTAACTTTCCGTGGTTGGGTTCTTTCTACTTTGCCTGCTCTTTTCATTTTTAGTAAGAGTTTATTAATATAATGAACTCTACTCCTGGCTTGAAGGCAAGAGGTGGTATCTTTGGCTTCAGGTTTTCTTTCAATTCTTTCCTCTGGCTAAAACCCAAAACCACAAACTTCACTCTACTGTAAGTGCCCACAGAAAGAGCTATCTTGCCCCACTGCTTTTGCATTCACCCAGGGACACATCTCAACAGCACAGTTGGGCCTGGTGTTCCCAATCAGCAGAGGTTCCCTCAGTTTTTCCAGACTCAGACCCTGACTACCCATACTGTACTGGGAGTGATACTTCCTGTGGTTCAGGCTGAGGCTACCTCCAAACCAAACTTTTTCCAGAGCTTCTGAATGACTATTTCAGGGGAGTTAGCCTAAAAGTGTTTACACTTTATATAGATGAAACCTTGCTCGTGGCATCTTCTGATGATCTCTAGTTGTCCTAAGAAGACCACTGTTCTGCTCAAACTCTTATATATTTTTGACCTGTCTATATTCACACTAAGGCACAATTTTGTGGTATTTGATCAATTAGCTGATTGATTGTGTTTGTGGGGAAAATATGGAGAATTTAGAATTCTCTGACCTACTCTTCCATTTCCTCAGAAACCTCATCTTTTTAACTGCAACATGACTCATACTGAGGTTATAGTCCAGTAAAATACACCAAAATGAACTATTCCATCCCCTCCTTGTTTCTGTGGTGATGATTTTTTGACTCAAATGTAAGACTTTAGATTTACCCCTCATATCTTTTATTCCCATCTTATTAGATTATTTTCATTGCTCTACCCTATTGAAATATTTTTGGATCTTGGCCCTATCATAACAAATCTTTCAATTTTGGTCACATTGTGATTCAGTAAGCATACTGTGATGTAGAGGACTGGAACTTTGAAAAGGTGTAGTTGAATCAAGGACATCAAGGTACTTATACTTAAGCACCTATTCAGTGTGAGATAATGGTTCTCTAAACATGTGATAGTGATGTAATGGTGCATGCTCAGTGTGCTGTAGTGATGTGATCATACTGAAGTATTTAAGGGAGACTCAGAAACAGAAAGAGTCTTTCTTAGCCACAGACATAGAGGAGACTTCAGGTTCCAGACTCCAGATTCCACATACCATCTTTGACCAGCCTTGTGGACCTGCCTTCATCACTTCTTCACTAAGACCAAGGACTTGGGCTGATCCTGAGGACCCCCAGAGACCTTTCCAAAGTATGGAAATAAAACTCATTGGCCTAGAGTATATGAACTGTACTTTCTTCCTGGGTTGTTTTTTTTGTTTTTTTTTTTAATAATACCTTTGTTCTTCACAATTCTTCTGATGCCTCTTGTGGTTTCAACAGTCTTTTAGTAATTAACTGAGTGACTCAGAAAGTACTCTGTAAGTTAGGATCCAAGGTTAAAATCTATCTTTACAAGAGGGATTTGAATTCATCAAATATAGCTTGGTGCTTTCTTACTATTTCTTTAGTTATCCTCTATGTTGACACTTTTTATTCTGTCCTTTTCTGCCCAAAGCAATTTCTGTTGACTACCATCGTGTTTTCTCCATGGGCATAACTCAGAGAACTTCTTAGAGATTGCAATCACCAATCAACAAAATCAATCAACATGTTGATCAATTAATGATATATTAAAGATTTATATGTCAATCATTGTTCTAGGTAATGGGATATAAAGATAAGGAAATAATCTCTGCCTTGAAGGCATTATTATAGATTATATATATAGGTTACATTCTAGGGGAGGAAGAAGCCATGAACACATATAAGTATATGCAAAATATATATGAAGTAATTGCAGAGGCACTAAAAGTTGAATGAGTTTTAAAGAAAGGCATGAATTCTAAGAGAGGAAGGTTAGGAGAAAGGGTACTCTAAGCATGGCTCTGTGAGAGGACAGCAGTGAGATTGGCTAGATCAGATAATGGAAGATACATTAGTAATGTCTTAAAAGGTAGACTAGAGGCAGGATGGGAAGATTTATCAGTGCCATTGAAATTTTCATTCTGTCTGGTGACAATAATGATAGTTTATATATAATGTAATTCAAAATTCTCACCCTTATTTTTCATTGTGACACCCTAATGTAGTGTTTGGAAAATGATGAGAGTTTAATAAATGTTTGTCAGTTGCATGAAGAGGAAAAGGAAGAGTTGGATATTTAAGGGGTTCAATTTTAGCCCTAAATACACATATACACATCCCTCAGCTGATACTTTGCAAATGATTTTCCCATAGACTCAATTACAGAAGGAATCTGACACCTAGTCCAAACACCTTATTTTCCAGAGAGTAAAATCCATAAAGGAAAAGTCATTTGTCCAAATATCCAAGGTCAAACAAGTAGCAAGTTATTGATAAAGGATTCACACATGACATCTTCAACTTCAGGTCCAAGATTCTTTCTGCTATAGCACATTGCCTCCATGATGGAGGTACTTCCCAGGGAGAAAATCATCTTTTCCTTACCATTTTGGACTGATTGACCACCTTTCTATTGCTGACCATGAGGACACACAGTGTGAAACTAAAGGCTGCCCAACTTTGATTCTCACCTCATTACCTCAATGTCCATTGCCACTCAATCCTATGTCTTGACCTTCAGCCAACATTTCTTGGAGATATTTGCCAGATAATTATCTCAAACCCACCAGGTTGGCAAAGATGACCAAAAAAATGAAAACAACAAATGTTGGAAGAGGTATGGAACAACAGGTGCACTGATGCATTTAATGGCCTTGATTCTGGAAGGGAATTCAGAATTGTGTGCAGAAATTACTAAATAGTATGTGTGAGCTAAACTCAAAAGAGATTTAAAAAAGTAAAATGTCCTCCTATACATATTAAAATGTTTATAGTAGCCCTTTTTGTGAAGGTGAAAAAATTGAAAGTAGGGAAATACCTAAGAATTTTGGAAGTACTGAATAAATTTTCTTATATATTATCATGCTGTGTAAAATAAGGAAATAGATTATTTCAAAGAGATATAGATTGTACAAATGGATGAAGAGGGAAGTGAGTGGAACCAGGAGAATGATTTATATTGTAATATCAATATTATAAAAACAAATAATTATGAATTAAACTCAACATATATTTATTAAATATCTACTTTATGCCAAACACTCTAGTAAGTGTTGTGGATACAATTAAGAAAAAAGAATCCTTGCCTCCTAGAAGCTTTTTTATAAAGTGATGAAAAATGAAATGTATAAAACCAGAAGAACACTATGGCAACAATGTATAGACAAAAATATTTGCAAGTTTTAAGAATTAGTGAGAGATTTGGGGTGTGGAATGAGATATTTGAATGTAGTCAGTGAAGGGATTTGTTTTGCTTAACTATGTATGTTTATTAAAAGGAATTAATGTTCCTTTTCCCCAAATAGGTACAGTTGGGAAGGAGAGAAAATAGATTTCTGTTCACAAAAAATAAAATTTTATTAAAAAACAAGCTGTTTCAATTTTTACTCAAAGAATCATGCAATCTCTCTTTTGTAAGGCTCCTCAGAGACTAGTAAGACCAACTTGCACCCGATCCAGAATCTCATCTCCTCTACACTAAGGAGTCTAATGTGAACTCTGCCTCTCTATCAGGAGTGTCCTTTTTCAAAAGCTTATTAACACATTGGAACCTTAATACATCTCTCTCCATTTGAACCCTGAATCTAACATGTCATCTGCTCCCTGGTATCTGCTGAGAGGATTTATCTCAGGAAACACCAGCAAAAACTCATTTTAACTTCACCTCATGTCAAATACTGTCCCGTGAATAAAGAACTTATCCACGGACACTTTTTGAGCAAGACACTAAGACTGGAGATTTACTATCTTTTTTTATTTATGTGGTGCCAATCAATAAGCAGTACTGGAGCCATGGACATGGAATCAAGAGAATAGGAACTAATCATCCATCCACTTTCTTGTCTTAGATATGTGACCCTGGCATGGTTGTGACATAGTTAATAAGTCAATCAGCAAGCATTCAAGAAAGACCTGCTAGGCACTTCACTATGAGTTAAAAATATAAAATAAAAAAGGGAAATAAAACAAAATTGAGGGAGAATTTTTATAATTAGTGTTTCTAATGAAGGCCTCATTTCTAAAATATATAAAGAACAGTGTCAAATTTATAAGAATAAAACTCATTCTCCAATTGATAAATCATTAAAACATATGAACAGATAATTTTCAGATGAAATTAAAGCCATCTATAGTCATATGAAAAAATGCTCTAAACAACTACTAATTAGAGAAATGCAAATTAACACAACTCTGAGGTACCACCTCACACTCTCAGATTGGTTAAAATGGAAGTTAAAGATAATGATAAATGTTGGAGGGATTATGAGGAAAAAAATTAATCGTTAGTGGAGTTGTGAAATGATCCAACCATTTTGGAGAGCAATTTGAAACTATGCACAAAGGGATATCAAATTCATACCCATTGACCCAGAAGTGCCACTACTGGATCTTTATTCTAAGGAAATCATAAAGGAGGGAAGGGACCCACATGCACAAAAAATATTTGTAGCAGTTCTTTTTGTGGTAGTAAAGAATTGGAAAATAAGTAGATGCCCATCAATTGGGGAATGACTGAACAAGTTGTGAGATAATGGAACATTATTGTTTTATAAAAAAAAAAAATGATGAACAAGATGATTTAAGAAAGGCCTGAAAAAAATTTACATGAAATGATGCTGAGTGAAACAAAAAGAATCAGGAATGCATTATACACAATAACAGCAAGAATGTGTGATGCTCTAACAAAGGAAAAATGACCCACATATGGAAAAATGTTTGTAGCAGCCATTTGTGTAGTGGCAAGCAACTGAAAACTGAGTGGATGCCCATTAATTGGAAAATGGCTGAATAAGTTATGGTATATGAATGTTATGGAATAACATTTCTTTATGATCAGTAAGATGATTTCAGAGAGGACTGGAGAGATTTACATGAACTGATGCTGATTGCACAGCAACAACAAGATTACATGACCATTAACTCTAATGGATATGAATCTTTTCAATAGCGAGGTGATTCAGGCCAGTTTTGTGATAGAGAGATGCATCTGCATTCAATGAAGGGGTCATGGGGATTGAGTGTGGATCACATCATAGTATTTTCATTTTTTTAAATTGTTCCCTTGCATTTTGTTTTCTTTCTCATTTTTTCCCTTTTTAATCTGATTTTTCTTATATGGTATGTTAATTGGAGAAATATGTATAGAAGAATTGCATATGTTTAAAAAGAAAAGGATATGGAATGATCAGCTATGAAAGAGTTGTTTCTTCTCTGTGGTTTGGTGATCCAAAGCAATTACAATACACTTGATAGAAAATGTCATCTCCATCCAAAAAAAAAAAAAACTATGGAGATTGAATGCAAATCAACTCAAGCTATGTTCACTGCTTTACTCTTTTTTTTTTTCTTTCCCATGGTTTTTTTCCATTTTGTTCTGATTTTTCTCTCCCATCATGAGTCATAAAGCAATGTGCATTAAAAACAAACTAACAAGGAAAAAATAAATAAATAAATGAGGAAAAAAGGGAAATACCTCTTAGGGTCTCTCTTCCAATGAGGGAGGTAAGCCTATCAATTTGTCTTTAGAAGAATGATTTTATTCTCATTTTGGGGGAGACAACATTGAACTCTAGATAGGTCAGGAAAACCTGGGTCCAATTTCAGATATTTACTAGCACTATAACCTTAGTTATCCATCTAATTTTTCTAGGATGTTTGAAAATTTTGAAGCTCTACATAATAAATTTCTTTAGGTATTGTTGTTGTTATCATTATCATGATTATCTCCTAGATATTATTGGAAACTGCAAGAAGGCAGCTTCAGCATAAGTTTTCTGGATACAATGGCTGATCCTAGAGTATTCATGTGGAAGCCTTTGTATTCTATGGTTTGTCTCTTTTGGGGTAACATTGATGGGGCAAACCCCAGGACCACTTGAAATTGTGTACTTGACAAATCCCTACACTTATTTTACTAAGGCTTGTAAAAAAAGTCATAGCATTCTGATTATCCAGGAAAGTATGAGGCAGAAGAATGGCTGAATGTCTTGTTGTCAAGGTAAACCATTAGTAAGCTATTTAATGACTTTGCTGGATACCAGTGACTGTTCACTTCTTTGGCTTTTAACTAATTTTTTTGTCACAAATTTTTCTTTGTCACAGATTTGAGTTCTATTGGGAAAGTAGGAATTACTGGGAAATGTTAATAATGTGTAAAAATATCAATATAATATTTATATAATAAAATGTAAAAAGACAAAAAATAGAATTTCTATGAATGAGCTCTTGAATACAACATCAGGGAATGTGGGTTTGATTTTTTTCTAGCTGTATGACATTAGATCAATCACTTTTCATCCCTGGGCCTCAGTTTTTTTCTTTATGAAATAAAGTGGTTGGAGGAGATATTTGTAGAGGTTCATGCATGACCTTGTTTGTGTCATTGGACCCTTTTGCTTGCAGGCTATTGAAGCCTGTGGAAGTCTTCTCTGATCTGAGAGAATCTCATGATTCTCTGGAAGAATCATGTTTTACATTTACAAAATTGAATAAATATGATTATAAATCAACTATTCTTAAAGTTGCTTAAGATGTGCATATATAAATATACATGTATGTACATATATATGTGTGTATAGATGTATATTCACCTATTCCCACATATACATATACAAACATATATAAAATATGCAATGACTTCAAGAACAACTGCTTCAGATCTGCGACCTACAAATTCCCATTTTGAAGTGATTAAGGTTAAGCAAAATGTTGTTAGTTTTCTTGCTTTACAAAAAAAGTAGGTACTGTTATTTTCCCCATTTTATAGATGGGGAAACAATGATTTATGGAGGCTTACACAGATGGAACAGGACTCAGAATGAGATATTCCTGACTCAAAATCCAATATTCCATCCACTCTGCCAAGTTGCCTCTTTACTTGAAAATTGGTGAGTTTTGATATAAAGTTTTTTTGTCATTTCCAAGAATGAAAAAAAAAAATCAGCTTGAACCAAATGAGAAAACTGAGACTAAGAAAGGGTAAACAGTTTACTGAGGGTGGTGGGAGGCTAGAGTTGGGGGTAAGTGGGGAGATTAAAGGAACAATATGATAGGCACCAGGACAAGTAACAGTTGACTCTGCCATAAACAGAGATGCTCCTGAGTTTTAAAATAATCCCAAATCCCCCAACTCTATTCATACAGCCTCCGCACATGTCAGTCTTCAACTCTTTGGACACAAAGTTTCGTAAAGGTCCAATGACTCACAATACCGGATAAGTGGATAGTCATGCAGTTAGAGAGAACAAAGGCCAAGCCATGGGAGCCATGGGTTAAAGCGGCTCGCGGTAAGTGGATCATGCCATCGACTGTGCAGAGCCCAGCCAGGGCCTCTCACTGCAGCAGGAAGAGAATGCATGTGGATCCCAAGACACCCACACTGCAAAGAGATGCCAGGAAGCTTAATCAAATACTCTTCTGTCTGCACAACCGTGATACCTAAAGCTGTTAGCAACATCATTTTTAGACATCCGTGGGAGGGAATTTTTTTTGTAATTCTCCATTTCTTAAGTTCCCACCATGTCTAGGCTTTCTGTCCCAAGAAACAGCCCATCCCCAGCCCTGGAACACTGAGGTTGTGGATGATGGTTTTCTGGGGCCCTGTTTCCATAAAAGACAAAATTGTAATCCGAGTATTCATAGTGCATTCAGACACATTGCTTTTCCCTTGAATATCCAGCTGTCATCTCAGGACATTTTTGGTCATGGTTTGACAAAATCAGCCTCCTTCCAGCCTTCCTCAATGAAGAAAAAAGCAACCATCACATGGAACACTTCTGGGTTTACAGAGTCAATGTTACAGAGTGGCTAGAGAGCTGCCCTTAGAACCAGGAGGACCCGGCTTCAAATTCTACTTCTGGCACAATAATGATTACATGTGACCCTGGCCAACTCACTTAACCCCTAATTGTTCTAGGACACAATAAGTCACAGAGAAAGTGCCGACCTCACTAAGAAATAGATTCTTCAACTGGGACTTCTCTATATCAATAACGCTAACGAAATAACAAGTCACTAAACTATCCCTAACTCTTCATGGCTTACAAAGTGCTTTGTATATATTAATTCATTCAAAACTTACTGAAAGTCAGATATTTTAGATAGTATTATCATCCCCAATTTATGAATGAAGAAACTGAGGTTAAATGATTTGCTAAGTCATGGAGCTTAAACTTTGGTTCCTGTCTAAACTTTCCAATTTAAATTTAAATAGCCCCTATTATTTTTGCATATTTTACAAATATCGTCTCATTTGAAGTTCCTGACAATTCTGTGAGATTATTATTATTTCCACATTACATTTGGAGAAACTGAGACAAATGGAATTTAAATTACTTGCCCAGGATGAGACATATACTAAATATGAGGCAAAATTTGAAAACACGTCTTCTTGACTCCATTCCTAAGCTGTAAAATGAGTTGGAGAAGGACATGTCAAAGAGCTTCTGTATTTTTTGCCAAAAAAGCCAAATGGGGTCAAGAAGAGTTAGACATGAGTGAACAACAGCAAATCTCAAGTTAATTCCTTACTGGTTGATTCTTTATCCCTTTGGACATAGTAGCCTTCTATTTTCTCCTCAAAACTCCCACAAGCTTTTCTCACTCCACACTGCCCAGTCCCAACTGAGGACTTCACCACATAGGCATACAGCAATTAGGGTCACTCACTCACCAGAAGTTCATTCTTTTCTCCTGATGTCATTCTGGACCATTTCCTTCACTCCATTGTCTTTAAATAGATGTTCTTCTCGCTTTCTTTCTGTCTCTGTTTTTGTCTGTCTGTCTCTCTGTGTGAATCTCTCTGTTTCTGTCTACTGCCTTTCTGTCAATATGTCTCTCACCAACCCCTTATCAGTTGACAAATGTAGGTTGCTTTTATCTCCAAAACATCCCTCACATCAATTCTCTTTTTACAAAGCCATCACCCTAACTTATAACCTTACCTCTTCTTCCCTGGACCACTGCAGAAGCATTTCTCACTATCACCACCAAGCCTTTCTTCTCTTCCTAACTCTCTCTCATATGGTTGCCAGAGATTTTCCTCCAGTGCAGCTCTCATTATGGTACTCTCTTTCTTTATTATCTCTCCCAGCTCCCTAGGACCCGTGGTATCAAACATAAAGTCTGACATTTCAGACTCCTCATACCCTGACTGGCGTTGGCTTTCCAAGCTTACCCATCACTACTTACCCTCTGTTGTGTAGCCCAGCCATGCTAGCTCACTGGCTATCCTCCGCTATGCTGTTCCACCTCCAGTCTGTGTGCCTCTTCACTGGCGGAATTTTTTCATATTCACCTCTTAGAATTTTTGGTTTCATTGGGATTTTGTTCAAGGTTCTGTTGTATAAGGCTTTTTTTGTCCTAGGGTAAAAATTCCCATCAAAGATTAGTAACTCCCCCTCAAATATTATCTCATTTCTACTAAGTTGCTGCCTTGTACCTATTACACACCCCCCCCCACACTAAAATACAAGATTCTTTCAACAAGTATTCATCTCAAAGGTCTTGAAGGCAGGTATTGTTTTTATTTTTTTCTGTATTTCCATCTCCTAACACTCAGACTGGCTGGCATATTGTGAGTGAGATGTATTTGGTGTTCAGGGATGACTAACATCTCTGCTATGAAGGCTGACTGAGGTCTTTTCAGGGCTTCTTATCTGCTTTTATGTCCATCTTCACCCAACTCCCAGTCTCCAAGGAGCCATAATGAGGTTAGACACCAAATGATGAGGTTGGGGCAGTAATTCCTAGTTTGCATACAAGGCACAAGGCACATGTGAAGAATTCACAATCATGTTTACATTGCCAAAAAGTTATTTACAAGAATAGGTTAAGGACAAAATGAAGAGGCAAAATAGACACCAGGAGTGGTAAATATGAAATAGATTTCAGAGAGCACATAGTTAGCAAGGAAAGGAGTTTTAACAATTAACAATGAAAAAGACAAGTTCCCCAGTGGAACTCATAATTAATCAGGAGAAAGGGAATATGCCATGAGGTGGGAGTATGCTATTAATTGGCAGACTAAATCCACAGAGGAGTTTATCACCCTAAAAGAATTACTTAGTTATAACAAGGAGAAAGATAGTATGAGGTACAAAAAGGGGGATAAGAGGAGAGACACTATGAAGGATGGGGAAAGGGTGAGAAGAAAGACACCACAAGGCAGAACACTGAGGGGGCTAACCCAATAGTAATTCAGCAAAGATGGCATAGACCACGGACAACTTTTTTCTTTTCTATCTTTTTTTTTTATGGACAGCTTTTTAGAGCATATTTGACCTCAGGGGTTTGATATCACAACTTGGCTTTGTGATTGGATAAATCAAGGATTACCAATACCTGACCAGAAAGGGACTATAAGGCTGAGCTATGGGCTTCAGTGCCCATCTCTGCTTGGCTCAGGGAATAATCTTGTCAGTAATTTAGGCTTTCACTGTCACTCCACCTAGTTACCCTGGACCTCATCAGCTGTAGTAGGAGCAATAGCCACACTGGTAAAATTATCTTGAAAGATAGGACTGAACCAGGTTGAGAGTAACAGGTCTCAAACTCATCAGTGAAGGGAGTATTTACTCCAATTACATTAAGACTTTTCCCAGTAGAATGGGTAAATAAAAACAATTTGTTCCAGTGGCCATGAAGGTGGTTGAAGTGATTATTGTAGAGTGCTGAGAGATCTGTCAGACATCAAAATGCTAAGGTCATTCACTTCAAATCAGGCCATCACCACTCTTTCTGATTTTGTCTTGTTACTGGACTTCTGTGGCTTCAGAAGAGTGAGCTTAATGACTTTGTGCATCTAGACCTCACTTAAATCCAATTCACAGAGGGTAAGTAAGATAATTAGTCTTCTTCAAACAATAACAAGATCAAGAACAAACAACACATCAGAAGTAAGTCCTTTTTAATAAATACTTGCTTAATTTTTTTCTACATTCTTTCTCCTTTACTATTCTATGCTCTATTCACAGGCAGAATTTTCACTCCCAACTCTAAATTGCATTAGAATGTCCCATTTTTTTTACAACTTAACTTTAACTTCCTCCAAAGCTCAAATATCTCCTTTAGATACCCATCACTTTCTATTTATTTTATATAAAGCTTTTTGTATTTACTCATATGCACAAGAGATATTTTCCAAAGAGAAGATAAATTTCTTGAGGGCAAGGTACATTATCCTTTCTTTTTTGATTCCTTGGCTTAACAAAGGGTCTGAGCTGTGTGTATATGGCAAGTGACTAATACATCCTTGTTGATTCATTGATATTGTGCCTGAATTTACCCTCATATCTAAACTCTATCATTTTTCTTTCAGACCAATGATTTGATTGGCAAAAGGAACTACGATATGATGAAATACCTTATAGATACTTCCCAGAAATCATTTTGTACCTTAGTGACTTGGAGGATTCCCTGGAGGCACTAACTATAAGGTCAAGTCACTTGGCTGTCACCCCCAATTCTCATGAGTTAGAATTTGAACCCAACATCCTGACTCCTAGACTAACTACCTGTGATCACTTAAAGATTAATTTTCCTAAAATCCCAATTTCATCAAGTTGTACTCTTCCTTTAAAAAAAAAAAAAAAACTTTAATGAAGCCATGTAGGTAACATGATAATGTCCAAATCCCTTCAATTGAAATTTTAAAAATTCCCTAATTATCTTTATATTTAACTTTCTAATTACCTTTTCTTACATGCCCTCTCCTCTCATCTCCCCTACAGAACTTTTAAATCTCATCAATCTGACTAAGGATCTTGATCCATAGATTTTCTGTCATTTCCATTTGAAATGTCCTCCCATCTTCTTTTTCTATGACATTCCACTCACCCTTCTGGGTACAATTTAATTTCTTTAACCTATAGGCAGCCTGGATCACTGCAACCCATAGTGTTCACTCCCAGCTGTGAATCATATGCATTCATGCTGCATATATCCACTAGACTAGAAGCAATTATCAGATTTTCCATAATTATAATTTCAGAGAGTGTGAAGTTGGATAAATGGGCCACTTTAGGAGATTCATCATTCACACTAATCAGGACTAAATCCTTATTGTCTTTGTCATTCATTTGGTACTTTGGATCATGTCAGAATATTATGTGATTTTCCATTAATCTCTCATGTCTACTTGCCCCATCACCACAATTAAATTCTAAATTCTGATTTGAGTCCACAACAAATCATTATCAGTTGGAAGAATGAGGGACATTTAGACATAAGAAGAGAAGAGAAGATTTGAGATGGAGTGGCAAAGATAGGGAAGCATTAGAGCTTTATTTAAGTATTTGAGGAGAAGGATTGCATTTATTTTGTTTGGCTCCTATGGGCAGAACCAGGAATTCTGGGAGAAAATTAAAAAAGAGAGAAAGAGAATTTATGGTTTAGGTCAAGTAAAGCTTTCCTAATAATTATCATTGTGCAGAATTGAAACAGGCTGCCTCAGTAAAGGACTACCCTTCTCAATGGAAGTCTTCAAATAAAGACTAAATAATAACTCCTATTAGGGTCATAGATAAGAGAACTGATAATCAAATTCATTTTATGGACATTGAGACTGAAGCTCAAACAATGGCATATCAAAGATCAGAAATAGTAAAGTCAGAATTTAAACCCAGTCCTTTTTAAATCTAAATGGAGTTCTTCTGCCATTGAACCCATTTTAGGTACCATATATACTAAGTGGTCTCTGACTTCCTTACAACTTTGGAATTTTTAGGCAGCTCAGTGGAAAGGGCATTGGACCTAACATCAAATCTGAATTTGCTTCTTATATATTTTCTAGCTCTGCAATCATGAGCAAGTCTTTTAAAAAGAAGCCAAATTTTCTTCCGTAAAATTAAAGGGTTAGTATTTATTTAGAAAATTTCTAAAATCCCTATCATATGTCCCTCTATCCCCTCGCATTTCCTATGTCTTATCTCTGATTGTTGAGTTCCTAGCCTGATATACCATTTTGTGAGACGCTCAGACTACCCATACTCATCTAACTTCTAGCCCTTCTTATGACTCTAGCAGTTTCTTTTTTTTTTTTTTTTTTTTTTTTTATTTAATAGCCTTTAATTTACAGGATATATATACATGGGTAACTTTACAGCATTAACAATTGCCAAACCTCTTGTTCCAATTTTTCCTCTTACCCCCCTCCCTAAATGGCAGGATGACCAGTAGATGTTAAATATATTAAAATATAACTTAGATACACAATAAGTATACATGACCACAACATTATTTTGCTGTACAAAAAGAATCAGACTCTGAATTATTGTACAATTAGCTTGTGAAGGAAATCAAAGATGCAGGTGTGCATAAATATAGGGACTAGGAATTCAATGTAATGGTTTTAGTCATCTCCCAGAGTTCTTTTCTGGGTATAGCTAGTTCAGTTCATTACTGCTCCATTAGAAATGATTTGGTTGATCTCGTTGCTGAGGATGGCCTGATCCATCAGGACTGGTCATCATCTAGTATTGTTGTTGAAGTATATAATGATCTCCTGGTCCTGCTCATTTCACTTAGCATCAGTTCTTGTAAGTCTCTCAGGCCTTTCTGAAATCATCCTGTTGGTCATTTCTTACAGAACAGTAATATTCCATAATTTTCATATACCACAATTTATTCAGCCATTCTCCAACTGATGGACATCCATTCAGTTTCAGTTTCTAGCCACTACAAAAGGGCTGCCACAAACATTCGTGCACATACAGGTCCTTTCCCTTCTTTATAATCTCTTTGGGATATAATCCAGTAGTAACCTCTGGATCAAAGGGTATGCACAGTTTGATAACTTTTTGAGCATAGTTCCAAACTACTCTCAAAATGGTTGGATTCGTTCACAACTCCACCAACAATGAATCAATGTCCCAGTTTTCCCACATCCCACCAACAATCATCATTATTTTTCCTGTCATCTTAGCCAATCTGACAGGTGTGTAGTGGTATCTTAGAGTTGTCTTAATTTGCATTTCTCTGATTAATAATGACTTGGAGCATCTTTTCATATGACTAGAAATAGTTTCAATTTCTTCATCTGAAATTGTCTGTTCATATCACTTGACCATTTTCAATTGGAGAATGAGCTGATTTTTATAAATTAGAGTTAATTCTCTATATATTTTGGAAATGAGGCCTTTATCAGAACCTTTGACTGTAAAATATTTTCCCAGTTTATTGCTTCCCTTCTAATCTTGTCTGCATTAGTTTTGTACAAAAACTTTTCAGTTTAGTATAATCGAAATTTTCTATTTTGTGATCAGTAATGATCTCTAGTTCTGCTTTGGTCATAAAACCTTCCCCTTCCACAGGTCTGAGAGGTAAACTATCCTATGTTCCTCTAATTTATTAATAATTTCATTCTTTATACCTAGGTCATGAACCCATTTTGACCTTATCTTGGTGTCGGCGTTAAGTATGGATCAATGCCTAGTTTCTGCCATATTAGTTTCCAATTTTCCAGCAATTTTTTCAAACAGTAAGTTCTTATCCCAAAAGCTGGGATCTTTGGGTTTGTCAAAGACTAGGTTGCTATATTTGTTGACTGTTTTATCCTTGAACCTAATCTATTCCACTGATCAACTAATCTATTCCTTAGCCAATACCAAATAGTTTTGGTAACTGCTGCTCTATAATATAGTTTTAGATCTGGTACAGCTAAGCCACCATCATTTGATTTTTTTTCATTAATTCCCTTGAAATTCTTGACCTTTTGTTTTCCATATGAACTTTGTTGTTATTTTTCTAGGTCATTAAAATAGTTTTTGGGAGTCTGATTGGTATAGCGCTAAATAAATAGATTAGTTTAGGTAATATTGTCATCTTTATTATATTTGCTCGCCCTATCCAAGAGCATTTAATATTTTCAATTGGTTAGATCAGACTTAATTTGTGTTAAAAGTGGTCTGTAATTTTGCTCATAAAGTTTCTGATTTTCCCTTGGCAGATAGATTCCTAAATATTTGATATTATCAGTAGTTACTTTAAATGGAATTTCTCTTTGTAACTCTGACTGTTGGATTTTGTTAGTGATATATAAGAATGTGGATGACTTATGTGGGTTTATTTTAGAACCAGCAACTTTGCTAAAGTTGTGGATTATTTCTAATAACTTTTTAGCAGAATCTCTGGGGTTCTCTAGTATACCATCATGTCATCGGCAAAGGTGATAATTTGGCTTCCTCATTGCCTATTCTTATTCCTTTAATCTCTTTCTCAGCTCTTATTGCTATAGCTAGCGTTTCTAATACAATATTAAATAGTAACGGTGATAGTGGGCAACCTTGTTTCCTCCAGATCTTATTGGGAATAGGTTTCCGTTTGTCTCCATTACATATGATGCTTACTGATGGTTTTAAATAGATGCTGCTGATTATTTTAAGGAAAAGTCCATTTATTCCTATACTCTCAAGTGTTTTTAATAGGAATGGATGTTGGATTTTATCAAATGCTTTTTCTGCATCTATTGAGATGATCATATGGTTTTTGTTAATTTGGTTAACATGGCCAATTATATTGATAGTTTTCCTAATATTGAACCAGCCCTGCATTCCTGGTATAAATCCTACTTGATCATAGTGTATTATCTTGGAGATGATTTTCTGTAGTCTTTTTGCTAATATCTTATTTAAGATTTTAGCATCAATATTCATTAGGGAGATTGGTCTATAATTTTCTTTCTCTGTTTTCAGCCTACCTGGTTTTAGGTATCAGTTACCATGTCTGTGTCATAGAAGGAATTTGGTGGACTCCTTCATTTCCCTATTTTATCAAATAATTTATATAGCATTGGGGCCAATTGTTCTTTAAATGTTTGGTAAAATTCACATGTAAATCCATCTGGTCCTGGGATTTTTTCTTGGGAGTTGTTTAATTGCCTGTTCTATTTCTTTTTCTGAAATGGGACTATTCAAGCAATTTACTTCTTCCTCTGTTAGTCTGGGAAGTCTGTATTTTTGGGTAGTCATCCATTTCCTTAGGTTATCAAATTTATTGGCATAAAGTTGAGCAAAATAACTCCTTATTATTTCTCTAATTTCCTCTTCATTGGTGGAAAGTTCTCCTTTTCATTTTAAGACTACTAATTTCATTTTCCTCCCTCCTTTTTCTAATCAGATTTACCAAAGGCTTATCTATTTTATTGGCTTTTTCATAGAACCAACTCTTAGTTTTATTAATTAGCTCAATAGTTTTTTTTACTTTCAATATTTTAATTTCTCCTTTTAATTTTAGAATTTCCAATTTAGTTATTTGATTGGGGTTTTAATTTGGTCTTTTTAGTTTTTTAGTTGCAAGCCCAATTCATTAATCTTTTCTTTCTCTGTTTTATTCAAGTAAGCCTCTAAGGATATAAAATTCCCTCTTATTACTGCTTTGGCTGCATCCCACAAATTTGGTATGATGTCTCATCATTGTCATTATCTTGAGTGAAATTATTAATTGTATCTATAATTTGTCTTCACCCAATCATTCTTTAAGATAGATTGTTTAGTTTCCAATTACTTTTTGGTCTATTTCCCCCTAACTTTTTGTTGAATGTAGTTTTTATTGCATCATGATCTGAAAAGAAAGCATTTACTATTTCTGCTTTCTTGCATTTAATTTTGAGGTCTTTATGTCCTAATATATGGTCAATTTTTGAATAGGTTCCATGAACTGCTGAGAAGAAAGTATATCTCTTCTATCTCCATTCAATTTTCTCCAAAGATCCAACATACCTAATTTTTCTAATATTATATTTACTTCTTTAATTTCTTTCTTATTTGTTTTGTGGTTTGATTTGTCTAATTCTGAGAGTGCAAGGTTGAGATCTCCTACTATTACAGTTTTGTTGTCTATTTCTTCTTGCAACTCTCTTAACTTCTCCTTTAGGAAGTTGAGTGCCATACCACTTGGTGCATATATGTTTTATATTGATATTGCTTCGTTGTTTATGCTCCCTTTAGCAGGATGTAGTTTCCTTCCTTATCTCTTTTAATTAGATCAATTTTTACTTTTGCTTGATCTGAGATAAGGATGGCTACCCTACTTTTTGACTTCACCTGAAGCATAATAGATTTTGCTCCAGCCTTTTACTTTTACTCTATATGCATCCCCCTGCTTTAAATGTGTTTCTTGTAAACAACATATTGTAGGGTTCTGACTTTTGATCCAGTCTGCTATCTGCCTCCTCTTTATGGGGGAGTTCATCCCATTTACATTTACGGTTAGAATTACTAAATCTGTATTTCCTGCCATCCTAATAACCCCAGATTGTGCTACTTATTCTTGCCTCCCCCAACCCTCTTTCCCCCTTTTAAACTTATGTACCCCTCTTGTATCACCATACTTATCCTCTTTATAATCCCTCCCTCCCCCCTTTGAGTCTTTCCCCTTCCCTCCCTTATTACTCTTTTCTTTTCCTTTTCCTCTCCCCCGTTTTTAATGAGGCGGAGAGAATTTTCTCTAAAACAAATGTCAATTATTTTTCTTTGAGCCAACTCTGATGAGGTAAGATTCACACAATGTTCCTCCCCCTCTCTAAATTCCCTCAGATATGATAAGTTTCCTTAGCCTCTTTGTGGGATGTGGTTTCCCTCTTTTTATCCCTCCTTCCCACCTTATTCTGCCATCATCCCTTTTCCATATCTACTTCCCTTTTTCATGTTATATCAGTACAATCAAATTATACATGTATTCTTTTGTATATCCACAAGAAATACAATTCTCAAAGTTATTTTTACCTTTCTGCATCTCTTGGAGTTCTATTCTTGGAGATCAAATTTTTGTTTAGTTCTGGTTTTCTTCAGAAACAAATGGAATTCATTTGTTTCATTAAATATCCATCTTCTTCCCTGGAAGAAAATGCTCAACTTAGCTGGGTAGTTTATTCTTGGCTGCATCTCAAGTTCTTGTGCCTTTCGGAATATCATATTCCAGGCCCTTCTTTCCTTTAATGTAGAGGCAGCCAGATCTTGGGTGAGCCTTATTGTGGCACCTCGGTATTTAAATGGTTTTTTTTTGGCTGCTTGTAAAATTTTTTCCTTAATCTGATAGTTCTGAAATTTGGCCACAATATTCCTTGGGGTTTTTATTTTAGGATTTCTTTCAGAAGGTGTTCGATGAATTCTTTCAATGCCTATTTTACCTTCTGATTCTATTACATCTGGGCAGTTCTCTTTGATGATTTCTTGTAAAATAGTATCTAGGCTCTTTTTTTCATCATAGTTTTCGGAAAGTCCAATAATCCTCAGATTATCTCTCCTAGATCTATTTTCCAAGTCTGTCGTTTTAGCAAGTAGATAATTCGTGGTTTTTCCAGTTTGTCATTTTTTTGTTTTTGCTTGACTGATTCTTGCTGTCTCAATGCATCATTAGTTTCAATTTGTTCAGTTCTAATTCTTTAAAAATTATTTTCTTCAATAGCTTTTTACTTCTTTCGTATATGTCAATTGAGTTTTGAATGTATTGTTTTGGTCTGTGGAATTTTTTCCATTTCACTAATTTTTTTTTTAGTGAATTATTTCTTTCCAATTCACTAATTTTGTTTCCCTCACTTCCGAGGATTTTTTAACTTTTCCAATTCGTATTTCAGGAAGTTGTTGCTCTCTTGTAAGGCTTCTCTTTCCTTTCCCCATTTATCTTCTAACTCTCTTTTGAGACTTTTAATGGCCTCTTCTATGAGAGCATTATGTAAAGGAGGATAGTCTGATGCATTTTTGCTGTTTGAGGTCTCTTCAGGTTTGCTGACCTGCTCTTTTTCTGCATAGAAGCTGTCGATTGTTCTTTTCATCTTTTTATTCATGTTTTAAAGCCTTTAGGGTGGTCTCCTAGGCAAGGGGTTACCAGCTTCCTCTGCAGAATAGGGAGAGATGTAAACCGATTTCCGGCTCTGAGGTATGGGAGTGCTCTGTGTGAGAGTTTTCCCTTCCCCCAACAGGAGGTGGATTCAGCACTGGCCGAGCTATCAAACTGCTTAGTAGGGCTGAGTGGATTATGGCTTGCCCTTGGCTAGAGACTAAGTGGTGAAAGTGTCACCGCCCAGGCCGGAGCCTCTTGTGGGACTGTGAGTATTAGCAGCTGAGCACAGACCGCAGAACGCAGACAGCCACAAACTCTGCCCAGCGTCTCTGCCTGATGCAAATCGGCCCTGGAAAGCTCTATGGCCCCAAGCCAGAGCTCCCCCTGCGCAGATTGGAGGCTAACCCGGGCTCGTCCTCCTGCCGTGCAGGATCACAACTCCCCAAGGAAAAGCCCCTACTGCGGTTGGGGCTGCGCGCTTGTGCTGAGATCTGTGCCTTCACCCTCAGTTTGAGACTCTCCTCGGAACCTAATTTCTCTCCCAGTCTCGCCTGATCTCCCCCTGGCCCCGGAACCAACCTTTTTGGCGAGGACTGCAGATTTTTCGGCTGGTGAGTTGTTCTACTTCTTATCTTTACGAATTGTAGCAGTCAAGACTATTTTTGAGGCTCGATATAATATTGATAAAGAGGGTAAGAGAAGAGCTTAGAAAGACGCGTGTGTCTTCTCCGCCATCTTGGCTCCGCCACCGACTCTAGCAGTTTCTATCTCTTCCCCAGCAGCCTTTCTCTTTATGGGAGTCATCTTTTCCTCTTTTTTGTAGTGCCTTTCTGCATTAGGCTTTAAAACTCTCCAGGAGAGGGATTGTCCCTATTTGCTTTTATTTCTACATATAGCACTTAGTACAATACCTGATACAAAACAATTATCACTCTATCCTCTTTCATTTTTTATGTATCTTTCGTTTTTCCTTCTTGCTTTTCTCTTTCTTTTTGGGCTATGTGGCTCTCCATTTAACTCTATGTTCATATGATTGTAAAATTATAATGGGTTGAAGTGCCATTAAAAGAAGCATATGTAGGATTAAGAGTTATAAACTTACTGGCCCCTGACCTAGCCAGTCTTATCTGAGGCAATCTATTCAGTTCTTGATGCCCCACTTTAAGAGGGTCTTTGATACACTGTAGTGTCCAGAAGAGGCAATCTCAGCAGTGAAGGGGTCCACCCAAGGTCATGATATGGGTAGATCAATGGAAAGAATTGTTTTTTTTAGGTTAAGGAAGAGAAGAGGTGGGGGACTGGATGAAAATGACAGCTGTCATGAACTATTTGAAGAGATGTCACATGGTAGAAGGGCTAGACTTGTTCTATTTGACTTCAGAGGGTGGAACTCAGAGGGAAGAACTCAGGAGGTTGCAAAAAGGCACATGTTGCTTGAGGTCAGCTGAAACGCCTTCCCCATTAGAGCTGTCTAAAAGTGGGAAGATCTGCTCTGGGAAACCTTTGGCTCTCCATCATTGAGTCTTTATGTAGAGTCTGGGTGATGATTTGTCAGACATGGAAAGGGAGCAGGGGGAGGGGACTCCTCCTCAGCTCTGGGCTGCCCTAGATGGCTGCTGAGGTAAGTCCTTTCTACCCCAGAAATTCCACAATTCTGTAATCCCCTTTGCCATCATCACTACCCACGCAGTCTTTCTGACCTTTCCTGTCTCAGCAGACAACTTGAATTTTATTAAAGTTGAATGTGTGCTGTGAAATGAGGTAGGGGCAAGGGGGCAGTCATAAAAACAAGCATGTTGCTGAGCTTAAAATGAATCTGGGTAGGCGTGATTAAAACTAGGCAGCAGAACGCAAAACCTAAAATTAGAATACTCTCCCTTGCTTCCTTATTTCCTCTGCTTTGTTTTCACTGCACCCTCTGCTCATCAGGAAATTGAAGCTCGAGCTGCATCAGGTCAGATGGCCACCAACTCCAAAATCTATGGCCTGTGTTTCATTTCTACACAAAACCGAAGAATTCTCCTCTGAGATAGAGCCCACTCATACACTATGCCATTTGATTTAATTCAACAAAAATATCTATTACTTACTGGAACCAGGGTGATGCAAAGGTGAAGAAGATACAGTTCTTGTCTTCAAGAAGTTTATAGTTTGTCTGTTTGTTTTAATGTGGAGTAAGAACAGTATTCAAATAAATAGAGTCTAGAAAGTCTGAGTGTGAATCTTACCTCAAATTTAACAAGCTGCATGACCATTGTCACAATGGGAAATTCAGTTAACCTCTTTGTCATTTTGTTTCCTCACCTATGAAATATAGAAAATAATGACACTGTGCCAGAAAACAAACACTTATTAAGTGCTTATTATGTGTAGGCAGTATGCTAAATACTAGGGGTACCAAAATAAAGAAAAATAAAGACAACAATTGCCTTTAAAGAGAAAAAAAAAAAAAAAGGAAGGTTAAAATAATAGGGTGGGAAAGGTACCCATGTAGGTCCATGGTAGTATAGTCTACACCCAGAATCAGAAACCCAGAAACTGAGGGAATATTGGGAGCATGGCCTGTCTAAACCTGCTCCAACATTGTTGCTGAAAAGATAAGCTAAGATAATGTTTGACTTTACAAACTTTAAACTGTTTGTGTGCATGTGTGTGTAATCATGAAAATAATTATTATCGTTGTTGTTGTTATCATTATTTTCATCATCATTATATTAGGCATATGGTCATAGATCACTATATTTGGGATCAGAAAGACCTGTGTCTAAATTATTTCTTGCATATTAAAAAGCTGTGAAACTCTAAGAAAATTGCTTAACTTCCCTTTTCCTCAGTTTTCTGATCTATAAAATTAGTACATTGGAGGCATTGTCTTCTAGATCTATAATATGACTGATATTCTTTTATCCAGTTTTCTAAAGAGTCAGAGAAGAAAAAAATTATAGGAACAACCAATTAACCAGTCAATAAATAAGCACTTAGTGCCAACTGTGTGCTAGGTATGATGAAATCAAAGACAAAAACAAAACAGCCCTTGCTCTCTAGTTAATTCTTTTCTATTAGGAGAAATTCCATGTAAATATGTCAAGGTTATCGTCTGGTCTTGTGATATCTTTGACCCAGAAAATTCCCAAATAAGGAGATTTTCTCTCTTTATCCTAATTGGGCTGTTCCTCTGTGATTTGGAATTTTGGAAGGGTTGTCTAAAACACTGAAGGTTTCAAAGACTCACCCAGGGTCACCCAGTGCATAAATATCAAATGTGCAACTTGAACCCAGATCTTATAGCTTTCAGGCTGAAACTATATTACTCTCCTCTTCCCAATATGCATATGCAAAATATGTACAAGGTAGTGTTGAAGGGATGCTGGTATCTTCAAGACGGGACTTCAGGAGCCATCTCCACTATCTGGCTCTTAAATACTAAGACAAAAATTGTCTTAGGCCCATAAAGTTAGGGAACTTAACCACCAACTGGATGAGCCAATTAAGACTTGTCATATGTTTAACCTTGAAGATTAAATGATACTAAAACAGATGAAAGTATAGAAAGACAGGTAGAAGAATTATTATAAAGCAAATAGAGGTGGCAAATTTAATTGCTCATTTGAAAAGTCATTGCCCAACATGATAGAGAGAAGTTGGGAAGTTGTCTGAGCTCTTTCCATCAAAAACAACACTAAATCAAAATATAACTGGATTTTGAAATGACAGAGTCCATAAAAAGACAGAGTGAATCACTTTTCCAGCTTAAGCTAACTTAGAAGAACTTCAGGAAAGGTCTATCTCACTTGAGTAAAAGGGCAGTGCATGCACTGTGCAAGCAATCTAGTGAGAGGGTCTTAGCCACAGTACAGATCAGCAGCTGAGATCTCTTGATTCTGGCTCAGCAGGCCATCTGTGAAGCCTCCAGCCCCAGAGCAGAAATAGAAACAGAACAAATCAAGAGTCTCAGAACCTTTGGCACAATAGACATGATATGGCCAGACAAACGCAATGTAGTGGGCAAGCCTAGAAAGCCAGTGATAAGGTCCCTCTCCCCCAGAAAGAGAAGCTGATAACAGTGTCTCCTGGGCCCAAGGACAAAAGCTGAACTTTAAAAAATGAGCAAAAAGCTAAGAAGAAGCCTGACTACAGAAAGCAACTATGGCTACAGAGAAGATCAGAACACAAATTCAAAACCGAGCAGCAATGGCAAAATGCCTAAATGTGACCCCTCAGAGGAGAATATGAATTGTCTCAAACTTAAAAAGTTCTTTTGGAAGACCTCAAAAAGGATTTAAAAAAAAAAATCAAGTAAGAGAGGTAGAAGAAAAATTGGTGAAAGAAATTAGTCTTGTAGGATACTTATAAAAAAAATTCAACGCTTGGAAAGGAAGCACAAAAACAATTCTTTAAAAATAGATTTGGAGAAAAGGGGGAAATACATTGAAGAAAACAATGTCTTATACAATAGATTTGGAAAAAATGAAAAAAAATCCACTGAAGTAAACACCACTTTTAAAAGTAAAATTGATCAAATTGAAATTGATCAAATGGGGAAAAAAATCTTAAAAAGCTAACTAAATAAAATAACTGGTTAAAAATTAGAATTGGAAAAGTGGAAACTAATGACTATGACACTATGAAGCCCTCAAACATTTTTTTAATTAGAAAATTATGTAGATTTTAGTAGATTATAGTAGTAGTAGATTATAGTAAATTAATTAGAAAAGAATGTAAAATTTCTCATCAGAAAAACAATCTGGAAAATAGATTCAAGAGAGATAATTTAAAAATTATTGGATTACCTGAAAGGCTTAATCAAAAAAAAAAAAAAAAGAGCCTGAATTTTCAAAGAATCAGTATAAAAAACTGTCTCAATTCCTTAAAATCAGAAAAAATAGTCATTGAAATATTCCACCAATCACCTCCTGAAAGAAACTAGAAGATGAAAACTTCAAGGAATATTGTAGCTAAATTCTAGTATTATCAGGCCAAGGGGGAAAAAAAATTAGTTCAGACAACCAGGAATTTAAAGAATTCAAATATTGAAGAGGAACAGTCAGGATTACTCAGGATTTAACAGATTCCAAATTAAAAGATTGGAGGACCTGGAATACGATATCCCCAAAAGCAAAGGAGCTTGGATTACAAATGAGAATCACTACCCAGCAAAATTGAACATAATCATTCAGGGGAAAAATGGATATTCAATGAAATAGGGGATTTCAATCATTTCCATTTCCAAAGGAACAAAAAATAAGATTTTCAAATACAAGACTCAAGAGAAGCATAAAAAGGTAAATAGAAAAGAAAAAAAATGTTATTTAAAGGTTAAATTGTTTATATCCCTACATGGGAAGATGATACTTGTAACTCTTGCTTAACAAAGCAAAAGCAAAAAAAAAAAAAAATAGATCTAATTAAAAGGGATACATCTTGCTAAAATATATCATAGACAACGCAGTAATATCATGGATGAAGTGGGATAACATCCAGATTTTTAGAGGAGAAGTTAAGTGAGTTACAGCAAGAAATAGTAAAGTGATCTCAAATTTCCTCTTATCAGAACTGGATGAATCTAACCTTGGTGGATTGGTTCTCAAAGACCAACATGACATTAGAGTCAAGTTACAATGTGTTCAATTGTTGTTGATCAGACTAATATGAGATCAGAATGTTCTGCCATAGGTTGGACACAAACAGTCCCTATAAATATTTGTAGTTGATTTTCTAATTTTGTGCCCTTGTGTTTCTTCTGAAGTAATTTAATTCTGCTTTGCTCATACAGCAGAGCACCTTCTTTAATGACAGCACATCATGCTTGTTGGTCCTGTTCTAGTGTCTCCCATGTCATAGAACCAGTTCCAAAGCAGTTGAAAGCTTGAGAATATTCTTGCAGTGTATTCTTCTGACCAACTTATAAACACTTCCCTGTGTGAGAGCATCATAAAATAATCTTTTTGGCAAGCACATATTTTGCATTTGAACAATGTGAGCAGCCCAATAGAATTGTTATCTAACCATAACATGAAGGAGAAGAAAGTTAAGAATTTGAATAGAACTTTAGAATAAATAGAAATGATAGACCTCTGGAGAAAATTGAATGGGCATAGTGAGAAATATACATTTTCTCAAGAGTATATTGCATATACACAAAAATTAATCATATATTAGGAAATAAAAACATCATTAGATGCAGAAGGCATAAATATTAAATGCATCATTTTCATAACGCAATAAAAATTATTTGTAACAAATAACCACGGAAAAATAGACCAAAAATGAATAGAAAACAAAATAATCTAATCCCTAAGAATTAGTAAGTCAAACAACATCATAGAAATAATCAACGGTTTCATCCAAAAGAATGACAATAATGAGATTTCATTTCAAAACTGTTTTCAGCCAGAACGGTTCTTAGAGAAATTTTATATCTCTAAATGCTTATGTGAATAAATCAGAGAAAGAGGCAATCAATGAATTGGGCATACAACTAAAAATCTAGAAAAGAAGAAATTAACCCTGCCAAAATAATGCCAAATTAAAATTCTAAAAATTTAAGGAGGAATTGATAAAATTGAACATAAAAATACCATTTAACTAATAAATAAAAGAGTCTGTTTTATTTTTAAAAATCTGACAAATAGACAAAAATTTGATTAACTTGATTAGAAAAAGGAAAGAAGGAAACCAAATTGCCAGCATTAAAAAATAAAAAAAAAGGTTAAACTCACAAGCAATAAAGAGGAAATAAAAACAATTATTAGGAGCTATTTTGTCCTACTGTATCCCCAAAATCTGACAACCTAATTGAAATGATGAATATTTACAAAAACACAAATTGCCCAAAGTAATGGAAGATAGAATAAAATATTAAAATAACCTCATTTCAGAAAAAAAAAAAAAGAAATTGAACAAGTTATCAATGAACTCCCTAAGAAAATAATCTCTAGGACCAGATGGATTTACTAATGAATCCTACCAATTAAGAAACAAACAAACAAAAAAATAAAATCCCGATGCTATATAAATTCTTTGGAAATACCAGTGAAGGAGTCCTGCCCAATACTTTTTATGACACAAATATGATACCTGAATGAGAAAGAGACAAACAGAAAAGAAATATTATAGACCAAGCTCCTTAATGAATATTGATGCAAAAATTATAAATAAAAATATTAACAAAGAGATTATTTATCAACAGTATAATACATTATGAACAGGTGGCATTTATACCAAGAATGCAGACTGGAGCAATATTAGGAAAAATTATCAGGATAATTTACCATATCAAAAACAAAAGTGAAAATCACATGATTATCTCAATATATGCAAAAAAAGAAACTGTTGACAAAATATAGCCTCCATTGCCATTAAGAACACAAGAGAGAATAGGAATACATCCAGCTTTCCTTTAAATGATAAGCATCAACTGTCTAAAACTTTTAGCAAGCATTATATGTAATAGAAATAAGCTAGAAATATTCCCTATAAGATCAGATATGAAACCAGGATTCCTATTATTACTACAATTATTTAATATTACACTGGAAATGTTATCTTGAGCAATAAGAAGAAAAAGAAATGGAAGGAATCAGAATGCACAATGAAGAAACAAAAGTGTCATTTTTTGCAGATGATATGATGGTATACTTAGATAATTCTAGGGAATCAACTAAAATACTACTTTAAACAATCAACATTAACAACATTGCAAGGTATAAAATAAACCCACATAAATCAATGACATTTCTATATTTTGCCAATAAAGCCCAGCAGAAAGAGATAAAAAGAGATATTCTATTTAAAATAACTGTAGATAATATAAAATATTTGGAATTCTACCTGTCAAGGCAAACCCAGGAACTATATGAAGTCAGTTAGAAAAGATTGTTCATACAAATAAAATCAGATTTAAATAATTGATAAAATATCAATTGCTTATGAATAAACTGAGCCAATGAAATAAAAATGATGACTCTACCTAAATTAACTACTTATTCAGTGTCATACCAATCAAACTTCAATGTATACATATATATAGATAGATAGATCTAGAAGAAATGATAACAGCATTCATTTAGAAAAAGAAAAGACAAATAATAGCAATTGAATTAATGGGGGGAAATGCAAGGAAGATAGTCTACTCATACAAGACCGAAAACTGTATTACAAAATAGCAATCATCAAAACCATTGGTACTGGTTTTGAAATAGAGTGTTGAATCACTGGAATACATTATGTACAGATGATACGATACTCAACAACTATAGTAATCTACTATTTCATAAAACAAATGAATCCAGTTTCTGGGATAAGAAGTCCTTTGACAAAAATTGCTGAGAAAACTGTGAAATAGTATGGAAGAAACTACAAATAAACCAACATACCAATATAGGCAGAAATGGATACATGGTTTAGAAATAAAGGATGATACTTTAATCAAATTTGGAGGGTGAGGGATAGTTTATTTTTCAGTTCTTTGGAAAAAGGAGGAATTTGTGACCAAATAAGAAATAGAGAACATTAGGAAATGAAAAGTGGATAATTTTGATCACATTAAATTAAAAAGGTTGCCATACCAATCAAACTTCCAAAAAATTACATTATAAAACTAGAAGGAAATAATATAATTTATCTGGAAGAAGAATTGGTTAAGAATCAATGGGGAAAAGTACAAAGGAAGGTGGTCTAGCTGTACCAGACCTAAAAAAATATTATAAAGCAGTGGTCATCAAAACCACTTGATCCTGCCTAAGAAATAGAATAGTGAATCACTAAGAGCAGTTAGACACACAAAATACAATAGTCAATAATTATGGTAATTAGTGTTTGTATGCCTAAGACTTCAACTTCTGGGATAACAAGTCACTATTTGACAAAAAAAAGTTGTTGGGGAAATTTAAAAATACTTTGGCAGAAACTAGGCATTGACCAACATCTAACACCCTAGACCAAGATAAGGTCAAAATGAGTTCATGATATAGAGATAAAGATAATACTATAATGAGATTAGTAGAACAAAGACCTGTGTTTTTGTCATTAGTAGACCTGTGAAGGTAGGAGTTAATAGTCAAAGAAGAACTACAGGACATTATGAAATAAAAATGGACAATTTTGATAACATGAAATTTAAAAAGAATTTGCACAAATAAAGTCAATGCAGCCAAGATTGAAAGGGAAACAAAGTTGGGGGGGGGGTGATTTACAGCCACTGTTTCTAATAAAAGCCTGATTTCTAAAATTTATAGAGAGCTGACTCAAATTTATAAGACAAGTCATTTCTCAATTGATAAGTGGTCAAAAGATATGAACAGTTTTCGGAATAAATGAAAGCCATTTTTAGTCATATGATAAAATTCTGGAAATCACCATTGATATTAAACAAAATGCAGATCAAGACATATCTGAGGTACCATTTAACACCTCCCAGGTTAGTTACAATGCCAGGAAAAGATAAAGATAAAGATAAATTTTGGCAGGGATGAGGAGAAATCAGGATATGAGGAGAAATTGGGATACTATTACATTGTTATGGAGTTGTGAAATGATTCAGCCATTCTGAAGGGCAAATTGAAAATATGCCCCGTGGGCTATAAAATTGTGCATATTTTTTGATCCAGTAGTCTCACCACTGGGTCTGTATCCCCATATGTGCAAACTGTAGCAGTTCTTTGTGTTATGACCAAAAAAAAAAAACAAACAAAAATCAACAAACCACCATCACCACCTGAGAATTCAGTGGATACCCATTAATTGGGGAATGGTTGAATAAGTCACGCTATATGAATATAATGAAATGTTATTGTTTCATAAAAAATGATGAGCAGGATTATTTCAGCAAAGACTGGAAATACCTACATGAACTCATGCTGAGTGAAGTGAGCAGAATCAGAACATTGTATATAGTAACAGCAAGAATATGTGATGATCAAGTATGATTGACTTAGCTCTTCTCAGCAATGCAGGCAAGGAAATTCCATTAGACTTGGTATAGAGAATTCTAATTACATTCAAAGAGAGAATTAAGAAGACTGAATGTGGATTAAAGAATAGGATTTTCACTTTTTTTTTCTTTCTTGTGTTTTTTTTTTCTTTTCTGATTTTTTTTTTTCACAAAATGACTAATATGGACATATGTTAAAAATGATTTCATATATATATTGTATATCAAAATGCTTGCTGTCTTAGGGAGAGGGGAGAGAAGGGAGGAAGAAGGCAAAAATTTGAAATTCAAAATCTTACAAAAATGAATTTTTAAAGATGAATGAATTTACATGTAATTGGAAACAATAAAATACTATAAAGTGGGGGGAAAGTCATTAGCATAAATTTTGGAGTGAAGGACATGGGAGACATTGTGGAGCAAATGAGAGACTGAGGAGTTTGGACTCTAGCACAGTAGTGAAAACATTGACCCTTGTCATAGATTTAGTGTCTATGGCAGGATGAGAACTCCTTGTTACCAGACTTGAAGTCCCAAGCTTTATCTGATGTGACAATAAGCAAGTCACTTACCTCCTCAAACTTTTCTATTGTGTAAACTGGAGATAATAAAAGCTCTGACTCTTGGGATCTTTGGGAAGCCTTGAATCCATTCTGCCAAACACCTGGCTACACTAGCTCAGAGTCACACTCAACTCTTGCTTCTCATATACTTGGGCATCAATGCATGATTAGAGGTATAGCTTGTCTGTTCTAATTTCCCAAAAGCTCTTTTGTTGCTACTCAGTCTGCAACCATCTTAGTCCATGACCTCATAATCTCTCTTTTGAATAGGTCAAAAGTGTTTGTTAGAGAGCAACTGGATCTAAAGTCAGGAGAACATGAGTTCAAATCCACCCTCAGACGTTTAGCACTGATTAGCTGTATGATTTTGGACAACTCACTTAATCCCAAATACCTGCCTCCCACCTGCCCCCCCCCAAAAAAAAAAAAGAATTTAAAAAAGAAAGGTAGGAATGATTGGGAGGTGAAACAGGTAGCTGAGATTTTACAGACAGGATGCTGACAATCAATCAATAGTCACTTATTAAACTCCTATTATGTGTCAGGTCCTATGCTAATGCTAGAGATACAAATTCAGTTAAAAAACAGTGACTACTTTCAAGGAGTTTACAATCTAATGATGTATCAGAATCCTACTTAATCTTTCCACATCTAGTAGGTCCCCACTCCAAACTCATTCCCAAACTCTTACCATATTTATATTCTTAAAGCATATGTAGAACACCACTACCCTAACCACCCCTACTTTAGAACATTCAATGGCTCTCAAGTGCTTCTGCCATCAAATACAAAATTCTTGTGTTTGGCATTTAAAGTGCTTTGTTCACAGCCTGCTTCCCAGCTGTGTTTCCAGGCAGATTCTACACATCTCCTTCACTTATTCTACATTCTAGATAAACTGATTTACTTGTGTTCCCACTACATTGAATTCTAACTCCAACCTATGCTCAATTTAAAAACAACCTCCTTCAACAGACCTTCCCCAATTCTCCCAGATTTTTCAGTATCCCTAATTAAATCTATATATATTTATTTTGTGTCTACCCAATACTTACTGACCTGTGAGCATGTTGGATCCCTTAACAGCATGTGTATATTCACATGCAACACCTCCTTTGGCAATGCCTGAAAGACAGTCCTGTTCAGCCTGCTGTTTACCCAGAGGGAGAAGGAACTCCTGTTTTACTGAGTTAATGCTGAGCTCAATATTGTGTAGCTGTCAAAGACAATTTACTTCAATTGGTTGGAGATGTTCTTTGAAAGCTACCTTCTAGGGAAGTGGTGGAGAGTCTTGATTGGCACAAATTTTCGATCAGTGAATTAGATCTTAAAGAAATAGACTTGAGGATCCCATGAAGATCCTTGAGATCCAGGGCTTGTAACACACTGGGTGTTATAAGACACTGGGCGAAAAGACTCTCCCTCTCTGGGTTTTAGCTGAGATCATATATTATTCCCAACTGAAGACCCCCCCCTTTAATCTTTTATATTCTTTGGTATATTATAATCCAGGGAACTTCTCTGATTCCCATTGACTCTTTTACTTGGATAAATGGACTTACTTGATCATTGCTACTTTGATAATTTATGTGATCATCATTTGATTAGAAGGAACTATTCTGGTGTAGATAAGCTAAGGGCGACTTCCTCCCTTAAGAGAAACCAGAGAAGTAGCTTTCTTTCTGAACTTCTAAATATTGTTCTCCTGGATTACAGATATTTGGGATAAACAAAGTTTAATTTCTTTTGCATTTTTAATAACCATGTCAGTTATTCTTTCATATAAGTTACCCATAAAAATGTTAAACATAGAAAAAGCTCAGTAACACTCCAATAGGGATCTCCTCTAAGTTGGAATAGAACCATCAATGAGTACTCTGAATTTAGTCATTTAATGTGCTCTAAAGGAAAGGAATTGTAGTAT
Source organism: Sarcophilus harrisii (assembly GCF_902635505.1). Taxonomy (NCBI): domain Eukaryota; kingdom Metazoa; phylum Chordata; class Mammalia; order Dasyuromorphia; family Dasyuridae; genus Sarcophilus; species Sarcophilus harrisii. The sequence goes on from NC_045429.1 coordinate 8,416,949, forward strand.
CATTTAGCCCACATTATCTACAATGTGCCCACACTAATAACAAGAGAGCCTTTTTCAAATGTTACCTTGAAATCCTAATAAAAACAAACCATTAATAATTAGAATTATTATTGTTATGGTTAACATTTATACTGTGACTACTCTGTGCCAAGCAGTGGGCTAAATACTTCACCAATATTATATCTACATCATTTTTGTTGGTGATTATTTTGGAAGAATCTCATACTGGATGGGACAGAAGATCCCTGTAGCAGATGACTTGGGATTCAAGTGTCAGCTCTGCTACTTACAAGCTATGTGACGCTGAGCAAATCATTTTAAGGATCTTTGCTCTTGTACAAAATTAGAAATGTATGGCTTGATCTCTAAGATCCTTTTCATCACTAAATCTATAATCCTACGCTCCTCCATTTCTTTTCTTTCAGATTTACGTTGCTTCTTGGAAATCTTCCTTTATTTTCTCCCATATCTTAATTGATTTTTTTGGTTTGTTTTTTCATAGAACTAAAATTAACTTTCAAAGTCAGGCATGCTCAGTAGGCCTGGACAGTTTTAGCTGTGTGTCAGCAGTCATGATAATTCTAGCTTTGTGTTTTGAACAGTATTTATGAGAATGAGTAGAGAGATCAGCTGCAATGTTCTCTCCTCTCAATGTTTATGGCAGCACAGTCTTCTGAAATCCCTCATCTTTCAAAGGGCCTTACTTACCCACTATGTTTTAACATCCATCCAGTGACTGACGCTACAGCATCAGTGTCCTAGGAGACAAAAGTGGAATATCTTTCTTTCATGCTGGTAAGGGTGAGCTCCTGGCACAGGAACTACAGGTGTCAAATAAAAAGCAAAGAGAGCAGGGTTGAAAGACATATCATTATAATTTAGGGTCATATCATTGTTACCTTTTTATCTAACTAAATATGACTAACAAAGTTCTGGCACATAAATGCACTTAAATGCTTGTGTGTGGAGAGAAAGAAACAAAGCAAAACTAAATCAGGGAAAGCAGAGATTTCTTAAGAAGAAAACATGAAGGTTCTGGATCTGGGAAATAGCAATAGGGGATTTGAACCCAGGTTTTCTGGCTCCTTATCCAGTGGTCTTTTGTGTGGCCTTTCCACAACATCTTTACATGCTGTGGGCTGCTGGCCAGCCCTGAAAGTAAACTGCTCTTGTTAGCATTAGTTGAACCTGCTCCTTTTTAATCTTTCTGCCCAACTTCCAGAAGGGACAAGATATTTGGAATATTGGAGTCAGGAAATCTGGGTTTGAATCCTCAGGCCAAATCATTTTGCCTCTTTGGGCCTTAGTTTCCTTACTTGAAAATGAGGGCATTGAGTTAGAAGACCTCTGAGGTCTTTGGAGCCTGAAATCCATTTCTTCCTGATCCTCTCTTTTGTCCCCAAAGGCCCTGTGCTGTGTCATGGTGATAGCATCCAGGGGAAGAGACATATACGAGTTTAAGGTAACTAAGATTTTGGAAACCAAGAAGACTATTTGCAGCCACATGACTTCCGAGCTCAATCTCATCAGGTTGTTTGAGTGATAAACTGCCTTCTTTCCCCCTGTGAGTGGTTCAATCAGGATACACATTTACACCAAACATAATGATCCTTTCCCTGGCTAAGCCTTGGACCAAAGCCGATCTGCACATAATCTTTCTTCATTTGGTAGCGTCTGCACTGGGCAAGCAAGAGAAATATGGGGATGTCTCCCAACCAGACCATTGCAGAGACCTTTGAGTTACCTGGGAGTTTTCAGACCCAATGGATTTCAAGCATTCATAGCAATCTGACCAAGGGCTGGCCTGAAGCTATATCTGCATTCCCAGGTGTGAAACAATCTATGGTACTGAGAAGACTTGACCCAAAATAGCAATAAAAATATCTCAAGACATGGTACCTGGGAAAAGGAATAACATTTCCTAAACAATGTGAATTGCATCAGACCCATTCAGGATAATTTTAATAATAATGATAATGCTGCTTAATACATATAAGGCAGCATTATAGGCTCTGGAGGCCCAATCACCAAGCGTTTACTAATTACCTACTATGTGCTAGGTACCATTCTAAGGACTGAAGAAACAAAGAAAGGCAACAACAGTATCTGCCCTTGATACACTTACAGTCCTATGATGGAAAACAATGTGCAAATAACAAAATGTATCCAGAATTGGTACCATAACAACATACTTTCTGCACTCAAAACCAGAAAGAAGTTTTCACATTTTCATACAAGTGCCTCCAAAATAAGAGAAGTACAACCTAACATTGGGAGGGAAAGCAGGATCAGCATTCAGGTGTACCATGGCTTATGGGGGAAAGCATTGGATTTGGAGTCATGGAGGAGCTGAATTCTCACCCAGGCTGTGACACTTACTAGCTCAGTGACAGTGAGCAAATTGTTTTCAATTGTTTCAATGTGAACCCCAAAGAATTTGGCTCATAAAATAGGAATTCTAAAATAAATTCCCTTCAGAAAGTTGCTAAGAACATATAAATCACAGTCTTATAGAAATATTATTTACTTATCTCCATTTTACAGCTGAGAAATACAGCATTTAAGAAGGTTGAGTAGCATATGCAAGGTCCCATATTTAGAAAGTAGTAGATCTAGCACCTGAACTTAAGTTCTTGGTTATTACCCCTGCTGATTCTTGGCAACCTCTACTAAGGTTGCCAAGAATATAATAATAATAACAATAAAATAATAATTATAATTATATATATGCCATATGTTTTTCTCCTATCCTATTGATTTACCTTTTTCTTCTCTAATTTTTGTTTTGTTCCTTTTACTTTCTTTCATTTTATTTCTGTATTTTCCCCTTATGCATTAATCTAAAATATTGTATCTATTTATTTCCAATGGTAAGAACTCATCCTTCCATCTTTTCCCAAGTGGTGATCACAATAGAGAGGCTCAGTGAGCTTATTCTACTCCTTGTGCTCCAATCTAGGTATATGGTCTTAGGATCTGAGTATATTTTGAACTCAAATGGGAGCTATTTAATATGACAATCAATGTAACTAACATTATCATCATCTATAAAAGTGCAATGTCCAGTTTAAGTTAGTTGATAGTTCCACTTTATTCTAACAGAGCCAAAAAATATCTGGAGGATTGTGGCTAGTTCTGAGAACCACATTTTCTACAAGAAATGTACAAGCTATCTGGTCCCAAGGAGGCTACCCACTCTTTTAAATAATGCACTTGCATATACACATACACAAATATATATATATATATATATATATATATGTGTGTGTGTGTGTGTGTGTGTGTGTGTGCACAATCAATATACATATGTCTGCATATGGTAAATTATAATGAAACTGATATTTATGTAACCTAATTATTGAGATTTCATGATTTTCTCCATTTCTATTCAGCAGTACACAAATAAGAGATGAGGTGATAGAATGTTGAGAAAATTGACTGAGTATAGAAGACAGTGTAGAGTTGAATGATTTCATCACTGAGTCAAGAAAGGGAAGAAAAGAGATGGTAACAGTGTAGAAGTGATGGCTTGATGAGGGCTGAAAAGTGGAAAAAGTGAAGGTCACACTGAAAATGAATAACAGGGTAAGGAACTGTAAAACAGAGGGAAAGACAGAAAGATAAAAAAAATATGAACATATAAAATAATTTTAGAATTCATGAATATGGAAGCTGAACATTTGTGGATAATAAATCAAGGGTCTGATTATCCTGTGGACAGCTAAGATACGGTGGAGGAGAGGTCAGAAAAAAAAATAAGTTAGTGTAGAAACTAGGAATGGAAGACACTTAAGGGGAAAATATATGTGTATATGCTTAAACATATGTATGTATATTCTCAAGTATGAGGGAAGGAGCAGAGGTGAAGCTTCACTGAATTCATTAAGAAAAGAAAGATAATACTCTAAGGTTTGGGGGATAATAGTTACTAGAAAATGGATTGAATGAAATTTAGAAGAGAGCTTCCTAAGGGCTGCTGGTAGAGGGAAAGTCTGCATGTGATAATGAGGAGCTAGGATTATTTTAACTCATCTAAAATGACCAGTGAGTTGGGTGGAGGGGGAGGATCAGGCAAAAATATGAGTAAAACTGAATCCAGTTTGGTAAAGCCTGGCCAAGGATTCCATGGCAACAGGAGGGAGCCATGTATCAGTATGAACACGATGATGGAGAGAGTGGGAATAGAAAAGGTTTCAGATTAAAATCACTTTCCTAACTGTGGAGAGGGTATATCTGAAAACAGTGTGAAGGAGTGGGCAGATCTGCAGGGGGCCATTGTCAGTCCTTAAGGGTCATTTATCAATCCCTAATTACTTATTAAGCACTGACTGTGTACCAAGCACTGTGCTACCCACTGGGGATAGAAAGACAAAAAAATCTCTGCCTTCAAAGGGCTCACAATCTACTGGAGGAGATGAGGTGTGAACAGCTATGGACAACCAAAGATATTAGAACTGAGAGAGAATGGAAAAGAGACTTCTGGTCGAAAGATGGGATTTTAGTTGGAACTTAAAGGAAGCTGGGAAATCCAGGAGGTAAAGATGAGCGAAATGGTTCCAAACCTGAAGACAATATTCAAAAAGTTTAGACTAGAGACTCAGTGTCTTGTAAGAGGAACATGCGGAGAAATCAGGTGTGGTAAACCCTTTGTGGACTGGAAGGTGAAAGGAAAATCCTATTACATGTACAAAGACTGGAAGGTAGGAAATGGGAAGGTGGTAATGCTCTTTGAATGAAAAGATTCATTAAAAGAAAGTAAAAAAAAAAGTAAAGGAAAAGGCAATAAGGCATAGGGAAATGGGGTTAGTACAAGAGTAATTGGGGGAATCAGAATCACTGACATAGGCAGGATATGACAGGAATTTGATAACCAAAGAAGAATGAATTCAGTAAAATTATTAATGGCTAGAGAGAATATCCATGAAAAAAAGGCAAAATATTTGTAATTACATTGTTCAGAGCCCACCCTCAATGTTCAATTTTATGGCAGGGAATAATACTGAGTCCTGGGAACCCCAGAAGGATGTTGCCTCTTGGACGCTCCCAGATATAATTTTTGAGCTATAATTCTTTTTAACAATATATTTCTTTGTTCACTTATTGAATGTGTATCCCAGCTGTGTGTATGTCTTATCCTCTACTAATGTATTAGCTACTTATGACTTACTTATCTTTGTAACTTCTCTGAGTATTTTAACTATTTCACAAGTTTTTGATACATTATAATAATTGAATGGAAATTACTGGCACAAAATTGACAAAATATGGGTAGCACTTTGTCTATGTTAGATGCTCCAATATGATTTTTCTTCCAATTTCCTTTCCTTTCCAAATGGGGGAAGTGATGCATAAAATATTCTTTGAGGTGCTTGTTAAAGAGACCAATCAATCTGATTCTGTTTCAGAACTGAATTCCATTCAATAAACATTTATTAAGAGCCAACTAGGTGCAAGTTGAGAAGGAGTCTGGAACAATATGGGGCCAGCTTTAGAATGAGTCATGCCTCCGAGACACCCTAGTGATGGGATCATGGGCAAATGATTTACTCTCTCAGAGACTTTGACTAGTCTTTATAAATATACATTTCAAGAAACTTGGATTAGATTTCTCAGAGAAGAGAGATGTCACATTGACAGTTTCCCACACCCATAAAACTCGAAGACTGAACCATGTATTTTTATGTTTCTTTTGGGGTATTTTTATCCACACTAGAGTTGCAAAAATTAAACTGCCAAGACCATCCCTGCCCTTAAAACGAAAGAAAGCAAAAATAGCTAATGTTCTCTTAGAGGGAATGAAAATCTTCATTTCACTAGTAATTCTCATTTGGGAAGCTTTATCCTAAGAAGGAATATGAGTTCCATGATTCTGTCTTGGGGTACAATAGAATCTGGGAACAGAGGTGAGGCATTCATTTCTGATTTTTTTTTTTACTTGGATGACTTCTAGTAATTCATTTAAATATACTGGGACTTTCATCTTTGGTCAAATGGTGGATTTCTACTAAAATGGCCTCTGATGTTCTCTCCAGTGCTATCTAAGAACTTATGACTATTGGGTAGCCCTGGCTCACTATCATTTAAAAACTCTGAGTTGATGTTATAATTAGAAATATTTCCTGGACTCTGAGTGTCCTAGGACCTATACTTTCTGCTATCTTAAATATCCCTAAGAAAGAACAGTATTTTACCAAACCATTAATTTGAAGAGGGGATGATTTTCTCACTAAGAAATATTAGGATGAGTCTCACTTTAAACCAAGACACATCCACTGAATGAGAGCATGACCTTTAAATATAACTGAAGACTGAACATTGCTAGTGCAGAGTTTTATATCTTTTTTCTTTGTTCTTGATCTTTTTATCACCCCAGGAAGCTTAGGAACAGCAACAACAACAACAACAACAAAAAACTTTAGACACTGCCTATCAATTGATGAATCACCCATACAACAATGATAACTCAGTCCGCAATTCTGCAGCTCATTGCAGGAGACAACTTACAATGTAATAATCAGAGAAGCCAGGACATCAAATAGAATACCAAGAAGCCTTGCTTTGTAGCTTAGGAGTATCAGCAGGAAGATGCTTGATTGACAAGAACAAGGGTGGAACTGATAACACCTTTGGCTAATTCAGAAGTGGTTCTGATAAATCAGTCAGGAATTCAGGTGGTCTGAGATTAGAAGGACCCAAGGCATAGTCATCAAGCACAACTATTGAGGAAAGGAATAAAAGAAAGTTAAAATCATTAAAAGAAAAGAAGCAAGACATTATCCTTTCCAGTTGGTGAAAGAACTGTTTGTTTAATTTGTAGAATATCAGGCATATTATAAATTTATTTTTTGGAACTCGGATTGATAAGCATGCAGAAAAGAAGAGTTGTGGGTAGGCAGCTGGGGAATGTGATTGGGAGTTAGAAAAACTGGAGTCAGATTTCAATTCTATTATTTACTATTTGAGCAACCATGAGGAGGAGAGGTGCAAGGTGGGGAAATGAATAAGGCAATGGAATTGGAACCTAGTGGACCTGTCCTGAGATTCTACTCTAGACAATTATCAGCTATGTGACTTTGAACAAAGTGTTTTGCCTTTGTGTGCCTTAATTTTGCTTTTGTAAAATAGGAGATCTATCATCAAAAGTTCCTTCCAATTCTGTCATCATGTGATTCAGTGAAGTCACTAAACCAGTATACTCCTCAGCTTACCCAGATGAAAAGTAAAAGAATTGGGGCCCATGACCATTAAGTCTCCTGCCAGCTCCAAATCTAAGATTCTATAAAGATATGCTAATTATCTTCAAGGCCTTGAAAGCCATCACAATTATCATTGTTTATTTATTTCGAGGGGAATGACAACATGTAATTTTTTATTTGTCCACAAATACATGGTAGTGTCATAAGTTGATAAAGGTAACATGGTAAATGTTTAAATCCAACAGATTTATTTAAAAACCTCATCCCTTAGAAGCTTTCTGGTTTTCTCCTACTCTAATCCTTCCCTTGCTGATGTTTTATTTGTTGGTTTTGTTGTTGTTATTATTTTTTTTTTGCAAGGTAATTAGGGTGGAAATTTTCATTGCAGGACTTGATTGCCATTGTAGAAGAAAAAGAAAAGATCATTAGGATTAAAACCTTAGTGTTTCCTAGTCATGTTAGAGTAACATCAGGGACAGCTAGATGCTTCAAGGAATAGAGTATCCGCCCTGGACTCAGGAGGACCTGAATTCAAATCCGGCCTCAGACATTTAACACTTCCTAGCTGTGTGACCTTGGGTAAGTCAATAACAGTGCACCATCCATCCTGAAAATGGAGCCCTATTTTAGCATAGTTAAAATATTAAGTAATAAATTACGGAAATGAGAAGATAATAGAAACATATTCTGATTATTGAAAGTTACCGTGATGATAAGAGAGATCAAAACATTCACTAAAAAGAACCTAACAAGGTCAAAGTTCCTACATCCAAAGATTGCAAAAAAAAATAATAATAATAATAATTGGTCTCAGGCCATGGAAGAGCTCAAAAGGGATTCTAAAAATCAAGTATGAAATAGATTTAAAAATAGGAAGAGAATTGAAAGGAATACAAAAAGAAATACAAAAAAAAAATGAGCAGAATAATGCCTTAAAAAACCAAATCGGTCAAATGAGAAAAGGGGTCCAAAAGCTCAGTGAGGAAAATAATTCCTTGAAAATTAGAGTTGAGCAAATGGAAGATGGAAGATAATGACTTTATGAGAAATCAAGAAACAGTAAAAACAAAACAACTGACCCCCTCTTCTAAGAGTGGAGCCAAGATGGCAAAATAAAGCCAGGAAGCTGCTCAAGCTTGCCCCGTTTCCCTTGAAATTAAGCCTCTGAACAGTGTGATGGAATGAAACCATTCTTCAACTCAAGATTGATTGGAAGGACTTCAAAAAAGGTCAGTTTCAGTGGGATTAAAGGGGTACTCAGCACAACTCATTCTGGGAAAGCTGGTGAGAGGGTCTTAATCACAGCAAATAAGCGACTAAGACCCTTAGCCCTGCCTCAATAGAAAAGCAGATCAGTGGGGCAGCCTCCAGCCTCAGGCTAGAAAGCAAATTCTGGGAAACCAGGCTGTTTCCTGAAAAGATCAGCCAAAGTTACCCCCTGCAAACACAAGGGACTGCTGTGCTCAAAGCCAAGACTCAGAGCTGCACAGGAAGCTTGGGACAGAACCACCTTTATCCCAGGAGCAGAGCTCTAGCTGAAAAGTTAAAAAAAAAAAAAAAAGAAGAAAAGAAAAAGAAAAATAACAAGAAAAGGAAAGAAAATGAGCAAGAAACAACAAAGAATCTTGACCATAAAAGGCTACTATGGTGACAGAACAATCCGAAACACAAACTTAGCAGAGGATCAAATATCCACAAAAGAAATCTCAAAGAGTAATACAAATTGGTCTCAAGCCCAAAGAGGCTTCTTGGAAGTGCTCCTAAAAGACTTTAAAAGGAAAATAAGAGAGGTAAAATAAAAAAAAAAGAGAGAGAGAGAGAGAGAGAGAGAGAAAATGAGAGAGTCAACAGCTTGTAAAGGGAAGGAAAAAAATTGAATGAAGAAAACAAGTGACCTAGGAAGAGAAGGTCAATGAGTTGGCATATTACTAAAAAAAGTTAGAAAAAAAGACCAAATTGTGATCTATGTGTACAGTGCCACACCAATCAAAATGCCAAAAATAATTTTACAAAACTAGAAAAAATAATAGAAAAATTCATCTGGAAGAACAAAAGATCAAGAATATCAGGTGAATTAATTTAAAAAATATATAAAGGAAGGTGGCTTAGCAGTACCAAACCTAAAGTTATATTACAAAGTAGCAGTCATCAAAATCATTTGATACTGGCTAAGAAATAGAGTAACAGATCAGTGGAATAGATTAGATACACACGATAGAATAATCAAAACCTATAGCAATTTAGTATTTGATAAACCTCAAATTTTAGCTTCTGGGTTAATAACTTACTATTTGATAAAAATTGCTAGGGAAACTAGGAAAAACATTTTAGAAACATGACATAGACTAACATCTCATACTCCATACTAAAATAAGGTCAAAATGGGTACATAATTCAGGCATAAATAATGATACCATAAACAAATTAGGAGAGCAAAGAATAATTAATTTATCAGATCTTTGAAGAAGGGTAGGAATTGATGACCAAAAAGAACTAGAGAACATTACAAAAGGCAAAATGGACAACTTTGATGACATTAAATTAAAACGTTTCTGCACAAACAAAATCAACAGATCTAAGATTAAAAAGGAAGTACAAAACTGGAAAAAATTATATAAACATTATTTTCTGATAAAATTCTCATTTCTAAAATATTTAAGACCAATGTCAAATTTATAAGAATATAAGTCATTCCCCAATTGATAAATGGTCAAAGGATATAAACAGAAGCCTTCTATAGTTATATGAAAAAATGCTCTAAATTACTATTGATTAGAGAAATGCAAATTAAAACAACTCTGGGGAATCATTACACACTTCTCAGATTAGCTAAAATGACAGGAAAATATAATGATAAATGTTGGAGGGTATAGAAGAAAACAGGAACAGTAATGCATTATTTGTTGAGTTGTGAAATGATCCAACTATTCTAGAGAGCAACCTGAAATGATGGCCAAAGGGCTATAAAACTGTGAGTACATCTGTATACCAAGAAAATCATAAAGGAGGGAAAAAACCCTTATGCACAGAAATGATTGTAGCAGTGCTTTTTGTGATAACAAGAATGGGAAAATGAGTAGATGCTCACCAATTGAGGAATGGCTGAATAAGCTATATTATATGAATGTATTGGAATATTATTGTTCTATAAAAAATGATGATCAAGCAGATTTTAGAAAAGCTTGAAAAGATTTACATGAATTGATGCCGAACAAAACAAGCAGAACCAGGAATATATTTTACATTATAACAGCAAGAAGGTGTGATGATCAGTTATGAAAGGCTAGGTTTTGCTCAGTTATTCAGTGATAAAAAGCATTCCCAATAGACTTTGAAGAGAAAAGGCCTTGTGAATCCAGAAAAAGAACTATGAAAACTGAATGTAAATCAACACATGCTACTTGTTTTTTTCTATTAGTTTTTTCTTCATGATTTTTCCCTTTTGTTTTTATTTTTCTCTCCCAGCATAATTCAGAAAGTAATGGGTATTAAAACAGATAAATAATTCTTTAAAAAATAACAAATTATAACCCCTAATTAAATACCAAATGTGAAATTCTGAAAAATAAAAGGGGAGATTGATAAAACTGAAAGTAAGAAAACTATTCAACTAATAAATGAAACTGAGTTGGTTTTATTTAAAAAAAATAAAATATGCAAGCTTTAGTTAATTTTATTAGAAAAAAGAAAGAAGAAAATCAAATTTCTAGTACCAAAAATGAAAAGGGTGAACTTTCCACCAATGAAGAAGAAATTAGAGCAATAATTAGGAGCTATTTTGTGCAACTTTATGTCAATAAATCTCATAATCTAAGTGAAATGGATGAATACTTACAAAAACATAGATTTTCCTAATTAAATGAGGAGGAAATAAATTACTTAAATAGTCACATTTTAGAAAATGAAATTGAACAAGCTATGGATTTACAAGAAAATTTTAAAACAATTTTGCTTATCATTATTCATACAAAATGTAAATAAAATGTGACCAAAGAGAATACAGCAAGTTATCACCAAAATAATGCCCCATGACCAAAAAAGATTTATACCAGGAATAGAAAGCTGGTTTCATATTAGGAAAACTATTATCAATTGACTATATTACTAACCAAACTAACAAAAATCATATGATTGTCTCAATAGACATAGAAAAAGCCTTTGACAAAATTCATCACCCATTTCTATTTAAAAAATAAAGAACATAAACATAAATGGACTTTTCCTTAAAATGATCAGTAGTGTCTATTTAAAACCATCAATAAGCGTAATATGTTATAGGGATAAGCTAGAAACATTCTCAATAAGATGATGGGTGACAAGGTGAAAATAAAAAAGGGGAAAAAACCCACAGGTAGAAAAATGTTTGTAGCAACTCTTTTAATAGTGGCAAGTAACTTGAAAATGAATGGATGTCCATCAGTTGGGGAAATGACTGAATAAATTATGGTATACATACATTATGGAATATTATGGTTCTATAAGAAACAATCAGCTAGATGATTGCAGAAAGGCCTGGAAACACTTACATGAACTTATTCTAATTGAAGTGAGCAGAACCAAAAGAACATTTAACACAGCAATGAGATTATGTAATGGTCAACACTGATGGACTTGTCTGTTTTCAACAATTAAGTGAGCCAGGAAAATTGCAATAGGCTTTTGATGGAAAAAGCCATCTGCATCCAGATAGAGGACTATGGGGACTGAGTGTGGATCACAACATAGTATTTTCACATTTTTGTTGTTGTTTGCTTGCTTTTTGTCTTCTTTCTCATTTTTTCCCCTCTTTGGTATTATTTTCTTGTACAGCATGATATATGTGTAACTATGTTTAGGAGACTGCACATATTTAACATATATTGGATTATTTGCTGTCTAGTAGAAGTAGTGAAGGAAGAGAGGGATACAAATTTGGAAAACAAAATTTTGTAAGGCAAATATTGAAAACTATCTTTGCATATATATTTGAAAATAACAAGTTATTATTAAAGATAAAAAAAGATCGGTAGTGAAACAATGCTGCCCACTGTCACCATTATTATTCAACATTGCAATCAAAATGTTAACTTTAGTAGTAAGAGAAGAAAAATAAAATAAAGGAATTACAGTATATAATGAGGAAAGTGAATTATGCTTTGCAAATGATATGATGGTATACTTAAAGAATCCTAGAGAATCAACTAAAACCTTACTGGAAACAATTAGCAACGTTAGCAAAGTTGCAGGATATAAAATATATCCACATAAATTATCAGAATTTCTATATGTAACCTGTTGAGGAACACACTTTAGTGTGGAAGTTCAGAAAGCATATAAAAAGGTTCAAGGAAACTACCTATAAGGAGCAACTCAGTTCTCCAAAGCCCTCCCCATTTCAACATACCTGTGAATCACACCACACCAGAGAAACTAAAGAAATGTTTTCGTAATTTTTATCTCACTCTCTGAACAGAACTGACTGAGTCAAGGAATCACTCTGATCCACACTAGCATTCAGTGACAAGGATCTGGAGGTCATAAAACAAATTTACTGGTGCAGATATTGCTCATGAAAGAATGTATGATTTTATTTTAATAACTGCTTTACTTAAAAATCTTTTATATATTCTATATTAGGAATAGAATAAAGAGAGAGGTTCAGAGATTTTCAATGAGACTGCCTCTCCATCTCCTTGTATCTTTATGGTCCTCTCACATGACATGATCAATTCTGCTGATCAGAATTAGATTCCCAACAGCCACTAAAAGTTGGCTCCCATAACAGTTATCAACAAAGTCCAGCAGCAAGAGAAACAAAGACAGATTCCATTTAAAATATCTGTAGATAATAAGAAATATTTGGGAGTCTACCTGATAAAACTCAGTCAGCAATTATATGAACACAATTATAAAACACTTTCTACACATATAAAGTCAGATCTGCACAATTGGAAAAATATCAAGTACTCATGAATAGGTTAATATAATAAAAATGACAATTCTAATTTACTTATTCAGTGCCATAGCAACCAAGCTGCCAAGAAATTGCTTTACAGAGTTAGAAAAATAATAACAAAATTCATCTAAAATAACAAAAGGGCAAGAATTTCAAGAGAATTAATGAAAAAGATGGTTTAGCTGTATCAGACCTAATACTATATTATAAAGCAATGGTCATTAAATCTTAGATTCACAAGACAAATAATGTCTTGGGTAAATGACTATAATAATCTACTGTTTGGTAAACCCAAAGACCCCAGCTTCTGGTATAAGAGCTCACAATCTGCCAAAAAATTGCTAGGAAAATTGGAAAATAGTATGGCAAAAACCAAACATTAAGCAGCACCTAAATTCCTATACCAAGATAAGGTTGAAATATGTTCATGATTTAGACATAGAGTGATATAAGCAAATTAGAAGAACAAAATTTGCTTCTCCACAAATCTGAGAGATTATCCTAAAGGATAATCTCTCAGATTTGTGGAGAAGGAAGGAATTTATTGCCATTTATGAAATGCAAAAATGTATAATTTTGATTATATTAAGTTTAAAAAGTTTTGTACAAACAAAACCAATGCAGACAAGATTAGAAAGGAAGTAAAAAACTGGGGTGGGTGGGAAATTACATCCAAGGGGTTCTGATAAAGGCTTTGTTTCTAATATATATAAAGAACTGTGCCAGATTTATAGAAATGCAAGCCATTCCCCCTTTGATAAATGATGAACAATTTTTAGATGAAGATATTAAAAGCATTTCTAGTCATATGAAAAAATGCTCTGAATCACTATTGATCACAGAAATTCAAATTAAGACAACTCTGAGATACTACTATATACCTCTCAGATTGGCCAAGATAGAAAGATAGTGATAAATGTTGAAGGTTATGTGGGAAAATTGGGATACTAATACATTGTTCTTGGAGTTGTGAACTTATCCAATCATTCTGGAGAGCAATTTGGAACTATGCAGAAAAGGGCTATTAAAGTGTGCATACCCATTGATCCAGCAGTATCTCTACTAGACCTATATTCCAAAGAAATCATAATAAGGGAAAAGTATTACATGTGCAAAAATGTTTGTACCAGCCCTTTTTGGAGTGTTAAGAAAGTGAGAACTGAGTGGATGCCCATCATCCACTGCTGATGGGATGTAATGTAATGGAATATTATTGTTCAATAAGAAAGATTGTCAGGATGGTTTCAGAAAGGCCAGGAGAGATTTGCATGAACTGATGCTAAGGGAATTGAGAAGAACCACAAGGACATTTACATAGCAATGAGAATTTTGATGGATGTAGTTCTTTTTAACAATGAGGTGATTTAGGTGAATTCCAACAGATTTGTGGTGGAGCAAGCCTTCTGCATTCAGAAGGAGGACTGTGAGAATTGAATGTGGATCAGAACACAGTGTTTTCAACTTTTTGTAATTTGCTTGCTTTTTGTTTTCTTTCTCATTTTTTCTTTTTTGATGTATTTTTGCAGCATAATTGTGGAAATATGTATAAAAGAATTTCACATGTTAAACATGATCAATTACTTGCTGTGTAGAGAAGTGGTGGGGGGAAGAGAGGGAGAAAAAAAATTGGAACAGAAGGTTTTGCAAGGATGACTGTTGAAAACTATCTTTGCATATATTTTGAAAATTTTAAAAGCTATTGTTTAAGGGAAAAAAAGAAAAATGAATGACCTGGAAAATACATCCAGGAGAAATAACTTTAAAATTATTGGCATACTTTATAACTAATTAAAAAAAGATATTAGACATCATCTTTCAAGAAGTTATTAGGGAAAATTTTCCTGATACTCTAAAACCAAAGGGTTAAATAGAAATTGAAAGAAACCAATGATTATCTCCTGAAAGAGAACCCAAAATGAAAATCCCTAGTCATTTTATAGCCAAATTCCAGAACTTCCAGATCAAGAAGAAAATGTTTCAGGGATCCAGAAAGAAACAATTAAAATATAGTGAAGTCACAGTCAAGATAACAGAAGATTTAGCAGTTTCTACATGGAAATTTTGGAAGGCATGGAATATTATATTCCATAGAGTAATGGAGCTAGGAATAAAATCAAAAATCATCTACAGCAAAACTGAATGTATTCTTTCAGGGCAACGGGTGGATGTTCAAAAAAAAATAGAGGTCTTCTAAGGATTCATAATGAAAAGACTAGAGCTAAATAGCAAAACTGATTTTTTTTATTTAATAGCCTTTTATTTACAGGATATATACATGGGTAACTTTACAGCATTAACAATTGCCAAACCTCTTGTTCCAATTTTTCACCTCTTACCCCCCTACCCCCTCTCCTAGATGGCAGGATGACCAGTAGATGTTAAATATATTAAAATATAAATTAGATACACAATAAGTATACATGACCAAAACGTTATTTTGCTGTACAAAAAGAATCAGACTCTGAAATATTGTACAATTAGCTTGTGAAGGAAATCAAAAATGCAGGTGTGCATAAATATAGGGATTGGGAATTCAATGTAATGGTTTTTAGTCATCTCCCAGAGTTCTTTTTCTGGGCATAGCTAGTTCAGTTCATTACTGCTCCATTGGAAATGATTTGGTTGATCTCGTTGCTGAGGATGGCCTGGTCCATCAGAACTGGTCATCATATAGTATTGTTGTTGAAGTATATAATGATCTCCTGGTCCTGCTCATTTCACTCAGCATCAGTTCGTGTAAGTCTCTCCAGGCCTTTCTGAAATTATCCTGTTGGTCATTTCTTACAGAACAGTAATATTCCATAATATTCATATACCACAATTTATTCAGCCATTCTCCAACTGATGGACATCCATTCAGTTTCCAGTTTCTAGCCACTACAAAAAGGGCTGCCACAAACATTCGTGCACATACAGGTCCCTTTCCCTTCTTTATAATCTCTTTGGGATATAATCCCAGTAGTAACACTGCTGGATCAAAGGGTATGCACAGTTTGATAACTTTTTGAGCATAGTTCCAAACTACTCTCCAAAATGGTTGGATTCGTTCACAACTCCACCAACAATGCATCAATGTCCCAGTTTTCCCGCATCCCCTCCAACAATCATCATTATTTTTTCCTGTCATCTTAGCCAATCTGACAGGTGTGTAGTGGTATCTTAGAGTTGTCTTAATTTGCATTTCTCTGATTAATAATGACTTGGAGCATCTTTTCATATGACTAGAAATAGTTTCAATTTCTTCATCTGAGAATTGTCTGTTCATATCCTTTGACCATTTTTCAATTGGAGAATGGCTTGATTTTTTATAAATTAGAGTTAATTCTCTATATATTTTGGAAATGAGGCCTTTATCAGAACCTTTGACTGTAAAAATATTTTCCCAAAAACTGATTTTTTAAACAGAGGTCTAAGGAGAAGCATAAGGAAGTCACCAGGAAAGGCTATCTTTAAAAAAAAAAAAAACTTAATATGATTTATCTGTTTATATTCTTATAAGGGAAGATGATCCTTATAACTCATTAGAAATTAATCATTATTATGGCAGTTAGAAGGGAGTATATAGAAGGAGAGGGAACAGGTATGAACTGAATATAAAGGGATAGCATTTTAAAAATAAAATTAAGGGGTAAAAGAAACTTACTGGGAGAACAGAAAAGGAAAAATGTGGAATGGCATAAAATAGCATAAAAAAGAGGCAAGTAAAAACTTTTACAACTGAGGGGAAGTGGGGGGAAAAGGGAGTGAGTGAATTTTACTCTCATCAGAATTGGTTCAAAAAGGAAACAAAATGCACACTCATCATGGTATAGAAATCTATCTTACCCTGCAGGAAAGTAGGAGGAGAAAGGGATATAGAAAAGGAGGAAAGTGATAGAAGAGAAGGCATATTGGGGGAGAGGGGAGATCTGTAAAAATATTTTTGAGAAAGGTCAGTATAAAAGGAGAGAGAGAATAGAATAAACAGGGGAGGGAATGTAGTTAGCTAAGGTAATTGGGAAAATAATTTTGAAAGTTGAAAAATTGAAAAAATAATTTCTCTGAAGAAGCTCTTATTTCTCAAATATAGAGGGAATTGAGTCATATATTTAAAAAAATAAGAGCCATTCCCCAATTAATAAATGATCAAAACATATAATCTATGCCCAAAGGGCTATAATATCATGCATATCCTTTGGCCTAAAAATATCACTACTAGGCATGAATCCCCAAAATAGATTTTTTTAAAAAAGGAAAATGACTTATATACATTAAAAAAATATTTATAGCAGACCTCTTCTGAGGGCAAAAAAATTGGAAATTGAGGGGATGCCCATCAATTGGGTAATGGCTAGATAAATTGTGGTATATGATTATGATGAAATATTATTGTTTTATGGGAAATGATGAGCAGGATGCTCCATTCCATAGAGAAAAGTCCTCCATGATTCAAGCAAAATGAAATTTTCTGTGTACAAAGTAATAGCAATGTTCTAGGATCATCATCTGTGACTTTGCTATTGTCAGTAATACAATGATTCATGAAGGACTTATGATGAACAATTCTATCCATATCAAGAGAAAGGATTGAATGTCTCTGAGATTGAAGCATACTTTTTAAACTTTATTTTTCCTGAGAAACTTTTTGGGGGTGAGGGGAATGATCTATATTTTCTTTTACATGGCTTTTCTGGAATTGTTTTTCATGACTTCACATAGGCCTTCTTAACAGACATTGAAGGTAGAAAGGAGAGAATCTGGAACTAGAAGTTTAAAAAAATATAAAAAGTTGCTAAACAGGTAACAGTTAATAATAAAAATATTAAATAAATATAAAGAAAAAAGAAAAGACAAACGATCACATTAGGCATCTAACAGTTAATAATCTAAATGGAAATTATGATTAAACCCATGCAAATAGAATATTATACCAATTGAAGTAATACAGAATGAAAAGAAAAAAAAAGTCTAGTACAGAGCTTTAGAAAGTATCTTCAATTTTTTCAGCATGATGTAATTGGAAAAACAATAAAGGAGATTGAGAAAAAGCAGTCATAGATAGGATGAGAATCTGGAGAATATGGGTTTACCAAAGCTTGAAGAAAAGAGTATCAAGAAAAAGCAATCACTAATGAGGAGTGCTTTGCAGAAGTCAAGAAAAATCATTAGACTAGGCAATTAAGATCAGTAGTTATCTTAGAGAAAGTAGTTTCTCTTGAATGTCAGAAAGCAAGTCAAGTTGAAAGTCAGAAGCAAGACTTCAAAGGTTTTAGCAAAATGGATAAGGAGAGAGAAAGTGGAACAATCTAGTGTATACTTCATTCCATAAATATGAAGATAACTAGAGGATGATAATTAACAGAAATGGGGGATGAGAAAATCAAGTCAAGGATTTTTGTTTAGTTTTTCAAAAGAATAGGAAGACATAATAACCATAGGCTTCAGGGAAAGAATTAGAAGAAATGGTAGATAGAAGAAGAAAGGGATAGACAGACAAACACAGAGACACACAGAGACAGAGAGAGATAGAGCTCAAGAGAGACAGAGATAGACAGAAACAGAGAGAGACAGACAGAGAGAGAGAGAGAGAGAGAGAGAGAGAGAGAGAGAGAGAGAATCATAGTAGAATCAATATGATGAATAAGATTGGAAGAGATAAATAACCCCCAGAAGCGGGTGTCTTTGCCAAGAATAGTTACTTCTTCACCTTATACTTAATGGTAAATAAAAATGTCTGTATGATGGAAATGAAGAAGAGTAAAAAATAGGGTAGATCTTGGCAAATGATCTTATTTTTTATAGACGGCACTCACCAAATTAAACAATCTTTATTAGATGTCTTCTGTATGAAACATTTTTCTCAACAATGAGAAAAATGGAAAAAATGCAGTATTACCTCTAAAGGATCTTTCTGTCTAAGGACAAAAATGCAATAAATATTTACCATAAAAGGGAAATGCAGATGGGAACAAAGGAGAGATCCAGAAAAGTGCTCTAGATCAATTGGATTATAGAATTTTTTCAGAAATGTAAAATTTCCCATGTGTAGATTTTTCAATTAACTAACAACTTCTGGGAAATCTACATTAACTTTCTGTGGTACAATTTTACCACATTTCCCATACTAACTTTTCTATTTACTTAGACAAGTGAGGAATAAATTTTTAAAATAGAGTGCTTCAGACTTTGTAAAACACTTTGCAAATATTACTTCAGGTGAGATTGAATTGAAATGAAAGAAAGACTATTTAAAGATAAGACCCCAGACACATCTTTTTCTTACTCTTTGCCATGACCTTGTCTTAAGGAATATTATTATATAGTATTATATAGCACAACATCCTGGGGAAGTAGGTGCCATTATTATTTTCTTTTTCTACAAGTGGAAATGCAGACTGAGCAAAATTAATGAGAATTTTCCAATGCCTGAAGAAGAATCTGAATTCATCTTCTTGATTACTACTTTTGTAATTGAACCATTACACCACAGGGTTTACTCAAAACAGAAAGCTTTGTTCCTCTTAACTTAAAACACAACTTTCCTGGATATTTCTTCTTTTTTCTGAAGCCTATTCAGTTTCTTGGCAAATAGATGTATCCCTACCTGCAGTAGTGATGAATGAATGAATGAATAAATGAACAAATAGTTAAAATTCCTATCCTTTGATCTGAAGTTATTTTAATATTACTGCACCCGAATGCCTAAAACACACCAAAGAGTAAATTATCCATTAAAAAGAAACAAAACCTAAAACCTTTCTTTGGATGAAAGAGCTGCAAATATATATAAATCTAAGTGGGTGTCAGAAAATGGTTAAGTGTTTTAGATTAACTTGCTTTGTGAGCAGTGTAACAAAGCACTGAGGAATATAAAGAGAGACCTTCTACATTACTCTCTAGATAGTCCATGAAAGTACTACCCCTAGGCTGGTGAGAAAGATTCCTTATTTATAATTAATTCTCTAGCCAATGCAGAATTGTAAACAGAATAAGGCAATGAGAATTTTTCCCCCAGGACCAAAATTAAAAGGGAACTGAGCCTTCACATTATTTCAATAAAATTTTGAACAGTCACATTTTTTCAAAAGTCTAGAAACTGAAGATGGTAGAGTCAGCAACTCACCTGAACTTTTCAACAACTCAACGATTTTGCAATAATGCATTAAATTGAATTCTGGAAAGTAAAAACCAAGAAAAGTTTAAGGTGAGAGATTTTTTGCAGTCCAAGACAACTAAGGAAGTTTAAAAATAAATCTGTTACACTGGAGTGGAGGCCAGTTTAGAGTATATGCTTCATCAAGACCAGTGATAGCCCTTGGAAGCAGCTGGAACAGTGGCAGAAGCAGCTTCAGAAGCTCTCTAACCAGAGACATCAAGAGGATTGGACGACTGGTCAAAATGAGATTACAGGGGATCTTGAGTTAATACTTAATATTTGGTTGCCAGATGCATTTCTGGATCAAAGTTTCAAGACAAAGAAAAGCATTTATGAATGATCACAAGATAGAAGGAGTTCTCCTTGTAGTTCAAGGGAAAAGAGAAGTGCTGTCATTTGTGGCTGCAAGGGATAAGGGATATTTTCTGACTGAAAACCATCACATTGCAGAACATCAGTGACCCTAACTCTTTCAGCATTATACCACCTTGAAGGCACCAAAAATTACAGATACTCATAATTAGCTCTGAGAAGAGCAGCTGAAAAAATTTTGAAATGTGCCTCATCACTCTCAGGTAAGCAGAAGTCAATTTTAACATAATACAAAATAAGCTGAATAGATAAAGGAAAAAAGAGAAAAAGAAAATGACTATCAAAAAACTACTATAATGGGGCAGAGCCAAGATGGAGAATTAAAGGAAAAATCTTATCCATTCCTTCTCTTAAGCCTCTCCAAACACTATTAAATAAGGAATCTAAAAAAATTGTTCAGCAACAAAGCTACACAAAGATAGAGTGAAAAAGTTTCCCAGCCCAAGAAACTTAACATTGGAGTCCCAATAACAGCAATGTTATGTGATGATTTACTATGAATAATTTAGTTATTCTCAGCAATAAAATGATCTAAGACTATTTTGTAAGACTTATTGTGAAAGGTCCTAGGCATTTCCAAAGAAAGATCTAGTAGTACCTGAATATGGATGAAGGTTATTTTTTCTTTATTTTTTCAGACTTTTTTGTCTATGTACTATTTTCCAGAATGACTTACATGGATGATGTACAGGATGATATATATGTAACCTATGTCAAATTGCTTGCCTTCTAAAAGGGTGAAGGGAGGGAAGAGAAGAGAATTTGAAACTAAAAATTTTGGGAAAAAGGTAAAATAGCTTTTACGTATGGATGAGAAAAACAAAATATTAAGCAATGAAAATAAAACTACTATAAGAACAGGAAAGATCAAGTCATAAATGCAAAAGACAAAAATGCAAAAATATTCACAAGCAAAATCTCAAAGAAAAATGCAAATTAGATACAAGCCCAACAAGGATTCCTAAAAGAGTTAAAGAAAGAAATACAAATGTTAAAGAATAACTGGAAAAAAACAATTAAAGTAATGCAGACAATCACAAAGAATACAACGAAAAGTTTGGTAAAAAAGAGAAAAAAATACTGAAGGAAAAACATTTTTTAAAAAACTGAATTTATCAAATGATGAGACAAAATGTATTGAAGAAAATAATTTCTTAAAAAACAGATTTGGCCAGATGGGGCAAACAGAGATATGGAAATTCCTTAAGAAGCAGAATGGATGAGTGAAAGATATATTCCATGAAAACATTAAGAAACAATAAAATAAAGTCCAAAAATGATAGAAAAATAAAATGTGAAATATAACATAAAGTGACCTGGAGAATAGATGAGAGATTAAGAATTATTTACAATAAAAACTAATCAGAATATTATTAGATTCGAAAGAATCAATTCTTCAGCTTTATATGTGGAAGAAAAATTCATTCTATGAGGGAAAAAAAAAAGTACCTCAGAGACTTGGGGAAAAAAATCATGGTCTCAGATTAAAGGAAAGCAAAAATAGACCCAATTAAAAAGATAATTAGGGAAACAACATTTTTCTAAATGGTAATATAGATGAAAGAATACTATCAATACTATATATCATAGAGGGCTAAAACTCCAAAAAGTTATGTTTGAACCAGACAACCACGCACTTAAGGCTAATTACCTATTTGATGTGAGACAATGATTCTATTAGCATATATTTGGATAAATGGCTCTTCTCACCATTGGTGCTTGCTGAATGTTTGGTGTTAAGATAATTATAGGCATGGATTGGAGGACATAGGGAGAGGGACCAGAGAGGCACTTGGTGGCAGGACAAAGAGGACAGAAGTTGGTGACTCCGGACTCCCAAATCCAGAATTCTGCTTGACTGTCTCTTTCACTTCTCCCCTTAAAGACCAAGGACTTTAATTTATCCTGACTCTGACTGACTCTGACACCCTCCAGGGAGGTAGCCCATATCTTACAACATATATGTTACAAATGGTAGAATATTCAAATTTTTAAAGAAAAAGTTAAATAAGTTACAGGAGGAGATAGTCAAATTATAACACTGAGAAACCTCAACTTTTCCTCACCCTCAGATAATCACAAAATTTATAAGAATAAAGTTAAGATCAATATAATTTTAAAAAATTGAATCAGAAAAATTGTAATAAAAAAGAATTATACCACTTAATCTATACATGGTAATTTCACACACATATGAAAACACACACACATACACACAAACAATCGATCATGTATTAGAGAATAAAATCTTCACAAGCAAAAGGAGAAAAAAATAAGAAGTATTAAATGTACTCTTTTTAGATCATAATGTAATAAAATTACATTAATTAAAGTGACTTGGAATCATGGAATACAATTAGTTAAAAACTAAGTAGACTAATTCTATACAATGTGTGGATCAAAGAAATCATGGAAATAGTCCATAGTTTCATTAAATATGACAACAATGGCAATGGCGTGAAATTCATGGGATACATCCAAAGCAGTACCTAAGAGAAAATTCTAACTTTGAGCACTGATAAAAGAGAAAAAGAATAAATCAATAAATTAGACATACAATTAAAAACAAGTAGAAAAAGAAAAATAATTAAAATTCCCAAATAAATATAAAAAAAAACCTAACAATCAAATGAGAGGTTAATAAAATTATTTTTAAATTAATAAATAAAAATAAGAACTGGTTTTATTTAGAGAAGGAATAAATGATTGGTTAATTTGATTTTTAAAAATAGAAAAAAGAAAAGCAAATTACCAGTATCAAAAATTTAAAAAAAACATGAATAAACCTCCAATAAAAATGAAATTAAAGCCATTATTAAGAGTTATTTTACCCAATTATGTTTCAAATAAGCTGATCATCTAAATAAAATAAATATTAGTAAAATATAAATCACTCCCATGAACAAAAGAAAAAAAATGTTTACTTAACCATATTTTAGAATAAGAAAATGAACTAACCATAAATGTGTTCCCTAAGAAAAATGCTCAGCATCAGATATATTTTCAATGTGTACTAAGAAACATTTTTTAAAAACAATAAATAAATGAAAAATTAAATAAAACAATAAGTAAATAAATTAATCCTATCAAATCCCTCCTATTACACAAATATGGTTTTGATATCTACTTCAAGGAAAGCAAAAACAAAGGAAGAAAAAAATGAAGAAAAATGATTTACCAATTTCTTAAGAGTGTGAATGCAAAATAAATAAATAAATAAATAAATGAATAAAATACTAACAAGAAGATTATGGAAATACATCACAGTGATAGTATACTTCAACAAGATGAGATTTATACAAGAATTGCAGAGCTTGTTCAGCATTAGAAAAATTAGCAACATTACTGACCACATCAATAAAAACCAATGAAAAATGTTTGTATCAATAGATGCAAAAAACTTTTTTGACAAAATGCAATATGCATTTCTTAAAAAACAAAACTAAAGCATAGCAAGCTATTGAAAAAAAAATTAATGACAAATAGTATCCATCTAAATCCAAGAGCAAGTAGTACTAGTAATGAGGATAAATAAGAAGTATTTCCCAATAAAATCAGAAGTTA
Source organism: Sarcophilus harrisii (assembly GCF_902635505.1). Lineage (NCBI taxonomy): Eukaryota > Metazoa > Chordata > Mammalia > Dasyuromorphia > Dasyuridae > Sarcophilus > Sarcophilus harrisii. The sequence goes on from NC_045429.1 coordinate 8,441,151, forward strand.
AGCAAGGATTTCCATTTATTTATTTAATATTATACCAAAAATTTTAGCTACAGCAATTATTCAAGATAAATAAATTGAAGGAAATAGTAAGAGATAAGTAGGAAACAAAACTCATATATTTAAATAAATCTAGACAGTAAATTAAAAACTAAAACAATTAACTTTAACAAAGTTCAGGATATAAAACAAATCCACAAAAGTCATCAGTGTTTCTATATATTACCCCTCCCTCCAAAAACAAATCCAGGAGCAAAAGAGATGAAAAAAGAAATTTAACTTAAAATAACTGCAGGTAATATAAAACCCTTAGGAATCTACCTGTCAAGAGAAACCCAAGAATTATATGAACACAATTACAAAAATATTTTTATTTAAGTTAAAAAAAAAACAATTTGAAACTTTTATTTCCTAATGGACACACTAAGCAAATATAATAAAAATAGAAATCCTACTTAAGTTAGTTCACTTATTCAGTGACATACCAATGAAATCACCAAAGATTTATTTTACAGAGCTAAAAAAAAAAGCAAAATTTATTTAAAAAAAATAAAAGATTAATATCAAGGCAACCAATGAAAAAATATGTGAAAGAAGATGAATCAGTAGTACTAGATTTCAAACTATGCTGCAAAGTGGTCACCTTAATCTGGTACTGGCTAAGAAATAGTGTAGTGGGTCCTTGGAATAGACTAGGTAGAGTAGCCAATGACCATAGTAGTTTAGTTTTGATAAACCAAAAGACCTAAGTTTTGGGGGAGTTAACTCAATATTTGAAAAATAGTTACTACTAGGAAAAACTAGACATTGGTTTGGCATAAACTGGGCAAAGACTAATAACTCACATTATATACTAAACAAGGTCAAAATGAGAAAATTATTTGCATGTAAATGGTGATATCACAAGTAACTGAGGGGAGCATGAAATTTTTTACCTATCAAATCTATGGATAAAACCAGAGATAGAAAATATCTTGGGAAGCAAAATGGATAATTTTGACCATATGAAATTAAACAGTGTTTTACACAAATGAAACCAATGCTGAGAAAATTAGGAGGAAAGCAAAGAACTTCGGCAGAAAATAATAGCGATGTTCTGATAAAGGCTTCATTATTCTTAATAGGTGCTGATTTGGATTGAATTGAAGGAATTAATGAATATACAAAGATAGTGCCCAGGTTATCTTTGACTTAAAGTTTAACTTGCTAATGCTTTTGATAATAATATCAAGTAGTACAAGTAGTCTGTTTTTTTTTTTTTTTTTTTTACTATAGAAAATGAAATCAATATATCTCTAAAAAAGCGTTCTTCATTCTGAGCCATCCAATCATAGATTTAGATCTGATAGGGATCTTGGAGTTGTAGTCTAGACCCTCATTTACTGAAATGAGATATGAAGCGCCCCAAAAAGAAGTTATTGTCTTCAGTCCTACAAATATTTAAGAAAAGATCTTCATTTCAACACCAGGTCTTCTAAAACCAACACTAGCCCCCTTTCCACTCTTCCATTCTGTCTCCTTGACAAGGAAACACATCTTACATCTCTTTATTCAATAGCTACTTTCATATATCAAGCATGTCTCCAGAAAACCTGGAAGGAGCTGAGAAAAGATGATCAATGGTGACCTACTGTTGTTTTAACCATAAAACTTCAGGAAAGCACTCAGTTTTTTTTGTTTTTCAAACCATCCTTACCTTGTTAAGCTACTTATAAATATTCCTGATGTAGTAGACGTCATATGAATTTCTCCCTAATGAATTCACTCGGAGGTTTGGGGGCTTTATGTTTGCCCTGCCTTATAATCTTGCACCATATTGCCACCATTGAATTTAAAATATTTTAAAAATAAATTGAAACTATTTTTCAGTCAGCAAAAGAAAAATTTTAAAAGGTTATGGCTTCCAGTGTGCCATTGCTAGACAGGGTAGTTCTAGTCTAGGCAGCTGTCTGTGTAAGGAGGAGGAGCTTTCTTGAAGGATTACTATCAGACCTAATTTTCTGACATATGGACATTAGGGGTGAAGATTGTACAACTAAAGCTGGTTAATTATGACTCTGGATGATAATTTGCATATATACAGCATCTTTTTATAGGAGCCAATCAAAGCATTAAAGCTATTATACTAATGAATGTTAGGCAGTCAGTATCATTACCTTCATCATATAGCTAGGAAGCCAAGGTCTCAAAGGAGAGCCAGGACACTAACCAATTAAGTATAGTCATAGCTATTGCCCAAGTAGCCCTTCCTGTTTGAGGATCACATAAATCTTCATCCCATACTCCCAACAGAGATGCACACAATCAGTGTTATGTCACTCAGAAGCTATCTATCTCAATATATGCCTAAACAAAGATCCTGTCAACAATACCCCCTGAAATAAGTTTATCTCAACTTTGAATGCAGCATGAATCAATCAATGTGAAAGGCACTACTCTGGAAAATATAAAAAGGAAATAGTAAACACATTGCAGCCCTCAAGGAACTTAAATTCTCTTTGGTTGGTGCTATGTTTGCACATATAATAAAATACAACACAACTTGACAAGGCAGAAATCAACAACTGAAGGCATCATGGAAGACTTTCCAGAGCAGATGATACCTGTGATGGACCTTGAAAGAAAACCAAAAATTGCCAAAGGTAGGGGTGATGAAACAGTGCAATCTGGGTGACATACAGAACAGCATGAGTAAAGGAACAGAGTCTGGAGATGATATATTGAATTTTGAGAACACCAAGAAGTGATAATGAGCTAAAATGCAGAATATGGAAAATGTAATGAATCAAGAAACATCTGAAAAATTTAAATGGAGCCAGCCTGTGGTAGGTTTAGATGCCAAGTTGAAGAGTTTATGTTTTATCCTGGAGTCAGTAGGAAGTCATTGAACTTTTCCTTATGAATATGCTCAGACTTCTACACTAGCAAGGTTATAATGGCAGTTATTATTTAACTAGTATTTTAACTAGTATTTCTTTAAGGTTCTGAGGTTTGCAATATGTGAAAGATGCATTGAAAAGATGGGAAAGATTAGACTAATTTGTAAATTGAAGTAAATACTTGTGAGTAGATGAACCAGTTTTTTGATGTGAGTGATGGAGAGTGCTAAAGAAGAGTGATGTGAGAAGCTTGGGGGATGGAGTAGAGAGGAAGATCCAAAAAAAAATTGGCAAAAAGAATTGGCAAAAGAAGGAAAGGGGAAAGGACGGCTTCAGTATCCATCTGAGCGTATGGGAAAAGAGCAATAACTTTGACACAAATGAGAATGTTTTCATTTAAAAGGAAAAGGCATTAAGCTCCACATGGAACATGTTGAGTTTGAAAATCTACATAACACACATGAAGAGCTGTCCAACAAACTACTGGTGATGTGCTTTTAGCCTTTACTTGGAGATCTTCAAAGAATAGGAAGCCACTAAGTCATGAAGTGTATCATTCTAGATCGACTGTTTCTTATGTCTAAGATATCTTACTACCTCAAACCTAAATTCACTTCTCTTCAATTTCCACCTTATGCTCTTGGTTCAGTCTTCAGTTGTTGTCTCTACATGAAGGCCTTGGAATCTTAATTATATCAATGAGGGATTTTACTAAACAAAATTCCCCACCTGTTAACAGTATTTTTTTTCCTCAAGGCAAATAATAAAGATCATGACAATTATTAATATTGATATAGTACCTTTAATTTTGGAGACCACCTTAGATATATCATCTCACTTGATTCTCACAAACATCTACTTATCACCATTGTATAGATGAGGAAACTGAGATTGATAAAATAAATGAATTCTTAAGGTGATATAGTTTTAACAGTTAATGTTTCCAGCAGGATTGAATTCAGTTCTTCCTTACTGCAAATCCATAATAGGTTGTAATTCAGGCAATATGAAACTGATGAAAAAAAGTTGTTGGAAGATAGAAACAAATAATTTTAATTTATGATACATGCTTATACACACATACATGTATGTATATATGCATGCATATGTGTTTATATGTATGTATACATTCTGCATTTATGTATTTGTGTCTGTGTGTATATATAGTATAAATGTATACATGTATTGCACATGTCTGTTTATGTGATTATATACTTATATGTATGTATTTATGTGTGTGCACATATATGTATGTATGTATAAGTATGTGTAATAAACTTTCCACTTTTCCCTTTGGTGGAGGTCCAGACAACTGTGTTTTAACTCTTTTGACAGGCTATGGGAGTCCACTTAAAGTCATCTCAAGAAAAAAAAAAACTCCTTGACAATACTGGAGGGAGATGATAAATTTTTCTATCCCTGAAATTTATGACTCCCTCTTCATTTACCATCCTACTGAATGTACAAATAAAAATTATCCCTACAGTTTAAATATTTTAGAATTAATACAGTCACAATTTTTGGACTCTTCATATGTGTGGATCTGTATGGATGAAATAATGGATAGGTCAGTGATTTGGAGTCAGAAGACCAGGGTTTGAATCTTTACAACAGTCTACTACATGTGATAATGAGTGTCACTTCGTTTCACTGGTTCTCAGTTTTCTCATTTGTAAAATAAAGAGATCTCTAAACCCTTCTAATTCTCTACATCTTTTTATTTCTCTCTGTTTCTGAAGCTCAGAAATCAATGTCCAATGAAAAAAGACATTTGTTACATGAACTTGATTCCCCTCAAAATGTATTGACTAGCATATGATCTCATTAATCTGACCATGTTCTTGTGAAAGGCAGAATAATATAACAAATAGAGTGCTGACTTTGGAGTACAGACAATGACATTAAAGTTTTTTTCTCTGAAATATGCTAGCTTTGTGAATAGACATATGCTGGAGCCAGCTCAAATCAGCTTGAGAGAGAGATGATCGTTAAATTGTCAGTATAAGCATTTATGCATTGGAAATCCTGAAATACTACAAACTAAAGCTTGATTTGTTGTTTTGTTGATGATCTAGACAGAAGAAAATGATGAAGTGTAAATAATGAAGCTTAAAGATGTGTTTTGCATACCAAAAAGCACACATGCACAGGGAGGGGGATTTACCTATCCACCCTTGTTTGTTCTCCAATCACTCCATCTCTTACTGTTCTGTATCTAGTTGGTCCTCAAAGACTTTAATTTACAGAGCTGTTTGAAAAAGTTTCCACACTGTGACTTCATTGCATAAATATAAGTTCTGCTCTGTACTCTCCTCACCTCACTTCTAAGAACAACAACAACAATTTGGAATCTTGGAAGAGAAATTCGTGGTGTTTTGTTCTTTTTTTATCACCCTGTCCTGCAACCAAGCAATAATAGTGTGCTGTTATGCTTGCATGCCAGACGCTCTGTTGGATGCTGGGAATTCAAAGACAAAAATGAAATTGTCCTTTCCTTCAAAGCACTAACATTTTAATGGGAAGAAAAACATGCTCAAATATACATATACAGAAAATATATACCAGGTAATTTGTGTGTGTGTGGTGGAGGCAGATAGAGATTTAGGAAAATGAAAGGGTTAAATGTGATCATGAAGGGGAAACATGGAGACCTCCACACATGTAGACTAATGACTTCATTCACTAAAGAACATGACCTCTCCTTGGATTATGAAAGAGACAATAGGATTTTTTTGCCTCTGTTTTCCCTAACGGCTCCTCCGGGCACTTTTGATCCTCTGTGGCATCATTAATACAATACAGAATTATCAAATGATTATTGCACTGGACCTGTGAGAGGTCCTATGTGGTTTTATTAAAGTGGCAGAAAGTTTTCATTTGTCCCGTGGCCATTTTCCTTTGAAAAGTGTACTATCAATTACAAAGGAGGAAAAAGGACCCACATGTGCAAACATGTTTGTAGCAGTTCATTTTGTAGTAGCAAAGAATTGGGAAATGAATAGATGCCCATCAACTGGGTAATGACTGAACAATTTGTCATTTATGAAGAGGAATATTATTGTTCTATAAAAAATGATGAAGAAGCTGATTATAGAACGGCTTGGTAAGATTTCCATGAACTGATATTGAGCAAAACAAGCAGAACCAGGAATACATTGTACATGATAACAATAAGAATGTGTGATGATCAACTATGAAGGACTTGGTTCTTCTCAGTGGTTCAGTCATCCAAGGCAATCCTAATAAACTTTGAATAGAAAATGACATGTGCATCCAGAAAAAGAACTATGGAGAACTACATTCACTCTAGAGAATGGATATAAATCATCACATGCTATTATCCTTTTTTTCTGTTTTTTCTCTCTCCCATGATTTTTCCCTTTTGTTATGATTTTTTTTCTCTCCCAACATGATTCATAAAGTAATATGTATTAAAAATTAATTAATTAAAAAAAGAAAAAAAAAGAAAAGTGTAACATCTCTAAACTTCTTGGGCTTTCAACAAATTGAAAACTATAAATGTGTTTCCTTCAAGGAACTAACATTTTAATGGGAAGAAAAACATGCTCAAATATAGATATACAGAAAATATATACCAGGTAATTTGTGTGTGTGGTGGGGTCAGATAGAGATTTAGGAAAATGAAAGGATTGAATGTGATCATGAAGGGGAACATGGAGACCTCCATACATGTAGACTAACGACTTCATTCACTACAGAACCTGACTTCTCCTTGGATTAGGAAAGAGATGATAGGATTTAGTTAAAAGTTAAATTAGTTAAAACATACTTTTTTTAAAAAAAAAAGATAGATTTTCAAAACTTTTTATATTAAGCTGATGTACAATGTTGCTTAGAGATGTAAAAGCACTCCCCAAAGGATATATCCAGGAGGTACTTGTCAGGAAAGGGGAAGCAAAGAGGTAGTTTGGAGGAGAGGAAAACAAAAGAAAAAATTTTATTAGGGAACCAAATGGATGGTGGCAGTGGTTTGGGGGTAGTAGAAAGAATGGTAGGAATGTTTCTGGACACTCCTTCCCATGGACTCTTATGTTCCATCAAAGTAATTGACTCTACCACCTCCATCTCAAGACTGTTTTCTTGCCTCTTTGTTACTGGCTGAGCTCTTATCTATATTTTGAATGCTACTTAATGGTAAATAAGTATCTTATGGCCTCAATTGAGATGCTACCATATCCATGAAACCTTTCTCAATCAAAAATTGTCTTCTCCCAAGATCTACACGCTGTTTTGTTTTGTACTCATAATATCATATTGCTGACTCTCTGTGCTTGTTAGGGAGTTGTTCTTTTTAATGAGTGAAAAACTACTTGACAAAATGTTTACTACTTTGTTCCCAGGTCAAAACAAGAAAAAAATAATTAAGTGCTTCTTTCCTAATGTTGCTGTTAAGCCCTTTTTTTAATTTGTGTTTAGCTGTTATTCATGCCATTTGAAGTTCTTTAGGTAAGGATACTGCAACAATTTTCCATTCCTTCTCTGTATTATTTTACAGATGAGGAAACGGGCAAAGAAAGTTAAGTGACTTGCTTAAGATCATACAGCTAATAAATGTCTGAGACCATATTTGAACTCAGTAAAATGAGCCTTTTTGACTCCAGGTCCTGCCTTAGAAATATTTGAGGACTATAATTATACCATCCCTAATTCAGCCTTTGCATCATCACTTCTTTAAATAAACACCATGTTTTGCCATTCTCTAGATTCAATCTAATTTAACAATGAATTTTCTAAAATATAGCACCAAAAATGAATAAAATATTCCAGGTCATGCTTCTGTCAAAAGAAAGGAGTCAGTGCATGGCAAGTCTAAGGAGACTACAGAAAATCCATCACCAGCCAATTATCATGAAGAAGTTGCTGTGTCAAGCATAGATGTCATTTTCCCATTGCCATCCATGAGATAGTAAGAACATTAGAGAAAAACCTTCCAACCCTTATACCCTCTAGGGGATAGATAGATAGATAGACAGACAGACAGACAGACAGATAGATAGATGGTATGGACAAGAGTCAACCGGGAGGAAGGGTGACTCAGGCACACAAGTGGATCGTGCTCTGCAGTATTGGCAGGAATGTCCATATTGATGAAATCACAGATGCTTCCAACTGATCACACAGAAGATGTGTCTTGGCTGCTGTGGCAGCCCTATTAGGGCTGGCCCTATTCTACTGGCCCTATTAGGAATTTTTCCACTAAAATTCACAGGTCTCTTTTAGAAGAAGTATTGTCTAACAATGTAGCTCCTTCTCTTCTTAATTTTTTTTTTAAAGTGAAGTTCTTCCCCAAAACTATCCTCTAGGTTTCTTATCTCTTTACACATTCAGAAGACTTTTATATCCTTTCAGATGTACAGTTGTTTCTTCTTCTACCCAAATGAGAGTAGAGTTCCAAAATTACCAGCCCTCTACTCCTACCTACTTCCTCAATATTAGTTCTTCCTTTCATGCCTTATTCTATAATGATTGTTCCCCTTTACCTTGTCCTAACTGATTTTGTTTTTTAGAATCACCTTTTCAGACACATTCCAGCCCCAACCTTTCTTTCATATTACCTTATTAATGATGACAATTTTAAGAGTACTGAAAAAAGTAACTTTTTCATAAACAGATACATACATAATATATAAATGTATTATGTATGTATGTATATATTTATAAATAGTTTGACTTTAAGGACTGCCTTATAATTAGTCTTTAATGTTTTTTCTTATAATTCATCTTTTATATCCAATTTTGCATTAGATTGTGGTCTTTCTATTAAAAATATCTGAGTCTTTCAGTTTATCAAATCTCCATTTTTTCATGCAGGATTATCCTCAACTTTGCTGGGCAAGTTAGCACATTGACTGGCATGTAATAGTTATTTATAACATTTTGTTCCTCTATGATGCTATTATATCACTGACCATTTATTTTTTTTCTTATATCCCTTTTTACTAAGGCATATGTTTTAATCGTTATCTTCTATTAGGTCATAACCCATAATCTCAGCATAATGTATGCTGAATGAATGAATAAATGAATTGATGAAACAGAATCCATTATATGCTTATAATTTGGCATGGATTTTTTTCATACTGCCATATATGTTTAAAAAATCAAGCAAGTCCCTGACTATCAGAAACTTACATTTTAATAAAGAAGCTAATTATCTAGGGGAATGATGTAAGGGAGGAATATGTTGGCATTGTAAACTACATGATTGGAGAATATAGTTATAAAGTAATTGATTAACTTAAGTTTTCTGGGAATTCTAGCATTAGCTATGATTATTATTCTTAGCTAGATGTGCAATAATGAATGGGGTGGGAGTGGATATATGCATGGAAATAACATAGTTGCTATATCCTTTTTTTGCTTAAAGTATCTAATGAAGATATGTTCATGGAAATAGCATAGTTGCTACATCCTTTTTTGCTTAAATTAAGGTATCTAACAGTTTTTATTACATGTAATTGGCATTTTTGTGTTTCAACTTCTGAGTCCAAAAGTTTCATGCTGTTATCATGAAGATGAATAATATTTTGTGACTTCTTGCATTCTTATAGAATGTATATTGTGTGTAATTGATTATGACCATTGATATTATTTTTATTATGCAATATGAACTATTCTCACCAGAATCTAGATTTCTGATGCACTTGGGCTGCTTTGGGTCACAAATGGTAGAAAATACTGAGGATGGTTAACATCACATTCAAAAAGAGAACACTTGGTTATGGGGTAGAGTAATTTTTTTTCAAATACTTGAAGAATTGTTATTTGGAATGGAAATTGGATTTATAATAAATGCTTGTTGATTTATAGATAGCTGAATTGTCTGATTTTTGTGGCACACACCTAGGTTTAATCACTAGATTAATTATGAGAAATGTATCAGTTAGAGGTTGTAATAATGTTATCAAACAAAGCAAAAACAAATGTTCACAACACAAAAAGAGCTAAATAAACTTCTATGTGTGCTAAAAAGAACCATAGATAACAAATCAATATCAATATTAAATTTATTCACTAAAAATAACTTAGTGTCCAAACTGACAAAGTAAATATTACCTGAAAAGAAAAAGAGATTGAGAGCTATATTACACTGTGAGGAGATCTCTTAAATTTGGGTGAGTGTTAAAAAAGGATAAACAAAAAGTACCATATAAACTAAAGAAATTACTGGAGAAACTAGCACTGAAGACTTATGGCTTCTTATAAGTTAGACTACTTAAATTACAACTATTTCTCTGCACCATGTGAAAAATTTCCCCCAAAAATATAATGATATGTCACAGCATACATATGTAGAGGGCCACACAGTCGGGAACCCTGGGCAAGGTATAAACCCTTTAGTCCAGTAAAAGGAACCCTACTTACTTATCTGGTTTGGCTCCCCATTCCTGCTAGGGGTGTCTCAGTCTTCCTGAGAAATCAGAGGGTGTGACAACCTGTGTTATAATTAAAGTAGAGTTATACTAAAGTAGCAAGGAACCATCTGCACACAATAGCAAGTTGTTTATGTGGTTCCACATGCACAGGATCCTATAGTTAGCACATGCTCAGTGTGCTATAGTTATGTAAGTGTATTAGAGTATATGAGGCTGAGAAAATTTGAATAAACAAACTCCTGTTTGACCGTCTTCCAGAGTTCCACCCCTTCACTCATCTCCCATGATTAGGATTCAGGCTGGTACTGAAATCCTCTAATAAGCAGATCAAGACAATTAGATATTGCAAACAAAATCTAAAAAAAGAAGGCAGGGAAAACACATCCCTCATAAATCATAATGCAATTTTTAAAATAGTAACCAATCAGGGAAGAATAAACCAAAGATATAGAACCAGAGTTGTAACAATGAAATCCTAAATGAGTTCGTCAAAGAACAACAAAGAACAAAGAAAAATAATTATATGAAAGGAAATGTCAATGATGAAACAACATATTAAAATAAATGGGATATAGTAAAAGCAGTCTTAGGGAGAAAAATATACATACATATCCCAATAACTACATCAAGAAATAAAAAGAGAGGATAATAGACAATATGCATTGAAAAATTATGAAGTCAACAAATAAACACAAAAATTAGATATTTAAAAAAAGAGAAATTGACAACCTTAAACCAAAAAAATCCCCAAATCAAATGCTGCTTCTTCAAAATTACAAATGAAATTGATAAACATTAAGCTGATAGGACTAAAAATAATAAGACATAAATCAAATAAATAAAATATAATAAAAAACAAATGAAATCAAGAAAAAAAACCAGAAGAAACTTTAAAAAAATTATCAGAACCATTTATTCACAGTTAAATGCTACCAAAAATGAGAATAAATAAATGGAAAATGTCTCCAAAAATATGTAATATATACATTAAGAGAAAGCCAAATAGAACTCTTGATAATCTAGTCACAGAAAAGGTAAAACAAAGAAGCTGGGAGAAAAAAAACCTATAAAAAATCCTACTGGTACTGACAGATTCATGGGAAAATTGTATGAAAAGTTTTATTTTTCATTTTTTGTTTTTTTTTAATAATTACTTTTAATTTTTGAAATACATGCAAAGATAGTTTTCAACTTTTAAATCTGTTCATTCTTATAAAATCCCATGTTCCAAGTTTTTCCTCCCTCCTTTTTCCCCACTCCCTTCCCTAGACAGCATTCAATCCAATATATGTTAAACATATGCAATTATTTTTGTATGAAAACTTTTAAAGAAATATTAATTCCAAAGCTCCCCCCAAAAAACAATGAAAGCACTTTAATAAATTATTTTTACGAGACCAATATGATCCTAATATCTAAACCAAAGAAGGAAAAACCACAGAAAATCTATAAACAATATCACTAATGAATAGATTAAAATTTTTAAATAAAATTCCATCAGATTCTAACAGGTTATCCAACAAAACATTCTTCATTACAAAATTATATTTATTTCAATAACGAAAGACTTGTTCAAAATGTTAAAATCAATATAATCACTAAAACAAAATAAATGGAATGCATAACACATGATAAGCATAGACAAATCTTTTCATATTTTAAAAACATGTATCTAAAAGCAATAGCAATTGCCATATATAACATGATCATATATGCTAGAAATTTTACCAATAAATATAGAAATAAAGAAGGAATGATCACTCTATTATTTCATATAGTTCTGAAGATACTAACAATAGTAATAATAGAAGAAAGAATAGAGATAGATTTTTTTAAAGATATTTTGCTTTACTTATTTGCTAATATGATAGTTTACTTAGAAAACCCTAGGCAATCAGCAAAAAAAAAAAAAATACTAATTGAAACAATGATTAATTCCATTGATGTTGTAGGCTACAAAATAAACTCTTAAAAATCAGAATCATTTCTATATAATAATAAGAAAGTCTAAGAGGAAATAACAAAGGGGGGAAAGAAGTGTTATTTTAAACAATGCACAAACTATCTTCAAATCCATCTAACATGGATCGAAATGACTTACATACATTCAATCACAAAGTCTTCCTTAAAAAAATAAAGAATATTATAGTTGAAAAAAATATTCAATACTTATAGCTGAGCCTTGCAAATATAATTAAAAAATAGAATACTACCAAAGTAAATATGCCTTTTTAATGCCATACCAATTACTTTATCAAAGATATATACATCAATAGAATAAACTAGAGAACTCAGAGGCCATGCAGTCTATCCCTCATCTTCTAGGTAAAGAAACTGAGAGCCTAAGTGATTTTCTCCTGGTTAAACATGTAGGAAGCATCAGAGATAGGTTTTGTATGACTCAGAATCCAGTGCTTTTGCTGCTGTTCTAACCCAGTCTTGTAAGCATCAATTGCTGAGGAGGTGGGGGTGCCTTTAAAGAAATGAGCCAGTTATTGAATAGCAGGAATTTGTGCTTTTGTGTATTACTTGGCAGGATGGAAAGGAAGAGGAGATCCATTTGACTGAATCCTTTTTTGTCTCTTCTTTAGAATATGGTGTCGTCAAGTTGTACCTATTGCCTCCATGTCAAAGTCTGTTTTCTGAGCTTTGATTCCCATTAAGTCAGTCACAATAAATAATTTTAAAATTTTATCCCCATCCTGATATACAAATTTTAATGGAGATAAAAGAATTAAGTCAATGGGACCAAGCCCTAAAACAGCAATTCAGAGCTGTCAATTGGCACAGCTAATAATTGAGGAAGCCTCCATGTATAGATACCCTGGGGAAGGCCAAGCAGGATATAAACAGCCTGCCTACTAATCAGCACCTGCCAAACATTCCCTTCACAGCAGTTGAAATGCCCTAGGGATTAAAAGAGATGTGAAGTGGGTGTAAGAAAGAATTTGTACCTTAAAGTCAATACTTAGGTTCAAATCTCACCTCTGAAACTGACCAGCTGTGTGACCTCAGATGGGTCATTTCCCCTCTCTGAGCCTGTTTTCTCATAATTGGATAAGGGGATACTTCCCCTCACAAAGCTATTGTGAGGTTGTAATAAGATATCACTTATAAAAAGCTTTGTAAAGTATAAGATACTATGTAATCAATCAACCAAAAGGCATTTATTAAGAGATTACTATGTGCCAAGCATTATATTAAGTCCTGATGATACAATGAAAAAACAAAAATTAGTATTATAAGAACAGAAAGACTCATTGGTTATCCCTCTGATTCTAAGGGTAAAAAAAAAAGAGTTAAAATGTCTCTTTAGTAACTAGAATTTAGGCATGGGTTTCTGACAGTCTCATCAAGTCCAGTCTCCTTTGTATTTTCCAACTTCTGAAGAAGAAGATTGCTATGAAATGACAGTGAGTGGTGCTACAGAACCCACTCAATCCTACCCATTACTCTTTATCAAAAAAAAAAAAAAAAAAAAAAAAAAAGGTGTACCTCACGTGGGCATCACACATTTTGCTCAGGTATTGCCTGTGTCCAAGCTGTCCCCATACTTTTCCAATCTGTAATAGTTTAATGAACCATTACTCATTTTGAAGATTAGTTCAATTTGGTCTGAAACAAGGTTCTCAAAGTATTGTCCAGTTGGAAGTGTGGTGCTTTCATCATTTGGTGAAGTGCTTTCACCAAGCATGAGATCAAAATTGTTTTATTATAATACTAAAAAAAAAACGCATCTATTTATTTATTTGTTTGTTTATTTTTAAAGTATTTATTTCTTTCCCAAATATGTATCTCTGTGAGGCTGGATTTCCTATTTTTAACATGTCTCAACATAGTAATTGGGAAGTTCAGAAACAGACTCATCTTCATGTGTTCAAGTCCAGTCTCACACACTTACTATGTGACTTAATCTTAATCTTGTTTGCCACAGTTCCTCAAATATAAAATGAGGGAGAGAAAGAAATGACAAACTACCCAAGTATTTTGCCAAGAAAACACCAAAAAAATCATGCAGAATTTTACACAACTAGAACTATACAATAACAATTTTAAAAAGGAAAGATATAGCCTACCTAAAGTAAAATTGGAGGGTAAGTCAATTTTTAATAATGTAAAGGGACACTAAGATGAAAAAACTTTGAGAACCACTAGCCTAGGGAAAATAATATTCCCCTTTCTGAGGTTTTATGGAATTTTTATCCAGTTAAAAGTTATTAGTACAATTATAATAGTTTGGAGTTCTCAGTCAAGAAAATTCTTAACTTTCAGTAATGGAATATTATTGTTCTATAAGAAATGATGAGGTTGATTTCAGAAAAGCCTGGAATTATATGAACTGAAGTGAGCAAAACGAAGAGGACATTATTCAAGGCAACAAGATTATGTGATGATCAACTCTGATGGATTGAAGTGATTCAAGGCAATTGCAATAGACTTGTCATGGAAAGGACCATCTGCATGCAGAGAGAAAATTATGAAAACTGAATGTGGATCCAATCATAATATTTTCACATTTTTGTTATCATTGTTTGCTTACTTGTTTTTTTTTCTCTTTTGTTTTTCTTTCTTTTTCCCTGTTGAGTTTTTTAAAATAACTACAACTGTTTAACCTATATTGAATTATTTGCTGTCTAGGGGAGGAGAGAGAGAGAAAGGAAAAGAGAAAAAATTGGAACATGATGTTTTGCAGAGGTGAATGTTGAAAAAAATCTTTGCATGTATTTGGGAAAGTAAAAACATATTAAAAAGCCAAAAAAGAAAGAAAATCCTTAACATTCAAACAGGTTTGGCTCTATACATAAATTTAAAATTTTATATATTTCTAACAAACTTTTCTCCTTTTTAAAATTTTAACCTTCATTTGCAAATTCTGTCATTTTTCTCCTTCCCCCACTAATCATATATATATATATATATATATATATATATATACTAACCACATGGAAAATATTAACCAATTTAGTTGGCATAAAATTGTACCTTAGATTTCTTTAAATGTGAATTCTCTTTTCATATTACTAATAATAGCTTTGATTTCTTCTTTGGAATATTGTTTCTTCATATCCTTTGACAGTTTATCAATTGGAGAATGACTACTTTAACCTTATCTAGTATTATCTAAGATTGTATGAGATTTTTCTTTATGCCTACTTTCAGACTGCTTTCCAGTTAGTTTTTTCAGCACTTAAAAAAAAATCCAATAGTAAGCTCTTGGCTAAAAATTTTAGTTTTTTGAATTTATCAAACACTAGTTACTATGTTCCTTTATTTCTATATTTTGTGTACCTAATCTATTCTATTGATCAATCACTCTATTTCTTATCAAGTAACATATCATTTTGATGATTATAATTTTGTGGTATGGTTCAAAATATGAAACTGTTAGGTTGTCATGTTTCACTTTTTTTCATTGATTGCCTTCATATTTTTAGTCTTTTGTTCCTATGTATGAATTTCCTTGTGTTCTCTAGTGCTATAAAATAATTCTTTGGTAATTTGTTGCTGAAATAATGCCAATAAACTATGAACATTTACAAGATTGGAGGTGAAATAAGAATGTCCATTATTCACCATTATTATTCAATATTATATTTTAAATGCTATTTATAGTAATAACACCAGTAAAAGAAAATGAAGGAATGAAAATAAGTAATGGTGAAACAAAACCATCACCTTTTTTATATGACATGATGCTCTCACCATATTTATCCTAGTTGGGATTTTCTTGGCAAAGATGCTGGAATGGTTTGTCATTATTTCCTCTCTAGGAATATATTCAGTTCTGTTGAGTAAGATATTTTTGGTTGTAATTTTAGCTCCTTTGCCTTCTGGAATATAATGTTCTAAGTCTTTCATCTCTTTACACTGGCAACTGCTAAATTTTGTTTGATTTGGACCATGGCTCAATGTTATTTTTTTCAAGGTTACTTGTACATTTTCTCCTTTACCTGGTGGAATTTGGATATAATATTCCTGAGAGTTTTCATTTTGGGATTTCTTTCCAGATGAGATTAGTGGGTTCTTTTCAATTCCCTTAAATATGTTATCTATATTCTATTTGTTATCATGGCTTTCAGGTTCTCCAATAATTCTTAAATTATCTCAATCTATTTTCCAGGTAAGGTTTTTTGTTTTGTTTTGTTTTGTTTTTCTGATGAGAAATTTCACATTTACTTCTATTTTTTTCATTCTATTGTCTTTATTTTATTTTTTTTCCTGATGTCCCATGGAGTTATTAGCTTTCACTTGACCAAATATAATTTTTAAAGACTATTTTCTTTTTAACTTTTGAGCATGATGATTTTAGATAAAACCGGGAGGACTTCCATAAAGTAATGCAAAATGAAATGAGCAGGACAAGGAGAACATTGTACACAGTAGCAACAAAAATCTCTGGTGATCTAATATGAATGATCTAGTTATTCTCAGTAGTGATCCTAGACAATTTCAAAGGACAAATGATGAGAAATAGTATACCTTTAAAAACATACTATTATAAACTGTGTTTTTTCTATATTTCTTTTCACACCTTGACTCATATTAAAATATTTTTGGTATGACTGTCCATGTATAATCTATATCAAATTGGTTAGTAACTATGAGGGGAAGGGGGAGTGAAGGAAGAAGAAAACTTGGAACTCAAAAATGTTTTTAATCTTAAAATTGTTTTATATGCAATTGGGAAAAAATAAAATATTATTTTAAAAAGTAAATAATCTTTTTTTTTATTTAATAGCCTTTTATTTACAGGATATATGCATGGGTAACTTTACAGCATTAACAATTGCCAAACCTCTTGTTCCAATTTTTCACCTCTTACCCCCCCACCCCCTCCCCTAGATGGCAGGATGACCAGTAGATGTTAAATATATTAATATATAAATTAGATACACAATAAGTATACATGACCAAAACGTTATTTTGCTGTACAAAAAGAATCAGACTCTGAAATATTGTACAATTAGCTTGTGAAGGAAATCAAAAATGCAGGTGTGCATAAATATAGGGATTGGGAATTCAATGTAATGGTTTTTAGTCATCTCCCAGAGTTCTTTTTCTGGGCATAGCTGGTTCAGTTCATTACTGCTCCATTGGAAATGATTTGGTTGATCTCGTTGCTGAGGATGGCCTGGTCCATCAGAACTGGTCATCATATAGTATTGTTGTTGAAGTATATAATGATCTCCTGGTCCTGCTCATTTCACTTAGCATCAGTTCGTGTAAGTCTCTCCAGGCCTTTCTGAAATTATCCTGTTGGTCATTTCTTACAGAACAGTGTATTCCATAATATTCATATACCACAATTTATTCAGCCATTCTCCAACTGATGGACATCCATTCAGTTTCCAAAAAGTAAATAATCTTTAAAAATTATTATGAACTGATATTTAAACAGTCATTCATTTTTTAAGTCAAGCACAACAACATTATTTATTTTGTAAAGTATTACCTAATTACCCATTTTATTTATTTATCATATTTAATTTGTTTTAATTTTTATTCAGTTTATTTTTAATTTATGGAATAAAATGAACCTTTTTATGACAGTATATTTTTTAAAAAAAGATGATTGTGCACAGAACTGCAAATCTGTAATATACAATTTTCTATGTCTTTTAAATATAAAATTAAAATGTCAACTAAATTCCCTCCCTTTTTTTTCTCCCTTCCCCCCAGCCACCTGAGAAATGGTTGCCATTAGGAACAAACATGTATATCTCTGGAGCATGGGGTCAAGAGGCTAAGGGTTTTGAACAAGACAGTGTGTCAGGTACAGTTAATTAATATCCTCACTGTCTTCATTGCATGCCCATAGTTTTTTACCTGGTCACAGCTGCTCAAATTCAGCATTTTAACTTCCTTTTCTCAAAAGATTCTTCATATCCAGAAAAGTATACTTTAAAAGAAGTAAACAGAGCTTCTGGAATAAGAGCTCACTATTTGACAAAAATTGCTGGAAAAAAATAGAAAATAGTATGACAGAAACTAGGCACTGAGAAACATCTCATACTCAATACCAAGATAAGGTAGAAATGGGTTTGTGATTTAGATATAAAGAATGACACTATAAGCAAATTAGGAAAACAAGGAAGAGTGTACCTGTTAAATCTGTGGAGAAGGGATAAATTTATGGCCAAAGAACTAGAAAAAGTTATAAAATACAAAATGGATAATTTTGATTGTTAAATTTTTAAAAATTTATACAAAGAAATTTACTACAAGCTATCTCCATCTGATTAATGGTCAAAGTATATGAATAAACCATTTTCAAAAGAAGAAATCAAAACCATTTCTAGTCATATGAAAAAATGCTCTAAATTATTATTGATTAGAGAATTTGAAATTAAGAAAACTTTGAGATACCATTATACATCTCTCAGACTGGCCAAGATGACAGGGAAAGATATGTTGAAGGGGATGTGGGAAAACTGGGAAACTAATACACTGTTGGTGGAGTTGTGAACTGACCCAACCATTCTGAAGACCAATTTGGAACCATGCCCAAAGAGCTATCAAACTGCATACCTTTTGATCCAGCAATGTCTCTACTGATTTTACATCCTAAAGAGATCACAAAAAAGGGAAAAGGATCCACATGTGCAAAAATGTTTGCAGCAGCCCTTTTGGTAGTGTCAAGGAACTGGACACTGAATGGATTCCCATTGGTTGGAGAATGATTGAATAAGTTAAGATATATGAATATTATGAAATATTATTGTTCTATAAGAAATGATTAAGAGGATGATTTCACAGTGATCTGGGGAGACTTATATGAACTGATGCTAGGTGATGTGAGTAGAACCAAGAGAACATTGGAAACAACAAGATTATGTAATAATCAACTGTGATGAACCCTGTCTCTTTTAGACAATTTTAGACAATAACATGAATCAGACAATTCCAATTCCTAATTTCCAATAGGCTTCTGATGGAGACAGTAATCTGCATCCATAAAGAGGATTGTAGAGATTGAATGTGGATCACAAGTATTTTCACCTTTTTGTTGTTGTTTGCTTGTTTTTTGTTTCTTTTTTTTTTTCCTTTTTGATATGATTTTTCTCATGCAGGATGACAATTGTGGAAATATATGTAGAAGAACTGCACATGTTTAACATATATTAGATGACTTGTTGTCTAGAGAAGAGAGTGCAGGGAAAGCAGGAAGAAAAATTTGGAACACAAGGTTTTGTAAGGGTGAATCTTGAAAACTATCTTTGCATATATTTTGAAAATAAAAAGCTACTTGTTTAAAAAAGAAGTAAGCAGATATTTATCATGTCCCATATGTAAAGTTCCTTTCTTGACTCTATGCCTATATACATGCTTTACTTCATAGTTTGTCTTATCTTGGTTTTCTTACTGCATTTGGATCCCAATTGGTCAACAAAATCTCTGTTGACTCTCTTATTTGTTAGCATTCCTTTGAATTTCCTTTGAACATTTTTGTATTTGTTTGTTTATTCATTCATTCATTCATTCATTTGTTTATTTATGCTCCCCTACCCAATACACTGTTAGATCCTGGTTAGACCTTTTTATTCTTTTATTCCTCAGACTTGTTTCAGTGCCCAGAAAATAATAGGTTTTACATACTTTTTATTCTATCTATCTGTCAATCTATCTATCTACTGAATGAATGTATCATGCAATATCACCACTCAACAGAAAATAAATGTAATACTCACTAACTCACTTTCCACCATTCAATCTAAAGACATGAGCATGGAATTTGCTATGCATCCCTACTCCACTAAGATAGAAACTAAAGGTCACCTCACTATTAAGTACATTTTATGTTAACTGTTAGTTCCACCAGTGGACAAACAATAATAGTTCTGTGACTGAGCAAAAAGATTAAATATTCTATATCAGATAATTTACCTCTTGTCACCAATAAGAAGTTAGAGACATTTGCTGAACATAGGTGGAAAATTCGGTCCCCATCTGATTTGACTTTTTCATGATAACATTAGATTATGACTTCAGAACATTTTACTGAGGATGGAATATATATTAGCTCATATTCTTAGAAAACAACAAAGGTCAACCAGTACATTTTTATATCTATTTCTCTAGACTAGAAATGGAATATCTGCAATATTTCTTAATAATCCATCCCTCTAAAGAACAACAAGCTTCATTCTCAGGAGTACCTTTCATAACATTATCTTGATCTTTCCTCCTGCTTCTAAAACCATTTTCCTTCCTTTCTTCCTTCTTTCCTTCTCCCCTCTCTGTCTCTGTCTCTGTGTTTGTGTCTCTATCTCTCTATCTCTATCTCTCACTTTCTGTCTCGCTCTATGTGTCTCTGTCTCTATCTCTCTCAGTCTTTTTGTTTCTTTCTATCTCTGTCTCTATCTGTGTGTGTATGTGTGTTGTGTCTCATAAAAAACTTCCTTGTTTCTATGAACTCCATATTATTTCTGAATTTCTGTTCAATCACCCTGATGATCTGATGCCTTCTCTTTTTCCTATCTCATTCTTCTTCTTTTAAAGTTTTCTCTTATTTTCCTTTGATCATCTTCATAACTCTTCTGTGAGCTCTCCAACTTGTACTTGTGTTTCTTAGATCACAAGTTGAACTATTTCTCCAGAAAAGATCAGAAGAGAGCTGAGTGTTTTGGAAGAGATTAGTTCCCTTTCATTCCATATGCCATGCTTACTCATGATGTTTTCTGGTATTGGACAGAGCATGAATCAGTCTAAATCGTCTAACTGCAAGAATCTCTTTTGAGGTACATCATTTTGAGACTGAGATCTAATTCCTGTCATTTTAGGCTTTTTCTTTTACATCTAACATCACATAATAATTATCTTTAAAAGGATTTCCCTGAATAAAATAGCAGTAAAATGGAGTATGATGCATATTTGAATTAAGAATAAGAAAACATGGAGAAATTGTTGTAATTCCATAACCTCTCTAACCCTCAGTTTCCTCATTTATAAAATGAGAGAATAAAATGTAATTATCTATAAATTTCCTTTTAGCTCTAACATTCTATCATCCTATCTTTAGTAGGAATATTTGAAAACTATACTTTCCATGTTTGTCTAAGGTACAGATATGCACAAAATTCAAAGGAAAGAATTAGGAAATGCAGGATTTCCTGAATTTCTTTAAAAATGGGTATTGTCTATTTTCCATCTTGCTATGTTGATAAAGTATTACTAACCTATGAGGAAAGTAAATCTCAGAACTAGTTTAATTCAAGCCACGAATGAACTGAGCACTTTGCTGAGTCATAAGGTTTCAAACAAGCTTGAATTAGATTCTTCTCTAAAGTGTTCTTAAAGAGTAAGCTCAGTTTACATGCCCTTTCAATTAGGCTCAGAACATCCTCTGGGAGACTGGAAATACTGTTTTATTTGCATTTTTATCACTACTATCCCTTGGATGGAAGCAAAATGAAGAGTCACATAAGACAATGTATTTTTACCTTATTTCTTTTTAGAACAATAGAGTCACTTGAAGTTTTTCCATAATAAATTTCATTTTAATTTAAAAAGTATTTTTATTAAGGTGAAAAAATATATTTATTAAAAGATTTCAGTGCTTACATGAGAACAAAAAAGGACAGATTATTTGTTGCTTGTGGAAAAGCATAATAAAGTCAGGAAGTAGTTGTCTCTAGGTCCAGTAAAAAGAGGATTGGCTTCTTCATTTTTCTTTTGCCCATAATTTATTTTCATTTTCATATCAATTAAACAGAGGATTGAGAGTGGGGTTCTTGATCACAGTTGTCCAAATGCTATATAGCTTTTATATTTGGGTTGATGTTGTTTATGTTTTTGCTTTTTTTTCTTTAATAAATGTCATTCTTAAGCTCCTTTTCTTCCTCCTTTTCCGACATTCCTCTTTTCTCTCTCTGATTTTCTTCCCTTTAATAATGTCAACTTTTTGATGAGTGATTAATGCATTTAGAAAATTCCTCACTAAACATCATATATGTCTCAAGCTTTCATTTCTTTCTATCCTACTCTTTTAAGAAATGCTAAATATTTCATACATTCAGAGCCAATCAAGTAGGTGATCACTTACAAAAGTTGAATAGTTATTTATGCAGACACAATGAAGCTCAAAGTAGAAAGAGATTGCAAAGGATATTTGTCCATCTTAAACCAAGATCTCCTACATAATGCAGCAATCAAGTAATCACACAGTCTTTGGAGAACTCCTTTGAGATAGCACATGTTACTTCCCAAATAGGCTCATTTGTTTCTTGAGTCATGCTAAATGTTGCAAGGTATTTCCTTATATTCAATCTGATTATGTTTTTGCATTTTCCATTGCTCCTCATTTTCAGACCAAGAAGAATAAGCCTATTTCATCTTTTGTTCAGGTGATAAATTTAAAACATTAATAACTATCATGCGCCATATTCTACATTTTGACTGAGACAAACATTCTCACTTCCTTTGATTTATCTTCTTATGGTGTGAAATTGGGATCCTGGACCTTAGCAGTTATCCTGCTCTGGGAGCTTCCTATTATTTTGAAAAATATGTTGTCCAGAATCAAATACAATACCCACAGTGTGGTCTGAACATGAAACAACAACAACTAATATGTTATAGTGCTTTGGGATTTACAAAACACTTCAAGTATTGTATATAATTTTATTCTCATAACAATACTAAGGTAAGCATGATAATTTTCTATACTTTTTATATTAAAAAATGATAAAAGTCTAATTGACTTCTTCAGAGCCACTCAGTTATATCTTTGATATAAGATTATGAACTCAGCTTTTAATGACTCCGGAGCATGTATTATGAGGTATTCCACTTTAAGAATCTCTATTTTCTTCTAATGTATACCTCTGTACTCTTCTATTAGTATTCACAATTCAAATAATCTATGAACTGCTATGATGGTATCCTGTTATACAGCATTTTTTTTGAGAAAATAGACAACCCCCTCCCCAAAGGCTGGAGTGCTTCAGTTCACCAAACAGTACATTAATTTTTTTTATTTTCCTTGTTATTTTAAAATAAAATTTTATTTCATTTAAAATGGAAAAGAAATTATTCTGAGTTCATGGGCTGTACAAAGTCAGATTATGAGCCAGATTTGAGACTCAGGATATAGTTTGTTGATCTCTGTTATATATTCTAGACACCCTCTTTGCTCCCCCAAACACGTACCACAATATTGCTCACAGTGGCAACCATGCCCCTCTTCATTTTGACTTTTGAAATGCTGTCCAATAAAGCTCAATTTAAAGGTCATCTCCAATTTAAAGGAAATTTCAAGACTTCTTACATGTGATAGAGCTTTACTCATTCAGATTTCTTCTAATACTTCATTTTGTACCTCTCAATAATTTAATCAGTTTAACAGTTATCAAGTACTTATTATATTCTAGCCATTGCACCAGGTGCAGGTTTCCAAAGACAAAAATGAAACAATTTCTGTTATATTTCATTAACTTCAAATAAACATTTCATGTGATATTGTATGTTTTTAGTATCTTTGTTCATGTCTTATTCTCCCTATTAGTTATAAACACTGGGAAGTGTCTATATTTTGCATTTCCCCCAATATCTAGTACTGACCTTTGCACACAATGGGTACATTATAGATTTTTGTTGCAAATGCTGTTCCCAAATAAATAATTGCCTCACAGAGACCATGCAATCATATCCCCCGTACTACTTAGCACAAAATAACAACACAATAAATACTTGTACTAATGGAAGAGAACCGAATGGCCTGATGGAAAGCAAGCCAGTTTTGAAGACACATGTATGGGTATTTGGGGTGGGAAACTATTGAGAAAGAATGTTAAGTACTCAAAGGATCACAAGACAGCCATTTGATTATTCATGCATTTGGGTAGTCCTTTTCCTAAAATACCAGAAGCTTGCTTAATAACCATAATTCAGGCATATGGTGGATTTTGTAGCCTGGGAGATGGCTTAAAGAGGCTGGGTTTCTGCCACTTTATCTGATTGGTGTTGCTTAGCAGATTCTTAGGTTTGGAGTGAGAGGGGGATTTTAGGAAAGTCAAGTGAGTGATCTGAATTGCAATTTCCCTTATCAACCACAAGGACATGGTGATTATGAAAGCTTATTCACTTTACTTACATAGATTAATGATGTTTGCTAAACCTATAGTCTGCTGACCTTGAATTCATAATCCTAAATGTAGCTGACCAAATCAGTTATTGGGTATGTAAGAACTTTCTAATTACATAGATGAGTCAATCTGTGGACAAACATGGAGTCATTTGTGTTTTCTAGGACCTAGAAAATAAGCCAATCTTCACACCAAGTAGATATGAGCTCCAATTCCACTGTTCACTTTTGGGCTGTGTGCCTTCCCCAAGTCACTTATTTTTTCTATGTTCTAATCAATCATCTAAGACTAAAAGTTGCAGATAAGGGACTGGCCTTCCTATGTAGAAGGGATTTCCACATCTGGAGTTCCCTATGCCCAGTATAAGCCCATGTCTGAATCTGTTATCTGTGGAATGAAGCAAGATGATGCAACTAGGCAGAGAACTAGACTGCTGCTTCTTTTCTAACCTCAACAAATATCCATGGAGTCTATGACTAAATTCCCAAGAGTACATAGACTTGAATAAGAAAAATATATAGATCTTTCTTTCAATAGAATGCCTATTTTTTTTTGCAATTATATGTATTTTATTTAATGTCTTTGAAAATATTCTGAGAAGTACCTAGGCTTCAGCATACTGCCAAAGGCATCCATGATATAAAAATGGTTGAGAACCCTGGAACTAAACAAAGGACTATCCATCTAAGATCTGTGATTTATCAAAAAGGTCATAACACTTTAGTGCTTCAAGATGAATCAGGATTAATTATTTTTTCTTGCATCAATCATCTAACATTTTAAGTTTTTTTTTAAAGATACTTATATGCTAATGAAACAACTCTGACATTTATTTATAATAAGGGTTTAATTAAATGGAAAAATATCAGAAACTAATAATAAGATAATTTACCGAATGAATAGCTTATATAGTGACTTTTAGTAATGTCTCTTGCCCTTAGAGAGGCAGTAGTTGAAAATTACAAACTTCTTTTTTTTTTTTAATTTATAACTTATGGAATAAAACAAGAAATTCCATGATGGCATGATAAAAATATGATAGCACATAAAACTGAAAATCTATTATGTACAACTTGTTATTCCTTTAAAATATATAATAAAATTAACATAAATTTTATCTTTCCCTTTTCCTACTCCATGACCTAGAGATTGCTACCATTAGACATAGATATGTGTGTTTGTAATCATACATACATATTCTCTCTCTCTCTCTCTCTCTCTCTCTCTCTCTCTCTCTCTCTCTTTCTCTCTCTCTCTCTTGCTTTCTCTCTCACACACAGACACACACATACACACACACATATTCTGCACATATTTCCATTTGTCACTTCTTTCTCTTTTAATATCTTTCTTAATATGGCCTTTATAGTTAATTTGGATATTTCTAATCATCAAAATTACTTATTTGCTCAAAGTCCTTCTTAAAATAATATTTCTGTTATTATATAAAATGTTCTATATTTCTACCATGTTTAACATATTTTGGACTACTTGCCATCTAGGTGAGAGAGATGGGAGGGGGGACTGGAATACAAGGTTTTGCAACAGCTAATGTTGCAGAATTATCTATTTTTCTTGCATCAATCATCTATCATTTTAAGTTTTTTTTTTAAGATACTTATATGCTAATGAAACAACTTACATTTATTTATAATAAGGGTTTAATTAAGTGGAAAAATATCAGAAACTAATAATAAGATAACTTATTTTTAGTTAAATAAATAAAATAAAAAGCTTAAATAAAAAATATACAATGTTGTTAGTTCTGCTCATTTCATTCTTCATTATTTCATGGAAATCTTTCCATGTTTTTCTAAAATCATCAAACCTATAATTTCTTATAATATTCTATCACAGTCATGTAGCACAACTTCTTCAGTCATTCCCAACTGATGGTCATCTCCACAATTTCTAATACTTTGTTGTTACAAATAGAGTTGCTACAAGATTTTAGAACATGTTGATTCTTTCCCTTTCCCCCTAATCATCTTTGGAAATAGACCAAGAAGTGAAATTGATGGGTAGAGGCATTTTAGCAACTCTTTGGGCTTAATCCAGATTGCCCTCCAAAATGATTGGATCCATTCACAATTTCACTTACAATGACTTAGTGGCCCATTTTTTTCTGGTAACAATCTCCTTTTGCAGATTTTTCCCTTTCTTTGGGGAAAGAAGTGAGTTATCTTTTTAGAAAATAATGGGTACTTCAGTAATTGAGTTAGACAAATGAATACAAGGATACTTCTAATGCACATTTTAAAATGAAAAGTGCTTTTTTGTTGAAATTTATTCTAGTTGCTTGTAATTTAATGGGAAAAAGTTAAATTGGCAAATGTAAACTAAAGGGTTATTTCCATAATAGTAAATGTTTAACAACTGACTCTCCAAAAGTGTGTCTGTACCTCATAGACATTTTAAGTTTAATCCATATTACTACTACAATTTTCTCCATTATTTTCTTAATCTAGACAATAAACAAATCAAATATTGATTTGGAGTGTTTACCAACTTCCAGAGTATGAGAGCTCACAGGGAAAATTTAACAACTATTCTCATTAGCTGACAGAAGGTGGCTTATTTGGCAACCTCAAAAGCAACTAGGGAAACAAGTTCCCTTTTTAACCCCCACTTCAAATAATACCCCTAATATAGCATTATCTAGTCTTTAATTGTTAAAAAAAGAATATTTTGTGCATAGAGAAGACAAAATATCATTTTGATGTTATTGCAGTCTACCAGAGAATAGTTCAGCACACACTTATTAAACCTTTCCTCCCTTAGCAAAGGAACCAACCAAAGCCCCCAGAACTGGAAGCTAGGGCTACTACCTAAGAATAAATATCATGTAGTTAGTGCCCACTACAGCTCTCAGGTACTTGGGCCAGGCTGCCTCTTTGGGTTTTTTAATCAATGATTCTTGTGCATTTATATCTTGACTTTTGAGGTTTCTAAAAACTATTATTGTGTCTCTTGTCCTCACTTCCCTTTTCAGACAAGTCAAGGTAAGGTTGTGTGTGGTATGAGGCTGCACAACAACAGCAGCTCATTCAGTTGATTTATGTTCCACCTCCCTTGTTCTTTCCTGAATGGTGCAGGCAATTCTTTTTTTTTTTTTTTTTATTTCCCTTGTCACAGGAATATGCATAAGTATAAACTCACATTCTCAGTGGCCTTCCTTTCATTTCAACAGATGTCAAAACCCAAGGTCAAGCTATAGCTTTGCAAGCTCAGTCCATTGTTAATGTCAGCCTCCTGCTGAATACCCAATTTATCTAGCTATCCCAACAGCTGACTTCCCAAAAAAGAAAGTTATCCTTTGTTTCTGTGACTGGATTTTATATTTTTTCCTATTCAATATCTTTCATTTTCCTTCTACTTGTATCCCTAGTTAGTTAAGTGTCTGGTATATAGTAAGCACTTAATGCTTGTTGACTGATGGCTTCAGTACTTTGATCTTCATTCTCAACTGGGGCCTCCATGAAGTCTTCCGTGATTCCTAGCTCCTTCCTTTTCTACTTCTTTCTGACTCCTAGTGTCACCTTGATAATTATTAATATGTTTCTATGTTATATCCCCACAAGAAAAAAAATAAAATAAAAGGTAAATCCGTTGATGGCCAATCTGTTCTCATCTCGTCTTTGTAGTCTGACTGCCTAGCATTAATCTTCTACTTGGAATAAATGTATGTTAAATTTAGTCTTCAGATGGTTTAATTCTACCTCTAATCTTCTCTTCCCAATTGCATAAAGGCCTAGAGCAAAAGAATTGAAAAATCATATTAGCTGGCCTTGTTTTGGGTTTGCTGCTGTTGTCGTTTTTTTCCCCAAATTTCCAGAAACAGCCTGAGGAAGACAGAAAAAAAATCAACATTTCACAGTCTCACCATGCTAGCTAGCTTTAAGGGTAGGCAGGTACATTAATTTATTTAGTACTGGCCACTGCAGGATTCTTCAGGGGAACTGAATCCCCGTAATAGCCCAATTATGAGTCTTTTCCTTATATGCACACAATTTTTAATAGCTCAAAAGAATCACCTTGGACTAGAATAAAGAAAGATGACCTTCAAATTAAAAATTAGAATAAATATATATAGTACCATTAAGGTTTGCCAAGAACTTCCTAGATATTATCTCAGCATGCTATGTGTTACTGTGTTTGCTGGTTTTTTGTTATGAAGGTCATATGTGCTGACATGAATCTATTTGGAAATGAGTTACAAGGAAGTCGGAGCAGGTGAGCATTCTCCTCCAATACAGATACTGATTCCTGTGAGGAATGGAAGGAAGAGGTCATGACCAGAGTCTAACTACTGTGAGAAAAAGGGGACTGGGCTAAAACATTCCTGCTCTAAGTAAGTCTAGGGGAAGAAATATGGAGATTTCTGTTGCTTTCCTGAAATCTATCCATTAATGGGGAAATTGTTTCCTCAGGTATGTGTCCAAGACTTGACTTCCTTCCCACCAAATTTCAAATTTGTATTAAACATCACATAGAAATAGGGAAAAATCATTTTATCCAAGTCAATATCAAAAAAAATTAGAAATCAGGAAGCATAAATATGAAGGCATATCAGATAAAACAGAATAAAAAAGCTCCTCCATTAGGGGCATATGAGTGTGTGTGTGTGTGTATGTATATGTGTGTGTGTGTGTGTGTGTGTAAATCTAGATAAATAAATAAGGGAATGAATAGCTTTGTAATGACAGGACCTGAATTCAAAGGCTGCCTCTATCATTAAATATTTGTTTCCCTTTAAGCAAATGACATCTCTAGGTCTTAGTTTCCTCCTCTGTAAAAATGAGAAGGTTGAATTAGCCTCCAAATGTTCATACCAGCTCCAAATATATGACCTTGCTTAGGAAAAGGGTGGTTTGGGGGTAGTACTATAGCTACATTTGGCATTGCATCAAAACTCAATATTCTTAGCCTGCTGAGAGTACAGTAGGAGACTGAGAATAACCTACACAGGTATGAAATACAAGCCTAAAAGCAGATGTAAAGAACCCATTAGGTGCCCTGCACTCACCTAAAATCCTTAAAAATCACTTCAAAGAGTTGTACACAATTTCAGGGATGAAGCTCAATTAGAGGAATCCAAATCAGAATTATTTCTTAAATAATTCAGGAAGCCACCCCACAGTTTTTAAGACCATTCTTCACTACTGCAGGAAATCTAATTCTTAAGGCCATGTTTGATGTAAGTCTTTAAGACCGTAGCTTCTTGAGATGTTCATCAGTAACTCCAGAGACACAGTTGTTGCCCAGAGACCTGGCAGAAGCTTAGATTGTCTGAGTATCTTAAAGGACCAAGAATTCCAGAGGTCTGATAGACTGTATAAACATCCAATCTTGAAGAGGATTTGGAAAGGGGTTTAGGGAGTTGAGCGCATCAAAGCTTCACATTACCTGCAGTTGCCAAGGAAACAAGAAGCTCTGGGATTCCCAGAGATGGAGTTTTTTGCTACTCACACTAGGGCCAGCACAGTGATTAGCCAATTGACTGCTTCCTGGAGTATCTGCATCAGTTTCCAGATGATCATTTCAGAGAGGAAAAGATATGTTAGTTTTTTTTCTGAGACAAACACACTGATCTTTTAAAGGTTTTACATCACGTCTTCATCATTTTACTCCATGTATCAGGTGATTGATTTCACCAATTATCTTACTGTTGACAGGGAGATGATATCACTGATATTTCAATTATTGGGGTCTCATACTGCCCAGAAACCTGTATTAGTTATGATGAGGGAATAGAAACCTCAGCAGAAAAGTATTATAGTTCTACTTGTAGCTTCAAGTCCAGCAAACTTAAGAAAAAGGACTGCTTTTTGTGCAGCGTAACAAATGTGGAAATATGTACAGAAGAATTGCACAAATTTAACATATATTGAATTATTTGCTCTCTAGCAGAGAGGGTGGGAGGGAGGGAGGAGGGAGAAAAAATTGGAATACAAGGTTTTGCAAAGGTGAATATTGAAAACTACATTTGCATGTATTTTGAAAACAAAAAGTTACTGTTAACAGGTTGGCCAAGATGACAGGAAAAGATAAAAATGAATGTTGGAGGGAATATGGGAAAACTAATATATTTTTGGTGGAGTTGTGAACTGATTTCACTATTCTGGAGGACAAGTTGAAATTATGCCCAAAGAGTTATCAAACTGTGCATACTCTTTGATCCAGCAGTGTCTCTACTAGGCCTTTATCCCAAAGAGATCATAAAGAAGGGAAAGGGACCCACATGTGCAAAAATGTTTGTGGCAGCCCATTGTGGCAAGAAATTGGAAACTGAGTGGCTGCCCATCAGTTGGAGAAAGGCTGAATAAATTGTGATATACAAATGTTATGGAATATTATTGTTCTATAAGAAATGATCAGCAGGATGATTTCAGAGAGGCCTGGAAAGATCTACATGAACTGATGCTAAGTGGAAAGAATAGAACCAATAGACCATTATACACAGCAACAACAAGATTATATGATAATCAATTCTGATAGACATGTTTCTTTTTAAAAATGCAGTGATTCAGGCCACTTCCAATGGTCTTGTAATGGAGAGAGACATCTACAGCCAGAGAGAGGACTGTGGGAACTATATTGTGTTCCACACAATATAGTATTTTCACTCTCTGTGTTGTTGTTTACTTGCATTTTGTTTTTCTTTTCTTATTTTTTGTTTCTTTTTGATCTGATTTTTCGTGTGCAGCATGATAATTGTGGAAATATATATATATATATATATATACATATACATGTAAGAATTATACATGTTTAACATATATTGGATATCTTGCTGTATGGGAGAAGAAGTGGGAGGAAAGGGAAAAAAAACTGGAACACAAGAGTTTGCAAGTGTGAATGTAGAAAATCATCTATGCTTAGGTTTTGAAAATAAAAAGCTTTAATAAAAAGCTATAGCTATATATGTGTGTATGTATATATGTATATATATCCATATATGTATGTGTATTTTACATACATATTATATATACACACACATATATATATATATATATATATATATAAAAGAAAATGGACTGCCTTCACTTTAATATTTTGAATTTCCCAGGCCTACAATAGTCTCCATTACATAGTAGGCTCTTTATAAATTGTTTCCTGAATTTGATTAAATTGATGTTATGTTTTATTTAAGAAAGCTATGTGACTTACCAGTGGCCCACTGATTTAGAAAAATCAGACTTTGGGCAAGAATTTCAATAAGATATTCCAAGTCAGTCCAGAGAACTTGCACATTTTTCTTCATTTCTTTCATCTAGAAGTATTCCCTCATCATATCATCCGGGGTGAGTTAGCAGATGGAAACATGACCAGGGATAATTATTCACAGGAACTATGGTTTGAGAAAATTATTGCAAAAATCCTTTGATACCACAGCATTGAAACAAAGAGCATTCTACTGGGAGTCAGACTTAGATAAATGAAGGAAAGAATAAATAATTAATGCATAAGTAAACTAACAATGAAATTATAGATAGATAGATACAGAGATAGACAGACAGATAAGCATTTAGATAGATAGCATTTATTATCTTATTAAGTACTTACTTTCTGTCATGTACTTTGTTAAGCACTAAGAATATATGCAAGGAATATAAGAATATATCAAGGAGATAATATAAATAATAGTTCAGAAGAGCAACAACTGGGAAATGACATAAAAACCTGGTCCTAGCCATGCCAAAGTTGATCTATTGCAGTCCACACTCAGGACCAAAGTGTGGCCCAGTCTCTAATTGCATTGGGAAGTAAAGTAGGACAAATGGACTGAATGAGTGAGATGATCCTCTTAGATGAAAGGAGCCTCTAGGATGACTTTATCATTTCAAAGTATGTTATTCTAGTGAATATACATAGCAAGAAGTACAGGGAGTTCTGGGAAAAAATTGGAAAAAAATAGGTGAATTTAAAGGAAATGAAACATTTTACTTTCTGGCTATAACAAAAAAGTACCAAAAATCTCTGTAACTCCAGGTAAGTCATTTTACTCCTCAATTTCATCCTCTGTCATATTAAGAGGTCAATCTAAGTGAATTCAGGAGTGTCTTTCCCTCTGAAGTTATATGTTAGATGAAGTTGCTACAGGGAGATGTTTTTTCTTGATGATTTTTCTATATGCTATTGTGCCCACAAATCTAAACTTCTCTTATCATTACTTTTTTTTTTATTCTTGCCAGAAGTACAATTTAGGTACAGCTTATAGAATTTACAGTTTGTAAAGACCTGAGAGGTAATCTACTAGAAGGAGAACTGCTGGAGAAAGGATGTTTTTGTTTTTGTCTTTGTATATTTAAAGCATAAAACATTAAATGCACATAGTAGCCATTTAATAAATGTTCATTGAATGGAATGCAATGTAGATGGCCCTAATGTCCCTTCCAAACTAAAGTCATTCTCTTATAGTCTTTTAAAATTGGTAACTTTCTCATTTTATAGATGAAGAAACTGAATCATATACAGTGGCTCAATTCTTTGCTCAAGGCCTTCTAGGTAATGATTAGCAGAACTGATTGGAGAAGTGGAGATGGCAGTTTAATGGGTGTGCGAATTTATAGTGGGAGGTGGATAAGGTATGTAGATTAATGGGAATGAAAATAAAAGGGAAGAAAGGGATGGGGAGAAAAGATAAGGAAGGGATCCATGGATGGGAAGAGTTAAAGCAAGTTAAGGAGTAGAACTAAAATAGAATAGTTAAAAGGGATAGGAAATAAATATACAGAAACACAATAATGAGGGTTAGGTGTAGAACTTGTTAGAAAAAAAAGTAGAGTGACTAATCATTGATCTCAAAGTAAAAACTCAAGAATCATATTAATATTGCTTTAGATGCATGTCTACATATCTATAAATACATATGTATGTATATATTTTGTATATATATATACATATATACATATTAGGTGTCTATATATATATAAATTATATGTGTGAGTTGGTGGGTGTTAAAGTGTGAATACATGTGAATATATTAGGGGAATAAAAGGTAAAAAATGAATAAAATAAAAAAGTGCACAGCAGAGAACAAAAGAATAACCTATAAGGAAGTAAAGGGAATTTAGGACAGTCATGAATATAAGGCCTTCTATTATAATATATGCTTTTCTTGACATGGAAACATTGTTACATATGTTAAATCTTCCCTGATACCCTGCTGGGCACATGACAATGTTTTGTTTTGATTTTCTTTCCATTTTTATGTCTTTCTCTATTTTATTTTATTTTTCTTATTTGTATTTAGTTTTAAAGGAATAAAAAGACTATGGGGAGATGAAAGGAAATGAAAGGAAACATGAAAAGGAAAGATCACAAGAGAGAGAGGGATTTTTTTTAATCCTAAATCAGAAGCATTAGAGCTACCCCTAATTACACAACATTGGCTATCAATCCTAGACTTCATATACAACTTAAAGACATTTGAAGTTTTGGTTGGCTAGTGAGAATGAAAGATCATTCTCTGATGATCAATTTAGAGGACTGCTTTAAATGAAATGCCATGGTTAGTCAGGAAGAATGATAAATAAGGTGGAAAAGGAGAATGCCTTGAATTATAGTGTTTCAGAGCTTAAAGAGAAATTTAAAGGCTATCTAATTCTGCCCTGTTCTTGTCAAGCTAAGGAAAATAGGTTATAATGAGGAGAAATGACTCGTGCAAAGTTATACAATTAATGGTAGAAACAAGACTGGAAGCCAGGTGTACTGATTTAGGATCTAGGGCCCATTGTTTTCCTTTAAGACACACTACACTGCTTTGTTTCTAAAACAGCAAACCCAGAAGTCTCGCTTCTTTCCCAGCTTGGCTGTTTGTGCGAAGGTATGCAATGGGATGTTTACAGCTTGTCTGTTTATGGATGTACGCTTAACATGATATGGCTTTGGAAGCTGTCTGGCTGCCAAGAGAAAATTAGCCCCAACCAACATTTTGACAATAACTCCTGAAAACAGCCAAATAATTTCCCTCTCTGAGTCAGAAGACCTTTTCAGGTGTCTTGAATAACGTTCATACCAAAAAAAGAGATTCTGGCCCCTGTTCCTTTAATCGGTTCCTTCTTAGGAAATAAAATAGAAGAAGTAAGGAAAGACTTTTGAATGTTGTGCATCTGCCAGCTAAGGCTCCTGTCACTATTCAAGACCATACAAGATAGTTCTGCTCCTCTCCTCAGTGACAGTACCTCTATAATGTCCCTTGATGAGCTGCTGGGATCCTGTCGGGTCCTGTGTTCCTTAAATTTGTGATAGAAGGCTTCTTGTGCAAGGCCCTGAAGGGATTTCTCCTTGAGGGCCAGGGAAGTAAAGGCAAAATTCAATCAGGATTTCAGATGCTCTTAGATAGCCTGGAGCTGTCCTGTGTGTGTCTGAGTTTTAATTTTATATATATATATATATATATATATATATATATATATATATATATATATTCATACATATATATATATATGCATATACAGTAATATATTGTGTGTATACACATATATACACAAATATACCTGTATTTGAGATACACATATGCTTGTATGTTTTGATGTTCAGTCACTTCAGTAATGTCTGACTGTGACCCTATTTGGGACTTTCTTGGCAAAGCTACCAAAATGATTGGCTCTTTCTTTTGCCAAATCATTGTATAGATAAGGAAACTGAAACAGGGCGAAGTGATTTGAATAAGATTATATAGCTAGGAAATGTCTGAGATCAGATCTGAATTCAGGTAGAAGAGTCAATTATCTGATAGCCATTCTAAATAAGTATAGTTTAATCCATATATCCATTGAGTAATGATCTGGAATTTGTCTGGAGATCTTTGGGGAAGGAGAACCCAATACCTTCTGAGGAAGTCTATTCCCCTTTCTGGAGAATAAGAAAAAGAGGCAGAGACAAATAGAAAGACAGAGAATAAGAAATAGGGAGGTAGAATCAGAGAGAGATAAAGAGAGAACTAAAAGTGTAATAAGGAATGGTACTTTTGTTTGGAAACTTATAAGAATCATGAGACCAAAACAGTAATAATGGCAATATTGGTTTGATTATAATTCCCATGATTTGGGGAGTGAATATTCTTCCCAAGCAGGGCAAGAGAAATGACAAAGAAACAGAAAGAGATGCAAAAAGACACAAATACACATAGATACATAGGATGGGCCCTAAAGTCCTCTCCAAGTTGCAGATAATGTGTTTCCCTGATATTTAAGTATATTTTGTGGGCACCAGCAGAGTGTTTCTCCTGGTATAGCTAAATGGACCTGATGGAGTTTGAATCATCTTCTGGATTATTAGCTCCATGCTCTAGCCAACCTAAGTACCTAGCCTAGACTTTAGGGAAATAAGAAAAGGCTAATTCAACAATTCAAAAGTATTTTATTAACTGCATGAGAAAGACTGTTTTAAGCATTGAGAACTAAAATGATAAAAACCAGAATATCCTCTATTCTCAAGGAACTTACTTTCTAAAGGAAGCACCTATTTATACAAGTTAAAATTACATATTAAGTAAATTTTAAAATTTCAGATGATGGTTTGGTTATCAATTGAAGAGATTAAAAAGATCTTTTGTTGCACATTTATACAATTTTCACATTTGATATAGCTTGAAGGAAGCTAAGGATTCCAAGAAATATATTTGAAAAAAAAAACAAAAAAAATACAAATGCATGGAGGTGGAAAATTGAATACCGTATGCAAATGGCAGTGCAACTAAGACAGTTTGCTTTGAGTACAGAGTATGTAAGGTGTAATGATGGAGAAGCAGTCCAGAAAGATAATTTATGACCAGATTATGCAAAGCTTTCAGTTCTAAGCCATAGTAGTATCTGCTTTTATCCTAGAGAACATGGAGAGCCACTGAACTTTTCTTGAGTTGGGAAATTCCCTGGCAAGTTGTGGGCTTTCAAAATATCAACTTAGCAGTCTCCATGATGATGGACTTCAGATGTAGGTACAAGGAGATGGATTTGGAGTCATGAAGGCCATGACTCTATGGATGG